>NC_049229.1:38471653-39721653 GCF_011100685.1 Canis lupus familiaris
CAATCAGAATTATAAAAATATGAGCTCAAATAGTTATGCTGTCCAAAATAGAAACATCTTAAGTGATAATTCTGGATAATCAGACAGATATTGCACTAAAGTCAGTAATTCCATACCTGATGCTCATTTATATGGAAAGTTAATTCTCTTCTTTATGAAAAAACTTACTACAAATAAACTTAATGTTAACCTAGCTACAATTACACTTCAAAATATAAAGGCACAGACAGAAGAATAAAGAATAGTTTAATACAATACCCAAATTTTCCACTCTGAAAATAATAAAAATCGAAAAATAATAGGATCTGAAATACTGATACTTTTAGATTTTATAATTTACCTTAAGTAGCTAATAAATGGGTATTAAAAGTTAACACTGCTAAATCCAATCCTTTCCAAATAATTTAGAAAAACGATTTGTTTACAAATGAAGCCTGTGCATTGTCCCATCTATAAATTTCAGTTACATTTCCATTCACTGGAAATATCTACCTGCAGTATAAACAATCAAGACAATGTACAAAAAATATATCTTGTTCCTATAACTTACAATGCACAGAAAAATACCTACAAAAATGGAAATATTTATCCATTCAGCTTCCCAATAAATCAGAAAGTTTAGCCCATTCCACATTTCTTTCCAAATAAAGGCTAAAGAATTACGAGTGGGTTACTTCTAGCCCTGTTAATTTGACATGTATTTTTAAAATATTTGCCTGATTATATGTAACTTAAGATAAAGTTTAGTATCTTATTTTTATATCACAGTATACATGGCATTTCTTAATCCAGCAACAGAAAGGCACAATTAGCAAGCAATAAAATTCAGTACCTGAATTATTAAACTGATGTCCAGAACTGCAAATAAAGTACATTCAACAGTGTACAGAACTTAAAAAAAAAAAAAGAATAAAAAACCGAATTTTTCTGAAAATTTGGTCCATTAAAAATGCCTCCCATGTTCAATATCATGGGTAACATGAAAGATGATGGCAGTGTAAAAAGAGGCAGTAAATCATTATGTGGTGGTATATGAATTCTGGCCTAGTAATTATGCAATTAGGAAATGGCTCCCATAGTAAATAAATGTTAAATATATCTGTTAACAACGTGCCAGTATTAAGTCCAGATATACAGGCACATTGTTTGCATATTATTATTGATTTTATAATTCAGCCCCACAGTTTAAAATAACTTAGGTATATTATTTCATATATAACATATATTAGATACATATTTGCCCATTATGTATCTTAATATATATTATATATAACTCCAATTCATAACAGCATAAAACTCTCCAAACATTACATGAACATTCAAAATGGATACTTATCATTTTCTCCGTGTTTAAAATAGCTCAGGTCACCTAAAACAATATCTGGATGTGCAATGACAAAATGCACCAATTCTTATGAATTTACTTAAATAATTATTTAAGTTAAATTCCTGCAAAAGCCTAACTCTGATTTGGCTTTTAACTAGAATATATTTTTAGATATCAGTAACTGATACCCTCCTTTCTTATAAACACTATTTCTCCATCAAGAGATACCAATGAAGAAAAATATGTAAGGAACAAAAAATGTGATAGAGAAACCAACCATTCCATAGGTAATATACCGATAAGGAAGTTCAACTTCCATGTGTTGTCTTGCTTTTCGAACATCATCACATGGTATATTGAAGATTTTACAGGCTAAAGGAATGGTGATCTTTTTCATTATATCTCTGACTATTAGTACAAATACCATCCCAATTAGGATCCTCAATATGGCTTTTCCACACAGAGTCATAGTAATGGGGGGCCTAGCTAACGGTAGAATATCCAGAGAAGGATCTAATATTAGACCCATGTTATAGGTAACATGAGATCCACATGCAATTCCAGCACCACTTCCTAGAATCTCAGCTGTGTCTCCTCGGGATGTACTCCAGGTGTCAAGAGTGAAAGAAAAGATTCCCAAGGCTAAGTGAAGCCCGATGATGATTAATGGAGCATATTTGTGAGTTTGGTTGAAGTTGTCAATCAGGTCCACAAATGGATAGAAGATAATTAAGATTAAAATCGTATATAGGAATCCAGCAATAATATCCTGGGAAAAGAGAAGAGTTGTTTAGTATACTACGACTTTTGACATTTAAAAATGTATATTTCACATTTTAAATATTAATAAATATAAAATTTTAATGTCACATTTTCAAAGTAAAGCTTACTAACTGAACATATGATCAGTAATAAAACCTTTAGTGATAATAAAAAGATTTAACAATAATAATAAAAGTATTTTTTCATAATTCCCCCTTTTTATAAATTACATTCTATACTACACAAAGATTTATATTTAAGCCCCCAACAATAAACTATGCCTAAATTTTATAGTTTTTATTTCTGGGAAAAAAGACTATACAGCTGACCCTTAATATGAGGATTAGGGGAGCCAACCCCCACACACTGTGAAAATTGACATATAACTTTGACTCCCTCAAAACTTAACTGATAGCATACTGTTGACCCAAAGCCTTACTGATAACAACACATATTTTTAAAGGTTATATGTATTATATACTGTATTCTTACAATAAAGCCAGAGAAAAGAAAATGTTAAAATCATGAGACAATACATTCAGTCCTATAAAAAATTCTGCACATAAGGAGACCTGTAAAATTCAAACCCATGTTGTTAAAGGGTCAACAACAGCTTAATGTTTTTCTGTCTTAAAATTTTTATTATGCAATAATTGGTACACATAAAAAGATAGGTAGAGTGTATATGAAGTTATAAAATTAATATCTAGGAAATCATTGCCCCCAACAAGATCGTAATATTATATTGAATCTTTACAGAAGTTAACATTAAATCTTCAAGATTCATTCATTATATGTAGTTGTAGGTCATTCACTTCCACAACTGTGTAACACTTTGTTATGTGATTATACAGTTTATTTATCCGTTTTCCCACTGATGGTTACTTAACTTTTTTTTTTTAAGTTTTGGATTAGTTTATTGGTTATGGTTGAGCTCGAGTGCTTTCTCAATTGGTATCTATTCTTAAGCCAACCAGGAATATTAGAAACAGTGCTACTATGTTCTTTGTTTCTGTATTGCCTGGTATGGGTCTGCAAGCCTTTCCTAGGAACAGAATGGCAGAATCATAGGATATGTGCATGTTCTATTTTATAAGACAATAAAAAAAATTTCCAAAATGTTTACAAAAATTTACATCTCCTCAACTGTTGGCATTTCTTGATGTTTAACTTGGATTTTCCTGATTAGTAAGTATCTTTTCATAAATTTATGGGTTATTCCTTGTGTAATGTATATTTGTGTCTTTTTGCAACTGTTCTTTTAGATTTTTTTTCTTGCTGACTTACATGATTTTTTTCATATGATCTTTGTATAAATCCTTTTTCAACAAAATCTTTTATCAATAATATGTTCTGTAAACATCTTTTTTGGATTTTATGGCCTGCCTTTTCATTTTCTTTAGTCTTTTGATGAACGGAAGTTCTAAATTTTAAGGTAATCACATTTATTATTTACTGCTTAAGAAAGCCTTCCCTGCCACAAGATCGTAAAGATATGTTCTGAAATGTTTAAGTTTGCCTTTTACACTTAAGACTTCAGTATACTCCCAAATTCTTGGTATTGTCCTCACTTTTTATTGAACTGCTGCACAGTTTTTTATTGAACTGCTCCACCTTATTGTGGATCAGCAAAGTCAACAGTACAATGCATTGTTCTAAACAATATAAAACTCTAAATAAGAATACTATGAAATATAAGAATAGCTAAAGATATAGACAATTGCTAAAGAGAGAAAGAACTGAATGTGCAGCTAAAACTTTTATGGAAATTATCTTCTTTAACCATTGCCTTCCTAGGAAGCTTGGCACATTGTAGACACTCAAATATATATTGGATGAATGAACAAATGAATTCTTTATAGGATTTATCTATTCTAACAAAATCTACTAAATTACTTGGAAGTGAGTATCTTTACTCTGTTATTCAACAATTACAACAATTACAATCATTAGAAAAGCATTTTAAAAATTTATTTCTATATAGAACAATTTTTATGGATATTTTCTGATTCTAAAATATGAAATGAGATTATTTAAAAGTAATTATACTCTTTTTATATAAATGCTGTGATAGTAAGTCAAAGAAAGATATAATCACTTAGCAAAAACTAAAGAACTAAGGCAAAAATTTCACTTGTGTATTCAAACTCCTTAGAAGGACGTTTCACATCTGGCTTCTGCCTATCATAATGCTTCAATGACAGAGGCACCTGGCTGGCTTAGTCCATGAAGCATGTGACTGTTGATCTCAGGGTTTTGAGCTCAAGCCCCACATTGGGTGTAGAGATTACTTTAAAAACAAAATAATAACAACCTTAAAAAATAATGCTTCAATGCCAAATCCCATAATGAATTTAGAGACTTTATTTTCTCTCATCTTCGGATTACCGTTCCTTCCATATTTTAGACAAACTATTACATATCCTTTGAGATTCTGCTCAGGTACCTATCACCTCCATAAACTTTCTCTTCCTACCCCATAATAAGGAATTTTCCTCCTCTTTACTCCATAGCATCTTCTACAAACCTGTCAGAATAGTTACCACATGGCTTTCCTTTCTATTTCTACCAGAAAACCAAAGGTTCACAATCCCTGTGCCCTTTAAAAAAAATCACTCAGGAACTTTACAAATATTGATGCCTGGGCCAATCCTCAGAGATTCTGACTGAATTGAAGTGGGAGTAGGCCATCAATTTTTTTTCTTAAAAAAAGCTCCCCAGTGATTCCATTTTGCAGCCCCAATTGAGAATCATGGCATTACATATTTATATTACATATTACATATGTAGACAATAATTTCTCAAAGGCAAAGACTACCTTATTTATACATATATGCCAATGGCTGGCACACAGTAAGGAGGCAATAAATATTTGTTAAACTAAGAATAATTCTTTGGACTTATCATATAATCTTGCTTGATAAGAACTCTGTAAGAGAAATAGAGGAAACAATTTTTCAACTTGGGCTAAAGACATTTTCAGAGAATAATATTTTCTGTACTGAAAACACTGCTGTAATACTTTAATATTTTATGTAACTGCATTTAGGCTTACAAATACAATCTCATTTTGCTCTTTTGTCCCCAGAATAAATATTAAAAGTGTCTTTTCTCTGCTTTCAAGGAGTGTCCAAATTTTTTTTTTGGAGTGTCCAAATTTGATTAAAATATTTATGGTTACCTTAATTAGCCACTTTTTAAAGAAAATGAGACTACTGTCATACAGCTAGGTATTTAATCTTATGGATTGAAAGTGCTCAATACATTTGTTGAAAAAAATGATTCTCAGCATTGGAGTGAAAAACTAAATTTTTAACATTTTTTTTGAACATGAGGTCTGTGAAAATTCACTGATACATACTAAAAGTTACCCAAGAATTCTTATTAACTAAATTTTACTGCAGTTACTCAAAGATTCCAAAAGTGACCCAAAATCTGATCATACTTTTGGACATGGAGCTCTCAAATTATGTGACTATCACACCTCTATTCTTTGTATTTCATATCACTAATTGCCATTTAATTAACTTTTATGAGATTATGTTCCTTTGGTTGCTATCTTACCCTTTCTTCCCTACCTTGCAATTAAAGGCATGAGTCTTGCAAAATAATTATAAGATTATGGCTACCAGGATAGAAGCTGTTGCTTTATTTTTTATTAAATTTCATGACTGATTCAAAAATTTCAGAATATGCTAATGTAGAAGTGTTCTGAGTCTTGTAATTCTTACATAGAATGTGTACCAAGTCAGAAGTTTTAAATAAAAAGAAGTTTTAATAAATGACAGTTAATGAGTTTTTTACATAAAACTATATATAATAACATTTACTGTTAGATTAAATGAAAGGAAGGCTTGCTAGCTCCAAAGTTAGCTTTTTTTATTTTTTATTTTTTTATATATTTTTTTAATTTTTATTTATTTATGATAGTCACAGAGAGAGAGAGAGAGAGAGAGAGAGAGGCAGAGGGAGAAGCAGGCTCCATGCACCGGGAGCCCGACATGGGATTCGATCCCGGGTCTCCAGGATCGCGCCCTGGGCCAAAGGCAGGCACTAAACCGCTGTGCCACCCAGGGATCCCTCTTTTTTTTTTTTTTAAGATTTTATTTATTTATTCATGAGAGATACACAGAGAAAGGCAGAGACCCAGGCAGAGGGAGAAGCAGGCTCCACACAGGGAGCCCAATGTGGGACTCAATCCTGAGTCTCCAGGATCAGGCCCTGGGCTGAATGTGGTGCTAAACCACTGAGCCACCTGGGCTGCCCTCCTATAAAAGTTTTATACTACCTTAAAAAAAATGATAAAGACTAATCAATTAAATGACTTTTGGGATCCCTGGGTGGCGCAGCGCTTTAGCGCCTGCCTTTGGCCCAGGGCGCGATCTTGGAGACCCAGGATCGAATCCCACATCGGGCTCCCGGTGCTTGGAGCCTGCTTCTCCCTCTGCCTATGTCTCTGCCTCTCTCTCTCTCTCTCTCTGTGACTATCATAAATAAATAAAAAATTTTTTAAAAAATGACTTTTAAAGATTTTTTCTTTACATTTGATCACGTTTTAAAATATAGTTACTTTTATTTTTTTTTTAATATTTTATTTATTTATGACAGATAGAGAGAGAGAGAGGCAGAGACACAGGCAGAGGGAGAAGCAGGCTCCATGCACCGGGAGCCCGATGTGGGATTTGATCCCGGGTCTCCAGGTTCACGCCCTGGGCCAAAGGCAGGCGCCAAACCGCTGCGCCACCCAGGGATCCCTATAGTTACTTTTAAAGTTTTATTTATTCATTTAAGTAATCCCTATACCCAATGTGGGGTTCAAACTCACAACCTCAAGATCAAGAATCACAAGCTCACTCCTCTGACTGAGCTGGCCCAGGTGCCCCTACATTTGATCACTTTAAGAATTCTTTAAAATAACTCATAAAAATTATAATTCTACAAATCTATTTCAGTACAACACAAAATATCCAGTATTTGTTGTCCTCTCTTTTTTTTTTTTTTTTTTTTTAGAGTTGCAGGAATATTAAACTATACAAATCTGGGGTACCTGGCTGGCTTAGTGGTTGAGCATCTGCCTTTGACTCAGGTCGTGATCCTAGGGTCCTAGGGTTGAGTCCCACATCAGGCTCCCTGCAGGGAGCCTGCTTCTCCCTCTGCCTGTGTCTCTTCCTCTCTCTCAGTGTCTCTCATGAATAAGTAAATAAAATCTTAAAAAAAAAAAGACTATACAAATCTACCTCCTTTTCAGATTGAGTTATTATTTATGATATTACCCTGAGTAGTGAAGGGTAAACTGAATTTCCATGCAACAGAACCAGGTGCATGGGTGGTTCAGTGGTAGAATTCTCCATGCAACAGAACCAGAGGAAGGAACAACTGAATTCAGGACATAAACATGATGGCTATCATTGTGGTATCAAATAATTTTAGATACCAGTTAGCTATAGATAACTTATATGCCCTCAAACTAATAGTAATTACACATTAGAATATTCAGGCTTATCAAATTTATGGCAGAAATATCAAATACCATAAACTTAATAAAGTTTATTACATACTAAATCTAAAGTTTTATCCTCTTCATTTCTTCTGATCAGGAAATAGACCTAGAGAGGCCAGTGATTTGCTAAGATTAGAATTCAGGGCTCCTGTCATATCCTAGTGAGTTGTTGAGTTTTTTTTCAATTATAACATATTTTAGGTGTCCTGCTTCTAATTTCAGTATGTCAGTGATGCCAACAGTTCCAAACAACAAAATGTTTTGTTAGAATGCATTTTATTTGATTATTAAGGCACTATTAAAGATAGATTTTGAATTGTTTATCTTTAATTAAAATTCAAATTTAAAATGTGATCATTAAAAAAAAAACTAGAAAATACAGATAAACAATAACAAATACTTATTACCCAGGAATAGTCACTCTTAAGATTCTGAATGTTGACTGTTCCAGACCTTTCTTTATAATGTTTTTGGGTTTTTGAGGGGTTTTTGGTTGGTTGTTTGGATTTCTATTTCTTGTTATAAAAATGGGTTTGACTAGTACATATTGCTTTATAATCTCATTAATATCTTTCTAAAAAGACTTTCCACATATAGACATATAAGTTTTCAGTATAATTTTGGGTAAATGGATTTATAGCCTATTCATAATGTTACTAATGCAGAAGCAAAATAATAGTTTGACAAGTTCCCAGTCTAGTAACTTAAAAATGGCCTGCATTTTTATGAATTTAAATTTTGAGAGCTAGGTTTTATAATAAGTAAAGGAAAAGATATAGTAACTCCTCTATACTTTTCCTGGAATTAAAAAAATCCATTTAGGAAAGTAGGTAGATGTTGGAAATAAACTAAGCTGTTGCTTTTTGTGTTGTAACAATAACAACAATGCTTAGGGCAAATACTGAATGAAGTGTTCATTTTAAATTATTTAGAACACATTATCACAGAACTCTGTTCTTATGTTAATGAAGACACATCTGCTTAGATACTATGGTATCTAAGCACCTATTAACAACTTGTAGGGCACTAGCTGCCTATAGTTCCATACTCTTTCACAATAAATAGTAAAGATACAAATTATGAATAAGAATATAGTTCAAAATGCAGGTAATAGGAAAGCCTGGGTGGCTTAGCAGTTGAGGATCTGACTTCGGCTCTGGGCATGATCCCAGATCTGAGGATGGAGGATCAAGTCCTGTATCCAGCTACCTGTATGGAGCCTGCTTCTCCTTCTGCGTATGTCTCTGATTCTCTCTCTGTGTCTCTCATGAATAAATAAATAAAATCTTTAAAAAAAATGCAGGTAATTACTGAAGCATTACAATATAGGAAAAAAAATTGTGGGAATACATTAGATCCATAATGTAAACAAGGGGGATTCATTATAGTTATAATTTCATATATCAACTATCAAATAATAAGAAGCAATGTATTATTGATTAGGAAAAACTGTGGTCATAATACAGGATCATAATTTACATGTTTACAAGTTACCCATGATTTTACTTTTAAAAGGAAAACGGAAAAACAAAAGGAAAACAGAAATTTGTAATAATAAAATTCAGTAGCTGGTTTGAATAAAACTGATGTAACATTCAATGGGACAAGAAGGTTTTTGAATAAAGGACTAGAGTTATCAGATGCATGATTTGAAAAATAATACATCAATATTGTTTTTATGTCAGCTGATTCAAAAATAGACATCTAGTATGAACTGAACTAAACTCAGCTTGAATATTTGATCAATCCACTAAACATCAGTTTTTTTAAAGAACATATCTTTTAGATTATATATTCAACATAATCAGATTCTTATTATACTTTTTATTATGATAATGAACCGAGGGGTAATATTATATAATATCTTTCACTTCAAGAAATATCAGGGATCCATTTTTTGTCACTGAAAGATGCATAATCATTTGGTAGTTTTTTAGGAGTAATATTACTAACTTTTGGGACTGGAAGGGAATAACTAACAAGACACAGAAATGGATAACATTTTCTCTTGACAAATATTAGATCTGACCTAAAAAATATGATACACGGTCTCATTATAAAATTAGTAGAGATTAGTTAGAATTATGTGTAAATTCACAATTAGCATTAATGCAAATAGTTATAAAAAGTTGAATGCAAATAATTTGCTTATTAAAATAAATAGTATTTGCAATTTCTGGAAATTTACTAGTGAAGGGGCAGCTACTGGAAGTAAGCAATCTAAGTAAGAAATAGAAACCCAGTCTTTCTACAGCTATGAAACAAGCTAAGTAGGTATTTTTATGAGTAGAAAATTCTAAAAGGACAAGAATAATTTGTAACCAGTTGTAAATTTTTTTATTCTATGAGTTAGCTCATACTTTTTTTTTCCTGATCTTTTATCTACAAAATACATAATATGTTCAAAGAGTGTACAAAGATACACCATACTAGACGCAAGGGATAGAGAGAAAACATAGCTGCTTTTCTTATGTTGCTTATTATCTAGTAGGAGTCACAGATTTAAAAAAAAAAAAAACAACAACAATTGCAGTTTAGCATAAGTGCTGTGCCAGAATTATGCTCAAGATGCTCTGGGAGAAAGGTCACCGAATCAGTCTACAGAAACGAAAGATGGGGAATGTTACAAGGCTTTTAGGAGTTGAGAACATTTTTGTGAGTCTTGAGGAATGGATAAGATAGCGAGACAAAGAAAGGGAAAAGGGTATTCAAGCAGAAGTTTCGGCATTCCTTAAAGGTATGGAGATAAGAAACACCATTTGAGGAAACATAGGTCATTCAATATGACATCAGACTGGTGTTTTGGAAGTAAACTACAATAGGAGACTAAACACTGTATGGAGTGATGTCAGACTGGAAGTAGGGCCACTAATGAAGCTGTTACAGTAATCTGGGGAAGAGATAATGCATGCTAGAATTAAAGGAGTATCATTGGGAAGAGGAGGAAAGGAGGGGAGCAGGTGTGGCTAAAGAGTTACAGGCTCCCTTGCTGCTGCTTTTTAAACTGAATAGCATTCTCAAAATAAAATAACTGTTGTAAGCCCTAAAATACTGGTAGGAAAATGAAGAAAACTAGAGCTTAATATGTAAATATAAGTGGTTTAAGTTCATGTAGTTTCTAGTCACTGGGTATTCTTTAATCAGGAGAGCTCTCCTTGATTTCTGTATTCACATTGTTGGTTTTCACTCAGTGGGAGAAGAAGCAGAGAAGAAAATGAGAAGGAAAATCAAACAGACTGGAAGGAGGGAGAAACCTCTAATCTTGAGCATAATATTTGGTTATATGTGATTGCTGGAAACTGTTTCAATAAAATACATAATTACTAAGTTAAATGCTCACAAAACTCATGTTAACATACTCTTTTTGTAAAACAAAGATTTATAATAATATTTTTTCAGGCTTCCCATTAAAAAAAAGGCACTATGAACACAATGTTTTCCTTACCAGAATGGAGTGCATTCCCATGTAAATTCTACTTAGGCAAACTAGAGAACACCAGCAGGGAATAAGAATCAGTCCATATATAAGAGGATACTAAAGGGGAAAAAAAAGTAAAATTAGTTAAATAAATTAGGTTAAATATAAACAAGGAAATAAAAAACAAATTACTCTACCACAAACCCCACAAAAAACAAGAACTGTATTTTTACTCTTCATTGTATTCCTAGCACCTAACCCTGAACATGACACATAGCAGACAATGAAGAAATACTTTTGCAGGGGTGCCTGGGTGGCTCAGTCAGTTAAGCATCCAACTCTTGATTTCAGCTTAGGTCATGATCTCAGGGTCGTGAGATGGAGTCCTGCTTAAGATTCTCTCTCTCCTTCTACCCCTTCCCCCTAGCTTGTGCTTGCTTGCATGTGCATACTCACTCTCTCAAAAACAAACAAACAAAAAAAAACATATTTTTATATGCTTGAGTAAATGAATGAAATCTGGTATAATCCTCATTGTGAGAACTGGCTCATTTTCATTTCTTTAGTAAAGACTTAATCACCATCATGCTGCAGGAGAAAAGCAGGTAGGAGACATATTTTTTCATGTAGCTCCAAAATGAAATACCTCTGGAATAGTGCTAAATCTGATCCATGTAAGTGTCCTAGCTTCCCTGGGGACGAAGACTGAGCACCATCTCCCTCTTAGTTCCATCAATGACTGCTATTTGTAGTTTCTGTTGGTACTTCCCCATCTTGTATTCAACACCTTGTAATTAATTGGTTTTCCACTTCTGCCCCTCCACTAAAATTTCAACCTTTTTGAGAAAAACTGTGTGTGTGTGGGGGGGAATACTGGGATCAGAAAGTCATAAAAATGGAAAAACATAAAATGTAGACAACTCTTGGTATCAAGACTTACCTGAGTCTCCTTGTTTAGTGGGAAAGAGGCATGGTGGCAAGTTTGTAAAGGAAGAAAGAGAGGGACACACTTGAAGCAGTTTATGCCCTTAAGCTTCAAATGTCTCCATGAAATTGAAGCCAAGGTGGTTCAATTCAATAAGAAATCAATTTGGTTCAGTAAGTGGGGTTGAAAAAAAGGGAGTTAGTAAGGTTGTAAAAAAAGTGACAAAGATTTAGTACATAGTTATTTTGATTTGACTTCTCTACTGTATTTGACATGGCTACGACTTTCCTGAAAGTCTAAATACCCTTGATTTCTATAATAGCACATTCTGTTTCCTCTTTCACCATCTATTTTTGTCTGTTTTCCACATAAGAGCATATCTTCCTCTTCTTGTTTCTTAAACATTGGCATAAATAAATAAGGATTCTGCCCTTAGTAGTTATTGGTAGTCTCAGCTTTTCTTATTTTTTAACTACTATTTCGCATGCTGAAGACCTATCCACTTCTTTGCATTAAGAACCACAGCCAATGCCTTCACCTGCACCTGCTACTGCACATATCTTCACTTGCACATATCTCTCTATGGAGTTAATTAAACCCTCTGTTCTTCAAACCAGTGTCATCATCCTACTACCCAATCTTGTTCCTCCTCTCATATTCCCTATTTCATTTGGAACCTCATAATCCACATAATAGCCTAAATAAGAAATATGAATTATCCTTGATTCCTTCCTTATCCCTCATGTTCAACCAATAATCACATCTTGCTGTTTTCACCTAAGTATTTCTGTCATCCCTTTTCCACTCCCCTTAAGCCATCCTTATTCAGATCCTCATAGTTTCTTTTCTAGGCTCTCTTTCTCTAGCCATTCTTCAACATGCATAAGGAACTTGGTTAATGGCACAGACATGTAACTATATAATGTGGTAAGTGCTACGATAGTATACTAAAAATTCTGAGGAATTCTAAGGGAGGGGCACTTAATTTAAAGATGTTAACAAAGTCACCCAGATTACATAAGATCCAAGTTGTCCTGAGACATGAGTAGGATCTAATATTTAGAAAAAAGGACTACAGAGCAAAAAAATAATAAAAGGCATATAAGCAGCAGGAACATGAACAAAGGTGTGTGGGCAAGTAATTGTAAGCCGTATGGTTTTCTAGAAGAATAAGCTTATGCTCTAGCTGAGGAAGGCACTAAATAGTGAACACAAAATATGCAAATTATATATTTAAATATATGTGAATTATATAAGATGTGTTATGTACTATGTGTTCAAGTGTGTTAAATACTGTGGAGAAATAAAAGAACAGTTGTTGAAACAGTAATGTTCATCAAATATTCCTTCTGCTCCTCTACATTTTCAGGTTCCCTTGCAGTTAGATTGGGACCATGTAACCAGTTTAGCCAATGAGTTGGGAAAAAGTGACTTATGCCACTTTCAGTCATTCTATGATCTCTCTCTTCCTGATAGATGCAACCCTGGGAGCCACATGCTGAGATGTATCACAAAATAGGCAAACTTCAACCAGCCAGGGTCCCTGAAGTCTGGATGGTTTCACTGGTCATTTTACCTAACATTTTTAAAAGATTTAATATCAACCTTTCTCAAGCTCTTACAAAAAAACCCCAGAAGTGGGGGGAACAGTTCCTGACTCATTCTGTGAAGCCATTATTACCCTGATATCAAAACCAGACAAAGACATCATAAGAAAACTACAGACCAATATCCCTTGTAAATACAGGTACAGAAATAAAATATTAGCAAACCAAATCTAAGAGCTCATTAAAACTATTATACACCATGATGTATGGTGTGGGATTCATCCCAGAAAAGAGTGGTTCAACAAAGAGAAATCAATGTAATACATCAAAAATTGGGACACCTGGGTGGCTCAGCAGTTGAGCATCTGCCTTTGGCTCAGGGCGTGATCCCAGAGTTCCAGGATTGAGTCCCACATCAAGCTTCCTTCATGGAACCTGCTTCTCCCTCTGCACCCTCCCCCCCCCGCCGTGTGTCTCTCATGAATAAATAAAATCTTAAAAAAAAAAAAAAAGAAAAAATCAACATGATCATCAAATAATAAAAGCACTCAAAAAAACTAGGAAAGAAAGGAATTTCTTCAACGTGTTAAAGGGCACTTATGAACTACTTACAGATAACAAATTTAATGGTGACAGACTGAAAGGTTTCTCTCCAAGATGAGAAACAATACAAGGTATCTACCTCTCACTGCTGCTATTTAAGACTGTATTTAAAGTTCTAGCTAGAACAGATAGGCGAGAAAAAGAAAAGACATCTAAATTTGAAAAGACAAAGGAAAACTATCTCTATTCACAGATAACATGATTGAAAGAAAGAAAGCCCCCCAAAGAATCCACAAAAAACTACCAGAGTTAGTAAATGAATTCAGCAAAGTTGCATGGTATAAGATTAACACACACAAATCAGTTATGTTTCTGTACACCAGCATTGAACAATCTGAAAAGGAAATTAAGAAAATACTTAGAAATAAATTTAAGTAAGTAAAAGACTGGTACACTGAAGGCTACAAAATATTAATGGAAAAAGTTACAGACTCATCTTTGATAGAAGGTATATTTGTGCATTAGGATATAATAAAGCTTATGTATTCTCTATATGTACATATATTACATGTATATACATATATTAAAAATAATAGTATTTAATTATTGTCTCCTCAAGAATGTAAATTCCATGGGGGGAGGAACTTGAATCTCTTGTTCACTGCTGTATTATCGGTGACTACAATTAGTGTTTACATATAGTAGGCAGTCAGTAAGTACTTGTTAAATGAAGTAAACATAAGCCTTCAGCCACTAAGGGTATCAGTCTTACCTTATCACATTCATGATAACCTTGGGGTCAAAGGCCATTCAGTTCTTGGCCTCAAACCTGGGCCGCATGAACCTTTAGTTCTAAGAGCATCTCTGGAATCCATCACAATAAATTGCAGTCTGAAATCCTTTTAAGTAAACTTCAATAATTTCCAATACTTGTTTTAGAATAAACATTGTTAGGTAAGGATTCTGTAGCTTAAACTTTTAAAATTAATACACACTTTCTAAAACAAAGTAACCAAATTGTATAGAAATATAAAAACCATGTCCTACAATAGCACATTGTAAACTATATTTTGTATACTAAAAGCAAAACAAAGCAAAAAACTTAATCATAATAGCATGTCTTCCTTCTTAGTACATTCCATACTGGTAGGTTAGTATAGTGTATAACAATATACGGGTTCCAGGCACCTGGGTGGCTCAATTAAGTTTCTGCCTGTGGCTCAGGTCACGATCTCAGGGTCCTGGGATTGAGTTCTGCATCAGGCTCCCTGTTCAATGGGATGCTTCTCCCTCTCCTTCTGCCCCTCCTCCCACTTGTGTGCGTGCGCATGCTCTCTCTCTCTCTCTCTCTCTCTCTCTCAAATAATTTTTAAAAAATAATATGTGGGTTCAAAAAGGTAAAACAAAAACTGATCTATATGCAATCATTTAATGTACACATTAAGATAAATAAAAGATTTTATTTATTACAGACAGGGAGAAAGAGCACAAGTAGAGGGAGTAGGAGAAGGAGAAGCAAGCTCTCGGCTGAGCAGGGAGTCAATACCAGCGGACTTGATCCCAGGACTCTGTGATCCTGACCTGAGCCAGAGGCAAACACTTAACCAACTGAGCCATCCAGGTACCTCTGGAGCTCTTTTATGTATTAACAAAATGCTTTCCAGAAAGATTGTATCAATTTTTATTCCACTAGCAGTATTAGAACAAGGCAGATAGATCATTAATGTGGTATCCTTGTCATCTGTTGTTTATGCATACACTATCCATTTCTCAAATTCAAAATATAATTTTTTTCTGGAGCCTGCCTTTGTCCCATATTTAAATTACTATGAAAATTTTAAATTCTATTGAAGACAGTTTTTGCCATTGCTTTAATTGCAAGGCATCTTATGACCTTTTTTTTTTTTTTTACTAACCTCAATGAATGTGAATGGCAAATGACAAAATATAAAAACTAATTCTGATTATGTGTGATAAAGAGTTAAGGAAAGCGTATCACTTAGGAATAAAACCATTTGGTAGAACAACTGGAGGGAATGTTTAGATAAATGTTCCTGTAACAGGCTGTGCAATGAAAAGATTAGATAGTGGTATGAAATTAAAAGCGTCTAGGAGGTCATGTGATCTGTTTTCAGTTTGGTAAATTTTTTCTAATTTGAAAATGTGAAGGACTTGTAAATTTTTCTTTCAGCTTTTTTCATAAGACCTAAAGATTTAAGTAAAAACTTCTTATTTGAGGAAATAACAAATTTAGCAGGTAAAGCTCAATGTTCTCATAGAAAAGGAAAATAGAAACTAGGATTGTTTACCAAACTTAAAATTATTACCTTTTGTATAGTGATAAAAGTATAAAGTAACAAGCATGGTAAACTAGAAAAGGCATCAGAATAGGTCACTGGAAGAATATAATGCTAAGTGGTATTTAGCATCCCTGGGTCTGCTTCCTCATTTTTTTTTTTTTTTTTAAGATTTTATTTATTTATTCATGAGAGACACAGAGAGAAAGGCAGAGACACAGTCAGAGAGAGGAGAAGCAGACTCCATGCAGGGAGCCCGATGTGGGACTCGATCCCTGGACTCCAGGATCATGCCCTGGGCCAAAGGCAGACGCTCAACCACCCACCGAGCCACCCAGGCGTCCCTGCTTCCTCATTTGTAAAGGGAGGGGAGTGGAACTAATATCTTTAAGATCTCTTCTACCTCTAATTAAGTTTGTGCCTAGCCTCCATTCTAAGAAAAACCTAAATTAAAAAAATCTGAGTGATAATCTGCTTGACCCTAGGTATACAAGGAATTAAAAAACTCTTTATACATGAAGGACAGCTTAGTTATAGTGGTTAAGAGCTTAGACTTGGGAACTAGACTTCAGTATTTGAAACTCTCAGCTCCCTAACTTAATACCCGTTTAATTGTGGACTTTTCTTTGCCTCAGTTTCATTTAAATTAGAATATCTACCCCATTGGGTTGTTCTGATGATTAAATGAGCTAATATGTATAAAACTTTTAGAACAGTGCCTAGTACATAGTAAGTTGTATATTAGGTAAGATTAATCTATTAATACTTTAGTAAAGAACAAATCCACATTTATTTGTAACATCTGCCTAGAAATGAATTTTGGCTTCAAAAATTCCAGCCAATTTATTTGTCAAGTAAAGGATTGGGATGGGTAGGAATTAGGAATAGAGAGTGACAGTCAAGTGGAGAACAGAAAGACAAATATGTGTGTAGAAAGGTTGGTTAGTTCTTCCAGCTGGTCTTCTGCTGAATGAAGTCAGTTAATCGGAGAAGGACAATCATATGGTTTCACTCATTCTGAGAATATAAAAAATAGTGAAAGGGATTATAGGGGAAAGGAAGGAAGAAAATGAGTGGGAAAAATTAGAGAGGGTGACAAAACAAGAGAGACTCCTAACTCTGGAAAATGAATAAGGGATAGTGGAAGGGGAGGCAGCCAGGGGGATGGGGTGATGGGTGACGGGCACTGAGGAGAGCACTTGACAGAACAAGCACTGGGTGTTATACTATATGTTGGCAAATTGAACTTCAATAAATATATATATATATACACACACATATATATAAAAGAAAGGTTGGTGGGATCCCTGGGTGGCGCAGGTTTAGCGCCTGCCTTTGGCCCAGGGCGTGATCCTGGAGACCTGGGGTCGAATCCCACGTTGGGCTCCCGGTGCATGGAGCCTGCTTCTCCCTCTGCCTGTGTCTCTGCCTCTCTCTCTCTCTCTCTCTCTCTGTGTGTGTGTGACTATCATAAATAAATAAAAAATAAAAATAAATTAAAAAAAAGAAAGGTTGGTTAGATTGTTATTGCAGAGGAAAAGAGGAAGAGGACTTTTTTAAAAATAGAAACTAGGACTCTTATAAAATTGCTGAATTTGCCAATGTGGAGAAGACAATTTGAGTTTTCTATTACAATGCCTTTTACATTTTGAAAATTACTATACTTAATTGCTCCTACTCCACTTAACCTCCCAAGTGCTGAAGCTACTCTATAAGAGCTATTGATACCTCAGGCTAGATTTGCTCCCAATTCTGAAGATTTGAATAGGAATTAAAAAAAAAATCTCCACAGATTCGATATTAGATACTGGAGAAACTCTCTGAGGCTTTGTAGTAAATAGGGCTAGATTATTCAAGAGACAATTAGATAAAAATTTCTTTGATAGATTGGAATTGGAATGAATGAATGAATTGGTAACTGCCTGGAAGACTGAATTTACTTTTTCTCTTGTTTCTACTCTGGTTTCCACTGAAAGAAACAGGAATTTCTTGTTCATCTTAACTATCTGGAAAGCTGTGGTCTGCCTGCACGCAGCTATAAAATGATGTAAGCTAAAACATCTAGTCCTTCTCTTTATCACAAATCCTTTCCCTAGACAGGAATTGGAAAGAGATCCTATTTTATTAACCTAAGTCTACATCAAATAGTATAGTAATAAATAGTACATTCTTTATTGTGGTTTTTAATACAAAATGTACTTAAAATTATAATTAATATTTACTTGATGTGTTCTGTTGCTAAATTTACATGTTGTAATTTAAGAGTTCGCAAGAGAAACAGTAAGATGACATCAGATATGAATACGTCAAAAGGACAGATTGAATTGAAAATGTTGGGTGCCTGGGGAGTCTGCTTCTCCCTCTGCCCCTCCTGCCCACTCGTTCTCTCTCAGTTTCCCTGTCTGAAATAAGTAAAATCTTAAAAAAAAAAAAAAAATAGAGCTCTAATGTTCATATACATTGACACAGTTATCTTTCTCCTAAAATCCTGTACCAAAGACATAGAAACGTGGGGCAAGGAATCCTATATAAAAATGTTTATCATGAAATTAAATATACCACACAATGAACAAATAAATATTTATTGTATATAATGTAATAGTTTAAAATAATGGATTTTTGGAGCTACACAAACCTAGCTCTAGCCATTTACTATATGTATTTATTGGGACTCTAAAAAATGTAAATAACAGGAATCAATTTATGTTGAGAGAAAGAGATGTATTGTAAGGGTACAGAGTATCTCATTGAGCCTTAAGGCAAAAGGAAGCTAAGCTTCAAGAAATTGAACTATAAACTAGACAGTCACAGGACCATTTCTTCTTCTTACATATCTGCCTCATCTTTTTCAGTGTAGTAGCAGCTTTTCTGCTCTTTAGTCTACATGGTAGTGGAGGTTTTTCAATATTTACTTCTTTAGTGAAGAAACCTGCCCAAACTCAGTACCTGTTCTCAATTTCTGATGAAAAAGATGGCACAGACAAAATATGTGCCCTAAAGGTGAGGAACCCTTTGAGGGTTGTGAGCTAGGCTGACTCCCTAAAGGTGCCTACTTCAGGTGTGGGACATCGGGCTAGTTTCAAAATCTCTTTGCATCAGTTTCCTCATCTATAAAAGGAGAGGATAGTATCTGTAGTAAGGACAATTCTATAATAAAAGCTATTCTGCAAGAATATGAGAGTGTTTCATTCATTAAGAAAAAATTAGAGTTCTCCAGAGAAACAAAACCAGTAAGAGGTATGTAATACACAGAGATGGAGAGAGATTCATTGCAAGATTTGGCTCTATTATTGGATTTAAGGATCATGGAGGCTGCAAATACAAAATCTGCAGGGTAGGTCAGCAGACGGGAGATCCAGGAGGGAGTTGATGTAGCTCTAGTACCAAGACAGCAGGTGGGCAGAATCCCCTCTTCCTGGGTCCCTTTTCTCATGAGGCCTTCCATTGATTAGATGAAGCCCTACCAATATTATGGTAGGTGAACTTCTCAAAGTCTACTGATCGAAATGTCAATACCATCTAAAAAATATCTTCATAGAAACCTCTACAATAGTGTTTGACCAAAAATCTGGGTATTGAGGCCTAGCCAAGGGACATACAAAATTAACTATCACACATTATGTTAAATTAAAAAAGAATAAACACCATATACAATATGGTTGCAATTATTTTCAAATTGTAAGGAAATACCCAAAAATGTTAACATTAGATTTTTCCTATTTTTATTTTCTAAGTCTTCAATAAGCTTAGTACTTATCTTGCTTGTCCTTTTAGCAGCATTTAACAATATTAACTAGAGGCACCTGGGTGGCTCAATCAGTTAAATGTCTGCCTTTCGCTCAGGTCATAATCTCAGAGTTCTGGGGTCAAGCCCTGAGTGGGGTTCCTTGCTCAGCAAGGAGTCTACTTCTCCCCCTTTTCCTGCCCCTCCCCCCATTTATGCTATCTCAAATAAATAAAATCTTGCAAACAAACAAAAACCCCAATATTAACTACTGTCCTTTTCTAGAGATGCTCTTTTGCTTGTATCTTCCCTTTATAGTATATTCTTTGTATGATATTGTCCACTTTACAATTCTTTCTTCTGCAAACATCCCTGCTTAGACCCAGCAATGTGGCCTGGAGACATGCTAATACTGTACAATCCCACTCTTTTGACTATGGCTATTGGATCAGGCATGGACACTTGGCCCTAGAGCAGTATATCCACTGGCTGGACTGAGCTGATTAGATTTTTTTCCTAATCATAATTTGAATGAAAGTCAGTCTCTGTTGTGTGCTTGAAATTGGAAATGACATAGAAGTAGGGGTAATGTAAGGCTGACATATGCATGCAAAAGCAGAGAAGCAGCAGAAATGAGAGACTATGCAACCCCAAGAAACAAAGATGGACAGCACTGCCTTTATTCTGATAGCATTCCAGAGGCCTGGCTCAAATCCTTCAGAAAGGCTGTCAGTAATTTCTTGACTTTGACTTCCATAGGATACCCTTTCTAGTCCTCAAATAAATTTTCCTTTTTTTTCTTAAGCTAGTAAAAATGGGTTACTAGAACCCCTACACACACACACACACACACACACACACACACACAGCCTCAGTTAGACAATCCCTAAGGTATCTTTTTACTTCTCGAACTACTACATGTCAGATTTCTGTTTCAGGTTCTTTTTACTCTATCCATTATTTAAATATATATGTCTTTAAAGGTTTTTTCCCCTGACCCTCTGTTCTTCCCACTATCTGCACTCTATCCATTATTTAAATATTAATGTCTTTAGAGGTTTTTTCCCTTGACCCTCTGTTCTTCCCACTATCTGTACTCTACAAGGGCAGTACCATCCACTCTCAGCATTCATTCTGCAAAAGTATGCTGATGATACTAAGCCTGTCCAGGTCTCTGTCATGTTTAGAACTGCCTCCCAGATAACTGACACTATCTGGGTCAGGGGCCAGCAGAGTTTTTTTTGTAAAGACCAAATAGTAACTATCTTGGGCTTTGTGGGTTATATAGCCAGTGTTACAATTACTCAACTCTGCTGTTGTAGCACCACAGACATATATATATTATATACACCCACACACACATATATTTATATAAATGTGTTCAAGAAGTTTTATGATTAGCCACTAAAATTATCAATTTCATACAATTTACATGTGTCACAAAATAATATTCTTGTGGCTTTGTTTAACTACGTAAGATGTAAAAAACCATTCATAGTTCACAAGTCACATAAAATCAGGTGGCAGGCCATTGTTTGTAGTCTCCTTATCTAAGATGTAAAAAACCATTCATAGTTCACAAGTCACATAAAATCAGGCGGCAGGCCATTGTTTGTAGTCTCCTTATCTAGGTCTCCCATCTTCTCTCCCTTGAACTGGTGGAGTAACGTCTTACCAGGTCTGATTTCCCTGAGCATACAGATCATATTTTTGGTTTTTTTGCCCTGTTATCTGTAGGGCTTATGTTTTTGGCTAGTACCTATTAGAAATGAAATAAATTTATATTTGTGGAAAAAAAATATATTTGTGGAATTTAATGTCATTATCTTTATTAAAGCTTTTTAGTCAACAAGACAAAATGTATACTTGCAACAGAAGAAATAAACTTGTCATTATTCTCAGTTGATACGATTTTCTATATAAAGAACAAATGAGATTTTATATATATAAATTATTAAATTACTGAAGAGTTGAAAAAAGTTGTTGTATATATAATCAATACATAAAAATCAAGCATGTTTCTATCTTCCAACCACAAAGTTATAATATTTGAATTTTAACAAGATATCATTCATAACAGTGACAAAAAATATAAAGTAACTACAAATAAATCTAACAGGTAATATACTTGATTTATATGGAGAAAATTCTAAAATTTCATTGAAATACATTTAAGAAAACCTAAGTAAATAAAATTTACCATAATCACAGATATACTCAGTATTGTAAGGTTATCAATTCTCTCCACATTAATTTATAAATTCACTGCAATTTCAATAAAAGTCCAGAGTTTTTAATAGAAATTAAAGAGCTCATTCCAAAATGTATATTGAAAGCAAATACTCAAAAACAGCAAGATAATCTTGAAGAATAGGGTAAAGAACTTTCTTAAAAAATATATTAAGACTTACTCTAAAGCATTTGAAGTATGACAATGTTATTGATAAAGAGACAAAGAGATCAGTGAAACACGATAGAGAACCCCAGAATCACATCCATACACACATGGTAACTTGATATGTAACTTAAGTAGCATTACAGATAAGTGGAGAAAAGATGAACTATTCAAAAAATGGCATTAGGTCAATTAATTATCAGTGTGAAAAAAACTACATCAGAACCATATCGCATAATATATACAAAACCAACTAAAGGAAGTTAAAAGATTTAAACATGAAAGTGCTATTTTATCTTTCCAATAAAAAAATAGCCAGGGCCACCTAGGTCACTCAGTCAGTTAAGTGTCTAACTTCAGGTCAGGTCATGATCTCAGGGTCCTGGGATTGAGTGCCACGTTGGGCACCCTGCTTATGGGAGTCTGCTTCTCCATTTCCCTTTGCCTCCTCCCCCCTGCTCATGCTCTCTGTCTCTGTCTCAAATAAATAAAATCTTTTTAAAAATTACAAAAGGATATTTCCTTTTTTTTCCTTTAGCTAGAAAAACAAAATCTAAAGTACATACAGAAAACTGTATAAAGTAAAAACAGCAAGAGTAAGTAAAAAAATATTATAAAGCTACAATAAATAGAATAGTATGAGACAAATCATAGGACTCTAAATCATAGGAAACAAACTGAGGGTCACTGGAGGGGAGGAGGCTGGGGGAACAGGGTAATTAGGTGATTAACATTAAGGAGGGCATCTGATGTAATAAGCACTGGGTGTTATATAAGACTGATGAATCACTGACCTCTACCTCTGAAACCAACAATACATTATATGTTAATTAATTAAATTTAAATAATTTTTAATTTAAAAATAAATAGAATATGGAGCTTGCAGACCTAAATAAATACCTATATTTAATATATGATAAAAGTGACAGTTCTACGTCAGTAGGGGAAAATGGACTATTCAATAAATGGTGCTATTGGGAAATATCAAGTTAGATTCCTTCCTCAAAGCAAGAGATAGTTCAAAGATTTAAGCATTAAAAAAAAAAAAAAACAACAACAACCCACAGAAGTGCTATAAGAAACCATAGTAGAATGCTATTCAAAATGTTACACAAAACCCAGAAACCATGATACGAAAGATACCTAAAAAGAAAATAATTCTGCTGGGGGACAAAAAAAAAAGAATAGGAAGAGAAGGAACAAGTTAGGAAAACATATTTCTAAATCACACATGGACAAAAGGCTAATTTGATCACAATATAAAAAGCTTCAAAACCAATAAGTAACCCAAGAGAAACCAAAACATGTCCATGCAAAAACTTACACAAAACTATCCGTAACAATGTTATTCAAAATAACCAAAAAGTAAAACCAAATGTCTATCAGCAGATGAAAAGATAAGTAAAATGTGATGGGATATTACTTGGCAATAAAAGGAATGAAGTACTGATACAAGCTATAATATGAATGAATCTTAAAACATGATAATGAAAGAAGCCAGCGGGGACGCCTGGGTGGCTCAGGTCGTGATCCTGGGGTCCTGGGATTGAGTCTTGCATTAGGCTCCCTGCATGAACCTTGCTTCTCCCTCTCCCTATGTCTCTGCCTCTCTCTCTGTGTCTTTCATGAGTAGATAAATAAAATCTTTTTAAAAATCAGCAGCAGTAGCAGCCAGCAACAAACTACATGCTGTATGCTTCTATTTATATGAAATGTCCAGAGTAGGCAAATCTATAGAGACATAAAGTAGATTAGTGGTTGTCTACGGTTGATTAGACAACCTAGGAATGGGGTGGGAGGAATGAGGAGTCACTACTATGGCTTTGGGGTTCCTTTGGGTGGTGATGAAAATGTTCTAAAGTTGACTGTGGTGACGGTTGCACAACTCTATGAATATATCGAAAGCCACTGAACTGCATATTTTAAATGGGTGAACTGTATGGTAAATGAATTACATCTCAATAAATTTTTTTAATACAAAAAACAACAGTAAGTAGAGGTAAGAGGATTTGTTTCTGCCCACAAAGGATTAACTGTTGTAATAACAGCTGTTCCATTGTAAACAGGCAGAAAACTAGACAAATTATATAAAACAACCATTTTCATATACTGGAAAACAAGCACAGAACTATAATTCAGGAGAAAAGGGAAACAAATGAAATGAGCCCTATGATTGCCCTAGCTTGCTGCTAGAGGCAGTTTCCAGGCTGTAGCATGGGAGGAGGAACCAAAACAAAGTCTAGCAGTCTCACTGAGTTAAGGGGAAGAAGAGTGGAATTCTGAGGCCAAAGCAGCCATTTATTTGCAGGACATAACACTAGAGAGAGGAATGCGCACAGAGAATGAGCCCCAGTGATCTGTAGGGGGTTGGGGGGGTGTCTCTGCAAATTGTTTGAGTACCAATGTGTGCACGCATGGAGTTAAAGTCCACCAAGCTGGGTAAAACTACCAGAAAATAGTAGGCCAAACAATATCCAAAGTTCACCGGGGCCTGGAATTGCTTTCCCACCAGGCAGAATACTAAGGGAATTGGGCAGTCTTTATAAGGTTATTGCCTAGAGAGCCTGGCTAGCTCAGTTGGTAGAGCATGAAACTCTTGATCTCAGGGTTCTAAGTTCAAGTCCCATACTGAGTGTAGAGATTACTTAGAAATATAATCTTAAAAAAAAAAAAAAGGTTATAACCTTGGCAGTGAGGCCAAAGTAGCTCTAAACTATGGCTATTCTGAACCCTCTCTAGAAGCTTAAACTGACAAGTAATTTAAATGTAACCACAATAAAGTCCAACACAATTTAAGGGAACACAACAAAATCAAAAACTCTATAAAAATTACTGACACAAAGAAGCCAGAGAATATGATCCATAACCAAGAGAAATGTGAGAATCACACAAAGATAACAAAGATGATGGAATTAGTGAATAAGAACCTTAAAATACTATTAAAATCTATCAAGAGGGCAGCCCGGAGGCGCAGCGGTTTAGCGCCACCTGTAGCCTAGGGCGTGATCCTGGAGACTCTGGATCGAGTCCCACATCAGGCTCTCTGCATGGTGCCTGCTTCTCCCTCTGCCTCTCTCTCTTTCTCTCTGTGCCTCTATGAATTAAAAAATAAAATAAAAATAAAAATAAATAAAAAAATAAAATATTTCAAGAATGTAAAAGAAAATAGGAACATAATGAGTGGAGAAATGGAAGATTAAAAAAAACATCCAATTGGAGCTTCTAGCATATAAAATATATAGTATCTGAAACAATATCCCATCCTAGTTGAGGAGTCTACCAGAAAATAAGACACTGCAGAAGAAAGATCAGTGAACTTGATGTCATAGCAATCGAAAGGATCCCAAATGAAGCACAGAGTGCAAAAATACTGCAGTCATCATCATCACATCAGTGATCTGTGAGTGACCAGTGTTAAGCAATTTAAGATACATGAAACTGTCATTCCAGAACAGGGGAAGAATGGAGAAAAAAATCTAGAAATGTTGGAACGTGACACAAAAATAATAATGTTATTACTGTGAGTTTTATAACATGTAAATGTAAAATGTATGACAACAATAATACAAAGGAGGGGAGAAGGAAAAATGTAAGTATACTGTGGTAAGGTTCTTTTTTTTTTTTTTTAAGATTTATTTATTTATTCAAGAGAGACACAGAGAGAGAGGCAAGGACATAGGCAGAGGGAGAAGCAGGCTCCCCGTAGGAAGCCTGATGCAGGACTTGATCCCAGGACCCCAGGATCACGCCCTGAGCCAAAGGCAGACACTCAACTGCTGAGCCACCCAGGCATCCCTGTGGTAAGGTTCTTATGCTATACTTGAAGTGGTATAACATACTTAAAGGTAGGGCAACAGTTAAGAAATAAAACAAAAAGAATAGTTTAAAAAATCGGTAAGTAAAATGCCAGCAATCTAATAGGAAAAAATATATGAGAAAGGTCTGAATAGGCAGATTTGGAATAGTCAACTTACTAAATAAATTATGCCATGTTAATATAATGGATCAGGAGTGCGTGGGTGCCTCAGTCGGCAGTTAAGTGTCCAACTCTTTTTTTTTTTTTTTTTATGATAGTCACAGAGAGAGAGAGAGAGAGGCAGAGACACAGGCAGAGGGAGAAGCAGGCTCCATGCACCGGGAGCCCGACGTGGGATTCGATCCCGGGTCTCCAGGATCGCGCCCTGGGCCAAAGGCAGGCGCCAAACCGCTGCGCCACCCAGGGATCCCAAGTTCCAACTCTTGAATTCAGCTCAGGTCATGATTCCAGAGTCCTGGGATCCAGCCCTATGTCAGGCTCCTTGCTCAGTGATGAGTCTGCTTGAGATTTTCTCTCCTTCTCCTTCTGCCCTTCCCCCTGCTCTTGCATGTGCACTCTCTCTAAAATAAATAAATCTTAAAATATATATATTGGATTATAATGTAAATGTGAAAAAATTACATAGCTCTATATAATATGGAGAGGTACTAATAATACAGTAGCATAATGTAATTTTGCAGCCAAACTGTCTAGGTTTGAATCTAGGCTCTGTTATGTACTTGCAGAGTCATCTGGAGCAAATTAAAATCCCTCTGCCTCAGTTCCTTCTGTAAACCAGTGATAACACAAGATTTTGTGGGGATCAAAAGAATTGTTACATAAAGCATTTAAAACAACTGTTAAGCACAAAGTTAGTACCCATTAACTGTTGGGTAAAAGAAAAGGAAAATCTTTTCCACAATATATTTCTAAATGAAAAAAGCAGGGTCCAGAACAGTATAGTATGTTAACATTTGTTTTTTTTGTTTTTTGTTTTTTTTTTTTTAAATGTTTATTTATTTATGATAGTCACAGAGAGAGAAAGAGAGAGAGGCAGAGACACAGGCAGAGGGAGAAGCAGGCTCCATGCACCGGAAGCCCGACGTGGGATTCGATCCCAGGTCTCCAGGATCGCGCCCTGGGCCAAAGGCAGGCGCCAAACCCCTGCGCCACCCAGGGATCCCGTATGTTAACATTTGTATGAAAAATAAACTATACAGATACATGTCTACAACAGTTAAGACTCTCTAGAAGGCTAAACAAGAAACTTACAACAATGAATCCTGGAAAAGAGATTCTGGTAGCTGTGGAACAGAAAAAGAAGAGAAATGCCCTCTCCTTTTCATTTTCTCATGTAAGTATTAAATATTTAATATTTTATAAAGTATTCCTTATTCAAAAAATAAATTTAATTAATTTTAAATCAGGGACACTTGGGTGGCTCAGTGGTTGAACGTTTGCTTTTGGCCCAGGTTGTGATCCCAGGGTCTGGGATCGAGTCACACATCAGGCTCCTTGAAGGAGCCTGTTTCTCCCTCTGCCTAGGTCTCTGCTTCTCTGTCTGTGTCTCTCATGAATAAATAAATAAATAAATAAAATATTTTTAAAGATTAATTTTAAATCAAGAATAATAAGCACTTATAAAATCAGAAAATGTGCATTTCAAACACAAGTATGACAGCAGATAAAAAGAAATCAAAGACCAAACCAGTCTGATTTTTTTAATAAACTGTTTTCTCGCAGAATTACCAGGGATCAGTTTCCACTGGTTCTTGCAGCCTTTTCTAGTCTTCATTTGTCATCTGTTACCCACTTTTGTATCTCTTACTTCTTGTCTTCCTTTTATCTTTTTATGATCTCTGATATCTTCATTATCTACAGTAAACTATATTTTCATAAAATATGTGCTTTTCTTTTCCAAAGCTCTCATGTTTATGACATTTTTTATTTATATTAGGAAGATAGAGGAAAAGGGTGAGAAAATTAACACTGATCTCATTCAACAACTTAATATGTTTACAATATTTGTAGATATTGCATACGTATGTATATACACATTATCATCTCAAGGCATATAAAAACTGTTTTTGTAGTTTAAGACACAATCATATATGTTTCAAAAATATTTGTTATTGCAAAGATTCTTTAAAAATCACACAGCATGATTTGAAGAGTTTTCTGCATAAGTCTTGTAAGATTGAAATTTGCCCCTTGAGACTTACTAGCTATGTTACTTTGTCAAGTTACTGAACCTCCCTCTACTGTAGTTTTCTGACCTGTACACTTGTATTAATAGTAGAGCCAAACACTGGGGTGTTTTAAGAGTAGACTAAATCAGGTAACAGACCTTTCAAAAAATGTCCGACCTATGGTAAGACCTTCATAAATGTTAATAATGTTAATAATAGAATTACTATTATTATTATTAAAATTAGTGAAAGGATACTGACTAGTTGGGAATGGGTCTGGCAAAAAGTGATGACAATAATTTTTTCTAAATGAAATTAATTCTAAACTTTCTTAATGTCATTAAATCAAGTATAAAATTAGAACTCGGGATGCCTGGGTGGCTCAGCGGTTGAGCACCTGCCTTTGGCTCAGGGCGAGATCCTGGAGTCCTGGGACCAAGTCCCACATCGAGCTCCTTGAATGGAGCCTGCTTCTCCCTCTGCCTGTATCTCTGCCTCTCTCTCTCTCTCTCTCTCTCTCATGAATAAATAAAATCTTAAAATAAAATAAAATAAAATAAAATAAAATAAGAGCTCATTATATGCCATAGTATTTAAGAATTAAGAATTTTTATTTTTTGAAAGAACATGCAAAAATAAATACAAAAGGAGTGTTTTATTTTTAATGATCAATTATTCTTCAAAGGACTATGTGCTTATTAATACCTGCTGACCCTTCCTATTTTTTTTCCCAATTAAGGCTACAAAAAATTCCAACAAATAATATGAGAGCAAGAATTATCATCCTGGCTAATGGATCTCAAGTTAATCCCTGGAGAAATGCCATACATTTTCTCTCTTGCATCACCATGAAAAAACATTCTTCTAGTATCAACCGCTTGGAGTCACACTGTTCTGATCTCTTTTGATATTATAACACACCTTAAAAAGATTCAAAGACTAGAATTGCAAAAAAGGTGAGACAACAATATTGGAGAAATATAAAATATATTTGAAGGATCAAGAGTTAATTTTACTGGAAGACATTTAAGAAAGTTGAGATTTTTCCTCAAAAATCTTTGGGAACCTTCAGTAAAACACAGTACACCCTCACTTAGCTAGCTAATGGATCAGAATCTCTGAGAGTAAGATTCAAACAAGTCTCCCAGTAATTTTTTTGGTCTATTGTCATTTTAAGAACAAATGAGGACTAATGAAACAGAAGGGGTTAATTAAAAAGGCTCTGCATAGGCAGTGAACCTTGAGCAGATTTCAAGTGGAACATTAAGTGACAGGGAGGAGTTCAGTAGTTAATCCACGCCAGAGGGACGGTATGTGAGTACACTCCGCTTCCAGAGCTGGTTCAGCATCCTAGGCAGAGAAGTGATCACACTAGTCCTGAATAAGCGGTGGGGGCCTAACAAGGTCAGGACTGTCAACCAAAACTACTATTAGAAAAACACCAGGCTTCTATTGTCTAATTCTTACCATCCGAGATTCCAATATATTTTTTCATTACCCACTCTGGAAATAAAACCCTTCAAACTACCACAATACTAACTGACAGAGCATAAGACCAAAACAACTTAAGCAAAAGAAGGTACTTTTATTTTCTTTTTTAAGAAGTAAAAAGGTTAAAAAAGTCATTTTAGTTTTTATACTAGATTATTATAAACATTTATAAACAGAACTTCCATACAAGGGAGCCTTTCTTCTCTACCAGCTAACCGAAAGACAAACAAGTATTCAAATTTAGAAGCTTACTCAAATTTAGAGTAAAAAAATATAAAATAAGAAATTGAACCTAATGTTATAAGATTAATTCTAATAGGTCAGTTTCCACATCTGTAAAATAGCTTGAGACTAAGTGATTTCTAAAGTCTCATCTAGCTCAATGTCTAAAATTGAGATCTACAAATTGCTCAGACTTTGATTTAAATATACTAGATTATTCAAAAACTATGATGTAAGCTTATTCTGACAATTCAAATAACCCTGAATGTCAGAATACTAATATCTACAATCCATAAATGATCAGCAGTAGTTTTCAGACTTCCTGTTAGCATGTGTTCTGACTAAATGATGAGCAAAAAATAACTCTTTTCTCTTACTTGGACTGCTAATATTAACAGCATGCAACATAGCTACTCGTTGAGGAGTTCTAAAAGGCCCTAAAGTAATGGAATCCTGAAAGTCTCATAAAAATAAGAGAAACATCATTAGCTAACTAGTAAATACCATGCCGAAAGTAACTCAATGACAATCTTAAATCTGAACTATTTAGATTATAAAATTTAAGATCTTTATCTATCATGCAAAAATGGCAGTACTACTTTATAATCTGAGTATCATCTCTATCTCCTTTGGCTAAATAGGAAAGAACAAAACTGTCCATGGTACTCTCCCCTAGTAATTCTGTCATTCTTACTCTGCACAGTATGTGTTTTCCATGTTATTGTGAGAGAGAGGTGCTGCACAGAAGTGCCCATAGGGACCAAGACTTTATCTATACTGGAATTGAATCTGGAAAAAGTAAGTTTATCTGAATGGAGTTTTACACAGAATTGAGTATTTCTCAATGTAAGAGGATTTTGTGCTCTAATGAAAAAAAAAATCGAATAAGTCTGATTCTTTAGATTGTCCATAATTACTAACTTAATTCTTAAATTAAGGGACTGGTCTGCAGGAGGAACAAAGCTCCTTACCATTAAAAAAAAAAACAAAACAAGACATCAGTTTAAGCATCAATTTTGCTTCCATAGAAAAGAATTAGTTTTCAGACCCAAGTAAAATTTATAGACCATGAAAAAGTAAAAAAAATGGGAGGCCAAAAAAGTAGGCAAAATACTAAATGTTTAGCATTAGAAACTCATCCCTGATTGTCAGCCTGGCCCTGCTATCTATCACACATGTCATTTTTACAGACCTACTAGTCTGACCAAGAACCCTAATTTTAAGAAAGACTTTAAAAGTATGCATTTTTAGGGCAGCCCGGGTGGCTCATCGGTTTGGCGCCGCCTTCAGCCCAGGGCGTGATCCTCGAGACCCGGGATCGAGGCCCGCGTCGGGCTCCCTGCATGGAGCCTGCTTCTCCCTCTGCCTGTGTCTCTGCCTCTCTCTCTCTCTCCGTGTCTATCATGAATAAATAAATAAAATCTTAAAAAAAAAAAAAGGATGCATTTTTAAAGTGAATGCAACAATAATCCTAGAGTAGCTCAACAACTGACACTACAGATCAGTGATTCAGAAGATAATTAAACTTTGTGTCTATTAGCAAATTAGCAACCACACCCCTTAAAAAGACAACTCGGGCAGTGTTCCATTAACTTTCATAAACAGTGACTTTCGTTTAAAATTCATTACTTCATTGCCTCGGACGACCATATTTGTTTTGGAATTTACACTAAGGTTTTACAAACATTGTTCCCTGAGTAAAGCTAAAGACTTTTCCCGAGGCGGAAAGAGAATTAGTTTGGGGGAAGGCACTGTATATTATGGTGAAACTGGGTCTTCGTTACCGAACGATTAAAATATAAGAACAATTAATTAGTTATATTCGGTGCATCACAGGAATTAAAACCATTCACAAAACCAAAGCCCAATGATAATGCCAGCCCACCAGCAGCGTTTCCTTTGGGTTCTAAGAAAGGCACTGCTATAAAAGAATATAGTTTGACAGCTGAGTCTCTGTGTCCCCCCGACGACTTAATTGTTTGAGACCTAGAGAGGGCCCGTTGGCGGGGAACTGTGAAGACCGGTGGAAGGCGAGGTTTGGGAGGGAAACGGGCAATTTAAAACAACTGCGGGCAGTGAGGAGCGCTCCCCCGGGCCCCGCCCTTACCTGCCAGCGGCCGTAGGTGAGCAGGACCATGGCGATGGGGATGGCGGTGCCGGACATGGCGTGGGTGGAGGGCATGCTGTACTCGGAGTTGTAGAAGACCTCCAACTTGACCACGGGCGGCGAGGCGGGCCGCGGCCAGCGGATGACGTCCTTGGTGCACTGGCCCAGGTACATGACCAGCACCCAGATGACCACCAGCCGCCGGCCCACCAGGGCGTCCAGGTTCCAGATCCAGAAGGGGAAGAACAGGATGTAAAAGAGCTCGTTGCCCAGCTCCGTGCCGAGGCAGAACAGGTAGTAGAGCGGCCAGTTGCTCACGTGGGCCAGCTCGCCCTCCTCGTCCGTCAGCGAGTTGCGGCGCAGGGCGCCCACGCGCCGCGGCGAGGCCGGGCCCAGCTCGCTCGCCAGCCCGTTCCGCACGCCGTTGGGGGCGCCGCGGCCGCCGGGCTTGGCCGGACACTGATTGCGGCCGCCGCCGGGCGGCTGGGGGCCTGCGGACGCCCCCAGCTGCGGCTCCCGGCGCCGGACGCCGCGGGCGAGGGGCGCCTCTGCCTTCTCATCCTCCCCCTGAGCGGCGGCGGGCCCGGCGGATCGGCGCGGAAGCGCTTCCACCCCGCACAGCCGCTGGAAACGGGCCACTTTCTGCGGCTCCTGCAGACGGCCCGCCAGCTGGGTCAGGCGCTGCCTCAGCGACATGATAACGGGACCCGGCGGCCCGCGGACGGGCGGACGGCGGCGGCGGCGGCGGCGGCGTGCACGGCGGGCCGGCCCCGGCGCAGTCCCGAGCCGTCCCCGCGCGCCGGGCGGGCCAGTGGCAGCGGCGCCCAGCGGCACCCGGTCGGCTCTGCCCGGCGACGGCGCCTCAGGCCGCAGCGGCCGCCGCGCGCGCCCCCGCCCCCGCCCCCGCCCCGGACCCCTCCCCCTCCCCCTCCCCGGACGGCCGCGCGCGCCCCCGCGCCCCCTCCTCTCCTCTCCCCTCCCCTCCCCTCCCCTCCCGCGCGCGCTCCGCCCCCGCCCGCGGCCTCCACGCGCCGGCGCGCGCAGAGCCCCGCCCCCGCCCCGCCCCCGCCCGCTGCCGCCGGGAGAGGGGGCCCGGCCGCGAGGGGCCGCCCGGAGCGCATCCGGAGGCGTCTGGGCGCTGAGGCTCGGCGGGGCGGCCGCCGGGAGACGTTCGCCTCGGCCTCCAGCGGGCGTCGCGGCGCCCGGCCCCTCCCCCGCCTCCCTCCGGCTGAGGTGCGGGGCTCCCCTCTGACCGAGCGTCGGCCCCGAGAGGCCGCGAACGAGGTGCGGGCGGTGCGAGCGGCGGAGCACGGGACGGGCTCCCGGCCCGCACGCACACGGTACCGGCGACTGAAGGCGGAATAACCACCGTGGGCTCGGGATCGCCGGCCTCGGGCACCTCGGGGCTGCGCTGGCGGTTCGGGTCCTGACGCCGCGCGCCGGCGGACCCCGTGGCCGGCCCCGTGCAGGTCCCGCGGCGGGAGGCTGCCCAACGTCAGACCCCACGGCACAGCCGCGCGGGACGCCAGCGTGGGATCCCCCTTTCAAGAATTCTACTAGCTAGTGGGGTTGCGCGCGGGAAATGCAATTGGTGGCTGAAAGCAGCGTGTAGGCTTTTTGGGTTTTTTTTTTTTGAGCTTGATGAGGCTGATGTAGAGGCTTGGCTTGCATGCCTCACAAGTTACAGACTTGACTTCTAGAAAATGTAGAGTTCGTATTAGAAGGCCTCGGAGCTCTAATTCCAGGAAGTTGCTTCAGGTAAGGAGGAGGTCTGTAATTAAAGAATTTGAACCTCTTCCAAGGAACACGCTGGAAATTTCCCCTCCGGTGTCATTAGAAATATTTTCCTTCGGAGAGTTAGTCTCCTCCTCCCACTCCACTTGCTAGGCTGTGAGTAAATCATCCTCCTTGTCTTAAAGTTGGCTCACAGTATAAATGAGAGACCCAGGTAGCAGATGGTAAATGCTAAACTGGAGACCTCAGCAAACACGCTCTGGGAAGGAGAAGAGCCAAATTGACTAGGGACACAGGAAAGGTAAAAAAGGGGCCCTCTTGAGTTAAGACCATTGTTAGAGAGCAAGATGAGAATAGGCGGACACACTGAGGAGGAGAGAAGATGAATCAAGACGGAATGGGAACGTACAAAGATGTGTTTGGTTAACCATAGCCCATAGAATCAGAGTAGGAAGAGTCAGTGGTTGGAATGGGGTTAGAAAGAGGGCGTGGGACAAGACTGCAAAGACCTTGAATGTCAAGCTGGAGATTTTGTTCTGTAGGCAGTGGGGAGCCATGGAAGGCTTTGAACCTAGGGAGTGACACCATCAGAACTGTGTGCTTTAGAAAGGTAACTAAGAGTGAAAGTATCAGTGAGGGTGACAGCACATGAGAGACACCTAGCTCTGGGAAACGAACAAAGGCTGGTGGAAGGGGAGGTGGGCAGGGGGATGGGTTGGGTGATGGGCACTGAGGGGGCACTTGGTGGGATGAGCACTGGGTGTTATGCTATATGTTGGCAAATTGAACATCAATAAAAAAGAAAGAAAAAAGAAAGAAAGAAGAAAGAAAGAAAGAAAGAGAAAGAAAGAAAAAAGAAAAGAAGAAAAGAAAACTAAGAAGGAAACCAAAGATCAATTGCCAGAGGGTAACTAAGAAGGAAACCAAAGATCAATTGCCAGAGGTCAGAGACCAAAGGCCAGGTAAATAATTAGAAGATTATTGCGCTAGTCAGATGAGAGAGAATGAGAACCTGAACCAGGACTATGGTTCTGGGAACCGAAAGGAAGAGGGATAGATTTGAAAAGGATTTTGGAAGTAGGAAAAAGTTAAAAGTATTTCATTTGAATTCATAGGTCTGCAGGCAAATAATAATAGTCCATCCTGATTTGGAACACATTGTGTCTAATATTGAGACACTTATAATCTAAGACGGAGACAAAAAACATGAGAAAACATGTAAGTATGTTCAAAGATGTAAAGGCAGGCATACCAAACAGTTCAAGGAAGTGAGACCCAAGCAATCACTACACAGAGTAAGCAGAGAGGAGGCTTTTTGGGTTACCTATGAATGGTTCTGTGAAATGGATCATTAGCTGGCATTTGAAAACAAGGAGCAACTTGTACAGAGAAAGGTGGGAACAGCCCTCAGTGAGGCAGTTTACACATGTTCTTTTGTCAAAATAATTTGTCTATAAAGGAATTATTCAGATTCAAGGAATTTCCAATTCTGGGGATTCATTAGCCTAAAGATAGCAGAGGAAGAGGAAAATATGGAAAAGTAGAAGTGATATGTATATCTTAGGGTTAAATTATGACTTCTTCAACATGACATATTTTGTCAGAATGCAATATTCTCTTTAAAGGTAAAAGAGAGGGCAGCCCTGGTGGCACAGCGGTTTAGCGCCACCTGCAACCCAGGGTGTGATCCTGGAGACCCGGGATCCAGTCCCACATCGAGCTCCCGGCATGAAGCCTGCTTTTCCCTCTGCCTGTCTCTGCCTCTCTCTCTCTCTCTCTCTCTCTCTCTCTGAATAAATAAATTTAAAAAAATAAATAAAGGTAAAAGAGAGATGATGGGGAAATGAGAATGTGGCCTATGACTGCACTGAAGAGAAAAATAATGTGAGTTGACGAAACTTGAAAGGGCTGATGCTGTCCTGCTGGTGCTGTAAATCTGTTAAGTATAAGGACAAGGCCAAAAGCACCAAACCACCGTGATGAAAAGAATAGTTCTGGTGGGTTTTATTTACACTTACTCTAACCTTTTCATCTTGAAACTTAATAGGAATTTAACTCAATGGAAGGTTAAAATATAAACATTCTGTGGCAAGCATTTTTATAACAAAGCATAAACATTATTTTAAAAGAAAAACATTGCAGGGAGGAGATGGGGGAAAAAAAGAAAAACATTGCTACCAAGTAAGGATATGGCTATCTGGGTGTGATAGTCAAATGTCTTAGTTTCTGTTGTATAATTAACATGTTAAATGAATTTTGTCAGATCCTTCTTTGTACTTCAGTTTAACTTTCTGTAATATTAAAACCTTTTTGAGATATGTGAACTATAGATGCAAAGTATTGCTGTCATTTCTAAATGAAGCTTTCATAAAAGTAGTAGAGAAACACAATATATACTCTTAACCTTGGTCATTTTACCTTCCTCAACTAATTTAAATCAAGTTGTTTTTTATCATACTAGGTTGAGGTAAAGCATTGATTCAACAACTTTTACAATGAAGTCTTAAGAACTTTACCTTGGAAACACATCTTCTAAGTAATGTAATATTTAAAACTATGTTATACATATTGTATATTTGAAAGTTACTCAGATAATAGACCTTAAAAGTCCTCATCATAAAAAAAGATGATGGATGTTAACTAAAATTGTGGTAATCATTTTGTGATATATTCATAAATCATTATATACTTTAATACAAACTTTTTTGTCAATTATATCTCAAACTGGGAAGAAAAAACTATGTTACTTAATAAGAAAATTCAGTTTAAACTGAATATCATCAATTTATTTTCTCTTGCCTAGAACACAACTTAATTTTTTGTTCATTAAACTACAAAATGTATATATTGCAAACTATCCTAAATTATTACTGTTAACTATTGGTAAAATATTTTTGGCATGTAGATGGCAACATGTAGTACATTATGGGAATCAATAAATAGTGAATATGAATTTGTTATGTTTGAAATATTAAACCTGTTTATTAAATTCTTTGCATATATACCTAGTGATTTTGTCCTGCATCTTTGATTTCTTTTATAATTCGAAAAAAAGGATTTCTTCTGAATTCTCAAAAAGATGCCTATATAGCACAAAGTAAAATGTGATAAATATACATAAAATTTTATGATTAACAGATAATGAGTTTTCTATGCTTTATATTTTTTTGTGCCCCAACCTTTCAACATTTCTAAGAAAAAAAAAAAAAAAAAAACCTTACAGAAGATGATTGGAAAGTATTCTAGGCAACAAAATTACAGCCTCTCAGTCATGCTGGTAGAGATGACCATGGAATTCTTACCTAGTTTTATTTTACCCCAAATTTGTAGTAGGTTTTTTTTTTTTTTTTTAAACCATTCTTTTGGGCAGCCCGGGTGGCTCAGCGGTTTAGAGCCTGCCTTTGGCCCAGGGCATGATCCTGGAGACTTGGAATCGAGTCCCACGTCAGGCTCCCTGCATGGAGCCTGTTTCTCCCTCTGCCTGTGTCTCCTGTGTCTCTGCCTCTCTCTCCCTGCCCCCCCCCCCCCGCCCTGTCTCTCACGAATAAAGTCTTTAAAAAACAACAACAACATTCTTTCCCCTAAGATTTTCCCCCTTTGTTAACATCTCTTTCTAGTTCCAATTTTCTTATTCTTAACATCTGATACATGGCTTTTCTCCCCCCACCCTCAAGAAATGATTGGAAATACGGGTATATACCCAACTCTGAAGATTTATTTTTAATTCAAGACTTGAAATCTCTAGCCACATCTGCCCATTCACCATTCCAGACATTTTGGTAGGTATTGACCTCCCCTAATATTACTATCTTAGTAATATACTAGATTCTCCACTGATCAGAATGGTTAATTTTCTAAAGAACATAAACTGTTTTTACGAACTTTAGCCCCTGGTGAAAATATTTATAAAATGTGTTTGGTATATTTTCTTTCTCCTTTTTTTCTATCTTTTTATTGAGGTATAATTAACAACATTATGGTAGCTTCAGGTGTACAACTTAGTAATTCAACATTTGGATACATTGCAAAATATCACAGTAAGTCTCATTACCTTTGTACCATCTGTTACAAAGTTAACACAATATTATTGACTATATTCCCCATGCTGTACATTATATCCCCATGACACATATATTTTAGTACTGGAAGTTCGTATTTCTTGATCCCCTTTGCTCATTATCTCCCCCCATTAATCCTCTTCCCCTCTGGCAATCACCAATTTGTTTTCTCTATGAGTCTGGGCTATGTTTTGTTTTGTTTGTTTGTTTTGTTTTTTAGGTTCCACATAAAAGTGAAATCATGTATTTGTCTTTCTCTGTGATTTATTTCACTTAGCAGAATACCTTCCAGGTCCACCCGTGTTGTGGCAAATGGCAAAATTTCATTCTTCTTAATAGCTGAGTAGTATTCTATTGTATATCTACCACATCTTCTGTATCCATTCAACCATCAGTAGACACTTAGATTGTTTCCATATCTTGGCTATTGTAAATAATGCTTCAACAAGTATAGGAATGTATACATCTTTTCCAATTAGTGTTTTCTTTTTCTTCAGATGGAATACTTAGCAGTGGAATTACTTCATCACATGGTAGATCTATTTTTAATTTTTTTAGGAATCTCCACACTGTTTTCCATAGTGGCAGCACCAATTCCTACCAATAGTCCACAAGAGTTTCTTTTCCTCTACAACCTCATCTAACCTTGTTATTGCTTATTTTTTTGATAATAGCTATTCTGGCAGGTATGTGGTGATATATATATATATATATTTTAAGATTTTATTTATTCATGAGTGTCACAGAAAGAGAGGCAGAGACACAGGCAGAGGGAGAAGCAGGCTCCATGCAGGGAGCCCGATGTGAGACTCGATCTCAGGAATCCTGAGCCAAAGGCAAATACCCAACCACTGAACCACCCAGCCGTCCCATATATGGTGATATTTCATTGTGGTTTTGATTTACATTTACCTGATGATTAGTAATATTGAGCATCTTTTTATGTGCCTGTGACCTTCTGTATGTTTTCTTTGGAAAAATATCTATTCAGATCTTTTGCCCATTTTAATATTGGAGTTTTTTTGGTTATTGAATTGTATGAATTTTTAAATATGTTTTGGATATTAAATATGGGAAATACCTTCTCCCATTTGGTAGGGGGACTTCTCCCTTTGCTGATGGTTTCCTTTGCTGTGTGGAAGCTTTTCAGTTTGATGTACTCCCACTTGTTTATTTTTGCTTTTGTAGCCCTTACCTTTGGAGTCAGATCCAAAAAATATCACTGATACTGATGTCAAGGACATCACTGCCTGTTTTATTCTACGAGTTTTATGGTTCCAAGTCTTGCATTCAAGTCTTTAATCCATTTTGAGTTAATTTTTATAAATGATGCAAGATAATGGTCCAGTTTCATTCTTTTGCATGTAACTGTTCAGTTTGCACAACATTTATTAAAGACACTATCCTTTCTCCATTGTATATTTTTGCCTCCCCTGTCATAAATCAATTGACCATATATATGCGGGTTTACTTCTGAGCTGTCTTTCCTAATTCACTGATCCATGTGTCTGTTTTTGTGCCAATACCATGCTATATTAATTGCTATAGCTTCGTAGTATTGTCTGAAATAGGGAATGTGATACCTCTGGCTTTATTTTTATTTCTCAAGATTATTTTGGCTATTCAGGGTCTTTTGTGGTTCCATATAAATTTTAGGATGATTTGCTCTAGTCCTATGAAAACTGCCATTAATTTTGATAAGGTTTGCATTTATTCCGTAGACTGTTTTGGGTAGTATGGGCATTTTAACAATATTTATACTTCCAATCCATGTGCATGGAATATCTTTCCATTTATTTGTGTCTTCTTGAATTTCTTACATCAATGTCTTATTTTTTTGGTGTACAGGTCTTTCACTTCCTTGGTTAAATTTATGCCTAGGTATTTTATTGTTTCCAATGCAGTTGTAAATGGGATTATTTTCTTGATTTCCCTTTTTGATCGTACATTATTAGTATATAGAAATGCAACAGATTTTTATACATTAATTTTGTATCCTACAACTTTACTAAATTAATTAATTATTCCTAACGGTTTTTGGTGGTGTCTCTCGGGTTTTCTATATATAGTATGTCATCTTCAAATAGTGACAGTTTTACTTTTTCCTTTCCATTTTGTGTGCTTTTATTTCTTTTTCTTGCTAGTTGATATGGCAAAGACTACAAATACTGTATTGAATAAAAGTGTGAAGAAGAGCACCTGGCCAGCTCAGTCAGAAGAGCATGTGACTCTTGCTTTCAGGATTATGAGTTCAAGGCACAGTGGGTATAGATATTACTAAAAAATAAATACATTAAACTTAAAAACAAAGGTGGGGAGAATGGGCATTCTTGTTTATTTCTGATCTTAAAGGAAAAAGCTTTCAGCTTTCAGCTTTTGCCATTAAGTATAGTATTAACTGTGCATTTGTCATATATGGTCTTTATTTACGTTGAGGAATGTACTCTATACTGTCTTTGTTGAGGGTTTTTAATCATAAATGAAAGTTGAAAATTTTGTCAAATGCTTTTTCTGCATTTATTGAGATGATTATATGATTTTAACTTTAATTTTTTTAATGTTGTTGATCACATTGATCTATATGAAGATATTGAACCATTCTTGGATCTCTGGGATAAATATCACTTGATCATGGTGTATGATCTTTCAAATGTATAGCTGAATTCAGTTTGCTAACATTTTGCTGAGGATTTTTGCATCTACGTTCATCAGGGATATCAGCCTGTAATTTTCTTTCCTTTTTTTTTTTTTAAGATTTTTTTTTCTCTTTAGGATCTTTCTTTCTTTCTTCCTTTCTTTCTTTCTTTCTTTCTTTCTTTCTTTCTTTCTTTCTTTCTTTCTTTCTTTCTTTCTTTCTTTCAGATTTTATTTTTAAGCAATCTCCATAACCAATGTGGAGTTCAAACTTAACAACTCCAAGATCAAGAGTCACATGTTCTACTGACTGAGCCAGCAAGGCATCCCTGGCCTATAATTTTCTTTTTTCTATGTGTCTTTGTCTGGTTTTGGTATTAGGGTAATGCTGGCCTCATAAAATGAGCTTGGAAGTGTTCCTTCCTCTTCAAGTTTTTGGAAGAGTTTGAGAAGTGTTAAGTCTTCTTTGAATGGTAGAATTCACTAATGAAGCCATCTGGTCCTGGGCTTTCGTTTGTTGGGAAGTTTTTGAATCAAACTAGTAATCTATTCAGATTTTCAAGTTGATTCAAGAAATCAAGTTTTTTTATTTCAAACTAGTAATCTATTCAGATTTTCTGTCTCTTCATAGAAGATTGTAAGTTTCTAGGAATGGAGCCATTTCTTCTGAGTCACCCAAGGATCCAGTCTACTGTCTATGCAGTGCCCTGGGGGTGATGGCCAACCAAGAATTGTAATTGTTATATTCCTGTGGAGCTCAGGAATGCGTGGCCCTTTGGCCACCAGAGCCAGGTGATCAAGGGGTGTCCCCATTAGCACCCACTAGCTTTAGCTAGGCAGGTGGAGAGTATAAAGTGTGGGGACATACTCACTGGCATTGAGAAGGCATCAGGAAAATGTCTTGACTGCACACACCTCTGGGCTTCAGGAATACAGTGGGAGAATACTCTGTGTGCTTGCACCACCTTTAGACTGGGAGCAGGACAATGCCACAGCTGTTTGTGTTTGCCCACCCTGGCCAGGGAGCATGGGAGTGCTGCAGCCCCCTGCACTCTCCAGCCTCAGCAAGGCACTAGGATAGTGCCACCACTGCCCACCCTGACCTACCTGTCTTAGCAAGACAGTTGGAGAATGCACACTGGAGCTTGCCTACCTGTGCTATTAGGATAGGTAGAAGGGAAAAGTGGCATCTGCCAGCACTTCCATCTCTGGGGAGGGTTTCAGCTGTTCACTACCCCTCAAGCAGATTCTTTTATGTTAGCAAATGAGTCTCCTTTCCATACAGACTAGGCACTTTTCAAGCTACCTTTTTTTCACTGGCTCTTACAGCAAGTGAGACCACATGTGAGCCCTTTAGAAGGATAATCTCAGTTTCCCTTGGACATCAGCCCTGTTTTCTAAGCCAGATGTTTTGGGGGCTCATCTCTTTGGTGCGGATCCCAGGGGCTGAGGTGCTTGTTGGAGAATACCAACCCCTCACTTCTAGAACCACCAGGCAGGTAAGATCCCTTCCTGTCGTGTATCACTGACCTGGGAGTGAGGTTTTTGGCAAGACTATGTCTCTACCTCTCCTACCTGTCTCAATGTGATATTTTTATCCTTTTTTTGCATAGAAGCAATTCATCTACCTTTCAGATCCTTTTCAGAGAGAAATGATCCATATGTAGCTGTAGATTTGGTGTTTTGGAGAGAGGAGGTGAGTTCAGGATCTTCCTGTGCTGCCATCTTGCCAAAATTGTATGTTTTCAAATGTAGGTGTTTTTTTTTTTTTAAGATTTTACTTATTTATTTGCGCGAGGGAGTGCAGCAGGAGGGAGGGGAAGAGGGAGAGGGAAAAGCTCCCCACTGAGCAGGGAGCCAGATGTGGGGCTTCATCCCAGGACCCTAGGATCATGACCCAAGCCTAAGGCAGATGCCCAACCAACTGAGCCACCCAGGCACTCCCAAATGTGTAGGTTTTTGAAAGTAACCAATGAACAACCTTTTTCATTTCAATACATAACATAAAATTTGCCATCTTAACCTTTAAAAAAAATCTTTTTTATATGTGAGTATTCGAGGTTTTAAAGACTTTTAAGATCAGGATTGGAAATGGACTCAGAATTATATTGCTGGAAAGGGTTTAGAAACCATTTTATTAACGTATTCATTTTATGAGAATCATGCAGTTTATTAATCTCATGAATTTAGCACCAACTTAATAAGTATCAATGTCATTAGGACACATCTCCTGCTTTTGATATGCTCACATTCAAATAGCCATTGAGAGTACAGTCAAGAGCTATATCATCTTTCTTGTAAGCTCCCAGATTGGATGACTGGGATTGTCTTTTGAATTTTCCTCCTCTGAGTTCTGTTACTCTTCTTTTTTCCCACTGGCACAATTCTAAGCCCAGTTCAGTTGACAAGGAAGGAGTATTCTAGGAAATGGTCGAGGATTTGTTTATAGTATAAAGTGGAGTTTCAGAATCACAGTTGAATGAATCTATACAAGAAACATATAACAGCTGCTTCAAACTATAAGTTCTGTGTTTACCTCTTAGATCCATCATAATCAGTTCCTCCTTTAGCAATTCAGTGTGATTTTCAAAGGGATGATTTTCAAATGATTTTCAAAGGGAACAAGGATGCAGCCTCCACTCCAGTCAGGCTTGTCTTACTTGTAGATCACCTACGTTCAAAAGCTCCTTCTTTTACTTGAAATCCTGACTTTCTTTCCTTCTACCTAGTTATACAATGCCTATATTAAAGGTTCATGTCTTTCATAAAGTACCTAAGAAAATGAGCACCTGGGGAGCCCTGGTGGCGCAGCAGTTTGGTGCGGCCTGCAGCCTGGGGTGTGATCCTGGGGTCCCAGAATCGAGTCCCACATCAGGCTCCCTGCACGGAGCCTGCTTCTCCCTCTGCCTGTGTCTCTGCCTCTTTCTCTCTGTATCTATGAATAAATAAATAAAATCTTAAAAAAAAAAAAAAGAAAATGAGCACCTGAGTTAATCTTGCTAGCACTCTGTGGAATTGATTGCTCTGGTGACCACTGATTAGACACCCACCGTCAGCTGGGTGGAGGAAGGATTGGAGCGATCTCTCTCCAATGGCTACAGCTTTAATTTGTAAAATCAGAAACACAGCAGACAGATTTCTTCTTTTAACAAAAGCTAGTTTACAGCAGGGAGAAAATGAAACTGCCGCATAAACAACAACAGAAACAAAAGATTTTGAGGACTCCTAACCAGGTTTAAGCCCCCTCTTTCCAACTTCTCCTAAGGACTACCTCTGCAGCCTTGCCTTTTTGATCCTGGCCTGTTCAATCCTTCCTTGGATTTCATAGCCAGTAAATTTCCCTTTCTATTTAAGTTTTTTTTTTTTTTTGAGGTAGGTTTCTGTTAATTTTAAATAAAATATAATCACACAGGTGGGTAGACGCAGAATTAGAACGAGAATTAGATCAGAAATTGCTGATATACAACTTTCCCAACAGTGCTGTTGTCCTTGTGCTGATCTTGTTCTTTTTTTTTTTTTTTTAAGATTTTACTTATTTATTTGAAAGAGAGTGTAGAACGAGAGAGAGAAAAAATAAAAGAGAGAGAGAGAGAGCATGAAGAGGGGAGAGGAGGAGAGGCAGAAGGAGAAGCAGTCTCCCCACTGGGCAGGGAGCCAGACTCGGGCTGAGATCATGACCTGAGCTGAAGGCAAACAAACACTTACCCGACTGAGCCACCCAGGTGCCCCCTGTGCTAATCTTCTAATTCTTTTTTTTATCTCTGCTAATGTACTGCTAAGGCCAGAGTTGACACTAGTAAGAGTTGACGGGTTGCTATGAGTATGTACAGTTCATTGCCGTAGAGAGCACACTACCTGGAACTAGGTTTAAGAGCTTGGATCCGCCCCTGACTTCCTCTGTGATCTTAAACAAAAAAATCACTTATAACCTCAGAAGCATAAGTCCTCATTGCAAAATGGGAAGAATAGCAGTCCTGTCTACCTGATAAAATTATGGAAAGTATAAAATGACATTATAGAGGTAAGAAATGTTTAAACTATAAAGTGAATTAACAACCACAAACATAATTGTAGTAGTTATAGGAAATTGGACTGAGGGTGTTGCTGAGGACAAAATATACCTTGGAGCTTTTATTTAAAGAACTAAATCAGGGCAGCCGGGGTGGTTCAGCGGTTTAGCGCTGCCTTCAGCCCAGGGCCTGATCCTGGAGACCCGGGATCAAGTCCCACATCAGGATGCCTCCATGGAACCTGCTCCTCCCTCTGCCTGTGTCTCTACCTCTCTCGTGCTCTGTCTCTGATGAATAAATAAAATCTTAAAAAAAAAAAAAAAAAACCAACTAAATCTGATCTCTTACTATCATCTTAATATCATCATTCAGATATCCATTGCGTTCTCCAACTCAGCATATTCAGATAGAATACACTGTCTTCATAATACCCCTCCCAGCATTCCCCACCACCCCCTGAATCTGTTCTCCACCCTACTTTCACAATTGCTTTCTGAAAAGCAAACTTGATCACTGTTCTGCCCTGCTTAAAAAGTTTCGGTTTTTTCCCCATTGCCTTCAGGATAAAATTCAAATTTTACTTTGCCATTCTCAACAAACTAAATTTAGGTTGTCCAGGATAGACAAGGAAAAACAGGTGATTGAGGTCTAATTTCCTCAGAACTTTGGTTTCACAGAGCCTAGTTGGCAACCTACCTGATTTTTGTTTTCTCCTCCCTCCTACAATGAAGTATGCAAGCGAAGGGGACTTTGACAGGCATAGTAAAGGAAGTCAGGTGTCATTCAAGCCTCACATAGGTCTTCATCATCCTGCCCCTGTCTGTCTCTCCTACCACTGCCCAGATATCCTCACTCCAGAGCCATTTATTCTTAAATGAAGCTCCCTAAATATTTCGAGCTCCTTCAACCCTGTGTGTCACTTCACATTACTCCTTTCTGTCTTGAACTCAACTCCTTCCATTTCTCACCTGGTTGAGTCCTTCAAGACCATGACTTAGTTGCAGACAGGCACAATATCCTTGATTTCTATATCCGTAGCACCTATATGTTTACAGAATAACTGCATGAATAAATATAAATAAATGTGGTTTGAAAATCCATTCCTACAGAACTCCCCTAGAAAGGTACTGAAACTTAAAGGATTGTTAAAATGTATATGAAATTTGATTACTTGGCTTTGGCTCATTCTCTGCACAGCTGTTGGTTATAAGAGATTATTTTCTTATCTGTTCCTTATATAAATCTTTGAGATCTGCTGATCTTTAGAGATGCTATAGGTTCTGGTCAAACCAGTGTGTCCAGTAGCTACTTGGTAATACATTTTTGGGAATTTTTTACCTAAATGATCACTGAGAGGCATCAAGAGAGTGAAGCCTTTCCTTTTTGTTATTTTTTTTTTAATTTTTATTTATTTATGATAGTCACAGAGAGAGAGAGAGAGAGAGGCAGAGACACAGGCAGAGGGAGAAGCAGGCTCCATGCACCGGGAGCCCGACGTGGGATTCGATCCTGGGTCTCCAGGATCGCGCCCTGGGCCAAAGGCAGGCACCAAACCGCTGCGCCACCCAGGGATCCCCCTTTCCTTTTTGGATAGCCAATTTTGATAATAAGAGAAACAATAATTGGATATTTTTTATACAGCATATACTATTTGAAGTGTTTTACAGATAGTAACTAATTTAATCCTCTCAATGGCTCTGTAAAGTAGATCTTCTATCTTCACACTACACATGAAAAATTGGGGCATAGAAACATGGAATATGATCAAGGTCACAGAGCTAGTAAATAATAATAGTAAAGCCTAGTTTTGTCTGAAACCAGAACCCATACTCTTTAATATGTTATGTTATCTTACTTCCCAAGAACTCTTAAAACTATGAGATCAGTCTTTGCTATTCTCTTATTACCATCATATTTAGGAGAGTCTATCTTCTGCCTTATGGTAAACAACATTCAATTGAGTTCTAATCCTGAACCTCTCACATTATATTTAGTTGATCATTAGATATAATAAACATATATAACAGGAAGTGTCACATGGAACCACAAAGGAAATAAAATAGTTTTCCATTCGTTTTAATTGAAAGAATGAATATTGAGGTGCCTTGGTGGCTCAGCAGGTTAAGCATTTGACTCTTGGTTTTGACTCAGGTCATGATCTCAGGCTTGTAGGATAGAGCCTGCATTGGGTTCTACACTTAGCGAGAAGTCTGCTTTAGATTCTCTCTCTCTCTCCTTCCTTCTCTCTCTCTCAAATAAATAAATTTTTTTAAAAAGGAAAGAATGAATATTGAGTGCTTTCCAAGAGTGAAGCATTGGACCAAGAGCCAGAGAAGATAATACAGAGGAATAAGACACTGTCTTAACCTCAAAAAACTTATATTCTAGAAGGACAGATCTAAAAATGCATACAAGTTGCTGTAATAAAAACAACTATTTTAAATGCTTTAACAAAGGTACAGACACATTGTCAGGGTAATAATCATGGAAGAGATTAATTCACAAACAGGGCAGGAATAGCATTTATGGAAATTCAGGATTAGGGTGGAATGGGTAGGGAAAACATCTGAGGTACAGAAAGAGTAAAGGCAAATACAATGAGACTGGAGAAAGAAGGCAGGTCTTAGAAACAGCCAGAAGAGTTCACGGGAGGAAGAGATGAGGTTAGACCTCATTGTGGGAAGACTTAAATGCGACACTAAGGAATTTGTACTTTATTCTTAGGCAACAAAGAACAAAACAACAACAACAAGAATGGGAAAGAATGCTGAGGTTGGAGGAATAATCTTTAAGAAGATGAATTTACTGACAATGTGAAAAAGTGAATAAAATTGGAGGCTGGGAAGACCAGCTCATAATGGGCAAGAATGAGGTTGATAAGGGCCTGGACAAGAGCAGTGGCGATGTGAGAAAGGAGATGGCAAGCATTGGACATACAGAAAATATTTAGGATGAAATAATGTGAAATCAGTTGAAGAAATGCCATAGTCAAAGATAAAGCATGTCAAATGAAAAACAAATCTGAAAGAATTATCCGGGGTGTGGGGGGCTGTACTGAGGAGAACCCTATGACCATAAGGCTTGCAAGCATCTTGAAAGTTGTGCAAAAAGGATTTTTCTTTTATATTATAGATAGAAGTGAACAAAGGTAGAAAGAGCCAGGCATGGAGATAGGAGATGAAAGAGTGGCGACAGAGCAATAGATGAGAGAATGTTTTACCCTGAGGCCAGCCTCTTTGCAGAGAGCTGCCCATAAGGAGGGACTGTATGCTGACTCAGGCCCAGGGTAGACCAAAGTCCAGGGACCTGGGGGAAGGAGACAAGCTTAACCAGGGTTTAGTTAATATCATTTTGTTCCTGTTGATCAGTAAGGACACTAGTTCAGCTAATCACTCATGAGACAAAGACTGGGAATTTAGAGGGTCTGTGTCTGCCACTGTCAGAGGTAAACAAGGCAAGCATCTTACCTAAGGCTTACAGGGAAGGCTGGTTCCTTACAGTAAGCTATTTTCAAAAAAGGCTGAGGAGATTTCTTAACGTCTAGGTAAAGTTCAACATTGTCAAATAAGATAAGGAGGCATTACTTTATACTCAGATTCTTAGTGAGGAGTGAAGTGTTAGTATTTTTTGGCCCCAACCTATTTACATTTCATTTCAGCACCTAGGCATGGTCATCCACTCTGACATATCCATGTCCAGTAACAGGACAGACTCCAGTACAGGTTCCCCCTGCTAGGTGAAAGTAGAGCATTCTTTATGAAACCTTTCAGAAGCCAAAATGGCATAAAATGAAAATCCTGTTCAGATTTCTTTCGGTTAGGAAAAACAGGTACTATTATGGGTCTTTCGTATAAGAAAAGTAGCATAATGCATACTTTCAACAAGTGAGAGACACTTATATTTTAAGATTGTATTTATTTATTTGAGAGAGAGAGTAGGGGGAGGGGCAGGGGAGAGACAGAGAGGGAGAGAGGGAGAGAATCTTTTTTTTTTTTTTTTTTTTTTTTATGATAGTCACACAGAGAGAGAGAGAGAGAGAAGCAGAGACATAGGCAGAGGGAGAAGCAGGCTCCATGCACCGGGAGCCCGATGTGGGATTCGATCCCGGGCCTCCAGGATCGGCGCCCTGGGCCAAAGGCAGGCGCTAAACCACTGCGCCACCCAGGGATCCCAGAGGGAGAGAATCTTAAGCAGGTTCCACACCCAGCGTGGAGTCCAATGCTAGGGCTCTATCTGACAACCCTGAGATCATGACCCGCACTGAAATCAAGAGTCAGACGCTTAACCAGGTGCCCTGAGATACCTATATTTTAAAATTTATTTGGAGCATAGTTATTCCATTGTTTTCAAAGCTGTTATTAAAGTTTAATGCCAGGTGCCTGGGTGGCTCAGTTGGTTAAGCGTCTTCTTTCAGCTCAGGTCATGCTCCACACTCAACTGGGGGGGGGGGTCTGCTTCTCCCTCTGACTCTCCCCCTCCTCATGCTCTCTCACTCTCCCCCTCTCTCAAATAAAATCTTAAGAAAAAAAAAAAAGTTTAACGCCCTAGGCTAAGTCAATAAGAATAAAAGTGGTTCCCAGATACTAAAATTGTTGCTGAAAGGTAGACTGCAAATGGAAGATCTTAGGCTTTGAACCTGTAGTTTGTTTGTTTTTAAGATTTTTATTTATTTATGAGAGACACAGAAGGAGAAGCAGAGACACAGGCAGAGGGAGAAGCAGGCTCCATGCAGGGAGCCCCATGTGGGACCCAATCCCGGGACTCCAGGATCATGCCCTGGGCAGAAGGCAGGTGCTAAACAGCTGAGCCACTCAGACACCCCTGAACCTATAGTTTGAACGTTGCAGTTTTAATTGTTTCTAATTCAGAGTAACAGGAAACTTGGCATGAAGTTTGTCAGAGTTTATGGACTCTTGATATGCAGGTATGTAAGATTATAGTTATATCTGGATATTGCTGAGTTCATAGTATGTATTTATAATGTGCCTATGATCAAGGTTCTCTTTATTTGCAAGGGACAGAAACCTAACTTAAACTAACACAGAAGGACTTTTGTTGGCTGTGTAACTGGGAAACACGAGATTGCCTCCAGCTTCAACTACAGCTAGATTCAGAGTCTCAAATGATGTCACTGAAATGCCACCTACTCTCATCATTGCCTTCTGGCTGTTCTTGACTTTATTCTCTTCCAGGCTTTCTTTCTTTCTTTATTTTTTTTTCTTCCTGGCTTTCTCTACACATTCAGTCAGGTGGCAGAGTTGGCCATCTGCAGCATTAGGCTTGTATCTTCCTCAAAGCTGGAAATCCCTTCAACAGTGTTGGCAAGTGTCCCAAAGCAGAATGTGACTATCCCTGTGGGTCCCTCCACCTGGCCAATCCCTGTTGCCACAGGTATGCAGTATCTAGCTAGGTCTACACCATCTTTTTACTCCTAGGGTGATGGTGGTGGTGGTTTATTATGAAGTGTATGTTTGGTGGAGAAGGTGTATGGAATCGGCCCTATCTGTGGGATATGGATTCTCCACAAGAAAACAGGGGGTATAAATCTACTGGGTGGGAGACTATAACTATCATAATTCACTACCAATACTGAAGTGGCCTTTCATGTCCAGCATCTTGCATTTGCTTGTTGTTTGTTTGTTTTTAAATGTTTTATTTTTTAAAAAATCTGCACACTCAATGTGGGGCCCAAACTTACAACCCTGAGTTCAATAGTCATATGCTCTACCAACTGAGCCTGCCCAGGTGCCCACATCTTTCATATGTTACTCACAAAAATAATGTCAAATCCTCAATATGCATTGCTGTTTCAAATTCTTAAACTATGGAATTATCTCCCAATAAATTATTACCTTCTTATGACATGCAAAACATTTTGGTCCATGGGTCTAGTGAACACTCAACAATATTGTAGTTCAACAGTCAGTTCTATTAATAGAATTTCAACAATATTGTAGTTCAACAGTCAGCTCTATTAATAGAATTTCTCAGAAACCAAGATGGTGGAGGAGTAGGAAAGGTTAGTTTCCTCTAGTCTCAAGAATTCAGCTAGATAGCTATCAAATCAGTCTGAACACCTGTGAACTCAACCAGCAATCTAAGAAAATAGCCACAACTCAACAAACAGAAAAGTGACTACTTTCTGCAAGGCAGGAGGGGCAGAGAACTGAATCTCAGGAAGATAAACCTTGGGGGGAGGGAGCCTCTGTAAACTGGCGCTGGAAAGTGATAAAGCAGTGGAGTTGCTTTGGTAAGGTGAGCTACCTGAAAGGTGCTCAGGTGGCAAAGTGGGGGCAAAATCCAAGGTGGGACAGTGTGGTCTCAGGATCCTCTGGGTCACATGAAGACCAGGGATATCTGAGTGTGGCAAAATTCCCGACATCAGTGTGGGGAAACTAGCTGCAATCAGCGAGCCCAAGAATGGGCTCTCAACTCTGGGTTGCCATATATTGGGAACCATGGCAAGGTCAGGGGACTGCTCTCCAATCAGGACCCAACAAACAGCAGAAATGGTGAGACCCATCTCCTTCCTCTGCTGGGAGGAGCAGCAAGTGTTTGTGCTACAAGAGTCTGCAGTTTGGAAACTTCAAACAGAGTGGCGTGCTTGAAATAGAAACACTTGGTCCCAGGCTGGGTGACGACAGTGTGGAGGGAGACCAGGGACACAGGAAGGATTGACTGCATTTCCCTGAGGGTGCACTGAGGAGTGAGGCCCCGAGCTTTTGTTTCTGAGACTGAAGAGTTTCATCTTCATCCTCTAAAGCTAGGCAGAAAGCCTTCAGAGAACAAAAGCCACAAAGAGCAATCTGGAGTAGATTAGTTAGCCCGGCCCCAAGGCAAGAGCAGTGCGATTCCATCCCATCCCCGGCAAAGACACAGGGAAAAGGCAACAGGCCCCTCCCCCAGAAGATCAGCAAGAACATGGGCTAAAAAAAAAAAAAAGAACATGGGCTAAGACCAAGTTTACCCATTACTGAAAACTGCAAAACTCCAGCACTAGGAGAATATGGCATATAGGATTCATGGTTTTTCTCCCACTATTCTTTAGTCTTTCAATTTTAAATTTTTCTCTTTCCTTTTTCAACCAATTTAATCAACTTTTAAAGATCTTTTTTATTTATTTATTTTTTAATTTTTATTTATTTATGATAGTCACAGAGAGAGAGAGAGAGAGAGAGAGAGGCAGAGACACAGGCAGAGGGAGAAGCAGGCTCCATGCACCGGGAGCCCGACGTGGGATTCGATCCCGGGTCTCCAGGATCGCGCCCTGGGCCAAAGGCAGGCGCCAAACCGCTGCGCCACCCAGGGATCCCTAAAGATCTTTTTTAATTTTCATTTTTACAGTTACATTCTATCCTTTCATTGTATTTTTGTATATTAATAAGTTTTTCTTTCTTTACAATTTTGGGATGCAGTTTCTTCTGAGACTAAAATACACCCAGAATCTAGTGTATGGCTTTCTTCATCTGTCTGATCATATTCTCTTGTGATTTTTTCTTTCTTCCTTTTCCTTTTTTTTTTGTTAATTTTTAATTTTCATCTTTACAGTTCCATTCTATCCTTTCAATGTACTTAATTTTATTTTTGTATATATATATAAATTTTTCTTTCCTTACACTTTTGAGTTGTAGTTTCTTCTAACAAACCAACCAAAATACACTCAGGATATAGGGTATTTCTCTGTTCAGTTCACCTATTTATATTCCTTCTCTTTTTTTGTCTTTTGTCATTTTTACAGTTACATTCTATCCTTTCACATATATAATTTTATTTTTGTATACATGTAAGTTTTTCTTTGTTTATAATTTTGGGATCTAGTTTTCTAACAAATGGACCAAAATACACACAGGATCCGGTGTATTGCTCTATTCTGTTCACATGTCTGATTATAGTCTCTCTCTCTCTCTCTTTTTTTTTTCCAGTTTTGGGGCTCTTCTGATTTGTTTAGTGTGTATTTCTCTGGGGTCATTGTTGCCATTTTGGGATTTTGTTCTCTTGTTCATCAATTCTTCTCTGGACAGAATGACAAGATGAAAAAATTCACCTCAAAAAGAGAACACAAGGCAGTACTGACTGCCAGGGACCTAATCAGTATGGACATAAGTAAGATGTCAGGACTAGAGTTCAGCATAATAATTATAAAGATACTAGCTGGGCTTGAAAAAAACATAGAAGACACTAGAGAATCCCTTTCTGGAGAAATAAAAGAACTAAAATCTAATCTAGTTGAAATAAAGACTACTAATGAAATGCAATAAAATATGGAGACTCTGACTTCTCACACAGATGAGGCAGAAGGGAGAATTAGTGATATAGAAGACAAAATGATGGAAATAAAGAAGCTGAGAAAAAGAGAGATAAACAACTACTGGACCACGAGGGGATAATTCAAGAGATAATTGATATCATAAAATGAAACAATATTAGAATAATTGGGATCCCAGAATTTAAAAGGGGGAGGGGGTGTGGGCAGAAGGTATATTGGAGCAAATTATGGCAGAAAACTTCACTAATCTGGGGAAGGAAACAGGTATCCAAGTCCAGGAAGTACAGAGAACAGCTCCCCACCCCCATGATCAATAAATATAGCTCAACACCTCAATATATAATAGTGAAACTTGCAAATCTCAGAGACAAAGAGAAAAATCCTGAAAGCAGCTTGAGATAAGAGGTCTGTAACCTATAAGAGTAGAAACATTAAATTGGCAGCAGACCTATTCACAGAGACCTGGCAGTCCAGAAAGAACTGGCATGATATTCAGGGTGATAGATGAGAAAAAGATACACCAAGAATACTTTATCAAGCAGCTAGGTTGTCATTCAAAATAGAAGGAGAGTGGGGGGATCCCTTGGTGGCACAGCGGTTTAGCGCCTGCCTTTGGCCCAGGGCGCAATCCTGGAGATCCGGAATTGAATCCCATGTCGGGCTCCCTGCATGGAGCCTGCTTCTCCCTCTGCCTATGTCTCTGCCTCTCTCTCTCTCTGTGTGACTATCATAAATAAAAATTAAATTAAAAAAAAAAAAAAAAGGAGAGTGGGATGCCTGGGTGGCTCAGTGGTTGAGTGTCTGCCTTTGGCTCTGGGTGTGATCCTGGAGTCCCAGGATCGAGTCCTGCATCAGGATCCCTACATGAAGCCTGCTTCTCCCTCTGCCTATGTCTCTTTCTCTCTCTCTCTCTCCCTCTCTATGTGTCTCTCATGAATAAATAAATAAAATCTTTTTTAAAATCCCAAAAAATAAAATAGAAGGAGAGATTAAAAAGACCTTCCAGGACAAACAGAAACTAAAAGAATTTGTGATCACTCAAGCAGCCCTACAAGATATTTTAAAAGAGATCCTTTAAGTGAAGAGAGGGCCTAAAACTAACATAGACCAGAAAGGAACAGAGACAATATACAGAAACAGTGACTTTACAGAAAATACAATAGCACTCAACTCATATCTTCAGATAATTACTCTGAATGTAAATGGACTAAGTGCCCCAATCAAAAGACACAGCATATCAAACTGGATAAAAAAAAGCAAGGCCCATTGATATGCTGTCTGCAAGAGACTCATTTTAGAACCAAAGACACATCCAGATTTAGAATAGAGGTGGAAGACCATTTATTGTACTAATGGACATCAAAATAAATATGAGGTGGCAATCCATATACCAGACAAATTAGATTTAAACCAAAGAATGTAATAAGAGATGAGGAAAGACACTGTATTATAACTAAAAAGTCTCTCCAAGAAGAAGATCTGACAATTGTAAATGTTTATGCCCCTAACACGGGAGCAGCCAATTATATAAGCCAGTTAATAACAAAATTAAAGAAATACATCAATAATAATAATAATAATAATAATAATACAATAGTGGTAGGGGATTTAAAAACCCCACTCACTACAATGGACAGATTATCTAAGCAAAAAATCAAAAAGGAAACAGTGGCTCTAAATGACACACTGGGCCAGATGGACTTAACAGATATATTCAGAATATTTCATGCTAAAGCAGTAGAATACACATTCTTTTCATGTACACGTGGAACATTCTCCAGAATAGACTACATACTGGTTTACAAATCAGCCCTCAACAAATACAAAATGATTGAGATCATACCAAGCATATTTCTAGACCATAGCGCTATGAAACTTGAAGTCAACCACAAGAGGAAATTTGGAAAAAACTCAAAAACATGGAGGCTAAAGAGTATCCTACTAAAGAATGAATGGGTCAACCAGGAAATTAGAGAAAAAATAATAAAAATTCACAGAAATAAATGAAAATGAAAACACAACTGTTCAAAACCTTTGGGATGCAGCAAAGGTGGTCCTAAGAGGGAAGTATATATGGTGACACAAGCCTTTCTCAAGAAACAAGAAAGGTCTCAAATACACAACCTAACCTTACACCTAAAGGAGCTGGTGAAGGACTGCAAATAAAGAAGCAAAGTTATATAGCTTAGAGCAGAAATCAATGAAACAGAAACCACAAGAACAAAACAAAACAAAGAGCTGGTTCTTAATAAGACTGATAAATCCCTGGCCAGACTTAATAAAAAAAAAAAAAAAGAGAGAGAGAGAGAGAGAGAGAGAGAGAAAGGAGCCAACTAAATAAAATCATGAATGAAAGAGGAGTGATCACAACCAAAAATGAAGAAATTCAAACAGCTGTAAGAACATATTATGAACAACTACACACCAACAAATTGGGCAATGTGGAAGAAATGGATGCATTCCTAGAGACATAAACTACCAAAACTGAAACAGGAATAGATAGAAAACCTTAACAGACCCATAACCAGCAAGGAAATTGAAGTAGTAATCAAAAACAAACAACCAACAAACAAGAGTAGAGGACCAAATGGCTTCCCGGGGGAATTCTACCAAACATTTAAAGAAAAATTAATACCTATTCTTCTGAAGCTATTTCAGAAAATTGAAATGGAAGGAAAACTTCCAAACTCTATGAGGCCAACATTATCTTGACCCCAAAACCAGACAAAGACCCCACCAAGAAGGACACTTACAAACCAATAACCCTGATGAACATGGATGCCAAAATTCTCACCAAAATACTAGCCAATAGGATCCAACAGTACATTAAGAGGACTATTCACCACAACCAGGTGGATTAATTACTGGGCTGCAAGGATGGTTCAACACCTGCAAACCAATCAATGTGATACACTACATAAATAAAAGAAAGGATGTGAACCGTATGATTCTCTCAATAGATGAATAAAAAGTATTTGACAAAGTACAACATCCTTTTCTGATTAAGATTCTTCACAGTGTAGGGATAGAGGGAACATACCTCAATATCATTAAAACATATACATAAAAAGTCATATACAAAAAGCCCACAGCAAATATCATTCTCAATGGGGAAAACCTGAGAGTTTTTCCCTTCTGTCAGGAACATGGCAAGGATATCCACTCTCATCACTGCTGTTCAACCTAGTACTAGAATTGCTAGCCTCAGCAACAGACAACAAAGAATCGGCAAAGAAGTCAATCTCTCACTCTTTGCAGATGATGTGATACTCTATTTGGAAATCTCAAAAGACTTGACCCCAAAACTGCTAGAACTCAAGAAGGAATTCAGCAAAGTGGCAAAGTGGCAGGATATAAAATCAATGCACAGAAATCAGTTGCATTTCTATACACTAACAATGAAACAGAAGAAAGAAAAATTAAGGAATCAATCCCACTTACAATTGCACCCAAAACCATAAGATACCTAGGAATAAATCTAACCAAAGAAACAAAGGATCTGTACTTAGAAAATGATAGAACACTCATGAAAAAAATTGAAGAGGATACAAAGAGATGGAAAAACATTCCATGCTCGTGGATTAGAAGAACAAATATTGTTAAAATGTCTATGCTACCTAGCGCAATCTATAAATTCAGTGCAATCCCTATCAAAATACCATCAACTTTTTTCACAGACCTGGAAAAAATCCTAAAATTTGTATGGCACTGGACAAGACCCTGAATAGTCAAAGGAATGTTGAAAAAGAAAACTAAAACCAAAAAAAAAAATTAAAAAAAAAAAAAAAAAGAAAACTAAAACCAAACAATTCCAGACTTCAAGTTCTTTTACAAAGCTGTAATCATCAAGACAGTAGGATACTGGCACAAAAACAGACACATAGATCAATGGAACAGAACAGAGAACTCAGAAATGGACCCTAAACTCTATGTTCTATCTTCAACAAAGCAGCAAAGAATATCCAATGGGAAAAAGACAGTTTCTTCAACAAATGGTGTTGGGAAATATGGACAGCCACATGCAGAAAAATGAAACTGGACCATTTCCTTACACCATACACAAAAATAGACTCAAAATGGATGAAAGACCTAAATATAAGATAGAAATCCGTCAAAATCCTAGAGAACACAAGCAGCAACTACTGTGACCTCGGTTGCAGCAACTTCTTGCTAGACACATCTCCAAAGGCAAGGAAAACAAAGACAAAAATGAACTATTGGGACTTCATCAGGATAAAAAGCTTTTGCAGAGTAAAGGGAACAGTCAACCAAACCAAAAGACAACCTACAAAATGGGAGAAGATATTTCCAAAAGACATATTGGTTAAAGGGCTAGTTTTCAAAATCTGTAAAGAGCTTATCAAATGCAACACCCAAAGAACAAATAATCCAGTCAAGAAATGGGTAGAAGACATGAATAGACATTTCTCCAAAGAAGACATACAAATGGCCAACAGCCACATGAAAAAAATGCTTAACATCACTCAGCATCAGGGAAATACAAATCAAAACCACAATGATATACCACTTCACACCAGCCAGAATGGCTAAAATTAATGTCAGAAAATGACAGATGTTGGCCAGGATGTAGAGAAAGGGGAACCCTCTTACACTGTTGGTGGGAATGCAAGCAGGTGCAGCCACCCTGGAGAAGGGGTATGGAGGCTCCTCAAAACATTGAAAATAGAGGTACCCTACAACCCAGCAATTGCATTATTAGGGATGTATGTCAAAGATACAGATGTAGTGATTGGAAGAGGCACCTGCACCCCAGTGTTTTTTGCAGCAATGTTTACAATAGCCAGACCAAGGAAAGAGCCCATGTGTCCATCAACAGCTGGTTGGATAAAGAAGATGTGGAATATGTACAATGGAATAGTACTCAGCCATCAAAAGAAATGAAATCTTGGCCTTCGCAATGACATGGATAGAACTAGAGGAGGATATTATGCTAAGTAAAATAAGTTAATCAGAGAAAGATAATTATACAATCTTACTCATGTGGAATTTCAGAAACAAAACAGAGGATCATAGGGAAAAGAAGAAAAAAAAAAACGACAAAATCAGAGAGGGAGACAAACCATAAGAGACTTTTAATTCTAGGGAACAAACTGGTGGGGAGATGGGATAACTGGGTGATGGACATTAAGGAGGCACTGATACAATGAGCACTGGGTATTATATAAGAATGATGAATCACTGACTTCTAGCTCTGAAACCAATAATACATTTTATATTAATTAAATTTAAATAAAAAAGAAATTATAGTGAATATATTTTCTCAATTAATTGTTTAAAAGTCAGTTTAGGAAAAAAAATGTCAGTTTAGGGGCTCTCAAAACATTGTGTCAGTACACTTGGGGCTTGGTAAATGTTTGTGGAATGAAAATAAAAATAAACAGTCATTAACCCATATTTTAGATATGGAAGGACAAAACATGTACTGAGCCTACAATATTCTCTGAAAGCTATTTTGTGTATTGGCTTATTATGTTATTTATTTCACAAAGCAATGTGTCAAGAAAAACTCAAATAGGATTTCTCAAAGTCATGTATGGTTAGCAGTACATAATTTGAAGTTTTATGATTTATGCAAAATGTTTCACATTTTTTTCTCCTTTTTAAAAATTTGAGAGATACATTGCTACAAGTCTATATCATATCATGTTAGTACATTTTTTGCCAGCAATTTTAAACAGATACGTAGCTAAAGGTGCTAGGTATTACTGCAATAGTCTTATCATCCTAAGTGTATTATTAAAATAGTTTTTTAATAAAGAAAGAAAGTAGTTTTAGAAGACATTTTTTGTATTGCCAAAGGAACCCTGGCAAGTGAAGAGTTCTTTTTATTTTTACCCCTTTTGTTATAACATCTACACTCTAGGGAGAATCATAACTAAAGATTTTCCTTGGGGCAGCCCAGGTGGCCCAGCGGTTTAGCACCGCCTTCAACCCAGGGCGTGATTCTGGAGACCTGGGATCGAGTCCCACGTCGGGATCCCTGCATGGAGCCTGCTTCTCCCTCTGCCTGTGTCTCTGCCTCTCTCTGTGTGTCTCTCATGAATAAATTAAAAAAAAAAAAAAAAGATTTTCCTTTAGTATTTCACACTTGCTGAGCAGTATAAATTGAAACTTATGAATATTTTTTTCCTTCATGATTTTATTTACATTCTAGTTAGTTAGCATATAGTGTAGTATTGGTTTTAGGGGTAGAATTTAGTGAATCATCACTTGCGTAAAACACCCAGTGCTGGGGATCCCTGGGTGGCGCAGCGGTTTGCCACCTGCCTTTGGCCCAGGGCGTGATCCTGGAGACCCGGGATCAAGTCCCACGTCGGGCTCCCAGTGCATGGAGCCTGTTTCTCCCTCTGCCTGTGTCTCTGCCTCTCTTTCTCTCTCTCTCTCTGTGTGTGACTATCATAAATAAATAAAGAAAAAAAAATATTAAAAAAAAAAAAAAACACCCAGTGCTGGGCAGCCCTGGTGGTTCAACGGTTTAGGACCACCTTGGGCCCAGGGTGTGATCCTGGAGATCCAGGATCGAGTTCCATGTCCGGCTCACTGCATGGAGCCTGCTTCTCCCTCTGCCTGTGTCTCTGCCTCTCTCTCTCTCTCTCTCTCTGTGTCTCTCATGAATAAATAAATAAAATCTTAAAAAAAAAAAAAAAAAGGACACCCAGTGCTTATCACAAGTTCCGTCTTTAATGCCCATCACCCATTTACCCCATTCCTCCACCTACTTCCCTTCTGGCAACCTTCAGTTCCCTATTGTTAAGAATCTCTTATGGTTTGCTTTTGAATATTACTAGAATATCTAAACATTGAAAATGCTAGAATATGTTAAGAATAAAAATTTTAGTCCTGATTCTGATCAGTGAAATTGGTCCTGGTGGATTGAAAACAAACCCTTTTAAAGTTATGCGTTATCAAAGAACCTAATATGTATTAGTGTTGGTCTTTATCGTGATGCATATTAAAAATCAATGGGCTGAGATGTTAACTAAATCCCATACCTATTCAAAAATTTATCCATTAAATGCTTGTTATCCTCAACGTGTTTCACTAAAAGCCAAAAGATTAGTTCACTTCAGCTGTTTCTTGTCAAGTATTTGTTTTCAGTAATTTAGGGCAGATGACCAAAGAAAGGAATACAGGGCTAAAAGAAAGATTAGAGTGGCAGAAATATCTGTTTCATGTTTCAGAGAGTACCTTCAATCTTTTATTTTTTATAGTTTGAGCTTATTTTGTTTGACATATTTTTTCAGTGACTGCTGTTGGTAGCACCTCTTTGGGGTATCAGCTTTTTCTTTCACTGGCTTTACTTCTTTTGTAACTCCAGCCTTTCCTCAACTTGCAACCACTTGGTTTTTGATGTGTTCTTTCTGTTTTTCGCAGAAGACTAATGTGGTGGTTTTTGTTGTTGTTCAATTCTGGAAAAAGAAAACATTTTTAAAAAGTCAGCTTAAAATGAGAAGTCATACAAATTATAATTCTCCTCCATTCATTCATTCCCATGTTGTTAATTCTTGTTCTACATGAATTCACTTTTTACCTAGTTCAGTAATTTTGAGATTTTATTTATGTATTCATGAAAGACACAGAGAGAGAGAGAGAGAGAGAGGCAGAGACACAGGCAGAGGGAGAAGCAGGCTCCAAGAAGGGAGCCTGACGTGGGACTTGATCCTGGTTCTCTAGGATCAGGCCCTTGGGCTGAAGTCAGCACTAAACCTCTGAGCCACCTGGGCTGCCTTTCCTAGTTCAGGATTATGATCTTAAGGTCATCAGAAGCCTGTACTAGAGTTTTTTCCATTGAGTCTCACTGAAGATGAAACACAGTTGCAGGAAGCTTTTGTAAAAGTTTCTGAGTAAAAGTATAACTGTTAAAGGATTTTTTTCCTTTAGTGCCCCTGGTTCTTGGTCAGACTGCTTGAAAGAATGAAGACATAGACCAGTGGGCAGCAAAGCAAAGTTTATTGAGCAATACTACAAAACTCTCAAAGAGGGATGGGACCCGAGAGGGTTGCCACCAGAGTTTCAAGGAGTTTTTATAGACTTGTTGGTCATCTGTTTTAATCTGATGAATCCTCCATGTACCTTTCACCCAGTCAGGTTTTTGCCATCTACCTATCATGCGGAAAAGAGTGGGGCTCCTTCAAGGTGGTGTAAAATCCTTTTAAGGGTGATTTCCTTTTAGGGCAAGGGCCCCTTGTCTGTCTGTCCCTGCCTGCTTTTCCGTCAACTATCCTTCATTATAACTGTCTGTAAATGATAAAAAACTTAAAAATGGGTCTGAGTATAGATCTTATTAGGGCTCATTATAATGCAATTAATATGGAAATTTAGTTATTTCTGTGACACTCAACACTTCAAGATAATAACATGCCAGGACATCAGATTTCAAGGACTTTTCATAGAATCTCTAGAACATTTATTTTAGCAACATATCTACACAGATATACTAAGGCTTAGTATCACATGTTTGACCATGCTTCATATGTAATTTAATGTACCAAATAAGTATAATTAGTTTAATTTGTCACCAAATCTTTGAAATGTTCAAGTGACTCTCAGGAAAATTTCAATCAGATTATAGTCAAAAGACTTCATTTTAGAGTTTGGTTTTGGGAAGTATATAAAAAAAATCTACAGGTTTGAACATTTGATTAAATAGAATCACAAATCATTATTAAACAACAGTTAATTATCCAATTAACCAAAATGACAATAAAATATTTCAAAGGCAAATACAGACGTTACATAGTTGTGAGCAAAATTTAGCTCTCATAATATTAGGACTCAGTTTTCTCGAGTAGTCAAAGACCTGATAAACATAGGGAATTATTCTGTTGGGACACATGGGTGGCTCAGCGGTTAAGTGTCTGATCGGGCTCCTTGCATGGAGCCTGCTTCTCCTTCCTCTGCCTATGTGTCTGCCTCTCTCTGTGTCTCTCATGAATAAATAAATAAAATCTTTTTAAAAAAATAAAGATCTATTTATTTTAGAGAGAGAGAGAGAGACAGTACGAGCAGGAGGGTCAGAAGCAGAGGAAAGAGAATCTCAAACAGACTCTGCACTGAGCTCAGACCCAACATCAGGCTCCATCCCATGACTCTGAGATCATGACCTGAGCCAAAACCAGGAGTCAGATGCTCAACCAACTGTTACCCAGGTGCCCCTGGTAACTTGAAACTTGAAATTTGGCAAGTTAAATGATGACTTAAGTTCATGAACATCTAGATCATTTCCAAATAAGATATGCCTATGTTTAGTACTTAACATTTTGTTATTTTAGCTACTTTTGTCTTATTACTGAGAAATCAAAGACAAATTTGAGTGTAAACATATTTTGTGCATTACTGAAAGATGGTACTGTGAAAAATGCATTTCTAGAAATTATAAAATGTGTTCATAAATTTACCAATCTAAAAAACTTCACAATTGCTTATTACTTAGTTTTCACTAGAAATTAGATTCACTAGTCAGCTGCCTAGCGTACTGAGCCACCCAGGTGCCCAGAGGCTGTTCATTTTCACATTCCATTTGTTCCTTTAAAATCCTTGTATACTGAGGTGTTTGCATTTCTTGGTAATTCTGACACCATCCATCTGGGCAGTTCTACAGCAGTGTGCTGAAGCAAGCAGAGCTGATAGGGCATATATGGCTCACAGGAAATAGCTGGAGGCCTAAAATGACTTCCCTTAGGTCATGATAATTATATCTCATCTTTCTTTTTCTAGGGATCCCTGCTTATACTACTGGAATGGGACTTTCCAGCACTCACAAGCAAGGAAGGTTGAAACAACAAAGGATCCTATGGGCTGGGACCTCTCCTGACAAATACCATTGGGAGCTGGCATGTCCAGACCCTTGGAACCCTAGTCTAGTTGACTTGCTTGCAAAGCGTACCCAGTTAAGTGCACCTCTGGATGGTGGAGACCAAAGAGAATGTTGTCACTGGTCACAAAGCTAGGCTCTTAGGACATAGAACAAGATGAAAGGGAAACATCTCGCCGTTTTCCTTATACATTAACACATTAACAGCTTTAACTAAGCCTCAGGACTCTTGGAACCAAACTAATGCATAGGAAGGATGTCCTGTGGGGTTGGGCATTGTGCTGTTTTACAGTGTTGCATGGAAATTTTCTTGAGGTTGGCAGGTGACCTAGTGTCAATCTAATTCTTGCATGACTAACTTATCCTAACATGGGAGTCTTTGAGTTAGGTGATAAGGATTCTAACAATTTTGTGTTTTGTTTTTTTTTTCTTTCTAACAGCTTTTAAATGCTCAGCCTGTACCTACTAGTTTTGTGGCCTGGACTTCTGGACTTCCAAGATGTACCTTAGCAACAGCCTTTATCTCACGTGCACGTTAACCTGCAGCAAAGTTTCTTTGACAGATTGTTGTGCCCAAGTTTGTGAATCCGAGAAACCACCAAGGAGCCAACACTGATGCAAGCGCACGAGGGTTTATTTGCAAGCTCGAGCTTGGGTCCAAGTATACCCGACACAGCAGAGCAGGGACTTGGACCCCGAAGTGGGTTACAGCTGGGTTTTTTATAGGCTGATCTAGGGGATTTTCAGAAGGGATGGAGGAATTTCTCAAGTTCTGTTTACATTTTGATATGGGGCTTTCAAGGGCATTGAGCTCTGTTCTCATTCTAATATGAGACTTTTTACCACGGGTGTGGGCTCTGTTGTGTTTCTGATATGGGATTCCCTGCAAGGACATTGAGGACATTCTGCAGTTTTCCCCATAAACTTCAGCTCTTATTCACAGGGACCTAAGATGGCTGTACTTGTGCTAATGCTAAACTTGAGGTGGAATGGCCTTGATTTTTCTCGGCTTCCACAAGATGACATAAAAGACATAGACAAAGATAAACAAAGACCATCTCGAGGGAAAATGGATCAGTATTCCACTAAATTTACCAAGAGTTACTAAGCCTGAGGAACTAGTTCCACAAGTATTTTCTCTTGCTAATCTAAATTTAGAAAAAAAGAAAAGGACACTCATTACTCTTGCTCCCTCAGACTCCACAGATACAGATCTGTATATGTTGGCTGTATGTCAGATTTCCCAAGGATCTCTTAGCTGCACCTGTGTCTAGGGCAAGCAGTGTCCAATGTGGAGGCCAAGAAAATTAAGGCCATTCCACTTTAAGTTCAGCGTTAGCACAAGTACAGCCATCCCAGGCCCCTGTGAATAAGAGCTGAAATTTACATAACTTCAGTTACAGAAAAAAAAATAGCTTACAGCTTAACGTCCTAGAAAGCCCCATATTAAAATGAGAACAGAGCCCAAGCCAGTGGCAGAAAGTCCCACATTAGAATAAGAACAGAGCTCAATGCTGGTGGTGGCAGAAAGTCCCATATCACAATGAGAACAGAGCTCAATGCCCTTGAAAGCCCCATATCAGAATGTAAACAGAACTTGAGAAATTCTTCCACCCCTTCTGGAGGTCCCCTAGACCAGCCCTTAAAACTAAGTTGAAACCCACCTCAGGGTCCAAGTCCCTGCTCCGCTGTGTCGGGTATACTTGGACCCAAGCTCAAGCTTGTAAATAAACCCTCATGTTTTTGCATCGGTGTCAGCTCCTCGGTGGTTTCTCGGATTCGCAATCTTGGGCACAACATCCAACAAGTCAAAGTGATGTAGAAAAGACGTTAGGGTTCAAAGCTGATGGCCAAGAAAGAATTCTTGAGACATCTTTGTTGCAAAAAAGTTTTATTAAACCACAAGGACAGAACTCATGGGGAGAAAGAGCTGCACCTGGGTCATGAGGAGCAGCCCATTGCTTACTTCCAACTTGGGAAGAGGTTAGGGAGAGCACAAGTCTCTAAGGAATTTTGGAAGCAAGGTTTCCAGGACCCTCAGGGGGCTAGCTATTGTTGGGAAAAGATAATTTATTACTATCTAATAAAATCTGGGTCAGGAGACTCTTCAGGTGTATATAAGTGGATAGGTCATATACTTGGAGGTTGATTGCCAGCATGTATTTTGGGGGTTTAGAGATAAAGGAATTTCCAAAGGAATGTTTATATGTTAAAGTAGACTCACAGGCTCCTGAGAGTTGGGCTAACATGGCCTTTTGCCTTTAGCAAAGCATTCACATTGGGGCAGTTGAGTCCCTAGAGGAAGGTTACTCTGCCTGTTTCAAGGTCTTGCCAATGGGCTGTAGGGAGTAAGGAAATTTAATGTTTCTTCTGCCTTTGTATCCCACATTCAAAGTATCCTGCCAAACATGCCAACTATTGAGGAGGTAGAAATTTTCATCTATCCCAGGTGTTTCCAGCTGGACTAAGAATTAAATTTACATGAGACCAACAGATTAACAGGAGAAAAATCAAATTTAGTTTCAAATCTATGGGGAATCCACACAGACATAAAATTCCAAGGGGAGTCGAGCAATGAGAAGATCCTGTATTGATATCCTTTGCTGAGGAGAGGGGGCAGGGCTCTAGGGATAAAAAGGGGAGGAAGACTGTCAGCATGAAGGTGAGAAGAGATTTTGGTAAACAAAGGTTGCCCTATTCTGCAAATTCTTCCATAAGAATCTCTGTTAATAAGTCTCTTCCTGGTATAGGCTCTCCTTTCCAATGTAAATTTAGGTGGTTGTGGGGGAGGTAAAGAGCTTTTCCTGAATCTGCTGGATTTTGATTGCTTTTAATTCAAAATAATCTTAATGTCAAAGTGGCCCACCTTGATGCATTGGTCCTTGGCCCCTCCAGAATTTTCTAGGAGATGCTGGAAGTATAAAGGAAACAATCAGGCACTGCCCAAACTGGAAGATGTGGGCAGAGCAGGAAGAGGTTGCATCTAAGGCACACTTTGATGTGTAATCTAGAGAGCTGTCACTGTGCAAACACAAGCACTACTAGTTTAAATTAGAATAGTTTTTGGCTGCTTCTTTAACCTTCGAGAACACTCTTTATCAGGAATAAGCAAATAGTTCAAGACGTTTAAGCAGGAGCTCAAAGGATATTTCCAATGTAAATAGTCTCCATATTTTGGCAGGAATACAAAAAAGAGGATGGGAAATTAATATTGAGCCATCTGCGGGTGGAAAAATATCTTGTCTCTGAAGACTAGAAACCTTGTTACCTGCTGCAAGAAAATATTAAGGAGTAATATAATATATTACTTATATATACTACTTCTATAAATGTAAGTAGTAACTATATATTTAACTATATATTTAATAGTTAATAAACCAATTAGTGTTAGGTCAATATCCTACAAGGAAAGATCAGGGAGATAATGAACTAAAAGAAAAACGTCATTTTTGTTTGTTTTAGTTTGAAAGTGATTCATCCAGATTTGTAGTATACATGAATGGAGTGGTTATCTCCAACTCTAAGTTAAATGAATAATCAGCCATACCTTCAGTTTTAGAGATTTGTTTTTGTTTTCTTTTTCTTAAGGATTTTATTTTTAAGTCATCTCTACACCCAACAAATTTGTCATTTGTAAACAACAAATTTGTAAATTTGGCTCAAATTTACAACCCCAAGATCAAGAGTCAAATTGCTCTATCTACTGACGAATCCAACAAGATGCCCCCACTTTTAGAGTTTAAGCAAAATTATTTAAAAGAAGCAAAATTAGCTGATTTAACTGTTTTCTGAAAAAAAAAAAAACAAAAAACTGTTATCTGTTTGCTCACTGGTGATACAAGTAAGTACATGAAACAAGTGACCTGACACTCACGTTTGTTTGTTCATCATTTGTTTATGTCCCCCATTGATTATATTAGCATAATTCTTCCTTTTTTAAAGTTTTTTTTTTTTTTTTTTTTTTTAAAGCTACCAACAACATTTTGTGGACAATTCAGGAAACTAGAATGGGCTACATTGTTAAATTTCTTGGGCATAAATATGGTATTGTGGCTATGTAGGAGTACATGCTGAACTATTTAGCAGTGAAATGCCACAATGCCTTCAACTTGCTTTCGAGTGGTTCAGAGGGAGAAAAAAGCAAACTGGTACAATGCTACCAAGTGGTGAATACAGGCGAAGATTTTATGTAGATTTATCATATCCCTTTCTCTGTAGATTTAAAATAAAGTATTGAAGGAAAATAATGTAAACAAAAAAGGCTTTTGAAGCTTACAAAAGGATTTTTCCCCTGTAAAGAAACAATACACATAGCTTTAGAGGCTATATAAAACCTATTTCAACTCCTGAATCATATTTTAATTTCACTCAAATAAAGGTTTATGACTGAATACTAAACTTTTGTCTTCCCAAGAAATTTTAAAGGGAAGATAATATAGGTAACTTAAAATGAATTTGCAAAATGGGATTCTCTGGCATCAGACCAGGATAATAAAAATAGGAAGGATAGAGGAGCCTGGATGGCTCAGTCAGTTAGGCATCTGCCTTCAGGTCATAGTCCTGGAGTCTCAGGATCATGCCCTGCAGTGGGTTCCCTGCTCAGCATGGAGGCTTCTTCTCCCTCTGCCCCTCTCCCCACTTGTGCTCTCTCTCTCTCTTAAATAAATAAAATCTTTTTTAAAAATAGGAGGAAAAAAAAGTAAAAATAAATAAATAAAAATAAAAAATAGGAGGAATAGCTTTTGTAAGTATAAAAATATGACAGAATCTGGGCATGTCTGGTCACAGTTAAAACTGACATTCTAGTCTATAGATTGGATTAATGGCATCTACCTGAAGCCTTATTCCTTTAGAATATTTATGCAGAGATCCACTGTGTTTGTATCAGTGAGAGTCTAGGCAGAAAAATAGAGTTAACATAGCAAGAGTCCGTTCCCTCCTCTAGTGCTAAGGGTACTTGGGGGGAAAATGGGGCCATCAGAGCTTGAAGCTGGGGCTGCCGGAGGGGGAGGGTGGTGGGGGCTGTGTGTGTTCTGTTAGTTATGAGCAGAACCCTGGATGGAAGGGCTGCTTCATGGGGCTGGAGCCACCAAGGAGACATCCACTGCCAGAGATCAGAGATGAAGGGAGAAATCTCTGCCTGTTCCCTTCCTCCTGTCCTCCACCAAGTGCTTCTCAATGACCAAACCTATGGGGAGTTATAGGGTAAGCAAGTTTAGGAAAAGTAATCCCTGTGATAAAAAGCAGAGAAAGGAAAGGGCAAGAAATGGATCTGAGAGCAAGCAGCTGGAGAAGAGGCACATGTACTATTACATCTTCCTGTTCTTTTCTAAAATTTCTCATGTTCACAGTCCTATGTGAATATGCTTTTAAAAAACAAGAGGAGGTATGAAATTCTATTAACAGTTGAGTTTATTTAGACAAATGAGAAAACAAAATCTTAAAAAGGTGTAGGTGCTTGGCTGGCTCAGTCTGTAGAGCATGTGACTCTTGATCTCACTCACCTCTCCATCTATCCTACCACCAACCTTCAACTAGACTAGAAAGTCATTATAAAGGGCAATCTAAATTAAAGATCATAAAAAGGCATAAAAACTCTTATTCAGCTTCTACAATAAAAAAAATTTGTACGAAAAGTTATTTGACATTAAAATTTGAGAATTTCACATAAAACTCTAAATTCTAGCTTCTCTTATAAATTAGGGTGCTCTGCCCACACTAGGCCCTCATTCCTGCCTGGCAGACTTTGCCGGAGTGTATCCTTACCAATTCTCCATGTCCCAGTTTTACCTGGTTCAGGTAAATGTGTGCCGCTTGCCTGGCTCCTGTAGGCAAATAATCTTTTCTTTCTTCTTTTCATTCTAGTCTGGAGGATTTGCACTAGCTATCACCTCCATGTTCGCTCCTTTCATATTCAATCAGCTTCTGCAACCCTTAAGAGTCCACTGGGGAGAGGGGTGCCTGGGTGGCTCAGTTGGTTGCACTGCTGCCTTCAGCTCAGGTCATGATCTCAGGGTCTTGGGATAGAGCTCGATGTATGTATTCATTGGGGAATCTGCTTCTCCCTTTCCCTTTGTCCCTCTTCCCACTCTGATCTCTCTCTCTCTCTCTCAAATAAATAAAATCTCTAAAAAAAAAAAAAAAAAAAAAGTCCACTTGGTAAGTCACTAGTGAAATTAGTGAAACCACAGCTCAGAAATTCCAGCAATTACTTCCATGATCATCATTTCAAATTCCTTGTGAAAGGAGGTAATGCTGGCTGGCTGGGACTGAGGACCTAGAGGCGAGTCCCAACCAGCCAAGAAGGTCCCTGGCTTCCAACAGGGTGTAAATCAAACACAGCTGAAAGGAAATGGGAGCAGAGTTTACTGATGACAGAGAGAGAGAGAGAGAGAGAGAGGATACAGACAAAGCATGGGAGAAAGGAAAGTAAATCTCATTCCTTGCTTGGGACCTTGGGTTTTTACTGAGGATAGTGGTCTGATGCACTGTCTTCTCATTAATCCAGGAACAAAGATGAGAGTTTAGGTGTTCTCCCTACATCACTTGATGCCCTGGAGCCTAGGGTCATGATGAGTCAGTGGTCTCAGAAAATGTTCATGAAGACCCCGCCTCTTTACTCCTTAGATGTTATCTATTGTGTTGGAAGACTCCAAAGAAATCATTAAATCCTTGAGCTTTGCAAGGAGGGCATACAGTGTCTGTTCTATAAGGCATTCGTAAGCCAGAGGGTTGGAGGGTATGGGTGTAAGTTCTAGCAAGAATGGAGGCAAGAATGGAATCCCTGTTTCAGAGGAATATATGAAAGTGATCATGTGATTACATGTAACACAACTAAAAGTTTTTGCATTGACTTGAAGTAAGACTGTAAAACCAAAACAATTTGAAAAACTAGAAAAGTCAAATATCCAGTAAAAAATGTTAAAGCTGAAGTTAAGTCCTCATGTTGATAGTTTCCTTTAAGTCTTTCCCTTTTGTAGTACGTACCCAGTGTCGGGAACAGAATTCCTGTCCCCTTCAAGGTCCTCCTAGCTGGACTGCTAATTGCCATGAGACAGATTAACAGGAGAAAATAAAATTTAATTTTGTACACATTATAGTTTCCACACAAACATGAAAATTCCAAAGACGGTCAGGCAAAGTGATATATATATATATGTCATCCTGAACTAAGAGGAAGGGGTCAGGGGTCTGGGACTCCAAAGGGAAGGAGTGCAATTTACAGGAAGATTTAAAAGAGTAAATGTTTGGTCAACAAATGTTTGCTGGGCCACTCAAACCATGGGACACAGAGGCCTTGCTAGGTTCCTCCCTATCTACCATATCTAGTTCATAGTCTACTATAACTATCTATGGTAATAGCTCTCTTCCTGGAGCAGAGCCTTCATCTAAATTATTTTTAGGCAGTTGGGGAGATAAAGAAGATCTTTCCTGAATCTGCTGTGTTTTGATGGCTTTTTAACTCAAAATAATCTTCATGCCAAAGTGGCCCATGTTGGGTGTTCTGCCCTTGGCTCCTACCACAGTTACAACTTGTGTGATGCCTTGTACTCCTGCTGGACTATCAGCTCTTAACAGCAAGGACTCGGTCAGCTTTTTCTAGAGCTGTATTCCAAAGCAGGTAGCAAAGAGGTTCACAGTCTCAATAAATAGATGAAAATATATGAATAAACTTTTTGCTCAATTGCTGCTAAAGTAAAGCGATAGCAATCAAGCATAAAATTATTTTTCAGGGGTACCTAGGTGGCTCAGTCAGTTGAATGTTTGACTCTTGATTTTTGGCTCAGGTCATCGGATCAAGACTTGCGTTGGGTTCCATGCTGGGCTCTTTGTGCTGGGCTCTCTGTGCTAGGCTCTCTGTGCTAGGCTCTCTGTGCTAGGCATGGAACCTGCTTAAGATTCTCTTTTTGCCTTTCTCTCTGCCCCCCTCCACATGCATGCACATGCACACACTTTCTCTTTCTCTTAAGAAAAAAATATTTTTCAGATTCCTAGCAACCAGGACAAAGAGAGAAGCAGTCAAGAGACTTGGCTTGTGGCCTGTCCATATTCTATGATTAGCCTCTGTCCCAGAAAGCATGTGGAAAAAACAAACAAGCAAACGAACACTCTAGCTATGAAGGTCAGTCTGGATTCCTAGCTGTTAGTGCCTTAAGGAGCAGTGTATGGGGTACGCATCACTGGTCTGGCTTTCAAGACAGGACTTTGGTTTCTTAGAGGAACACAGCCAGAGAGAAACTGATTTTCAGATGGGAACCTAGCTGATAAAGAACAAAACACAAGGGTGCCTGGGTGGCTCAGTTGTTGAAGCAGATGCTTTTGGTTCAGGTCATGATCCTGGGGTTCTGGGATTGAGTCCTGTTTGGGGCTCCCTGCTTGGGTGGAGGAATCTGCTTCTCTCTGCCCCTCTGCCCCTCTGCCCCTCCCCGTTGTTTGTGTTCTTGCTCCTGTGTGTGCATTATCTTTACCAAAATGAATAAATAAGTCTTAAAAAAAAAAAAAAAAAAAAAAGAACAAAGTACTAATGTTGTTTGCAATGGTTTATAAGGTGACAGAAGCCTATAACTAGTCCTGGCAGACAAGACAAACTTAATTTGTAGGAAGTTACCAGAGCTAATGCACTCCTGACTTTCAGAATTGATCCCAGAGTCTCGGGAAAGGTCAAGACTGCAGTGGCTGCGGAACACCCTAATAGAGAAATCAGAAGGGCCATTGAAAATTCTGAATGTAATACCAAACAAGTTATTTAATCTGATGATGTGCCTTATTGTGCCATGGTGATATGGGGAAATAAAAATAGTGAAATATAAGAGGGAAAGATGAGACATACTGCAAAAATTCCTTAAAACCTTGAGATCTTCATGTAAGTTAAACTGAAAAATACTCATAAAGTGCTCAGTAAAGCTAGACTTCCCTATCCTGTGTATGTGTGAATGCTGTGCTGTACAATCCACAGACTCCTTTTAGCTCCCTCTGGTGGCACACTAGTCCTTAATGACTACTGAGTATTTTTAAGACCTGTAAATTAAAAAAGAAAAAAGAATAGAAAAAACTCTTAAATGTTCATTCATCGTAGCTTTTCATTAATTCTTTTTTAGGAGCGCCTAGGTGACTCAGTTGGTTAAGCGTCTGCCTTCGGCTCAAGTCATGATCCCAGGGTCCTGGTATGGGGCCCACATCGAGCTCCCTGCTAAGTGGGGGTTTGCTTCTACTTCTCCCTCTCTCTCTCTGTGCTTGCACTCTTTCTTTCTCAAATAAATAAATAATCTTTTAAAAAAATAGTTTTTTATGGGACACCTGGCTGGCTCAGTTGGTAGAGAATGCAATTCTTGATCTTGGGGTTGTGAGTTTGAGCCCCATGTTGGGTATGAGATTACCTGAAAAGAAAATATTTTAGGGGTGCCTGTGTGGCTTAGTTGATTAAGCATCTGACTCTTGATTTTGATCAGGCCATGATCTCAGGGTTGTGAGATCAAGCCCCACATCAGGCTCTGTGCTGGGTGTGGATGGAGACTGCTTAAAATTCTTTCTCTCCTCCCTCTCCTCCACATCTGCCTTCCTCTCTCCCTCACTAAAATAAGATAAAATAATATAAAATAAGATTTTCTTCCTGGTCTCCATTTCACATCATTAGAGACTAGCCTTCCTGTTATGGCTTACATAACAACCAGATCCCGACAGCAAGGCTTCCTATTCTCCACAGAATAAAGTATGATAACTTGGGTAATAGATGATTTAGTGTGATCCCAGATGACCTCTCCTGTCTTGTTTTCTATCGTAGCATTTACTGCAGCCGCATTGATCTCCTCATGGATCCAATACTAAAACATACTATGAGTTTTCTCATTTCTTGGTCTTTGCTTCTGACTTTTTTTTTTTTTTTTTTTTGCTTCTGACATTCTTACTACATGTTAGTTGTTTTTTTTTTTAAAGATTTTATTTATTTATTCATGAGAGAGAGAGAGAGAGAAGCAGAGACACAGGCAGAGGGAGAAGCAGGCTCCATGCAGGGAGCCTGACATGGGACTTGATCCCGGATCTCCAGGATCACACCCTGGGCCGAGGGCAGCGCTAAACCACTGAGCCACCCGGGCTGCCCTACATGTTAGTTTTAAGTCTAAAAACTGACTGTACATTTTGGGACTCCTGGGTGGCTCAGTGGTTGAGCATCTGCCTTTGGCTCAGGGCATGATCCTGGGTCCTGGGAATGAGTCCTGCGTCCAGCTCCCCATGGGAAGCCTGCTTCTCCCTCTGTCTATGTCTCTGCCTCTCTGTGTCTCTCATGAATAAATAAATAACATATTTTTAAAAAAGAACAACTGTACTTTTTATCACCATCAAGCTATGTATCAGCAATAGCATTTTGCATTTTAAAATAAGCTATTCTTAATATTTTGTAAAGAGCAAGATTATTATGTCCAAAGCAATAGACTTCAGTTTTCACTGAAAAATGTTGACACTAATTTGTTTGCCTGTAATTATCTGTGATCATCCTTCTGACAGAAGAATCTGAGCTGAGCACATCTTGTTTTTGCAATATGATTATAGAATTAAAGATTCTGACCACTCAAAGGACTCACAACTATAATGAAATTATTAATGCTTTGTATTTGTATGATATGCTATAGGTAACATAGCCATTCAGTTGATTATCAAGTATCACTGGAAGACACCTCCCTCATTTTACACTTTAGGAAACTGAAGGAACGAGAGAAGGATTTAATCAATAAAATAGCATGATTTGGTAGGTGGGTTTAAGTTATTGCATTAGTATTAGAAACAAAAATTGCAACAATAATAATGTCCTGAACATGAAAGATTATCAGTCCTGAATGTTTCCTGTTACCTGAACAAGTTTACTTATGAAAAAGTTTACAAAATAAAGATGGATTTTTTTAAATAAATATTGGCTGACCACCTGCCCAAATGCAAGGCAACATGTTAGGTACTGCCAGAATCACAAAGATTAATATGACATGGTCAGTATCTCCAAGAAGCTTAAAAAGTAGGAGGAGGAATCTCTACCAGTATTTTTGATTTTTGCGTATGGGCTAAAAACTAGACATTGTGTTTTCAGTTAACACACTAAAAAGAACACCTAGTACTTTTCCTTTACCATTAAAAGCCTTTAGAGTGTATTCAGTAAAATAGTAAGCATACCAATGAGGAGGGAACATTCTGACCTATATCAGTGTATTGTTTTTCATTCAAATAGTGTCTTAGTTCACTGGAGGCTGTACATGAATGTTTATTACAATATTTATTTCTCTTGATTAAGATGATAGCAAGTGATTAATGAGTTCCAAGTTACAATTAAAATAGAAACTTCCGCCTACCTGATAAAAGGAATGTCCAGATGTTAACAACTCTGAAACTTACAACAAATCAGAAAAATGATTGCATAAACCCTTAGGCAATGACAACCTTTGTAAATGTGTCTGACTGTAGGAGGTTAGCACAGTTACAGCTCTAAACTATTATGAAGGTCTTAGTTCAACATAGAGCTGCACACATGCCTTTGAACTTAAGTATACGTAACCTTTGCTGTAAACAGTATACATTTCTCAGAATTTTTCAAAATCTTTTCTTTGTCTTTTAGTTTGATTACTATCATGAAAACGTCATAGAGTACAGCTGGCAATATTGATGGCAAATAATTAGTAATAGAGTTTTGCATTATGGATCATTGGATAAGCTCAAATAGGAAGAAATCAGGAGAGCATTTTGTTGATAAATGATTCTATCTGCTATTAAGTAGGCAGCATTTGAAGTAGGCCACTTAGGAATGGGAATTTCTATGTAAAATATTATTTTTATAAACAAAGAGCAACCTTCTATAGTCGAACAAACTAAAATATATTTAGTTATTAAATTTCAGAGATGCTAGAGATTATCTAGATTAGGATTTACCAGCTTTTATCAACAGCAGCAACCTTTAAACAAAATCATATACAATAAAAAAAAATCATATACAATAGCCCAACACATAAAACTAATAAAATAGAGCTGTTCTAGATGGGAGTGGAAAGTTCTTCTTTATCTAACAAATGGACAAAATAAGTAAGATATATCTAAGGCTTTTGATGGGAAGGATGACTCACAGCTGAAAGAATTTACACTTGACTGCTTTGGCAGAGTACTTTGTCAGAACAGAGGACAGTCTTGCAGTTCAGAATAAGAATCATGAGAAACCATATTTCCTATTACATTCCCAGAAAGTAAACTATTACTAACAGAGACATGTCTGGTTTATGTCTTCTACCTATAGTAGTCACACAACCTCAACTTTGAAAGACTCAAAGAAAATAATTATAATTTAAATTTTTCATATTACTGTTTTAGTTATGGTGGAGTAGCTCACATTGGACCAATGCCCTCACAGATAGCAATTTTCAACCTTAAAGTATAATTAATACTTACTCGAAGGCACTGGAGAGTGAGTGACCAAAGCTGCGAGAAACTAGAGAAGTCAACCCTTAAAAGAAGGGAAAGTTACCGGAAAATATCTGCAATTTTTTTTCTTTAAGATTTTATTTATTTATTCATGAGACACACACATACACAGAGGCACAGACATAGGCAGAGGTAGAAGCCTGATGCGGAACTTGATCCCAGGACCCCAGGACCATGCCCAGAGCTGAAGGCAGACGTTCATCCAGTGAGCCATCCAAGTATCCCAAATATATCTACAATTTTATGGCTTTTTCTCCTGGGAGCCACTCCCCAATCCATGCAGAGTGGAAGAACTAGAACTCAAGCAAAAAGCTAACCTTTGAGGCTGTCAGAATGGCTGAAAAGTGAAGGAAAAAACCCTGAAAAGGAGATAACCTCATAGAAGGAGCAGTGAATTCTGCATATAGATTCAGCCCAAATCTTTGAGTTCTGTTCTGCACAGTCATGAGGGAGACTCCAAGCAGCATGTCTAAAAGAAACAGGCTAAAATGAGATCAAAGCAGAGATTACTGTTGCTGCTGACCATAGGGGAGTTTGGAATTTGAGTCCAGTTAATTTATCTAATAGAACAACATTCAACAGTTTCCAGAGTACCATGTTGTATCCATTATTTGGCAAAAATGTCATTCAAAATTTGAAGGCATAATAAAGACATTTTCAGAAAAAAGTTGAGAGAATATATCACTGGAAGACTTGAAGGAATATATCATTGGAAGACTTATATAGTGTGGATCTTCACAAAAAGCTAAAGAGTGCCAGAAAAAGTAAATGTGTAGGTATATATAAAGACTTTTATATCATTTTTATTTAATTTTTAAAGCCAATTTCTTATTTAAATAAGACAAAAATAAAAATGTATGGTTTATAATATATGTAGAAGTAAAAATTATAACAATAATGCATAAAGATGGGAGAAGTGGAAGCTTTTTTGTAAGGTTATTACATTATATGTGAAGGGGTATAATATTATTTGAAGGTAGATTGGGATAAGTTAAAAATGCCAACCTCAGAGCATCCACTAAAAATAGAACAGGTATAGCTAAGAATCCAATAGAAAAAATAAAATAGAATGTTAAAAGTAACCCAAAAGAAGATAGGAACAAAGGAAATAAAAGAATAAAGAAGAGATTAGAAAATAGAAAAGAAACCTCAAAACGATAGACTTAAACCCAACCATATATATTATTCTATTAAATATAAATGGACTAAACACACCAACTAAAAGGCAAAGACTATTTAGACCCAACTGCATACTATCTATTAGAAAGTCCCTTAAAATGAAATGCATAGGTTAATTTTTCTTAAAAGTAAGCTCCATGCTCATTGTAGACCCCAAAGCAAGGCTTAAACTCAAGACCCTGAGATCAATACCTGAGCTGAGATCAAGAATCGGACACTTAACTGACTGAGCCACCCAGGTGCCATTCCATTTTTTTTTTAAAAGATTTTATTTATTTATTCATGAGAGAGAGAGAGAGAGAGGCAGAGACACAGGCAGAGGGAGAAGCAGGCTCCATGTAGGGATCCCGACGTGGGACTCAATCCTGGGACTCCAGGACCACACCCCCGGCTGAAGGCAGGTGTTAAACCTCTGAGCCACCCGGGGATCCCTAAAACCAATTTTTATATATCTTTTTAAAAGATTTTATTTATTATTCATGAGAGACAGAAAGAGAGAGAGACAGAGACACAGGCAGAGGAAGAAGCATGCTCCATGCAGTGAACCCAATGTGGGATTTGATCCCAGGTCTCCAGGATCACAACCTGGACTGAAGGCAGTGCTAAACCACTGAGCCACCTGGGCTGCCCACCATTCCATTTTTAATTCGTTTTGTTTTATTTATTTATTTATTTATTTATTTATTTATTTATTTATTCAAGAATGATAGGCATAGAGAAGAGAGAGAGAGGCAGAGACACAGGCAGAGGGAGAAGCAGGCTCCATGCTGGGATCCCGACACAGGATTCGATCCCGGAACTCCAGGATCGCACCCTGGGCCAAAGGCAGGCGCCAAACTGCTGCGCCACCCAGGGATCCCCCCATTCCATTTTTTAATGGAAAAAAATTACACCATGAAAATATGTATTGTCAAAAAGCTGGGTTAGCAATTTATATAAGCTAACGTAGACTTCAAGATGACGAATATTACCAGAGATAAAAGGAACATTTCATAATGATAGATGAGTCAATTCATCAAAAAGACATAAATAATAATATGTATATAACTGAGAGCAAAGCTTAAAAATACTTGAAGGAGGGGCACCTGAGTAGCTTAGTCAGTTAAGCATCTGGCTCTTGATTTTGGCTCAGGCCATGATCTCAGGGTTGTGAGATCAAGCGCTGCAGTGGGCTCTGCAATGGACATGGAGCCTGCTTAACATTCTCTCTCTCTCTCTCTCCCTCCCTCCTTCTCCCTCTGCCCCTACCCCCATCTCTCTTCTCTAGAAAAAAAAAAACAAAAACTTGAAGGGAAAGCTGATAATACAGAAAATAGGAACAGATAAATATATAAATATACTATTATAGTTTGCAATTCAGCTTGTCTTTCTCCATAATTTATAGAACAAATGGAAAAAATATTGGTAAGGATATAAACGACTTGAAGGACACTATCAATCAACCAAATTGCAGTAATTGACATTTATAGAACACAGCACTCAAAAATGGTAGCATAAAGGGTGCCTGCGCGGCTCAGGTCGTGATCCTGGCATCTGCCTTTGGCTCAGGTCGTGATCCTGAGCTCCCCTGCAGGCAGCCTGCTTCTCCCTCTGCCTGTGTCTCTGTCTTTCTCTCTGTGTCTCTCATGAATAAATAAATAAATAAAATCTAAAAAAAAAAAAAATAGTAGCATACATGTATTTTCAAGTGTACATGGAATATTTGAGCTAAATTGCATACAGGGCCACAAAACAAGTTTCAATAAATTTTGAAGTGCTGAAATGATATTGAGCATAGGCTTACCCATAATGGAATTGGGTTAGAAGTCATTATAAAAAAAGATATCTGGAAAGCTCTTAAATATTTGGAAAGTAAACAACAAACTTAAAAATAACCCTTGGGAAAAAAAAAATAACCCTTGGGTCCAAGAAGAAATTACAAGAGAAAGTGAAAAATAGTTTGAACTAAGTGATATTGAAAGCATAACGCATGAAAAGTCATAGGGACAGCTAAAGCAGTGTTTAGAGAGAAAGTTATAGCTTTAAATGTTTATATTAGAAAAGAAGAAAGGTCTAAAACAACGACCCAATATTGAATTAAGAAAAGCAGAAAGAAAGAGTAAAACTAATAAAAATTAAGTAGAAGAAAGGAAATAATAAAAGAACACATGTAAGTGGGAAAAAAAAGACCAATAATAAAACCATAACAGTGTAAAAAGCTGGTTATTTGAAAAGTCCAGCAGGGTTGCCTGGCTGGCTCAGTTGGAAGAGCATGTGACTTTTGATCTTGGGGTTGTGAGTTCAATCCCTTTGTTGGATGTAGAGATTGCTTAAATAAACTTAAGAGAAGTAAAGGCCAGCAGAATCAATAGCACCTAGATAGATGGATCAAGGAATAGAACACATATGTATCAATATCAAGAGTGACAAGGAAGTTATCAGTATAGATCCTATAGACATTGATAGGATAGCAAGGGGATATTATAAACAACTTTATCATTTTTAAAATTTTATAATTTAGAGGAAATTCCCTGTAGACACAGCACAACTTACCAAAACTAGTCCAATATAAAAGGAAACAGAGTTGTCCTGTATCTATTTATTTATTATTTTTAAAGATTTTATTTATTTTAGAGAAAGGGGATAGTTAGAGACTATGAGCAGGGTGGAGGGGCACAGTGAGAAGGAGAAGCAGGGAGCCTGATGTGGGGCTCAATTCCAGGACCCCAATATCATGACCAGAACCGAAGGCAGACACTTAATGACTGAGCCGCCTAGGTGCCTCAGTATGGTTCTTATCTATTAAAGAAATTTAATTTGTTATTTAAAGTTACCAAAGAAAACTCCAGATACAATGGATTCATTGATGAGCTCTACCAGCATTGAGGAAGAAATAACACCAGTCTTACATGAATTCTTACAGAAAATCATATAATAAGAAATGCTTCCCAACTCTTTTTTATGAGCCAGCAATATCTGAATACCAAATCTGCAAAGGACAGCACCAAAAATAAAAAGGGAAAAGAACAGGGATAAAAAGAGGGAGGGAAGGAAGGAAGGATAAAAGGAAGGAAATAAAAATTACAGACCAATGTTTTTTATAAACATAGAAGGAAAATATCCTTTACAAAATGTTAGCAAATCAAATTCAGCAGTATATAGAAAGGACACTACAATGTGATCAAATAGTCCTTTTAAAAGTTACTCAGTGTAATTCACATTGACAGAATAAAGAATAAAAACCACATGATCATTTTAACAGAAGCAGAAAGCATTTGCCTCCACTTGCCTATAGTCTCAAAAATATTACACTGAGTGAAAGAAGCCAGACCCAAAATAGTACATAATGTATGATTCACTTCCATGTGATTCTAGAACAGGCAAAAGTAATCTATAGTAAAAAAATCAGTGCACAGGTTGCTCTTGGATGGTATTGGGATGGGGATTCATTGGAAGGGAGCATGAGAGAAATTTGGGGGATGATAGAAATATTTTTATGGGTGGGTTAAATTGGTTTATAATTTGTTGGATAATACTCGAGATTCATATATTTAACTGTATGTAAATCTTACCTAAAAAACAACAACAACAAAAACTAGATCAATATGATCTTTGCCTACTAGGTTTGCTTTTCACAGTAGTGTGGGTTAACAATCCTAAAAGTACATCCTTATGAAAATAAATATTTTGAGGATAATGGAACCAGTTTTCTCACTATTGGAGAAGGAAATTACAAATATGGCAAGGGGAAGGGAGCATATATATGTATATAAGCGTAAATATATATACATAATTTTTCTAGGTTTGTCTGCTGAGAGGGCCTAAAAACAATGACCATCAAAAGCAATGAGCACACCTAGCACCCAGAGTTGGCTCCTTTATTTTCCTCTTAAAACAGGGAGAGAACAAAATAAGCACAGTATATCCTGTACCAGAAATTAGAGAAGTGCTCAGAGAATGGTTAGAATGTGTCAAAGATACAAAGAATCTAACCTGAAGGTTTTCTCACTACCTAAATTTAGCTTTTTACATTTACAATTTGATCATACAAGTAAATGATAGAAATGGAGTACAATCCATTGAATAAAATAGGATTCTAAGAGTCCATGCTGATATGAATGAAGGAATTAATTAATTAAGAAAATCGGAAGCTTTTATTTATAATAGAATACTACCTGAAAATGTAGAAGAAATGCTGAAGTGAGACATCATTAGTGGATGTTTGAACCAGTAGGTGAAAAGACAACAGTATGTTTACATAGTATCCAAGTACTTTCCCACAAATTACTTACTATTTGCATAAAGAAAAATATTAACTTCACAATGAGGTAATGTCTTAGCCACTACTTTCACTTAGTGAGTAAAGTTAGCATTAGCAATATTGGGACAGTCTGACATCATGTGTTAATTGATATGATGCTCTCAGAAGAATATAGTATTTCTTTGTCATTCTTGCCAAAAATGCATAACTTGAATTTCATTATGATGAAACAGCAGACATTCAGGTCAAATGACATTCTACAAAATATCTGGTCTATATTCTCAACACTGAGGAACTGTTCTAGATTAAAAGAGACCAGTGAGTCATCCCAACTAAATACAACATGGCATCCTGGGTCAGAGTGTGGACAAGGAAAAAGAGATAGCTATGAAGAACACTAATTTGGACAATATGGACTTCAGATTAGATAATAGTATAATATCAATATTAAACTTCCTTTTTTTTAAAGATTTAGTTTATTTGAGAGAGAGAGAGAGAGAGAGAAGAGGGAGGGGCAAAGGGAGGGAGAGAGAATCTCAAGCACATTACACACTCAGTGCAGGGCCCACCGGGGCTTGGTCCCATAACTCAGGAGATCATGACCTAAGTTAAAATTAAGAGTCAGAGGCCTGGGTGGCTCAGCGGTTTAGCACCACCGTCAGCCCAGGGTGTGATCCTGGAGACCCAGGATTGAGTCCCATGTCAGGATCCCTGTATGGAGCCTGCTTCTCCCTCTGCCTGTGTCTCTGTTTCTCTCTCTGTCTCTCATGAATAAATAAATAAATAAAATCTTAAAAAAAAAAAAAAAAGTCAGAGGCCCAACTGACTGAGCCACCCAGGCATCCCAATGTCAAACTTTCTGATGTAGGTCATTGTACTGGTTTTGCAAGAGAATGTCCTTGTTCTTAGAAAATATACACAAAAGAACACCTGGGTGGCTCAGTGGGTTGAGTGGTAGACTCTTGGTTTTGGCACAGGTCCTGATCTCAGCATCCTGGGATAGAGAACCCTGCATTGGACTTTGAGCTTGATGGGGAATCTGTTTGAGGATTCTCTTTCCTCTCTTTCTCTTTTTCTTTTTCTTTTTTTAAGATTTTATTTATTCATGAAAGACACAGAGAGAAAAGCAGAGACACAAGCAGAGGGAGAAGCAGGCTCCCCACTGAGCAGGGAGCCCAATGCGGGACTCGATCCCAGGACCCTGGGATCATGACCTGAGCCAAAGGCAGACGTTCAACCACTGAGCCACCCAGGCATCCCTCTTTCCTCTCTCTCTCTGTCCCTCCTCGCATGAAAAGATAGAGTGACTCCCAGGCTCACTCTATCTCTGTGTAAGGTAAATAAATAAATTTTTAAAAACAAACAAGCAAATACAATAAAATACAAAAGTGTTTAGGGGTAAAGGGCACAGTTGCCCTCTAACCTGATAACAACTTAATTTTAAATGGTTCAGAAAGAATCTATGTATATGTATATATATGTATATATATATATATATATATATATATACACAAATCAGTGAATTAATTATGTGTCAGAATGATAAGTGGTACAAAATTTAAATAATTTGGGATTCTGCTGGGTATATGGGAGTTCTTTATACTACCCTTGTAAGTTTTTTGTAAATTTTTAATTATGTCAAATAAAAGTTTAAAGTTATGTATACATGTGTATGTACAAGTAAGTATCTCAGCATGTGGTGAGTGTGGGTATGTGTATCTGCTAAATTCAGTGGTAGGTTGTTATAAGTAATGGAAAAACACAGGCTCTTAGTGTTAAGCTTTAAATGGTAAAGCATACTCTTTTTTTTTTTTTAATTTTTATTTATTTACGATAGTCACACAGAGAGAGAGAGGCAGAGACACAGGCAGAGGGAGAAGCAGGCTCCATGCCCCGGGATCCGACATGGGATTCGATCCCAGGTCTCCAGGATCGCGCCCTGGGCCAAAGGCAGGCACCAAACCACTGCGCCACCCAGGGATCCTGGTGAAGCATATTCTTAAGAGGCACAAAGCCTCTATATTGATAGTCCCACCATTCTCTATTCCTTGAGTGTTTTTGTTGTTTTGGAAATACTGAGAAGCTGGAAAAGATACCCCATTTTATTTTTACCCTTAATCAAAACTAGTATGCTTCATGTTCAGGGTTGATTTAGGATTAAGTCTGCCTGGCAATATGAATATTTACAATCATGATTTCAAACCTACTCGTGAAGCAATTTTATCCCTGTTGAATTGCTTCTAGGGATGGATTATTTGAAGGAATTAGTGTAATCCAAAAAAAGGCAATGTGTATCCAGCACAAACAATCTGTTTATAAAAATCTACAAGATTGAACAGATGTAGATGTTTTATAAACCCAAACAAATAGGAAACTTTAGTCAAGTTTTTTGTTTGTTTGTTTGTTTGTTTGTTATCATTATCAACAGGAGAACAAGGATTACAAAGTTAGGTAAATATCTTCTCAGTAGCTATGACCCTGAGACATTAGGATGAGGGATGGCTATGAAATCCTGCTCTGTAACATCTCTAGTCAGGAGAATCTAAAGAGGGAACAGTGAGGATGAAGATTCCATTGGGAGGAAAAGTGGCAAAATAAAATTATTAAATCCTTGTGTTACTCTTTGAAACATTGTGGCAGTTCTTTCTGCACAAGACCAGACCCCTCTGCAAAGTGTTCAGTCATGCTTAATGGAACCCATGATCCTCCTACTGACCTTCCATTTGTCAGACCACCTCTGATTTACTACTGTTCTCTCTCATCACCCATTGATTAGAAACTTGACTGTATACCTTGGAAATGCTCCTCTACAATATTTCTTTAGTTCTCCACAAAAATTCACCATGGAATGGATGCACCTATATTGGTTTTTCTGAGGATAAAAGCAAAAGACACTCATTGTGGGTGAAAAAAAGGTAAAATAAATCAGAAAATGTACAAGAGGGGTGAACTTGGTGCACATCACAAACTTAGATATAAAAAAAACCCCTCAGATATACAAAAATACAGCATCTTTGTTTTCTGTAACTTTTTGAGTTCTCATTCTACAGATAGAGGGTGGAAGTCAGGTGGAAATTCAAAACTGCCAAGCAGAACTACCTGCTTCTTCTTCTTTTACCATCTCATTTCAGATAAGTGTATTTGGGCAATCCTCTGGAATCCATTCCTGAACTTCCAGATTTTGACTCTCTCACAAGGTTCTCAACATTATGCTCACTTATTCATGCTCAATCTAACTGTCTTTAGTGTAGGTCCTACACTACCTGACAAATCAGGTACACTGGGGGACTAAGGATGTTTTCAGACATGCAAAGACTTAAAATAAAACAAGACTCCTTTGCATCTTTCATAGGAAGTTACTAGAGAATGCATTCCTCTAAAACAAAAGTATAACCAAAGTATGATTTACATCATAGGAAACAGAAGATCTACAATAAGCAAGGGTTGAAAGGAGCCACCAGGATGACAGTGGTCACCAGGCATAGCAGCAAATGGTTCAGATTGGAGTAGATCACAGGTGCCATGCCAACTAGAATATTTGATGCATTTGGAACCTCTTGAGATTCAGACCACATCAAAAAATTAGGGGGCTGAATTAGTGATAAATACATAGAAACTAAACCAATTTAAAAAACATGACAATTTATTAACTCTGGGGAAAAGAAAGTTGTGTTCAGGAAACAAAATAATCATGGTATACTATATGCCTCCACTAGTGTTTGTGTAGTCATAATTATGTAAACCTTTAAAATTAAGGTAACCAAAATTTTGATAGAACAATTTTGGGAGGGTGAGGAACAAAGGATGATGGAAGGAAGGGAAGGTTGAATGCCTGTGTGGTGGGTGAAGGGAGAACAAAGAGAGTTGAGTCTCCATCTTCCACAGTAAAAAACCAATAAATAGTTTATAAAACTGAAAAATCAAGAAATAGCAATTAAGCATGTTGTTAGAGATGTGGCAGTAAACATCAAAATAATTAGCTGTAAGAGATGAAAGTGGTTGCCTCTGAAATGTGGATAATGGGTAGAAGGAGGCCAGGGTACTGCTGTTTCTGAACAAAACTTGTGGAAGGATTTGACTCTTTAACTTTGGTAAGCTTTGTTCACCTTAACACTTCTTCTTTTTCTTCCTTTTTTTTTTTTTTTTTTTTTTTCTTTCTGGATCCTTTAATTTCTAATAAAAACCTACCAATTAGAAGTCCATGTCAGGGGCACCTGGGTAGCTCAGTTGGTTAAGTGTCTGCCTTCGGCTCAGGTCATGATCCCAGGGTCCTGGGATGGAGTTGCATTGGTCTCCTTGCTCAGCGGGGAGCCTGCTTCTCCCTCTCCCTCTGCTTGCTGCACTTCCTGCTTGTGCTCTGTCAAATAAATAAAATATTTTTTAAAAAAAGATCCATGTCAGTCTGATTATTACGCTTTTTTCAATAATCTGTTTCCCCACTCTTGCCCTCCCCACCTCTCATCCTCAATAGTTTTTAAGATTTCCTTATTATCTTTGATTGCTACAGTTTAACTTCTGCATGACTTGGTGTTGATCTGCTTTTATTTATCCTAATTACGATTCATTGGAAATTTTTTAGTCTTAGGATTCGTGTCGGCGAAATCGCTCCACATCATCTTTCTGAATATTGCTTCTCTCCTATTCTCCACTTTCTTCTTCTGAAGTTTTTATTAGGCACCTACTGGAGCTTCTCATTTCTGTTTTTCATATTTCTCGAATTGTCTTTCGTGTATTTTTTCCTCTATGCCACCTTCTGGATTTTTTTTTTCACATCTCTTGTTTCCTCTTTATTCTTTTTCATAATATATTTTACCCCTTTAGACTTTTAATTGTTTCATTTGAGAAGATAATAAGTAGACTTTCATCCTGCCTGGTTATCTTGGTGTCTGGCTGTTTGTTGGATCTGGTGATTCTTTCTCATAAATAGTTTTTTTTTTTCCTAATTTTTGACTGTTAATTCTTCTTCAGAGTTATTCATTGTGTGAATCTTATGTGTTCTGGATTATGAAGATATCCTTATCAGGTCATTTCTTTCTCTCTTTTTTTAAGATTTTATTTATTCATGAGAGACACAGAGAGAGAGAGGCAGAGACATAGGCAGAGGGAGAGGCAGGCTCCCTCTCGGGAGCCCAATGTGGGACTCAATCCCAGGAAGCTGGGATCACGCCTTGAGCCAAAAGCAGATGTTCAACTACTGAGCCACCCAGGTGCCGCTTTATCAGATCATTTCTGATTTGGTTCTGCTAGAGCCCTATGGATTTTACTGGTTCTATATGAATTTTTTAATTTGGGGCTTTTTAATTTGTCACTTTGAAGACAACATGAATTTGTACCACAACCACTCCCTGCAGAGGCTTTGGGTTCCAATTTCTCGTGATGTTCCACCATGTTAGCTTGTGCACATGCATGTGTCAACACACACCAATGGGTGGAGTTTTTCTTCTTCCTGTTTTGAAGGCAGAGCAGCTTGTCCTGCTGCCAGCTCACTTACAGTGAGCTCACTTACAGTCCTCCTCTGTGCATAGTCTGTGTCTGTGGTGGCAGTCTCAAGTCCTGTTTCCTTGGGGGCTTTTAGATCCTAGCCTCTTACATTATATTCATCTCTGATCCTTGATGGCCATTTGGCTTCAACTTATGATCATAATTCTAATTTGCAGCTTCTCTTCATTTACTGGCCTATCGAATTTCTGGGTGGAATCTGTGGAGAGAAAAGCCAGGAAAATTATCTTTAGCTCGTAAATAAGTGGGTTTGAAAATTTTAAAAAGACAAAAAAACAAAAAAGCAATCTCATCTCATTGCACTTCTGGTATATACTTATACTATTTAAAGTTTAATTTCAGATAGCTAATGGTCTATTAATTTGTAAGATTTATCTAAGTTTGCATAGGTTTTGTTGTTGTTGTTATTTTTAGACTTATTATTTGCTCACTGGTTTCACAGAATCACAACACTTCCAGGTTGCAAGGGTGGGTACTCTGGTGAAACATAGCTTAGTGGAAAGGATAGGGCTGTAGCACCAGGCAGATTTGATTCACATGCTGGCTTTAGTAGTCACTGCTATCTGATGTTGGATAATTTACTTCCTCTCTCAAGTCATCACTTTCTCTGTTAGCAAAGTAGATACAATAATACTCATCTAATATAGCTGCTTAGAGGAATAAAAGTGGTCATAACAGATAATAGCAATTGAGTATTTATGACGTACTGAACGCTATGCTGTGAGTTTTGCTAGATTATCTCCTTTAATATATGTGAAATTTTTAGTTCAGTGCCTGACACACTACAAATGTTCAATAAATGCAATAATTTTTAGTCGTATATAAGTAGCCTCCTCCTAGCCAGGCTCTGATCCACATATGACATCCTTCACCCTAGTCACCCCTACCATTAGTCAACGAGACTCTGCTTGAACACAGAACAGTCAGAATTCTAGCTTTGAAATCAGGCTCCATGCATTCATATCTTCCACTTCCTAGCTATCTGGCATTGGGCAAATAAATTGAATTCCTTATCTGTGAAACAAGGATAATAGTAGTTTCTTCTAGAGTAATTTTGAGGATAAAATAAGTTAATTCATGTGAATGAAGCACTTAGAGTAGTGCCTGGTCCATTGTAAACCCTCAGTAAGTTACTGTCATTATTTTTGTTATTACTAGAAACTTGTTATCTCCTTGAATAGTTTATTTCTGGAGGGTTCTAACATTAAAAACTCAATTCAAACTGAAATCTGCCTCGCTTCCGTGTGTACCAGTTGGTCTTATTTTTGCCATCTGGAGTAGTACAGAGAAAATCTTCTTCTCCTTTCCTAAGATGGTACTTTAAACATCTTTTTTTGTTGTTCTCCAGAATAAACACCTCATTCTCTTCAAGTATTTTTCACAAAAATGGATTTGAGTCTGCTCACCATTCTAATGACCTTCTAAGAGCATAACTCAGTTTGGGAATCTTACAGTCGGAACACTACCATCCAGGCATTGTCTGAGGAGTTTGGGGTACTATCACACTTACTTTTTATGAATATTGCATATTTGGTTAAACTATTATAGACTATTATATATAGTCAAACTCATAACTGGCAAAATATTTATATGTGTTAAATTTTAGCTCTCTTATTTTGCCTCATTATTTAAGCCTTCTGTTTGGATCCCTAGACTGCCAACCAGTATATTAACATCCCTTCTAGTTGCATGTCATTTTCAAGTTTAATGGATAGACCATCAAAATCATTCATTCAAGGAGAGAATATCTTGGGGACACCTGAATGGCTCAGTCATTATAGCATGCAGTGCTTGATCTCAGGGTCTCTTGATCTCAGGGTCATGAATTCAAGCCCCACATTGGGTGTGGAACCACTTAAACAAACAAGCAAGCAAACAAACAAACAAACATACAAACAAAAACCAGAGAGAGAATATCTCGGATATTTACCATCAAGATATATCAGTTCAATTGGCACTCTTGGGTAGTGTTACTATCAATGACTATTTCTTGCCTGTATAAATTTATTTCAAAATTACCCCTCAGGTGGGTATTTTGAGGAGCTTCAAATAGTCTTATCTGAAATAAAACTGTTAAAAAAAGTAAATTTGTGCCTTATTCATGAAAATTAAGCACATTATTAATTACAATTAATATCTTTTGAGAATGACTGCTCTGGTGACAAGAAAGCTAATGAACATTGAAAAGAGAAAAAATTATAATCTACTCTAGAAGCTAGGGTAAAGGTTAGTAATAATACACTGATAGCCACAAATTTCATTTGAACTCAATGTATTTTTTTATTTTTTAAAGATTTTTATTTATTTATTCAAGAGAGAGAGAGAGAATGAAGAGGGGAGGGGCAGAAGCAGGAAGGATCCCCACTGAGAAGGAAGCCAGATATGGGGCTTGATCCCAGGACCCTGAAATCATGACCTGAGCCAAAGGCAATCACTTAGTCAATTGAGCCACCCAGGCGTCCCTGAACTCTTAGTTTAAAACTCTGACTTCTCCACTTACTCAAACTGTAAAAAAGGAAAGCATACTCACCCTGGCTTTTTCTTTTTCTTCATATATAATATGAAAGAACTAATCAACTAGTAAATGAGATTAAGGCAAGAGGAAGGAACAAGATAGAGATACCATGAAGTGAATTATATGCAAACTCAGTAGATGACTTCTGAATAATTGAGCATTGCCTTGCATAACTTTATACACAGTAAGTCTCCAGCAATTGGGAGTTTATCACTTTGGAGTTTTACAAGCTAAAGGTCGAATGTGTACAGGCTTAAGGATCTGACTCCTGACCCCGTGTAAAGATTCACAGAACCTACATTGGAAATCAAGAAAAACTCACTGGAAGGATCACAGAGAGAGCTCTGATTCGTCCAGTGGTGCTTCCCTGAAATTGATCCTCTACATTTCTGTTAGAGCACTCTAACTGAAATGCACGTGTCCATGTCCCTGTAAGCTATACAATAAATTGTGCCCCACCAATGCCCTCTCCCAATGATTAGTATGGTATACAAGGCCTTTCATGATCCTCTCTTGTTATTTCATCTCTCATTTCCCTATTGCATTTTATGCCACTAAAAAGGCTACTTCTTGATTCATGCCTTTGTGCATATGCATCCCCTTCCTGGAAGAGAACATTTCTTTCCACATTTTACTTCTTCTTCTTTTTTTTTTTTTTTTTAAAGATTTTATTTATTAATTCATGAGGGACACAGAGAGAGAGAGATAGAGGCAGAGACACAGGCAGAGGGAGAAGCAGGCTCCTCACAGGGAGCCCGATGTGGGACTTGATCCCAGAACCCCAGGATCATGCCCTGGGCCAAAGGCAGATGCTCAACTGCTGAGCCACCCAGGCATCCCTCCATTTTTTACTTCTTATCTCTTTAAAATATTTGGAACCTTTGAGATTATTGATCTCAATCTGTCCCATCATTATGAGAGGAGAAAGAAAATGGAAGTATATCAGAGCAAATTTGCTGTATTTACCAGAATTGGTCAGTATAAACCTGAAGTAAATTATGATAAAGATACATAGCATAATTCCTAGAGGAACCATAAGAAGATAATTCAAAAAATAGCTTAAAAATGAACAAAGGAGTTAAAATGGTACACCAAAGAATATTTGTTTAATGCAAGTGAAAATAAAGTTGGAACAGAAGAACAACAATGACATGAGATCTAAAGAAAAACACATTTTAAAAATAATTAAAGAAAACAAATAGAAAAATGGGAGGCATAAATCCAACCACAAAAGTAATTATATTATATCTAAATGGATTAAACACTCCAGTTAAAAGGCAGAGATATAAGTAAATAGGAGCCAACTAGATGCTACCTATAAGAAACACACTTCCATAGATACATATAGATTGAAAGTAAAATGATGCAAAAAGTAACCATGAGAGAGATGGAGTGGCTATGATATCAGACAAAATAGACTTTAAGACCAAACAAATTGTTACTATAGGAGAAAAGGGACATTATAATGCTAACATCATCAGTCCATCAGGAAGATAAACAATTGAAAACATATATACATCTAACAATAGATCTTCAAACATCTGAAGCAAAAGCTGAGGGAATTTAAGGGAGGAATATAATTCAACAATAACTGGAGATTCTAATCTACTACTCTCAAAAATGAAAAAATAACTAGACTGAAAATCAGAAACATTGTAGGAATCTTTTTTTTTATTTTTTATTTTATTTAATTTTATTTAATTTTATTTATTTATTTATGATAGTCACCGGGGGGTGGGGGGAGGCAGAGAGAAAAGCAGGCTCCATGCACCGGGAGCCTGATGTGGGATTCGATCCCAGGTCTCCAGGATTGCGCCCTGGGCCAAAGGCAGGCGCCAAACCGCTGCACCACCCAGGGATCCCCATTGTAGGAATCTTAAATTAACTGTTAACCAACTTGATCTATGTGAAACCTATAGATTTCCACCAAACTGAACTAAAAGATACATTCTTTTTCAGCATATTTATTCTTTAAGATACCATATACTAGGCTATAAAATAAGTCTCTGTATATTTATAAAGATTGAAATCATACAAAGTATGTTCTCTGAGCACAACAAAATTAAATTAGAAATCAATAATAGAAGGACATTTGGAAAATCCAACAATATTTGAAAATTAAATGTTTGTAAATAACCCATAGGTCAGAAAAGAAATCAGTAGAGACTTTAGAATGTATTTCAAACTGAATTAAAACGCAAACAACACATCTCAATTTATGAGATGCAGCTAAAGACAGGAAAATTTATACACCTCTATATTTCTATTAGAAAAGAAGAACAATCTCAAAATCAATATCCCAAGTTTCCTCCTTTAAAAATCTAGAAATATAAGAGTAAATTAAACTCAAGCCAAGCAGAAAGAAGGAAATAATAAAGATTAGAGAAGAAATAGAAAACAAACCACAATAAGAGACGGTAAGTCAAACTAAATTTTGATTGTTTGAGAAAATCAACAAGATTGACAAACTTTTAGCTAGACTGACCAAGAAAGAAGAGAGATGATGCAGATTACTAAAACCAGTAGAAAAAGATGGAATGTAATCACTCACACTACAGGGACAAAAGGATCATAAATAGGATGGAAAACATTATGGCAACAAATTAGGTAACCTAGGTGAAATGCACAAATTCCTAGAAAGATATAACTACCAAAACTGACTCAAGAAGAGACAGAAAGGGGCGCCTGTGTGGCTCAGTTGGTCAAGCATCTGCCTTCAGTTCAGGTCATGATCTCAGGGTCCTGGGATCATCAGCTCCAAGTCTGGCTTCCTGCTCAGCAGGGAGTCGGCTTCTCCTTCTCCTTCTGCCCCTCCCCCCTGCTCATGTGCGTGCGCGCATGCGCCCCCGCGCGCGCTCTCTCTCTCTCTCTCTCTTTCTCAAATAAATAATTAAAAAATAAAATCTTTAAAAAAGAGAGACAGAAAATTTGAATAGATCTGTAACAGATGAAGAGGTTGAATAAGTTAAAAAATAAAAACAAAAATAGCAAAAAACACTTCCCACAAAGAAAAACGCAGGTCCAAATGCTTTCACTGGTAAATTCCATCAAGCTTTTTTTTTTTAAGTTTTTTTTTTAAGTAGTCTCTATACCTGATGTGGGACTCAAACTCATGACCCTGAGATCAAAAGTCACATGCTCTTCTGACTGAGCTAGCTAAGTGCCCCTCTGTCAAACATTTAAAGAAAAATTAGTGCTAATCCTCCATAAACTCTTCCAAAAAATGGAGGTGGGGGAGAACATTTCTCTTTCATTCTGAGCCTGGCATAGCCTTGATAAAGACATAGCAAGTAACGTACAGACCAATACCTGTCATGAATGTAGACAAAAAAATTCACAACCAAATATTAGCAAACCAAATCTAGCAACACAGAAATAACATTATGCACCATTGCCAACTGAGTTTATCCCAGGAATGTAAGGTTGATTTAACACCAAAAAGTCAATTAATATAACATATACTAAGAGAATAAAGGGGAAAATTGTGCTTATATCAATAAACATATATCAATAAACATAACCAAAGCATTTGGCAGAATCCAGAATCCACCATGAATTTTTAAAAACCAACAAAAGCAAAAACGAACTGTCAACTAACTAAAAAGAACAGAACTTCTTTGATCTAATAACAAGTATCTACAAAAAATCTACATCTAATGTACCTAATGGTGAAAGGCTGATTATGTTCCCCACTAAGATGAGGAATAAGACAAGGACATCTGTTCTACCACTTCTATTCAAGATTTAACGAGAGTCTAGCCACTGCAATCAGGCAACAAAAAGAAATAAAGGTGAGTCGGCTTGGAATTGAAGAAATAAACTGTCTTCATTTGTGAATGATATAAACTTATGCATAGAAAACCTTAACAAATCCACAAAAAATTATTAGAACTAATAATCTATTGAAGTTATAGGATAAAAGATCAATATGCAAGAATCAATTGTATTTCTACATATTAACAATGAACATCTGGAAATGAATGATGCCATTTACTAGGACTTCAAAAAGGAGAAAAATACTTAAGAAAAAGTAACAAAAGAAATACAAGTCTTATACTAAAAACTACAAAATGTTGCAGAGAGATATTAAAGAAACTCTAAATAAATGGAGAAGCAATCCATATTGACTGTAGCAATCATTAAAAAGAGGCCAAACTACTCAATTAAAAAAAGAACACGAGATAGATATTTCACTAACGGATATATATAAATGGCTAATACACTCATGAAAAGGTGTTCAACATCATGAACCATTAGGGAAATGCAAATTAGAACCACAATGAGATATTACTATTTGCTAACTAGAATGGCTATGAAAAAGCCCACACCAAGTGTTAGGATATGGAGAAAGGGGAATCCATACATCACTGGTAGTCTGTAAAATGGTGCAGTCACTTTGGAAGACAATTTTACAGTTCCTTAAAAAGTTGAACAGATTTACCATATGATCTAATAATTCCACTCCTAGGTATTACCCAAGAGAACAGAAGGCATCTGTCCACACAAATACTAACATGTGAATGTTCATAGCAGCATTATTCAGAATAACCAAAAAGTGGAAGCAGCTCAAATGTTGATCAGCTGGCGAATGGGTAAATACAATATGCATATCCACACAATGGAATATTATTCAACAATTAAAAGGAACTAGCTACTAATACATACTACAGTGTGGATGAATCTCAAAACATCATGCTGTGATGAAAGAAACCAAACACAGAGATTATATATTTTATGATTTCCATTTACATGAAATGTTTAGAAAAGTCAAATTTATAGAGACAAAAAGCAGGTCTGTGGTTTGGGGCTGAGGATGGCAGTGGGATTAACTAAAAATGGACACAGGGGAACTTTTTAGGCAATGGAAATGTCCTAGAACTGAATTATGGTGATTGTTGCACAGGTCAGTACATTTACTAAAAATCATTGAATTGTACTGTTAAAATGGGTGACTTTTATGTTATGTGAATTATACCTCAATAAAGTGTTTATTTACTTATTTTTAAAGATTTTATTTATTTATTCATGAGAGACACAGAGAAAGAGAGAGAGAGAAGCAGAGACACAGGCAGAGGGAGAAGCAGGGCCCACGCAGGGAGCCCCATGTGGGACTCTATCCCAGGACTCCAGGATCATGCCCTGGGCTGAAGGCAGGCGCTAAACCGCTGAGCCACCCAGGGATCCCAATAAAGTGTTTAGAAATAAAGAAAATCAATAACTTGTCGCTTTTTAACATATTAATAGAAACAATTCCAGCAATAATGATGATACAGAGCCTTTGTTCAATGCCATTGTCCTAAGCCCTCTTTTCAATCCTTAAAACAGCCTATTATTTCATAGACAGAAATAGACACTATAATCCCATTTGCAAATGAGGAAACTGATGCCCAGAGAAGTTAAGTATCGTGCTCAAGTTTGTGTAGCTAATAAATAGGTGAGCTGGAACTCATATTTAAACTGATTCTAGGGAATCCCTGGGTGGCGCAGCGGTTTAGCGCCTGCCTTTGGCCCAGTGCGTGATCCTGGAGACCCGGGATCAAATCCCACGTCGGGCTCCCGGTGCATGGAGCCTGCTTCTCCCTCTGCCTGTGTCTCTGCCCCTCTCTCTCTCTCTCTCTCTGTGTCTATCATGAATAAATCAATAAAATCTTTAAAAAAAAAATAAACTGATTCTAGAGATATGTTGGTTAGATTACTCCCTTCTGCCCTGGAGGCTGCCGAGTAAGCATCCTTAAAGTCTCCCCTCCCACCGCAGGCATGTCTAAGTCAGAGTCTCCCAAAGGGCCTGAGCAGCTGTGGAAGCTCTTCATCGGAGGTTTGAGCTTTGAAACAACTGATGAAAGTCTGAGGAGCCATTTTGAGCAATGGGGAACTCTTATGGACTGTGTGGTAATGAGAGGCCCCAACCCCAAGCACTCCAGAGGCTTTGGGTTTGTCACCTAAGCCATGGTGGAGGAGGTGGATGCAGCCATGACCGCTTGGCCACACAAGGTGGATGGAAGAGTTGTGGAACCAAAGAGGTCTGTCTCCAGAGAAGATTCTCAAAGACTTTAACTGTGAAAAAGATTTTTGTTGGTGGCATTAAAGAAGACACTGAAGAACATCATCTAAGAGATTATTTTGAACACCATGGGAAAATTGAAGTGATTATGACTGACCAAGGCAGTGGCAAAAAGAGAGGTTTTGCTTTTGTGATATTTGATAACCATGATTCTGTAGACAAGATTGTCATTCAAAAATGCCATACTGTGAATGGCCACAAGCCACAACTGTGAAGTAAGGAAAGCCCTATCGAACAAGAGATGGTTAGTGCTTCATCCAACCAAAGAGGCCGAGTGGTTCTGGAAACTTTGGTGGTGGTTGTGGAGGTGGTTTTGGGGCGAATGACAACTTTGGTTGTGGAGGGAACGTCAGTGGTCGAGGTGGCTTCAGTGGCAGTCGAGGTAGTGGTGGATACGGTGGCAGTGGGGATGGCTCTAACAGATTTGGTAATGATGGAAGCAACTTTGGAGGTGGCAGAAGCTATAACGATTTTGGCAATTACAACGATCAATCCTCAAATTTTGGACCCTTGAAAGGAGGAAATTTGGAGGCAGAAGCTCTGGCTCCTATGGTGGTGGAGGCCAATAGATTGCCAAACCACGAAACCGATGTGGCTGTGGTGGTTCCAGCAGCAGCAGCTATGGCAGTGGCAGAAGGTTTTAATTACTGCCAGAAAACAAATCTTAGCAGGAGAGGTGAGCCAGAGAAGTGACAGGGAAACTACAGGTTACAACAGATTTGTGAACTCAGCCAAGCACAGTGGTGGCAGGGCCAAGCTGTACAAGGAAGACATGTTTTAGACAATACTCATGTGTATGGGCAAAAAAACCTCCAGAACTGTATTTGTGACTAATCCTATAACAGGTTATTTTATTTTCTGTTCTGTGGAAAGTGTAGAGCATCCCAACAAAGGATTTTAATGTAGATTTTTTTTGCACCCATGCTGTTGATTGCCAAATGTAATAGTCTGATCATGACGCTGAATAAATGTGTCTTAAAAAAAACAGATTCTAGTAACTATGCTCTCACCTCTCTGCTAATATGAGTCAAATTTTATGATATTTTTAAAAGTCTAAGGAAGCAACATCATTGCAAATTTCTCCTCCTGAGTTGAAAAATATATAATATACCAAATTTGATAGTGCAAAGCAGGGGAGGAAATATGTTATTTTTCTGTTTTAGGATAATAGTAAAAGTGTTTTATCAGTGTCCTATTCACTAATGAAGAACAGCTTCCATTTTCTTTTTCTTCCAGCTTTATGGCAGGAGGCAATGTATATCCTAAAAAGATAATGGGCTTTAGAATTGAAATCACTGAGATTTGCCCTCTGACTCAGCTATTTAAGTTATGTAACTTGTTTGGAGCCTCATTTTTCTTAGCTATAGAAATAGATTTAATAATGCCTACACACCAGGATTATGTGTATTAGACATGGTTTGAATTAATGTATATAAGTTCTTAGCATCATGCTTTGCTTCAGTGGACACTGATAAGTGGGAACTTTCTTTAGTCATCAGGCTCGTGTCCTTTTATACATTAGAACCAACCATGTCTTCTAGTGAAGGACAGGGCAGTTCTCTAAGACTTCTTAGCTAGACTAAACCTGAAAGAGAACAATTTAGAATTTATCGATGGCTTTATTTAGTTGGCTACTTAGTTATATTTGACCTAGCTAAGTATATTAAGATACAGAATGAAGAAGCTCCTCTTCTGCATGCACACATGTTACCTAGAAATCTTATGTTAAGAATCTTCTCCGATGCTGGACTTGAACCAGACTCCAACCCTGGTCGCTAAGAGAAAGTATTTCACTGTTGTCTCCTAAGTATCTTTAAGGGTATGATCAGATCCTCCCCTTAAGTGTGGCTATTGTCAGAATACCTCCGAGTCTGATGGAGAGAAGAAAGGTAGCCAACAACAGATCTTGTTCCCATGCTAAGGTGAGTTCTGTGGGTGAATATTACCTAGTATCTATGGGGCCCAAAGTCTTGTTCACACAAATCACTGAGAGCCATTTTGGTGTAAGTGTGGGAAACATCTTCTGTCAGTGACCACTGGCCTGTATTTATGCACATTAAGAAAGCATGGAAAGAAAGAAAGAAAGAAAGAAAGAAAGAAAGAAAGAAAGAAAGAAAGAAAGAAAGAAAGAAAGAAAGAAAGAAAGAAGAAAGAAAGAAGAAAGAAAGAAAGAAAGAAAGAAAGAAAGAAAGAAAGAAAGAAAGAAAGAAAGAAAGAAAGAAGAAAGAAAGAGAAAGAATGAATTTAGGGAGAAATTTTTAGAAGCATAGTCTTTTCTGTTTTTTTAAGATTTTATTTATTCATGAGAGACACAGAGAGGCAGACATAGGCAGAGGGAGAAGCACGCTTTCTGCAGGGAGCCTGATGCGGGACTTGATCCGGGAACTCGGAGATCACACCCTGAGCTGAAGGCAGAGGCTCAACCACTGAGCTACCCAGGCGTCCCAGCAGCATGTTTTTTGTAAATGACAGAAATAGAAAATGTTTATCTACTTGATAAATTACTGAAGCATTTTGTCCACTAGATGTCGCTGTTGCGCTTGAAACATAAACACGGTCTTGGCGCTTTTAGAACATTACCTGTTGTAAAATGGAAGTTAAATTTTTTAGCTGTGGAAAGACATTTTTCTTTCTTTTTCTCTAACAGAAGAAGAAGATACCACCAGATGACCCAGACCGATCTTATCTCAAGGTAATTTCCTTTAAAGGAAAATCAGGAGGGAATTTGTTATACAGAATTTAGGATTTGGCCAGAATATCTGGAAGTGTCCAAAGCCTGCTGAGGAATGAGTTTTCAAAGCCCAGTACAGAAAATAACTTTATATATGTTAGTTTGTTCATTCTGGGTAAAGAGTTTCTTTTGGCTTGTCTTTTAACTCTTCATAGCCTGTGTCCTGTTTCCAACCCAGGACCAGCTTTCTTCTGAGGATGGAAGGGAGTTGGAACACATCTCCAATATTTCTGCTTCCACATCCCAGTCCCTTCTGTAATCCCAAATTGTCAAAATACACTGTATAATAATATTTATTTTATATATATATAATCATATTTCAATTTTAAAATTATAACACCATTTCTTTATTCAAGGAATTAAAAGATAAGTCAGAATTTTTCTTTGTTTCCCTTTCCCCCCATTGTATTTTTTTAATGAAATGGAACCTACCAAAAAAAAAAAAAAAAAAAAAAAAATGGAACCTACCAGCGTACTATTTTTGAGGCCTGGAATATTTCCCTATCTCTGAAATTATATTGAAATAGAACAGATGGAAGCACAGTAGGGTATGTCACATAAATTACACAGAGAAGAGTCAAAAGGCTATCAGTGCTTTCCAAAACAAGCAAGAGAAAGAAAGAAAGGGGGGGGGGAGAGGGCAAAGGCCAGGGGGGAGTGCAGAGAATAGTGACTATTTTTGATCTATGCTAACTGGTACCATGTGGCTCATTAAAATGTTTGAGAAGGAAGTGGAGCTCTGGAAGAGGAGCAACTCTCTCCACAAAGGCTACTATTTTTTTTTTTTAAAGTAGGCTCCACACTGGATGTGGAGCCCAATATAGGGCTTGAACTCATGACCCTGTGATTAAGATCTGTGAGTTGAAAAAAAAAAAAAAAAGATCTGAGTTGAGATCAAGACCTAAGTTGAGATCAAGACCTAAGTTGAGATCAAGACCTAAGTTGAGAACAAGAGTTGGATGATTAGCTGACTGAGCCACTCAGGTGCCCAAAGGGCTAGATTTTCTAAGCACTATTTTAGCTGTATCTCACAAATGTTGTTATATTTTTACTATATTCAATTCAAAATATTTAAAAATTTCCACTGTGTTTTTTTTTTTTTTTAATTTATTTATGATAGTCACACACAGAGAGAGAGAGAGAGAGGCAGAGACACAGGCAGAGAGAAAAGCAGGCTCCATGAATCGGGAGCCCGATGTGGGATTCGATCCCGGGTCTCCAGGATCGCGCCCTGAGCCAAAGGCAAGCGCCAAACCGCTGCGCCACCCAGGGATCCCTCCACTGTGTTTTCTTCTTTCATCTATGAAGTTTTTTGACATACTGTTCTCAATTTCCAAAAATCTGAGGATTTAAAATTTACCGTTCTGGGGTGCCTGGTTGACTGAGTCAATAGAGCATACAACTTTTGATATCAAGGTCATAAGTTCAAGCTCCACATTGGGTGTAGAGTTTACATTTAAAGATTTTTATTATTTATTTATTTATTTATTCATGAGAGTTTACTTTTTAAAAACTTTGTAAAGATTTTATTCATTAATTTTTATTTTGTATTTAATAATTAATAATTTGCTGCACAGAGGGAGAGTAAGAAGAAGAAGCAGACTCCCTGCTGAGAGAGAGCACAACATGGGGCTTGATCCCAGGACCCTGGAATCATGACCTGAACTGAAGGCCGACACTTCACTGACTGAGACACCCAAGTGCTTCCCTACCAAATTTAAAGAAAAAAAAAATCATCCTTCTGTTCTTGATTTTTATTTTATTTTTTTATTTTAAAAGATTTTATTTATTCATGAGAGACACAGAGAGGCAAAGACATAGGCAGAAGCAGAAGCAGGCTCTCCACAGGGAGCCTATTAAGGCTTGATCCCAGGACCCCAGGATCACAACCTGAGCTAAAGGCAGACACTCAACCACTGAGCCACCCAGATGCCCCTGATTTTTAGTTTAATTTCATAGTGGTTAGAGAAAATATTTTGGGTGACGAAATCAATCCTTTGTAATTTATGAACATCTGCTTTATGGCTCTGCATGTAGTCTATTATGCTAGGTGTTCATTTTTTTTTTTTTTTTAAGATTTTATTTATTTGGGGCAGCCCCGGTGGCCCAGCGGTTTAGCACTGCCTTCAGCCCAGGGTGTGATTCTGGAGATCCGGGATCAAGTCCCACCTCAGGCTCCCTGCATGGAGCCTGCTTTTCCCTCTGTGTCTCTGACTCTCTCTCTCTCTCTCTCTCTCTCTCTCTGTCATGAATAAATAAATAAATAAAATATTTAAAAAAAAGACAGTAGCTATAGAATTCCTATTATAAAACAAAAAGATTTTATTTATTTACCCATGACAGACACACACAGAGAGGCAGAGACATAGGCAGAGGGAGAAGCAGGCTCTCTGTGGGGAGCCCGATGCAGGATTTGATTCCAGGACCCCATGATCATGACCTGAGCCAAAGACAGATGCTCAACCACTGAGCCACCCAGGTACCCCTATGCTAAGTGTTCTGTGTATCCTTGAGAAAAATATGTATTCTGCAGTAGTCAGGGGATAGTGTTCTACACAGGCTGAATAGGTCAAGTTGATAAATTGTGTTGTACAAATCTTCTATACACTAATTTTTTGTGTGTATTTTATTTGTTACTGAGAGGGGTTGAGATCTCTATCTTTGTAGATTTATCTATATCTCTTTATAGTTCTGTCAATTTTTGCTTTGCATATGTTCTGAAGCTATGTTAAATAGTGTACCTAAAGGGTACACTAGCTGTTTAGTTTGAAGAGCATGCTACTTTTGATCTCCAGGTCATGAGTTCGAATCCTACACGGAGTGTAGAGATTGCTTCAATTAAAAAAAAAACTTAAAGAAATAATAATGTGAAGTCCTGAGTGTGTCAGTATTAAAATAAAAAAGGTTTTTTTGTTTTTTTGTTTTTTTTTTTACTGAATACTGAAAGTCCATTATTTATCAATGGCCTAGTTTAAAAAATAGCAAATTAAACTGAAAAAGGTAAAAGAAATAAACTTAAGGGCAGAATTAATGAATTGGAAGATGGGAATGCACTTGAAAAAAAATTAACAAAGCCAAAAGTTGGTTCTTTGGAAAGATTAATAAAATTGATAAATCCCTAGTAAAGCCAGTAATGAAAATCAAAGCAAAAATTATCAATGACCAAGATAAAATTGGATATTGCTATGATCTTATAAACATTGAAAGAATAAAAAAATATGAATAACTGCACAGCCATAAAAGGTGACAATCTAGATCAAAAGCACAAACTATTTTGTTAAAAACCTTTTAAAACTGACACATAAACAAATTAAAAAGAGGGACGCATAGGTGGCTCAGTGGTTTAGTGCCTGACTTCGGCCCAGGGCATGATCCTAGAGTCCCAGGATCGAGTCCCACATGGGGCTCCCTGCATAGAGCCTGCTTCTCTGCCTATGTCTCTGCCTCTCTCTCTCTCTCTCTCTCTGTCTCTCATGAATAAATAAATAAAATCTTTAAAAAAATGAAAAATATGGATAGTCTTGGACTCCTGGGTGGCACAGTTGGTTGAGTGTCGGACTCTTGGTTTTGGCTCGGGTCATGATCTTAGGGTCATGAGATTGAGTTCTGGGTTGGGCTCCGTGCTGAGCTCAAAATCCACTTGGGATTCTCTCTCCCTCTCCCTCTGCCGTTCCCACCCATTCTCTCTCTCTCTCTCTCTCTCTCAAATAAATAAATCTTAAAAAAAAAAGGATGGATAGTCTTAAATACATAACAAAAACCAAATTCAAATTTAACACCTTCCCACCATGTTTGGACAGAGACAAGAAATATGAGTAAGTCAAAGTAAGGGAGGTCTGACAATAGGCATAAGATTCAGGTCTTTTGGACTTTGGAGTTATCCTTAATTGTAAGAATAGAGCAGAATAACTCAAGTCCTGGAAGAACACAGTAAAGCCAAGTTAGCAGCTAAGATGTCAGTTGAACTATTGAATTAGAGTTCCTTAAATTCCTCATACCAAGGACAAAAGTGGTCCCTGGTCCTGGTGTGGGGCTAGGTTTAATAGCGGGAGTGAATTAGCTCCAGTCATGTGATGAATATTAAAACAAAGTGGGAAGAATCCACACTTTATGGTGTGCTTCGGTGGTATCCAGGTCTACAAACAGATTTTTCTGTTTCTTATTTAATAATCTCAGCAGGCATGCAATGAAGTAGAGGAGCTTTATGTGTCTCAATGAATGTACCCCTGAATGTGTCCCTCACATAGACAGGATCCTTCTGAAAGGCTCTTTTGCCCCATATAAACTCTGACTTTGAGGAACAATCTTGTTTCCATATTATAAGCCATTTTGCTTAGGTGGTCTAACTACTTTTTTAAAAAAAGATTTTTATTTATTTATTTTTGAGAGAGTGTGCACATGTGCACAAGAAGGGAGAGGGGGAGAGGGAGAAGCAGACTCCCCACTGAGCAGGGAGCTGGGTGCAGGACTCCATCCCAGGACCCTGGGATCATGATCTGAGCCGAAGGCAGATGCTTAACTGACTGAGCCACCCAGTCATCGGGTCTGACTACTTCTGATGATCATTTATTTCAGATCCTGTTCTTTGTGCCCCTGGATAGACAGTTTCAAACTACCTTTGTTTCCGTGGCCAAAACTTAGACTTTGGTTCCTGATTGTTCCCACGTCCATAGGATATAGATCATTACTCTAACCTTTCTCTTTCCATCCTCATCTCCTCACAAGACCCTAACCCAGGCCAAAGCTCCAGGCCTATTTTCAACCCAAGAAGGGATTATTGGGCATTTTGATTCTTCTTCATTCTGCCTTTTTTTTTTTTTTAAGATTTATCTATCTATTTTTAGAGGGGAGGAGGGGCAGAGGGAGAGAATTTTTCATCTTTCAAGCAGACTTCCCACTGAGTGATGAGCCCCATGTGAGGCTCAGTGTCACAACCCTGAGATCATGACCTGAACCAACACCAAGAATAGGACACTTAACTGAATGAGCCACTCAGATGCCATGTGCTTAGCTCTCTACCTTTTAAAAAGAGTTTCTGGGGCACATGGGTGGCTCAGCTGGTTAAGCGTTTGCCTTTAGCTCAGGACCTGATTTGAGAGTCGTGGGACTGAGCCCTGTGTCAGGCTCCCTGCTCAGCGGGGAGCCTGCTGCTCCTTCTCCCTCTGCCCCTCTCCCCTACTCATGCTCTTTCTGAAATCAATCAATCAATAACCTTTTTTTTTAAAAAGAGTTTTTGCATCTTGCTAGGTTATTTATTGTTTTCTCAAGTCTTGGTCTATAATACAGAAATTATTTTCTAGTGTTTCTTTTTCTCCTAAAACTCTTGAATAGCAGATCATGTAATGAAAAGGGCACTAGTACCCTGGTTCTCTCTCTCTCTCTCTGTCTCTCTCTCTCACATTCTTTCATAGGCATATGTATGACACCAGCACCTTTGGATCTTGATTTTATGATCTGTTACTTAGAAAGAATAATTTCTAATGCACCAGCTGTTAAGTTTCACATTGTGTGTTTTCTGCTCCCTGAATGGAAGGTGTATGGCTGAGATGCTTTTCAGGTAATTGTTGTAGAAAGTAGTTTAGCAGAGTGGCTAAGAACATAGAGAGCTGCACCACCTAATACAGAGGCCACTATCCACATGGGGGTATTGAACACTTGAAATGAAGCTTCAACTAAGTGCTTAAAATGAAGTACAATTGAAGTACAAATTGGGTTGTCTTTTAAATTGCAATCAATGTAGTAAACCAATGTAATTAACCATTAACAGACCAAGAAAGAAAAACTGTATGGTAATATCTCAAGTATGTAAAAAAATTTAATAAAATCCAATATCCATTTCAGATTAAAAGTAAACTTTTAAGGAAATTAGGAATAAAAGATAGTTTCCTCAACCAATAAAGAGTAACTACATAAAACATGCAGTTAACATACTTACTGGTATAAGAATGAATGTTTTTTCCCTAAGTTCCAAAACAAGGTAAATGTAGCTACTCTCACCAACTTTTTCAACCTTGTACTGGGAGTTCTAGCTGTGTCTTAATAAAATAACATTTAATTTGTAAAAGAAACGGTAAAATTGAGTCTTTATACTCAGACAACATTATTATCCAAATAGAAAATCCTTTGAGGGGGGTCTGGGTGTCTCAATTGGTTAAGGGTTGACTTTTAGTTTCAGCTGAGGTCATGATCTCAGGGTCTTGGGATTTGCCACATCAGGCTCCATGCTCAGTGGAGAGTCTACCTGAGGATTTCTCTCCCTTTCCCTCTGCCCCTCCCTGCCGCTTATGCAGGTGTGCATGCACTCTCTCTCTGTCTCTCTCTCTCTCAAATAAATAAATAAATCTTTCAAATAATAATAAAATCCTTCAGTATTAAAAAAAAAAAAAAGCCAGAACTAAAAAGTAAGGTTAGCAAGGCACTGGGTTGCAAGATCATTTTATGGATATCAATTGTACCAAGACTGATGTCATGGAGCTTACTGCCTATGTCTTCTTCTAGGAGTTTATGGTTTTAAGTCTTAATATTCAAGACTTTAATCCATTTTGAGTTAATATTGTGTATGGTGTAAGATAGTGGTCCAATTTAATTCTTTTGCATATGGCGGTCTAGTTTCCCCAACACCATTTATTGAAGAGATTCTCCTTTCCCCATTGTATATTCTTGGCTCCCTTGTCATAAATTAATGAACCATGTACACATGGATTTATATCCAGACTCTTGATCTGTTCCATTGATCTATATGTCTGTTTTTATGCCAGTACCATACTGTTTTAATTCCCATAGCTTTGTAATATAGTTAGGAAGTAGGAAGTATAATGCTTCCAGCTTTGTTCTTATTTCTCCAGATTGCTTTGGATAGTTAGTCTTTTGCAGTTCCATTTTAACCTTAAGATTGTTCTATTTCTGTGAAAAATGCCATTGGGATTTTGATAAGGATTACACTAAATCTGTAGAGTGCTTTGGGTGGTATGGACATTTTTAACAATATCAGTTTTTCTAATCACTGTGCATGGAATATCTTTTCATTTATTTGTGTCTTCTTGAATTTCTTTCATCAATGTCTTACAGTTTTCAGTGTACACATTTTTCACCTCCTTGGTTAAATTTATTCCTAGTATTTTATTCTTTTTGATGCAATTGTAAATGGAATTGTTTTCTTAATTTCTCTGACAGAGTTCTTTGACTTTTAATCTGGCTTTTACAGTTTAAAACTTGGCACACAACCAAGAAATAATTAAACGAAAGGTCAACAATAAAATATACCCCTGCAAACACCTTGTATAAATATAGAAATCTCAAAATGTGCTTAGGTAGAAGCATTTCCAGAATGGTGGAATAAGCATCCATAAAAATCTGTTCATCCATAAAAGTAAGAGAACAATGGTAAAAATTGTCAAAATCAACTTATTCAGAACTCTGGAATTAACAAAAGGTTTGCAATATTCTAGAATCATTTATTTGTGAAAAACAGTTGAATATCAACAAGAACAGCAAGCTCTGTGGCTTTTAACTTGCCCTATTCCCATCTCCCTCTCCCTATTTCCTGTGTAGACTTAAAAATCAGCAGACTCACAACTATGTAGTTATAAAAACCAGAAGCTGAGCAGGCACTGGTGAGAAAGGGCAGAATGGATCTGAAACTCCCCAGTTGTTCCATCCCCAGAGAATTGACACTATATGACCTATCTTAAGTTCTAAAGTTCCATTCCCAAGAGTTGATTTTATTTGACCTGACTCAGAGCTCACTTTGTTTGAATAGCCTTATCCTTAGGACATTTGTCAGAAAGAAGTAATGGCAACTGTTTAACATTGCAGATGCATAAGGCAGTTATACCAATTGGAGCTAATAAGAGGCTGACCAAAAAAATTAAGAGGAAAAAACGTGGAATGAGATGTCCATGTGGGACTTTGCAAAGCTCCAAAATATTCCTGGGAACCTAGAAAGACATGCATGTGCAGTGATCTTCTTATGCTCAGCAAAAACCTGAGAAGGCCCTAATTCCTCACCTCTGACTGACCTTGGGGCCCTGCACAAGCAAGAAGTGAAGGCTAAAGCACAATTGTAAACTGCCTGCTGGAGCACTAAACACCCACCCCAACATATACAGAGAGCAGTGCTGTATTTACAATTTACAATTTACAATTTGTAATTTGTAAATTTACAATTGTAAATACCTATATTAAAAAAGGAATAAAGATGGGGTGGTTCAGTTAGTTAAGCATCTCTTGATCTCAGCTCAGGTCTTGATGGCAGGGTTGTGAATTCAGGCCCTGCATTTCATACTGAACATGAAGGCGAAAGAAAGAAAGAAAGAAAGAAAGAAAGAAAGAAAGAAAGAAAGAAGTAAACTGACTTTCTACTATAGCAAACTAAACTTAAAGCAAACAGAAGAAAGGAAACAAAAAAATTAGAGCAGAAATAAATGAAAAAGAGAAATACATATGTGTGTGTGTGTGTGTGTATAAAACCAATGAAACAAAAAACTGGTTTCTCGAAAAGATGAACAAAATTGACAGACTTTTAGGTAGCTTGATCAAGCAAAAAAGTCTCAAATTACTAAAATCAGGAATGAAAGAAGGAATGGGTAACAGTACAGAAAAAGGACTATAAGGGAATAGTATGCCAACAAATTAGATAACTTACATGAAATACACAATTTCCTAGAAGGATAAAACTAATAAAAGAAGAAGAAAATTTAAATAGACATACTCATTAGGCAGATCGTATGAGTAATAAAAAGTCTTCCCATAAATAAAAGTCCAGGCCCAAATGGCTTCAATGCTGAATTCTACCAAACCTTTAAAAAAGAATTAACACTGTCTTTCACAAAGTTTTCCAAAAAAATAGAAGAGGAGGAAACACTTCCTAGGCATGTTATGGAGCTAGTTTTACTCTGATATCAAGCCAAAGACAACACAAGGAAAGAAAACAACAGGCTAACATAGTTTATTAATATAGATGCAACAATTCTCAAGAAAATACTAACAAGTCAAACCCAGCAACATGGGAAGGATTACTTATACACCATGACCAAATGGGATTTATCCCAGGAAGGCAAGGTTGGTCTAGCATAGAAAAGTCACCAATGTAATAAAATATTAACGCAATAAAAGATAAAAACCGCATGATCGTCTCAATAGATGTAAAAGATAAGCTCTTGGAAACTTAAGAAAAGAAGGAAATTTTCTCAACCTGATAAAGGATATTGATGAAAAAAACTATAGTAACAATACATTTAATGGTGAAAAACTAAATGCTTTCCCCTAAAACCAGGAACAAGGCATGGATGTCTACTCTCATTACATCTGTCCAACATTGCACTGGAGTTTCTATCCAGTGCAATAAGACCCCTCCAAAAAGAAAAAAAAAAAAGGCACTAAGATTGAACAGGAAGAAGTTAAAGTGTCTTTAAGGTTGATGACATGATCTTTTATGTAGAATATTCTATTTTATCTACCAAAAAATACTGGAGCTAATAAAGTTTAACAAGGTTGCGGGATACACAATCAATATACAAAAATCAGTTGCATTTCTATATACTGCCAGTAAAAACTCAGAAATTGCAGTTTGAAAGCCATTCACAATGGCATCAAAAAGCATAACATACTTAGGAATAAATTTTTAAAAAGAAGCATAAATAAATAAATAAATAAATAAATAAATAAATAAATAAAAAGAAGCACAAGACTTATACAATGAAACTATAACACATCATTGAAAGAAAGACCTAACCAAATGGAAACACATCCCATTCATGGTTGGAATACTTAATATTGTTCAGATGGGAATATTCCTTAAATTGATCTACAGATTGGATGCAATCCTTGTAAAAATCTCAGGTGCCATTTTTTGCAGAAATTAGGCAAGCTTATCCAAAAACTCATATGGAAATGCAAGAGACCAGAAGAGCCAAAACAATCTTGAAAAATAATAACAGGGATGCCTGGGTAGCTCAGCGGTTGAGCGTCTGCCTTTGGCTCAGAGTGTGATCCCAGGATCCGGGATAAAGTCTCATATCAGGCTCCCTGTGAGGAGCCTGCTTCTCCCTCTGCCTATGTCTCTGCCTCTCTCTGTGCCTCTCATGAGTAAATAAATAAATCTTTTTTTTTTAAAGAAAAATAATAACAAATTTGGAGGACTCACACTCCCCAGCTTCAAAACTTGCCAAAAACTATAGTAATCAAAATAGTGTGTTGCTGTCATAAGTATAGACATATAGATCAATGGAATACCATTGAGAATCCAGAAATAAATCCTCATATTTATGGTCAATTGGTCTTTGATGAGGGTGCTAAGAAAACTGAATAGGAACATAAAATAATAAGTTTTTTACTAAATGGTGGTGGGAAAAACTGGGTATCCACATGCAAAAGTATGAAGTTGAGCTCCTACCATCCACAAAAATGAAGTTACATCTCATACCACTTATAAAAATTAACCAAAAAAGGAACATTAACTTCAATGTAAGAGCTAAAAAAAAAATAAAATAAAATAAATGTAAGAGCTAAAACTATAAACAAACTTCTAGAAAAAAATCTATATGAATATCTTTGTGACCTTGAGTGAGGTAATGTTTTCTTAAATATGATGCCAGAAGTACAAACTATGAAAGAAAAAATAGATCATTGAACTTCTTCAAAATTAAAACCTTTTAATCTTTGAAGAACTCCATCGAAGAAGTGAAAAGACAATCCACTGAATAGGAGGAAATATTTGTTTGTTTTTTTTAAAGATTTATTTATTTATGAGAGAGAGAGAGAGAGAGAGAGAGAGGCAGAGACACAGGCAGAGTGAGAAGCAGGCTCCATGCCAGGAGCCCAATGCAGGACTCGATCCCGGAACTCCAGGATCACGCCCCAGGCCAAAGGCAGGCGCCAAACTGCTGAGCCACCCAGGGATCCCTCCTTGCAAGTTATATATCTGATAAACATCTAGTATCCAGAGTATATGAACTCTTACCAACAACAATAAAAGACAACTCAATTAAAAAATGTACAAAATATTTTAAGAATTATGACTCCAAAAAAAAAAAAATAGGCAAAAGCAACATGTACATGGAAAATGTTTAGCATCATTCGTCATTAGAGAAATGCAAATTAAAACCATTATGAGATACCACTTTGCGCTAGGAAGGCTATAATCAAAAAGACAGTTAATAAGTATTGGCTAGAAGGGTGCCTGGTGGCTCAGTTGGGTGAGTGCCTGACCCTTGGTTTGGCCCAGGTTATGATCTCAGGGTTGTGAGATTGAGCCCCTTGTGGGGCTTCCCACTCAGCGGGGAGTCTGCTCCTGGTTCTGTCTCTCTCCCCTTCTCCCTCTGCCCCTGCCTGCTCCTAAAAATAAATAAGTACATATTTAAAAAAATAAGTATTGCATAGGATATGTACAAGTTCTATTGTTCATACATTGCTAGTCAGAATATTAAATGGGGCAGCCACTTTGAAAACCAGTTTGGCAGCCCCTCAATGGTTAAGTATGGAGTTACCATATGATTCACCCCTCTTAGAGAAATAAGCACATATGTTCATACAAACCTACACACAAATTTTCAATGCAGCCTTATTTGCAATAGCCAAAAGGTGAGAAAAAGCAAATGTCCATCATGAAAGTGGTATACCTGTATGGAATATCACTTGGTTATAAAAAGAATAAAGTGCTGGTATGTGCTACAAAATAGATGAACCTTTAAAACACACTTAAGAGAAAGATGCCAGTCACAGAGGGCCATGTATTTATGTACAATTTATGTATAATCCTATATTTGTGTATGATTCCAATTATATGAAAAGTAATTAGTGATTACCTAGGGCAAAATGTGGTGGTGGTTGTGGGGTTGTGACATGACCATTAAGGGTTGTGAGGTTTCTTTTTGGAGTAATCAAAATATCCTAAAACGGCTTGTGATGATGGATGTGAAACTGTGAATATACCAGAAGTCTTTGAATTGTACACTTAAAAAATAAAGTTATCAAGACATTTTTAAAACTTTTTCCTGAACCTCCTCATTATTTTTCCCCATTTCTCTGGGGAATTGGAATAATTTCTTGTATTCATTTTATTTTTATCTTTACATTATGTATCTTTTAAGACTTGTTAAAAACATTTGTAGTTGCGCACATTATTATTATATAATTTTATGATTACATTGTTTTATAATTCTCACCTTTAATTCAGTGATCTCTCCCCATTTTTAAATCTCTATTTTAATCCTCTCTTAGAAGATTTTTTTCAGGAAGTGTTATGGGTATTTATTGTTTTCAGAACCCCTTGTATATTACAGTCTATTGTCTTTATGTATGAAGTGACATCCTGACTAAGTATAGAAGACTTGGGACTCAATTTCTAAGTTCAAGGGCTTTATTTTATTGCTTTCTAATATGTGATGTCATAGAAGAAAAATCTGAGCATGGTTAATTCTTTTTGCTGTTGTTTTTGACATTTGCTCTTGATTTTTGTTTTAGCCTGTATGCTTGTATGATTATTTTTTTTTTTTCATTTGAAGTTCAAGATTTTCTCCAGCATATGTGTAAGTACTGATTTATTTTCATTAACTATTTTCTTAAAACACATACTTTCTACTACCTTCTGGAAATAGATGTTTGAGTATAATACTCATTTTTTTTCTAAAAATCTTAGTGACTATCAAAGTAATCAAAATAATATACTTTATTTAAAAAACTAATTAGATGGGGTGCCTGGGTGGCTCAGTTAGTTAAGCGTCTGACTCTTGATTTTGGCTCAGGTCATGATCTCAGGGTCCTGGGATTGAGCCCCATATCTGGCTCCTGCTCAGTGAGGAGTTTGCTTTCCCACTCCTTCTGCTCCTCCAGTTGCTTATTGTCTCTCTCTCTTTCTCACTCTTTATCTTTCTCTCTCTCTTGCTCCTCTCTCTCAAATAAATAAATAAATAAACAAAATCTTTACAAAAAATCAAAATAAATATAATGGATTAAAAAGAAAACAAAACTAACAGATTATGATTTTAAAATTAATCAGGTATACATTGCTCTAAGCTCTTTTTTTTTTTTTTTAAGATTTTATTTACTTCTTTGGGAGAGAGAGAGCATGAGCAAAGGGGAGAGGTAAAGGAAGAGGGAGAAGCAGACTCCCCATTGAGCAGGGAGCTCCACGCAGGACACGATCCCAGGATCCTGGGATCATGACCTAAGCTGAAGGCAGACACTTAACTGACTGAACCACTCAACCCCCTAAGCGCTTGAGATAGATTTGTTTGGTTATCAGGCAAGAGAAAGAAGAGCAGAAATAGAAGAAAGGAAGGAAAGAATCCAGAAACAGAGAGAAACAGGAACAGAGACAGAAAATATAAAAATTAGTGGATGATAGAAAAAATAAAAAATAAAAATGGATGGAGATTCAAAGGAAAGGAGGCATACATACCACAAGGTATGGCACATACATACCAAGGAAGAAGAGGAAGAAGCTCTTTAGTTAAAGCTCTTTAGTTAAAGAGGACTTAGTGTAGGATGAAATAAAATGGAGATAGACTCACAAACAGGAACAAGAAAAAAATGAGCAAGAAAAAGAAAAAGAAAAAAGAAAAGACCAGAGAAAGATGATCAGTAGTTCTTAAAGTATAGGTGCAAAAATTTATTCTGCTTTATTGTATCAGCCAGTGAAATTCAAAACATGTAATTGCTCATTATCAAAGCTACTTGAAATTTTAATTAAAATGCTAGCCAATATTCTAATTTTGTGATTTTCTCTAATCCTGGTGAAGTTCTTTTCTGAATTTGAAAATCATTATAATTCATCAAGGGAAAATTATTATTTTAGGTGTAGATAAGGAGTCCAGAACACAATTATCATGGGGGATGGGGTGTGAGATTTGGTGGATTCTCCATTTCTGTTTTAGTGTTTAACTGTTGTCATAGAAGAGAAATGACCAGAAGGCTATGATTGTTAATAAGCTAGAGCTTAACAACTTAAACTTAACAACTTCCAAAGCAGGAAAATTTTATTGGTGAATAACGCAATTATTATGTCTATTTGGACGTCGACTTGAACAAAGGAGAAGGGGCTACTCAGGAGAAAAAAAGGAATAAAGCCATTGCTGTTGGAATTCAAGGTGTTTAAAATAAAAAGAATTCTTTGTGGCACTCCAGGGATAACATTTTAATGGTAATCCCCCCTCCACCCCGAATTGAGGCAGAAGAAAAAATAATAGAAAAAAAGCTCAATTATTCCACATGTAGATTTTAAATATTAAAAGCATCACAGGGGATCCCTGGGTGGCTCAGCGGTTTAGCACCTGCCTTTGGCCCAGGGCGCGATCCTGGAGTCCGGGATTGAGTCCCACATCAGGCTCCCGGCATGGAGCCTGCTTCTCCCTCTGCCTGTATCTCTGCCTCTCTCTCTCTCTCTATGTCTATCATAAACAAACAAACAAACAAACAAACAAATAAATAAATCTTTAAAAAAAAGCATCACATATACGACATGGCATGAAATCCCAATGAGTGGTCAAATGTTCTATTTCATTCAGGTAAACATGAACAAATAAGTTCAGGTGATACATACAGTTTAGAAACAAAGATAAATGAAGTTCTAGGAGTTCATTTCATTTGTAGAAACTCACTGAACTATGTAGTTATAACATGTTTTTTTCTGTATGCATATTATTTTTCAACAAATAGTTGTTTTTGAGTCAAATCATGTCATATACTATTATTTCATTAATATTAAAATATTTATTAATATCCACATATATGTTCTGCTCTACCAATACCAAAGGAGGTAAAGCACATAGATATAGCCCGTCTTCTTGTACTTTTCTTTCACAATTAGATAATGAATGTGAAGAGAGACATAAAACAGACCAACAGACACTCAATGAGCTGACCACTGATTGACAAGTGCTACATATCTTTGTATCCGATAACACCACAACTAAATATTAGCACCTTTTCTTTAGTATCATCTGTTTATATTTTGTCTTTGAGTAATTGTCCATGGATCATTTAGAAGTAGTATCTGTCCAGGGGCACCTAGCTGGCTCAGTCAGTGGAGCCTATGACTCTTGATCTTGGGGTTGTAAATTCAAGCCCCATGTTGGGTGTAGAGATTACTTGAAAATAAAATCATTAAAAAAAGAGAAGTAGTATCCGACCAGATTGCCAATTACCTTTCCAAAGCTCATTAATTTAATAACTCATTATTAATGGCATAAAATGTGCCCTATCCCCTTTCTTATTCCTTTAACCCAATGTTTCTAAAACTTCTTTCACTACCTTTTTGCAATATCATCATACCAACTGTGCTATTATTTTAAAATAATTTTAACTCATATTCCTTTCATTGTAATACCTACTTTAACCTAGTCCTAAACATTGACATCTATAGAGTCACAGATTTGTTTTTTTTAACAAGGTGTGTTTAGGTATCCTCAACTAAAATACTCATGTGAGCCCCAGTGGTATGCTAACCATACTTGAATAACCATGCTGTTAATCGAGTCAGCTTTGCTATCACCTAGCAAGAATGATAAATGTATCAACGTAGAATCTTGCCCTGCAGAACATAAGCTGCTCTATCTTCTATCTCAAAAGATTGTCTTATTTTTTGTAATCTCTTATAAGTAGACACATTCCAAGATATGCATAGCAAAGAATATGTAAGGAAATCTGAGTTTCTTAATTTAACCTGTTCATATATTTCACAGGTTAAAATATCTCTTTAAAAATTTATCTCTGGATTTTTCTTTAAAGTTCTTCAGATTAAAAAAAAATAATAAAGTTCTTCAGATTGATTTAGTAGTTACTGATATTAACTCTGTTAATAATTATGACACAAATATATTGCTGTCTCTTAGTTTTTCACATGTAGAACAGTGTAAATCAAACACAGTATTGATGGAGTTTAAATAATAAGGAAAGAATTGGAGCTGGAGAATAAATACGGCTCTTTTTGCCCATTTATTTAACAAATGAATACTGAATGCATATTAAATGCCTGCCCTTTTTTTATGTCTTAACTGTGCATCAATAAAAAAATACTAAAAATAGATAAAACTGCTGTTATTATGCATACATAATAATTATTGTAATGCAAAATTTTATGGAAAAGTTTGAAGATGCACATGTCTTAGAGTACTCCCTCCAGTGTTTTTTAGTATCTTATTCCTTAAATATTATTCTAATTTTGAAAATCTCCAAATTTTAAAATATTATTTTAATTCATTTTATAATAATTATTAAACATATTCTCAGCATTTGTGTATAATAAAATATTTCTAACCTCTAGAAAAGTGCAGACAGTAATATAAAAAATTTATTCTTCCATTTGTTCAGATGAAAAACACTGGGGTCACTGACTCCTTTCACCTACTATGTTTCATAATTTCTGCAATATCAGTATACCAACTATGGTATTATTTGAAAAAATACTCTAAAACTGATTCATTTTCCTTTCACTCTAATACCTACTTGATTTCTTCACCTTTACCAACATCTCTCAATTATGTTAAATGTACCTTCAAAATATATCCAGAATTCTATCACTTCTCATCATCCCACCGCTGCATTGTGGTCCAAGACACTATCATCTCTTGCCTGAATTATTAATATAGCCTCAGAGTAGATCTGCCAACTTTTGCCCTTGCCCTCCTCCTCACTCATAACGTAGCCTCAACAGCACCCAGAAGAATCCTGTTAAAATGTAAGTCAGATTATATTCTTCCTCTGCTCAAATCACTACAATGAATTATCATGTCATACAAGTTAAAGTCAGAGTTCTTAATACTCTATTTCTACAAGTTGTCTGTTTTTGTATGTAGGTATTTCATTTTCACTGTTAGATGATATTCTCTAGTGAGAAAATAACTCATTTTATTAATCTATTCTTTTATCTATGGACATTTGGGGCCTTTCATTTGCTTTGCTATTATAAATAATGCTGACATAAGAAATGCTAAAGGAAATTCTTAAGGATGTAGGAAATGATATAAGATATAAATTCAGAAGTACAGGAAGGAATGAGTAAGTCTAACATTTATGGTCAGTTGATTTTCAATAAGAAAATTTGCTGAAAAGTTGATTTTCAATAAGAAAATTTCAATAAGAAAAAAGTTTTCTCAATGAATGGTGTTGAGACACATGCAAATTGGATATTTACATGCAAAAGAATGAAGCTGGACCCCTATATCACACCATATGCAAAAATTAACTCCAAATGGATCACTGACATAAATATAAGAGCTAAAGCTATAAAACTTATAGAAGAAAACTTAAGTGTATATTTTCAGGTTAGATGATGGCTTCTCAAAAACAGTAACAAAAGGAAAAATAGATAAATTAGAGTTTGTCAAAAAGAAAATTTAAAGACTTATTCATTCACTAGAGACACACACAGAGAGAGAGAGAGAGAGAGAGGCAGAGACACAAGCAGAGGGTGTAGCAGGCTCCATACAGGAAGCCTGATGTGGGACTCAATCCCGGGACTCCAGGATCATGCCCTGGACCAAAGGCAGGTGCTAAACCGCTGAGCCACGCAGGGATCCCCAAGTTTGTCGAAATTAAAACCTTTTGTACTTTAAAGAAAATCAAGAAATGAAAAACCAATACACAGAATGGGAGAGAAAATATTTGCAAATCATATATCAGACAAAGAACTTATATTCAGAATGACTAAAGAATGCTTACCGCTTAGCAATAAAAATACAAAAGACCCAGCATCTGAGCAAAGTATCTGAATAGACAGTTCTCCAAAGAAGATATGTAAATAGCCAATAAGTACATGAAAGATGTTTAACATACAAGTCAAAACCACAATGAGATACTACTTCACACACAGTAGAATAGCTAAGATGAATAAGACAGACAATAATAAGTTTTGGTAAGAATATGGAGAAATTAGAACCCTCATACATGGCTAGTAGGATTGTAAAATGGTGTAGTCACTTTGGAAAAAATATTTGATAGTTCCTCAAAAATATTTTAAACAAATTGTTATCATATAATCCACATTTCAAGACTTACTCTCTTGAGAGGTTTTAGCAGATGACCTATCATGAACATTATTTCTTCATTTATGAAGTAAATACCTGTTTGTTGATAATTTATATATTTAAATTCAAACAGTAACAACGAAAACCAAACCAGCTTTCCAAAGATACCGATAAGAAAATAAAAAGTCAAATCACACACTGGGAGAAAATATTTGCAAGATAGAAAATAAATCTGATAATCGACTATATAAAGAACTCTGACAACAATATAAAAACAGAAACTCAAATTAAAAGTAGACAAAATATTTCAACAGACACTTCACAAGAGAAGATATATGTTTATATATGTGTAGGTAGGCACATATAGGTATATATTGGTTTAACTGGCAAATGAGAAGAAGCTCAATATCACTAATATCAAGGAAATGCATATTAAAATCACACTGACATACTTCTTCACGCCCATCAGAATGATTATCATTAAAAAGACTGATGATACCAAGTATGGTAATTGGAAATATTATACAATGCCCGTGGAAGTGTAAAATGATCCAATCACTTTGAAAAACAGTTTCACGGGCATCCTGGGTGGATCAGTGGTTTAGCGCTGCCTTCAGCCCAGGGCATGATCCTGAAGACCCGGGATCGAGTCCCACATCGGGCTCCCTGCGTGGAGCCTGCATCTCCCTCTGCCTGTGTCTCTGCCTCTCTCTCTCTGCATCTCTCTGTGTCTCTCATGGATAAATAAATAAAATCTTAAAAAAAAAAAAAGAAAAACCGTTTCACACTTTTGTATAAAATTAAGCATGTATCTACTCAGTTTCCTAGCATCCCTAGGTATTTACCCAAGAGAAATAACAACATATGCTTATAATATGACTTGCACAGAATATTTTCCACAGATTTATCTATAATAACCCCAAATAAAAACAATCCAGTGGCCATCAATGAGTGTGATATACAATGGAAAATTATTTAGCAATAAAAATGAACAAACTGCTGTTATATGCAAAAACACAGATGAGGGATGCCTGGGTGGCTCAGCCATTGAGCATCTGCATTCGGCTCAGGGTGTGATCCTGGCTTCTGGGGATCCCTGCAAGGGAGCCTGCTTCTCCCTCTGCCTATGTCTCTGCCCCTCTCTGTCTCTCATGAATAAATAAATAAAATCTTGAAAAAAAAACAAAAACAAAAACAGATGAATCTGTAGGGGCAAGAGTAGGCTGCCTCAAGGTCAGCCATGGAATTATGTTGAGTTAAAAGCAATCAAAACCCAATAGATTCCAGAAAATCTTTATACCTCCCCTGCAGCTACTTGCATGTATCAGGAAAAGGACTATTAAAAGAGATTCCTCTTTACCTAAGAAACTTATCTTAGTACCTTAGAATATTATTATCTTAGAAATCCCTTTACCTAAGAGAGAATAGAGCAAACTTTGTTTTCCAAACATCTCTCACCTTCTGGCTAATGGTCTTCCTTTCCTTTGCATATCCAAACCTCTACCCCTCTCCTTAGCTCAGATAAACCTCATGTTGCCTGACTGTCTCTGGAATTCCATGTCTATGTGGATTCCCTATACCTATGAAGGTGAATTTGATTTTCTCCTGTTATATCTATGGAGGTAAATTTGATTTTCTTCTGTTAATCTGTCTCGTGCCATTTTGATTCGTACATCTAGAAGGATCATGAAGAGTAATGAAAATTTATTTTCCCCCAACAAATGTCCGAAACAGTCTTTTGAGTGAAAGAAGCCAGCATAAACGAATGCGTACTATAGAATTTCATTTATATAAATTTTATTTAATTTTTTAAATTTTTTTTTCAATTTATTTATTTGTGATAGTCACAGAGAGAGAGAGGCAGAGACACAGGCAGAGGGAGAAGCAGGCTCCATGCACCGGGAGCCCGATGTGGGATTCGATCTCGGGTCTCCAGGATCGCACCTGGGCCAAAGGCAGGTGCCAAACCGCTGAGCCACCCAGGGATCCCAAATTTTATTTAATTTTTTAAAGGCTTTATTTATTCATGAGAGACAGAGAGAGAGAGAGAGAGAGGCAGAAACAGGCAAAGGAAGAAGCAGGCTCCATGCAGAGTGCCTGACGTGGAACTTGATCCTGGGTCTCCAGGATCAGGCCCTGGACTGAAGGCAGCACTAAACCACTGAGCCACCCGGGCTGCCCATTTATATACATTTTAGAACAGATAAAACCAATCTATGCTTAGAAATCAGATCAATGGATGCCTAGAGGAAGAAATTGACTACAAAGAGGTACAGGGAATTTTCTGGGGTTATGTAAATGTTTTATATTTTGATTGTGGAAATGTTAGCACATGTATATGCATTCATTAAAACTCAGTGAACTGGGGCGCCTGGGTGGCTCAATCCGTTAAGTGTCCGATTTATGATTTTGGTTCAGGTCGTGATCTTATGAGTCATAGGATTGAGTCCTGCACTCCAGTTTGGTTCTGCACTCTCCCTCTCCCTTTCCCTCTGCTCCACCTCCCACTCACTCACTCACTCTTTCTCAAATAAAGAAATCTTTTTTTTTTTAATTTTTATTTATTTATGATAGTCACATAGAGAGAGAGAGGCAGAGACACAGGCAGAGGGAGAAGCAGGCTCCATGCACCGGGAGCCCGACGTGGGATTCGATCCATGGTCTCCCGGATCGCGCCCTGGGCCAAAGGCAGGCGCCAAACCGCTGCGCCACCCAGGGATCCCAAATAAAGAAATCTTAAAAAAAAAAAAAAAAAAAAAAAACTCATTGAACTGTACACCTAAAATCTATACATTTTATTTTTAATTTAAATATATTAAATTATTCCTCAATAAGGTTTATTTTAAAAATAATGCTATTAGAACCATATATGAGTCATTTAAAAATTATTTATTTGAGAGAGTGAAAGAAGGAGAGACAGAACATGAGCAGGGAGAAGGGCAGAGGGAGAGGGACAAGCAGACTCTCACAGGGTGTGGAGCCTGATAGGGGGCTTGATCCCAGGGTTCTGGGATCATGACCTGAGCTGAAGGCAGACACTTAACCAACTGATCCACTCAGTAACTTATCCACCTATATATATAAAAAATATATATGTATGTATTTTTAAGATTTATTCATTTATTTTGGAAAGAGACCACAAGCAAAGGAAGGAGCAGAGGGAGAAAGAAGCCTTAAGGAGACTCCCTGCTGAGCAAGGAGCCTGGCATGGGGCTTGATCCCATGAACTTAGGTTCATGACCTGAACTGAAATCAAGCATCAGACACTTAACTAATGTAACTACATATACATTTTTTTGTGCATATCACATATATGTACATTTTGCGCTGGCCACAGATATACACGGTGTATACATAGAAATGGAAATCTTCTGTTTCAGTTTGCAAATGTTTAGTTTACAAGGTAATGTGAAATTGATCTTCAAAACAATTTTTACCAACAGCAGTGTATAAGAGTTCTTATTGATCTATATCTTCATTAGCTCTTGGTATTTTCTGATTTCTTAATTTTTTCAATACCTAACGGTTAAAAATTACTTCACTATGGTCTTACTTAAAATTTTCTGATTATAATAAGGTGGAACATTTTTTTCCTAGTTATTGACCATTTGAGTTTTCTCTTCACTAAAGGTACTGTTCAAGTATTCTATTTGTCTACTATTTCTCATTGATTTTGTAGAAGTTCTTCTACATGTTGTTAACCTTTTTTTTTTTTTTTTTTTTTTTTTTTGAGAGAAAGAGTGCAGGGATGCCTGGGAGGCTAAGTGGTTGAGCGTCTGCCTTTGGCTCAGAGCCTGATCCTGGAATGGATCGAATCCCACATCTGGTTCCCTGCATGGACCCTACCTCCCCCTCTCTCTGTGTCTTTCATGAATAAATAAATAAAATCTTTAAAAAAAAAAAAGGAGAGAGAGAAAGAGTGCACACACATGTGAGTAAGGGTGGGGGAGAGGGAGAGAGAGACTCCCAAGCAGATTCCACGCCTAGTGTGGAGCCTGATGTAGGGCTTGACCCTCATGATCCTGAGATCATGACCTGAGCCAAAATCAAGAGATGGATGCTTAACCAACTGAGCCACCCAGGTGCTCCCATGTTATTAACCTTAAAAATAATACTTCTAGTTATTTATTAGCAAAAGATGCGTTTTTTCAGCAGTAGCAAAGAATTATAATCTGGGACAAGTTAACTATCCAAAGTCCATGGCCAAGTCCAACAACCAAAGGAGAGGTAAGATCTTTTACAGAGGAAAGGGGGAAGCTGGGAAGGCTGTTATAAACAAAAAGTCCATTTACATTTATTGGGAGTTGGAAGTATAGTAGTTTTTCATTGGCTGAATCTGACCATCTCTCATGGGCTGTACTGTTGCCAGAAGAGAAGGTTAGCCCTTCTTTCTCCTGCAGGACCTTTCACCTGCAAGGTCCCTCTCTTCTTTTGGGTCTGAAACTGACAAGTGGTAGGGCATGAGAGCTCTCCCTCCTGAACCTTCTGACTCCATTTTAGTAAAGTTTCCCTTAATTTTCACAATATATTCTGGATTCTAGATCCTTGTCCATTATATGTGCCCAAGATATCTCCTTTCTGTGATTTGTCTTTTCAGCCCTCCCTTTTTAACCTTTATGTTTTATTATTTTTTTCAGTTTTATTGAGAACTAATTGATATACATTACTGAATAAGTTTAAGATGTATAACACGATGGTTTGGTTTATATAGTGAAATGATCACTGCAATATGTTCAGGTAACATCCATATTCTCATGTAGATACAATAAAAAGAAAAAAGGAAAAAGAGAAAGTTCTCCTTATGATGAAAACTCATTTTCACTCCTTTAATAGTGTCTTTTAATGAAAAGTTCTTAATTTTAATGTTTTTTAATAGCTAGTGATTTTGTGCCTTTGTTAAGAAATCATTTCATATCCAGAGGTTATGAAGATAATTTCTATTTTCTTCTAAAAGTTTAAACATTTTTGGTTTTCACATCTAAATCCTTAATCCAGGGGATCCCTGGGTAGCTCAGTGGTTTAGCACCTGCCTTTGGTCCAGGGTGTGATCCTGGAGTCCCGGGATCGAGTCCCGCATGGGGCTCCCTGCATGGAGCCTGCTTCTCCCTCTGCCTGTGTCTCTACCTCCCTCTCTCTTTCTGTGTCTCTCATGAATAAATAAATAAAATCTTAAAAAAAATAAATCCTTAATCCAGTATCTTAGTGGGCATAAGCCTAAACTTGTTATATAAAAGAGAACCCTAATAGTGGGCTTAAAATATAGACTTTTTTCTCTTTCAAGTAACAGCTCCAAAGTAAGCATTCTAGCCTGGAGACTGGTTTTGCTTTATGTGATTTTTTTAGAGACCCCAATCTTTATGATGTCTCTGCCAAGGGTAGTTTGCTGATTGCCATTACATGAACACGATACATCCTTCCACTTATTTAGGTCTCCTGTAATTAATAACTGTAGGAAGAAAACAATAGGGAACAAAATGGAAGATGTAGGGATAGCATGGGTAGGATCTAGGGACCTGGAGGAGGGGCTCCCTCAGGCTATGCTCAGTTCTCTACAAGTACTGGCTCACCTCTGGTGCCCTGTTAGGCACCATGGGACTGGTTCTCCGATGCCCCACTGCTAGTGCTCAGATGTTTGTAGGAGCATTCTGAGATTCGTGTTGGAACTTCTAGGAGGAAGGTGCCAAGCAGTTGAAACTGTGAGTGCCAACAGCAGCAGAAGGCTGGAGGTATAGCTGTAGCTGTCCTCATGCTGCTGAAGGGATCTGATTGGCACTGGAAACAGGAAGCAAGTGTCTTCTCCCCTTCTCCTGCCTTCCTATCTCCATCTCCCATTGGCAAAATCTAAGACAAATCATCTGGCAGTGAACAAATAGTGCCACAGTGGAAAACCTTGTGCATGTTTTGTTTTGTTTTTGTGGAACTACTTCCTCAGGGCAAATTCCTAGTGGGATTATATGTAGCTTTTACGAGATATTGCCAAATTTTTCTCTATATGGGATCAAACTATTCTGCACTCAGCAACAATATATGAGAGTGTTTTTCCACAGAGCCATGTGAAAGGAGTGCATTGTCAGACGTTTGAATTTTTGCCAAACTAATTGGTACTAAATAATATTTCAGTGTAATTTTAATTTGGATTTCTTTTCTGAAGTTGGACGTCTCATATGTTTGAGATCCACTTATATATCTTTGTGAGTTTTCTGTTCATGTGTTTTGCCCATTTTCTCTATTGGATTTTGATGATTCTAATCATTTTTAAACATACATTATGGTAATTAGCCCTTTACTTGTCATGTAAATAGCAATATTTCCTCCCAGTTTGTCATTTTTAAAAAAGATGTAATGTAAATGTAATTTCACTTCTTTTCAATTTTATGCTTTTAATTGAATTGTTTTGTCTTATGACATTGACTGATCTCCATTAAAATAGTAAGTTATGGAGATAGTGGGCATTCTTGCTTTGTTTCTGACCTTAGTTAGAATGCCTCTAATCTTTCCCTGGTAAGTGAGCTGCTGAGGTATATTGTATTATGTTATGAAGTATTTATCAATTTTTATTTTATTGAATTTTTAAAAAAACAAATAGATATTGAATTGTGTCAAAGATCTTTTCAGCACCTGTGGAACTAATCTTACTATTTCTTCCTTGTGTATATTACATTATTGGATAAATTATATTAATGGTCTTTTTTTAAAAAAATACTTTATTTATTTATTAACCAGAGATACAGAGAGAGAGAGAGGCAGAGATACAGGCAGAGGGAGAAGCAGGCTCCATGCAGGACTCAGAACTCTATCCCGGGACTCCATGCCGGGACTCCAGGAACATGCCCCAGGCCGAAGGCAGGCGCTAAACCACTGAACCACCCAGGGATCTCCCTATTAATGGTCTTCTTAATGTCAAACCATTCTTATGTTTTTAGAACAAATCCATCTTGGTCATAAAGACTTTTGTTGTTGGGATCCCTGGGTGGCGCAGCGGTTTGGTGTCTGCCTTTGGCCCAGGGCGCGGTCCTGGAGACCCGGGATCGAATCCCACATCGAGCTCCCGGTGCATGGAGCCTGCTTCTCCCTCTGCCTGTATCTCTGCCTCTCTCTCTCTCTCTCTCTCTCTCTCTCTCTCTCTCTGTGATTATCATAAACAAATAAAAATTAAAAAGATAAAATCTTAAAAAAAAAGACTTTTGTTGTTGCTGTTTTTTTTAAGGTTTTAATAGACTTTATTTTTAAAATTTTTAAAAAGGTTTTTATTTATTTATTCAAGAGAGACACAGAGAGGGAGAGAGAGATTGAGAAGCAGAGACACACGCAGAGGGAGAAGCAGGCTCCATGCAGGGAGCCGGACATGGGACTCGATCCCAGATCTCCAGGATCACACCCCGGGCTGCAGGCTGCGCTAAACCGCTGAGCAACCGGATCTGCCCAGACTATTTTTTAGAGCAGTTTTAGGTTTACACCAAAAATTGAGTGGAAGGTACAGAAAGTTCCTGTATATGTCCTGCCCTCTACACACTATCAACATCCCCTACCAGGTACATTTGTTGTAATCAATATACTTATATTGATAAATCATTATCACTCAAAGTCCATAGTTTACAGGAGGGTTTCCTCTTGGTGTTGAATATTGTATGGGTTTAGATAATTGTGTAATGACATGTATGCACCATTATATTACCACACAGAATAGTTTCACTGCCCTAAAAGTCCTTTGTGGTCCACCTCCTCACCTTCCTTCCCCTAATGTCTGGAAACCACTGATGATTTTACTGTCCCCATAGTTTTGCCTTTTTAAAATGTTACATTGTTGAAGTCATACAGTAAATAGCGTTTTCAGATTAGCTTCTTAGTAACATGCTTTTAAGTTTCCTCTGTATTTGGTGGGGTCTGGGTGGCTCAGTTGGTTAGGCCACTGACTCTTGATCTCAATTCAGGTCTTGATCTCAGGGTTGTGAGTTCAAACCTGACCTACTTAAAAAAATTTTCCTCTGCGTTTTTTCATGGCTGATAGCTCATTTCTTTTTAGGATTGTCTGGATGTACCAATAAAATTGGTTTGTCCAGGTTTCTATATTTAGTGGGATTGATTTTGGCATATTGGAGTCTAATACTATGAAAATAATTACACAATACCCTGTCACTTTCTATTTTAATGGCTGTCTTATCATTTCTTATTTTGAATGTTTATGCTTTTGTCCACTTTTTTCTAGATTAGGTTTACTAGTCAGTCTGTCATTAAAATATATTTTTTTCAAATAGCAGGCCGATTTACTTATTTACCTATTGGTTCTCTGTATTCAGCCTCATTGATTTCTGTTTTTATCTTTATTTTTTCCTTCTGCTTTTCTTTGGTATAGCTTTTTTTTTTTTAAAGATTTTATTTATTTATTCATGAAAGACACAGAGAGAGAGAGAGAGAGAGAGGCGCAGAGACACAGGCAGAGGGAGAAGCAGGCTCTATGCAGGGAGCCCGTCACGGGACTCGATTCCGGATTTCCAGGATCACACCCTGGGCTAAACCGCTGAGCCACCAGGGCTGCCCTGGTATAGCTTTTTGAGTTAGAAATATAATCCATTTATAGTCATTCTTTTATTTTCATTGTATAAACATTTGAAGGCTACACATTTTCCCCTAATAATCACTGGTTTGTTTTTTACAGATTCTGATAAATACTGTTTCCATTTATTTTTTTGTTTTTAGAAATTATGAATTCAATTTGTACACTAAGTTTCATTTCATCCAATACTTCTTTAAAAGTACACTTTAAAATTTCTAGGTGGAAAGGATCATTTTCTTTCAGATCTTGTTATCAATTTTCAGTATTATTATAATGTTTATTACTATTATTTAATTAAAATACTATTTGCATTATTTCTAGTTCTATTATTGAGGAGTGACACAGTACAATGTTAATTTTCATGACCGAGTCCAAATGTGCTTGGGGAGAAAGTATACTCTCTATTTCTGAGGTGTAAATTTAAATATATCCATGAGATTTACTTTATTTATTATGTTGTTCAATTTTTTATATGTCTAATTTGATCCGTCAGGCCTGCATTGGCTTGAGAGAGATGTTGATGTCCCTCATTTTTATTGTATTTTATTGTAAACTGAGCAGTATGGTAAATTCAATGTTCTGCATTTGAGAGTAAAACAAACAAGATATACAACAGGGTTCCTCTAAGTGGTGCTTTTATTTTGCTAAAAACTTCTCTAGGTTCTAATCCAGGGACTGCCGATACTAGTTTTATGTTATTAGACAAATATTTAATTCTCAGGCTTTGTCTGTCTCCCATGTAAAATGAGATGAGTTATGGGATATTTCTTTAATCCAATACAATAATTTATCAATACAATAAAAGTGCTTTTGAAATAATGCCCGCTGTTACTGACTAAAATTATTGCAATAATAGTGGTTATTTGTTAAATGCTTCCTCCCTGCCAAGCTCCATGCATAGCACTTTACATATGTTTTCATTTAATAGTGGCATATTTGTCTTAGTTTTTCTTCAAACTCTAGAATGTTGGCCTCTTTGATTCAACTGGCAGCAACTTGATTGATTGGCTCGGTATTTTAGGAGACCATCAACTGCATAAATTGACAGTGGGTACTTGCATGTTGTTGGATCCAGCTTTTTATTTGAATCAGGACAATGGTCAGAGAGATCACATTGGTCAAGGGAGCAATTAGCCAACATTTATTTCTGTCAGTTTCCAGGTTTGGCAGGAAACAAGACCAGAATGAGATAAGGAGCTCAGATCTTTACAGGGTGTGATTGAAATCTTGGACAAAGAGGAACATAGCCGTTTTCCTGGCCAGCTATTTTCATCCCAGGCCTATACAAGTGCTCCCAATGGTAAAAAATATTGTGGCGAAAGATTGTTCCTTGAGATCAGCAGACTTAATATCCTAAGGAGGAGTAGCTTAGCTCTAAGCCAATGTCCTTTTGTCTTTAGTAGTAACTCTGTTGATAAAATGGAAGTAGTAAAATGGTTTCATCCTGCCTCAGATTAATTAACATAATACATGCCCCTTCAGCTAAAGATAGTTTGTGTTGTTCTTAAACTCAGTTATCCATCTGGTCAATCATGTAACGTTATTATCTTCTATTACCATCAGGATTGATAAATAGATGATACTAGTGTCAATTTTTCTTCCTTCTGTGCCCCTGGCAGAGACTCAGTGTCTATTCAATTTGTATCTTTTCTTGCCAAACTTCCCAACATGACACCCAAGTACAAGACTAGAATTTGCTCCCACTATAAAATCCATTGCCATTCTTACATAGGCACTCTGGATGCAAAGACAAGGAGCTGGGCAGCCTAGTGGGGGACACAGGAATGTAAACAACAACTCTAGTTCACAGCAATCCATGCTGTGACAGAGAGGAGTTGCTGCCTAACTTTAAGAGTGGTGAATTTAATTTCTTTAATGGCACGAGGATATCCAACTCACCTGAATGCCTCAGACTATGTTATTTGTCCTGCTCAGTACAATGTGCCAGTAGGTATTGAATGTCTGCTTTGGCAGTTCTCACCGTATGCCACTGCATGCTTGTGTACCAAGTCACAGATGTGCTTTTAGTTTGATCAATTTGTAAAATTTGTGTTTAGCACAATTGGAGCTGGCAATTCCCTCAGGTAAGCTGTTGAACTGAATGGGATCTTCTGCTATAAATACAGATGCTGGATGTAAATAATAGCTAAGAGGCATAACATGACATCATACTATGTTATTGTACTATCTGGTTTTTTTTGTTTGTTTGTTTGTTTTTTGTTTTGTTTTGCTTTGTTTTTGGTGCATGGGAGAATGTGGGCAGGGCTGAGTTCATGGCAACCCTGACTCTGCCAGTCAGAGATGTAAGCATATGAGCCATCCGTTCACATGCTCAGTGTTGTGTTTCAAAAGAACCGGGTGTGGCTCTGTTTGGTTTAGGTATGTATTACTTTTTATTTTCATTTCAAAGCATAGAGGATCTGTTTCAGTGCTCCTGTCATTAGTCTAATTTGCTGATTTAAAAGTAGGTTTTGCTTTTATATCCAAACAGGCATGGCTAGGAGACACTATAGATCATTAAAAGACTCTAACTGGGGACATCTGAAAACATTTTGAGACACTTTATTCTGGACTCTGGTAAGTGCACTAGATACAATATGGAACAATAGTCCTTTCACTTTGAGGACTTGTAGCATAGATGCCTAGAAGGGAACAATAATTAAATGATTCATAATATTTTCTCCAGAGACTGTTGCCATGATGATTTTGCAGCATTTACTCTAAAGGAAGCAACCGATGTAAAATGGAAATGAATAGCATGAATAGAACAGAGACGAAAAGTAACAGACAATGCTTTGTAGACAGCTCCATGAACCCTAGAGCCCACACTTTCCTGAAACTGGCTCTTTAATTTGTATGTATTGCATCGGGCAAAATGTTTCTATGAAAAGACACTCTCAGACCAGAAGGATCTTCTTGCTTTATAGACCTTTGTTGTGACCCAAGCCATTAATTATAAATAATGCACACATGGGTAGTCTAAGAAGAGAAGTGATACTATCGGAATGATTATCTTGGAATACAAGGAATGGCACATAGGTTGACACTGTGCTGTTTTGTTGAGTTGAGCTTTTGCCCATCGAGAAAAATGTGCACGTCAAATAACTGAATCATTCCAGTACTCAAAGAGGTACAAGTTTTTGAAACGGTTGTCCCAAACCTTGGGTAAGATCTACAATTATTTTTTTTTCTTCATTAATATGTGTTAACTGAATGCATTATCAAAACTCTAATGTCTGCTCCTTACCATTTGGTTTGGGTCATAACCACCAAATTTAACTAAGTAATCCAGGCAAGATTCTGTAGCCACACAATATATATGAACTTGGATTTATAAGAAGTTAAATTTGATTGCAATACAAACACAATAAATATTTTAAAGTCACTTATTTATGTAACAACAGTGAGTTCATACAATACCTTTCATTCAGGACTCTAAGTGCTTTAATAATGCTGCCCTAGCCGTGCAGGAGGTAAGTGGGAGTCAAATGACATCATCCTGAGTCCAAAGGCATTGAGTAATTTGCTGGTATATCAAATTGGCACCTGCAGGATGGATTCCCAAGGACCCAGCTTCCAGTGAGTTTCAGATCTGGAAGATGTTACGGTGTCATAGGATTGAGGCCTTTCTGGAGCCGGGGGAGGCAGGGACCCAGGGTTCTGCATTTTCACAAAGCCTCGCCTTCCCTCCAGGGGATCCTGAAGTCTGGACCACGCTATAAGAAATACCGACCCAGATCTTAGAGGTCATCAAGTCCCAACTCTTCAAAGGGTCCGCAAAGATTAGATGAGTCCGTCAAAGTTTGGTAGCTAATTTGCACATCTGCCCGGTCACCCCCATCTCAAAGACCCAGGAGTCCGGGAAGGTTGGAGAAATTCCTCGATGAAATCGGGCGGAAAAGCTTTTCTGAGGGAGTCTGTGACATCCCTCCGGCCCCCGGCCGTTAACCTGCCCCGAGTTAGCATCTCCCTCAGACCGTCTCCGACGTCCCGAAACACGGAAAGAAAGTTGGCGGCCCAGGGCGGCCGCGGGCCCGCGGGGGAGGGCGGCTCCGCCTCCGGGCCCGCGGGCGGGCTGCGCACTGGCCGCCGAGCGGCGGGCGCGGGACTCGGAGGCGGGCGGCGGGCGGCGGGCGGGCGGGGAGGCGCGGGGCGTGGTCTGCAGCTCTCCAGGCGCCGAGGAGCGGAGCGCGCTGTGCTGCGCGCGGGGCCTCGGGCTGGACGGAAAACGGAGCGAGAGCCAGCGAAGGGCGCGATCCAGGGAGCGAGGCCCGCGGGGCCCGACCTGCGCCGGCCCCGGCCCCGGCCCGCGCCCGCGCCCACGCCCCCCGGCCGGCCTGCGGCGGTGAGCGCGGTCGCGGCCCCCAGCGCCCCGGTGCGCCCCGGAGGGAGCGGGCTGGGGCGGGGAGGGAGGGACGGACGGACGGACGGACGGAGGGAGGGGAAGGGGCGGGGGCGGGGGCGGGGGCCCCACCCGCTGCGGGGGTCCGAGCCCGGCCCCCGGAAACTTTGCCGGGGTGGGGAGCGCGGGGTGCGTGGAGGGCGCCGCAAACTTGTCAGCGGGCGGGGCGCCGCGGGGATCGGGGCGAGCGCCCGCGGGCCGCGATGGTCTCTCCGGCTTCTTTGTGTCACCTCCGGGCCCCAGCGCGCCGGTCCGCCCGGCTCAGAACGGGGCTGCGCGGGGGGCTCGGCCCGGGTCCCCGCCCCGCCCCCGCCCCCCGCCCCGCCGCCGGGCCCAGGCCCCCGCGCTCCGGATCCGCCGATTGTTTTCTTCCCTCGCGTCACGCCTGGGCGGGAAAGATTTTGAACCCCGCGTGAGCTGGGGGCGGAGAGCCGGGCGCGGGGCTTGCGGAGCGGGGGCGGCCCCAGGGCCGGGGCGCTCCGGGCGGGGGGGTGTGGGGGGCGGCTCGCGCGGCTCGCCCTGGAATTCCGTTGGGATCGCTTGGGGTCTTTGTTGTCTGAATTGCCGTGAGGGTCTGACGGGAGCACTCTCTCCCCTTTAGGTTATTTTTTCTTCTATTATAAAAGCGGGCGGTGGGGGTGGGGGTGGGGGTGGGGCTGGAGGCGGGGGCGGGGGCGGGGGGCTTGGGTGGAATCCGTGCTGCTCGGAACACCGCGAGCCACCTTGCTGGATGATGGAGCTGGACAAGCCCCGGGGTAACACCGGCCTTTGTGGGCGCTCGTTATTTCCGAAAGTTAGGATTTTCCCCTCCCCTAGTGGAAGGGAGCGCCTGAGCTGGAAGCCAGCCGCGCGGTTGTGTGCAAGCTCCGGCAGGTCGGAGCCCAACCCCGCCAGGGCGTTTCTTTGTAGCCGCTCGGCACTTGGGCATCGCTTTTCTTCTTCTTCTTCTTCTTCTTCTTCTTCTTCTTCTTAAAGTTCGTGAGATTTCCAGCAACTTTCATCCGCCCTTCTGAAAGTTTCCATAGCTCCGAAGTCCTCCTTGCGGTTATCGTGTGGTTGTGCTCGGATGCGTTCGGCCACTTTTAGGGCTGCGGGTTACAATGAGCGTCTGAACCTACCTGGCCCTAAACCGCCGCGACCCCTGCCACCGAGACCTCGTAAATACCACCAGGCGCGGGCCTTCACCTTTTAGGAGATGGACTATTTGCCGTGTCCCTGTGCTTTAATGCGTGACCCCTTTTTGAGTTTTCTCTCTGGAAAACCGTTGGGACTTTCAAGGGCTTTCCCGAGATAATCACTAAAGGGCCTTAGCCCCGCCATTACGCCCCCTGCCCCCTAAGGCCCCACGAGGGCGAAGAAAGCAGGTGTATTCCTCACCAGGAGTTTCGGTGAAGACTCTGGAGATGCCGAAATAAGTAAAAGAGTGGGAATTCTTAGTTCTTTGTTCACATGCTTGAGTTAACTGAGCTAAGTTTGAATTCAACAAAAATAAAATCCAACCAGTTTGGTCAGTTTAGCCCCGTACATGAAGACTGCTAAGAAAAAAAAAAAAAAATCATGGGAATAAGTTTACCCAATTAGCGATTTTACAAGCATTTCAGTGCATTAGTGCTAGTTGTGTTTGCAGGATATTGCCGTTTGTTTAGAGAACCGATCACAAGGGGATTATGCTAGGTAGTGCCCAGTAGCTTAACAGAGTTTAAAGCTCAAAAATGGAATCTGCCGCGTCTTAATAAGGAAGGGTAAAAGTGAAACGCAATTGGTTAATTTGTCGTTACCCAGATGTTTTTAATATAGATTTTTGGTAATTTCACAAAATTACTCATTCATTGACTCAGATAAGCTCTTAACCGTATGTTGACGATGGTGCTGAAATCTGGGGTTCCCAATAATAATAGTTTCCATTTATGGAGTGCTTATTTTGTGCCAGTAAATGCTTTGCATAGATTACCTCACTTAATAAATATTTATTGAGTGCCTACAATGTATTGTGCTAGGTGCTGGAGTTGTAATAGCACAGGCTCGGGACTGCTGTGGTTCCCGCCAGTGGTGGGCAAGAGCTGGGGAGGATCCACAGGATGTGAAAAACATTAGCAAACTAATTGCAGTTTTAAAAATGTCCATCAGATCACACATTTCCCTGTTAAAAATTCTTCAGTGGCTTCCCATCTCCCTCCGAGTGAAAGGCAGACCTGTTTGTGGCCTCCAGAATTTACACCATCTTGGTCCTCCTCCTTCCCCAGTCCTTCACCTTTTCGATCTTATCTGTTGCTCTGCTTCTTGCTCATACTCTCCAGCCAGACTAGTTTCCCTGCTGTTTGAGGTGCCTTTGGCCTTGCCGTTTCCTCTGCTTGGAATGCCCTCCGCGCAGCCCGCATTTCGGTCTGGTTCCTTCCCTGACCCCCTTCACTTCTTTACGCAATATTGTGTTCTCAGTGAGCAGTGGCAAAACCCCAGATTTAAAAATCATAACCCCTCTTGCAACTCCCATTCCCCTGTTGACGATTTATTGGTTTTCTCCATGGCACCTATGGCCATAGAACTAATATACTCGGGATCTCTGGGTGGCTCAGCGGTTTAGCGCCTGCCTTTGGCCCAGGGTGTGATCCTGGAGTCCCGGGATCAAGTCCTGCATTGGGCTCCCTGCATGGAGCCTGCTTCTCCCTCTGCCTTTATCTCTGCCCCCCCCCCCCTCTCTCTCTGCGTGTGTCTCATGAATACACAAATAAAATCTTTTAAAAAATAAATTAAAAAAAAAAAAAGACCTAACATACCCTGGGTTTTACTCATTCCCCTGCTAGACCACACTCCATCGATGCTGGTAGTCACTGTGGTGCCCTCAGAATCTGGACCAGGGCCTGATGAGCCGTAGGTCCTTAAGAAGCATTTGTTGAGTGGACGTTGAGTAGAAAGGAGACAGCGACCAGGGGCTCCTGTGTTAATGGTGAGAAGGCTTCTCTGTGGAGCTGCTGTTTCTGCTGCGTCTGTGATGAGAAGGAGCTGTCCATGATGTTGGGGCAGGAGGCTGTGGGGACCATGAGGCATCACGGAAGATCAGCAGGGGAGACAGCACTGAGGCAGGAAAGAACTCCGCGACGTGTGGCTTTATTGCAACTGGGAGGGGATGTTTGTGCCTGAGCTTCGTCAGCTGGAGGGAGAAAGCTAAGTGAAGATGGAGTGGTAATCAGGTGAAAGACAGGGCCTGTGTAGGCCAAGGTTTGGATAAATTCACAGTGAATCCTCATACATACCCTTCCAGCCCTGTTTGAAATTTTGTAAAACTGGGCATCAGATAATATATATATATATATTTTTAAATTTATTTATGATAGTCACAGAGAGAGAGGCAGAGACATAGGCAGAGGGAGAAGCAGGCTCCTTGCACCGGGAGCCCGACGTGGGATTGGATCCCGGGTCTCCGGGACCGCGCCCCGGGCCAAAGGCAGGCGCTAAACCGCTGCGCCACCCAGGGATCCCGGGCGTCAGATAATATTCTGAGGCTACCTGGTAGGTGAATGGCAGTGCCTAGGCTAGGAAGCCAGGCTCTCCGACCTCAGTATACTTATATTTGATCACTGTGCCAGCGTCAAACGATAGAGACCCTATCCTGATGGATGAGCCCTTGCTGTATACGTGTGGCAGTGTGGGACAAGATGGGTTCTTCAGGGCTATGGGACAAGGGAAGCACCTGGTTCTGCCGGGGAGTGGAACAGGCCAACTAGGAAAAAAACGAAATAATAAATAATATATAATATATAATATAATAAATAATAATAATAATATATAATATATATAAATATAAATAATATATAATATAATAAATAATTTTTCCTTTTTAAAAATTATTATGAAATATATTTCATATATTTTCATATATTTCAGATTGGCTACATCTTAATTAAGAAATGATGTTAATGTTAAAAGCAATAGCCTGTTCTTCAGGGCTTTCCTGTGTGTTCACTTTTTATTCCTGCTTGCTTTCACATCTACCAATGACCTGTGTCATATGCCCTCTTTCTTACTTTTACCAAATAAAAGTTTGTTTCTGGAACAGTGTAAAATCACTTATGTTTGAAGCCTGTAATTCTTCACTGATTTTCAGGTTATGTTCTTTTTTGATTGTTACCTTAAACTGTCTACACTTTGTGGGGTAGTGTGATAATTCTTACACTGGCTCTGTTGAGTGTAATTGACACACAGCTGCACATATTTAGAGTGTAAGATTTGGTAAATTTTTTACATATATGTAGATCTGTGAAACCATCTCTCCCTTGGGCCCCTCCCTACACCCTGCATCCTCTTTTTCTAGACAACTGAAGATACAGTTTTTTGACCCTATGGATTAGTTTGTATTTTTAGAATTTTATATAAATGGAATCATGCAGTAAGGGCTCTTTTTTTTGTCTGGCTTCTTTCACTTAGCACAATTATTTGGAGATTTCATCCATTTTGTGTGTATTCATTCCTTTTTGTTGCTGAATGGTATTCCATAGTATGGATATATCTCAGTTCATTCATCATTCACCCATTGGTTGACATTTGGCTTTTTTTCCAGTTTCTGGCTATTAAAAATAAAGCTGCTGTGAATATTTAAAAAATTTTTTTGAAACGATTTTTTAAAAATTTATTTGAGAGAGAGGGAGAGTGAGAGAGATCACAGAGGGAGAGGGAGAAGCAGACTCGCTGCTGAGTGGACAGCCTGATGGGGCTTGATCCCAGGATCCTGAGACCATGAAGGCAGATACTTAACCAACTGAGCCATCCAGGCACCCCAGGCTGCTATGACTATTATGTACAGTTTTGTGTAGACATTTGCTTTCATTTCCCCTGGGTAAATATTTAGGAGTGGAATGGCTGGATCATATGGTAGATGTATATGTTTTGAAGTGGTTGTACCATTTTAGATTCCCAAAGTTGTATATGAGGGTTCCACTTGCTCTGCATCCCTGTCAATATTTGGTGGGGTCAGGCTTTCCATAGACATTCTACTAGAGGTGTAGTGGTATCTCATTGTGGTTTTAATTTGCATTTCCGTGATGGCTAATGATATACTTATATACCATCCATATATCTTCTTTATTGACATTTCTGTTTATTTTATTTTTGGCTCATTTTTTTATTGGGTTGGTTTCTTCCTTATTGTTGAGTTTTGAGAATTCTTTATATTTTTTATATATAAGTTCTTTATCAGATACAGGATTTGCAATATTTACTTTCAGCCTATTCCCTGTCTTCTATTCTCTTAACCAGTATTAGAAGATCAGAAGTTTTACATTTTAATTTATTCTTTCATGAATTAAACTTTTGATGTTGTACCTTAAGAAATCTTTGCCTAACTCAAAGTGACAAAGATCTTTTTGTAAGAGTTATTTATAACTTTTTATTTATTTTAGTTATTTATAAGCTTTGGGAAAGCTCTATAAAAAGAATGTAAAACCATAAAGTTTTCATTTTACGTTTATGTCAGGCTACTTTGAGTTAATATTTGTTTACAGAGCAAAGTATGAGTTGAAGTTTATTTTAACTGCTACTGGGAACACTTGGCAATTTCTAGAGACAGATAATGTATGGAGATGATGTCTTGTGTGTGTTAGGGGTGGGAGATGGGTGGCATTTGCTGTTGGCATCTAGTGGGTCAAAACCAGGGATGCAGCTCAAAATACTACAATGAACAAGAGCGATCCTCTCAACAGAGAATCATTCAGACAAAATGTCAGTAGTGCCAAGGTTGAGAAACCCTAGGCTAGAGGTTTATCAATTTTATTGACCTTCCCAATGAACCAGTATTGGTTTTATTGACATTTTCTTTTGTTTTTCTATTTTCCATTTAACTGACTTTTCACTCTGATCATTATTGTTTCCTTTCTTCTACTTACTTTGGGTTTAATTTGTTCGTCTTATTTTAGTTTCCTTTTTTTTTTTTTCAAATTATTTGAGAGAGAGCATGAGAGAGAGGGGTAGAGGGAGAAGTAGATTACCTGCTCAGCAAGGAGCCCAGTGTAGGGCTTGATCCCAGGACCCTGAGATCATCACCTGAGCCGAAGGCAGACACTTAAACCACCTACCCACCCAGGTGCTCCATTATTCTAGTTTCTTTAGGTCATTGGTTTTGTGACTGTTTTTCTTTTTCTGTATAGATGGTTAGTCCTATAAATTTCCTCCCAGATACTGCTTTAGTGACATCTCACAAATTTGGTATGGTGTAAATCCATTTTTATTCCGTTCAGAATACTTTAAAAAACACTTTCTTTGATACGTTTTCTGACTGGGAATTACCCATATTACTTGGTCTCCAAATATTTCTGGATTTTCTAGAGATCTTTCTGTTAATGATTTCTAATTCAATTCTGTTGTTGTCAAAGAGCATACTTTGTATGGCTCAAATCCTTTTAAATTTATTGAGGGTTATTTTATAGCCCAGAATAGAATTTATTTTGGTAAATGTTCTATGTGCACTTGAAAAGAATGTGTATTTTAATTATACCATGTTAAAGGAACATAATATCAAGATGATTTATCCCTATTCATGTTAACCTCAATCACCTGGCTGAGGTGTCAGGTTTCTCCACTCTAAAGTTCCTCTTTTCTCCCCCTTCTGTTCTGTACTTTTTGCTAAGGAAGTCACTATGTGCAGCTCACACTTAAGGAATGCAGAGTTGTGCTTCACCTCCTTGAAAGGTGTTACTTTTTTATTCAGTGTGATGATCCTTGTCTTTTATTTTTTATTTTTTAAAAAATGTATTTAAGTAATTTCTGCACCCAACGTCTGGGTTGACCCTGAGATCAAGAGTCACATGCTCTTCTGACTTAGCCAGCCAGGCACCCCCAGTGTGATGATCTCTGTCTTTTAATTGCATTGTTTAGACCATTTGTATTTAAAGTATTTATTAATATGGTTATGTTTAAATCTACAACCTTCCTATTTGTTTTCTGCTTTTCTCATCTGCTCTTTGTTTCTTTTTTACCCCTTTTTAGTCTTTGTTTGGATTTATTGACTATTTTCCATCATTTCATTTTATATACTTTTTTTTTGGCTTATTAGCTATCATTATTTTGTTATTTTCATGGCTGCTTTAGGATTTGTAGTATACACTTTTAATTTGTCACAGTTGACCTTCAAGTGTTATTATCCCACCTTATGTACAGTATGAACATCTTGCTATAATAGTATGTTTCCATTACTCTCCTTGTGACCTTTTTGTTATTGTCATAGATTTTATTTTTTGTCTGTTAATAGATCCCACACTACATTATTATTTTTGTTTGAAGTTATTTTTTATTTAAAATGTTTTTTAAAGTTAGCTCCTTTTTATTTTTTATTTTATTTTTTTTGAGAAAAAGAGGACACACGCATGTGCATATGAATGGGGGAGGTGCAGGGGGAGAGAGAATCTTAAGCAGGTTCCACACCTGGTGCAGCGTCCCATGCAGGGTTTATCCTATGATCCTGAGATCATGACTTGAGCTGAAATCAAGAGTTGTATGCTTAACCTACTGAGCCACTCAGGTGCCCCTGAACAGTCAGTTATTTTTTTAAGGAGATCTAAATAATAAGAAAAAAAATCACATATGTATCCATACAGTTATACAGGTTATACTCTTTATTGTACTATTGTTAAATAAAAGAAATAATATATATGGAGGTTTATTGGGTTCATATATATATGTATATATAGAAATATATATTCTAACTTCTAAAGTTAGAATAAAATTTTTAAAAAGTAGTGAAGGGGCACCTGGGTAGCTCAGTCAGTTAAGTGTCTGCCTTTGGCTCAGGTCATGATCTCAGGGTCCTGGGATCAAGCCCCACAATGGGCTCAATGGGGAGTCTGCTTCTCCTTCTCATTCTGCCCCTTCCTTCTGCTTGTGTTTTCTCTCTCTCTCTCTCTCTCTCTCACTCAAATATTTACAAAATAAATAATAAATAGTGAAATTCAGAAATCAGAGCATAGTTCATTTTCTTAAACTAAATCTGCTGAATTGCTGTTGAGCAGATGATTACTATAATAGAAAGATATTTCAGGATACTGTAGAATATTAGAACATTCAGAATACCTGAACTTGGAGAACTCTCTAGACAGGCAGTGCTGAGTGTGTTGTGTTTCTTTTCTTTCCTGTGGGCAATATTAGGAGGATGGAGGTAGATGGGGGAAGGAATCAGTCCACCTGTGCTAATTACCTTCCAGACCCTGAGAAACTTTAAAACATGAGTTTGGAAGCATTTTTGTTTCTTTTGATGGTGTGTGAGATGAAAAGTACTTAGTTATAGCTCCTCAGGTCAAAGTAACACATTTTTAAAATTTTTATCTATTTATTTTTAAGATGATTTATTAGAAAGCAGGAGGAGGAGTGGAGAGAGAGGGAGAAGCAGACTTGATGCTGAGCCTGGGGACCCTGAGATCATGACCTGAGCTGAAATCAAGAGTCAGTCCCTCAACGCACTGAGCCACACAGGCATTCCGCACAAAATAAAAGATTTGACAACAGTGAGCTTCCAGCTCCCACTTGTCAGTCTGTGCTGGATTGAAAACTCCAGTGTGAGATGCAGTTCTTAGACTTCCAGAATTCTCCATCTACTTGTTGCTCTAGTTCCAGCTGACATTTAGTCTTCCCTTGGGTATTGCCAGTGTTTGCTTTTGTCACCGGGGAGTAGCTCCCCTCCATCCAGTTATGTAAATGCACCCCTATTCTAAATATGAATACACTGACAAATACTCAGCTATAAATGAGTGGGAAAATCAATTCATTCAACAAGTTAATTTATTTTGTAAATATTTATGGAGTCCGGGCTCTGGAACATTGATGAAAATTTATGCCCCTTGCTCTGAGACAGGCAATTGTCTAATAGGAGAAAGGCCCACAAACAGAGGAGCATGCAATCCCAGGTAGTAACTGGTGATCACTACAGTGGAGACACCAACAGAGTCATGGGAGTAAGCTCAGAACAGTGCTTCTCTGAGTGTGTTCTGGGTATCAGCAGCATCAAACCTCCTAAATTAGAAACCTTGGGGATAGAGCCCAGCAATCTGTGTTTCACAAGCCTTCCAAGTGATCATGATGCACACTTAACTTTGTGAACCAGTAGCATAGAGGATGAGATGATCTCTGAGATTTTTTACCCTAGATTTCAAATTCTAGGAGTGTGATTTAGAAATGTGATATTTACTCCATTGTACTTTTTTTTGCTTATGCTATAAAAATGCATGGAAAGCATCATGTTAGTTCCAATATGTGTTTTTATTATTAATACAATTTCTCCTCTTGTACCTACTATTCATCATGAACTACAATATTGGTGTCATTGATTCCTTGTCCTATATCCTCATGTCTTCGCATCCTTAGAGATGACAGCCTACAAAGAACAACACTGTGTAGCAAAATATCAGTCCATAAAATGACATACTTCCTTACTGAGGTTAGCTCATTGAATATAAAAGATTTGCTTACGTATCATCTAGATTGGGAGCCATACATAGTGAAGTGCTTTGGGTACACAAGGTTGTATACATATATATGTGGTTCTCAGAAGCCATTGTCACTTTCATATGTGATATAATGTGTGCCAGTGTGCGTTTCAGACTTTCTAAGGTCAAGCTAAGTCTAATGATCCCGTAACCAGGAATGTCTAAGAGATTTATTACCCCACTATACTTTAAAAGCAGTGTTGGCACTAATGAAGTGTCATGTAAAACATTAATTGCTATGTGAGTAAAACAGAAATTCAAAATGGCAAAGTTATGCCTGACACTGGAGCAGTAGTAAATTGGATTTTAAAAAACCTTATGAAACATTGCACATCTATCCCAAAGCAAGATAATAGTGAACGCCTGTGTAAACATTACTCAGTATTGTTAATTGTCAAATCCTGCCAGTGTGGCTTGACCTGTACTCTCACCTATCTTCCTTATGCTGGATTATTTTGAAGTAAATTCCACACATCATATTATTTCATCCATAAATAATTAGATTTTAAATTATTTGAGCTATTAAGATGCTAGAGATGAATATGAAATTGAATCACAAATAGCCATGGTTACACATTAAATTATAGATAAAGTTTATCTGGAATTTATTTACACAAAAGATAGTAAAACAAAACAGTAGTGTGGAGATATGTGTACATATATTCCTACTAAAGTTCACTAAAAATAAATATAATGGTTATGACAGTGAATACATTCTACCAAAATATTTTATAAACCTTCATCATCATGATTGTAGTATATACATTATATTTATAGATAATTTTCCAGAGAGTAAGGAATAATATACATCCATGTGCTGCCAAAATTGAAATACTGTGCTTGATGGGGAACCTTTAATTTGACAGGTAGGTTTTTGTGAAGGGAGTTATTATAAGAAGGTTTTATAGATTTCTAGGCCAATTTTTAATATATTTAAATTAAGAATTCTCATTACTCATTTCAGCAATTATGTTGCTTTATTTGAAAAGAAAGAGTGTTTAACATTCAGGGATGAACAATACATCTTTCAAAAAGATCTCATCCTTAGTACTTGTACTACACACAGTCTTTTTATCAAAGTTAGAATTAACCTATTTAGTTAGAGCTTGGGGTGCAAGATACTTCATGTTTGGGGTGTGTGTGTGTGCGCATGTGCACAGAATTCATTCACACAGACACACCACCTGTTTTCTCCTAATCTGGCTTTGGAGTACAAGTTGTGGGACCCTGAGGAAAAGATGATTGTATTGTGCTAAGTTCTTCAGGTTTGGCTGCTTCTGTGTGATACATTAATTAATGGGTCATACCATAGAATTTACCTAATTTTCATTTACAAAAGATTTAATTACTCAGAAGTCATCTTTATCTTTAAGTGTAAATTGAAAAAAAAAATAAAGACTGTTTCCCATGCCCCCCAAATAAATAATAAAGAAAAAAAAACCCCACAACTCAAATGAATCTAAGCTATTAGTACTATGGTAGGTTCTAGCCAACATGATGGGATTGTTTGGTAGAATAATACATGCTAGAGCTATGAGTTCAAAATTTTAAGCAAGTGATTTAGAAAGAAAAAAATAAGAAAGGAATGCCTACTATACTTTCTGCTTTTAAAGCTGTTAAAGGTGTGTTTTATTATGTGTACTTGTGTGTTGACAAGAAAAATGGGTCACAAGTGTTTTCTTGAATATCATTTTTAGTCACTCATTTGATGACACTGAGTAAGAGCTTTTCCTGTTAATAGACCTTTGTTTAAAGGAAAGTCTGTTACCTTTGTAGTCTTTGTACTTTCTTTCATTATAGGAAGCCTCAACTTAGTTACATAATAATTGATTTTATAAGTAGTGTTTAGTTCAGAACTGGTTATGATTCCTTCTAGGCCAGATGAAAAGAAACTCCAGAATGTTTATAACCACAGGTTGATGATTTGGTTACAAGACTCTGTTGGCGAAGGTTTCTGAGACTTGGAAAGTAAGCTTGCCCCTTTTATGACTCATCCTGTCATCTCCCATTTGACTGTGTTTTCTTAGTAACTGCTGCTGATATCAGGTTTAAGCAGGACAAATATGTTTTGGAATGACCCAATATTCTTTCAAGTAATATATGCCTGTTAAGCCTTATAAACTTACTGTTAATGTTGTATGTTTCACAAAGATGGGAAGATTCCATTGTCTTCCCAAATTATTATCATTTTTTTTCTGATTTGCTTTTCAGGGGTTTGAGGGTGGAGGTAGGAACAGAGAAAAATAAGTGATTCTGGGACCTGGGGACCTGCTTGTGTTTATGACCCTGGACTAGAGCAGATCCCAAAAGACCTCCATGTGCTGATAGGATAAAACATAACTTACTAGAGTCCTGGTCTTGGTAATACTCCCTTGTGTATAAGTACTAAAGGGATGAGTGAGGGAAAGGGAAATGTCTGTGACGTAGTGGGATGGTTAAGAGCATAGCTTCAGAAGTCAGATGGACCTTGGTTCAGATCTTGGCTTTGTCATGTACTAGCTGTATTATTTTGGACAAATGACATAACCTCTCTGAGTAGAGTTTCCCTATCTGTACCATGGAGGCCAATATAGAATTTACCGTCAGGAAGTGTAATGAATATTACTGAGATAATTCACATAGTGGACAGTACAATATTTATTGTTGAAGACTGCAAAACGCATTGTAATAAATACCAATTATTACATTCAGTTCAAGGGTGCAGTGAACTAGGGGCTAAGTGACAGGTGTTTAGGTGGCAATAAGTGCTGATCAGATATGGCCCCCATTCTTTAGGAACTGGGGGAGATAGCCTTGTAAGCTGATTATTCTAGTATGATCCAGAATGAAAGAAATGCCACCTGAAACACCGGCAAAGTGCTATGGGTACATAAAGTCAGTGGTGAGTAATACCTGCTTTAGGGAAGTTAGGGCTAATTTTGTAGAACATTGTCATTAAATTTGGGTGTATAGCCAGATCTAGGATGTAGAGTAGGGCTTTTGTGGGTGGAGAATGGAGGAGAGTAGATTGCAGGCAGAAGAATAGTACAAGCTAAAACACAGGACTTATGGCAAGATGCGGTGGGAGATGTCTAGATAGATGTTTCATGGTTAGATCTTGGGGACTTTTGAACATGTAAGAGGACTGTATCCATGTCAGTGGGGAACCAAGCTTGGTGTACGCTCTGTTTCATGATAATGTTCTGAAAGATATATTCGAGAGGAAGGGAGTCCTCTCCAAGGTGTTTTTAGAAATCCAGGTGAGTGATGAAGAAATTCAGAGGACAGAGTCATAAAATATTAAAGGAGATGGAAGAGATAAAATTCTGTTAGGTGCCAAAGAGAATGTTGGCACCATTACTTGAGAGAAAGAGAGAGAATACAGGAAGAGGAAGTGTGGGAGAGAACCATGGTCTTGGTTGGTAGGGTGGGCTGTGAGCGAATCTTTTGAGCCTGAAGATTAGTGGACATCTGGCTGGCAGTTAGAAATTCTGCAAGAAAGAAGCTAACATTTATTGTGCACCTACTATGTCTCAGATTTTATGTTAAGCATCTCCAAAAATCATTATTGGAAGTGGATGGTATTTTTATCGATGAAGAAATAGCTCAGAAGATGCCCGATATTATTTGAACATTTACCTTTATTACAAAGCACTTCTCACTTTTATCTTTCTCTTCAGGCTCTTTGGAGCAAGAGGCCAACCAGGGCTGGGAAGAATGAGTGTGTGAGCCCTGAAGGCTGCTCCCTGTGGCACTTTTCCTGATTCCACATTCAGGCATCCATTACGTTAGTCTTTACCTTGAGGAAAGAATAACCTCAAGGTACCCTCTACCTGGGAGATTTCCTTTGTTACCTGAAGAATGTTGAGAGAGTTCCATTTCTAATCTTCTTTCTCAAATTCTAATATTCCTTTCCTTTTAGAATTGCTTGAAGGTTCAAGTCCTCTGGGACTTTTTCCCCCCCCTCACTTCCGATGAAATGGACACATCTGTGTAGGAAAGGCTGAACACTTCATAAAACGAGTCTTGTTTTAGTTGAGTTGAAGGAGGGTCAGAGAGAACGATGGTCTTTTCCTTATTGGTATCCCCTTTGTTAGATGATGACATGCATAATCCTGAGGTCAGGCTCGAGGGTGCAGATTAAAAATTAAGTCTGGCAAGACTGAACATTTCTTTAAAAAATTTTTTTTTGTGTTCTTACAAAAATGCAACAACACATATATTAAAAAGCAAAAGCTCTTCCTCATATTATTTTCACTTTCCATTCCTGCAGTTCCTGTCCCTAGAGATCGTCACTGCGGACAACTGTATGTTTATACCGCTTGAATGTTTCCGAACACTTGGAACCCTGGCAATAATTAAGCAGCGTAGCTAGAATTTGTGCTTTTCCCTTTTCACCTAGATATTTGGTATCAGGGTTTCTTACTGAAGTTTCATAAATGTGGATTCTGTATTCTGAAAGCCATATAAACAACAAATTTAACTTAAAAGCTTTGGATCATCTTTCAAACCGGTGAGGTACCTATGATTAGAATTTAGAGACCTTGAGTTTATTTGTTGCTAAACCGGTTCTATTAGTTAATTTGTTACACAAGTTTGCCAGCTAGCTGAAACAGTGAAGATGTTTCATCTTATTTACTTTAAAAAGGAGAAAGGGCAGAGAGAGCTGAAAATTTAAACTAACAAAGGTCCAAAAAAAAAAAAAAAAAACCAACTAGCAAAGGTCCATTTTAGTTTGGTCACTATATTAATCTGTTAATGCCTTCCTATGTTGAGTGCTCAGATAATATGTGCTCTGATAAAGTTCTCTAACAGACTCACGGGAGGAGTGAGTAATTTAGCTATATCCTGCCTGTTGGGAACTTTCTTTTAAGGACATGGAGTTTGGAGCCCACATATATATTTGTGTTCAAGCAAGTCTTGCCAGTGAGTTGCTGAACGGTCTCCGGCAAGTGCCTCTATGTCTCTGTTTTCCTAAATGGGGTAGATAGTGTGTATCTTAAAAAAAAAAAAAAAAAAAAAAAAAAAAAGATAGTATGTATCTTACAGACTTGTGAGAATTAAAGAGATGACACATGTAAAATATCTGGCACAAATTAAGTACTAAATAAATATTAACTATTCTTGTTATTGTTGTATCATTATTACCAAAAAGAGAATCTACAATTTTGGCCACCTGTGTAAGAAGAATTTCCTTGTCTTTCAAGTTGTAACAAAGAAGTCCCTGCCACATCATTTTTATAGCCCTATAGGTTATCAGAAGGAATGTGCAAATAGTAAGAGATGCTCTTTAAACAGATACAAATCTCAGTACCTCTATTTGGTCAGCTTCCTAACTAAATAAGTTGGAGGAGCTTCAACGAAAGGATTACAGAGATTTTGTTTTGTCTTAGTGGTCTTACCTCTCAAGATCCTTTGGTAGTTCCAGTTTTGGTCCACTCAAGAAAATATTGTAGAATGATATGGTATTTTTTTTTTTTTTGTGGAGTGTTCTAATTAATTGTTCACTGATGAGGAGGAAACAATTTAGGTGGTATTTCTTTTTGAGGATGTTTCATGTTTTTTGTGTTTTACGGGCTAGGGATGGGTCAGGTATATTTTCATGGGAAAGGTTTTTAAAACAATTTTTTAAAAAGATTTATTTATTTAAGAGAGAGAACACCAGGGAGCATGGGGTGGGAGGGGGGAATCTCAAGCAGACTCCCCACTGAGCCCTGAGCTCATGACCCGAGTCAAAATGAAGAGTTAGATGCTTAAGTGACTGAACCACCCAGGTGCCCTGTGGGAAGACTTTGAGAGAATGAAAAAAATATTTCTTAGAAATCTCAAAACTGTAGTCTGAAATTCCATGAAAAGAAAATTTAAGAATTTTGTAATCTGGAGCAGCCCTGGTGGCTCAGCGGTTTAGTGCCACCTTTGGCCCAGGGTGTGACCCTGGAGACCCGGGATCTAGTCCCATGTTGGGCTCCCTACATGGGCCCAGCTTCTCCCTCTGCCTGTGCCTCTGCCTCTCTCTCTGTGTATCTCTCATGAATAAATAAATAAAATCTTAAAAGAAAAAATTTTGTAATCTGAGTTATGGAGGTAAGGGGTCATAAGGATTATGTTTTAGGAAATTTATTTTCACAAGGAAGTACATAATTCCTAACTATTTTAAAGAATTAAGAGAAATTATATTAAAGAAAAAATGACCTCAGAACTAGACAGAATTATTTTTTTTAAAAAGCTGGACAAATTTCTAATAGCATCATTGCACATGTTATAAGTAACAAGGAAGATAATTTAGTATACACAGAAGTGCGTTCTGTTCTTTTCCTGAGATAAAGTGACCTTGAATCAGATCTTAAAATTGTGTCCGCAGAATTGGCAAATATGTATCCTTAGGGAAAATTCAACCCACTCAGTTTGGTTGTTTCTGTTCGGGTGAGAAACTTCTGTCATGTTTAGAAATGAAAAGGAAACGAGTTTGCAAGCTCTCTAGCAAGTCACAAGGGAAGCCTGAAAGAAGGGAGAGTTTCACAGTTTAAAGTTCTGCTATTTCAGAAATCAAATCTGCTTTGCAGAGACACCCAGTTTCCATAGTTGCTTGATTCAGCAACTTATTAACAAATGAATACCTGTTAGAGTTCCTGGGCTGGCTGGCACCTTAGCATAAACAGCTTCTAAATCACACAGCAGTTAATTTTCAGCTGTTTCGTGTGCCCCCCCCCCCCCACTTTCCCAATAACTAGTTGGAATGCCAATAAGACTTACTGGTTGAGTAAGACCAGGTATCACGTATTTAGTTAGAACTCCCCATTTATCAGTGCAATTGCACAGTAATGAATGCTTTTTTGGAAGAAAAGAGTTAAAGAGAAACACAAAAAGAACAGAAAGAAGCTCTATTTTGGGGGAGATTTGATTTTTAAAAAATTCCCTTATGATAATTTCCTTAAAATTCTAGTATGAAAATTATAATCTAAAGTGTTTAGAAGAAATGCATTTAAAAAAAAGGCCTAGCACTTTCTTAAGCAAAATTTTATGTACCAGAATCTGGGATCTATTTATTAATATTTACAATGTTTTACTGAGTGATTTCAAATTTTGCTAGTTTATTTACTTTGCCATTGTGCAAGTCTTGGTAAATGATTAAATATAGTTGGATTGTAGAGACTAAAGGGGAACTCTTTTCTCTAAGATGAGTCTTGAGGGTATGTGAAATAATGGTCTGTCATAGGAGAGATCAAAAATTGAGTAAAAACATCACTTCTAAGATACCAATTATGAATTCTCATCCTGGGTTCATTCCAGACAGTTGTATGCCCCTGAGTAAATCATTAACATTAACGGTCTCAGTTTCTCCCACCGTAGGAGTATCATGATGATGTAAAATAAAGTACGTTTTATCTTGGATCAATTTACACTATCCCCATCTTTACTGATAATCATTGCTTTGCTTTCCTAGACCTAGCCAGCCAGCTCTCAGAGATCTAAATTCATCAGAAAGCACAGCAGAGGAAGAGAGAGGGTAGTGGGATTAAAAAACATTCCTGGGGTGGGATCCCTGGGTGGTGCAGCGGTTTAGCGCCTGCCTTTGGCCCAGGGCGCGATACTGGAGACCCGGGATCGAATCCCACGTCGGGCTCCCGGTGCGTGGAGCCTGCTTCTCCTTCTGCCTGTGTCTCTGCCTCTCTCTCTCTCTCTCTGTGTGACTATCATAAATAAATAAAAAATTAAAAAAAAAAACATTCCTGGGGTACTTTAGAATGTGTGTGTGCTCTCCATAAGGAGTAAGTCTTGTCTCATGGATGATTTGGAATGCTTGGACAGGGGAAGTAGTGGTGGGCTGTTTTATTAAAATCCAGAGAGGTCCACAGCTATCCTGTTGAATTCAGTTAAGAATTTTAGAGCTGAATGATACTTGAATTCTCTCATTTCACAGAAGAGGAACCGAGATTCAAGGATAGCAAGGTCCCACAGGTAATCCATGGAACAAGGAGAAAAATCGCGATCCCCAGATTCCTGGCTCAAAGCTCATGCTGTCCTATGTATGTGTATATCTATTTAAATTGTTACATATTATTTAAGATCTATGAAATGGTCTAAATCATCAGACAGTAAGGATTTATGTGCTTAAGCATCTTACTTAAACCAAATATTGCTAGTCCCTTTCCTCCTCACAGGTGTAGCTGCCATCCTGAATTTGAGTATTTAATCACCCTCATGCATTTCTTTATAATTTTGCTGCATATAAATGTTAGGGGTGACTTTCAATGTATTTACCAGTATGAGCACTGCTACCCATAAGGGATTTTAGTCGTAAACCACAGATCAGCCATGTCAAGGTGTACTGGCTGATTATCATGGACTCCTAAGCAACATTTTTAGAGATTGTATATAGTTGGCATCATTCTGTATGCATTTTTGTGCATGTTGTTTTTTTCTCCCTCAACTTTATATTTGTGAGCTACGTCCATGTTGATATGTGTAACTGATTTATTCTCATTGTTTAATATTCTGTTGTATGAGTATGCCACGTTTATCCATTCACTTATTTTTGGATATTTAGTTTTTTTAAGTCCTTTTCTAGGACCCACTATTCCTTTTTTTTTTTTTTAATTTTTATTTATTTATGATAGTCACAGAGAGAGAGAGAGAGAGAGAGAGGCAGAGACACAGGCAGAGGGAGAAGCAGGCTCCATGCACCGGGAGCCTGACGTGGGATTCGATCCCGGGTCTCCAGGATCGCGCCCTGGGCCAAAGGCAGGCACCAAACCGCTGCGCCACCCAGAGATCCCAAGACCCACTATTCCTATCATTTCCTTATTTTCGTTAGGTTGTATTTCTTTTCCTTATTGATTTGTGAGTGTATTATTTTTGTATTTTTAGAAACTATCATTTAAAAAACTAACATTGACATCTCTACTTAAGAAGCTGCATAAAACCTATCATAGCTTTGCCTTTATGATATTATTGGAGTTATACACTGCTATTGACGTGTGAAAAGGATCTTTCTATATCCCCTTATCGGATTGACGTCAAGTACACTCACAGAATTGTCTGTGGGTAATACATCTGTGATTTTAGATATGGGCATATTCCTTTATATAAAATGGAACTGGCATAGTCTTAACATTCTTGATTATGAAGATTGATTTTATTTTCCCATAAATACCATGGTCATGCAGGCGAAGGTGTTGACCTAATTATACTCTAAAATGTGGGAGGAAGGAAGTCCTTTACGGGAAATTATAAAATTCTCATTTTTCCCCTTTACTAAATAAAGCAGGATAATGGATGGCACCCTTACTTCCTTAGCGACCCCTAAATGGGCCACAGAATATAAAGGAAACTATAGCGTGAATAGGGGGATTGAGGCCACAGCTTGGGAAATTCTGTCTGGAACTTTATCTATTTAAACTATCTGGCTTATCTATGGTTTTGGTTCTCTCCCTTTTTTGTACCTCAGTGAATAGTGACTTGACTCAACAGAGGTACATGCTAGGCTCTCTGTTCTTTTGTTGACTACTTGTATCTGCTTTCTCGAAGGTTATTGTTTTCAAGGATCTTAAACACGTGGATTAGGACAGTTAAACCTTTCGCTGGCTGGGGACATGTAATCTTCCTATTCATTCTGCTTTCCTGGCTTATTTTCTTCCTTCCCTCCCTCGCTTGTTTCTTTTTAAAAATCACTTGCATCTGCTAGATAGCCATCCTTCAGAGCATCCAACATTTTGCTCATTTCAATTTTTTTAACCTACTTTTTGTATAAAAGGACATAAGCCCATAAAAGTACTTTCCATACTAGAGTTCGCCATTTCCCAGAGTATCACATTTGGCCCTCACCTCCCCGCCTTATTAGTAGAACAGATCCTTCAGCAGCCCCACCCCCCTCCTCTCCATCGCCTCACTCCCACCCTCCCTATTCTGTAGGCCTCTTTTGTTGTTGGGAGCTAACAAAGTACTGTAATTTGCTGGATGTTGTGGATGGAGGACAGACCAAGGGGTTCCTGAAAGAATTCCTGTGCCCTGCCTGGGCTCTCTTCTCTTAAAAATTGCTGATTAACTGTCTCTTCTGTTTTGGGAATAGCCGGAACCTTAAAGTTAGGAATGTGATTCAAAACAAAGATGTTTATTTTTAGAGGCAGAAAATATTTTGAGCCCATTTGCCATAACTGCTTTTATAAGAAACAAAAACCATGGACTTGAACTGGGTAATCCCAAAGCAAGAACAAAAATCTTACTGAAAGAATTAGCAATGTATGTAAACATTTTGAAAACAAGCTTTGTTTTAATTTTAGCTTTCTGTATTTACTTAGTTGAAATTAAGCAAAATTCTGCTTAATTACCACAGTTGTTCTGAAATGTTCCTTTTCCTTGCATGTCTTGTCCTATGAAATTGATGTCATGATATTAGAAGATAAAAAAATGTCAAAGGAGAAAAGCGTTCTTGTTGTTAGTACAAAGGGCATGGTGTTAAATCTAGCAGACAGGCTGAGTTTTTGGAGATGGTATCATCCAGATTAATTTTTATCTTCATGATCACATGAGTAAGAAGAACCCTTTAAAGGTTTTGATTTTTAAAGTATCATGATTTCATTGGGAGGGGATAGTTTTCACTTTATTAGTTCTGGTTTGCAGGAGCAATGTAGCACGCAATATAGATAAAAATCAAAGATGGGGCTAGTAGCACAGACCTTCCCACAGGATCTTTGTGAGCAGAACCCAAAACCCTTTACAGATACAAAGATCTATTTAAAGTTTCACAATAACAATGACAACATTTTAGGGCTGTCTTCCAACCCTATCACTTCCTTCTTCTAATGGGAAGTTGAGCTTGGGGCGGAGGAGGTACACTGGTGTTACTGGACCAGTGCACTCAAGCTGTCGCCTGCTTTTGTGGAATCACAGACCTTTATGGGACGTTGCACAAAGGGATTGGTGAAGTGAAAGTGCTTTGATTGATTTAGACTAACAGAATAGAAAAAAAAATTGAATGAGTTAAGAAATACTCATCAATAGCAGCCAGAACATGGAGGGAAAAAAATCTCTCACATCTTAAACAATAACAAACAAAACTTTCAAAATATTACTATTTACATTAGTTTTTTTTTTTCCTGTTTTTGTTTTTATTTTGGCATGAATCTCTAAGCAGGTGTATTTGAGGGACTAACAGTATGTCACCAAGGTGATGCTTGGCTGCTGAGGTGGAAGAGCTGGCTGATGGCCTCTCCAGGGTTCTGGAGCTCCCAGACCATGCCAGAAATCTCAGGATGGAAGATGATTTCTGGCCAAAGTGCCTGTTGCAAGGGCACTGTATCTTAGCAGATCTCTATGTTTGACTTTGCTGTGCCCTAGCAGGTTGTGGACCAGGATCATCCCAGTGATTCTGGTTCAGACTACAATGGACCTGAGGGTCTTGTATTTTTCCTAAGCTGATCACAAGAATTTGCTATGGGTTGGCTTTAGAAATCTAAAATATCTTGGGGCACCTGGGTGGCTCAGTTGGTTAAGCATCTGCTTTCAGCTCAGATCATGATCCCAGGGTCCTGGGTTGGAGCCCCACATCAGGCTCTCTGCTCGGTGGGGAGCCTGCTTCTCCTTCTCTCTCTGCCTGTTGCTCCCCCTGCTTGTGCTCTCTCTTTCTCGGTCAAATAAATAAATAAAAAAACAAAAAAAACTCATTTCTTTGAGCATCCTCTTTTCCTTTTCTCCAAGAAAATTTTATAAAGGTTCACACAGGGGACTGGACTTTCCCAGTTCTCCCAGTGTGGATACCTTTAGGGTAGACTCTAAGCTCCTAAGGACTTGAAGTAGATCAAGGCCTGACTTCATTCAAATCTCTGGGGTGCTTCTAGCAGCCTTGAGGTCCTAGAAACCTCTCAGGCCTGCAAACCCTGATGGGAACCTGGGAAAGAGATTTCCCAAAGTCTCTGTGCAGTCGATGCTCAAGAGGATTTGGCAGTCCTTGCTTTTATACTGATTCCGGGCTTCAGGGAAATACACATCAATGTCAGCTCAACTACACATTCTTCGATTGGTTCCTAATCAGTTGTGTGCTGGGGCTGTGTTTTATGAAGGCACAGGTATGCATTTGGTGGTTATGGATGGAATTGGTTGCTTAAAGCTTATGTAATTGCAATAGTGGATACCATTATACTTGAATTATTATTTTCTTTTTCTCTTAAAAGGTTTTATTTATTTGAGAGAGAGGGTATGCATGTGCAAATGGTGGGGGGAGGGGTAGAGGGAAAAGGAGAGAGAGAATCTCAAGTAGACCCTGTGCTGACCATGGAGTCCACCACGGGGCTCGATCTCCAAGACCCTGAGATCACAACCTCAGCCAAAACCAAGAGGCAGACACTTAACTGACTGAGCCCCAGACACCTGCCCCATATTTTTTTTTATTTTCAAAGACCAACAAAATATGTTTCTTTTGCTTGCTTTGGTAGTCATCTTTTATGGTCAGAGAAACTAAGATAATAAAGTGACTTGTTCAAGGCCTCCCAGTGAGTGAGGGGGAGGGTAAAAGGGGTCAGAACTGTCCCTGGATGCCTGGCCTGTAACTTGTCCAACAGACCTGTTATTGAAGATTAACATGCGCTCAGAGCCAGAAATAGACCAACTGAGACCTAAATCAATTCTGATCATTGGTCTCTAAGGATGAAAGGATGTGGGATACATTAATTTGCTGGGCGATTGATTTTCCCTTGGGATAAGAGAAAAACAAAACCAAAATTGTCAGTCACCGAAAATGGCACAGTGAATTATGTCTGGGCTTGGAAAACATCCAGTCCTATAAATAGATTATGGGAAGCCCTCGGGGAGAGAAAAGAGGTGCATCATGACTGTTTTCATATGTAAAAATAGCAGGCCCAGGCCACTTGGAAAGAAAGCTGGGACATCTATAACTTAAACTTTAGTCAGAATAGGAACTATAATTCATGGCCAAAACTTCTCTTTTTAAGTTTATTGCCACTTACTGCAAGAATTGGTAAGTTTAGAAACAATAGGTCAAAAGTTTAGCAGGAGAATTTTGGGGAAGGATTTGTATCAACAGGAGATTTCTGAGAGTTTCCAATTTTCCTGCTGAGAAGGTGTTGATTTGGTTGCCTTCGTTCCCATTTTGCCTTCATAGAGACTAAGGAAACCATGGAAGTAGAAAGAAGAACCATTTTCATTCTACTATTTTAATATTGCAATTGAAATAGAACTATAGAATGCTTTGGAAGATCTACACTAGTGTTAATGGTCACTGGTGTAAAATTGATGTTCTGGGCTGATCATGGTATTGTTAAGAGCCAGTAAGTAGAGCTGGATATTTACCAATAGGGTTTGGGATCAAAGAGGCATATTTCATTTTTTCGTAATGAGTGTATCCATGTTTTCCTGTGTGTTTGTTGCCTTGTTTTCTTAATCTCTGTGTCACTTCTTTGTACCCCTATGTTTCTCATGTTATTTTATGACCGAGTGTCTCAAGGTGTGGCTTTCTGCGTTTTCCAAGCTGGGCCATTTGACTTGGCACACATGGCTTTCTCTGGCTGGTGAGTGGGTGGGGGAATATGAACTGGCATGTGTGGGAACTTGAATGTGACTCTGCCCTGTGGGGCTGGCGTGTCTAGATCTCATTGGTCTGCACCTGATCACATCTACACACCACCCGATGAGGCCCGCAGCCCTGGTTAACAGGCCTGCTATGGAGGACAGTGCATGCACACCCGTATCCCCTGAGGTGGGCAGTGGGGGGTAAGTTGGTTAAAACCTCTTATATTTGGGGCCACACAGGAATCAAGATAATGATTTGCTGATGCTCATTTTCTTTCTTTCTTTCTTTTTTTTGAAGATTTTATTTATTTATTCATGAGAGACACAGAGTGAGAGAGAGAGAGAGAAGCAGAGACACAGAGACACAGGCAGAGGGAGAAGCAGGCTCCACGCAGAGAGCCTGACGTGGGACTTGATCCTGGGTCTCCAGGATCACGCCCTGGGGCCAAGGTAGTGCTAAACCACTGAGCCACCCGGGCTGCCCCTGAAGCTACTTCTTAAAGCAGCAAGCAAGAACATTCAGGGAGAGCCCTTCCCTGTCCCAAGCACTTAAATAATGCAGTTTGCTTCATTGCTTCAAGATATGTTGCAGGTTCTTTTAACAGTGGAAAACCCTCCGTATCCTTGAGGAATCTTCTTTTACATAGGGCAGAAGAAATTGACAGATTCGTGAAGGTGGTAATATGCAGATCATAACTGAACCCTTGATTTGGGGATAATAAGCCTAAGAAAAAGGCCTTTAGAAAAAGGCCATTGTCTTTAGGCAAGGGTAGGAAGACTGGAACATAGGGCATGGGAGATTCTGCTCTAACCAGGAGAAGGCCTTTTCTTCAGACTGGGGAATTTGAGAGCCTTCCAAGGGAATGACCTTGTCTTCCATCGAGGGAAGGAATGTATGTAAGGAAAGTCTGTTGCATACCTGGAAAATGCAAAGGAGTTTAAGGCGTCCTGCTGCCTCACAAACCAAGAAGACTGTAATGAGAAAAACTGAGGAGGGCTAATTTGTCTCAATAATAAGAGCTATCAAGAAGCCTCCCTTCTTGCAAGTTTTATCAGAAGATCAACTTCAAAATCTTTTTCTGGTTACAAATATGTCTTTTCTATCGGGCAGGGAAAGGAGACCCAGCACCCCTAAAGATTAACTTCTGCAGTTGAGAGACCACCTGCCCCAGAGTTAGCCCCAGTGGACGCTGCAATGTGAGTAGAGGAAGCAGACGAAGCAGGCAAAAATCCCCTCTGAGTGGGATTGGAGCCCACAAAGGGTCTCCACCCCCTGAATTCTGAGTTACCATAAATAGTCTGTTGGTTTTCATTTCTTCCAGGAAAGGCTCCCCAGGGAGCTAGCATATTCTAGAAAGGAAGCTGGGAAGGTGGAAAAGCCAATTTGACATAGACTCTTAATTGTGTGTGACAAAAAAGGGGAGAGTGGTCATATGTAGCACCACTCAGGAAGGAAGGGGCTTCCCAAGTTCATCTTCTAGGGCCTGAGACAAAGGGGGAACGTGAAAGGTATTCAGATAAATAAGCAACAGAGAATACAAATCTTGCTGTGTTTTCCCTTTAGTATGCCACAGATTACATATTTTTATGAACATGACAAAATTAAATTCTTCAGTAAGTCTGAAAAAGCAAGGAGGATTCAAACTATCAAAGGTTATTGTGGGGATTCTGTGATGGACCTCACAGGGGCACTGAAAGGACTTAGATTTATTATTGTTATTTTTGTAAGCCACAAATCACATTCTGAAGGGAATATTTCCTGGTTATTTCTTATTTTATAGATAACCTTCTAACTTTTATGTACTTTATTTTAGTTGGTGGAAGGGATGTGGCAAAAGTTGACTTTAAGTGGTTTTAAAAAATGATGTGTTACATATTTTTCATTTAGAAGGTGAAATAGCAATAATGCTTAAAGTTTTTTTATTTTAAGATTATTTATTTATTTATAAAAGATTTTATGTATTTACTCATGAGAGTCTCAGAGAGAGAGGCAGACACACAGACAGAGGGAGAAGCAGGCTCCGTGCAGGGAGCCTGACGTGGGACTCGATCTCGGGTCTCCAGAATCTTGCCCTGGGCCGAAGGCGACCCTAAACCGCTGAGCCACCCGAGCTGCCCAAGATTTTTTATTTTTAAATAATCTCTCCACCCAACGTGGGGTTTGAACTCACAACCCAAGATCAATAGTTGCGTGCTCTACTGACTGAGCCAGCCAGGTGCCCTGTTTAAAGATTTTGAATGATAATTTTATTTTAAAGATTTTTATTTATTTATTCATGAGACACACACACACACACAGAGAGAGAGAGAGAGAGAGGCAGAGACACAGGCAGTGGGAGAAGCAGGCTCCATGCAGGGAGCCTGACGTGGGACTCGATCTCGGGTCTCCAGGATCACGCCCTGGGCCGAAGGTGGCGCTAAACTGCTGAGCCACCTGGGCTGCCCCAGTACTTTCTTATTTAGTATTTTGGTTAGACTTCATAATGATTGCTTTTATTTTTACTAAAAACATTTTTTTCCACATTGATGTACCAAATTTTGCAAAGCATTTCAATGTTTTGAGGACCTATATATATATGTGTATATCTTTTTGTTCCTAACAAATTACTTCTTAAGATAAATTCCCAAGAGTGGGATTACTGAGTCAAATTTCATGAACATTTTTATGATTCAAGCTATATGTCACCAAATTGACTTCCAAAATGGTTATTGTCCGTATAGTGTAGAGGTATATCAATTTCTTTGTCCCTAGGGCAGGTGAACTTTTTTGCCTATGTTTGTTTAGTTTTTGAATTTCCTCTTATGTGAATTGTCTGTTCATATGTGTCAGAACTTGGTTTGCTTTTTACTTTTTAAAATTATTTTATTGTATTTTTTTGGAAAGATTTTATTTATTGATTCATTCATGAGAGACACAGAGAGAGAGAGAGAGGCAGAGACACAGGCAGAGGGAGAAGCAGGCTCCTCGCAGGGACCCCGATGTGGGACTTGATCCCGGGACTTGGGATCACGTCCTGAGCTGAAGGCAGACACTCAACTGCTGAGCCACGCAGGCGTCCCTTGGTTTGTTTTTTAAAGGAAACTTTATATCTTCCAATTACCTTTGAAGCTGTTCACGTGATTGTTTCTTCTCTTGGGTTACTTTATGGGATATCGCTACAGAAGCATTTGATCCTTTGCGTCAGAGATAGAACACAGATTACTTTCTTTAAAGGAATGGAAAAAGTCCAGATTAATTCCTCTCTTAATGAATTTAATCTATCACAGAGCCTGTTGCTGCGTTTTGTGCACCATATCCAGTGGTTAAGATACTGCATATTCACACCACTTGGGGAAACACAAACTTCTCACAACCTTAAGTGCTGTGGCCTTGTAGAGGCCATCAAAACAGAAGACACAATTACTGATATTTGTCACTGGAGCTGTGACATGCTTCTGACTGGCCGGCTTGACGAACTGTTCTTGAATTGTGGAGACTGTTAGGCCTGTGTGAATTTCATTCCTCTTTAAAATAACATCTGAGAGGAAGAGTTTATAATCCTAGCATTTCATCGAAGGGAATTAATAACGCCTACGATCCTGTTGCAGTTTACAGTTTCTTGATCGTGTTTGTGCTGTTTCACTTGAGCCTCTTAGCAAGCTCTGCGAAGCAGGTGGAGCCGTAGGTCCCTGTGTTGCGGCTGCAGAGGAAGGAAGCTCGGGGGAGTGGCAGGGCCGGCTCATGGTCATGGCATGGGGACTGGTGGAGCCAGGACAAGCAGCTAGTTCTTTGTGCATCCTGAAAAATGTCAGCTTGAATAATATACTCCTTGGGTTGAATTCAGTGAGGAGCTACATACAGTCCCATACATGGTTAATTAGAGATCAAGGCAGTAATTAATATTAATTATGATGAGTGTAAGTCACCAAGGAAAACCTAAATCATATTCCAGGTATTGTATTTCGTGGGTCAAGGAGTCTCCATCACTACTGATTAAAAACAAATGTTGATGTTATTGAAAGAGTGAATTATATAATTACTTGAAGTGTTTACTTACTCTGATGATCTCATTTTGGGATTAAATGAAATAGAGGTTGAGAATGTGGATCCAGGAGTCAGACAGCTGGGACTTTGAGACCCAGCCCACAGGCTGAGCCAGCCACCTGGAGAAGGAGCCCTCATGGTCTGTAAACAGGTGGTGTTAGTATCCATGTCAGAGATGTTTTATGAGGTTGAAATCACATGGGTACATAAATTGCTTAGTGCATAGTAAACACTCTTTTGTCATGAATTAGGTTTAATTATTGGTAAATATGCTTAGTTTTTTTTTTAATTTTAAGATTTATTTATTTATTTGAGAGAGAGAGAGAGAAAGTGAGTGTGAGTGTGAGGTGGGAGAAGAAAGGAGCAGAGCAAGAGGGAGAGACAAAAGTCTTAAGTAGACTCCACACTGAGCACAGCGCCCAATGTGGGCCCTGATCTCATGACCCTGAGATCGCAACCTGAGCCCATAGCAATAGTCCATAGCAAGATGCTTAATCAACTGCACCACCCAAGCACCCCTCTTTATTCTTGTATATTTAAAACTTCAGTGTCAAGCCTGCACTTCTTCACTCTAATTTCTATTACAGTGTAAAGATAACAAATAAGAAACCACAATTGAGTTCTCAACACAATCCTGATTCATTATAATCTTCTTTTATGTAGCCTTCTATTTATTATTTTTTTAAATAGTTGTATGCAGTGAGTACATGTATTTTTCGACAGGCACACTTTGTATTGACTGTGGGACGATATTTATTGTGATCTAGTCCTTTCAACCATGTTTAGTCTTATGAGTCAAGCCTCAGGAATTATCTGCATTCCATGAATTCCATTTGTACGTGAATCTTTGAGAAGGATTTTTGGCCTTTGATATTTGGAATGAGCTTTGCTTTTGTGGATATTTTGTTACATTTTTAATAATGATCTGTGCATTGCCATATTCAGTGTCAATAAACACAGAAAAGGGCAAAATTTATTTGAACATGTATGATATAGGAGAGATTTTAACCCATTTTAGATTATTTAAGGATTGGTTACCTAGTTTTTGTGGATATTTGTATTATTGCTTGCTCTTCAAATCTGTTTCCTTTGTCTACTTCGTTTTTCACTTTTCTAGGGAATGAGATGGGAAAGGCATGTTTTCATTGCTGCACCCTTTTAGTCTTAGATGGGTCAAGCATTAGCATTAGTGTACTGTTGTTCTGGGATATATGTAGCACTTACCAATCTGGATGAAACTTTCACTTTTGTCTAGAGTGGGTCTTCTTGGATATTGGTCTGTACCTTAACTTTCTCAGTTCTCTGCTGTAATTGAGGAATAAATTGACTAATATAATTTTGTATTCTACTTAATGGGGAGTAACTAGACCCTGCATACTTAGATTGCTAAGTATTTTTAGAAACTTAAATTATGAATATTATAAACATATTGAACACAACTGAATTTTTCTTTGAGGTTCATAATCTTTTGGTATATTATGAAATTCAGAGTCCTTTTATATTACTATAAGAACAAGCTTCATTGTAGTCTACATATGAAGAAGTGTCAATAAAGGCTGGAAATGCAAAACAAATTTATATTAGATAACAACTATTTATTCCCTACAGAGGTAGATAATTTGGGAAAAGTTATCCTGGACCAGAGCCTGATGTATTATGTCATAAAATATAAATATAGGCACTATTTCTATTGCTTAAAATACAGAAACTAGTGAATTGTTTTGAAATGAAAAATATACGTTGTGGCATTGAGAAGAGAATTTTGTGAAGGGGCCCTGGGGTGGTGTTGGATGACCCAGGGGCCAGCTGAGGGGCAGATCCCCTTTGTCCGGTCCAGGAGATGAAAAACAGGTGTGTGGTCAAAGTTCAGAGGACAGCCACAGCCAGGGTGGCAGGGCCAGAGGAGCAGTGTGAGCATCTTCCTGCTCCTAGATATTCAGGGTAAGCTAAGTGGAGGAAAACAGGCCCTGTAATAGACCATGGTGAAGGCAAAAATCTCCAGGATTGGAGGGCAAGAGGGCACAGCAGCCTTGTGGGGGCAGAGGAGAAGTAGCTTTCGGCACAGTTTGAGATAAGAGGTACTTGGTGAGGATGCTCCATGATTCTGTCCATCCCTCCCTGCATTGACTCCCCACACATTTATCTAGTATGTGCTTTGCATCAGGATTGGTGTTTGGTGCTGTGGCTCTAGAGAGGAAAGGGGGTACTCTCAAGGAGCTTATGGTCAACTTGGGATCTCAGACAGGTAGGCCTGCCAGTTGTGATATTTGTACTGAGTTGGAAAACTGGGTAGGTTGAATAGGGAGCCCAAAGGCAGATGGCCTCACTCTGCTTGGGCTTGGGCAGGAGAAGTGGCAAAGACAGAGAAGTGAGAGAGAACATGGGCCAGGAAAGAGAGCATCGATTCATTTGCTGTGTTTGTAGCCTGTGCCAACAATGTTAAGAGACAAGGTTGAAGAAGTAAGTTAGTGCCAGATCTTGAAGAGCCTTGAATGCTGTGCAGTTGATGGGGAGCCTCTCAAGTGTTTTAAGCAGGGAAGTGAAATAACTAGACAGATGATTTTAAGAGCTCATTATAGTCGATACCAATGGGCCATTCAGATCTTTCTTTAATGGAGGACTTGCCCTGTCTCTGGGAGTGCTTTCAGACTTTTGGGAGTTGCCTCTGCAGCAGTGAACCCCCCCCACTTGGGGTTATGCCCCTTCCCAGAGGTGGAGATGGGGTTTTCACATCCAGCAACTGATGAGGTGGGAATATGAAGGCCATCTAGGCCCAGCTTATGACAACTCTGACGGGCCATTTAACCTCAAAGCTCACTATGGGTTGGGGCGAGCCTAGAGCCTCAACTTTTTCCTCTACTCAACCCTGCTTCCTTCTCTGTTCTAGCTACTTGGGCCTTTCTGAATTCTGATCTCAGTGAGGTTCAGGCTCTATTTCGTGTTCCCTTTGAGGTGCTAGGGTCTGCGCATTGTCTCCAGGTAAAAAACGCTGCTAATCATAAGGCTCCTCTCACTTGTTTCCTTTTTTTTTTTTTTTTTTTAAGATTTTATTTATTCATGAGACAGAGAGAGAGAGAGAGAGAGAGGCAGAGACACAGGCAGACGGAGAAGCAGGCTCCATGCAGGGAGCCTGACATGGGACTCGATCCTGGGACCCCAGGATCAGGCCCTGGGTCGAAGGCAGGCGCTTAAACCGCTGAGCCACCCAGGCTCCCTGTTTCCTTTTTCAGAAGGATGATACTCTTGCTTTGCTTGTGGCAGTCTCAAAATAATTGTTCCTATATTAAAAAAAAATTTCCAGTAGAAAGTTGATTCTGGACCCTGTAAATGATGGCCATCAGTGAAGTCATATGTTCTGTTTTGAATATGATGAACTGTGGGCCTTTGAGGTAGAGCTGTTTGGTAGGCAGTTAGCTCTGTGTTTATTTAAGGTATTCAGTTTACATTTATCGAACACTCAATTGAAGCTGAGGGATGATGTTCCAAGAATAAGAAAGTTGAATGGATGCTGATTTTCTTAATTGTACCTGCCCCTCCCCCTCCCTGTGCCAATATGAGATCCTATCACTTTACAGTTGGGTGACTGGGCCCTATAGTCAAACACTTGTGTTGTACTAGCACAGAGAGATAATGGTGCCATTTCACAGGATGAAGGTGGCTTTAACATTCCCACTACCCCTGTTGTGAACAAAATTCCAAATGCACTACTAGGTGGGCTTACTGCCTACAAAAGCATGCATACTGGCAGACACACAAACTTTATCACCTCTGTTTAATGTCACTGGCCAAGGGATAGGACTCTGATAATTCACAAGAAGGAATATGTCCACTTGGGTAATTGAGAATTGATGGTACCTTTGTTTTCTTTTTGGCTTTATCATCTTCTGATACGTAATGATTTTTTGTGTAAGAATAATTGACTATGATTCCTACGACACAGGATAGACTTCAGGCTCTATTGTGCACTTGTTTATTATATGGAATGTAATCATTTTCTTTTTTTTTTCTTTCCATCTTCTTTTTAAATCATAGGGTTTGATTTCTAGAGGTAGGCAGAAGAGAGGTAATTTTAAATATGCTGTGTGATTATTAGGTGCAAAGTCAATTACCGAGAGCCAAATTTATTTACCCACTGGATGTATATCAATTTTATATCTTATAAATAGATGTCTAAATTGTTTGATAGAATATTTTGTACTGGGACACCTGACTGGCTCAGAAGAGCATGAGACTCTTGATCTCTGAGTCTTGATTTGACTTGTGAGTTCAAGCCCCATACTGGGTGTAGAGATTATTTAAATAAACAAATCTTTAAGAAAAATATTTTGTACTTATTGGAGTAGTAGTCTTAATAATTTTTTTATTTTTTATCTTTTTTTTAAAATCTTTTTTTAAAGATTTTTATTTATTTATTCATGAGAGACACAACAAGAGAGAGAGGTAGAGACATAGGCTGGGGGAGAAGCAGGCTCCATGCAGGGAGCCTGATGTGGGACTCGATCTTGGATCCCGGGATCACGCTCTGGGCCAAAGGCAGATGCTCAACCTCTGAGCCACCCAGGCGTCCCAATTTTGTTTTTAAATAGCATGGACTATTCTTTATTAAAGAAATTATAAAGAAAACCTTAACAGCATGGAAATAATAATTTTGAGAAAAAAAATAAAAGTAATTCTTAATAATAACAGAATTTATCCTCTGTTTTCATATTTCAAAGAATGTCCTATAATGAGACTATGTAATGACTGTCAGTCATTTAAAGTGATACTTTGTGCATCTCTATTAGAAAGGCAGATTTGAAGGACGCTTGGGTGGTTCTGTCAGTTAAATATCTGCCTTTGGCTTGGGTCATGATCTCAGGGTCCTGAGATCAAGCCCTGCATCTGGCTCCTTGCTGAGCAGGGAGCCTGCTTCCCTCTGCCTGTAGCACCCCCTGCTTGTGCTCTCTCTGTCTGTGTCAAGTAAATAAATAAAATCTAAAAAAAAGAGGCAGATTTGAAATGATCAGACCCTCTTTACTCTCTGTGGGTCCATGGGATAGGTGGTCAGCTTGTGCCATAGAAGAGAACACAGTGATTGTCCTTGAGGAGTATCCAGAGGCTCAGTCCTGCCCCACCCCCACCCTGCCAGCCTCGTTGGCATTGCCAGCCAGACAGGAGATTGATCGCTATTTGGAATAACTCAGTAACTGAATTGGAAGTTATCTAACTTCTAGAGCAGCAAGGAACTGGTTTTTCTTCATTCCTGGTGTTTGAAATAATGTTGAGAAGTGGTAAGATGGTTGGGTTTGGTACTGTGAGTCCTGCTTTTTGTAACATCATGAAATCACAGATTTATCTAGCTGGAAGGGCTACTTAGAGAATGTCTGCGTCCACTTTTATGTTATGAATGAGAAAATTTGGGTTCAGATATATTAAATGCATTCTCTAGGCTTGGGCCAAAACAAGGACTAAAACACACATCTGCTAAACCACTAGTCCAGGAATACTGTGACATGGTACTGCCTTCTCACAAGACCATTCAGCTTCTCAGACTAGACTTGATGTGGCTCTGGTGTCCTGGGCCTACGTGGGAAGCACCGTCCTTCACTCGATAGCCAGCCAACCAGCCCCTGATGTGTGCTGGTCCTTGCTTCTCTTACCCTGGGTAAGGATATTGAGGCCAGACTTGGTTATGCTCTAGCTCAGATGAGTCTGGATCCTTATCCCTGCTGGCCATTCACCATTCCTGCCCTACTGGACATTAGTCTCACGGTGGTATAACTCACGTAACTATTTGAATCTGCACAGAACAGAGCTGAAGCACAGTGGTAACAACAGCCAGGAATCAAGTAAAGTGAAGGAATGTTTCCTCTTGGAGTCCATTTTCTTAACGATTGATTATCTTGCTAACCACCTACTATAGTGCCTGAAACATGCAAGCTGTACATGAATACTTTTTGGGTGATTTGTTGACTAATAATAAATGAACAGAGGCCAAAAGGTAACAGAACTTCTTTTGCTTTCTTTCTTTTCTTGTGTTTTCTTGAGAAGTTTAGGAGAACTAGCCCTTGCTCTTTTCCAATTCAAGTTTTATATACTCTCAAGGTGCAATGTGAGCATTATAATGACTTATGGAGGCTAGTAACATAGAAATGCGAATGCTTAATATTTAGCAGAATAAAACAAATATGTGGTATAATTACAACTTTGTAAAAAAATGGAAAACCCATGTTGAAGACAAAAATAATCTAAAAAATTATGGATAGGTTTCATTCTTTTTTTTTGTTTTCTGTGTTATTAAAAAATCACTATAATAAACACATAGTACTTACATAGTACAAAAAAATCCTATTAAAAGTAAAAATGTATAGCTCATTCTGTAGAAAATAAATGTGAACTGTAGTTTGACTTTTCATCCTTATGGTATACAAAATATAGATTTAAACGTATTTTTTTTTTCATAGTCTAAAACTTCAGATCCATTTCTCAATCCCTGGCTCTGTTGTGTTGGACTGGAGGAATAAACTTAGTTTTGCACTTATACTGATTTATAATGTGAATAGATTCACTTGTCCTGGCTAGGCTTCTCATCCACCACTCTACATTTGCTAGGTCCTACCTAGCTGGGAAATTTTAAGGGTAAGATGCTAGAAATTGATCCTTTTCTTTTTAAGCCTGTTTGACATGCCTTGCTTTTTTTGGATTCCCCAGGCAGTTAGTTCCTGCTGTTGTTTATGCTCCTCAAAAACACTCTTCCTGTCTCTGCAAAACCTTTTACACTTACTCATCTTTGCATCCCCAGTGCCTGATACAGTGCCTGGCAGGTAGTAAGCACTCAACTGGTAATTGTTAAATGAATGAATGAATACAGTCCCATCTGGAAGTCTCAATTTTCCAAGACTCTGGTTCATGTTTTTATAATATTTATCTTAAGCCTGAGTGCTAGAAGAAAATTGGAACTGAAAGCTTCTAAGTTAATTTAAAAACTTAGCAACCATATATATATATATGATTGAGGGCTCTAGTGGGACTGGGCCCTTATAAGACAATTTGGACCATTATCTGAGAAAGATTGATTTTGTTGGTTGCCTTTATAAGTGAACACTGTAAAGAGAAAGAATGGGTACCTGGCCAAGCAGCAGCTGGTACATCTGTTGATAAAGGCGTATGTAATTCCGGTTGGTTGCAGCAGTGCACAGGCCAAAAGGAAAAATCAAATCACTCTGCCTTTGCCCATTTGTAATAGAAAATTAATTTTGAGTGTGAAAGCAACTTGCAGCTGCCACTAAAATTGACAAATATTTTTCTAAAGAAATAGTACATTTCAGAAACAAACTTCTCATTTTAACAGCCAACATATTTTTGGCTGTTGTATTTGCTGGCAAACATTTCAAATTTAGAAATATTTCTTTTAAATATCTTGGAAAGATTAGTGTTTGGAATTTTCAAGACAGCACATCCTTCAATACTGGGGAAATGCTACCCAATAGAAACAGGTATAAAAATGAATGTACAGTTTTGTTACTTGAACCACTTGACAAAAATGCTTGTATAGTCACAGTGAGATCCTGCACATATTTTCCCAAACATTTTAGTCATTTCTGCTCTGAGAATTTTACCAGTGTACATGCAGCCATTGGACTCCAGTTCAGAAAGACTAGTTCAGCTTTGGAAACTTAACAGAATTCCTCTAGTTCCTGAACCCCCTTTTCTCTCCAGAAGAATTTGATTCTACAGTTCCTCTGAAACCTTGAAAATCCAAGAAAAAAATCATTACCAGTAGAAATAGGTATTTTACCTTAAAATACATCCAGGAAGACAATTTAGTTTTCTATGGCTAAGAATTCTGACCATTTGGTGAGAGAAAAAAATCTTGTCAAAAATGAAACAGAGAGTAAATTTAAGTGGAGATATTGAAGGAGGAAGTTGGAACTTAAAAAAAAAAAAATCCTGTGACTTGGGAAGACCTGAATTTCAAAATAATTTTTACTTTTATTTAAGTGCATCTAGAAAAATTCGTATAAAGTATTTTTTTGAGTTTTCGTTTGCCTACTTATTTGTACATTTAGTTTTTTAATTTGTTCATTCTCTACCTTATTCATGAAGGATTTGTGTAAAATAAGGTATCATATGACATAAGGTATGTCCATAAAAGGTAAAAACAAAAAAACAAGACAAAGTCCAGGGAAAAACAGGCATAGGAGTGAGTACCCACATAATTACTGCAGTTTGACTTCATAGTGAGCTTTGTGTTTTTGGACACCAAATGAAAAGAGAACATGAATTATATGGCTCTTATTTTTAGGAAAGAAGACAACAACAAAAATAGCACAAAATAACAACAAAACCCCAACTTGTTCCTCCAAGGAAGTGGAGTATTTCTGAGTACTAAATTCTTTGTTTTTAAAGATTTTGTTTATTTATTAGAGAAAGAGAGAGAGAGAGAGCATATGAGTGGGGCAGAGCAGAAGGAGAGGGAAAAGTGGACTCCGTGCTAAGCGTGAGTCAGACATGGGGCACAAATCCAGGATCCCATGATATGACTGGACCCCAAGGCAGACACTTAACCAACTGAGCCACCCAGGAACCCCTGTTTCTTAGTGCTAAATTCTGAGTGGGGTTGAGAGCTAACAGCTTCTCTCAAGTTTTTTTCCTTCATTTGTTCACTGTTTGAATCTTTCCTCATTTATTATGTGGCCGCTGTATGCCACACACAGTGCTAGATGATAGAGATAAGCAGTAAGCAAGACATAGTCCCTTCTCTGGCCTCATTGTCTAGAATCTGCAGGACATGCAGGGTTGAGGGAACCACTCCGAAGGGACAGGTGGGCTCCCCGGTAGATCCTTCAAAGGGCAGGGTTTCTCCAGTTAGTTGGCATTTCAAATTGACATTCAGGACCCACAACCTCTAAATCAATGCCAGGATGTTTGCAGTATACTTCAGCATGAGATGCCAGAAGGGGGCTAAACAAGAACTAAATGATGGGGGTCTAGTAAGGCTGAGGTTATTTCTAGAGTGGGGACCAGAGAGAAGTGATGTATTAGTGACACAGCTCCTTCTTTGGGGAGGGGGAGGAAAGCCAACTCACCTGAAGCTAATTTACTGAATGGCAAATGAACCTAAGGACTTGTTGCTTTTCACTAGGAAAGTTTAAGTAATTCTTACAAGATGCAATGATTTTAACAGCTTTTTGAGGATGTGTGTGGTCTTTAAGGTCATATTAGTATGCTGGCATTTTATGGAGTCTTCAGTCTGTGTTTGCCTTGTAATGAGAGGGGACTGGGGCTGAGAGATGAGAACACCCTGCAGAGCCTGGACTGCTGATCTAGAAGAGAGAGAGAGGGTGGAGGGACAGTGAATGGGCACTTAGCAGAGAGGCAGAGTAAGAATATATTCATGACAAGTACACTCATCAAAAATATGTATTCTTGAGGGCCAAGAATTCTCAGGAAAATATTTTTCTTTTGAATAATAATAAGCCAATTTATTATGCCCCTCAGTACCTTTTTTTCCCTTTCCCTCACTGTTCCATACCCCACTGGAAGTATTGTGAATCCCTTGCTTCTAGTCGAGAATTTCCATCGGTTCGGGGGCTCCTGGGCATTGAAGCTACAGGTGATGTGAACTTCGTATAGCTTAGAACTGGAATACAGATGTCTTCAAGTGACTTGGCATTGAGAACTATTTTTTAAAAATCTCATTTACTGAAAGCACGTACAGTTTCATTTTCCACAGCGGATTTTTCTTTTTCACCGATAAGGAAAAGTTTGCATTTGTACCTCATTTTGTAACTTTCAACATGCTATCTCTTGTCCACATAGAAAGTCTGAGTTAATTTAACTCACTTGATCGTACCCTCTAGTGTCCCAGGGACAGTTGGAAGTAACCTGTAGAAAGATGTAGAATTAAACAGAACTAAAAATAAATAAATAAATAAATAAATAAATAAATAAATAAATAAATAAATAATAGAGGAGGACCTTGCGGTGAAGGAAAAATAAGGGGAGTTGAATAAAGCCAGTGGGAAAACAACTTGTTTCCATAAAGTCATTTGTAATTGCTAGAGCTGGGCTATACCAGCCAAAACAGAGAGGGAAACTTTGTTTATAAAAATAACATGGTCATTAGATGAAAAGAATAAGTGCCCAGGATCACAGTTTTTCTTGGTCCTGGGACCTGAGAGAATGTTCCACATCGTGTTCTCGTAAAAGAACACCGTGTGTCTTGCGCACGGTACTAACTTGTGTGTGAGAAGTGCAATAGTGGGTTCCTCCTGACTGCTCCCTATAATATCCGGCTCCGTAAGGCTTACGGGATTGTACCAGAATACGTTATAATAGTTCTCTGAGGACATATAACAATGTAGTTCAGGTTCACAGTTCTCTGAGGCTGGACAGGATCCAAAGGCAACATCCAGGAATGGGTGGACTCTTGGCCTTTTGGGCATTCCTCCGTGACTGTTATTTCTTGTAACCCACTGTTTTTAAATGTGTAGCTGAGAACTCGGGTTAGATTCTTTGGCAAGAACCCGAGAGGCTCTGAGTTGGCTCAGACAAAATCATTATCCTCATTTCACAGATGAAGAAATGGGACCTGGGAGAAGCTGATGATTAGCCAAGGCTGTGTGGTCAGTGGCAGAGCCGGGACCAAAGCCAGATTCTTCTGACTCTAAATCGAGGGCTCTTTCAAGCATTTCATCTCTCTTGTCTAGTTTAAGTAGAATTCTATTAGAATTTTGAAATGTTAAGAACGAATATTTTAAACAACCATAATATACTTCCTACTTAGATGTTAAATTTTTGGCTAAAAGAAGACATTAGCTGCAGAGCTGAAGTTCTGACCTGCCCCCCTGTCCCCCCAACTTCCTTTGTCCTCACTCTGCAGTTAGTGGGTAGCATTCCTGACTCTGTTTTTTTCATCATGTATATGTGTGTGTGTGTTCAAAATTCATATAAGGTATATAAATGACTTCATAGTGTCCCAGTCCTTTTGCACTTGCTTCCCTCCCCACCCCCATTATCGTTTTGATATATAACCTTGCTGATACTGGTCGGGTGTTCATTTTAGCTGTGGCATAGTCTTCCTTGCATGAATCAACGACAGTTTATACATTCTTCTACTGATGGGATTCAATTATTTCCACTTTTTTTCTGTTATCAATGATTCCACCACGAACATTCTTGAATACGTCTCTTTGTGTACAATTTTTTTTAAGATTTTATTTTTAAGTAATCTCTACATACAATGTGGGGATCGAACTCACAACTCCAAGGTTAAGAGTCTCAGACTTCACCAACTGAGCCAGCAGGTGCCTTTCTGTGCAATTTTAGAGCATTTTTTTTAGTTGGCAGAAATTTCAGCCACCAATAGTTGCTGCTCCTACTTGAGCAGCGGTCAGATGCTGAGTCCTCCTGGGAAAACCTTGCATCCCCCCAAATGCTGTTTGGGTCCATTTCAGCCATTGCTCTTCCAGGCTCAGTGAGCCTTTCTTGCCCTCCAGCTCCTTGTACATCTCTAGTTGGTTTGTTCTGGTTCTTGATTGTGGCCTGTTCTAAGCACCAGTTACTTCTCAAGGACCCTACCCCACCCTTGCTCCTGCTGCTTCCCAGAGGTGACTTCGCTTCTTATTTTCCTGAGAAGAATGAGGTCATCTGATGAGAGCTTCCTAAATCCCTCTCTCCCAAATTTCTCAGCATTTCCACCTATAAGGATGGTGAACATGTCTTTGTAAACCGTAAATTCTTTATGGAACAAATGGAGGTATAATTTTTTTTTTTTAACTTCTCAAACCTAAAAGGGACTTTTGTCTTACCAGGTGCTGCACCATCTTCAGAATCACTAATTCAGATACCTTCTGACCATAGCGTCCACTCTTCTGGCTTAACTGCAAAAGCGCCCTCACTGTCATGGTTCTTTAGCTGCACAGAGATGTGGGTCTGGATGTTTCTTCATTCTGCCTGTTGGCCCCTTCCTGTCTGCATATCCTCTCTTTCCATGTCCTGCTCCTGCCAACTCCCACCTTAGACCTCCCCTTTAGAGCCCTGCTCTTTCCTGCACTGACCTGCCTGGTGTCATCTGGGAACTTTCCTTTTCTCCTGTGTTTGAGATCTACTATTTGTTTTTCTCATTTTTAGTTTTCTATTTTGTGGGAATACTTTCTTTCCTCTTTCTTGTTTTACTTTCTTATTTTGCTGGAGCAAGTCTTCCAGTAGCTAAGAGTGAGTGCCTAGGACATGAATTTTTTGGAGCCTTGCATATCAGGAAAGGACTTTTCTATGTCCTGACACTTGATTAATACTTCCACTGGATAGAGATTACAGGTTGAAAATAATCTGATTTTTAAAAATTGTGGTACAATAATACATATGACATAAAATTCCTTTTTAACCATTTTTAAGTGTATAGCTCAATGGTATTAAGTACATTGACCTAGCTGTGTAATTGTCACCACCATCCATCTCCAGATCTCTATTTCTTGCAAAACTGAAATTCTATACCCATTAAATAATTAAAAGTTAATTGAAAATTAATTAAAACAATTAATTCCTCATTCCTCTTACCCCACACCACCTGGCAACCACCATTCTACTTTCTGTGTCTGAATTTGACTACTCTCGGTACCTCATATAAGTGGAATCATACAGTATTTGTCTTTTGTGACTGGCTTATTTCACTTAGCATAGTGTCCTTCTGTTGTGGCCACATTGTAGCATATGTCAGAATTTCCTTCTTACTTAAGGCTGAGTAATATTCCATTGTGTGCACATGCCACATTTTGTTTATCCATTCATCCATAGATGAACACTTGGACTGCTTTAACCTTTGGCTACTGTGGATAATGCTGCTATGAATATGAGTGCATAAATATCTCTTTAAAACTCTGCTTTGTTTTTTTGTGCATAAACCCAAAAGTGGAATTTCTGGGTCTAATTTATTTTTCATTTTTAAAAGGAAACTCCACACTGTTTTCCATAGTGGCTGCCCCATTTTGCATTCCTACAAACAGAACATAAATGTTCTAATTTCTCCACATCCTTAACAACACTTACTGTATTCTGTTTTTTTTTTTTTTTCATTTTAAATAGTAGTCATCCTAATGCACTTGAGGTGATATCTCATTGTGGTTTTGATTTACATTTTCCTTACGATTAACGATGTTGACCTCAAGTCCCTTGCCCATTTATTTTTTCTTTGCCTATTTTTGATTGGGTTTTTTTGTTTTTGAGGTATGGGAGTTCTTTATATTCTGAATATTAATTTCTTACCAGATATATGATTTGCAAATATTTTCTCCCATTCTATGAGCTGCCTTTTTACTCTGTTGATAGTATCCTTTGATGCACAGATTAATTTGTTTATTTTTAAAGACTTATTTATTTGAGGGAGAGAGAGAGGGGTCAGGGGCAGAGAGAGAGAGTGAATCTCAAGCAGACTTCCCACTGAGGGCAGAGCCTGAGTTGGGGCTCCATCTCAAGACCCTGAGATCATGACGTGAGCCAAAATCAAGAGTTGAACATTTAACCCACTGAGCCAACCAGGTGCCCTAATGCTCAGAAATTTTTAGTCTTAATGTAGTCTATTTTTTTTTGCCTGTGCTTTTGGAATCATGAAAGAAATCATTTCCAAATCCAGTGTCATGAAGCTTTTGCTCTGTGTTTTTTTTCTAAGAGTTGTATAGTTTTAGCTTTTAGGTTTTAGATTTTATGTTTAGGTTTTCTCAGAACTTTTAATGTATTCCTCTCTGTCCATTGTCCAGTGTTGTTATATAAAAAGTCTGATGTTCTGATTCTTGTTTCTTGATGTGTGGTCTATTTTTTTTTTTTCTCTCTGGGAGATTCTTTATCCCAGCTATTCTGAAATTTTGCAATAACGTAATTTGCTGAGAGCCTTTTAAAAAATATTTTTGGGGACACTTATGCTCTTATAAGATGGAAATACTTGTCCTTCAGTTCTGGAAAGTCTTGTATTACTTCTTTGATTATTTCTTTCTCCGTGTTCTCACTTGGATGTTAGACCCACTGGATTTGTCCTTTATGTTTTATGTATATTTTAAAATTTTTTCTCTTTTTTGTTTGTGGAAGATGTCCTTGTTTTATGTTCTCTTTCATTGATCTTTTAAAATAGAATATAATTTTTTATTTTTTTATCATAATACCCTGTTCCTGTCTTACTGCCTTGCCCAGGTCCATCTTCTTGGTCCTGACTTGGTGTTCTTGGCTTAATTTCCATTGGGCTTGAAGCACTTACTTTGGAAAAAAAAAAAAAAAAAGGAATGTGCCCAAGTTACCTGAATTCCAAATAGAATAGAAATCTGGCCTTTGGAACTGAAGCCGTGGTGTCTGATGTACAGCTGAAATTTCTTTATTTTTTACAGCTGAAATTTCAAAACTGAATTCCTACATTGTCTCCAAACTTGTTCCACCTGCATCCTTCTCTGCCTCAATTTATGGCTTCTCCATCCTTCCTGATGCTTAAGCCAAAAGTTTTGGTCATTTTTTATTTTTCTCTTTCTCTCACACTTGACCTCAAATCCATTAAAAAATCTTGTTGGTGCCATCTTCAAAATATGTTTAGAATCTCACCACTGATCACTACTACTCCTGAGGTCCCAGCTAGCATCTGGATTTCTGTAATAGCATTTTCTCCTAACATTTTATTATGGAAATTCTCAATATACAACCAAGTTGAATTTTGTCCACATACTCATATTTCAGCCCTAGGTTCCACCCTTAACATTTTACCACCTTTACTTCCTCTTTATTATCATCCACCCATCCCTCTGTCCATCCATTCTGTAATAACCTTTTAACTTCGTTCCTTGTCCCATGTTTTATTCCCAATACATCAAGCTAGGTGATAATTTTGAAACCTAAGTCAAATCATGTCTCCCTTCTGGTCAAAACTCTGAAAGCGCTACCCATTTCACTACTACTAACTCTGTAGTTGCTATGATCCCAAAAGGGAAGATTGTCTTGGTAACTTACAGATTCCAGTGGAATTGTGAATTCATATTGAGCTTCTGTGCATTTGCATCACTGAGAGTGAAATTGACTTTTGTCTTTGGAGGAAATGAAAGAAACTCTACTGCTATTCAAGAGGGCTGTGATTAAAATCTTTAAACATTTGTTCCTGCCAAGGTAGTTTTCTTATATTTTGGTCTTCATTTCAGCATGTGTGTGGGTATAGATAGATGTTTGTAAACAAGACTAAGTCTGATCTCCAAAGGGCTTTCCAAAGTAATTCTGTCTAATAGAATATGACTTTTACATGGACTTTTTCTTTTCTTTTCTTTTTTTTTTTTTAAGGAAATAGAAGTTTGTTGAGTACACTGCAAGGGAATAGCAGGCAGGACAGCAGAGGAGAGATTACTGCTTGGGTATTATTAAAAATCCAGTGAGTAAAGAAAAAGCTAGTGATGTATCTTTCGTTGTATGTACATTGTCACGTGAGGGTGTAAAATGGAAGAAATGCTGATTATATTTGTAACTGATACTGTGAAGCCTTTTATGAGTTTTAAAATTAATTTTATGGTGTCTTTTAAAAAAAAAGTCAATTATGATCAATTTCAGTTTTTATTTCTCCCTGAAGTTTTCTTTTCTTTCCTACATTTGCCTCTAGATTCCTCTTTTTGTTTTGATCCCTCCTTTCATTCTTGGGGGCTTACCTTCAGTGACTGCTAATATTTGGCTGTCTGTTCATACTTAAGAGTGGGGAATGAAGAAGTCAATTAATGGAATTTCACAATAAGGTGATTTGGCAGAGAACTGACCTTTCCATATAGGAACCCCAAATATCAGGATCTGGTAGTCCTCTCTAGGGGCTTTTACTTTCTCCAGGAGAGAATCCTCTGGAATCCCACCTATGGGTAGAGCTGGATATCTAGTGAGTAGGTCTCGCTGCTGATGCTTTTGGAAGAAGAGGGTGGATGAGGGCTAAGAGTCTTACTGTTGCTGTGGAGACTTGCCTAAAATCTTGCTATCAGCCCTTATCACCAACATACTGTTTTGTTTATTTTTGTGTCTTTGTGTCATCCTCAACTCCTGCTATATCTTCTGCCCCATGTTCTACTCCTTTTAGGGATTCTTCAAGGATAGGGATAGGGAAGCTGGAGTTAATAGGAAAGCCAGGAATTTTTGGTAGCAATTTAGGGACAAAATAATGAGGTCACGGGCAGAGGTGATGACTAAAGAAATGAAGAAATACATATGGAAAAGAAGCAACCCAAACCGTTATCAATACTTAAAACTTAAAGACATATCCAGGGCTTTGGGGAGATTGGTGACCTGGTGGTAACAAAGGCAGGAAACTTTTGCTGGAAGAATCATGATCTTTAGAAAATTTCAGTGTGTGATAGAAGGGCAGAATTCCAAGGTTAAAATGTACCAATGTGGGGATCCCTGGGATCCCTCAGCGGTTTGGAGCCTGCCTTTGGTCCAGGGCGTGATCCTGGAGTCCCAGGATCAGGTCCCGCGTTGGGCTCCCTGTGTGGAGCCTGCTTCTTCCTCTGCCTCTCTCTCTCTCTCTCTCTCTGTCTCTCATGAATAAATAAATAAAATTCTTTAAAAATTGTACCAATGGAAATTAAAAATAATTACTTCCCAAATGCAGGCTTTCTAGGTCTGTGCTAATTTAGCACATCAGCGTTCATAATTTGGGAAGTTTTCATCCTTAAGTTCTTTTACCCTTCATTTTAGTATTGTGACAAGGTTTTAATTTTTACTGATGGTTAAAAAGGGAGAGAATCTTGATAAATTCATTTCATAAATTATAATAAATACCATTTATATACTGTCGTGCATCTACTGTAGTAAGCACTCAATAAATGTTAGGTGTTTTTAAGTTTCATGTGTTTTTTTTTATTGAATTCCACCAGCCACTCTGTAGTATACATACTATCATTCCCATTCTCTAGCAGTGGCCACTGCTGTTCTGAGCATTTGGGACTTGGTCAAGGCCAACACAGGGCTCTTTTACGGAAGTGGCTACATTCACCCAGAACGTTATTATCATGGAGAGGGTGGTTTAGCAGCACAGTTGGTATTGGCTGGTGAATGGCACTGCTTTGTTGTGAGCTAACAAGTGCAGTAGTCTTATATCCAGAGAACTGCTACATATTTTTTTTCCAAAAGTGTAGTGAATGGTTAAAATTGATTGTTCCGGCATTTTGTGGCTGTCCTTAGAAAAATAAAGTGCCTGAAAAGAAATAGTGGAGTAGAGTGGAGCTTAAAAGTTATCTGGTCTGATTTTTCCAAAGACATCCAGATGGCCAAGAGACACATAAAAAGATGCTCAACATCACTCCTCATCAGGGAAATACAAATCAAAACCACAATGAGACATCACCTTTTACCTAGTCAGAATGGCTATAATAAAACAACAATAACAACAACAACAACAACAAGAAATAACAAATATTGGTGAAGATGTGGAGAAAAAGGAATCCTCATACACTGTTGGTATGAATGTAAACTGGTGCAGCCACTGTGAAAAACAGTCTGGAGGTTCCTTAAAACATTAAAAATAGAAGTACCATTTGATTCAATAATTCCACTACTGGGTATTTACCCAGAGAAGACAAAAACACGAATTCAAAAAAATACATGCACTTCTATGTTTATTGCAGCATTATTTACAATAGCCAAGATATGGAAGCAACCCAAGTGTCCATCAATAGATGAATGGATAAAGATGATGTGGTGTATGTATACAATGGAATGTTATACACTGATTAAAAAAAGATGAAATCTTGCAATGTGAGACAACATGGACGGACCTATAGGATATTATGCTAGGTGAAATAAGTCAGACAGAGAAAGACAAATACTGTATTTCACTAGGTGGAATCTAAATAAACAAACAAAAAGCAGAAACAGACCCATAAATACAGAAAACAAACTGATGGTTGCCTGAGGGGAAAGATGTAGGAGAAGGCACAAAATGATAAAGGGCAATGGAGATACAGGCTTCCGGCTTTGGAAAGAATAAGTCATGGGGATAAAAGGTACAGCAGAGGGAATATAGTCAATAGTGTTATAATAAGTTGTATAGTGAAGGGGCAGCTACACTTGTGGTGAGCACAGCATAATCACTGTGTTGTACATCTGAAGTTAATGTACCCTGGTGTGTCAACTGTACATCAATCAAAAAAGTCACCCAATCTGCGAATTTGTACCAAGAGCTTCTGGTCCAGGGATGATGAAAGGACAGGTGATAACAGAATTAGGAAAAGTTGATAGGAAAAAAGGTGAAGAAACTTACTGCATATGTGCCACCAACTATCTTATGTGAGCTTGTAAGCAGATAAAAGCTAATGACTGTCAGTTGCTAGGAATAGCTCTATAACTCAACCAATAAAGGGACATCCTTCAGAATTGCTAGGTGGATCATAAATAATATGGTGCAGATAAAGACTAGGAAAAAGTGATGGGAAAAAGTGATGACCTTTAAAGCACTAAAGAATTACCTGAGTGTACCCACATTGTCTTGTCTGATCAGCCTCTGAACATGAGACAGATGTCCCTTTCCTCTTGCTGACACTGAGTTTTTCCAGTGTTCAGAAATAAGAGAACTGTTAAGCTACAAAAAAGAATGTTAGGAATCTTTTCTGGAAATTTCTGAAAAAGAAACGTTTTCTAATATTTAATTTATGTCAAGTGTATTTTCCTCATTATGAAGATCTACATGTTCCATAGCACATCGATTAGAGAACTGATCCTGAACTAAGTAATACCTTGTTCTTTATTTTGTCATCATTTGATTAAAATAAAAGCACAAATGTTTCTCTTATTACAGCAGAAATATGCATTCACCATTTGAAATTTTAAAAATGTAAATAAGCAAAAGGAAGGAAATAAAAATCACCCATAATTCTGTTCACGAGAGATAATCTCTATTCAAATTTAATTTTTGAGTTGAAAAAATTCGAATTATAATAATCCAAAGTAAATGCCAAAGTTTCTTTCAAAAATGGAAATTCTTGTGTTTGAGGTTTTAGAGACACCAAAAGGATATTAAGATGTATTGCCTAAGCAAACCGCAGCGACTTCAAAATTGCTATGCCATTTATAAAAGTGTGCCTATTAATTTATATGAATTTTATTTTATTTTTATATTTTAAAAAATATTGTATCCATTTATTCATGAGAGACACACAGAGAGAGAGAGGCAGAGACACAGGCAGAGGGAGAAGCAGGCTCCATGCAGGGAGCCTGACGTGGGACTCGATCCCGGGTCTCCAGGATCAGGCCCTGGGCCAAAGGCAGCGCTAAACCACTGAGCCACCGGGGCTGCCCAATTTATATGAATTTTAAAAGCACAATTCCACACCATTCCACTTGATTTTAGAATCTTTAAATGCCACTATGTTAATTCTTTAATGAGTTCTTGGTTATGGGCCTGCAGATGGTCCGTTATTTTCATTCTCATACCTGGATTTGTCACATAATTGTGTGTAACTTTTATTTGAAAAGGAAAAATCAAGCTATGAGGAACCCCCGGAAGGGCTCTTCCCTGCCAAATCTATTTGCACAGGGAAGCTGGAACATAAATGAGATGATGGCCTTGGGGTTTTTTTTCTGATAGACCCTCGTGACTCCTGTGAGCCTGTGGCCACGCCCTTGTTCCTCTTTCTACCTTCCTTTTTCATAATGTTTCTAGCTTCGTAATTCAGATCCTGAGAAATCTCTCAAAGGTTTTCTTTTCTACTTTGTTCCAGTTTTTCATGGGCCCTGTTTAACAAATAACTTCCACCCTGGAGATATCAAAAGTTTCTCACCAAAAACAGTTGTGTTGGAAATGTCATCATAAATTATCTTTAGTCAGGTCCTTATGACCTCTGTAGCACAGTCTGAGAAATAATTGTACTAAGACAGTTTTTGGGTTAATCATCTAACACTTTGAACTGATTCAGTCTTTAAAGTTTAATTTTACTTTTTTTTTTTTTAAAGATTTTATTCATTTATTCATGAGAGATAACAGAGAGAGAGAGGCAGAGACACAGGCAGAGGGAGAAGCAGGCTCCATGCAGGGAGCCTGGCGTGGGACTCGATCCCTGGTCTTCAGGATCACGCCCTGAGCCAAAGGCGGCGCTAAACCGCTGAGCCACTGGGCTGCCCTAATTTTACTTTTGATGGACATATTTTAGAAGCTCTAAGAAATTCTTCAGTAAATAAAAAATTATTATATTTTATTGACTTGATTGCTAATAAGTTTTCCCCATTAAAAACAGAAACCTTAGGGCACCTGGGTGGTTCAGTGGTTGAGCGTCTGTCTGCCTTTGGCTCAGGTGGTGATCCTGGAGTCCCAGATCCAGTCATGCATCAGCTTCCCACGGGGAGCCTGCTTCTCCCTCTGCTATGTCTCTGTTTCTCTCTGTGTGTCTCTTATGAGTAAATAAATAAAATCTTAAAAAAAATAAAAAAACAATAACAAAAAACACCCAGAAACCTCTCGAGCAGATACAGTTAGTTAACCCATGAACAATGTGGGAGTGAGGGGCGCTGACCCTCCTCCCCACCCACACAGTTGCAAATCCACGTATAACTTTTGACTCTCCTCAAACTTAACTACTGATAGCCTACTGTGGAAGCCTTGCTGACAACAAGATAAAGATAACAATCGATTAACACATATTTTGTGTGCATGTATATATATATATAATACATAATATACATATAATATATATATTACTTACTGTATTCTTACTATCAATAAGCTAGAGAAAAGAAAATGTCAAGAAAATCATAAGAGAAAATGTATTTTCACTACTGTAAAATATCTTTGTACAAGTGGACCTGTGCAGTTCGAGCCCATGTTCAAGGGTCAACTATAGTTATTTTAAGGTCTAGACTTCTTTTCACTAATACATTCTTTTTCTTCAACTTTAATATACAATGTAGTGGATTTCACCTACCCTTCTAGAGCAGGAATATTTGATTTTCTGATTATCACTTTGTTCTCTATTGTTCTGTTTTTATTTTAAATTTTTTCTTTTACATTTAATACCTTATATTTGATTAATAGTGCATGGTGATGAGTGATTCTCAGAGACATTCTTATTAAATTCAAGGTATTTGAATAATGCGAATGATATCATTTGGAGTGAAATGCTGTTTTATAGTTAGTGTACTCCTGACAGTCACATCTCTCTCCAGCTTCAGGTGTGGGACATGCCTTCTTCTTTGCTTCCACAGCACTTTCTACATACATTTCTTAGAGGATTTCACTCGGTATTATGTTCATTTGTCATTCTCAGAAGGTTGAATTCCTTGGAGCACTTGGGTGGCTCTGTTGGGCTACCACGTCTTGATTTCAGCCGGGTTCGTGATCTCAGGGTTGTGAGAATAAGCCCCGTGTTGGGCTCTGCCCTAAGCATGGAGCCTGCTGCAGATTCTCTTTCCCTTTGCACATCCCCACTCCTGGCCCTGCTCATGTACGTGTTCTCCCTCTCTCTCTTAAAAAAAAAAAAAAAGGAAAAAAAAATTGAATGCTTTGAGAGCAGGAGCTAGGATGTTTAACTACTTGTTGAATAAATGAATGAAAGAAAGAATAAATAAAACATGGCAATTTTAGCTAGCTCTATGAGGTACCAACATATATTGGTTAGGAGCATAGACTCTGAAGCCAAAGCCACCTGTCTTCAAATCTTAGTTCCATCATTTATTAGCTATATGTCCGTAGACAACTGTATGTGACATTTCGTTTTGGTCTTTCAAATATGAGGATAATTAGAGTACCCAATTCGTATAGTTGTTTTAAAGATTAATTGAGGTTATATATGCAAAGTGCTCAGAACGGTGCCTTTATATAGTAAATGCTATACAAGTGTTTGCTACTATTGCTCTTATACCCCCTTTAAGAAAATAGTCCTGGCATGGAATAGTGGATGCCTTTAGGAAATTCATTCTGGAATTCAGTTTTTCTCCCATCATCATGAAGAAGTACTTTGTCTTCACTTTGGGTTCAGGAGTCCTTGAGTATGGCAAGAGGTAGTAGAGATCCTCAATACATTAAAAGCTGAAAACATTTGTACCTTTATCAAGCATCAAGCTGCACAGGCTCACTTGAACTAACAAACAGCTTTTCATTTTGGTTAGAAGCCTATCAACTCAGTATAGTAACACTGTTAAGGCAGGCAGGCTCTGCTTCATCTTAATTCCAAGGGTAAAACAAATTAATTATTAATTAACAAACATAGTTTATTTTGGTAAAATCTTTAACAACAGCAGTCCGTGGGAGAGATAATAAAGGGGTTTTGGATGATAAACAGAGTGGGGAAAACAGAATTTTGAAAGACTTTTGTTTGGTAACTTCTAAGATTTTATTAACTTGAATTTTTAAAAGTAAGCATCCATACCAGTGTGGGGGCGAGGATGGGAGAAGAGGGCAGGGCAGGGCAGGACAGGGGTTAAGAATTCTCCTCTACTGGTAATAAAGCTCCAGATCCATCCCATCCTGGAGTTCATAGTCCCCCTAAAGGCATGTTGTCTTGAAAAATCATGTGCCACTTCTTCAGGACGATATTTTTCCAACAGGTGCCATTTTGGGGCTGCAATCAAGCTCTTAAGATCTCCCATGATTTCATCAGTGTTTTACTTAATGAGGACCTTCTTCCCTAGCTTGTCATTACAAACAACCTTGATTATCCTGTTTGGAGCTGGAAATGCCTGGAATCCACCAATACCACAACCTTCTTGCTCAAGGACTGATGGATCTTTGAAGTCTGGCTCTAGCATTAAACTGTTGGATGATTTTTATTCTTTGGATAAAATGGTCTGATTGATTGTATCTAGCTGTTGGCCTCAGGTTTATTTATCGTTGTCTCCCTCCCACTACTTTATTATAATGAATTTCCAACATGCAGGAAAGGTAAACACTTTTACAGCGAATACCCAGAACACATTGAACATATAGATTTTACCACTAATGTTTTGCTGTATTTGTTTGATCAGGTGTCTGTACATCATTTTTCTATTCATTCCCTAATACATTTTATATTTTTGGTTAGGTTTATTTCGATAAGAAAGTCATCATCTATGTAGGAAAAGTCGAGTTTTTCAGCCCCCAGGGTACTATTACTGGTGTACACATGCATGAAGTAATAAAAAATTAACTCTTACTGGAAGGATTCTTTAAGAGTCAAAGTGGGGGTAGAGGAAAAAAATGTGTGGAAAAGTGAGTGCTTGGGAAAATAATTCAATATAACAGATAACTTTATCAAAACATCCTTCTTGATATACTTTTTTTTCAGTTTCACTTTGCAAGCTATGCAAGCTCAGTTATTGTTTCCAGTAAATGGCAACATTTATGGAGCAGAAAGGAACTACGTTAAATGAAAAGTTATAAGGAAAATCCTTGCAGATTGAAGTGAAAGATAAAATACATCCAAACAGCTAAGCCGTCACTTTGTGTCAACGTTACTTCCCCCAAGCAAGTTATGGAATCTCATTGGGTGGCTTCCCCCTTCGCCCCTGGTGTAGAATCCACAGTGCTAGCTGGTCGGGAGTCCTGCCAGCAGCTCGAATAGGTCACAGGGCAAAATCTTGATTATGATTCAAGAAAAGAAGGCGTAGTCACTTTGCCTCATGAACTACAGAAACACTCACTAGAAAACTGCTTCTCTTGGAAGGGCACGTTTCATTTGCTGCTGCCTTCTGGCAGCGCGTGTTTACTAGAAACACAGAGTTGCAGAGTCACTAATGAGCATTTATCCTTTACTTTTAGTTCGCTTCTTTAACTGGGATGGACATGATATAATCTCCGTTGAGTCAAAGGATGGCATCTAGTCCTGTGCCTCCCACCGAGGATGAACAGGTTTCCTTGGGCATCGATGATCGGCATATTTCACTGCAAGGTAATTAAGATGGGGGGGGGGGCACCCGTAGTAACTGTGGAAACCTTACCCTCACCTTTCCATCTACTGCATTCTGTCTCTCTTAGATATTTTTCCAGTGGCAGAACCTTTCAGTGTATGTAAATGTCTTTATTGCTACCTCGGCTCTCTAAGAAAGTAAGAAATAATTGGAAGGAATTTGGTATCACGGTTTCTCACTGACTGCATTCTACTTGTAGTGAAAATAGATAACGATAGTTTGCTTGGAATTGTTTGCACTTATTTTACATCTTTTTGCATAGCCTAACTTTTAAATGTACATCCTTATCTTGCCTAAAAAGAAAAGATTAGTGGTATGATCATGAGTGAATAACCTTTTAATCCTGTTAATCATATTATGCATTTATGCAGACTCAGCACTGTCTTTATGTACATATATATTGTTTTAATGCTTCTTGTGGAGCTTGGCAATATTTGTTTTGTACGTTAAAAATTCATTAGTCTTTTCACCATTGTTGATAAAGTAAATCTTGGAGCTGAGTAAAGTTAGCTAGTGTAGAAGAAATAAGGCGATGCTAAGTCTTTGAAAATATTTATGAGACTATGTATTTTAAAATAATCTTTAAAATTATGTACAGGTTTTTTTTACTTATTATTTATTTGTTTGAGAGAGAGAGACAGAGAAAGAGAGTGCGGGGAGGGGAGCAGAGGAAGAAGGATAAACGGACTTCATGCTGAGTACAAAGCCTAATGTGGGGCTCCATCCTAGGACCCCGACATCATGCCCTGTGCTGAAATCAAGAGTCAGACACTAAACAACTGAGTCACTCAGATGCCCCAAGATTATGTATACTTTTATACGATATTCTTAGAATGTTACTTAGAAGCCACAGATTTTGAGTCATTTATTTTTATTTTATTTTGTACTTTATTTTCTATTGAGATATAAAGACATGCAACATCTTAATTCGTTTCAGGTATACAACATAATAATTTGATATTTGTATATACTGTGAAATGATCACCACAGTAAGTCTGGTTAATATCCATTACCATATATAATTATAGATTTTTTTCCTTATGATGAGACCTTTTTATATTTGCGCTCTTAGCAATTTTCAAATATACTATGCAGTATTACTAGCTACAGTTACCATGCTGTACATAACTTGTATTTGAGTCACTCATGACAGAGATCACAAATGACTTCCTTTTCTGATATTTTCTTTTTTTAAAAGACTTTTATTTGACAGAGAGTTACAGCCAGAGAGTACAAGTGGGGTAGGGAGATGGGATGGCAGAGGGAGAAGGAAAAGCAGACTCCCTGCCAGGCAGGGAGCTGGACACCAGGCTTCATCACAAGACCCTGGGATCATGACCCGAGCCAAAGGCAGATACTTAACTGACTGAGACACCTAGGCATCCCTGATATTTTCTTTTTAATTAAAAATATGTTTTGAATGATTAGCTTCTTGACTTTGGGATCAAGAGCTATTCTAATAGGCTATACCTACAAGTATCAGTCTTTTAAAAACAAATATCGGGGATTCCTGGGTGGCGCAGCAGTTTAGCGCCTGCCTTTGGCTCAGGGCGCGACCCTGGAGACCCGGGATCGAATCCTACATCGGGCTCCCGGTGCATGGAGCCTGCTTCTCCCTCTACCTGTGTCTCTGCCTCTCTCTCTCTCTGTGACTATCATAAATAAAAATAAAAAAAAAAAAAAAGGAGAAAAGGAGGATTAAAAAAAATAAAAAAAATAAAAAAATAAAAAAAATAAAAATAAAAACAAATATCATGTAGTTTATATAGACTAAAAACATGTAATGTGTTGAAGTAGTACTTGAGGTAAGAATTTTAAAGCTTTTCAATAAGTAAATTTTTTATAGTGTTATATAGTATCCACAAGTAATTGGAATTAAATTTTCATTTAATCGGGTAGGGAATGAGTAAGATAGGTGATGGGGATTAAGGAGGGTACTTGTAGTGAGGGACTGGGTGATGTATGGAAGTGTTGAGTCACTGTATTATACACCTGAAACTAATATAATACTGTATGTTAACTATACTGGAACTTAAAATTAACTTAAATTACATTGAGAAATTTTTCATTTAACTGAAAGAAAAAACCTTTTGTTCTTGTTTTTCTCTGAAGTTTTGGTTGCATGTGAGTAATAATTCATGTAACCTAAAACATATCAGGAAGATAGTGCATCAATAAATAGTAAGGTAAATCTAATTTCTATTGCTAGCTGTGGCTCTTACTAGTTCTTTGGACAAAAGGCTTTATCTGTTTTGAGTCTTAGGTTCCTGTTATTTGAAATATGGATGGTATGCCTATGTTGCACCTGTGTTTTAAAGATGAACAATAATGCATAATGCATGAAAGGGATCTCACTTAGTACCTGACACAGAACAGAAGTTTAATAAATGCATTTTAACTTCTTTTTACATATTTAAAGTCAAAATCTGTGTCCCAAAAGGTTTCTTATCTAGGAGTACACAGCTTGAGTAGAAACAACTTAGTGTATAGAAAAAAATTATAAACCAGAGTCTGGTTTTTACTGTTTTGTTGTTGTTGTTTTGGCATTCCTATTCAATGGCTTCTCATCATATGTAAGATAGTCTAGACTTCTTGGTGTGGTTCACAGGCTCTTCTAGTCTGGTGCTCCTTTCTCATTGCCCTCATCTCCCACCTCACTCCCATAAGCACTCTGTACTCCAGCTATATGGCTTCCCAAAGGCCCACACTCCCCCTGCCCGTGTGCTTTTGTCCAGGCTGTCCCTTAGAGTCTCCTTGCTTCTTCCTCCCACTTGAAGAAATCCAGCTTGCCTATCCCTCATCTATCCTTTATCCATCCCAGAGTCAGCCAGTCTCAGCCTCTTCCTGAGCCCTGCCATCTTTTTGGCTGAGCGTCATACTTCCCTCTCTTCTCCCGTAGTCCTTATTTTGCCACTTACAGTGTTATCATTTTTATATTTCATAATGTTTTCTTCCCCACTGCAGGGCACTCCAAGACCTCTATGTCACGGCTCTAGCTTCCACAGCACTCTTACAAATATGATCTCATTCAGTCCTCACAACCACACTGTAAGGTAGATATTTTTATCTTCAAGGTACAGAGAAGGAAGCTGTGGCTCAGGAAGATGGAATTACTTTCCCAGAGTCACACAGCTAGTGAGCGAGCAACAGAGCTGGGGTTTGACCTGGAGGATGGTTTTCTTTCCACGGCACCATACCTCTTCACATGTCAACACACGTAGATACATTTGAAGAACAATTTGAAAAAGGAATTTCCCTAACACTCTGTTTGGAAAATCTACTTAAATCTTAGCCTTATTCTAGTTAATCGATAGCAAACTTTTATATCCAGAATATGGATGGTCAACTTCAAATAACATGAATGATCTAAGGTTCGCAAGTAGCTCAAGATAATGAACAAGTTACTGAGAAATGAATAGTTTCTTATAGCGTGTTTTGAATTATACAATATGCTTTACAGTAAGAAATAAATATGAGCTCTTTGGCAATGGGAATGTAATAAACATGCACTACCAGTGTGAATGATTTTTCTTTACAATCCATTTAGCGGAATGCGGTGTTGGATGCATTGCTCTATAGGGGGAGAGGTGGAAAACTAATACTGTAATGTAGTCAGATTTACACCAGACAAAGACTGGTCACGTTAGCCGGGTACACTCAAGGATATCAACCAAGAGGTTCCCGTGACTATCGAATGATGGCTTAACTATGAAATGAATAGATCTCTCAAGGTTAAGTTCTATATGATTTTTATTTTATTTATTTATCTGAGAGAGAGAGGGAGAGTGAGAGAGAGAGAGAGAGAGAACAGGTGAGGGGCAGAGGGAGGGGAGAGGGAGAAGCAGATTCCCCACTGAGCAGGGAACCCAATGAGGGGCTCAATCCCAGGACCCTGGGATCATGACCTGAGCTGAAGGCAGACACTTAACCTACTGAGCCACCCAGATGTCCCTAAGTTATATATTATTATTAGCAGATTTAGAATTCTTTCAGCCTCAGTTAAAGAAAGGAAAAGAAAGAGAAAGACGGAAAGAAAGAGAAATAGTAAAGGAAGGAAGAGAGGGAGGGAAGGAAGGGGAACTTATATGTATTTCTAAAGGTAACATTGGTTTTGTAGCAGGATTATTAGCTATTTGAACAAAAAATTGCTAGATGATATTATGAACCTTAGCTACTCCTAAGCAGCAAGTTGTTTGCAATAGTCTTAAAAGTATTTGGCTTTGCACACTGTGTTACAGACTTGTATTTCACAAAATTCACATGTGCTTAATAATCCTTGGAGTAATATGAGAAAAGAGATTTTATGTGATATGAGAGGAGCAGGTTCACTGCTCATAAGGAAGTTTTTCTTTTCTAATTTCAGAACTTTTTTAGAGACAGAGAACTATTTAACTTATAATACCTACTTTATTTTAGCCGAACATATCTGAGACAATTATGCCATACCCTAACTTAGAATAATATGCTCAAGAAAAAATTAAGATGTCTGCATTGAAATGTAGTGACTCATCGTTGATATGCTATGAAAACAGATTTCCATGTGTGTAGGGCCTACAATAAATCAGGCCAAGGAAATCGGGCAGTGCTTTGCTGAGATTCAGGGAGCAGGACAACAAACAAGCAACTTCATGTTTCTTTTTGTTCATCTTTTGTGTGATCTTTGAGAAAATGCCCTTATGAAGGGATTTTTGAAGGTCCATATTGTAGGGAGATATTTTATGTTCTCAGTCTATTAAGGAGCATAACATTGAAATGATTGGATTCTTGGGAAGAACAAAGAAATGGCATTTGTGAATTTGAGCAGATTAATGTAAAAATGGAACTTCTCTTTCTTTAGCACATTTTGTACTACTAGAGATGGCCCACATTTTAAATGAAATGATATATGAAAGATCAGGCTATGAAAATAATAGATCTCTTTAAAAATTTGCTTTATCAAAGTGTCCATTATAGAATTTCTGTAAATATTTCCATTGGATTTGTTATCTGGCAAAATAACAGGTGCTTCCTTTCTTTTTATCCTAAGAAAATAGTAAACACATATTTTGTATGAAACACCTGTGTTGAGCTCTCCAGATGGGAAAGGGAACAGTTCTTTGGAGTACTGGCTAAATATGATTGTGGAAGCAGTAAGAGGTAAAGTTGGATGAATATCACAGGATTTTTAAGTTGGAAGGGACTTTCTTTGCCATTTAATTTAATTTGAGACTAAAGTAGTATTTCTGAAATTAAGATCCCTAAGGGAGCTGAATTCAAGGCTCAGGATTTTGCCTTGAGGCAGGGAGTAGCTGTCAGGTCTTGAGAGTGAGAGTATTTGGTTGGAGGTCAAAGTTGTACTTTAGGAGATCAGTCTAGCTTTGGGATGTAGGAAGACTTGAAGGGAACCAGAGAGTGGAGTTAGAGAAACCAGTTGGAAAGGTTTGCAAACATCTGGGTGTTGGGTAGTGTTTGCCTACATTAGAAGTAAGCAGTGACTATGAAAGTACAGAACAGATGTGAAAACCATCAGGGTGGAAGACTCAGCAGGATTCTGACACTACTGAATATGGATACTAATAGAGAGGCTCCAAGGTCTAGAGCTGCTTGGAGTCATAGCAAGCAGCAGCAGTTATAATGTCCACATTATTAACTCTCTTTCTATTTACTGTGTTTTCACTAAGTATTTTACAGCATCAAATAAGAAGGCCATGGGATATTATTTTATATTGATGTGCTTATTGTAAATTGTTGTAGATAAACTATACTGCTCACAAAGAAACTCTTTCTTGAGAACTTCACATCATGGAAGGATTAAAAGCACAACACAGGTAGAGGACCCATTTAAAAGTCATATTACTAATGACTGAAATTGCCAGATGAGGCTGCCTCACTCTGTGATATTTTAAACAGCAGCTTTGGCATTCTTAAACTGTCTTGGACACTATATATTTCAGATTTCAGGCATTTTGTTAGAATTACACATTCTAGAATAATAAAATAATAGAATAATTTGTTAGCCATAAAAGGGTATGATAAACTTTTGTAACAAGAGCAAATTGCTTTCAACAATGAGGTAGGCCAATGCTTTAGAAAAATAGCATTTGAATACAGAATGTTATCATTAATGAAACAAAGAAGTAGGAAGGAGTGTGTGTTCTCTTACCTTTGACACTGCACGAGGAGTTAACTTCCATGCAGTCCTGCCAAAATGGTTAACCGTCTGCATGAATCTGTATAAAACTGTGTTCGGCCCAGTTACTGTGTCCCTTCAAACAATGCTCATATGTTTTATTTAGTGTTGTCTTCCAGATGATATATTTTAAAATATTAAAAAACCCTTTATGCCTTCTGGATGGACATTACTCAGTAGCGCTTGATAGTGAAACCTGGGTCCCTGTAGTTAAGTTATTGCTCCATTGAAATCTATTTATTATTTATCCAGTATCCATCTAAGGGAGGCTTTTGATTTATGTCATATTTTATTTATTTATTTATTTATTTATTTATTTATTTATTTATTTATTTATATTTTATTTATTTATTCACGAGAGACACACAGAGGCAGAGACAAGGGAGAATGTGAAGCAGGCTCCCTGCGAGGAGCCCGATGCGGGACTCGATCCCAGGACCCTAGGATCACAACCTAGTTAAAGGCAGACATGCAACCACTGAGCCACCCAGGCACCCAATGTGATGTTTTTAGACATGGTTCATGTTTGGTGGGCTAGATGATAAGCACAATAATGTGATGTAATGTTGAATTTTACTCAGTTGCTCAGTAAATACTGAGTCCCGACCATGTGCTGTGGGCTTGTTGTTAAGGGGACAGAGATGTGAATAGATTGTGTACCTTCAAGAAGCATGTGGTCCAGTGATACTTCTGCTTGTTGCTATCAGGTGAAAGAGCATGAGCTGGCACATGGATTTAATCATTCTTATGTAACAACGTGAAATCCTTGACTATACGGGGCTTACCCCTAATTTTGGATCCAACATAAAACCCAACCAAAATTTGACTCAATATGCTGTCTGGAGTATCTTTTCACACTTCAACTGTAGGGAGGTGAAGAATGAAAGTGGATTCTGTATAATTTTTTTTGAGAGGTGAATTATCTGTCCCTCTCATTGTGAAAATCAAGCCTTTTGGTAAGAACTTGCCTGGGATGAGTTGTCTTCTTGCTGAACCTCTTGTAATTGTGTGTATGTGTGTGTGTGTGTGTGTTTTTAATCTTTGAGTTTCCTCTCATTCTTGGGCATTGCTTGCTTTAATAAGCCTTCTGAGTTCCGCCAAGTAAGTATTAGGAGCCTTCCGTAGGATGCTCCTGCATCTTTACTGCCAGTGATGTTTCTGACATATTTCAGGATTTCAGTAAACAACTGTGTAGTGAATAAATGAGTGGTCTTTTCCAATATATATATAAAATAATAAAGTACCCTGAATTAGAAGAATTGTTCAGTGTTCAATGAGAAAGGATGGGAACATGGGTCTTTTCAGACATGAGGCAGTGTGGGTGTCGTTTATGGGTCTGCAGGCTCAGTAGTGTTTTAGTATTGTGTTTCTAAGAGAAATTCTGTTTGCTTTATGAAGGCAAATGAATGAAACCATGTAAAGTCCGAGAAAGAGGAATGGGATTAATAAAGACTTCTGAGTGGAATTTCTACCTTTTTACAACCAGGTCCCCAATGCGGAATTTTGATGGACATGATGAATGAAGAGTAAGGAAGGGATATGCACTCTCAGGCAGTATTTTTGCTTCCCTAACCAGTTCAGACTGCTCAGTTATTAAGAATAAAAGCAAATCATCTCTGGAGTCTTTTTTAGGGATTAGGTGATTGTTATACCCAGGGAAAATAATCAAATTATGGTTCTTCACTGACACTCAGTGCTGCACTGTCCCAACACGAAAGCTTCCAGAAAGTTCCTGATTTCATAGTAGCTGATGATATCCTTTGCTGTGTTTTCTTGGAAGGTTATTTGCCTTGATAATGTAAAGCTTTAAAATCTTAAAATATTCCAATTAACTGAAGAATAAAATAGCTCTGCAAGCAGTAGTATTTGTGCTGTATAGTCTCTTTGAGAGAGGAAAAATGATTTTTTTTGGGGGGGGGCGGTTGTATATATACAGTTTTGGCTTCTGGGAACTTTGGTTTTGTTTTCACCAGGAGTTTGGGGATAAGCTTACTTTATTCTGGGTCAGTTACATTTTGAAAACCAGGGCAAGATAAATCCAGGGTCATTTAGAGTCCTGTTAAAGTAGGTTAACAAAGATCTCATTCATTCCTTATAGAAATCAGAATCCTTTTTAATTAGCCCCATGGGAGATACAAGATTTTTCTGAGCTTTTGTGTTTGCGTGCATTTCGGGAGGGAGTGTAATTATTCAGAGCTTGAGGTAGTATATTAGGAAAAATAAAACTCGAAATAATTTCTCCTTGAAAATAGGAAAGTAAGACGTCAATATAAGAGATTAATCTATAACCATTTGGCGGGGTTAGTGGGTGATTTTACACTCTAAAAATTAGAGGTTATTCTAAGTGTGCCTCTTCAAGAGATTACTTCCCTCTTCTAATTTCAGCGTTGGTGACTACAGTTTCTCTGATGGCTGTGTTTTTCCAAAACATACAGGGAAATTTTGGTAAAAGGTAACTGCATTTGTTATTCTCAATATTCATGAGAACTGAAGGTTACTACCACCAGGTATTTTTAGAATCATTTAAAAATAGTACATAAAAGGATAGGAATGAAGATTTATCAGAGAAATGAAGTGTTCAAAACTCTAAATATGTGTATTTTTGGAGGAGAGATGTGAGATTCGGGGTGGATAATCTCTCCTAGTCATTGACAGCCTGTGTGGTGATGCATGTTGAATGAGCATAGAAAGGAAAGGGCAGAAGAATGGCTGCGGATGCTTGCTCTCTGCCTCCGGGGTGGAGCAGTGCTCACTGGTCATGCTTTGGTCTTTTCCATCTTTACTGCACAGGGTCTACCAATTGCATCCACAACTAAATGTTATGAGATGAAAGGCACCTGGCTCAAATCAGAACACAAACAGCCTTTATCAAATTTGAATAACATTTAAGATCTTTCCTAAACAAGCTTGGTGACTTCATGGAGCCTGGGGTGGCTGGAATGTGATGGGCATGAGATGGTATTGGAGAGCAAAGCAAGGCAGAGCTGGATGAGGCAGGGATTTATCAGCTCCAAGGTAAGATGTGTGAATGGGAAACCATTGGATGGTTTTAGTTAGGGGAGTAACATGATCTGATTTACATTTTCCAAAATATCACTCTGGCTGCTGTGTGGCGAGGGGCTTATTTGAGAGGTGGGAGAGGAAGCAGGAAAGCCAGTTGGGATGCTTTTGTTGTAGTCCAGATAAAATATCAGAGTAGTCTGGATAGTAGTAGGGTGATAGGAATAAGCTAAAGAATCATGGATTTTTTTTTAAAGGATACTTGTGAATGTTGGGATGTATGGAGTAAGTAGTAAGAGAGATCAAGGATAACTCCTAAATTTTTGCTTTGAGCAATTGAGCAGTTGGTTATGTAATTTATTGTGATGAGGAAACCTGATAGACAAGTTATGAGGAGATTAAGAGTTTATCTTTGCTCTGATGGTTATGAGATGCTTATTTGATACCCAAATGGACATGTCCAGAAGGCAGTTAGATGTAAGGATCCAGAGTTCTCAGGAGAGATATAGATTTGGGAGCCATCAGTATGTGACTGGTATATTTACAATTAAAACCATGGCCTGGAAGAGATCACCTGTGGAATGCATAGCTAGAGCAGAACTTTTGGATCTTTCAGTGTTTAGAGAAAGCAAGGGACACTGAGAAGAAGTAGCCAAGGCCAGAGAAGGAGAACCAGGTGAGTGTGATGGCATGGAAGCCCCTAGATGGAGATATTTCAAGGAGGGACGGGCATCTGGGTGGCTCATTTGGTTACCTTCAGCTGAGGTCATGATCCCAGGGTCCTGAGATTGAGCCCTGTGTTGGGCTCCTTGCTCATCAGGGAGTCTGCTTCTCCCTCTACCTTTGCCCCTCTTCCCTACTCTTGCTCACTCGATCTCTCTCTCGGAAAAATAAAAAATAAAAAAAAATTTTTTTAAAGATTTTATTTTTTATTTATTCAGAGAGAGAGAGAGAAAGAGAGAGAGAGAGAGAGAGAGAGAGAGAGAGATTGAGAGGCAGAATCACAGGCAGAGGGAGGAGCAGGCTCCATGCAGGGAGCCCGATGTGGGACTCGATCCCGGGTCTCCAGGATCACACCCCGGGCTGCAGGCGGCGCTAAACCACTGCGCCACTGGGGCTGCCCAAAAATTTTAAAAGAAGAGAATAAAGTCAATCGTATTGAAGAGAAATGGCCACCAGATTGGTAACTCTAACAGAGTTAGCCAAACTCAAGTGGTAGAGATAGAAGCCTGGCTGGAGTGGGTCAAGGAGAGATTGGGGGTGAGGAAAGAGATATAGTGACTTAATCAACACTTTGAAGAAATTTTACTGTGAAGGGGAACAGAGATATCAGGTAGTTGTTGTAGAGAAATATAGGACTTTTAAAAATACTACTACTCCATTTTTTGTTATGCTTTTTCTAAGTATAGGTTAATTTATCCTTCGATCCCAATTCATTTATTTGTTCACTCATTTTCGACAAGTGCTTTTGAATGCCTGTGGTGTACAAGACACTGTACCAAACACATGGGATGACATATAGAATGTGCTGTCCTAAGATGTATGTTCTGATTACACGGAGATAGCCAAGTACATAGACTATTACAGGATGGTATGGGTGTGTTGTAAGAGAGAGAAGACGTAGTATTCTGGAAGTACAGAGTAGGGCACCTACCAGCCTTGGGGGTCAGGGAAGGCTTCCCAGAGGAAGTGATTTCTGAGTTTAGACCTAAAGTATGTTAGTATGTGAACAGGATGGAGATGAGAAGAGTGCCCCAGACAGTGGTAGCAGCATATTAAAGCCAGAATATGGGGCTGAATGTGGCACATTCAAGGAAATGGATGTTCAGTGAGACTGAGGATTACAGTTTGAAGGAGGCTGTGAAGAGATGAAGCTGTACAAGTTCATGTAAATATATGGGGGTTTGAATTGCTTCGAAGACCAAGGAGAAGCAATTGAAGGATTGTGAGTGGAGACATATTCAGAACTGGTTTTAGAAATCACCTGGGCTGGGTGCCTGGGTGGCTCAGTAGACTAAGTGTCTGCCTTTGGCTCAGGTCATGATTCTGGGGTCCTAGGATCCAGTCCTGCATCAGGCTCCCTGCTCAATGGGGAGTCTGCTTCTCCCTCTGCCTGTGCCCCTCCCCCCATTCATGCTTGCTGTCTTTCAAATAAATAAGTACAATCTTAAAAAAAAAATCACTTGGGCTGCAGTATGGGGTGTAGTCTTGTGGGAATGAATGCGGAGACAGAGAGACCAGCTAAAGACTGCAACAGTCAGCTGAGAGATAGTGGTGTCCTGTTCTAGAGGAGGTGCCCGTGAGAGGATGGATAGAAATAGATATCAAGAGATATCTAATTGGTATACTTTTCAAGGCTTTAAATTCTTAAATTTTATCTTATCTTTAGCTTTACTGAGGTAGTCATTAGGCCTTTTTGATTGACTAGGTATGGGAGAGTGAGGAGAGGGAAGTATTAAAGATGACTCAGGTTTATTCCTCAGCAGAAGAGTGGATAATGGAAACATTCACTGAAAAAAAATGCAGGAGAACACCTTTGGTGGGGGAAGGGAGCCAGTTAGAGATGATGACAGCCTTCTGGCAATGTTGAGTTTGAAGTGTCTATGCAATAACTAAGTGGCGATACCCAGAAGATAATGGGATATATAGACGTGAAGCTCAAAAGAAGCAGACACTTGGGCTGAAGATAAAGATTGGAAGTCATTAGTATATAAACAGTAATTTGTTCCTATGGAGTAGATGGAAATATCTGGAAAAAGAGAACATTACAGAGATAGAAAAAAGCAAAACAGGCTTATAACAGAGTCGAGAAGGGATGTCACTAGAAGTAGGAAGAAAACGAAGTGAGTGTGATACCATGGAAACCAAAGAAGGAGAATGTTTCAAGGAGAGGTAATAAACAGCATCAGAATTTTCAAGATATCTAGTATGTTCTGAGAAGTACCTATGGGGTTAAGCAATGGGAATATTACAGGTAGCCTTGCTTACTTACAATTAGATGGAGTGGTTGGGGTAGAAGCTAGCTTTCTAGTAAGTTGCCAATGTAGACAATACTTTCAATAAGTATGGGTTTAATGTTGGGGAGAGAGGGTGATAAGCTGAAGGGGCCATGGATCTGACATTTCAGCTGATTTTTAATTATGATGAAAATAACATGGATTTTGGTATCAGACACATTTGGATTTGAATCTTTTCTACCAGATGTGAGATCTAGGGCACAGTATCGAGGACATAGTGGACTTTCAATACATGTTTATTGAATGATTAAAAATCTTTCATCTTCTGGGAGCTACAATTTTTTCATTCACAAAATGCCTACTTGACTACTTCATTGGAAGGCTTTAATAAAATGATGTCACTGGTGCTTACCCTGAATTCCTATTTATTCCTGGACACAAGTTGTTTCAGCAAGCCTTCTGAGCCCCGTTAAGGGTGTCTTAGGATACTTACAAGTTATTATAGACTTATATCGAATTACGTTACATCAGTATCTCAGAGTTTATTTTTCATCACTATTTTTGCTAAGCCTTTCCTGTTCCCTTTGTTGTCTCAAAAATAAGTCACACGTATAAATCAGTCCAGTTACAGAGATGTTTCTCAAAAAGTCTGTGTGAATCCCTTGAATCAGAAACCTTGGGAGTTGGGACATAGAACTCTGAACTTAAACAATGACACTGAGTAATTTGCTGGCATTCAAGAGTGTAAGCATCCTAGATTTGTAATCATAGCACAGGTCACTTCTTTTGTGCTCCGGAGTTAGGGCTCAGGCTCACACGTCTAGATTTTCCAGAGAAAAGCACTCAGTTTTATAAAGTAGATGAAAGATACTGTGGAATAAGAAATATGTGTTAGGGGATCCCTGGGTGGCGCAGCGCTTTGGCGCCTGCCTTTGGCCCAGGGCGCGATCCTGGAGACGCGGGATCAAATCCCACATCGGGCTCCCGGTGCATGGAGCCTGCTTCTCCCTCTGCCTATATCTCTGCCTCTCTCGCTCTCTCTCTGTGACTATCATAAATAAATAAAAATTAAAAAAAATAAAAAAAAAGAAATATGTGTTAGAAGAAATGGAGTCATTTCTTTGATTTGTTCATTCCACAGATATTTATTGAGCAACTCAGATGAGTCAGAAGAGGATGAGAAAGAGGAGAGCAAATAGCACCCCAAATTCTAGGCATTTTATCTGTGTTATGGGTTTATTTGCATGTGCTAGAAATACAAGATTTGCTTACGCAGAGGGCCAGGAGCTATGTTCCAGGGAGGCTGGAAACAAAAGCCTCAGTGTGAAAATCTCAGGTGTTGCACAGGGTGTGGTTTGCTCATGTGGCAACATGAAGTGTCTGGATTCCACGCGCTAAGGCCCAAAGTAGAAATCATTTGTTGTATGTCATATATTTCCCGAATAAATTCAGTATTTAAATTTTTACCTTGGGGAAAAATAGCCACAAAACCCCACTCACTTCTCCCCAGCCATTTACTCATTTAACAAACATTTTCTGAATTCCTACAACATGGGGTAGGTGCTGCAGACAAAATGAGGAGCAAAGTCAGACCCATACTCTTAAGGAACCAGTAGGCTAATGAGAAGGTGCATATTAATTAAATAATCTCACAGATATTAGCTAATATTTTGGGGGAACAGCTTTATGAGATGTAATGTGAGATGTGAGTTATATACCAGACAACTCATTAGAACATTTTCATCACTCTAAAAAGAAATGCCATACCCTTTAGTTGTCATTCCTAAACCTTTCATCCTCCTTCCCTCAGACCTGGGCAGCCACTAGTCTGCTTTCCACTTCTATAGATTTCCTTAGTCAGGATATTTCATATAGTATGTGGTCTTTTGTGACTGTCTTCTTTCACTTAGCATACTAATTTCCTCTTTCTTCCATATTGTAGCTAATATCTATTTGTGTTCGACTAGTCATAGTCTGTGTGGGATTGGCAAACATTTTCCATAAAGGACCAGGTAGCAAAAATTTTAGTCTTCGAAGTCCATATGGTCCCGGTCACAACTACATTTTAACATGGAAGTAGCTACAGGCAATATGAAAACAAATGATTATATCTGTGCTCCAATAATACTTTATTTACAAAAACAGGTGATGGATCAGATTTGGCCTTCAGATTATAGTTTATTTGTTGACCTCTGATTTATATTGGTATAAGTACTTAATCCTACTAACAGCCCAAGGGGTAGGTACTAATATCCCCATTTTAAGTTTGGGAAGACTAAGGCACACGGCTAATAAGTGGCAGATATGGGAACCCAGGTAGTCTGGCTTTAGAGCCAGTGCTCTTAACCTTGTCAGTGATTACAAGTTGAGGAAAGTGCTAAATGGGGCAGGGGTGTGAGTATGGCTCTATGAAAACAAACAACAAAAGGGAAATTTACTTAGGTTTCCTTCAGGATGAACCACTGACTAAGACCTGAGTGAAAGTGGAAGTTGACTAGATGAAGGGAGGGGTGGTGGTATAAAGGGCTGAGCAGGAGGGAACATAGCTCATAAAGGCCTCGGAAGAAGATGGAGTGGCTGGAACACTGTGTAGAGGGGAGAGGAGGAGTGCAGTGTGCTAAACCTGGAGAAGTACCCTGGGATGGACCATGTAGCACCTCCTCAGCTGTTACTGACATTGCTCCTTATCCCTAGAGCAGAGAGAAACCATCAAAGTGGAAAGGAGAATAAGGTAAGTTCTACTGGCTGAAGCAGAGAATGGATTGAAGAAAGTAGAGCAGACCTGGTTGGTCATGGGAAGAGCAGGCCATGGCTGATGGCAGATGGGCCAGGAGGGCTGGGGGAACTTAGTGGTGTAGGAAGGAAGAGGATACCAGAGCTACACAGGAGCAAATTTGGCCTGATTTATGGGAGTCTGTACTTGGGGATGATGAAGGATCATGGTGTTAAATCTGTGAGGTGGAAACACTGGTGAGGATAGGTGTGGAGAGAGGGAGGGAGAAGGGGTTTGATTTTGGTCCTGGGATGCTGAATCTGATTGGTGAGTGCTGTTTTTTCCTTAGTGCCAACACAGATTCTCCAGGAGAGGAATATTGACATAAAAGTGTTGAGGCGGTACCCAGATGACGCAGTCAGTTAAGCTTCTGCTCTTGGTTTTATCTTAGGTCATGATTTTATGGGTCGTGGGATTTCATGGGTCCCTGCATCGGGCTCCACACTCAGCTGGGAGTCTGCTTGAGATTCTCACCCTCTACCCTTCCCCCTATATGCACTCTCCTTCTCTCTCTTTCTCAAATAAATAAATCGTAAAAAAAAAAAAAAAAAAAAAAAAGAGTGTTGAGGTTGAGAGATGGTTGCATGCTGTGCTTGCGAGTTTTTAATCAGGAGTTACCTTCCAAACTCAGCTCTTCTCGTTCAGTAAGTGAGATCTCAGTCTTGGAACTATTTATTTTTCTTTTTTGCTGACTTGTTTAGTTTACTTCTGGTTGGTTGCAAGAAAATGTGTAGTAAATTGCCACCCTCCTTTTTCTGTTAGTTAATAGTTTCCTCTTTTATAGTTCAGTAACACACCTTTTCCTGTTTATTCTTCAAATATTTTAGGCTTTTCTTATTTTGATTTTGCGTGCCTGTGTGCTTTTATTCTCTTAATTTGTTTCTTCATTTATTTGTTTATCATCTCCATGAGAAAGAATAAAAGAGGTGGGCTTATTATTTTTAGTTCCCTTTCTATTCAGTAACAGCTTGATTAAGATTATTTGATATGGCTGTTGGGACACATGGCTAAAATGTGTTGCATTATTTTCCAAATTTAGTTATCCCTACCATTTCTGTCCCAGCCAACAGTGAGTTGGCAGTGTTGTTTTAAGGAATGGCAACAGCATCTCATTATAGTACCTGCCCTTTTGTTCAAGGCATTTTATTCATGGAAGAAAGAAATTGTCCAGGAGTTCTTAAAACAAGGACTGGGATAAAGCATAGGCCTAGGAAATGTTGTCAGTAAATTCTTCTCCATACAGTAAGACGGTTTGATTTTCCATACTCTTGATACTTACTGAGTTTTTCAATCAGCAAATATTTATTGAGTACTTCTTATCCACAAGGTACTGTGCTAAGGTGAAGCAAAACCACACAAGCATAAATATTTAACTTCAAGGTTATACATTGAGTGGGAGAGAAACCACACACCCTTACGTGACTCTGGTGACACAAGGCTGATATGAGCAGCAAGTAGTAATTATCATAAGGTAGAAGTAAGCTGTTGGATGATACATATTGGCATCCTTTAATAAAAATACAGATAGAGAGGTGCCTGTCTGGCTTAATCGGTAGAACAGGCAACTCTTTATCTTGGGGTGGTGAGTTTGAGCCCCATATTGGATATAGAAATTACTTAAAAATAAAATCTAAAAGCTGCAGGTAGAATAAGAGTAAACATACTATTTTACAACTTACTTTTTTTCAATTAAGAATATATCCAAACCAGCACATACGTATCTACTTTGTTCTTTTTTTTGGCCAGATATTTTTTGCTTACTTTCTGGTAAGCAAAAAATTTGGAAGGGTATGATCTCCTTTTAAAATATTTCTTATAGCTTAGCAGATGCGTTTTAACTTTAAGTAGTATACCTAAGTCTCTGCTTTTTGAATTACCAACTTAAAAAATGAAGCTATGTCATGTATAATCATTTAATTTACATATACATACATTCATTCAACAAATACTGAGTGCCTTCTACTAGTGAGATATTCTAGAAGCTTGTGACTCAGTGATCAACCCAAACAAATCCTTGCTTTTTTAGAATATATGTGCTTTATATTTAATCTATCTAGAAAGATGCACAGGAAACTGTTAATTAATGTTGTCTCTGGGGAAGGAAAATGGGATTTTTGAAGGAAGTTAAGATTAACCTTTAATTTTGAGTACTACTTGGAAAAATGTTTTATGAGTATTGTATATTACTTTCTAATAACAATAAGAAAAAAGTCCAGTAAAGTGTTGTGGGAGACTAGAACCAGAAGAGATTATATCTATTTCCCTTTAGAGAGGGAGGCATTTGAACAGACTATGTCTTATTTTAACAGATGTCAATTGAATGCCCACCGTGTATGTTGTGTTGAGTTTTTATGAATGCAGAGGGCCATGGGAGGATTGGCCATTCCAGAGGATACATAGCATGGCAATGGCATGAAATGCAGAAAAGAGTGAAACTTAACTGGGGAGTTGTGGATTTATAGTCTGCTAGAAAAGTAGGATAGGAGTAGAGAAGTCATGGGAGATGAGTCAAAAAATTAGATTGGAGCCAAACTATGAATGACCTAGAATGTTAGGCTAAGAATTTAGAATTTACTCGCTAAGGAATTAAGGAATGATCAAAAGATTTTAATGAGGAGAGTGACAGATCAAAAGAGTGAATCTGGAGCCAAGTGCAGTAAACCTGTTAGCAATAAACCAATAATAGGGAAGAAGAAATTCCTACATAGAAGGAGATTGTAGAGCTTTCTCAGTGAATTCATTCAGGAGAGGACATTCCTGGAGAAGCCACATTGTAATAATGCATTGTTCTGTGTTTAAATGAAAACGTAACGATTCTCATGTCTGAGGTAACTGCTTTTGAATTCTTTACTACCTTTCTACCGGGGAGGATTGCTGGAGTCAACATTTTGATTAATTAATTAATTGATTTGGAGGGAGGTGTCAACACTGTAGATGAACTCTTGTGCATCTGGGTCTTACTGCTCCCTAGTAGCCCTGGTAGTTTTTCTGGGAACTTTATAATGAATTTAAAATCCATACTCCTTAATTGGGCTTAACTCAATTTGTTTTCATGTAAGGTGTCTTCCAGCTAAGGGTATGTGTTGCCAGCTCACAAAAGGCAGATTGAATAAGGACAAACTCAGGGATTAAATGTATTTTTATGGTAATGACATCTAGAGAAAACCTTTGCCTAGAATGTCTTGCTTCTCAAATTCAGTCAGATATTTTCCAAGAATGAGAGTCAGAAATACCTACATAAACTTCACTATGTTTTTCTACATTATGCATATTTCTTGTTTGCCTTAAATATCAGGATAGAGAATTTCTCATTCTCCATTCTTTGGCATTTTATGGAGAAATATACCATTATAACATTTTATTATTCTCTTTAACTCTTTCACTTTTTATCCCTAACATCTGCTGATTCTATTCTCTACGTGCCATTTTGAGAAGAGTTTTATTATTTTATTAGAAACTTACCTCAGAAATTACAAAATAAAATCTGACAGTTAAAAAAAATCTCACCCACTCAAATTAAGTTGCTTTAAAGGAATCGGTTCTCAATTATTTTTTTCCTAATGGGTCAGTCTTTGAAAAGAACAAATGGTTACTTATCCTGCCATAGGGTGATCTCTTTGGCTCTGGTTCCTGTTGAATTAATACTGCTTTTCAGGGATAAGACAGTATAAAAATGTGAGAAAAGTGTGTCAAGGGATAAATAAAATGGCACATATGAAACCATTTAATTCAGCTGTTGCAAAAGTGTTTAATTGTACTTGGGCCATCTTTGTTTGCCATTAAGCAAAGAGTCCTTGTTGCATTTGAAGGGTTCTAATTTCCAGGTTAACAAGTTGTTCTCTAAATTTGGACAATGAGTTAGTTAAATAAAAGCCATCAAGTTTCTTTTCTAAATCCTTTTCTGAAGATTTCATTCGTGCTGTTTCCTTTGTTAACTGGAGATTACTGGTGGGGATTTGTTCTGACTGCTTCTCTTTTTGTCTCTCACCCTTCCCCAGTTTCTATTAGATTTTATCAAATTAAGACAAGAATAATTTAGGGTTTTCATTGGGCAAGTTTTGATTATTTTCAGTTGTAGTTTCTATCCTTGTCGGGATACATGTCAGTCCAACCTCAGATTAGGTCAGATGCCCCCAATTGGAACAATCTAGTTAGAGCACTCAGTGTTGTGCTAGCATTTTCCTCTTTCTTTTTCTTTTTTTTTTTCTTTTTTTTTTTAAAGATTTTATTTTATTTATTCATGAGAGATGAGAGACAGAGACATCAGGCAGAAGGAGAAGCAGGCTCCATGCAGGGAGCCCGATGTGGGATTAGATCCCGGGACTCCAGCATCATGCCCTGGGCCAAAGGCAGGTGCTAAACTGCTGAGCCACCCAGGGATCCCCCGTTTTCCTCTTTCCAAGATGATTTTACCCACCTTCATATCTCCCCTCTCCCCCATGTAACTTTCCTAAAGTAAGTGCAGACTCTTATCTCCTAGACCTAGCAGCATTCCTGATTAGTTTCTTTTTCATATATCTCCTGGGAGGAAAAATCTCTCTTGGAAAAATCCCTGCTTTTTTCCATGGCCTTGATTAATGTACATTATGGGCAGGTAATTTGCTCCTGGAGTCATAAAAACTTGTTATCTCTCTTTTTTTTTTCTCTTGAGCAAAATTAGCCTTCAATACAATTTTTTGTTTAAATCTGTAATGTTTAACTATATGTTTAAAAATACTGTTGTATCATCTACTGATACTAAGAGAAAAAGCAATGAAAATACATCCCAAAGATTGTAGAAGATGTTGTAACATTTTGAAGTAGGACAAAATTGTGGTTCTTTGTAATTCTTTTGTTTATATAAAACAAGTAACTTTTTAAAAAAAGATTTTATTTATTTATTCATGAGAAACACAGAGGGAGAGGAAGAGACACAGGCAGAGGGAGAAGCAGGCCCGATGTGGGACTCAATCCTGGGACCAGGATCACGCCCTGAGCTGAAGGCAGATGCTCAGCCTCTGAGCCACCCAGGCGTCCCACAAATAACTTTTGAAAGCCTAAACTATCCAGTTGGCTTGCCAGAACTCAATTCAGTTCAACTAATAATTATTGAGTATCATGTACTGTGTAAATCACTGGGCTATAACTAATTTAAGCTGGTAATGCAAAAAAATGAAATGGATTAAAAAAGGAAAAAAAAATCCAACAAGGCTAAGTGCATCGTTAATCTCTAATCAGCCAGGATTGTAAACACCCGAAAACACATTTACTCAGATTCTCTTCAGTTCCTCAACCTGAACTCACATCAGATTAAAAAAATTTTAAGAGCTCTAGTTAGATGTCATGCCAACAATTTCAGTCGTTACAACTGTGGTAGCTAGAGGTTCATAAAGGAGAGTGGAAGGGATCAAAGAAAAACATTAGAAGGTAGATCAGACAATTTTTAAAAAAAGGAATATAGACACATAAAGGTAGATTTGACTGTCTCAGTATAGTAAGGAAAGTATAACTATAATAATCAGTAAAATTATCCTTTATTAATTTTAATTTAATTATAATTTAGTTTTATTATTAATACAATCAATTTAATATGATTAATTAAAGTATTTTTAAAAAATTATTTACTTATGATAGTCACAGAGAGAGAGAGAGAGGGGCAGAGACATAGGCAGAGGGAGAAGCAGGCTCCATGCACTGGGAGCCTGACGTGGGATTCGATCCCAGGTCTCCAGGATCGCGCCCTGGGCCAAAGGCAGGCGCTAAACCGCTGCGCCACCCAGGGATCCCTAATTAAAGTATTATTATTCTTTTAGCAAAAGTTTCTTTAGAGTCTCTTCTTGGCCAGATTCCTCTAGGTACCCAGAATAGATCACAGACAAAACATCTTTGTCTATGTGGTGTTTATATTCTGTTGGGAGAAGAGCAAGACATAATAAACATATATAACTTACGTAAGATGTTAAAAGGTGGTAAGTGCTAGAAAAAAATAGAGCTAATAAAGGGAAGCAGGAGTGGAAGGGTTACAGCTTTAAATAGGATGAAAGGCTTATGGGGATATCTGTAGAAGAGCACACCTGGGAGAAAGGACAGTTAGGGCAAAGCACTAAGGTGGGAATGTTTCTAGGGAGTTTGAGAAAAATAGGGAGGCCAGAGTGGCTGGAGTAGAATGAGCCTGGGGGATGAGCTGAGGGGGTGAGTGTCAGCCTTGCAGCTGTCTTAAGGAGTGAAGTGAGGATCCCTCAAAGGATTGTAAGCAAAAGAGTTTCCTAGTCTGAGTTAACGTTTTAGCAACATCACGCTGGCTGCTGCATTGAGAATAGTATTTTGAGGGCAAGACTGGAAGGAGGGAGACCTGTTAGAGATCTAGTGCAGTAATCCAGGTTGGGAGGTGGTGGGAAGTGGTCATATTCTGAAGGAGCACCAGAGAGGATTTCCCAAGGCTTTGGATATGGAGTGTGAGAGAAAGGGAGAAGCCAGCTTGTGATGTAGAAGAAAAACTGAGAGTGCAGTGTCCAGTAAGGTGAAGGCTGACAATCAACCACTGGCTCTAGTCGGAGGCGGGGGAGGGTCCTTGGTGACCTGGATTCATGGTGACCTTGATGAGGGAGCAGCTGGAAAAGGATGGGAGGAAGGGTATCAGTGAGGGCAAGGACAGTGCAAAGCAAGCAGAATTCAATGGCTTCGAGTCGCTGATGGGTGTCAAGGGTGGTTGGAGTTGGGGCGCTGGAGGGGAGGAACTGAAAAGCTTAGGGCTGTTGTTCAGAGATGCACAAAATCAAGACTGCAAGGAGTTGCAGTTACTAGTATTGCTAAGGTGAGGGGTATGACCATGGTGGTCAGTGGTTGAAGCTGAGGAGAAGACAAGTTTATTGGAAAAGAAGAATACAACGGAGAGGCCAGGAAGTTGGGCGCTTCATCAGTATGTATGTTGAAATTGTCAAGACGTAGGAGTTGTATTGGAGAGAGGACAGTGGGGAAGGAACTGAAATCTTTGAGAAATGGTGAGGAGTGAACAGAGGCCAGTAGATGACAGTGGGCACAGTCTGATGACTTGAGAGTGAAAGCTGGAGTACTTCGGGGACAGAGTGGAGAATGATCTGGAAGCAGTAGCGAGGGGCAAGGACCCTGTGGTACAAGGGGAGTAAGAGGAAGCAGAGCCAGCACTTGAGTGGGCCAGTTTTCACCAAGAGCAGAGAGGCAACGCCTGCCAGAGAGGGTTTGGACACATGGGGGATTTTGCTGAAGGTGTACTCTGGGTTCACGATCAGTGGAACGGTTTCAGGAGTTAAGGAGAGGTGGGAGATGAGAAAAATGGAGGCGTGTGCAGAATCTTATGGAAATTGAGTGAGAGAACAGAGGGGAACCTGAGAGTCCAGGGCGTGTGTGCAGCACATGTGCGTGCATGTGTGTATGTGCGTGTGTGCTGGTATGAGACCTGGTGACCTCTAGGTAGATGGTGGTGCCAAGGCTGTGAGCCTTGGGCCCAGGGAGGAGAGGGTATCTGTCCCTTCCTGGGTGGCCAGCCAGGTGAGGACATCTGGGGAGATGGAAACTCAGTTCTGGTGTGCAGGGTTGACATGCCTGCTGAAGCTGGGGAGGGCAGAGGGCTGGTGGGGAGCGTGGTGTTGGTGTAGGGCCTGCTCCTGCCCCGGCGAGGAGGGGTAGACATACCCTGCGTGTTCAGATCTTCCCCTTGACTCCTGTCCTGTTAATAAGAGTAAATGCGGGCACTTCTCAAGTGAATCATTAACAGTCTCTGGAGGCGAGTGCTTATTACCTGATTCCTTGAGGAAACTGATGTTGCACAGCTACTTGGTACAGGGGCAGGATTCGAGCCTGGTGGCTCGGACTCGACTCTGATTGCAGCTCATTTACTGTTAGTGCAGTGGCAATATGTCCTCCGTGATAAATACTGTAAATATCAAGACTAAACTGTCCATGACTTTATGAGCCTTTTAAAATGTCTTCAGGTGTTCTGGGTTTGTTTTTAAATATATATGGCTTTTGCTTTGACTGCAAGTGCTTTGGGGTTGTGAAGTCTTCTCTCTCTTCACAGTTCCTCATATTGCACTGTCAAGGCCATATGGGAACTTAGTTCTTTTGTTGGTAAAAGTGTTAAAAATCATGGTCTCAGAGTGCCTGGGTGGCTTAGTCGGTTATACGTCTGCCTTTGGCTCAGGTCATGATTTCAGGGTCCTGGGATCGAGTTCTACATTGGGCTCCCTGCTCAGTGGGCAGCCTGCTTCTCTCTCTTCCTCTGCCATTACCCTTGTTTGTGCTCTTTCTCTCTGTCAATTAAATAAATAAGAATCTTTTAAAAAATCGTCTCTTGTCAGCTAACCTGCAGCGATAAAAAATATCTCATATCAACATGCTATTGCCAAAGCACTTCTTGAACAAACGTCTGAAATTCAGACCAAGTCCTAAAAGGCTGGAAAAGTTCTGGAATGTGTGCACATCTCCAGAGTGATAGACCTTTGAAGGTTTGTTATATTTGAAAGGCTTCTGAGGCTTATTTTATAACTGCTGTTGTCTTTTTTTTTGTTGTTGTTGTTGTCTTTTTTCAATAGCTGAACAGGAAGATACTCAGAAGAAAACCTTCACCTGCTGGATCAACTCACAGTTGGCAAAGGTGAGGAAAAAAATAGAGCAAATAAAGCTATAAACATATTTTAGTTATTCCTCCTTCCCTTCCTTTGGGCCCCAAAATGGCATTGGTGACATGTAAAAGGTTGAAAGAATGTGGTGAAGTCACCTTGACCTTGTTTAGATGTTTCTTATTCTTTCCCAACACAAAAAAGAGACTTTTGCTAAGGGTATGGGAGATAGTGCTCTAAAAATATTTAAGGCAGCAGCATCTTTTTAAAATCAAATATAATAATAATAGAATAACAATGGAGTGTTATATGTATAACACTCATATGTAAGGAGTGTTATATGTTAGACACTGTTCAAAGCTTTTTAAGTGAAATGAATTTGCATTGCATTTATGAGACTTGACAACATCCCCATGAGATAGTATTATTCCTGTTTAAAGAACAAGAGGGCAGCCCGGGTAGCTCAGCGGTTTAGCACAGCCTTTGGCCCAGGGCCTGATCCTGGAGACCCGGGATCAAGTCCCATGTCGGGCTCCCTGCATGGAGCCTGCTTCTCCTTCTCCCTGTGTCTCTGCCTCTCTCTCTCTCTGTGTGTCTCTCATGAATAAATAAATAAAATCTTAAAAAAAAAAAAAAAGAACACGGAAACTCAGGTACAAAGACGTTAATGTGACTTGCCCAAGGCCGCACCGCTTGTAAGTGATAGTGGTGGAATACAAACCCAGGCAGTTTGGATCCAGAGGCCTTGATCTTAATCACTGTCCATCCTGTCTCTCAGGGACACCATGTGCCTGGAATAATCTAGATACAAAATGACTGAGTCTCTCCTCACAGGCTATCTATCTCTGCCCAATGCAGTTCTAGAAGGGTAAATTCATAAACAGATTACTCTGGGAGTGTAATCTACTCCCCAAATAGGTCACTACTGGCTGATTTGAAATGCCATTAATGCTGCCTCCATGCACAGGTTTTAAGCTTTCAGTGAAAGCTACAAGAGTGCTGTGTTACTGGAAATTTGCCATGAGATAAATTAAGTTCGCTACTTCTCTTACCATGCTTTGATAAAGAACATTGTGTGTTCTCTATCATCCCGTTAATTAAAAATCACTACTGAATTAATGCTTTTGTGAAGTCACACAGCACATTTATGGGATCCTTAAAGGTATTATGTTTTTGGAGCAATGTTTGAATGAGTATTTTTCTTGTAACCTCTTGTAGCACATTCCTCCCTCGGTTGTATCAGACCTATTTGCAGACATTAAAAAGGGGCATGTCCTCCTGGACCTGCTAGAAGTACTCTCAGGACAACAGTTGGTAAGCTTTTTAAATGACATTAAAAAACCTTTTGTTGATTAAAAAATTGTTTTTCATATTTCTAAGTAATATATTTTGCTTGAATTTTGTAGCCTCGAGACAAAGGATCTAATACATTCCAGTGTAGAATCAATATAGAACATGCCCTGACATTCCTAAAAAACCGATCAGTGAGTATGAATTTCATCTGAAGATTCACAGGAGAAATTAATGCTATAAAATGTTTTCTCCTTTTAACCCATGTTTCTTCTTTTCCAGATCAAGCTAATAAATATTCATGTTACTGATATTATAGATGGAAACCCATCCATTATTCTTGGCTTAATTTGGACAATTATTCTGCACTTTCATGTAAGTAGTTTGATGATGTGAAAGCTATTTCTGTTCTAATTACTGCAGTATGAAATAAGTGTAATGCAATAAAATTCAGTCCGGAGTTTCTTCTGGAAACAAGACACTCTGGAAATCTTGACAGGTAGATCTTTGGCCATTTATGTTATTTTGCATTTGAAAATTGAATGCTGAATTATGATATCTTACATTATCCATAGTATCAGCACCAGTCTGAATAGAACCTGCCATGATAAAATTTTGCCTATTGTTTACTTACTCTGGCAAGAGATAGTAGGATGCTTTTGGAGTGGATTTTTTTGAAAACTAACCCACTAAATTTGTAGAATCTCCCAGTTTTGTTCAATCTAATAATACCACAACACCTAGTCCTATTCAAGACTGATTCATGGGTTAATTTCATGCCATAAATATATTTGAACACCTACTGTGTGCTAGTTTTTGTGCTATGAAACCAAGAAAACAGCAAAGACAGTTATAGTCCAGACTTTATGATACTTATGACTGATAAATATATTCTCCAGACCTGTGATTCTGAGTTAGTGGAGATTTTCTGCTGCAACCTAAAAGTTGCATGTTCTATATCTCTATAATTACCTTGAAAATAACATTAAGGGATCCCTGGGTGGCTCAGCAGTTGAGTGTCTGCCTTCGGCCCAGGGCATGATCCTGGAGTCCCAGGATCAAGTCCCACATTGGGCTCCCTGCATGAAGCCTGCTTCTTCCTCTGCCTGTGTCTCTGCCTCTCTCTCTCTGTGTCTTTCATGAATGAATAAATAAAATCTTTAATAAAAAAAAAGAAAATAACTTTAAAAATTATGTAGGAAATAAATGCTTATTTTATAAAAATTAGAAAATAACTAATTTGTATAAAAATTAAAACATCTAAAAATAAGATTATATATGTTTTCTGGATACCCACATTTGAAGTTGCAGTAGAATAAAATGCATGAGGATGATGAAAACCAAATTTAGAATTGTGTTTTTTTCCCTCTGGAAAAGGAAGGAAATGGAATTGCAGAGGGAAAGACAGAAGGCTTAAACTGTGTCAGTGTTTCATCTCTTTAAAAAAATATGAACCGAATGTGGTAAAATGTTAAAATTTGACAATAATAGGCATTTATTATATTTTTTCTCCGTACTTTCCAGGGTATTTAAAATATAATTAAAAATTTCAATATAGATAATGAAAACCAAGTAGAGTCACCAATAATTCTACCAATCACTGATAAGCACTAAATAATTTGGTATATAGATTTCATGATATGTGCAGCAGGAAGGAATTTATATATTCATCTATCTATCTATCTATCTATCTATCTATCTATCTATCTATCACATGGAATGGTCATGCTATCCAAACTGTTTTCAGTCTCTTCTAATGAACATCTTTCTGAATTCATACATATTTGTTAATGGAGGCCTAGTGCTCTATTGCAAAGAACTATATTTAATTAATTAACAGTCAGAATGTTCACAGTTTTACGATTGTAAGCAATTCTAAAAAGACTACCGTTCATAAAATGTTTCCATACAATCATAATTATTTCCATGACCTAGTTTCCTAGAAGTGAAATTGGCCATAAGTCTTGCTTTTTTTTTGTCTTCGTATTGCTAATGTAAATAAACTTTTGTTGAAGTATAACATACATAGAGAAAAATGCACACATTTTAAGTGGTGTAGAGCTTGATGTAGTCTTATAAATTACATCCATGTAACTACCACCCAAGATAAAAATAGAGAACATTGCCCGCATTCCAGAGTTCCTAGGTGTTTCTTCCAGTCCTTGCCCCATTCCCTAAAGAAAACCATCACTTTGATCTCTTATCATTGTTTAGCTTAGCATCTTTATTTCCCTATAAAGGAATTATAACTGAATTGGTTTACATACACTGTATACTCTTGTGTCAGATTTATTTCACTTTACATAATCTATGAGTTTCAACTTGACACTGTTATTGGAATTTGTGAATTCCTTGCTCCAATCCTCGCTGATACTTGACATTAAAATTTTTAAATTTTAGCTATGCTATTGTGTATAATGATTTATAGAAGTTTTAAAAAATATTCTGGATACAAGTCCTTTGTCGAATATCTATAAATTGCAAATATCTTCTCTGATTCTGTGGCTGCCTTTTCAATCTTTTAGTGAGTGAATAGACATGCATGATTTTAATGTAGTTCAAATTTATCAACTTCCTTTTTTGGTGGCTAGTACTTTATATGTCCTCTAAAGAAATCTTTCCTTTTGTCAGCAGCATGGAGATAGTCTCTTATGCTATTTTCTTGAATAATTCTGTCCAAATTGGACTTTCTTCAATGATAGAAATGTCCTGTATTCACTGTACAAGACAGTAGCCACTAGTTGCTTGTGGTTGTTAAACACTTGAAATGTGACTAGTATGACTGAGGAATTAAATGTTTACATTTAATTTAATTGATTTAAATTAAACAGTCACATGTGGTTAGTGACTATTATATTGCACAGTGCAGTTCTAAAAGCTTAATAGTTTCACATTTTACATTTAGACCTACAATCTTTTGAGAATGAATTTTTTTGAGTATGTTATATTAAAGCAATCAAAATTATTTTTTTCCATATGGCTATCGAGTTGACCCACTACCATGTATTGAAAAGACCATCATTTTCCTAGTGTACTATAGGGCCAATAAATTAAAAAAATCAAGTAACCATATATGTGTGGCTCCCAATCGTCAGATTGTCAGTTCTGTTCCACTATTTATCCTTGCAAGTACTATACTATATCAATGTCTATAGCTATATAGAAAGTCTCGATATCTGATCGTGTCCAACTGTTCTTTAGAATTATTTTGTTTATTGCTTACTCTTTGCATTCTCATATAATTTTTAAAATTGAGATGTAATTGACATATACCATTGTGTAAGTTTAAGGTATACAACATGTTGATTTGATATTCGCATAAATTTTATAAATAACTTGTCAATTTACATGCATACGATCTGTTGGGATTTTAATGAGGATTGCATTAAGTGTATAATTTGGAAAAAATTGACATCTTTAAAATATTACATTGTTTAATCCATGAATACAATATTTTTGTTACTGCTCTGTTCAAAATAGTTTCTTTTTTTTTTTTTAAGATTTATTTATTTATTTATTCATGAGAGACACAGAGACAGAGAGAGAGGCAGAGACACAGGCAGAGGGAGAAACAGGCCCCACATAGGGAGCCTGATGTGGGACTCGATCCCAGGTCTCCAGGATCACGCCCTGGGCCGAAGGCAGACACTCAACCGCTGAGCCATCCAGGGGTCCCAAAATAGTTTATTTTCATTATGATTTCTTATTTGACCTCTGGGTTTTATAACATTCTTTGCTTAATATTCAAATATTTGGGGATTTCGTTTATTATATCTTTATTACTGATTTCTAGCTTAATTTCAGTGTGGTCAGATAATATTATCTGAATGATCTCAGTTCTTCAAAATTGCTGAAGCTTGCTTTATGACTTAGCATCGTCAATTTCAGTAAATATTTTATATGGGTTTGAAAAGAATGTTGATTCTGCCATTTTAGGTACAATGGGATACGCCAATCAGATCCACTTTGTTAACTGTGTTGGTCACATCTACTATTACTGGTATCTGGTGGATCTATTAATTATTAAGACGTGTACTTCTTTCAACAATACTTGCTACTGTGTTTGTAGATTTATCTTTTAAAGTTTTCCATAGGTATTATCTTACTGCCCTCCAAAAAATCTGAACCAACTTATGTGCTTACCAGCAATATGTAAAAATCCACTTTCTCATACTTTTACTAGAGGATGCCATCACTTGATATTAACTTTTAAAATTTTTGCCCGTGTTATAAATGAAGAAACTGTCCTCTTGTTGTATACATTTGGCTTTCTTAAATGACTATGAGTTTATTTTCCACATACTTAATGGCAGTTTTTTTTCTTTCTTGGAACTTCTCTCTTATGTATTTGACTGTTCTTTCTGTATGTATATTTGTTTCTTAATGGTTTATAATCAAGGATTCATTTTAACTAAGCCAGTCTCTCGGAAGACTTTCTAGACTAGAATCTCAAATTAGTTCAATTCAGTTTAGAGTGACAGGTGTTGAGCACCAGCGAAGTGCTCTGTAAGCATCTTAGAGGGATGAATAGTCCAAGAGAGCTTGCCCTCAAGGTGGAATGCAATACCTGAATAAGGGCAAGGAGTTACCCAAGTCCATGGAAAGAAGCCTAAGTGCACAAAAGGTGACAAATGCTGTTATTCAAAGATTTGTCTATTGCTTATTTCACCATGAGTAGCCCCTCACTGTTATAGGATACTTTTTTTTAGTTCTTGTTTTGGCAAAGGTTTTGCCTCAGTGCTACTAATTTATGATTTGTATGTGTTGACTATTATGTCTTCCTTAGATTGAGGAGCTTGCCCGGACTCTTTCATGCAATTACAATCAACCTTCCCTGGATAGTGTGAGTGTGGCAGACTCATCTCCTACCTCAAGTCCTCCAGCTAAGAAATGCTCCAGAGCCCAAGAAAGATGGCAGATGTCTGCAAAGAAGGCTCTTCTCTTGTGGGCTCAAGAGCAGTGTGCCTCGTAAGTAGTTTGCTATGACCACAGGAGACACACAGGGCAGCTTTATCCACTACACAGCCCTACTGACTCCAGGTCTGAAAATCAGGCTGACTAGGTGTAACACCCATCTAAACACTTTCTACTCCTAAAAGGTAAATGTTTACCAACCTCCTTCTCGGAGTGAATTGTACAATATAGAGGTTCATGAACTCAGCCATTTTTGGTTTCAAAGGCAGCAGATGATGCTACTGGGTAACTTCCCTCGCCTCCACCCGTGTTTAGGTGGACTGTTACTGTGTAAAAATAAAGCGGTCTTCAAGTATCCTTTTCTTTAGGCATAATTCCCCTATGCAACCAGGAGATGGATTCAAATCCCAAACATTTTACCACACTAGGAACTCTTTAAAAGTCAGGACTACATCTTTATTGACTGTGAATCCTCAGAACCTAGCATAATGTGAGTTCATAGTAGGTGCTCCATAAAATGTATATTGAAGGAGTGAATGAGCAAATGAAGGAATAAGTAATCAACACATAAAATTATCTTTTGGAGCTGTATCTGATTACATTAAAAGACCATAGTACCCATTGTTTAGACATTTGTAGCTCAATTAGAGAACAGAAGCCAGAGAATAGGATTTGTTTTAAAGAGTAGGGATGATGAAAGGAAGTTACTGCTCAGAAATTCTATTTTACAAAGAAAAAGGTTTTTTTTTTTTTGTTCTTGCGAGGCATTTACTCTGTCGTTATAAGCACTTGCTGGGATAGGATTTAGGAAAAATAAGGAGTTAGGATGCAGGGGAACTCACCACGAAATGAGCTGTGGAGTTCAAAAGGCATTCCTTGTCATATCATAGCATTGTCTGGATAAATAGAGGCATAAATATGTCACTAAGGCCTCTTAAATAGCAGGCTTCTGAGTAACATCTTCCCAATGAAAGGCTAAGATGCTAATTTCTGCCTTCAGCCTTACCTTTCTTTGTCATTCATCCTTTGCATTTCATGAGGAACAAAAAAACCATGTATCTTATGAGGTTTTTTTTTCTAAATTTATTTATGATAGTCACAGAGAGAGAGAGAGAGAGAGAGAGAGAGGCAGAAACATAGGCAGAGGGAGAAGCAGGCTCCATGCACCGGGAGCCCGACATGGGATTCGATCCCGGGTCTCCAGGATCGTACCCTGGGCCAAAGGCAGGCGCTAAACCGCTGCGCCACCCAGGGATCCCGAGATTTTTTTTTTTTTTTTTAAGAGTTTATTTATTAGAGAGAGAAGAGCATGAACACAAGCAGGGAAGTGGCAGAGGGAGAGGGAGAAGCAGGCTCCCCACTGAGCAGGGAGCCCGATGTGAGGCTCTATCCCAGGGACCCTAGAATCAGTATCTGAGCTGAAGGCAGCCACTTAACCGACTGAACCACCCAGGTACCCTATCTTATGAGGTTTCAAGTATATCAAATGAACTTTTTCTTCAATCTTCGAGAGACAATTTTACTTCAGTTTTCTACCATGCGTGAAAGCATTATCAAATCATATTCAGACTTGTTTCATTTACCGGTAAGTAAGTTTCTTTAAAAAAAAAACCAAAACATTTTATTTATTTATTCATGAGAGACACAGAGAGAGACAGAGACACAGGCAGAGGAAGAAGCAGGCTCCTCACAGGGAGCCCAATGTGGGACTTGATCCCGGACCCTGGGATCACGCCCTGAGCCAAAGGCAGATGCTTAACCGCTGAGCCACTCAGACATCCTGGTAAATAAGTTTCAAACCAGTTCAAAGTTCAAATATGATCTTTTTCTCCATGTCTTTCCTTGCTTTTCAACTATGAGCTCTGCTAAACTTACCAAGATGTAGTAAATCATTCTTAAGTAATTCATCAGGAGTTTATTTTTGTTTTGGCCATCATTGGTGATATTATTAGGTAACTTTTATTTCAGTATTCTACGATACTCTGGAACTCATCTGAGTTCCAGAGTATAGTTAGACTATGTTGTAAGAAATATATTCTCTTATTTCTGAAGGAGATGAATTGAGGCCCTTGTTTGCAACTTCTAAATGAGCTTAGATCCTGCCAATCACTTTGGAGCCCTAACCTGCCCTCCATAACACCTGGCAGCCGGTGCAGGTCCATATAGAGCTGACCTCACAGTCTGGTGCTTTACTGAAGGCAGTGTCAGCACTTAGCTATTTCTGACCCCCACTTTGCCCTGCCCTCAAATGAGGGCGGTGGCCTTCATCCCTTTAGCTAGTTTTGCTTAGCATCTAAGCACACTTCCTGAGGCTAGAATCCTGGATTTGAATCCTAGTTCCCTGCACTTTCTAACTGGTGACTTCTGATATTTAATATTTTTGAATTTCCTCAATCGTAAAAATGTGGACAGTACTAACACTTCTTAGGGTTATTATGTGTATTATAAGAATTACTTTTTAAAGAGCATTTAGAACAGGGACACCTGGCTGGCCCAGTGGTTGAGTGGCTGCCTTTGGCTCAGCTTGGGATCCCCGGGTTCTGGGGTTGAGTCCTGCATCAGGCTCCCTGCAGGGAACCTGCTTCTCCTTCTGCCTATGTCTCTGCCTCTCTCTGGGTGTCTCTCATGAATACATAAATAAAATCTTAAAAAAAAAATAGAGTATTTAAAACAGTTTCTGGACACAGCATGGACCATGTAAGTATTTGTTAAACAAGACAAAAGTCACTGAATAGAATACTATTTTAGTTTATCACAGTCATAGTTGAGACATTTTTTCCTAAGGGATTCAGGAAAGGCCATGTCGTCAGAAGCTGATTTTCTCCAAAAGTTTTTACCATTTGATTCATACTTTAAATTAGTCCATTGAATTTCCTTGTGTTTTTTGTGAGATATTAAATTGTTCTGGAATATTGTTTTGGAATATTTCCCACATTTTGTATGCACCTATAGTTGTTCTGGAATATTTCCCACATTTTGTTCTGGAATATTCCCCACATTTTGTATGCAGCTAGCTATACTCTTATAATATCCTCACTGCTCCCTTGTCAAATACAGATTAGTGATTGATGGAGTGATTTGAAATATGTATATTAAGCACTTTTATATGCCAGACACTGTTTGGAGATGAGTCTACTGTGATAGTCAAGAAATATAAGGCCCTTGCTCTCCAGGGCCTTGTGCCTGTAGCAGATGGATCAATATGATAACTACGGTTGGCAATAAGCTCAGGGACCTTATGATGATGATTGAGAATGCTGAGAGTAGGAGGATGGCCTTTATCTGAGGTGGTCATGGAGTGTCTTTCTGAGGAGGAGACCTTTGAGCTGAGGCCTGAAGGAGAAGGCTTCAGGTGTATGAAGATCTAGGAGAAAGAGCATCCAAGCAGAAGGATTAAAAAGAGCACGGTGTTGAGAAACAGGAACAAATCCAGCATAGCTGCCACATTGTAAGAGAGGAGATGTAAGAGTAGGAGTGGGAGGCAGGGGCCAGAGTGAGAGATACTATTCTGACAAGTGATGACAAGGGTGGTTTTTTTTAAATAATTTTTTTATTGTAATAAAATAACATGAAATTTATCATTTTAACCATTTTTAAGTGTACAATTCAATGGTGTTAAGTGCATTCACATTGTAATGTAACCAGCACCACCATCCATCTTCAGAACTTTTTTCATCTAGTAAAACTAAAACTACTCCCCACCCTCCCCTTCCCCAGCCCCTGGCAGCCAGTGGTCTACTTTCTTTGTCTATGAATTTCACTACTGTACGTACCTTAAATGAGTGGAATCATATAGGATTTGCCCTTTTGTGACTAACCTCTTTCACTCTGCATTAACATCTTCTAGGTTCATCCATGTTGCAAGATGTGTTAGAATGTCCTTCCTATTTAGGGCTGAGTAATATTCCATTGTATGGACACTGCATTTTGTTTATCTGTTCATCTGTGATGACTAGTTTTAAGCAGGGGAGTGGCAAGGTCTATATCCAATGAGCTACTGGCCATTGACGTGGCATAGTGTATCATTTAAGTTGTTATAATGAGAAAGATTATTGTTTCCTCTGGAGAAAGGAAATTAACTACATGTGGGGATCTAAAGTCAGTTGTAAGCCAACAGATTGTTGAATGGAGAGCATTAAACTTGAGTGCATATTGTCATTTGGAGAGCTTTTAAAGACATAGATTTCAGATCTACCTCCAGAATTTAATGGGGGTACGTTTGGGGTTGGATCCGACTGAGAATTTATATCTCTAGCACTTGCAGCCCAGGTGATGCCAGTGATGCTGGTCCCAGGGCCACACTTTGAGAACCAGTGTTCTATAGTATCAGACATAGCATTTGACTTCAATCTGACCACAAGATTGAAAGAAAATATTTTCCTCGGATGATTTATATTATTCACTGAAATTTGTTTTAATTACTATTGAATATAGTGGATGTGCTTTGATAAATTTTTAAAATAGTATTTATCATGTTTTTGTCCTCTTGTGATAGGTATGAGTCTGTCAATGTGACAGATTTTAAGTCAAGCTGGAGAAATGGGATGGCTTTTTTGGCGGTCATTCATGCCTTACGACCAGACCTAATTGACATGAAGAGTGTGAAGCATAGATCCAACAAAGACAATCTGAAAGAGGCCTTTGGAATTGCAGAACGAGAATTTAAAATCCCCAAATTGCTTGAGCCAGAAGGTAAAGAATCTTTTTTCTTTTTGAAACAATGTCCAGTGTGAAATTGGTTTAAAAATGGCATCTATAGTGGCACCTGGGTGGCTCAGTGGTTGAGCATCTGCCTTTGGCTCAGGTCGTGATCCCAAGGGTCCTGGGATCAAGTCCCACATCAGGCTTCCACAAGGAGCCTGCTTCTCCATCTGCCTATGTCTCTGCCTTTCTCTCTGTGTCTCTCATGAATAAATAAATAAAAATCTTTTAAAAAATGGGAACTATATATAAATAAAATGGTATTATATATTTAGTCCTGAAGGGTTAAACTTAAACTCTTTACTAAATTTCATGAAATTAAGAATTCCTACCAATTTGTTAACTTCAGTAATTACAGGGATGATATGAGAGCTGAAAGCAAACAGTACTGTTATTGGAAATAATTTGAGTTTTCGTCTTAAGTTTCTTTTGTTGTGTTCTATATCACGTTCCCTTGATTCTGTTACTCTGTTCTAAAATGTCTCTAGTAAACCCGTCCTTTGAATTAAGTATTTCCCCTACCTCCTCCCCCTCAATAATGCTGAACTTCCATGAGTCCAGAAACTGCTTTTTCTGTTTCTGCCTCTATGGCTGGCTCAGCTTTGCCATGGCTGTGCTCAATATATTGTGTTGTTTTGTTAACAATGACGACAGCAAAATCTGAAATACTGGTTATATTCCAAGAGGTAATTATGTTAACTTCATAAAATTAAGATTAAGGTGATTTATTTCTTTGGAAAATCACTTTACTTTGGATTGAATTGTTTCTTAATGTACCAAAGTTTATTAAAAATCCTAGTAAGAAAAAAAAATCCTAGTAAGGTCCGTAAAAGAGGTATGTAGGATTAGTGGAGATTATAATGAACTAACAGATTAAGAGATACAAATTCTAGTCTCAGCTCCATAACCCTGGGTGGTTAGGTTAATGTGTGACTGGCTCTCCAAAACAATCTGTGTGTGTGTGAGTGTGTGTATATACTTATATAGGTCTATTACAAATATTACTAATATAAAGCACATATAGCACATAGTTTACAAATAATAATACAATATATGATACACTTTATTATAAATTCCATATAGCCTTCAAATACTTTTGTTGATTTTTGCCAAACTCTTTTTATTTTTAAAAGACATTTTTTATTTATTTGAGAGAGCAAGAGAGAGCCCAAGTTGGGGGGAGGGGCAGAGGAAGAGGGAGAGGGAGAAGCAGGCTTCCCGCTGAGCAGGGAACCCAAAGTGGGGCTCAATCCCGGGACCCTGAAATCATGACCTGAGCTGAAGGTAGATGCCTAACTGAAGGAGTCACCCAGGTGTTTCTCTGGCAAACTCATATCTATCTGCAGCCAATGTATGGCCGCAGTTGCTGGACATGTATAGTTCTGACATGAATGTTGGTGGATAATTTCCTTTACATTCACAAGGAAGTATGACAGCAAAGAAGTTTGTCACAGCTTCATTTGTACTTCAACAACATAAAGGATTTTTTGCTGAATCTAATATAGAAGAATATTTCCTCATTTTTTTGTGCTATGTGCAATTTAACAGCTCTAAGCAGGGCATACTTTTAAGCTTAACCTGCATTATTAACATTTTCTCTATCCTTTTCTTCATAATCAACAAAACAAGAAATAAAGCCCTCATTTGCTGATTCGTGTGTGTGTGTGTGTGTGTGTTTGTGGTTTGAACAGTACCGCTTCAGCCAATTCCAGTGTGAAGTCACTGAACACAGAGTAGGGAAAATATGTGCAACTCTAACATAGCATTATGTATTATGTTTTTCTATCATACAGGTACAATAGAGGTAAATAACCTCAAGAGAATAATAGTAAAATGTAGTAAAATTGTTGGGAAGTGGTGAGTTTTGAGTATCTATTACCTTTGTTTTAATATATTTTTTGATTATGCATTCATATAATCTAATTTTTAATGCTGTGTTTAACAACCAGCTCATAAAAGTGCTGAAAATCTAATAATCAGCTCTCTGAAGCTGAGCCATCTGGCTCCAGCGTAGCACTAAGTGATTGTGGCTTTGTCACTTAACTTTTGGGATTTTAAATAGCTTTATTGAGATGTAATTCACATACCATAACAATTTACCCATTTAAGTGTACAATTCAATACTTTTTCAGTTTATTAGTGAAAATTTCCAGCCATCATCATAATCAATTTTAGAACCTTTTCATCATTCTGAAAAGAATCCCATTAGCAATCTCTCCCTATCCGCCCCCCCGCCAGCCCTTGCAACCACTAATTCTTTCTCTTCCTATAGATTTGCCAATTCTGGACATTTCACATAAATGTAGTCTTTTGTAGCTGGCTTCTTTATCTTAGCATAATCCTTTCAAAGCTTATCTGTGTGGCAATATTTGTCAGTACTTCATTCTTTTTGTTTTTAGTAGGCCTTACATTTTAGAACATAAGGTTTACAGAAAAATTGGGAATATCTAGTAAGTTCCACAAAATTTTCCCTACTGTTGACATATTAGTACATTTGTTATAATTAATGAACTAATATTGATATATATATTTGTACTTTATTCACACTTCTTTAGTTTTCCCCTCATGCTCTTTTTCTTTTCAGGATTCCATCCAGAATTCTACATTACATTCAGTTTTCATGTCTTTTTTGGCTACTCCTAACTGACAGTTTCTTATACCTTTTTGTTTTGATGACCTGACAGTTTTGAGGATTACTGGTCATATATATTATAGAGTACCCCTTTGCTGGAATTTGCATTATGTCTTTTCTCACATTAGATTGGGGTTATGTGTTCTTGGGAGAAAGACCACAGAGGTAAAGTGCCATTCTTATATCATATCAGGGGAACATGCTGTCCATATTATATCTGGTGATGTTAACCTTGACCACCTGGCTGAGGTAGTATTTGTCAGGTGTCTCTCTTGTGAAGCTATTTTTTTGTTTCCATCTTCCTGTATTGCACTCTTTGGAGGGAAGTGATTCTGCATAGCTCACACATAGGAAAGTTATGTGCACTCTCCTTGAGGGCAGGTTATCTACATAAATTATTTGCAATTCTTTTGCAGGAGCTATGTCTGTTCTCTCCTGCATCTATTCACTTATCCAACCAGTTGTTTATATCAGTATGGGCTATGGACATTTTATTTTATACTTTGGGTTGTGATCTAATACTACATTGTTTTATTGCTCAAATTGAAAAAGATTTTTTAAGCCCAGAGTTTTAGCCCTTGGGAGCTCTTTCAGCTAGCTCCTGATCTTCTTTGACATATCCCCATTAGTGGTGTTCCCTCATTTGTTTTAGAACACATACTTATCTTCTGGCCCTGTAAGATAGACCAGGGTCATTTTATACATTTCCTCCCCCAATCCTGGGATCAACCTTCTCTCCAAGGAGCACTGGCTCCTTCCTTTGGAAACTGACATTCAAGGCTAAGCTCTGGGTGCTAACTGTGCTTGTTGCTATTGGTTCTTAGCCTTCTTGGACCTCAGTTGAATCAGATGATATTTCTAAATTAAAAGTTAGCCTAATAATTCCATATTTTTATATATTAGATTTGTCGTTACTTTAGTGTCAGGTGGCTTATTATTCTTGTTAACTTTCCTCTCCTTGTTTTTTCTTTCTTTCCTCTTCTTCCTTTCTTTGTCTTTTCTCTTTTCCTTTTGGCTTTTCATTATCTTTTTTTTTTTTTTTTCATTATCTTTTTTTTCTTTTCTTTGTTTTTCCTCATGTTTTGTTCTATCTTTTCTGATTGCTGGGTCGGTTTTCTGTTTTTTTTTTTTTAACAGTTTTTTCTCATTGTGATTATCTAAATCTTTATTGGTATAAAATATTTTTCCTAGTTCAGTATGTAAAAATAATTAGGCAAATAATGTCAGGATAGTATAAAAAAGGCAAATTTCCACTGTAGAAAAGATTGCCCATAATTCATTTTAAATGGCTTAAATAATAGCTTAAAATGTGAAATATATCATGATTATTTATGCAAACGAAGTGATAGTGTGTCATATTTGAATAAGAGAATTATCTTTCGACAATTTTATTAAAACAATCACAATGCATAGCTTCATATATAATACAATTTTTAAAAAGAAACATCTAGTTAAGCCAGTATAATTATTTTATGTATCTCTGAATATACTTTTACTTTTTTAGTTATACTTTTCTCAGTGAAAGAATAACTCAGCTCTTAGGGATGCTTCCTTTATTGAAACTCCACCCCTACCTTTTTATTGATACCTTTTATATGTTTATTGTATGTATTTTATTATTTGGATATGGATTAGATTCATGTTTTTTCCTCAGCCCGCTTTGAAGAGTCGTTGGGCCCAGGAAACACATTTGCTAAAGCATGCATGGTGTGTTATATTTGTTTGTTGTTTGTTTTTCTCCTAACACTGAACTCCTTGAGGGGCAGATAATGTCTTAAGGCATCTAGCATCTACTCAGGTGTCTAGCATCTACTTGTTGAATGAATAAAGTGATGAAACATATAGCCCCTATGGGCAAGAACTCAGCCTTACATACCTTGCTTGTGACCTACATTTGTTGGCTCTCTATAAATATTTGATGAATTTATTCTAACTGAATTAATAAATAAACACAAAAGATTTTCCTTTTCAGTATCTTCCTGGTTATTTTGGCAACATACCAAAAGACAACCCAAAATTATGTGTTCATTTTCTGTAGCATATTGTGATCCCTTCTTTGTGATTTTTGTGATCTATCTAATTTATTTTATGTCTGGAGAAGTTCTGCACTCAAGGAATGTATGATAATTTTACTTTGTTTAATTCAGCATTTTCCAAATTTGTTTCATCATGGTCTTTGTTACTGCAACACAAGGATTGGCCCACAGAAGTCTCTCAGTAAATATATTTGTTCCACAAATGAACAAATAAAATCTTGTAGATGTCTTGAATAAGTCTTCTGTACTACATATGCTTTTGGAAATACTTTACTGCACACTTGCTGAGACCATTTGACAGGAATGGATTCCAGTTGCTATATGTTCCTATACTCTCCACTCCTAGAGGAGTTTCCATACCATGTCTCTGGAAGGGAAAAGGCTATATTTTCTCTTTTCCACCGTCCTGGAGTACTTATGCCCTTATACAGACAACATGCATAGTGGAAATTGAGGCTGTACATGTACTACTGCCAGGATTCAATTCAGCTCTGTTTGAATCTGGATCTAAGCTCTTAGCCACTGCGCAGACATGGAAAAGAGCAACTGACCAGAGATTGCATGGCTGGCTAACTACTTTGGTTCATTTCAAGGCTGTCTTATGGCATAGCCTGTTCTTATGTAGTAATTACAGTAAATCACATTTATAGCCAATTGATAGTGTGGCATATCTTGCAGATGTGGATGTTGCTAATCCCGACGAAAAGTCAATCATGACCTATGTGGCACAATTTCTACGGTATTCGAAGGATGCAGCTGAGACTGGAGATAAAACTCAGGTATGTCCTTATAAGTATGACTCAAGCACATTTTTGTTGTACCCTACTAATGCTTAATTTTAAAAATTGAGGTATAATTTGCATATAGAACTTTAATGTGCAGTTCTATGAGTTTTGACAAATGCATACAACCATGTAAACCATGCAGCAATCATGATGTAACACATTTCTATCACCTGGAATGTACTACTTACTGTGCCTCTTTACTATCTGTACTCCCTACCCTCAGCAGCCAATATTCCAATTTCTTTCACTATAGATTAGTTTTGCCTTTTTAAAAATATTTTTAAGTTAAAAGTGGTAATTAAACTTTGCTGAGTTATCTAAAATAACTTTTACATAGGCAGTATATTAAGACAAATTAAATTTAGCAGGCTTTTGAAAAATTCTAGAGCTTTCTAATTTTTTGTCTATTTTAACAGCTTTTTTGAAATGTAATTTACATACCATAAAATTAAACCATTTAAAGTTTACAATTCAATGGTTTTCAGCGTGTTTATATAGTTGTGCAGCCATCACCGCAATCTTAATTTTAGCATATTTCCATTTTACCTGTTCTTTAGCTACACATAACTGGAATTGTATAATTTATAAAAATGGGGGCAGTGTGTTCTACTCTTCATCATTGTTTGCTGAGGTACTCTTGAATCACTATGAGACTGTCATTTGATTATTCAGTTTTTTCCTTTGACTTTCAGTCAGGTACAAATACTGTAGGTGTGAATTTCATAAAAATCACTGAGCTGCAAATAAACACTTATTCTGCTGCTGTGAAGATAAATGAGTGCTGTGAATTTAGTACACTGTTTTTTAATGTTAAAATAATATTTCTTTAAGCTACCTCCTTAGATGTGTTTACATGCGGTCATATTGTCGCATTTTATGTGTCAAATTTAGGCTGATGTTTTTCCAACTGTTAACATTTTGAGGCCTTATGCCAGATTGTTGCTGACTCTGGGACAGAGACTCAAGCTGGGACTCAGCCTTCTAATTCAGTTCAGTTATTTCTGACCTGCTGAGGAGCTACTCTTTTCTAATTAATTTTCTTATTAAAAAATAAAATGAAAAATTCAACTGTCCATGAAATCAGATGCAAAAATATATAGAAAACACTCCTGTTTTATTTTTTTTTCACTCCTGTTTTAATAGAAAGAGAAGAATAAATGAAGGTTAAAGGAGAATGGAAATAAGATGTAAAATTTTTGGCTCTATTCTCTGGCAGTAAATTTTGCTCTCAGATGTAAGCCATCAAGAATCTAAGAAAAAGAGAATTGTTGCTCATGTCCACAGGGTAGCAGAACCAAAACCTTTAGTGGCGTTTTTAGGGTCTTTCAAATGCTCATGATATTTTTTGATGTCAGTGTATTTGGGTGTAAATAGCCGTGAGTTAACCCATATTTAGATGTATTGGAAAGCAGTATTCAGATATGCCTGCTATAAATGAGTCATTTAGAATAATATTCTCTGAAATTGAGGAATAATGGAAATGGGTAAGCCCCCCCACCCAAAAAAAAATAGGGGCTTGCTTGCCCTACCTCTTTAGCACATTATGTTCAGGTGCTAGTCTCAATCCATTTTAAAATTTAAGGTGTTATGTGAACAAGCAGAATTTTTCTTTGGTGCCATGAGTCCTTGGTGTGTAATGATTGCATATTTCACTGATGTTTGAAGTTGTTAATTTTATTGTTAAAAAAAAAACTTCCAGGTCTATTTAGGGTAGAGTTTTAAATGTGTGTGTGTGAATTACAGGGCAAGATGAAAGATGCTGTGGCCTGGTTAACTCTACAAGAGAAAAAACTACAGAAAGTGCTAAAGGATTCAGAAAATGAGACCTACTCTAAAAAGTATGAAGTAAGTATGACTTTAAATAGCAATTATTTATTTGTAGCTTACTGTTAGGTAAGAGTAGAATGTTTTTGGAAAAAATCTTTCAGAGTAATTATTTAATAAATGCTAAACTAAGTTTTAGCATCAAGTTCTAGGATAGTGCTTCTCAAATTTTAATTTGCATGTGAATTACCTGGGGAATTTTATTAAAATGCAGATTCTGGGGCCCCTGGGTGGCTCAGTTAAGCCCTTGCCTTCTGCTCAGGTCATGATCCCAGGGTCCTGGGGCCAAGCTCCACATCAGGCTTCTTGCCTGATGGGCAGCCTGCTTCTCCCTTTCCACCACTTGTGCTCTCTTGTGCGCTCTCCCTCTCCCTCTCTCAAATAAATAAATAAATAAATAAATAAATAAAATCTTCTGAAAAATTAAAAAATGCAGATTCTAATTTGGTAATTCTGGGGTGGGACCTGAGATTCTGCATTTCCAGGTGATGCTGATGCTTGGTCCTCATGGTACTTGGAATAGTAAGCCACTCTAAGTGGGCTGTGGCAAGCTGGTCTGTGAGTCCCATCACCAGTTTTTGTAAATACAGTGTTATTGGTGTAGAGCCATGTCCATTACGGTATTGTCTGTGGCTGCTTTTGCACTACAACACCAGAATTAAGTAGTGGCAATGGAGACCATATGGCCCTCAAGCCTAGAACATTTACTATCTTGCCTCTTATAGTAAAACTTCTCTAGTCTCCACTCTAGAGCAGATTGAATATTGAAAGGAAAAAAGATCAGGAAATCAGAAATGAAACCAACCCCAAAATATAACAGTAAGGATCTCGATCAAGGTGTGCTTTGAAGAAAAATGGCAACTGTTATTGTCATCATGTTTGAACCTTCGCTTTGTACCAAGTGCCTGGCTGACAAGCATTTTATGTGTCACAGCATCTTACTGAGTGTGGGATTGTTATTCCAGTTTTACAGATGAAGACAAGACTTAGAGGCACTAAGTGACTTGTCTGAGGTCACTTAACTACTGAGAGGTTAGAGATGGGAATTGAGTGAAGTCTAGCTTTGAAGCCTTAGCTCTCTTTATGTCCTGGCACTTCGCCGGGTTAGGAAGTTATCCCCTGTACTATTTTGAAAGAGACTAACAGGAGCCAAGGTGAGCATTCATCAGCCCTGTTTCGTAGAACCCACTGTCTCTGCAGCTCTGCTCCCCACCAGTCTTCTGTCCTGAGTAAAGGAGACATACTGTCCTGTGCCTGCACAACACTCAGCACCTCCACGCTCGGTTTCCTTCCCTATCTAAGGGAGTTGGATGAATCCAGCCTTTCTGACACTACCATTCAGAGGATCGTGTGACTTTGCTGGCAACAGCATTCTTTTTGGTTTAGAGGCATCAGGAGAGAGATAGGACATTCTCATCTTCCTTCCATCTGAACTGCATTGGCTTTTTTGCTTCTTCTATCTTTGTTCTGGCCTGATTTGTTTTTGTTTTTTTCAAAGATTTTATTTTATTTATTAATGAGAGACACAGAGAGAGAGAGAGAGAGGGGCAGAGACACAGGCAGAGGGAGAAGCATGCTCCATTCAGGGAGCCCGATGTGGGACTCGATCCTGGGACTCCAGGATCATGCCTTGAGTCGAAGGCAGGCGCCAAACCATTGAGCCACCCACGGATCCCCTGATATGGGGTTTTTTAGTTTAGTTTTGTTTTGTTTCTAAGATTTTATTTATTTCGGGGGTGCAGGGAGAGCATGCAAGGATGAACAGGGGGAAGGACAGAGGGAGGGAGAGGAATAAGCAGAGTCTCCACTAAGTGTGGAGCCTGATTTGGGGAGACCGACTTGGGGCTCAATCTCAGGACCCTGCGATCATGACCTGAGCTGAAGTCAAATGCTTAACCAACTGAACTGCCCAGGTGCCATTGGCCTGATTTTTTTTTTTTTTTACTGACAAGATTATAAGCATCCACTGGAAGTGCTTTGCTCTCACACATGTATTTGATTTACTAATGTACCATAGATTCAGGTTTCTTAAATAAAAGCCTTCATGAAGTTATTAATGATCAGAAAGAATTATAGTAATTATTCCTCAGTCTGCTTGTAAAACTTAATCTTTAAAAAATTTTTCATTTATTTATTAAAGTAAGCTTTATTCCTGACATGGGGCTTAAACTCATGACCCCAAGATCAAGAGTTGCACGCTCTTCTGATTGAGCCAGCCAGATGCCTCAACTTAAGGGGCACCTGGGTGGCTCAGTCAGTTAAGCATCTGCCTTTGGCTCAGGTCATGATCTCAGGTCCTGAGATCCAGCCCTGGCTCTGGCTCCTTGCTCAGCGGGGAGTCTGCTTTTCCCTCTCCCTCTGCCTGGCCCCCTCCGTGCATGCTTTCTCTCTCTCTCTCTCTCTCTTAAATAAATGAATAAAATCTTTAAAAAAATAAAATTTAACTTAAAGTGCTGCCAATTATTGTGAATAATGTTTGAGATAATATTATGGAATTGAGGACTCTTAAATACTAATATTTCACACAAATATGAACCAAGGAAAGCTTTATTTATTAAATTTTTGAGAGCAGGAACAAAGTATTTTCTAAAGTCTGTATAAAATGACTTGAGAAGAACTGGCTCAACTGCAGTTAATCATGGACATGTTTACAAGTGATAACTTTTGCCATATAGTTCTCACTTCCACTCATTCTTATTTTGTTGTGGATACATATTTGAAGAGGACTAACAAAGTCACATTTTCTGTGTGGCATCATGAGTTGTCCTCTCGAGCTGGGTGACGTTGCCACTCTATTCCAGTAAAAATCCATCAGTACTGACACAAGATACAAGCTGTGACCTGTGGTTACTCTGATGGCACTCAAATGATCAGGGTGCACTGCAGAAGGTTTCCAGATCAGTGAGAGGATCTTGAATTCAGGGAATTTTACCTTCATCTAAGTAAAAATTTAAACATAATCTATAGCTATAGACCTTAAAATAGTGGATTACAGTTAATGAACTGATCTAAAATTTCTGTCTTTAAAATATTATCCTGATTGTAGATTCTGCTGTCCTTTTTGGAGTCATTCAATGAAGAAAAAAAGCCCTTTTTGGATATCCTGCCAATAAAAAGGAATCCGGTTGAACTGAGTGAAGATCAGTTACAGTTGAGAGAAGCCTGGGATGGCCTCAACTACCAGGTTACTGTGTTATATTGATTAGAAGAACATTTTCAAGAGGCAGCTTTGTTTGTTGGATGATTACTTTAGGCTTTCATGAGGAATTCTGTAAGAGTAGATGCTGCATCAGAAACTTGGGAGAGTGTTCTTTTATTTTCTCCATGGCATCATTTGGGTAGTGGTTGATGTTTAGTAGGAATTTATGGGATTCTGCTTAGAGAAACTGCCTAGTTTTTATAAACTAAACTAACTTTTTATAAACTAGCAAAATTTTTCTATTTGCCATCAATGATTGGTTTGCCACAGTAGATTATCCATACTCTGATCAACTTACAGCCTCATCTCTACTTTGGACACTATTAATAGATGCCTGAAGGGGGTTAGGGACAAGCCTAGAGAGAATGTGTGAAGATGAATGTGTATGTGTGTCTGAATATATTGGTATGATTTTAGTTGTTTGCAATTTATTGAGATTTGTGGTATGACCCAGGGCATAGTGCATGTTGGTGTACATGTCATTTACAATTGAAAAGAATATGTATTCTATAGTAATTTGATACAGCATTTTATAAATATCAGTTAAGATATGGTGGTTGATAGTGTCAGATTATCTGTGTTTTGATTGATATTTTGCTTGGTTGTTCTATCAATTGCTGAGAAATTGCTGTTAAGATCTATAGGATCCTTCCTTTGATTCTGTCAAATTTTGTTTAATGTATTTTAAAATTTTGTTATTAGTTGTGTACATTCATGGTTATGTCTCCCTGATGAATTGACACTTTTATTATTATGAAATATTCCTGTTTATCTCTGGTAATATTGTTTTTCTTAATGTATATTTAATCTGTTATCAATATTATCACTCCAGTCTTATGCTGACTTAGTGGTACATCTTTTTCCTTCATTTATTTTCAATCTATTTGAGTCTTTATATTTAAAGTGTATCCCGGGATCCCTGGGTGGCGCAGGGGTTTGGCGCCTGCCTTTGGCCCAGGGCGCGATCCTGGAGACCCGGGATCGAATCCCACATCGGGCTTCCGGTGCATGGAGCCTGCTTCTCCCTCTGCCTGTGTCTCTGCCCCTCTCTCTTTCTCTCTCTGTGACTATCATAAATAAATAAACATTTAAAAAAAATAAATAAATAAAGTGTATCCCTTATGGGCAGCATATGATTGGATCTTGCTTTCTTATCCATTATGATCATTTCTGCCTTTTAATTGGAGAGTTTAGTCAGTTAATATTTAATGGAATTATTGATATGGTTCAACTGAGGTATGTATACCATTTTATTCTTTTTTTTCTGTTTATTTCTTCTATTTTCTTTTTATCTCTATTCTTTTCCTGCCTTGCTTTAGATCATGTTAATATTTTTAGAATTTCATCTTAATTTATCTATTGGCTTTTTGGCTCTACTGCTTTCTAGCAGATTTTTAGTGAGATTACAATGTACATTTTAAAAATTTTACAGTCTACTTATATAATTTTTAAGTTATCATACAACTTCTTATGTAGAAATCTTGCAATTAAATTGATTCATTTGTCATACTTTATGCTATAGTTGCTTTATATATAAGTATATATGCCACAAACATGTTTTTTTTCTTCTTCTTTTTTTTTTTTTAAGATTTTATTTATTTATTGAGAGACACAGGGAGAGGGAGAGAGAGGCAGAGACACAGGCAGAGGGAGAAGCAGGCTCCATGCAGGGAGCCCGACGTGGGACTTGATCCCAGAACTCCAGGATCATGTCCCAGGCTGAAGGCAGGCACTAAGCCACTGAGCCACCCGGGCTGCCCCCACAAACATATGTTTTAAAGTCCCTAAGACCGTGTCATAAATCTTAGCTAAAAATAGTCATACATTTTAAAGCTATTAAGTGAAAAAAAGCTTTTATATTTATCTAGATGTTTATCATTTTTAATGTTCCTCATCCCTTTCTAGAGATTTGAGTTTTCATCTGAACTCATTTTTTTTCAGCCTTAAAACTTTTTTTAGCTTATCTTATAATGCAGGTCTGGGGGAACAAATTCTCTTAGTTTTCTTTGATTTGTGAATGTCTTTATTTTGCCTATATTCTTTTTTTTATCTTTAAGATTTATTTATTTATTTTAGAGAGAGAGGAAGAGAGAGAGAGTGCAGGCCGAGGGCAGAGGGAGATAAAGAGAATCTCAAGTGGACTCCCTGCTAAGTGTGGAACCAGATGTGGGGCTCTACCTCATGATCCTGAGATCATGACCTGAGCTGAAATCAAGAGTCAGATGCTTAACCGACTGAGCCACCTAGACATTCTGCCTTCGTTCTTTTTTTTTTTTTTTTTGACATCTTTATTGAGGTATAATTTATATACCATACAATTCATTCAACTGAAATGGATAAATTAAATGATTTTTGGTGAATTTACAAAGTTGCAACAAAGATTTTATGGTCCGCAAGTCAAAAATACTCTGGCCCTGGACAAGTTTGTTGATCCCTGCTCAAGTCTCTTGGCTGTCAGGAGTGCTAGTCTGTTTCCAGAATATATTTTTCACATCATTTATGAAGGGTGTTAAATAGTCTAGTAGCTTAAACGAGCCGCCTTCTCCGAGTACCTAATTTGGGGAGAACTGGCATAGTTCTGGAAACCTTCGCACCAAGTGGCAGGTGTCATCACGTCCTCAACTTATTCTTATCACAGCTTTGAAACTGACCTTTGTGAGGTGTAGGAGCTCTTGGTTACAGATCCTCAACAAAATGGAAGGAAAGGAAGAAGATATTGTGTATGGAGTTCATGATGTTCCCAGGCCACAAAGACCTGGCCTAATTTTATTGAATATGCTTTGGAAAAAGTACCCACAATAATGAGAAAAACCATTAAAAAAACTATTTTGCAAGAGTAAGTGCTGCAAATTGATAATAGCTTGAAAATTCATTCCTTCGTAGATGTAATACAGCTCATTGCCTTGGTGTGGCAAATTAGACATATTATTTTTAAAGTCATCAGGTGTATACCATCTAGACAGTTTCTGGTTCAGTTGTTTGAGCATATAGTTACCTCAAAACATCACAGTAAATGGTTTCATTTTGAGCCAGTTATGTAAAATAGCAGTATTATGTTATTTTGACCTGACAGGATCAGGTCAGATCAGATACAAATTTTCAACCAAATTCAAAAGTAATTTCCCAAACTAGAAAGTATGGAGCCATTTTTTTTTATGGTAAATGAGAAAGAAAAGAAATAAAAGTTAAATATCACCTTCTATCTTTCTTCTTCTGACCATTACATAAAGTACAGTCCTCAGGCAAAAAGCACACATTCTGTTTCATTCAAAATATATACAGCTTTCTTTCAGTTGTAGAAAGATCATCAGTTGAATTAGAGCTATTGCTTTTAGCCTCTCTTTTACTCATTTATCAACTTTCTGCCTTATTTTATTTTGGCAAATGCACAAATAATTTGGATATAATAAAAGCACATATTAAAAATTCATAATAATGAAAACTTGTTTTTCTTTATTTTCCAAGTGAAGGCTTAATTGCATATACTTAGTGATTTAAAATTGTAGTGTTGCCTGTTGCCATATGCCGTTTGAGAAGAGAAACTTGCAAGCAATCAAAGCAAAACAAAATACTACATGGTATTACTTACATGTGGAATCTTTTAAAAAAAAGTCAAATTCATAGAGATAGCGAGTAGAAAATTAGTTGTCAAGGATGGAGCATAGAGGGAATAGAAGTTGGTAAAAGGGTACAAACTTTCAGCTGAGTTGAGTAAGGTCACGTGATGGCCAGACTTGGTAACACTGTATTCTATCACTGAAATTTGCTAAGAACGTTCAATTTAAATGTTCTCACCAAAAAAAAAAAAAAAAAAAAAAAAAAGATAAATATGTGAAGTAATGGATGTGTTAATTAACTAGATAGAGGGGATCCTTCTGCAATGTATATGTGTATCAAATCACCGAGTTCTACATTTTAAATCTTATGTCAATTATATCTCAATAAACCTAAAAAAAGAGCAAAAGATGTAAAAAGTATAATATTTAATGCTTCTAGTTTATGAATAGTTCCATTTGACTGCCTTAAAGAAGCCTAGCTTTTTCCTCATTTAACATCTTTATACTTGGGTATTTGCTTTTATATGTTTCTTTTTGATATTTCCCTCACATATGGTGGTGTCTGATAAATGTTTTTCAATTAGTGATGAATCAGATAACCCTATTCTTTTAAAAATGTAATCTTGCTTTTTTCTTTCCTCGATTTAAAATTAATTTAACTTTAAGAATAGTGGCAATTCATTTAGTAGAACTATAATGGAAAGAGAAATACAGATTTAAAACTCATACTTTTTTAAAAAAAACTCATACTTTCATTAGAGCAAGTCATTTGAGTGAAACAAATTCTAATTTGTGCTTGATCTTCATGGGGGTGGATGGAATGAGAATGCTACAAAAGCCATAATATAACTGTGTGAGTTCAGATAAAAAAAAAAAAAACACTCAAAAGCAAACAAACAAAAGCACACTCCTAAATGGGGTCCTCATGAAAGGAGGTGGTCTCAGAGCATTTTTATCATGCTTAAGAATTCTGGGCATCTATGTTCATCTGTTCTGTTTCTTAAATTCCACATATGAATGAAATCATATAGTATTTATTGTTCCCTGACTTATTTTACTTAGTATAATATTCTCTAGCTTCATCCACATTATTGCAAATGGCAAGATTTCATTCTTTTTATGGCTGAATAATATTCCATTGTGTAGAATATCACATCTTATTTATCCATTCATTAGTCAATGGACATTTGGGCTCTTTCCATAATTTGACTATTGTAGATAATGGTGCTGTAGACATTGGGGTGTGTGTATCTTTAAACAGCATTTCTATATTCTTTGGGCAAATACCTAGTAATGCAATTACTGGATCTTAAGGTGGTTTTATTTTTAACTTTAAAAAAATTATTAATTTATTTGAGAGAGAGAAAGATCGCACAAGTGAGGAGAGGGTTGGAGGGACAAGCAGAATCCCAACTGAATGCAGAGCCAAACTTGAGGCTTGATTCTAAGAGTCTGGGATCGTGACCTGATCCAAAGTCAGAGGCTTAACCGACTGATCTACCCAGGCACTTCTCTATTTTTAACTTTTTGAGGAACCCTAATACTGTTTTCCAGAGTGGCTGCATCAATTTGCATCCCCACCAACAGTTTAAGATTTCCCTTTCTCCATCTCCTTGCCAACACCTGTTGTTTCCTGTGTTGTTAATTTTAGCCATTCTGACAGGTGTGAGGTGATATCTCATTGTAGTTTTGATTTATATTTCCCTAATGATGAGTGATGTTGAGCATTTTCTCATGTGTCTGTTAACCATCTGGATGTCTTCTTTAGAAAAATGTCTATTCGTGTCTTCTGCCTGTTTTTAAACTGGATTATTGGTTTTTTTGTGTGTTGAGTTTGATAAGTCTTTACAGATTTTGGATACTAGCCCTTTATCAGATATGTTATTTCCAAATATCTTCTCCCATTCTGTAGGTTGCCTTTAAGTTTTGTTGATTGTTTCCTTTGCTGTGCAGAAGCTTTTTATCTTGATTAAGTCCCATTAGCTTATTTTTGCTTTTGTTTCCGTTGCCTCAGGAAGTTAAGAAACAAAACAGATAAACATGGGGGGAAGGAGGGGAAGGGGAGAGAGAAACAAACCAGAAAACAGACTCTTTTTAAGTAATAAGATTTTATTTATTTATTTCAGAGAGAGAGAGAGAGAGAGAGCGAGAGAGCACAAGTGGAGGGAAGGGCAGAGGGAGGACAAGCAGACTTCCCTGCTGAGCAGGAAGCCTGATGCAGGACTCAATCCTAGGACCCTGGGATCATGACCTGAGTCAAAGGCAGATGCTTAATCGGCCGAGCCACCCAGGTGCCCAGGACACACGCTTAAGGATAGAGAACAAACAAGGTTCTTGGAGGGGAGGTGGGCAGGAGCATGGGTTAAATGGGTGATGGGGATTAAGGAGGGCACTTACTTGTGACAAGCACTGGGTGTTATGTGATGGATCACTGAATTCTACACCTGAAGCTGATATTACAGTTACTGTTAACTGGGATTTCAACATTTCAAATAAAATAATACAAATAAAAATTTGAAAGACAAAAAATAATTAAAAATTAAAAAAAAAAATTCTGGGCATCATTGTGGAATCAGTGTTCTTCCAGGGTCTTCCCTGAGCCCATCTGTCTGGCTCTGTTATATTGCTGACCACACTTAACTGTAATCATGTACTTTGCTTCCCCCACCAGGTGGTTCAGGCAAGATCTGTGTTTTCTTTATATTTATCTGATTGACCCTCAGATGTAGAGGGTTGTGTTAAACTTACTCTTCCCTTCATGGCACATGGGTCTGGGCAAGTCCCTACTCTAACTTTTATTCACTTGTTTAATTTGTGTTTATGTCTTTCTACACCCATGCCCTCCTTCCATTTCCCTTTCTCCTTTGGCCAATCTCTTGATGTGGTTAATGCGTATCTTTTTTTTTTTTTTTTTGTATGTTCTTTCAAAATGCATATTATATTTCTATGCTCATATATTTTTAAGTTGTGTAAATTGATGTTATATATTTTCTATTTCTTAAATTTTTGAGCACGTATATTTAAAATGCCCCAGTGTTCACATGTAGATACATCTAATTTGTGTCTAACTGCTCCACTGTCCTCTGTGGTGTGCAACCACTGCATGTCCCTTCTCCATTCTAGAAGCCTTTATATCTCTATCAGCTCTTAACACAACAGATTTTTAGTAAATGTTTACTGAGTGAGTGAATGAATGAATAAATGACTGTGGGAGTGAGTTTTAATGGTGCTTAGGGGGGAAAAATCCAGGTGGAAGGGACAGCAAGAGTGAACACCTTGGGAATGCAGTCAATGTTTGGGGAAATAAGTAGTTGTCATTTGTATGACTCATGTGCCTGTAGGGAGTGGTGGGAAGGCTGAGGAAGTAAGAGGTTGAAAGGTTTTATTTATTTATTGGGGGCAGGGTGCAGGAGGAGGGGGAGAGAATCCCAAGCAGACTCTGCTGAGTGAGGAGCCTGACTCTGGGCTCGATCTCATGACCCTGAGATGACCTGAGCCAAAACCAAGAGTCAGATGCTCAACCGACTGAGCCACCCAGGTGCCCCTGAAGAAGTAAGTAAACTTTAGAAGAGTGTCTACTGAAGCACATATTTTTGTTTTTTCAGATTAATGTGTGGAAAACAGAGCTGAATCATGCCTTGCCCTCACCACTGCATCAAATCGAAGCCTGGCTCCAGGAGATAGAGGGGCTTATAGATGAAGATTTGCCAGCTTCCCAGGATTACTGTGAAGCCATGGCTCTAATACAAGAGAAAATGACTTTAATCAAGGTTGGAAAATAAAAAAGAAACATGGAAAAAAAATCCATGCTTTGTTAGGGACTGTTCTTGAGGAACACTTTGCCCTAGGGAGAAAGGAAAGAAATAGAATGGGTATTTGAGGATGGTTTGGAATGATTCCCTTGGAGATTTTTGGGAGCCAGAGATACCTTTACTTTCTTCATGGGCATTGTGCCAGTTCAAGGTGGAAACAATAAGGTAGAATCTAGTAAGTTCTAAAGCAATTGTAAAGCCCAACCAAAGAAGAGGGAGGAGAATGGTTTACAATGTGAGAGATTGGGTTCTCACTAAAATGTCATGAAGGAATTTGATATGTGACATTTATAGCATGTGAACCCACAAACGAATGGAAAAGAAATCCAAAAACAAAAGATTTTGATAATGCTTTTACCAAAGAGACTACAGTCTGCCTCTCTGTAAAATGAGCCAGTTTAATGCATTTTTGATGAATACTTATTTTCAGTTTTTGTAAAAAAAGTAAGGGCTTTATGTTTTTTTTTTTTTTTTTTGAAAAAGATGCAGTGCATGCCCAGAACAAATGAGATTAACAAACCCCCAATTACAATGCTTGGCAATAAGTCTGGTTCATGTCATGCTAAATTTCTTTTCAGAATCTGATGGATAAATTTGATTGTAATTCGAATACTCTTCTGACATTTGAAAATAGAGATGAAGAACATTTGCCACTGGTACCACCTAAGAAATTGGAGGAAATGAAAGGACGGTTTGTAATGCTACCACTTCACAACTGTCGATACCATTCATGTTTGAGCACTAACATGAAGCTATAGGGATGAGAAAATTAGAGATTTTTAGATAATTTCTGACAAGTATGCTTTAAATCTTGATTAATAGTACCTTCTTCACATTTTATGTAACAGTAACATTATAACATGCTACCATACTTCCTCTTTTATTGGATGGTAGGATATGGATGGTGGGAAAAAGTTCTGGACATGGAGTCCGAGCTCCGTACTGAATTTTGATGAAGTTACTTACTCATTTACAAATGAGCATGTATCCTCATTTGTACATATAGGATAATGATAATCACCCTGTTCGTGTTTCACAAGGATACTGGGTGAAGTGGGAGGAGGTATCTGAAAGCACTTTGTAAATTCCAAAATACTATAAATATAGAGATTATTTAATTGCTGTTGTCCACATCATCTTCTCTTTTCTCATCATTTGTAAGTAACTTATTAGAATAATAAGAGGGTGTTAGCCTTAATAATGAAAGCTGTTTTAATATGTAAATGTTTGAAATTATAGTTGCATTCAGTTATATGAAAGTTTACAAATGTAGTAAAATATTTTGGAGATTAACATTTATTGCAGGATTTTTTTCAGTAGGAGAATAGTTTCTCCAGAAAATGTTGTATTATATGTTTCCATCTCAGAAATAGTTATTTTATATTTAGCCACAATGTTTGTTTACTTTGTTTAAAAAAAAAGATTTGGGGCACCTGACTGCCTACTTGGTAGAGCATGTGACTCCTGATCTCAAGGTCATGAGTTCAAGCCCCCATATTGGGTATTGTAGAGCTTACTTTAAACAAAACAAAACAAAACCAGAAGAAGATTTGAGTATACATCTGAGTTCCATGTGTTTAAAATAAAAAGCCAAAGAACCAATATTTTAGAAATGCCAAACAGATTACTTGCATTTGGACAATACTATTAGGTTAAATTCTGAAACCTGCAATATTTTCCAGAATCAACAACATTTCGGGGAAAAAACTCATTCCACGTCTAGAATTTCATTACTATAAGTGCTCAGTTCTTGGTTTGCTAGATGAATTGAAATTAAAATTGGATGTTTGGAACATCAAATATGGGAACAAAGCATCTGTGGAATTGTTGCTGGAAGACTGGCATGTAAGCTGCTTTATTTTGTGTCTTAGAAAAGTATTCTGCATGTCTGGGAGCTGGGTTTGCATTCTTCCTTGGCACAATTTCCCTTCACCTTTTCAGATTTTGAGATGAGTTTTCTTGGTAGCTTTCATTAGCTTAAAATTGCCTGGAGAACAGAATTACAGGTAGTCAAATAACAGACATTGGGAGGAGTAAGAAAGAGAAAACAGCATTATTTATCTCAGCAGGAGAGAGTCAATTAGCCAGGCTAATTAACATAATAGGAAAAGTTTCAATGTTATTTTCATTAACAATTCCAACTTTCACTTACTGGATGTCTTGTTTAATATTTTTTCCCTCTCAGATTCATAGTTTCATTCAAAAATTAATATATTTTTAGAACATTTGGTCTTAGCCTTTCAAGTTGTAGGAGTGGGAAAGACAGTGCCTTTTGTCTTGAGGCATTTTTTTGGAGAGAGGGTTTAGCTCTTGCAATTTATAGGGAAAAAATGTTGCAGTGATTTAAATATAAACATGTTCATTTGTAAATTAAAACAAAAGCATCCTAGAAATGTCATTTCTACAGTTAGGACTTATCATTCTTTCTATTTCCCTCTTTGGAATGAGAGACCAAAAAGAAAAATCCCAAGATTTCGGTGTAAAAATTGAAAAACAAGATGGCAAGCGATTTATTTACAATTAATGATTTTTAAAAAAATTTTTAAATTTATGATAGTCACACAAAGAGAGAGAGAGAGGCAGAGACACAGGCAGAGGGAGAAGCAGGCTCCATGCACCGGGAGCCCGATGTGGGATTCGATCCCGGGTCTCCAGGATCGCGCCCTGGGCCAAAGGCAGGCGCTAAATCGCTGCGCCACCCAGGGATCCCACAATTAATGATTTAAACACTACATTCCTGGGGCACGTGGGTGGCTTAGTCAGTTAACCATCTGCCTTTGGATGAGGTCATGATGGAGTCCCATGTTGGGCTCCCTGCTCGGCTCTCTCTTGCTATCTCTGATTCTCTCTTAAACAAAAAAATTTTTTAAATAAACACTGTGCATTCATGAATAGAAGGCATCATTTGAAATTAGACTAGATTTTGAATATCTTTCTTTCTTTGATTTTTCATTTTTCCATTTAAATAATCATACCATTAGTGCCTAATAAGTGTAAAATAAATAGGAGCTTTTAATTAACTCTCTTTTTCCAAGGCAGAATTTGCTTGCATAGGACACATAATTTGACTATTGGTCGTTTCTCAAATGTTTTTGTGTGATGGATGGTATCTATTTACAACATACTCTAATATTGCTAATAAAAATTATTCAATATTAATAATATAAGAAGTAAGAGAAACTGATATAAATGATGCAATATTAATAAATGTGTGAAATAGGAGATTTTGAAAATTCTATACTTAACTTGCCTTTTCCCACAGGAGGAAAACCACTGTAGAACCGTATCACTGCAGTAAGATAATCTTTGTCAGGTCTCATACCTACATAGTATTCATACTTGTATTTCTATCTCCTAGGTCTTAACTGTCTTTCTCCATGAACTGCTCTTCTTTTCTACCCAAATATATAGTATTAAAACCTTAAAGAAATTTTGGTGCCTAAGTGCTTCATCAATATTTATGTCTTTATATAAATGTCTTAGCTCATTTTTAATAGTAAAAAACTGTCAATATATTTTTTCCTTTCCCCTCCCAGAAATTTATTGAAGAAAAAGAGTTCCTAGCTCAACTTGAATCTTCCTTTCAAAAATGTGAAGAAATCCATAAAAATTTAGGTAAAGCCATACAGTTATTTTTTGATGGAATCACTTAAAAGTAGCATTTTCCATTTCACTTTCTTTATACCTTAATGTTCTAGAAATTGGTTTTACATATGTGTTTTGTTTGGAAAATTCTTGCATTTACTTTTAATATTGTCGGAGTACATATTTATTTTACCACTGTCAATTAATATGCAAATATTTTTTCTTAACAGTATTTTATTAATAATAAACTGTTTTCTGAGATTACTTTCTTGTTTTGTCACCGTTATAGCTGGACAACATCAGGATATTAGTGAACAATATACAGCGGTGGAACATAACATTTGTATGTATAGAAAAAATATATATAATGTGAAATCCACTCTACAAAAAGTTCTGACATGTTGGGCTACTTATGTGGAAAATCTTCGCTTACTCAAGGCTTGTTTTGAGGAGACAAAGAAGGAACAGATGAAAGAGGTATTTTCATTTTCAGTCTACTGGTGCCTCCTCAATTTTACTTTCTTTTTTTCATTTTGTTTGGAGATCTTCATTTTCAATCCAAAAATGAGAGGCCAGGGAACAGTAAGCATGATTCATAGCAAAATTCTTCAAGGTGTTGAAATGAGTTTAGTTTCTTTCTAATATAATTGCCGAAAGGAAGTTTTCTTCTGATCACAGGTTTACACACACACACACACACACACACACACACACACAGTATAGCTTTTGAAAGATATATTGCTAAATTCTTTGGAAAGAAATAAAAGACTGGGAGTATTTGATAGCTTATAGATAGGTAATAAAATAAATTGATATTTTAAAAAGTTTTATTTTCCATTTGGGTGAATACCTTTCAGCTCTAAAATCTACTTGAGTTTCTAGAGGAAGAAAATGCAAAATATCTCAGACCTATGTGGAGAGACATGGAAGAAATTTCAATGTAATTCATGATTGTTTTCATTTGCTAGTCATGTAAAAATCGGTTTTATGATTATTCTCTGAGGTCGCTTTTCTTTCTTTCATTTGTTTTCCTCTGTTGCATATGGATATAGACAGCCTCTCAGATTAAACATTTTCCAAATAGAAGGTAAAGGTGCTCAGCTGAAAATGGGCTGTTTATGTGAAAGTAAAATATGTGTTAAGTATAGGAATGCAAAAAGCATACTTGAGGGATTAGTGAGTCTTTCTTCCTGTCAGCTATAGTGATACTAGCAATCCAAATCTTTGACTTTCAACACTTCTTCTAAGATATTTTTTTAAGTTTTTATTTAAATTTTAGTTGGTTAACATACTGTGTAATATTAGTTTCATTGGTACAATATAGTCATTCAACACTTTCATACAGCATCCAGTGCTCATGAAGACAAGTGCCCTCCTTAACTTCTCTCACCTATTTCCCCCATCCCCCAGCCCTCTCCCCCTCTGGTCACCATCAATTTGTTCTCTATAGTTAAGAGTTTGTTTCTTGGTTTCTCTCTTTCTGTCCCTTAGCTCATTTGTTTCTTAAATTCCACATATGAGTGAAATCATATGGTATTTGTCTTTCTCTGCCTAACTTATTTTGCTTAGCATAATATTATTTAGCTCCTTCCATTAAAGATCTTTTATGAAAATTCACATAACTGAGAAAAATAACACATTAAGCCTTGCAGTTCCCAAACTCTGTGCTGAGGTACTCTGAATTGCCAAAGAGGACTTTCAAGATAATTTAAATTTTGAGGGAGACACTGTATCAGTCTGTTGGATATCATGCAGCAAAAAACTACCAAGTGGTTTGGACCCACTTGAAAATGAGACCCATAAGATGAATCTTCTGTCCTAAGGAATCTATGAAAAAATTACTGAGACATTTAGGGCACCATGAACTAATAAATGCTTGAGAACCTTTGCTCTAAGTTCATTAGCCACTTAGAAAGAACATCAGATGCTTCCTAAAAGTTCAGGACCAGGAGTGATGACAGATGCCTGCCAATTAGTGATTAGGAATGAAGAACTAGTCCAACAAGAAAGGGAAGGGTTAGAATATCTGCAAAAACCTCATACTCATTTTTGCTGAGAATCAACCTTGGTAAAGATCTATTGTAGGTAATGGAAAGACGTTATGTCATTAAACGTGTTGCTTATATGTTGTGTAGGTTCCCTTTGAGACACTATCGCAATGGAATAGAGAACATACTACTTTAAATGAAGTGGGAAATTTCTTAATTCAAGTCAGTAATGATGAAGTTGGATCCTCTATTTCTAAAGAACTGAGAAGGCTGAATAAAAGATGGAGAAAATTTATTACAAAAACCCAGCTTGTAAGTTTTTTTATTTTTGTTTATTGGTAACAGTTTCATTGAGATATAATTCCCATGCCATACAGTTCACTCATATAAAGTATGTGACTCAGTGGTGTTTAGTATATTCAGAGTTGGGCAGCCATCACCATCATTAATTTTAGAACACTTTTATCACCTACTAAAGAATCTCTGTACTCATTAGCAGTCACTTCCCACTTTCTCCCAGCCTTCCCAGCAGCCACTAATCTATTTCATGTCTCTGTAGATTTGCCTATTCTAGATATTTCATGCAGATAGGATCATATAATATCTGGTCTTTCATTTCTCGTCTTTTTAAACTTAGGGTAATGTTTTCAAGGTTTTTCTGTGTTGTAGCAGGTTTCAGTATTTTATTTCTTTTTATGGCAAATAATAATCTACTGTATGGATAACCAACATTTTATTTATTCAGTGATCACTTGATGCACAATGGCTTCTTTCCACCCTCTTAACTCTTATGAATAATGCTGCTGTGAACATTTATGTACAAGTTTTTGTGTGGACATTTCTAGTTGAAATTCATTTGCTATTATAGAACAACATAAGCATTTTTTGCCTACAGATTTCAAGCTCCATGAGAACATACACTGAGCTTTATATAGCTTTTACATTTATAAAAGCAGACTTTTAATAAATAATTTTTGAACTTCATTAAAATTTTCTATTTCTTAATAATAATTTGAGACTGAGGTGTTTTATGGGAAATGCTCATACTTTATAATGTTGTTACTAAGTGATAAATCCCAGAAATATATTGAATATATTATGTCCAATTGTTGATAATAATATTATCTTTACATTAAAAAATATGGGCTTTAAATATTTGACTTTTTTTATAGGACATGAACCTGCCACTTATAAAAAAACAGGATCAGCCCAATTTTGACAATTATGAAAATACTCAGCTATCTAAAGAAGAAAAACCAACTGTTGATTTTTCAACAGATATGTCCATAGAACTTCCTGAAAATCATAATGAGAATATAAAGGTAAAATAGTCATACTTTATGTATTTTATTTGTCTATAGAAAATAGACTAATAGCTGGGCTATTAAAAATTTTTTTAAAGATTTTATTTATTTATTTGATAGAGTGAGAGAGAGAGAGCATAAGCAGGGGAGGAGCAAAGGGAGAGGAAGAAGCAGACTCCCCAATGAGCAGGAAGCCCAATGTGGGGCTTCATCACAGGACCCTGGGATCATGACCTGAGCCAAAGGCAGATATTTAACTGACTGAGCCACCTGGATGCCCCTGAAAAAAATTTTTTGAGTATATTCCACAACCAGCATGGAGCCTAATAAGGGGCTTGAACTCATGATCCTAAGATCAAGACCTGAGCTGAGGGATCCCTGGGTGGCTCAGCAGTTTAACGCCTGCCTTCAGTCCAGGGCGTGATTCTGGAGTCCTGGGATCAAGTCCCACATGAGGCTCCCTGCATGGAGCCTGCTTCTCCCTCTGTCTGTATCTCTGCCCCACTCTCTCTGTCTCTCATGAATAAATAAATAAAATCTTAAAAAAAAAAGACCTGAGCTGAAATCAAGAGTCAGATGCTTAACCAACTGAACCACTTAGGGGCCCCAACTTGGCTATTTTTCTTTTGATAAAACCATATTGTTGAAATAATGGTAAATGTAATTATTGGATAACATTCAAAGTATAGTCATTTTCCACTAGAATGCTTTAGTGGATGCCTTCACGAAGGAGTCTTCAGGATTCAAGTCTGTGTCTCTCACTTGCTGAGGAGTTTCACAGACATGCAGAAGCAGTCATGACTTCTGAGCTGTGGAAACAAAGTTGATGTTTTCTGCAGATGACTTTTGACTTGTGCTCAGGGATTGTCCAGCTTTGGTCTAGCCTCTGGCCTGTGTCTTGCTTCCTTTCTCTACAGTGGGGGACAATATAGTCTTTATTTCTTGTTTTGTTGGATAATTTGGAGGATGGCTTTAGATTATAGAGAAGACTATGGAACCAAAAAAATCATACACATGTAAGATATAATGCCTGTGATTTGGGAAATGTGCCTTCTTCTGAATAATAATGAATCCAACTTCACTTTATATAACTTTTCACTGGCTTTAGCCAGTTGCTGTGATGGAGTGCCAATGTTTCCCACCATAAGGAGACCTGATCAGAGAAAAATCTTGAAAGATCTTAAGTTGTCCAATATGCTTTTAGAATATAAGAATGTAATGATGCAGAATACTATATTCCTTTAATACATTTAAGATATGAGCTGATTAACAACAACTTTAAGAATGTATCTATTGTGTAAAGTGTAAAGTATGTAGCATAACAACCTATGGGTTACTGAGGGATTATTAATAGGAAAAGGCTTAATTGTGTTGAAACTGGATTCTGAGTCTCTTAGTGATGTTTCGCAACTGCTGTTGCTCAGAGTTATATTTAATTAAATTGCATATGAGTTTTAGAAATAGCTATAGAGTCATTACCCTAATTTTCTAACCTTTAATCTTTTTATCTATGAAATGGAGATGAGAGTAACTAAATGATAGGAATGATGCCCTCATTAAGAAAATATCTGTGAACAAATGTTTTACTTTTTTAAGGTGATAAATATGATCATAAAGTGCTATTATCATTGTTCAAAAACTAGGTTTTAAGTTACTATGTTGAATTATGTTGAATTCAGGAAAAAAAGATTTAACTTTTTTTTTTAACTGAAACTTATTTTATACTGTGACTGTTGCCATCTTCTTAGTGATAATTTTGAATGTTGTAACAGGCTGGGGAAGAACGTGAAAAAGAAAATGAATTCACAGGGCAACTTAAAGTGGCTGAAGAGATTGAAAAACTCATTGGACAAATGGAAATCTGGGAGGCAGAAACCAAATCTCTTTTGGACATTCTGAGACGTCAAGAGGGTGTAGATGCCTCAGTGGAAGAATCTTTGCAGGTATGAGTGTAAAAGTATTAAAAGGACAGATTTCTTAGTTGTACACTTATGTATTAAGATAAATATAAGATTTTAAAGTAAATAGTAATAGGAGGCACCTGTGGCACAGTCTGTTGAGTGTCTGACTCTTGATTTTGTCTCAGATCATGATCTCAGTCCTAGGATTGAGCCCCGTGTCAGGCTCTGCACTCAGTGGGAAGTCTGCTTGAGATTCTCCCTCCCTCTGCCCCTCCCCCTGCACACTCTCTCTATTTCTAAATAAATAATAAATAAGATCATTAAAAAATGTAGTAGGACTACTGCTTGATTTTCTTTGTTTAGAGGTTTAAAAATTGCATGAAGTGTCATCCCTGGATCATTTGCTGAGATTTTGCTTGAAGACTGAGGATAGATGAGGAGATCATTAATAATACCTTATGAGTCTCAGTTCTTGAACTAATATTCCCCACTACAGAATGGAGATTAAAATATTCTCTTGTTTCCAGGGGCAGTGAGGATATGTCAGATAGGTCAGTGCAATGTGGGCATAAGAGATTATACAATCTATGCTTTGAAAGCTCACCCATTGATTAAGCTACTTTTCCTTCCTTCCTTGATTTAGGGAGTGTGACGGATGTTGTTAAAACCTTTCTGTCTTTATTCTTTGGCAGTCCGACTCATTGAAAAGCAATGAAGCAAGAGTCTGTTTTAATATCATTCAGTTCTCCTGGGAAAGAAGTTACAATTGAGGTTTTTACTGAGTTCCAGCTCAGCTATAAAATTTATGGAGCATGTCATAAATTACAACAAGATGGAAAGTTCCTGGAATAAAGGAATATTTATGTAATTCTTTTAAGTCCAAACTTCTGAAAGGTGTATATATAGTATTTTGCATTCTCATGGTATATAAGAATGGTATTTTTATTGCTTTGAAAATATTATATAAACTTAACTGAGCCATCTGCCAGTGCTTTTATTTATTTCTATTTTTACCTTATTTTTATATTTATTTATTTGCTGTATCTGGAATTTATTTTAGTGAAAGAAATGAGGAATGAGAAATTCAATATCTTAAAGATATTTCAAAACAAAAACAATGATCCCCCTTATAAACAGTGAAAATAAAAAAAAAACAGTGAAAATATAAACATACTGGAATATACTTATATTAACAAGGAATTAAGTAGATCTTTATTAGAGCAAGATATATGGTGAAGTAAGAAATGCAAATTGCTGAGCAGTACAGGTGATACGATTTTTTAAAAATGTTTTTAAAGCAGTTGCTTTTTAAAAAAATTTAAATTCTAGTTAGTTGACATACAGTTCAATATTGGTTTCAGGAGTAGAGTTTAGTGGTTCATCATTTACATATAACAACAGTGCTCATCGTAACAAGTGCTCTCTCTAATACCCATCACCCGTCTTGCCCATTCTCCACCCACCTTCTTCCATCAATGTTGTGTTTGTTCTCTGTAAAGTTCTTCATAATATGTTTCCATCCTCTCTCTTTTTTTCCCCTCCGAAATGGTCATCCATTTTGTTTCTGAAAGTCCACATATGAGTATAATCATGTATTTGTCTTTCTCTGATTGACTTATTTCACTTATATTCCCCACTACAGAATGGAGATTAAAATATTCTCTTGTTTCCAGGGGCAGTGAGGATATGTCAGATACACTCTAGCTCCATCCACATTGTTGCAAATGGCAAGATTTCATTCTTTTTGATGAATGAGTAGTATTCTATTATATATCTACATCTGCACATATATATACACCACATCTTTTCTATCCATTCATCAATTGATGGGCATTTGGGCTCGCCCCATAGTTTGACTATTGTTGATAATGCTGCTATAAATATCGGGGTGCATGTACTCCTTCAAATGTGTAGTTTTGTATCCTTTGGGTAAATACCTAGTAGTGCAATTGCTGGATCATAGGGAAATTCTTTTCAGCTTTTTGTGGAACTTCCATACTATTTTCTAGAGTGGCTGCACCAGTTTGCATTCCCACCAACAGTGCAACAGGGTTACCCTTTCTCCACACCTCACCAACACCTGCTGTCTTCTATGTCGTTAATTTTAGCCATTCTGACAGCTGTGACGTGGTATTTCATCACAGTTTTGATTTGTATTTCCCTGCTAATGAGTGATGTTGAGCATAAAATGGTTGCTTTTTGATTACATGATACTGTATGTGGAAAACCCAAAAGACTCTACCCCAAAGTTGGTAGAACTCATATAGCAATTCAGCAATGTGACAGGATACAAAATCAATACACAGAAATCAGTTGCATTTCTGTACAGTAACAGTGAGACTGAAGAAAGAGAAATTAAAGAATCGATCCCATTTACAATTGCACCAAAAACTGTAAGATACCTAGGAATAAACCTTGCCAAAGAGGCAAAGGATCTGTACTCTAAAATCTACATAGGGATGCCTGGGTGGCTCAGCAGTTGAGCATCTGCCTTTGGCTCAGGGCATGATCCCAGGATCCGAGATTGAGTCCCACATTGGGCTCCTTGCAGCAAGCCTACTTCTCCCTCTGCCTGTGTTTCTGCCTCTCTTTCTCTGTCTCTCATGAATAAATAATAAAACCTTTTTTTAAAAAAAAGAACTACAGAACACCTATGAGAAAAACTGGGGAAAACATAAAGAGATGGAAAAGCATTCATTCCATGCTCATGGATTGGAAGAACTATTGTTAAAATGTCTATGCTACCCAGAGCAATCTACACATTCAACTCAATCCCTATCAAAATACCATGCACATTTTTCACAGAGTTAGAACAAATAATCCTAAGATCTGTATGGAACCAGAAAAGACCTCAAATAGCCAGACAATTCCTGGCTATTTCTCAGTGGTGTCATAATGCCTGATTTCAAGCTATATTAGAAAGCTGTGATCTCAAGACATCATGGTACTGGCACAAAGCAGACACATAGATCAATGGAACAGAATAGAGAACTTAGAAATGGACCCTTAACTTTATGATCAACTCATCTTCGACAAAGCAGGAAAGAATATCCAGTGGAAAAAAGACAATCTCTTCAATAAATGGTGTTGGGAAAACTGGACAGCCACATGCAGAAGAATGAAACTAGACCATTCTCTTAAATCCATACCAAAGATAAACTCAAAATGGATCAAAGACCTAAATGTGAGATAGGAATCTATCAAAAATCCTAGAGGAGAACATAGGCAGCAATTTTTTTTTGACGTTGGCCACAGCAACTTCTTGAAAGACGTGTCTTTAAAGACAAAGGAAACAAAAGCAAAAATGAACTGTTGGGACTTCATCCAGATAAAAACCTGCACAGTAAAGGAAACAGTCAACAAGACCAAAAGGCAATGTACAGAATGGGAGAAAATATTTGCAAGTGACGTATCAGATAAAGGGCTAGTATCCAAAAATCTATAAATAACTTATCAAACTCAATACCCAAAAAACAAACAATCCAGTCAAGAAATGGGTAGAAGACATGGACAGACATTTCTCCAAAGAAGACATGCAAATGGCCAACAGACACATGAAAACATGCTCCACATCACCTGTCATCAGGGAAATACAAATCAAAACCACAATGAGATACTACTTTACACCAATTAGAATGGCTAAAATTAACAAGACAGGAAACAACAAGTGTTGGTGAGGATGTGGAGAAAGGGGAACCCTCTTACAGTGTTGGTGGGAATGCAAGCTAGTGCAGCCACTCTGGAAAACAGTGTGGAGGTTCCTCAAGAAGTTAAAAATAGAGCTACTCTATGACCCAGCAAGTGCCCTACTGGGTATTTATCCCAAAGATACAGAGGAAGTGAAATGAAGGGGCTTCTGCACCCCAATGTTGATAGTAGCAATGTCCACAATAATCAAACTGTGGTTAGAAGCTAAGTGTGGAAGGAGCTAAGATGTCTTTTGACAGATGAATGGATAAAACACACACACACACACACACACACACACACACACTGGAATATTACTCAGCCATCAAAAAGGATGTATACCTACCATTTACATTGATGTGGATGGAGCTGAAGGGTATTATGCTAAGTGAAATAAGTCAATTGGAGAAAGACAATTATCATATGGTTTCACTGATATGTGGAGTATAAAAAATAGTGCAAGGGACCATAGGGTAAGGGGAGGAGACTGAATGCGGAAAAATCAGAGAAAAACACAAACCATGAGGGACTCTTAACTCTGGGGAACAAACTGAGGAATGCTGAAGGGGGAGCAGGGCGTATGGGGTAACTGGGTGATGGACATTAAGGAGGGCACATGATGAGATGATCAATGGGTGTTAGATACAACTGATGAATGATTGAAAACTACACCTGAAACTAATGATGTACTATATGTTGGCAAGTTGAATTTACATCAATAAAAATAAATTAAAAGTTGCTTTTTTATACTTTATGCTTTTTTTATCCATAGAAAACTGTGCATCATTTAAATGTTCTACAATTAGTACATTCATTTATAATTTTAATTTTTCCTTTTTTTAATTATAAAAATAACAAAAGCTCAAATAAAAAACTCAAGAATGGAAAGGTACAGACTGTAAAGAAAAAGCTTCTCTTCTTACCCATCATCACCGTGATGCCACTGCTCTAAGATAAATAAAATCAGCATTTACTTAGTTGATATCAAACAATGTAGTTTCTATTTTATTATACTCATACCAACAATAAATTGTAATTAAAAATTTTTGTGCTGATTTGATAACTGCAAAGGGGCACCTTGTTATTATTTTAATTTGTAGTTATTTAATTACATGTAAAGTTGAACTATCTTTTTATGTATGAATCAGCCATTTGTTTCTGTGAATTATCTGTTCATGTGTTTTCTGAATTTTCTGTGGGATCTTAGATCTTCTCTTATTGAATTTATAAGCTCTTTGAGTCATGACACGTTTTCATTTATGTGGCAAGTATTGTTACCAAGTTGTTGACTTTTAAGTTGTTTATTTTACATAGAAAATTTTTATATTTATGTTCCTACTCTTATCCCTAAAAAGCCCCCTTCCTACCCATGAAAACTGAGAGTAGATCAGTTTTCATGGATAATTTCTTCTGTTTTGTAGTTTCCTACTTTTTCTTTCTTTCTTTTCTTTTTTTTTATGATAGTCACAGAGAGAGAGAGAGAGAGAGAGAGAGAAAGAGAGAGAGAGAGAGAGAGAGAGAGAGAGAGAATGAGGCAGAGGGAGAAGCAGACTCGATGCACTGGGAGCCCGACGTGGGATTCGATCCCGGGTCTCCAGGATAGCGCCCTGGGTCAAAGGCAGGCACTAAACCGCTGCGCCACCCAGGGATCCCAGTTTCCTACTTTATATGTAACTTTCTGATCCATCTGAAATTTATTTTTAGTATGTTGTAGAAGCATGGTTCAAAAAGATTTCTTTTCCAATAGCCATTTTCTCCAGTAACACTTATTGAATTTCCTTCCAACTGATTTGACCTAGAACAACTTCATTTTAAGGTTTATCGCTACCCTCTCAACTTACTTTCTGTCTATTGGCATTGTATTAATTACTTCTAGGCTTTAGTTTATTGAAGTACTTACTGTATAAAGAATAATCTGTGCAAGACTGTTTCTCAGAATCTGTACTAATATAAAGTTTCAAAATGAATTTTTATTTTATTATTTTTAAAAAGATTTTTATTTATTTATATGAGAGTGATAGAAAACATGAGTGAGGGGGAGGGGCAGAGGAAGAGGGAGAGCAGACTCCCCACTGATCAGGGAGCCCGATGCAGGGCTAGATCCAAGACACTGAGATAATGACCTGAATTGAAGGCAGACACTTAACTGACTGTGGCACCCAGGTACCTCCAAGATGAATTTTTAAAATAATATTTTGAAAGTACAAGTTTACCTCATTTTGGATGAATAATTAACTTTTTATGATTTCCTGATGAGATTAAGGGTAATGTTTAACATATATTCAGAATATTTGTTATGGCCTCATTTTGTTTTAATAGCATCTTATTGCCAAAGGCTCTATGTACGAAGAGCTAGTCTCTAGAACCGAAGATACCTTACAAATGGATGTGCAAAATATTTCGAGCCAGGAGTCCTTGCAACATGTTCTCACAGTTGGGCTTCAGACAAAGATTCAAGAAGCTAAAGAGAAAGTTCAGGTCTCTTTTTAATATTTCCTATTAGTGAATTGGTCTTTAAAACCGAGTGGTCTGCGGGAGGAGGGGGATGTGGGGGGAGGGATTGCCCTGGAGGTTGGAAATGTTTTGTAAAATATTACTTTTGTATTATACATATGTGTTTTAAATAATTTAGAGTATATTAGAAATATTAATATAATAAATAGGATATTCTATGTCTAGCGGGAAAATGAGAGTTACTACTAAAAGAACATATTTATTATTTTATGACTTTATTATTTTATTTTATTATATTTATTAAAAAGCTGGGCCAGGTGTTGAGAATTTTTTTTTTTTTTCTTTGCAGATCAACATGGTAAAATTAATTGCAGTGTTAAAAAACTCAACTGATGCTTCACCAAACTTGGATGTCAAGCTGAGGGTGGAGGAATCACAGAAGGAACTTGAATCATACATGACAAGGGCTGAGCAATTACTTGGACAAAAAGAAAGCCGGAGTGGACTGATTTCAAAATACAAGGTGGGACTCTCAACCGTCAAATGTAGGCTATTTGTTACTACCTACCTATCTCAATGGGGTTCAAGATATTTTCATCACTGTAATTATAAACAAAATTATCGTAACTTTAAAAATTTTCCCAGTTTTATATGTTGTTCCCAGAAATTATTAAAAATATACATTAGCATGAAGAATTTTTTCTTTTCTTTTTTTTTTTTTAAGATTTTATTTATTTATTCATGAGAGACACAGAGAGAAAGAGTCAAAGAAACAGGCAGAGGGAGAAGCAGGCTCCATGCAGGGAACCCAGTGTGGGACTTGATCCTGGGACTCCAGGATCACACCCTGAGCCGAAGGCAGATGCTCAACTGCTGAGTCACCCAGGCCACCCATGAAGAATTTTTTCAATTTAAATTTTATCATGGACCTACTGAATAGACTCAGTGGTAGAGTGTCAAGAGCACAACTGATTCTAACATACTGAGCATGAATTTAATTTCTCTTGGTTTTTAAATTAGTAAAATGGGCATAATAATTCCAGCTGCTAAATTTGTTGTGAGACTTTAAATGAAAATAAGACAAATAAAGGGACTTGGAATAGGTAAAATTCTCTGAATGTAAAATAACACTTTTATTGTTAAAATGCTTTGATTGAAGTTCATGGTGGATATATGCTTACGGGCAGATAAAGTTCCAATGATGATGTTCTCTATGGAGACAGTTTCAGGTTGCTTTTTTCTGGTTTGATAGGCAGCTGAAGATGTGTGCAAACCAGAGTCACTATTAATTAACACCATGAGAGGTGCTTGGGGGGATATAAAGTAAAAATAAGACAAGGTCTCTACCACTGGACACATCAGAGAGATAGAGTGATATGTGTCCTTTTGTTCATTAATTTATTCAACATTTCCCATACTTACTGAACATTTAAAATGAGTTAGGTGGGATGCCTGGGTGGCTGAGTGGTCAGGCATCTGCCTTTGGCTCAGGTCGTGATCCTGGGGTCCTGGGATGGAGTCCTGCAGGGAGCCTGCTTCTCCCTCTGCCTGTCTCTGCCTCTCTCTGTGTGTCTCTCATGAATAAATAAATAAAATCTTTTTTAAAAACTTAAAAAATAAGATGAGTTAGGCATCTGGGGGCACCGCCCTGACTCTTTAGAGAAGGAACCTCTTTATTCTCGTTGTGGCCTCCTTCACTTTTCTGGGCCTTAGTCCTCTTGTAGCTTTCTGGAATCTGAACCAGACCGTACCTGTTATTAGCCATCTCAACTCTGCTTTTCCCATGACCTCCAAGCCTGATCTATGCTGTTTGCATGTTGCTAGTCACCACCTTTGACAAGTTACCTTTGTGGTTTTTTTACCACTCTATTCCCAGGTTGCTGAGAGAGCTAAACTGACCTTACAGAGTCAATGGTTCTCATAAATAATCAATAGGCTGGATGTCAGGGTGCTGCTATGGTCAATTTAGGAGAGGCAGAAGGCAGAGAAACCATGGAGGCTCCAGGCCCCTTCTCCACCAGAGAGGGGAGGTAGAGGTGTCAGCCTGGCACCGTTTTCCTCCTCCTGACCCCCTGACTTTTAGAGTTGGAGGCAGGGCTTCCCCCTCCTTTTATCGCTGGCATTTAGTAAAGGAGATCCATTTTCACAACCAAAGTAAGATCCCTGCCCTTCCAGGTCCTGCCCCGAGACCCCTGGGACTCCAGGAACATGGGAATAGTAGGAGCCTCCTGCCAGCATATAGGCTAAGAGTATCTCCCTAGGTCATCAATCTAGCAATCCTCACAGAGGCTTTTGAAGAGGGTCTGTGGCTCAGCATCGTGCCTTTTCTGTAGTAGGCCCCTAATGTTAGGAGGGCACAAGCGAATTTCCACTCTGCTTAATTGCCTTATTCCTTAGAATGACAACTGTCTTCTGCCTCCTGTAGGTTTTTTTGCCTCTTTCATAAGCCCCAACTATTCTTTGTTCTGTCATTTGCTAGTTAAGTAAACTAGGTCTCTGGCAGGTAATTGCCAGTCATACTCCATAAGAGCAGGTAAGTGTGAGGTAAGGAGCAGATACATCTCTGTCCACTGCTGCTCTCTCTCTGGGGCAGGACTGCTAGTGTGGTTGGCCCTGGGCAAAACTTTGAAGTTGATTATAAGGTAATGGTGACTTGTTACAGCATAAAAATGCTTATGCACAAGATTAAATCTTTTCCTATTAATCCTACCATGAATTGTGTCTCATTGCAACACTAATGTCTAATACTTGCTAGCATATTCTTCATATTGTATTGTTAATGAAGTATGGTCCTCCGCTCACCAGTACTTAAGAATTTTAGAGGAAACAGTGCCAGTGGCTCATTACCCTGAACAATAATCCTTTTAATTATTTATCAGAGGGGTAATGAAAGTCATTTTCAATATTCTAAGGAAGTCTATGTGGTCCTCAAATGCTTAACTACATTTGAATAATAAGTATTTTGCAATTCTTTTCAAAATAATTGAAAAGAGTTGCAAAAGGAATATCAACCTTCCTTTACAAAAAGTCTCCCCTAAATCTTCATAGTCTTCAAAAAGTCCTTTCCAGGACACTTGGGTGGCTCAGTGATTGAGAGTCTGCCTTTAGCTCAGGTCGTGATCCTGTGGTCCCGGGATCGAGTCCCACATCGGGCTCCCTGCATGGAGCCTGCTCCTCCCTCTGCCTGTGTCTCTGCCTGTCTCTTTCTGTGTGTCTCATGAATAAATAAATACAATCTTAAAAAAAAAAAAGTCCTTTCCTAGTTGTGCCTGTAAAAGACCTACCAAAATTAGCTTGGAGGACGTGGCAGTAGAATGGGGCTTTCATGTTTCCATTTGTATTCTCTTTTTTAGGAAGCACTAATAATTCTTAATTCTAAAAGTCTGGTCAAGTATTTGAAAGCTGTTGAAGAACTGAAAAATAATGTAACCGAGGATGTGAAGCTATCTTTGGAAGAAAAGAGTAGAAGTGCCCGTGCCAAGTGGGAGGTAAGAACATGCACGTGGATTGGAGGTTCTGCTTCTAGATCTGCCCCTGGGGTTGTTTGTCTCTAGTCATTGCTGGCAGTTCTCCTGTGTTCTTGGCATCACAGCGACACTGATCCTGCGGTTCCCAGGCACCAGCTGGCTTCTCTGTTCAGCCAATGACACCACGGTTTAGAGATTAGAGAGTGATTGGAGGGGGAAGAAGGGAGAGTCCAAAGTGAAAGTCCTTCTCTGGGACAGTGTCTCTGGCAGTTGCATCTCCCCTGGCTGTGGGTTTCATGGTTCCAGTTTCTGATGACCCTTCTGTCTGGGCTCCTCCGAAGCCTCCAGCCCAGCAGTAGTAGCAGCCTCATGGCAGTGCTCTTCTCTGGATTGCCTTATGGTCCCCTCTCTGACTTCTCTGCATTTTCATCTCTTGCGTAATCAGTTATCTGCATTTAGTTCACTCTGCGTTAAATATTTAGTGTTTCTTGGGTCCCTAGTTGGATCCCAACTGAGACAACGTATCAACACACACACACACACACACAAACACACACACAGAGTTTCCTAGTGAAGTAGGCGTGGGCCTTAGTGGCAGACAGACCTAGGTTCCCCCAGCTAGACCCTGGGTAAATTGTTTAACTTTTAGGAAGTTCGCGGATAAAGTGGGGATAACCCCAACTACTTGGCACGATTATTGCAAGGATTTATCTAAGGCCCCTGCCACAGAGATTGTGTTTAATAAAGAGTGATTCATATTCAGTGTGTGTGTCTGGAGAGAGGGAGGAAGAAAATAAGGTAATATAATTGAATGTCTACTATTAAAGATGTTCTTAAAACACATTTAAAAAAACTTTTAAATTTTAGAGCAATTTTAGATTCACAGAATTATTATAAAGATAATGTAGGGAGTTCCAGTATACCCCATGCCCAGTTTCTCCGATTATCATCATCTTACGTTAATGTATTACCTTTGTCACAATTAATGCACTAATATTGATACATTATTTACTTCCATTTATACTTTATTCATATTTCCACAGTTACTGTCTTTTTTTCCTACTTCAGAATCCTGTCCTGGAGACACAATACAGTTCTGTGTTATTTCTCAGCTCTGTGTTTTGTATACATTTTTTCTATGTCTGCAGCTGGCTTTCTGTTCTCTTAACATGTCTTTCATAGCTAACACACATTTTTAGTTGTTAGAAAGAAAAAGAATATACATTTCTGGGTCTGGTATATTTTAAAACATCCTCCCCAAAGACACAAGGACAAACCAAAATGCCATTAAAATTTTCTTTCTATCTTTTGTTATTGCAAATATTTTTATTGGGTTTTTGATGAAAATCTTTTCAATGTATTCTTTGCCCATAGTTACCGTGTGCCTCTGTGGGCATCTTTTCTTTTCTTTTCTTTTCTTTTCTTTTCTTTTCTTTTCAGTCTCTTCATCAAGAGATGTCTTTGTATATTCAACAACTGAAAATAGACATTGAAAAGGAGAAACTCAATGACAATATTTCAAAACTTGAAAAACAAATAAATAAAGAAAAGAAACTAATCCGCAGAGGGAGGACCAAGGGTCTCATCAAGGAACACGAGGTAAACCACCTGTTTCCATTTAAATGCTGTCATTATTTTGGAGTTTGTTTTACATGGTTGTGTGTGTCTTTAGCCTCGGATAAAATTTACTCTAAAAATTGCTTCAGCCCTCTCTCGTCCCCTGGGAACTATCCCTTAGGGGGTTCGAGCTCTCACTACATACAGCCTGTGCTGCTTGCTTTTTAAGAAGTGAGAAAAATTCAGCATCAAGTTACTATTTCATGACTTTCCTTGCTCTGTATCTCAAGGTCCCTGTCCTTGAGACTCTGGTTACAAACATGGCACCTGTTGCTAAAGCACCCACAGTTTGATTTTGAGGGGACACGATGTCCTTAGAAGTGCTGCTTTTGGAAAAGATAGCAAATCAGGATATAAGCTCTTGGGGCACATCTCATGATCTCTCTCTGGCCCCCACCCTATATGATTGCTTTTGTTTATTTGATAGCACTGACCCCTCTTCTTTCTTTTAGACTTTCTACTGCTGTGGCTTTCCCAATATCAATCTCTCTTGATTTTCCTTATTTTATTATTTTTTTGGGGAAGGGAGAAGCTTCTTTTTAGTGTCCTTCACAAATTTCTCTATTTTTTCAAGTAATCTCTACACCCAACATGGGGCTCAAACTCACGACCCTGAGATCAAGAGTCACATGCTCTACCGACTGAGCCAGCCAGGCACCCTACAAATTTCTCTCTGTTTTCATTGTGTTATCTTAATGTTTTTGTTTTGAGAATTTCCATTTTTGGCTGGTTTCATGCTTGCTCTAGGGGTTTTTATGCTCTGTGTTTTTTTTTTTAAGATTTTATTAATTTTTTGAGTGAGAGAGTGAAAGAGCAAGTGCACAAGCAGGGGGAGGGGCAGAGGCAGAGGGAAGAGCAGACTCCCTGCTGAGGAGGGAGCCTGATGTGGGACTCTGTCCCAGGATCCTAGGATCATGACCTGAGCCAAAGACAGAAGTTTAACCAACTGAGCCACCCAGGCACACCCCCCCCCCCGAAGTTTTAATGATGAAACCCTCTCTATAATGATAGTGCCTAAATCTCTATCTCCTGTTGAGTTTTTCCTCTGAGATCTAGGTTCTGAGTAGATGTCATTGGTGTTCCTCAGAGACCTCCCATTCAGCATGTTCAAAACCAGCCAATAATATCTCCTCTCAAACTTTGCTTCCTCTTGTGTCTGTTGGTCATGAAGGTCAGTGTGCCTGCAAACTCACTTCTTCCCGGTGCCCTTTCCTTCCCGCTTATCTGTGACAGAGTTGGTTGCCAGGCCTCATTGGTTACTCTTCAGAACACTTGCTTCATTTCCTTCCTTTCCACCACTGTTATCATGCCCTCAACCTGGGTTATTCTCCCATGTGATGATGGCTGCATCATCTTCCAGACCCATCACGAGAGAGATGCTTCTGAACTGCAAATCCTATGTCACTGGCTAACCCTCACTCTCAGAACATCTCCAGGCTCCTTAGAAGCCAGGCAGGTCCTGGCAGTCTGGCCGCAGGACATGCCTTCAGCATTCCTTCTGTGCCATGCCCTCCAGCCACACTAGATTGCTGTTCTTTCAGAATGTCTGGAGCCAAGAGTAAAAAACTTGGCTGTTCCTGCTGGTAGGAATGACCTCTCTCTCCTTTCACTTGGAGGACTCATACTTGTTCTTTCTGCATCTCTCTCCTTTTCTGCATCACATGTTCCCACATGTGAGGTAGGTTTTTTCTGATTCCTTTAGGTAGGCAGTGACTCTGTCATGACACTTGTTGCACAGTATGTGTGACTACTGTCAGGGAGGAAAAAGTTTTCTCTACCTACTAGGGTCCCTGGAAATGAAACTGACAAAGGCAGATGGACAGGAGAAAAGCATACATATTTTATTGAATTGTGGCATGCACACAGGAGCCTTCACAAGAGAATGCAGATCCAAAGAATTTTTTAGACCTTTTAGACAAAGAGGCCATACATTTGTGAAGAACTGACAAGACAGAGTTAAGGGTTAGTTTAACAAGATTTGCTTGTAGATTTGTCTGGTACTATCTTTGGGCCGATGAGAGTCTACCTCTAATAAAAATATTTTATTTCCCACCACTAGGCAGAAAGCAGGCAGCTTTTTCTGTCTTCACTGCTTCTTAATTGCCTTTAGCTCAAAATAATTTTCACTTTCAAAAAGGTGTATTTGGGGGGCCATCTGATTGGTTCAGTCCATAGAGCACGAGACTCTTGATCTTGAGGTCATGAGTTTGAGCCCCACTTTGGGCAGAGAGATCACTTAAAAAAAAGAGGCATATTTTGGGGTGACATGTTCCGGTTTCATTGAGCACATTACTAGACTGTGCTGAATCCCTTTTGGGCTGACTTCCTCATTTTTGGTTCTCCAGTGCCCATTACTATACCAGGCACAGTGTGGATGGCCTATAAAAAGAATGTGTGTGTTAGTAAAACACTCTGTTAGTTTCTAATCCTTATGGACTAATCATGTACACTCATTTGAAACACATTTCCTGCTTTATTTCCTCAATCAGGCCTGCTTTTCTGAGGAAGCCAGTCTGTACCAGCTAGATCACCACATGGATGTCCTGCGGGAGTTATGTGAAGAGCTGACTTCACAGAAGAGTCAACAAGAAGTGAGGAGAGCACTCAAAGATTATGAACAAAAGATAGAAAGACTTAGGAAATGTGCTTCTGAGATTCATATGACACTGCAACCCACGATGGGAGGCACGTCAAAAAACAAGTTAGTGCTTCGTAAGAATAACTACACATTAGGGAAAAACAAGATAAAGCTTTTTGCAAAATCAAATGAAAGGAGTATTATTTTTTCTCTTTTGGTCTTTATTTTTCTTCCTCTATTTTAATATGCAATTTTGATTCCTCCTTAGGGAGACCACAAACCCATCTGAGAATGGAGGAAGGGATTCCCACAGTGAGGTGCCATCTGTAAAATCAGAGAATCAGCCATCAACTGAAAAGGTGTTAAATGTGGATAATGTATTTTAGAAACAAACCTAATGAAAAAAGGCCAAGTGTACTGTAATCCACTTCTCATTAATTGTTGGTGTTAATTATCTGAATATTTTTTTATCAGCTGAGAATTCCCATTTAAAAATGGGATTTTCCCCCCAATAATTACAATATAACGATGTATATATATAGTGAGTGTCACTTTATCTTCCTCTGAGGATACAAACAGTTCTTTCAGAAAGAGACCATTTGTAGCCATTATGAATACACGTTGTACACATTCCTATTGAGGGTACAAGATTGGAGTTTAATCTGTACAGATGCCTCAGCTTCATTGAGATGAACTAGTTCATTTATCATTTGTCTTTTTCTCAGTATAATGTCCTTTACTTCTCTTGGGAATTGAATTTTCTGAATTCTTGAATTTTCAGTAAGAGGGCATGGACTGTGGACTAGACTGCCAGTCAGAGGCTGTGGGGAGAGAATAAGGTGTTTTTGACTTCAGAGGTCTGCTTCTGCATGCTAGGCTTCTGTCTGCTTTCGTCTCTGGCAGAGACAGTATTTAGGGGTTGGGAGAATACCTTTTCTGTGCTGACATACCAGTTAGAAGGTGAGATTCAGTGTCATAAATCTCCTTTGTCCCAGGGGAAGGCCTCTCTTAGAGCTGAGAAGCCTCAGGTAAATCGTACTATCTCCTGGTTTGGGTATAAAGAATTAGTGACATACCTTTATGTTATAAAGTATTTATCTTTTCCAGATACTTAAGTATATTGAAGATATTATGTTTACTATTTTGCATATTTACTTAGGCAATGGATTCGATTAAAAATTTTAGCCTGGAATCCAAGTTAAAGCCTCAACCGGAAGAAAACTTTATGAAGAAGTATGAAAAGGATCACAATGCAGCTCTCAGTAGTTTACAAGAGAGGTAACCCCTTTATGTAACTGGAAAATCCACCAAAAATCTTCCATTAATGCAAACATGTTACACTTTCATATAAATTTATAACCCATTAGTCATAATCTTGGCACGTGGTCCAGTAACTTAAGCAGAAATTCCCTCTTGTATAATTGATAGTAATTAAAAACATGTTTTGTCTTACTGTTAAAAATAAGTGACGTTGCATTTAATTTTTTTCTAGGCATGATATGCACAGAGAAAATCTTGAGCTGTACCTAGAAAAGAACAAATTCAGAATAATTTCTGATTTCTCCAGTGACAAGGAAAGGAGTAGTGCTTGTCTGCAGGATAAACTGACAGATCTACGGGTAATTACTGAAAATACTGTTAGAGAAGTTTTATCTATTATTAGAAAATAATCTCACCATGAGTATAGAATTCACTGTTTTTGTTGAGGTCACATATGCTAGATGTTTCCAAAGAATTCTCTTTGTTGGATTGCATTTCTAATGTCATTCTGTTTCAGAGAATGATTTGCATTCAGGTGTCAACCCTGGGAAAGACTTTGTTTTGGGGTCCTTATTTATTGCTCATGCTCTGATTTGGTGCTCAAGATACTGTGGCTCGCAGAGTTTTGGATTATGTTTAGGATGAGAATGAGGGCTACAAAAGAATTTTTCAAAACAATGTGTTCAAAGGCAATTTCAACCAGTAGTCCAACTGTGTTGCTCTAAAATTAATAATACATGAAAAAACCAGTGACTCTGAATATTTATTTCTTATCATCATCCTGACTAAGTTGTCAATATTGTCTATCTAATGTTGGGATGATGAGGAAGGGGCCAGCGGTGGCGGGATTTTTTATTCTGAGCAATGGATAATCTTGTGGAGAGCCATTTGGTTCAGGAGCTACTGAAAAAATTAACTAGTGTTAGTTGTAAGCCCTACAAATAAATATCTTCCTTATTTTGAAGGCAATCTGTGCAGTGCAGCACTGTTGTATGCTTGGAAGAGCATTAGAATGAACCCTCATAGAAAATCCATCAGGTGGAGAAAAGGGCCAAGGAAGAGCCTATAGTGCCCTCCCATATTTTATAGTTATCTTTCCTTTATGATGCCAGTTCTGGAATCACACTCTACCATCTGACTCCTCTCTATTTTCCATCTGAGTAAGCAGAATTAATATGTTAAAATCTGTGTTGCTCAAGTGATGGATTTAGCACATTTTCATCACAATTAAGAAACTGTCTTGAGACCTTACTCCAGTAACTGAATAATGAATTGGTTATAAAAGCTATGATAATCCATGGGAAAGGTGAAGAACACATTATAATGATCAGCATTATAATGATCAGTGCCTTTAAAAACAAAAAATCACCATCAAAAAGATAAGGAGCTAGAATATTATTGAATTTTTAGGTGTTTAATTATAAATCATAATTTAATTCCATTCACTTCTTATGTGATAGAAACGTTTTGGTTCACTCTAGTTTTGTTTTTCAGTTATGGATAAACAAAGATTTATTATCTAGAAGAACTAGAATATTTGTTCTTAAATGTATCTTTCTGAATTGTATTCTGTGTACCTACTTTTGGGAAGGGAGTTTGGATTCCTTGACTTCATTGAATGGGACTTCTGAGAGTAGTTAAGATCATTGTTCCCTGAAGGATATTTCATTTGTAGATGGTTGGAAGATATTTTAAAAATGTATTTAAAATTAAATTCAATTAATTTAATTAGATATAAAAATAATTTTAATATATTTTCATATAAAACTCTGTTAATAGTTGGCAAAATAGTTGGCAAATGCCTCATTTTGTAAGAACAGAATAATTGTGCCTGTTAACCCACTAGTTGATAGATTAATGTGTTTCACCTAGGTTTTAAAAAATGAAATTGATGCTTGCTGGAAAGAGTTCGAAATCACTTCATTGAAGTTAGAAGAGCTTGACAGTGATGTAAAGAAGCCTTTTATAAGTAACATGAGAGACAAATTAAAGGAAAAAGAAAGAGAGTTTCAGATGACTCTTAATACCAGGTATAATTCTGAGATCTATTAACCATGAATTTATTGAATTTTTAATGGTATTTTAAGCCAGGATAGTACTATACTAAGTATGCTATTGTATTTAGTTGTCACAACCCTGGTGAGAGAAGCTACCATGATTGCTATGTTACTGATGAGGAAACTGATACTCAGAGAGGTTAAACAATATAACCAAGCCACCCCACTGCCAGAGATTTTGGTGGAACTTACTCTGTTGAGCTCCAAAGGCCATACTCTGCCCTTCCTGCCCCCCACCCCCGCCCCCCACTGCCCCCATCTGCCCTTGGGCATGAATTTAGCCATGTCACATAACTTCTCTGGGTCTTGATTTTACCATTTCCAAAGCAAGAGTTCTGTTCTTATCCCCTCCCTGTACATAGGATGGGTTTCCTCAAGATATCCTCATTTTGCATACGAGGAAATGGAGGCTCAGTCTATGTGTTATTTGTCCAAGGTCATGTATTTCAATTTATTATCAGTAGAGCCTATTTCTTTGAATTCTATTTTCACTAATAAAATAATTAGTATTTGTAATAACATTTCTTTGTCATCAAAGGCAAAGTTAAATTACATTCAGTATTTATCTCAAAAGGTAAGGGGGGGGGTGCTGCCTGGGTGGCTCAATTGGTTGAGCATGTGACTCTTGGTTTCGGCTCAGGTCATGGTCTCATGAGTTGTGGGAGCAAGCCCTGTGTTGGACTTCACACTCAACAGAGTCTACTTGAAGGATTCTCTCCTTCGGTCCCTCCCCCACTTGTTTTCTCTCTTTTTCTCTATCTAAAAAAAAGTAAATCTTTAAAAAAAAAGTTAAGAAAAAAAGTAGAGTAAGGCTCAGTATATTTTACAACAATTTTCCATTCAGTGTGGTATATATTAAGCTATTAAGAATGAGTGGCTCAGTGGTTGAGCATCTGCCTTCAGGTCAGGTTGTGATCCCAGGATCCTGGGATGAAGTCCCACATCGGGCTCCCCATAGGGAGTCTGCTTCTGTCTTTGCCTATGTCTCTGTCTGTCTCTGTGTGTCTCGCATGAATAAATAAATAAAATCTTAAAAAAAATAAAAGTCATATTTGGAAATAGCAAACAACTTATTCTTTGGTATTTTGGATTGCCGGGTTTGCTTTTTGAGGTTGTTTTGTTCTGTTTTTATTTTGCTAGGTTTGGGTTTTAGTGTAATGATCTGTACATATCATTGTATGTATTATTATTGGGTAATTATTTTCTGTTCTTAATTAAATCGTGGCATTAATATGTTCTATGAAATATCTTTATGTTGTCTTTTTCCATAATGTTGGTTTATTTTTTGCCCAGAATGGAATCTTTGGAAACTGCACTAAAGATTGTGTTACCTGTGGAGAAGGAATCACTTCTACTCTGTGGCTCAGACCTGCTCCTCCATGAACTAGTCATTCAAGAATTTCATCTCATTGATATTGATGGCATTTATCAAAACTTGAGGGTAAATATAAGTTCTTCCAGTGTATTCATAGAATAATTCAGTTCTTCAGAGATTTCTAATTATACCTCAATAGTATATAATTGAACTATGAGCAATGGCAGAAAAGTCTTCAATAATTTAGACTTATTTCTCAACTCTCAATTCCTCGCAAATTTGAAAGTTGGGGTAAGTAATTAGGTATTTTCCTTGAATTCAAAATGAAGGTTTGCTTATGAATGTCTTCCCCAATGACTGAAATCCTAAATATTGTTCTAGACTCATGTATATTCAACAGTATACTTAATCCTAATCTCACTGTTTTGAAAGTTTTTAATTTTTAACATTTTTAAATTCAATTTAGTTAACATCTACTATATTGTTAGTTTCAGTAGTAGAACTTAGTAATTCATCAGTTGCATATAATACCCACTGCTCTTTACATCAAGTGCCCTCCTTAATGCCCATCACCCAATAAACTCAATCCCCCCACCTTCAAGTCTCATTTTAAATTAAAAAAATGTGTTTTATTTCTCAGATTATAAACAGATGTCTCAGCAATTTAATACCTATTTTCACTGAAGCAGATTTATATACCTGTTTTCTTTTGGGGATTGAAACATCAAGAAAGTTATCAGATAATGAAATAGCTGGACCATCTGATCATTGTAACTAAAATGTTTCCTTCCATTGAAACTGTCAGCATTGGTAAAACCGAGAAGCAGTTTTCTAGATGCCACCTGGTCATTTTAAGTTTAGGTTCATTTCTGATGAGCAGTCTTTTATTTTGCCTCAGTTTTTTCAGCATTTCTTACTTTATTTTAGAATATCCAAGATTCCATTGCCAAACAAGTTGAAATATGTAACAATGTGGAACAGTCTGGCGACTTTGCATTAAAGGACTTATACCCAGTTGATGTACATGCAACCCAGAATATTACGCTGAAACACAAAACACAACTGGAAGAAGCAAACCACAAGGTACAGAGGAGTAAAGATGCCCTCAAAGCTCTGGAGGAGTTTCTGGCTTCTCTGAGAACAGCTGAGCTGTCTTTTGAGCTTTCAGCCTCAGATACACAGGTGGTACCAGAAGACACTTTGACAGTAGAAAATAAAAAAGGAGAAATTAATCTGATGAAGGACCAGGCCAGACATTTGGATGAACGTTTGAAGATGCTCGGCATAAGCTTTAAAGATGCTGAACGAGGTGATGACACCTGTGATAAACTTCTTGATGCTTTGTTTAGAAAGTTATTTGAGACACGTGGCTATGGTGTGCAGGAAGAGCTCACTGAAGAAAACAAATTACTAGAGACTTGTATTTTAAAAAATAATGAACTCCTGAGAAATATTCAAGATGTGTACAATCAAATCAGTAAGATCAGTCTTAAGGATCCCACCGTTCCAGCTGTGAAACAACGGTGAGTCTCATTTCGATCCAAGGCCCGATGCAGGGTAATACTTTAATGTATTTTCAATATCTGTTAGGTGAGAGAAATACTTCCTGTGTCTTTCTACTTCTGTTCTATCCTGCTCTAGTCAGTACTGGTTCAGCATTCTTTTCTGTAGACTTCAAACAAGCTTTGTTTTTTGTTGATAGTGTGCCTTTACAAAATGTTTTATAATTTTTTTCTATTTGAAGTGTGCATTTCACAGATCAAGGTGGAGTAAATAAGATGTGTGTAAAGTACTTGAGTTCCTTCAAAGTCCCGTTTAGTGCTGTTACTTATTACAGGGTTCTTGTGATGGGGGAAGGCCTAAAATACTCCACACACTGGATAATAAAGAAGGAAGTGGTGGGATATATGCATGCCATACCCTGGCCCTATTTCTTCCTGAATTATCTGGTTTCCTCCTCTCCTCCCAGTAGGACTGGGATGAGGACTTGGTGGGAAGGCATAGGATTGAATTTGAGAGGTTAGCTAAGGTTAGTACTGATTCTAGAGAATGAGCAGAATTGCAATAAACTGAGGTGGGCAGCATTCTGTATGAGTACTGTGATTTTAATTCTGGTGTTCAGAGTGAGCCTCCAGGTCCTACAAGTGGCAATGTTAGCAAGTTACTTTTGTGCACTCTCCTCCCCTGTCTAAATCATTCCTCTGTTGTCTCATCTGCCTACCAAGTCCCTGAGACTCAATGCTCTCTTGAAGCTCCTTCCTCTGAAATTGCTCTGTGCCCTCTTCAATTGAAATGTGCCTAGTTCTTAGTGAGGTGTGGAACTAATGACTTAGTCATTAATTTATTTTTAATAAATTTTTGTTATATATTTATAAATAATAAATGAATAAATTACATGTTAATTTATACATGAAAATCTGTATCTTGATGAACAATAAATTGCTTTAATTTTTAATTTAGTTGTTAATACCATAAATATGTTTTGCGCGCCAGGTATTATTTTAGGTACTGGAGATATAGCAGTTAACAAAATAGACAAAAACTCTTGTTCCTGGTAGAACTTCTTATCTATAAAAGAGTAAGGTACTCAATGTTTGATGGTGAGCTATGAAGAAAAATTAAGCAAGGAGGGGGGAGGAGATTGTAATTCCAAAAGAGTCATCAGGATAGTTTTACTGAGAAAATAATCTTTGATTATTTGATGGGCTGAGAGAGCTAGCCAGGTGATGACCAGGAGGGAGAGCCTTCCAGGGTGAAGGAGGGTTAGGTACCAAGGCCGGGTGTGGGAATGGGCCTGGCATGTCTGAGGAGAGGCAGGGAGGAGAGAAGGTCATTAGTGAAAGGAAGAGGTATGAAAAAGGATCAGGAGAGTGTTATTTTGATATAATAATTTGAAGGCAAATTAAAGTTAATGTGCTCCCCTAAACTACCCATACTTATGTTGAGTCAGATTGGCTAATCATTGGCTTTCAAACTTCTTTCTTTCATAATCAAGGAAAAAGTCACTAATGAAATTGGATAAGGATCTAGATGAATATGAAGAAGAGAAGAAATGCTTGCAAGAAATGGTTAATTCTCTTCCACAATTCAAAGATGGCAGAGAAAAATCTCTGAATCAGCAGTTCCAAAATACAGTGCATTTGTGGGAGAGTACAAAAACTTCAGTCACTGAATGGTAAGGAGAAAGATCCCTCCCAAATCTGAAAAGTTGCTTATAGCACAATTAACTTTTTCAATTTTATTTTATTTTATTTTTTAATATTTTATTTAAATTCAATTTGCCAACAACAATTAGTTTTTTAAAATATGTCAAAAACACATTCCCATAGATCTACAGAAGGGGCAAATGTGAGAGTTTCATACTGGAAGCTCGCTGGGCCAATGTCTGAGCAAGATCTAGAATCCTAGATTATAGCCCAGTGAGTTTAAGAGGTTATCCAAGAGGATAACAAATACACAGTGTGTTTATAATTATTATGCCTCCCCTGTATTAGTTTTCTATTGCTATTCTGTAACTAATTACCAGAAGTTTAATGGCTGAAAACAACACGGATTTATCTGACAGACTGGAGGTTGGAGATTCTGAAATCAAGCTGCCTTCCTTTCTCGGAGGCTCCAGGACAGAACCTGTTTCCTTGCCTTCTAGAGAGCTCCCACCGCTTTCCTTGGGTGTGTGTCTCCTTCCTCCATCTTGAAAGCCAACCATGAGACATATTCAAATCTTAATTCGGCTTTCTCTCTTTCTCTGTCTCTGCTTCTGTTGTCACCCTGACCCTCCTGTCTCCGCCTTATAAGGACCCTTGTGATGATATTGCACCCGCACAGATAATTCGTGGTAATGTCCCTGTTTTAAGACCCTTAACTTAGTTGCTCCAGCAAAGTATCTTTTGCCATGTAAGGGGATAGTTGCAGGATCCAGGGATAAGATATGGACATCTTTGGGGGTGGGGGCCTTATTCACCCGACTTGAATAGCAATGTTGCTTGTCAGTTGCCATTATCTTCTCTGCTGAGCAGGCTCAAGAGTTTTTCTTAATTATGTGGCAGCCATTACCTGTCAATCCTGGTTGGTGATTCTGTGGAATGTTCTCCATCCATGCCTCCTTTCCCTTGCTGTTGCCTGGACAGAGAAGTGGTCAGGAAGGCTGATCCCTAACATGCTGCACCAGCCAGGCCAAGGGGTCCAGTTGGGATAGGAAGTGTGAGGTACTAATAGGAGGTTTGAGGACAGAGTGAGAGAGGTCAGGATGGTCTTAACCCCCTCCCTTTGCAGCAGGTGGTTCTGGTAGCTCCTACTGGCACCCTCCTCTCTGGCTCACGATACTTTCCTCCTTTCCCCTGAGGCTGAGTGGTGTATCTGTTTTTCCTCTGTGTCAGTGCCTCCATTCCCTGGAAGTTTTCCTTAACTCTGTTCACACCAGTGGTCCTTTTACACAGAACTCTGAGTGTACCTCTTGTTTTCTACTGGAAGCTGAGTATATAGTAGTCAAGAGAAAGCCTGTCTGTGATATTCGATATAGTCTATTCTTAGATTTTATAGAGGAAAGAAATTGAGGTCCAAAGAGGCTAAAATAACTTATGTAAGCTCACAGGACTGATTAGTGCCCAAGTGTAAGTAGAAATCAGGTATCCTAACTGCCAAATTATCTGTATTACTTTACTTTTTTAAAAAGGCTAAATCTAAATAAATAAATAAATAAATAGACTAAATCTAGAATGAGTTAAATATACATAAACTGTGACTTGCTGAATTAGTTATTGAGACAATCTCCAAGAACAGTGCTAGGGAGGCACTGTTTTCCAAGGTTATTTGGTTATTTCTGAAATGGAAATGTTTCTTTCTAGAGCTTACATCTGGCGATTTTTTTTTAAACTATTGATCTGGTGAAAATCACAATCCAGCGATTATACCATCTGTGTGCCAGATAACTATATATGCCATCATTCTTCGGTTACATTGGTAAAGCAATATGCTAAACCCTGACAAGAGGAAAAATCCTTCTATAACATATTAGTCATTGTTATAGGATACTTACAAAGAGAGAGAGAATAGTTTTATTATTTTTAGAGATTTACCTGTTTTACTTTCTTTTTTTTCTATAGCCTTGACCAATGTGAAAGAGTTTTGGAGCTCTTAAAACAATATCAGAATTTTAAAAGTATCTTGACTGCTTTGATTCAAAAAGAAGAGAGTATCATCTCCCTTCAGGCTTCCTACATGGGAAAAGAGAACCTGAAGAAAAGGATAGCAGAGGTGAGTCCAGATTCCAAAGGAAACTTTACACAGTGGCCTCGACAATAAAGAGGATATTATAAATGGAGTCATTTTTGAAACTTGGCTTAAAAGAACAGTGACTCTGTGTTCTTAGATATCTAAGACCTTATTGAATTTATTACTAGGGCTTGCAAAAATTCAGTCCCCAAGTGGATGCTGGGTTGCATATTGTTTGGTTTTTGATCCTAGTGGTATGGTTCTGCTGGAGTCTGGGGTCACCCCTGCTGCTTCATTTTAGGCTTGAGAGAATGAAGGTAGTGGGAAAACCCCTCTGTTATTAGCAGACAAAGGAATAATTACATTTTTATTTATTTGCTTTCTGTAAAGATGTGTGAGTTTACATCCATGATGCTCCATCTATATTCATAGCCTCACCAATCACAACATAGTCTAAGAAGAGTGACACTTTTGGACACTAGGTGTCATTATTTTCTATGATTTAGGTGATTATCAACCAGAGTGGCAGAAGAATGGAATAGTTGAAGAATACTACGACTACACTGTATTACTGTACACCATTTCCTACTGGTTTTATGAGTCCTATGCTAAAGTGCTGTTAAAGGGTCAAAAGCATGTGTGAAATATAATCTACTTGATATACCTGATTATAAGGAAGCATTTTCATTGAACTTCCCAGTTTCTGAGAGAGAGAGAGAGAGAGAGAGAGAGAGAGAGAGAATGAGAATCAACCAGATTCTTATAGACAATTTAGTCTTTATCTAGAGCTCTTATCCCTGAAGCTGCAGTAACATTCAGGGTGAGGACATATGGCCAGAGCTATAGGTGAAGAATAGCCTGTGTCTGAGACCTACTTTCTCAGACTCAGTTTCTTGGAACTGACCAATCACAAGGGACCCTGTTTGGATACCAGTTGTATGATATGTGACTATCTAACTGTTTTTTTTATGAGACTGAAATGAGGAAGGCCACCAAGACCAGGAACAGACAGTGACGTGGAGTTGCTCAGAAGCAACCTGTCGGCTTCTGTCCAGCAGAGGTAGCTTCTACGTTTGGCGGTCTCGGGATCTGGAAGATTCTGTCCCTATCCCAGTGGATTTGAAGAGCTCTGGGTTCTTTTGATTCTCAGCAAGTTCTACACGATCAGCCTTATAAGATCCCCTCAACCTTGTGTCCCAGTTTCCATAGCTGCTTTTCTGCTGTGCTCCTGATGCCAGTTACCCACCTTGTACTGTTGTTTCAGGATCAAAGTCTCTGACTTCTTTACAGATCCAGAGTCCCTCTCTTGTATACTGACCAGATATGTAGTCTCTCTTGACCTGTAGCTGTTCTGTTTGTGCTAATCCTCAGTCCTGAAATCCTGCCTTTGTCCAGTTAAATGGGATCCCGTCACCAGTAGGAAGCCATTCCTTTTCTGATTAGCTCAAGTAGCATCTGTGAAGTGCCCAGGATTTAATCAGCATCTAACTGCGTGTTGGTCATGATGACGCACCGTGTGTGTGGCTCTATGCACTCACCTCTTCTCAGGTGCTTGAGCACTCCTTCTTCTACCCTGTAACCCCATTAACTGTGAACTGTACTTTCTGGATAAGTTATTTATCTGACTAGTAAAACTTACTTCATCACCATGAGGCAGATGGCCTGCCTCTTGGGTGAGTCTCCCTAATGAGAATTTTGGTCCAGATCTTGACCCCTCTGCCATCATTAGCTCACCAATGGCTGTTGTCCTAGTCTGTTCAGGCTGCTATTACAAAAATACCATAGACTGGGTGACTTATAAACACCACAAATTTATTTCTCACAGTTCTGGAAACAGGCTGGTGTAGGGAGAGGGGGACAGATCAACAATAAATTTAACCATGGATAGATCAAAAAATGAGGACTTTACATAAATTATTCCTGTGTATAATAGCTCATTATTCAAAATATATAGTTATAATATAGTTCACTTAAATATGCCCTCATAAATGGAAGTTAGTATGATAAAGTTTAATTTTTTATTACTTTAAATAATGCTGTAGGGGTGCCTGGGTGGCTGAGTCAGTTAAGTGTCTGCTTTCAACTCGGGTCATGATCCTGGGTTTCCTGGGATCAAGCCCAGTGGCTGGCTCCCTGCTCAGTGGGGAGCCTGCTTCTCCCTCTCCCTCTGCCTCTCCCTCCTGTTTGTACTCTCTCTCAAATAAATAAAATCCTTTTTAAAATGATGTAGAGTAGAAAAGTATTTTCATAAATATGATAGAGTAAGGTTTGCAATAATATACAGAGAACTCATTGAAATTAGTGAGTAAACCACTGAGATCCAAACATATTTGTACATAGGGAATAAATTGACAACTGTTAAAAAATAGAGAGGGAGAGAGGGAGAGAGACATAGTTCAACCTCATAAGTAATCAAAAGATAGCAGAATTACTAAAAAATACTTTGTTTGCCTTTTGATAGCGAGATGTGTACTCTATATTGCTATTGAAAGAGTGGATTGATGTTACCCTTTTGGAAAACACTTTGACAATATTATTGAAGACCCATGAAAATCTGTCTACCATTTGACCAAGTATTTCACTTCTAGGAATCTAGCCTAAGGATATAATATTAAATATGGAAAATTCTTAATACCAATGGCAGCACTTTAAAAATTTACTAATTTCCTTCTTTCTTCACTGACCAAACTATACTCCCTCCACTCTAATAAATGATTTGTTCCAGAAACTGGAAAATCCTGAGGCTAGAAAAATTGGTTTTATTTGCAAATAAGACTATCATGTGGCCTTGATGTTTTAAGTACTACTACTACTACTAAAAATGGTATTGATGATGATAATGATAGTTTCTGGCATGGAGGGCATGGTCATTAGATGGCAAGTTCTTCACATATTATTGTATCATTTCATTTCCACGTAACCCTGCAAGGTAAATAGTATTAACCCTGTTATACTGGTGAGAAAACGAAGGTTTAGAGTTTGTTGTTGTTGTTTTGTTCTTAGAGAATTTTAGAAGTAATTGGAGGGGTTTTAATGTTATTAGGATGGGTCATGAATAAAGAAGAAATAAATTCCCCAACCCTGCCCTATCAGTTTTCCTTATTTACTGTAGGATTGTCAAAGGAGATATATACTAAAAAAAAAAAAAAAGACCAAATGGTATTGTTTTATTATAATCTGCACAAGTGCCCAATACCCCAGCAAGTTCTTGGGGAAAAAATGGTTCAAGTAGGTGGGCCAACCTAAATGCTTAGTATGCCTTCATCTCCTCCAGATCTAAATCCAAATCTTGGAATCTTATCACAGAGTAGCTTAGATATTGATACAGTGACTTGGGTTCTTCACGTGCTGTGAAGATAGGTTCATAATGCTGGTCTCAAGAATATTACCTGTTGAACGATAAGGAAACAACACTGAGCAAAAAAAGAGCCATATCCATGTATTGAATTTTTCAGGCATGCTGATCTTGCTTACTGGTAATGTCCAATTTATGTCTTGGAATTTGAATAGATTAGTGACTTCCTCTGTAAAAAAGGCAAAATGTGAGGACAGGGGTTAAGTAACTTTCCCAGGATTATATGGCTGATGAAAGGCATAATTGTGATTTAATCCCAGGTCTATGTGACTACAAAATCATGTTTCAATCGTTGTAATTTTGCATTCTCTGTAAACATTTGAAATATGTATATGGCAGAAGTAAAAATTGATTAACTTTGCTTTGTTCCCCTTTTTCAACTGTAAAGGTTTGCTCACAAAGGTATTTTAAAAATTAATAAGATAACTAATTACCTTTAAGAAAAGTGTAACAGTCCAGGCATTTCTTATTATGTTGAGAATCTTATATCTCTTATCTAGCGTATGAGTATTTCATATATTTGCTGAAATAATATATTATTTTGTATGGAAACTATACAAGTTCTAGTACACTTAGTATACTAATATTTGATTCTTTTTTCAGATGCTTTTTTAACTGCCTGAAAAAAAAAACCAAAGCTTAGTACTGACTGTTAATATAGTTTTCAGTTAATTTTGTGATGAATTAGATACTGTCTTCAGAAACAATCCGTTTCTGTATTATGTATTTGTGGTATGATGCTTTGTACCAGCGGCCAAAACATGATACTACTGGGAACTTTTGTCGTCCAAACCATAGAAACCTGGATGTTTATCTAGGATATGGGGCCAGATTTCCACTCCTTTTAATGAAAGACAGAAGTGCAAAAGTAAGACTAAAGGCTAGAATGTCAAGGGACTATTCAGGTTTGGGAAAAGGCAGAGTGAGTCTACTTTCCTTTATTCTACCCTTTCCATTTATTGTGGAAGAAAACTCACTGTTCCTGACAGCGGTGAAAGTACCCTCTCCTGTTCTTTTTTCTTCACTCAGTGGTGGCTTGTGTCAGTGTAATAACAAAGTTCTTTGACTATAATGAAAATTAGGATGGAGATATATATATATATAAATTTGGGCATATATATAATGTATATATACATTTATATATTTAAGTTTTATATATATATATTTTTCCATTTAATTGAATGAAAATTTATTATGCCCAATGCACAAAGAGTCCTGTTCCAGGAGAAAAAACCTTGGAGTTTGCATCTCAGCTTTACAGATGTATCAGTCAGCCTCCAATCAGGAGACAGAAAACCTCCCCAATCATTTTATTCTCATTTTAAAAATTTTATTCAGTTATTGTTTTAGTTAAACTTTTGAGATAATTGTAGATTCACATGCAGTTTTTAGAAATATAGAGGTCCTGTGTACCCTTTCCTGTAAGTCTCTCCAGTGTTAAATCTTATAAAATTACATAGTACAATATTGTAATCAGGATACCCACATTGATAGAGTCAAGATAGAGAACACTTCCAACACCACAAGGATCCCTTGTGTTGTCATTTTATAACCCTATCCGTTTCTGTCCTGTGGATACATCATACAGCGTGTAACCTTTGGGGATTGGCTGTTTTCACTCTGCATTATTCTCCGGAGATTCATTCAGGTTCTTGCATGTGTTGATAGCTTGTTCCCTTTTCTTGCTGCATAGTATTCCATGGTATGGATGTAACCACAGTTTGTTTAATTATTCATCACTGAAGAACATCTGGGTTGTTTATAAATTTTGGCTATTATGGGATCCCTGGGTGGCGCAGCGGTTTAGCGCCTGCCTTTGGCCTAGGGCGCGATCCTGGAGACCCGGGATCGAATCCCACATCGGGCTCCCGGTGCATGGAGCCTGCTTCTCCCTCTGCCTATGTCTCTGCCTCTCTCTCTCTCTCTCTCTCTGTGACTATCATAAATAAATAAAAATTTTTTTAAAAAAATTTGGCTATTATAAGTAAAGCTGATATAAACCTTCATATAGGGGTCTTTTTTCTTTTTTTGTTTTAAAGATTTTATATATTTATTCAGAGAGACACACACACAGAGAGAAGTAGAGACACAAGCGGAGAGAGAAGCAGGCTCCATGCAGGGAACCCGATGAGGGACTCAGTGCTGGTTCTCCAAGATCACACCCTGGGCCGAAGGCAGGCAGTCAACCACTGAGCCAGCCAGGCATCCCAATATAGGGGTCTTTATGTGACTAGAAGTTTTTATTTCTCAGGGTTAACTGCCCAGGAGTATAGTTGCTGGCTTGTATGTTAATTACATATTTAATTTTTTTTTTTTTTTTTTTTTTTTTATTCATGAGAGGCAGAGAGAGAGAGAGAGAGAGAGACAAAGACACAGGCAGAGGGAGAAGTAGGCTTCATGCAGGGAGCCTGACACAGGACTCTAACCTGGGTCTTCAGGATCAGGCCTGGGCCAAAGGCGGTGCTAAACTGCTGGCCACTGGGGCTGCCCACATATTTAGTTTTTAAAGAAACTGCCAAACTAATTCCCACCAGCAATGTGGAGTGATCCAGTTCCTCTGCATCACTGCCAACATTAGATATTGTCTCAAATTTTTTTAAGCCATTCTGATAGGTATGTAGTAGTATTATTACATTATGGTTTTAATTTGTATTTTCCTAATTGCTAATGGTATTGATAATCTTTCCTTGTGCTTGTTTGCCATCTGTATGTCATCTTTGGTGAGTCAAAATAAATATAATATCTTTTCCTGTAATATCTGGCCCTAGTGAGTAATTATTTTCTAAAAGTTTTCTGTCTTGCTAGATTGTCCTCTTTTTGGTTCTCTGGCTGAGGATAGCAAGCTTCCCTTGGCACGTTTTTTTTCCCACTGTGCTCATTGATATTACTAGGTGTTGGGATATCTGAGGGAAAAAGAAAATGCAGGGAACTTACCACCAAGCTGGTGTTGAGGAGCTGATGCCCCCAGCTGTTCTCCTCTCTTGAACTTTCCACTTTTAATTCTTTAAGTTTGTTTTGTATATGATATCCAGGGTTTTTAGTTGTGCTTAATGGGAATAGGGAATAGGGAAAATTATGTCTATCTCTATTTCCAGAAATGGAAGTCCTCTAAGATGTATATATATATTTTTTTAGATATTTGCTTAGGAGAAATCTATTTTCAAATTTTCTGTAATTGTTTAAAATGCTCAGGTAAGACTGGTAAGCTGAGTGAAACATGAAGATTACAGTAGTCAACATTCAGGTTTTATTTTGTAGTTTAAAATCATTTTGATAAAGTAGTGTTTCACCCTTCCGTGTTAGAAATGATGTGGAGTTACAATCACGGGAGACTAAAATTGAAGTCGTATTAAACATGTATTAAAGTTCTGTTTTATTCAGATGAGCATGTAGTTTCTTCAACATTCCAAAGACGATTCCTGTTAGAGGAGTCTAGGAACTGCCATTTTTTATACTATTGAGTGAAGATGCTTCTTTTTTTTGGTAGACTGTTATTTCACATAGACAAGAAACATGATATTAGATTATTATAATTATTTCATCATGCCAAGTGGGAAGAAATTTGAGTGTAAGATTATTTTGTTAGAACAGATGGTTAGGATTCTAAAAACTTTTTATTGAGAAAGTAGGAAAATAACAGCCTGCTTTAGAAAAGAATAATGTACGAAGGAAATACTCTGTTATGATTAGCCAATAATATAATTTGGTTCTTCCAATTTTTCTATGTAAATATTTCAAAAACATGTTGCCTTTTTTTCAGATTGAAATTGTCAAAGAAGAATTTAATGAACATTTAGAAGTTGTAGACAAGATTAACCAGATCTGCAGAAATCTACAATTTCATCTAAATAAAATGAGAATTTTTGAAGAGCCTCCTTTTGAAAAAGAAGCTAATATTATTGTGGATAGATGGCTTGATGTGAGTGACAGTTTAATTCAGTAAAAATCTCATTTTATAGGAAATTGATCTTTTCTGTTGTATCTTTAGTATTTTTTCTCTAATTATAAAATTCAAAAGTGTTCATTGTAAAATGTTCAAATAATCTAAAATTTATGACCTAGGAATTAATTTCACCCCCTGAGTTAGAAGCCACTAACAAATGGGTCTGTAACCTTTGAGATATAAAAGCTTACACTCAACTTCTTTAAGATATAAAAGCTTACACTCAACTAGCTAATATATAAATCATTCAGAATATTTATGTCCAACTATATATTTATTTAATAGGGTTTTGGTTGAGTAATAATTAAATTTTTACCAATTACAAATTAAGAATTTGTCCGTATTCTATTTCCTTCTGTGTTTTAAAAGCACCTTTAATTTATTGTGGTTTAGAAATTAGGAAAACTATTACTTTCAGTTTCCTATAAGTGGCAGCAAAGTTTTTTTGTGGAAGGAAGAACTATGTGATACATTAAGGCACCTTTTTTTGTTGTTGTTGATAGTTAAAGCAAATTATTTTAAAAACAAAGGTAAACTAAACTTTTATTTTAAAATAGAGTGTGTTTGAAACAATGGTTTTCATACTTTTTACCACTAAGTGTGTTCTTTCTATTTTTTAAATTATGGTAGATAAATGAGAAGACAGAAGACTATTGTGAAAATCTTGGTCGAGCCCTAGCTTTATGGGACAAACTTTTTAACTTAAAAAATGTCATCGATGAGTGGACTGAAAAGGTCCTTCAAAAAATGGAATTACATCAAGTGGCTGAAGAAGAAAGAGAAAAGCTGAAGGTAATTTGTAACAGAGATAAAATGTATGCTCTTTTTGTACACAGTTGATGTTTAATATTGAGCTTGCTTTCTGGAGCCAGAGTAGAGAAATCACAAAGAAATGTTTTATTTCTTTCATTATCTCTTGAGTGGGACCTTTCTGTTATTTCCTTTGTGATAGGTAGGAAGATGTTAGCTGGTGTTAGTAATTTGGGGTTCACAGACCCCCAAGTGTTTGTAAATAAAATGACCTCATTTGGGAAAAATTGCATCTTTATTTTTATGAATGTCTAACCAAAATGTAATATTGGTTCCAATTACAAATACAGTCAATAAACATAGTAGGATGAATATTACATGTGACTTTGTTATCAAGAAAATCGTAGATATCTTTGAACATTATCTGGTTGTAACTGTTACCCTTTATCACTGTTTGAAATTATGGTGTTTAGTAACGTCACTTCTAGGTCTTCTTATTTAAGATAGTAATGTAGAAACATATATATTGCTATAGCAGAAATTATTTTTGATATTTTGATAACTGTAACTCAGTAAAATTGTTTTCTGTTATAATCCTAGATAATTTATCTTATTTTGTTTTTAAAACATTGTTATGCAAAGGATCCACAGGATTCACCAGACTATTAGAGGCATTTATGGTACAAAGAATGTTAATAACTCCTAGAAGAGGCCTTACCAAAACGTATAATTGTTCCCAGGGAGTCACTATAGGTCCCAGAGATTGGCAGACTTTTTCTTAAGAGATCAGATAGTAAATATTTTAAGCTTGTAGATCATTTGGTCACTGTCACAACTGGTTAATGCTGCTGTTGTAGCATGAAAGCATTCAGTCATAGACAATTCATAAATGCTTGAAAGTAACTGGGTTCCAATAAAACTTCCTTTATAAAAAAAGACTGCCAGCCCTTAGACTGTTAACCCCTGATCTACATCATGAATATGGACAATCTTCATAATTTGAATTAAGCAGCCTCTCCTTTCAAAAGATTAGAAAAAAATGCCAGGCCAAGTATTAAAATCTTTATAGAGCTTCAAAAAAGACTAGTTTTTAAAACCATAACCTGCCATTTTTTTAATGATTTTCAAAGATTTCAAGTTATCTCTTTTAACCCTAGGAAGAGCTCTTTCTAATTGCTTATTTATATATTATTCACTTGGATCATATAAAATATCATATGAAATATGAAATCTCTATCTTTGTAGGTCAGAAAATAATCAAATATTGGCAATTATATCTGGCTCAGTATAATAGAAAACAATATGTATGTGTACATGAAGGCTTTATAGTATGTCAAGACTGATGCTTCCAGTCTCATTTTTTCTCTAATCTTTATTATTTTAACCATTTTTAAATTCACTTATCCATTTTTATACATTTGGAAAAGGTTTTCAAAAATGTGTAGAGATTTGAATTTCCTTGTGTATGATGATAGATATTATGATTTGCTAAGTGTGAATGAATAAGTCTTAATGCCTTGAAGTGCAGGTTGTTTAAAAATTTGAAGTTAAGGATGCCTGGGTGGCTCATGGTTGAGCGTCTGCCTTTGGCTCAGCTTGTGATGCTTAGGTCCTGGGATTGAGTCCTGCATTGGGCTCCCCGCAGGGAGCCTGCTTCTCTCTCTGCCTTTCTCTCCATGTCTCTCATGAATAAATAAATAACATCTTTAAATAAAAACAAAAATGTGAAGAAGTTAAAGATTGTAAACTGCCAGCCTGTGGGCCAGATTCTGCCAACAGTGTGTGTGTGCGCGTGTGTGCACATATGGCCGCACAGTTTGTATGCACAGATCTAGGAAATACAGTGTGAAGGGATTACATTCTTGTGTGGCACAAGCCTGACCCCCTCTGTCGTCTTACAGTTAGGCTGCTTCACTCAGCTGTAACATTTCGCTGACTCATAAAGTCACTTGGGTTCATAACTCTCAGGACTCCTTCGAAAAACAAGTGATTTGGGGAAATTCAAAGGCTCTCTCAGTTTCTGTATATAGTAATAGTCATCATAGATCCCAGAAAATAAAGTATAACTAAAAAGATATTTTCTGTTAACATTATTTGTTATAGGAAGAGTTACAAGTCCATGAACAAAAATCTTCAGAGTTTTCTAAAAGAGTGGCTAAAATACAGTTTCTCCTTCAAAGCAGTGAAATGCCTCTTGAATTGCAGGTAAGAGAATTTTTATTTAAAAGTTGCAATTAAAGCCCTCTAAAGTAATGTTCCGGGATGCCTGGGGGGTGCAGTTGGTTAAGTGTCCAACTCTTGGTTCAGCTCGTCATCTCAGGGTCGTGAGTCCTGTGTTGGACTTGCACTCAGCTGGGTGTCTGCCTGGGTTTCTCTCTCCTTCCCCCTCTGCCTCTCCCCCTGTGCATGCTCTCTCTCTCTCTCTCAGATAAATAAATAAATCTTAGAAAAAATAATGTTCATAATCCAGAATTCTAAATCTTTAAAATAAAATAAAATTAGAATCATTATTTAGTTCACCTTTATTCAATTCCTATGTTGTCTAACTAAATTTTTGATAGTTGGCATAGTTCATTATATCTGTTTAGAATAGGTATGATTTTTGTATTGTTTTATTCCCATTTCACTTATTTCCAGGACTCTTGTGTAGAGGTACAGATGTTGCCATGCTTCTATGTAAAGTAACAAGGGTTTCCTCTGGAGTGTGTTTTGGCCATAGGAAGGAGAATATGGCTCAAGTGATTCTGTGTTTATTAATTGCTGCATGGGGAAGCAGGGAGATTGCCCCAACTGTGATTTTCTATTGTGTGAAGAGATTTGTTACAATTTTATTTAGATCAGAGTGCATAGTGGCTGAAGAAGAGCTCTAAAGTCAGACTTTGTGGTGAGGTCTTGGCTTTGCCACCTACTAGCTTTGTGATCTTGGGCAAATCATTTAACATTCTAAATCCTGTATTTTGTACCTAAAGTGCTTACCACAAAGCTGTGCACATAATAAACAGTAAATGCTGGCTGTTTAATTTTTACTATATATTTTCAAATGAGTGCCATGCGATGGCACCTCAATTGATATGCTAGATAAAACTTGTTTAAAGGGGAAGGATTCAAATTAGTCCTTTGGGAAAAGATAGGATGTCAATCAAAGTTTTTCATGTTATTCTTTTTTAATTAATTAGTTATTTATTTTTAAAGGTTTTATTTATTTATTCATTGAGAGACACACAGAGAGAGGCAGAGACACAGGCAGAGGGAGAAGCAGGCTCCACGCAGGGAACCCGATGTGGGACTTGATCACGCCCTGAGCCGAAGGCAGATGCTCAACTGCCGAGCCACCCAGGCATCCCTCATGTTATTCTTTTTTAAATGATTTGAATTGTATCAGTGATGTAGAACAATGAAGAATTAATTTCACATTGAAATGAAGCAAAGTATCAACTCACTCTCTAGCAATGCAGTTGTCTTAAAATCTAGTTAAATAAAGTCCCCTACAGACTTACCACATGTCTCATGATTTCAGGTCATGGAGTCTTCCATTTTAAACAAGCTGGAGAATGTAAAAATGCATTTAATAGGAGAATCCAACTGCTCTGCACTCAGTGGCAGCACAGCTGAGCTAAGGGAGGATCTTGACCAAGCCAAGACCCAGATGGGAATGACTGAGTCCCTCTTAAAAGCGCTGTCTCCTTCTGACAGCTTAGAGATCTTTACTAAACTAGAGGTATGTCCCAGTTTCTCCTCTCCTACGATTCAGATTTATTTTCATACTTAACTCTGATGACTTTGGCCTCTTGAGGTTAATAAAAATAGTTACCAAAAAATGAGAGTCAGGGGAAAAACTCAGAAAAACAATTTGTGTATATTTAGCAGTATCACCTTTGAATTGCTTTGTGGATGGTAATTATTTGATATTAAATTGCATTGTGTTATACATTTACTGGCTAAGATAAAGCGAATCCACCCCACAGAATATCATTTAGATTTTTACAAAAAACAATGGAGATCTATTATGGTTTGTGTAAATTGAGCTCATTTTGAGACTTAATGGTTGTTTGTTTATGTATTTAGGAGATACAGCAGCAAATCCTACAACAAAAGCACAGTATGATGTTACTTGAGAATCAAATAGGTTGTCTGACTCCTGAACTCTCTGAATTAAAAAAGCAATATGAAAGTGTCAGTGATTTATTTAATACTAAAAAAAGTGTCTTGCAAGATCACTTTTCTAAGTTATTAAATGGTGAGTGCAATGTTTCTCTTAATTGTTTCTGGGAATCTGGAAGTATCAATAAGTATTGTGAACATGAAGGCTTGTCTAAGCTTCACTTACAAATGGTTGCAGAGATTCTAGTTAAGGAAAGAGATTTATTTATTTATTTATTTATTTATTTATTTATTTATTTGGGATTCATTCAGCTAAATCTGTCATGGGGAAGCACTGACTGATCTATGCCTGTCATAAATAACATCTATATCTTTCAAGCCCCAAATATTTATTTCATGAAAGAAGGTCACCGACATCCTCACATTTGACCTGCTCACTGTGGTGAGTGAGTCTGGGGATTTGTCTGTGAGCAGGCTGCCCCTGCAAGTGTCTTTGGATCTCCTATGTGCTTGGAAAGGAGGTTTGGTATAGAAAATATACTACAATTTGGGGTGCTTGTGGGATGTAGTTAAATGTCTGACTCTTGATTTCAGCTCAGGTCTTGATCTCAGGGTCATGAGTTCAATGCCCCGTGTTAGACTCCATCCTGGGCATGGAACCTCCTTAAAAAAAAAAAAAAAAAAAAAGGCTAAAAAAAAAATGAAGAAGGAAATATACCACAGTTATTCTTCAGAATCTTCAAAATTGGGTTTCAACTTATTACCACTTTATACAATGACTAGTAGCCATGTCACAGGAAGCAAGTTTCAAAGTCTCTCACTTTAACAAGGTATCTCAAGTCTCCCTTGAATGAATACAATTTCTTTTTTTTTTTTTTCCTGCAGATCAGTGCAAGAACTTTAATGACTGGTTTGGCAACATTAAAATGAACCTTAAAGAGTGTTTTGAATCATCAGAAACAAAAAAAAATGTGGAACAAAAGCTACAAAAACTTTCTGTAAGATATATATACATATATATGTATATATATAAATCTTAATCAAAATTTATCGAAACTAAAATACTAGAGGCAAAGAACTGTATTTAAGTAGATGAAATAATTACTTTGGGGGCACCTGGGTAGCTCAGTTGGTTAAGCATTTCATGCTTGATTTGGGCTCAGGTCATGACCTCAGGGATGTGGGACTAAGCCCCACATTGGGCTCCATGCTGGGTGTGGAGCCTGCTTAGGATTCTCTCTCTCTGTCTCCGTCTCCCTCTTTCTCTCCCTCTCCCCTCTCCCCACTTGAGCTCTCTCTCTCTTTCTTTCTTAAAAAAAATATAAATAAAAAGAATTACTTTGACTTACTAATTTCTCTACAATGTTTCCAAACAAGTGACTTTTCCCCAAATATTTTGAAACTCCATATTTACTGGGTAAGGGTGAGAGTGACTTAAACAAGGTCTATTTTCACACCTATTCTAAGATGCTGTTTGACTTAGTGTTCACTGGTAAATCTAGTCAAGTTAAAATTATATTTGTTAAAAAATAAAGGTCTTATCTAATGTGGACTTTGAAATCCCTTTACTTTCTTGAGAGAGAGGTCTCTTGACTTTTTATTGTTTTTTTCTGAGTAATATTTCCTTTAAAAAAATCTCAGTGAACTTTAAATCAGCTGGCTGAAGTGTAGTAGAGGGCAGCCCAGAATAAAAGTAATGTGCATAGGGGCATTTAAAATGCTTATGGCATCCTTAAATCTTGATCACTTTAGGCTAGATTATCTAGTACTTTAGTGTTGATGATTAGTCATGCTCTCAAGCTTCTGAGTAGTGCTGAATGTTCTCTGTTTGAGTCCTTGCTTTGATGATACTGTTCTTTATTGATAGAATTGCCTTTCTACTCTCTTTTTTAGTTTAAATTCCAACTTTTTTTTTTTTAGTTTTTTTATTTTTTGCCTTTAATTTTGCCCATTGTATGAGTCTTAGCAATTGATGCTCAAATCTTGAAACATAAACATTGAAATAAAATTCTGATTTGGACAAAGTTAGATAGAGAATCATGTATTTAGTTTTACATGTTGATTAGCAGAAGGGAGTAAGTATTTAGAAGCTGAGGAAAGAAAAATGCTGCTTTCCCAATCTTATTCCTAATGACTTTCATGGTGGTCCTGCATTATTTTGCTTGATGCTATTTCCAATAAGTCAGATGTATACACACATTCTACAACTAATAGAAATCATCTTTTGATCATTTGCCATTGAAGTTAGCCGTATTTACATAGCTCTTCCTCTAGTGGATGTTTAAAAGGTGGCATGTCCACATACGGACTTGGAAAAGTGATAGAGGCCATGCTTCAACTTGCCAGTAGAGCATCATTGAGTTTCTGTCTTTCTTAAGGATTTCTTGACTCTTGAAGGAAGAGGCAGTAAAATACAGCAGGTGGGAACTGTACTGAATCATGTGAAGAAGCATCTACCAAAAGCACATGTTAAGGAGCTTAACAGTTGGATTATAAATCAAGAAATTGAATTGGAAAAGATGGACTCCATTTGCCAGACCCAAGCAAAGGAGCTTAATGACCACTTGCAGCAGCTACTGAGGTAGGAAATAAAGGTGATATTCAAATAACATGTTTTCTAATGGTACCTTTATGTGTTCAGTGCCTCAGTACAGCTAGCATTAGGATATACAATACATAGAAATTTCACAAATAAAATACATATTTCCAAATCTAAGTTTGTCTCTAGGAAGATAGAAGTCAAGAGAATTCTTTAAATTATCTAAAATGGTAATAGTTAAGGGGAGAGTCCAACAGTGTTTTCTGTTTGTTTCCTACTTTTTATGATACATTTGTGTAGCTCATTGCTTTATAGAATCCCACTATAATGCAGGCTGGTATTGTTCAGATTTTAATGTTACAAATTAATTTTTCTCTAAAGAATAATAAAAAAAGGTAGTAAAAACCTGATTAGCTTATAAAATTCATGCTAACCTTCTCTTCTTAGAACACTTTTTGCTTATTTTATATTTTAACATATGTAATGTCCTTTTAGACTCCAGGATGACCACAGAAATCTGAGCAAGTGGCTGACAAGTCAGGAAGAGAAATGGATAGAAATGGAAAAATCAGGAGAGAAAACTGAGCTTTTTTGCGAAGCTGTAGCTGGAAAGAGGTATAGCTGATCTTGTATGAATTTATTTTCTGCTAACACAGTTTCTTACATGATGTTGTGGCTGCTATAAACTTTCAATAATGTTTGGAATTTACAGGGAACAGTTTGAATCTATGGCCCAGTTGAACAGTTCTTTGAAGGAATATGGGCTCACTGAAGAAGAAGAAATAATAATGGAATCAACACACTTGATTGATAGATATCAGACATTTTTGAGACAATTATGTGAAATTGATGAAGAGGATAAGTTACCTCCTACAGAGGACCAGAGCTTTAATGATCTTGCACATGATGTCATTCATTGGATAGCAGGGATTAAAGAGTCCCTTATGGTTTTGAATTCATCTGAAGGCAAAATGCCACTTGAGGAAAGAATCCAAAAAATAAAGGTATAACTGTGGAAACTAAATTTCAGAGGTCAAAGTGAACAGAGTGAACTCTAATTTTTAAAAGATTTAGAGGAAAAACTGCAAAGATTTGTTTCTTAATGGAAAGCAGCAGGATCATTGTGGAATGGTTGAAGCATTCAGGTGACTGAGCTTACAAGATAGAAGGGCTGTGATGTATCTAAAATTATTTTAAAGCAGACAGAAGAGAGAAGGCATATCCTCTTTGTAAGGGCAGTGCCTATGGGGCTATGGTGGTGGGAGTTTGCTAGGATATAAAAAGAATATATGTCAGTACAGAGAGGCATCAGCATTATCAAGGCCAGAGCTGGAGAGGAACTCTTCTTCAAAGTGAATATGTATGGTTCATAAAGGTTATTAGATATCGAGTGTGCCATGTGGTTCATAAAGGTTATTAGGTGCTGAGGGAATTGCAGAGGGCAGGGGAAACCTCCAGCTCCTTCCAGCCCACTTTTTATCTAAGGAGAGATTCAATAGACATGGCTAGTTAAAAATACAGGGGACAAAAAAAAAAAAATACAGGGGACAGAAGCATATGTGCTCAAAAGGAACCCAGAAGGATTGAAATTACATTAATCAAAACATTATTGCAGGAGGAAATGGTGATGAACAGTGAGCTATAAGGGTTGATGAGGCTAACTGAAGTGATTGGGATTATATGTGAAAGGTTTTCCAGGGGAAGTGAATCTGGAGTAAGTAGCATTTCCAATAAGGGAGGAACTTGATTGTTTAGAGCAAAGGAGGGAAGGAGAACAGGGAATGGAAATTAATTATGTAGTGGTGGAGGGATAAGAGTTGACATGGGGCACTGCATTTTCCTGTGGAAAGCTGTAAGTCTCATCTTGAGTATATAAAAATGTTGTGTTTGGGTTGTTACCCTGACCCTCTATCTATAAATAATGGAATGGATAGGAAGAGGGTTTGGGTCTTTTGGACATATATCTTATTTGAAGGCAGTTGAAAATCAAGAGGAGAGCAGAAATGCAAGGACATCAACCTGAAAAATATTTATTGAGAATCAATTCCATAAATGTGAAGGAAATATTGTCTTTTGGGCATATTAAAAGATAATTTTGAAATTTCTGCAATCAGAATCTAAATAAAAAGATATCATATGTACTTTCCCTATATTACGCAAATGAGGTTCTACGATCTTTTTTATTTAACTCAGGAAATCATTTTACTAAAGCCTGAAGGGGACGCTAAAATACAGACCATCATGAGTCAGGCTGAGAGCAGCAAGGCTCCGTTGGCTCCAAAGACCCTTACTGATATCAAGAACCAATGGGACAACACACTCCATTTAGCCAACACATATCTAAGGTAAAGGGCAATGCCTTTACTTTCATGACTTTTCATTGCACAGTGAAGCCATAACAAGTATGTTTTGTCTGCCTCCTGGATTTGTATATAATATCTATTGGAGAGAAAAAGTCGGTAATGTCAGGGGCATCCACAATGTCAGAGGCAGAAATGAAGATGAATAGTTCTCTGGATCAGATAGGAAGTACAGTCATAGCTCTATGGCAGTGTTTACTTTGGCTGGTTCATCAAACATGGAATTCTTGGTAACAAATTAACATTGTCTATGATTCCACTTTCAACACTCTGCTTCTTACCAAAAACCCCTTCCCCCAGACAATTTCAGTGTCTGCATGGTATTACTGTAGAATAATTATGCTTTTAAAAATATATTCTAAGAGATCCTTAAATGTGTAAACCTTGTAAATGTTGTCTGAATTCAGTGGACATAATTCTGGTGAAAATTCTTAATTCATATGACATCTCAAATGATACATTTACTGTTTATTTATTTATTTTAAAAGATTTTATTATTTATTTATTCATGAGAGAGAGAGAGAGAGGCAGAGACACAGGCAGAGGGAGAAGCAGGCTCCATACAGGGAACCTGATGTGGGACTTGATCCTGGGTCTCCAGGATCAGGCCCTGGGCTGAAGGCGGTGCTAAACCGCTGAGCCACCGGGGCTGCCCCATTTACTGTTTAATGGAAATGGGAATTTTATATTTTTTCTAGGAAGACAAACAGATCAAAACTAAATTTAAGTTATAGAAAGTACAAACCAATATACTGAATGATTATTTATTTTCCTTACATGAGAAAGAAAAATATAAGATTATATAATTCCATTTAGGTATAATCAGTATAATGGTTTGGAATCTGAATTAGTAAGTGTTTGTTCTTGGGTCGAATTATGGAACAAAAGTTTTTTTTAGTAATACTGCAAATAACGTCTGTCTTGATTTCTGGGCTTAACTTAATGCTACCTAGAATTCCATAATGCCAAAAAAGTCTTTGGGAATCATTTATGTTAGTGTTATTTTATTTTTAAATTTTTATTTATTTATTCATGAGAGACACAACAGAAAGAGGCAGAGACATAGCCAGAGGGAGAAGCAGGCTCCATGCAGGAAGCCTGATGTGGGATTCTATCCCGAGATTCCAGGATCATGCCCTGAGCCATAGATGCTCAACCACTGAGCCACTCAGGCGTCCCATTATTGTTATTTAATGTTTTTTATTATAATGTATGTTGTCCTATAGTATGTGAAACACATTCCAACTTGCTAAGAGTCGTCATTTCTAAAATGTTTGTTCAACGTAGCCATCAAGAAAAGCTTCGACTAGAAGGAGAGAAATATTTGCAAAGCAAAGAGGACCTGAGGTTAATGCTCACAGAACTAAAAAAGCAACAGGAAGCGGGCTTTGCTCTGCAACATGGTTTGCAGGAGAAGAAAGCCCAGTTAAAAATTTATAAGAAATTCCTCCAGAAAGCACAAGATTTGACATCGTTGCTAAAAGAGTTAAAGTCTCAAGGAAGTTACCTATTAGAGTGCACTAAAAATCCCAACTTCAGTGAAAAGCCTTGGCTGGAAATAAAGCATCTCCACGAAAGTCTCCTCCAACAGCTACAGGTGACATGGTCAAATTGAAATTTTAAATGACTGTCATAATTATGCATGATTTTGTCATATTTGTATATGGAATGATTTTTTGTTCTCTTGGAAAATCAAGAACTTTTAACATTTGATTTATCATTTTTAGATATAAATATTAAATCCTCAAGGATGGAGGAATCAATCCATCAGTTTTGTGCTAGAGGAATCCATTGCATATTGTTTGATGATGACATTTTTTCTCATCCAAGTTCTCCTTTTCAGTAGTCAAAGGGTTAAGATTTTTAAAAAGATTTATTTATTTATTTGAGAGAGAGAGAGAGAGTACATGTGTGCATGGGATCAGAGGTGGGCCAGGGGGATAGAATATCAAGCAGACTTCTTGCTGAGATGGGAGCCAATGCAGAGGTCAATCTCATGATGGAAGCCAAAACCAAGAGTTGGATCTTTAACCAACTGTGCCACCCAGATGTTTTTAAGTATCTGTCTGAAAGTGATGCTGTCAAAGTGATCCATACATCCATGTATCCATCATCTATCCTTTGGAATAATTTACAGCTGATCCTTAAACAATGTGGGGGCTAGGAGTGTTGAGCCCCCCTACAACTGAAAATTTGCGTATCACTTTTGACTTTCTGAAAACTTAACTGCTGATAGCCTTCTGGTGACCGGAAGCCTTACAGATAACATAAACAGTCGATTAACACATATTTTGCATGTTATATGCATTACAAATTATATTCTTACAATAAAGTAAGCTTTATTGTAAAGGAAAGAAAATGTTACTAAAAAGATCATAAGAGGAAATACATTTACAGTACTGTACTACAAAAGACCTGTGCATAAGTGGATTCATACAGTTCAAGGCCACGCTGTTCAGGGTCAGCTGTACATTCATTATTTGGTATAAACCTCATCAGTTTCCCTCTCTTGAGTGGTCTACAGTGAAAGAGTTAAGAGATCAATGTCAGCTTGCCATGAGGGAGTATATTCTCATGAGAATTGTCTATAATTCTTTGCATACTGGAAGTTAGATTAAATGTAAGGATTATGTGGATAAGAAATCCTGCTAATACAGATTCTAGGACATGTGCAGAGGTAAAGAGATACTCACTTGACTGTAAGTTGTTGAGTTTAATAATTATTACTTTCCTGATCAGATATGGCTACCCTATTTTCTTATTTCAGGAATAGAACTTGAAGATGGGTTTGCTCTTGAGTTAGGATTACTTTTTCCTAACACACAATGTTTGAATTTAATTCTTAGGAAAGGAATGTGAGGTTAGGCTGATCTCATATAGTCTCATTTCCAACTGTGGATATTTGGTTTTACTAAGAAGGATAATTAAGGGAGCCACTTTATTATGGGTATTTGTGATTTGATGATATAATTTGAAGCGTTTATGTTTTGTAAACCTCTTAAGAAATAAATTGTCTTCAGGAATGAAATGAAGGCAGAAAATCATGGGATAAACATGTGATTTCAATAAGCCATTTTTTGGGGGGAGGAGTTGATTTTTCATTGAAATACCTTAACTACTAAAAACTTTACTTAAGAACTCTGGACAACTTATGGCCCTATTCCTGTTTCTAGATGAAAACTCATAAAACAAGTGTTTGTGAACAATTTATTTTCTGAGTGAGAAAATTCAGAGGCATAATTGGTGAATTGTCAATGGTTTTATTTTTAGGATTCTGTGCAAAAATTGGAAGGTCACGTTCAAGAGCACCACTCATACCAGGTTTGCGTCACAGATCTGAATACTGCATTGGACGATATCTCCAAGGAATTTGCCAGTTTTTCTGATAAGCCTGTGGATCAAATAGCAGTTGAGGAAAAAGTGCAGAAACTGCAGGTATTAAATAGTGTCTGGACATGATGGACATCAAAACAAAATCAATATTATTTACAGTGAACAAATCTGCATCTTTAGTCAGAAATCCAGTTATTCTTCAGAAGAGTAAGATAATTAAGGTTCTGACTAGTTGTAGAGAATGGTAATGTTATTCTTTAGTGACCAAGTCCATTTATAATTTGAATTGAACATTTTTCTGCACTGCAGACCATCAGAGACAGCTCTACCCATGACCAGTCTATACCTCCTGGAGATCTTTGTTTCAAAGACAGCACAGTGATTCCAGGAGGTACTACTGGGAAGTCAAAAAATATATCTGATGCCACAAGACCAAGGGGGGAAATCCTTCAGTTTTGCATTCTTTATCAAGGGTGGATGGGAGTTGTATAATTTTTACCTCATTTTTATATGCATGGTCTAAATTAGAGCTCTCTCCAGGTTAGAGCTTCCAAAATCTTCTTCCTCACTCCAACAGCACCTAGCCTCTTAAAATGAGGATCACAGCCTTTTACCCACATCCTTAAAACACCTTCCTTAAAAAAAAACAAAAAAACAAAAACAAAACAAAACAAAAAAAAAACAAACCTTCCTTAGATTCTCACTCTTTGCTTAGCCAACATAAGCAAGCCTGAGAGCTGTCTTCTAGAAGAAAACAAAGTAAAGCATTTTTTCAGCTACTTCTTTGATAGCTCCTTAACTGGAGATTCCGTGGGGTGAGTCTCAGAGCAGCATTGCTGGCATAAGTGTGGGAATTCTTCATCTCTTTCTCTTTTTTTTCTTCCAGTTTTTAAACTTATTTAAGTAATCTTTACACCCTACATGGAGCTCAAACTCACAACCCTGTGATCAAAAGTCTTATACTCTTCCACAGAGCCAGCCAAGTGCTCCCTCATCTCTTTCTTTTTGGGACCTGGGAATCAAGCAAACCTTCTCCTCCATGGCCTGAGATTGTGACAGCGCTACCTCCCTTTTTAACAGTGATCATTTGACAGATGTTAAGGGCTCATCATGTCCAAGGCACTGTTTGGGTGCATGGATAACTGTTTGGGTGTTAGACATGAGCCCAGCTCAGGCTTCTCCTAAAAAATTAACATAGAACCTCTATTATAGGTAGAAGGAATCTCAGAGGCCATTAAGTTCAGGCGCCTCATTTTATATCTGGTAAGCCAGGTTCTAGAGACATGAAGGACTTACAAGGTCACCTTGGTGACATAACAGAGTAGGGGCTACAGCTCAGGTCTTCTGATTCCGCTGGACATCTCTATTTGGATGCTGTACACTTATCTGTAGTTTAGTATGTCCATAAAACAACTCATCAACTTCCCTTTCTCCATCTCTCACCTCCTTAACCAATAGGCCTGCTTTTTCTTCTGTGTCCTCTGACTCTGTGAATATCTCTACCATCTCTCCAGGCTTCACTCAGAAACCTGGCTATCCGTCCTTTCCCAGACTCCTCAATCTAGTCAGAGACTAAGTGCTGTCTCTTTCATCTCTAGAATATCTATAAAATGTATTCCTCCTCTAAGACCCCTGTTATTGCCTCTTTAGATCAGGCTCTCACCTCACATACCCCTGCATTAATTTCCAAATGGGCTCTCTGCCTGAACCTGCCACCATCTCCATGGCAGTGCCCCCATGGCTGCACCCCGACCATTCTAAAATGCGATCTGGAACTAACTCCCTTCTTCCAGCTTAATATATTTCAATGACCTGTGCATATTTGTTAGCATAGATCTCTTCACATTCTATTACAATTGTCTGTTTATTTCTGTGTCTCTCTCACTCTTAGAGTTATCTGTTTACTTCTATGAGGAACCTGACACAACTATATTTTATTCATCTATGTATCTTCAAAACCTATCATAATAAGGGTGCATGGCTAGCTCAGTTGGTGGAGCATATGATTCTTGATCTTGGGGTTGTGAGTTTGAGCCCCACATTGGGTGTAGAGATTACTTGAAAAATTTTAAAGATGAAAAAAACCTGTCATAATATTTGCTGCTAGTTGAATGAATGAATGAATGAATGGATGAATACTGTATAGTCTATTAGGATAGTGACTAACAAATACTGTATAGTTCACCTAGTAACTTTAAGGCTTATTCTATTTCAACAGTAACGTCAGTAACCACTGAACACATTAGTTCCTTAATTTCCTTTTAAGTCTTGAGTTCTCAAATCAGCCTGATCTGTTCATGCATTGAGTAAATATTGATTGAGTTCCTGCTAAATTTAAGATATTGCATTAGCTAGATTGATTTAAGCTTTGCTCTGAATGGTAAATATTAATACTAGATTCATGCGGGTATATTCTAAATGATTTTTTAAAATTCTTTTCAAGCTGTATCTTGAACAAAATATATGCTTAGCAAATATATGTTGACTGCCTCCTATGTTCTAGGACTGCGTTGTGAGAATTTTCTCTGTTACTTCTTATAAACTTCTAGTATCTTATACAATCTGTGAGGGATTTTGATCTGGGATGCCACATTGGTTTAAATTTTGCCCAGAGTTTCTTCTTTGTGATATGAATTGGTGAATTTTTTATACTTTCCACTAGTGGAGGAGAATCCTCTGGGATTTACAAAAGCCTATTAACTCTTGTGACCATTGAATGGAGGTACTTTTTGTGACAATCTTTTCTCCACTTACAGGAACTAGAGAATAGACTCCGTTTACAAGATGGCATATTAAAGAAGATTTTAGCTTTAGCAAAATCCATCAAGCAAAATACATCTTCAGGAGGACAGAAGATTATTAAAGATGATATAAAGTCACTTAAGTGTAAACAAAAGGATTTGGAAAACCGGCTTGAATGTGCTAAGCAGGAGTCAGAAAATTATCTCAATAGCATTCTCAAATCAGAACGCTCAACGGAACAGAAAGAAAAGTTTCCTCTGCCAGGCAGAGAGAAGGAGGTCACTTCTGATGTGCAGGAGCCCACTCAGGACTCAGCTGTGCCTGAAAAGTTTGAAGAAGACCGAGAAATAAACAAGGTAAGTGCTTGTGATTGCATCTCTAAGGCATCGTGGCTGAGAATGAAGAGGTGTTGGGCTCTGAAGAGAGGGTGGTGAATCAAGCCTTCTGATTTCATAATTAAACCCTCAATGCGCTGGCTATTTATGATGCCCACTTGTAAAAAGAGCCCTTAGAAAACTGTCCAAGATTTCAGTGGTGAAATATTACTGTTTAATCTGTTAAAATGTCAGTCATCAATTTAGGTTGATTATTCTCTCTGATATGTAATCAGGTACAGTTTCCTGGGTCAAGAGCACAAAGGCAAATTAGAAAAGGCAAAAGAAAAGAAAGTGTGTTCTACCCATTTTCTGAGAAAAAAATTCCCAAGAACCCTACTTTTTTTTCTTTTGGTTGATTTTATAATGAAATCAGAGAGTGTTTGAAAGGATAGGTTCCTTTCGTTTTCTTCTCCTGTTAACCCTATCCTGCAAATGCATTTATAAATGTTGTCAGATCATTTGGTGTGAGAACATCAACATTCAGGTTCCTCATTTTCCCCTGGGGAGAAGAAAAAAGAATGCTGTTTTGTTTCATGCTGACCAACCAAATGGGTACATTTTCCTATGGCTCTTAAAGTTCTTTCTCACTGGTTAAAGATTGAATGGAAGAGGTGCAAAGAACCATCCAGTCACCCATATTTGAAAGCGTCTTCCTGATAGGCAGCCTCTCAGAGTCCAGGGTCCAGTGTGAGAGTAGCAAAGGATAGACCATTTAGGTGTGAGTTCTCATCTCAGCTTTTTATGGAGTACGTGATCGATAGTGATGAAAAGAATGTACACTTCTGTTGTTTTAAAACAGAAATGCACGGGGATGTTTGGGTGGCTCAGTCAGTTAAGTGTCTAACTTTGGCTCAGGTCATGATCTCAGGGTCCTGAGATTGAGCCCCATGTTGAGCTTCCTGCTCAGCAGGAAGTGTACTTCTCCCTTTCCCTCTTCCCTCCTCCTGCTTGTGCTTTCTTTCTCTCTCTCTCTCAAATAGATAAATAAATAAAATCTTTTAAAAAACCCAAAATAAAACAGAAATGTATGGAAGATTATAGGAAACAGCATTCTCTAGGGTTGGTAAAATAAAACCAGGTTAAATGCCAAAGGAGCACCTGTCTGGCCATGAGAAAAGACTTATAAATCCCACAAGCAGTGTTAGATATTGCTAATGAAAATGTCTTAAAGAATGAAGGGCCCATGCATGTAACTCTTGAATTATGTGAATAAAAGAAACTTTTTTTAACAGTATTAAATAGCAGTAGATAAGTAAAAAAGAAAAAATATCTGAGTGCTTTCTATCCTAATACATAATGTTGCTAAAGGGAATTGCTAAATAACTTTTAAAATTAGCTTCTCAGACCCATTTTGGCTGTGAGCTCCCAAAATTTAATAGAGCATATTGAAAATTAAGTAAAGATCATAATCCAATAAGAGTTTTTATAATTTATTAAGCTTTTACTTAGTCTTGAATGATGAATTCTTTATAATTTATGGTACTTCATTAAAATATTTTTAGGTAAAACAAATATATTGTAATATACATTTTTATTTAATTTGTGATGTCTTGTGTAATGGTCAGAAGATTCCTGTGTTTGTGAAGGAGGAGATAAGCTACTTTTAAATCTAAAAAAATGATAGGGGTACTTAAGTCTTCAAATAAATGTCACTGGTTTGAGATAGAGGAAGGTGGTTCTAATTTTCTAGCAATATTTTATTATGACTTTTTACTCTTTTGTGTTATGAAACTTTTTTTTCCCCCAGCATTTGTACTTTTATTTTCCTTGCCCTAAAAACTGGCTGTATTAACTTTATTTTATATAACATTAGACTGTGTAGACCACGAACAATTTTAATGTTGAACAGCTACTAAAAGTGTTCAAAACATGTGTAAGACACAAGTGTAGAAGCTTAAACAGGAGTCTCTAAATAACATAAAAGCATAGTGTACTGAACTCTAAGTCTGATTAATCAAAAACTATTGTGATAGTGAAAATAAGCACTTAATTCATTAAAAATGTTTATTGATGCCTCTTTTGTATTAATCATTCTGCTAGAATAGGGGCATACAGTTATCACAATTTAAAATTTAACACTAATTAGGTATTTAATTAATGCTAATTTCACATGCCTTTTTGGAATCTGGAGGAGCTTTTATCAGATTATTTAAAATCGCCTCCAGAAGAATTTTTAGGAAAATTTTCTTTTTTTTTCTTTTTAAGATTTTATTTATTTATTCATGAGAGACACACAGAGAGAGGCAAAGACAGAGGCAGAGGAGGAAGCAGACTCCATGCAGGAAGCCTGATATGGGACTCGATCCTGGGACTCCAGGATCACGCCCTGGGCTGAAGGCAGGCGCCAAACCGCTGAGCCACTCAGGGATCCCCAAACATTTTTATTTTCTTCTACTTTTTACTTTAGTAAGTTTTATTTGATCTTAGAGTTTTGTTGAAAGTATGATTGCATTTTTCAAAAATTGCCATTATAGCATGTATGTATTTGAATCCCTTACCAAGAATTTCATTTTAGATGAAATTTAGGGGATAACTTATATATGGACCTTCAGCTGACTTTTTCTTTAATAACAAAATATTAAGGCAAACCTGGAGGCAAAAGAAATTACAACATGCAGACTGAAGGGTTATGATGCTTGTGATCCAGTATCATAGTATTTTTGTAGAAGTGAATTTCTTTCTTAAAATTTTTTTAAAGATTTTATCCATCCATTCATAAGAGACACTGAAAGAGGCAGAAACATAGGCAGAGGGATAAGCAGGCTTCCTGCAGGGACCCGATCTCAAGTCCCTGGGATCATACCCTGAGCCAAAGGTAGACACTCAACCACTGAGCCACCCAAGTGCCCTTAAAAGTGAATTTCTAAGAGTTTTTAAATATTAAAAGACAGAACTGCCTTCCACTTCCCCTTCCTTTTTTTTTTTTAATTTTTTTTTATATAACATTTTTTTTAAATTTATTTATTTACGATAGTCACACAGATAGAGAGAGAGAGAGAGAGAGGCAGAGACACAGGCAGAGAGAGAAGCAGGCTCCATGCACCGGGAGCCCGACGTGGGATTTGATCCCGGGTCTCCAGGATCGAGCCCTGAGCCAAAGGCAGGCGCCAAACCGCTGCGCCACCCAGGGATCCCCCACTTCCCCTTCCTGTATAGATGAAGTGAATAACACATTAGGATATGATAAAAATTGAAGACTGACTAATCTCTTCATATTTTAAGGTATTCAAAAGGGAAATAATAAAGAAGGAAAAAAGAAAAGTAATACATTCTTTGTTATTATTCTGAAAACTCACAAAGCAACATTACAAATCAACTGGTATTAAAGACTCTTGCCCCCTCCTTCCCAACCTACATGACATAATTGCTCCTAAAAAAAAAAAAAAAACAAACCTTTTGTCTATAATTACTTCTTTGAATTCCTTGTCATTAGGTGTAATTGTTAGTATGTCTGAGTTGTTTTTTGTTCTTTTCAAAAATTTCTGAGCATTTGTAATTTCAATGATTAAGAAGGCATCCATAGAGAAATTCTGGAAAGTAGATGGTCACAGATACAGGCAAAATATGCAGGGTGTCCAGCTCTAGGTGAGTGACCAAAACACAGTACTGGAATGAGAAGGAAAACCACTTACTGAGTAGAGAGATTTCAGTTCTGGAGTAAATGATGTCTATTTTTGGTGTTGTTTATCCTTATAACTCAGTAAAAAAAAATTCTAGTAGGACACATAGTTGGGCCGAATGCCAACTGTGTCTTCAGTGTGCACTACTTTGCTCTTTTTGGCCCATAATCAAATCTTACTTCTTACTCCAGAAGTATTTTTCATAATCCAAGATTTATTCCTTAACAGGACAAGTGACTGACATAGTGTACATAGTGTTGACATCTATGAGCAGCATGCATTTGGGAATATGTTCTGAAGTTCTGAAATCTTAAGCTGAGGGACCTTAGAAACTTTTTAAGCTAGCCCTTGTATTTCAAGTGAAGGAATTGAAATCAGAGATATTTATTGGCCAAGTTCATATTCCAGCAGCACTGGGACTAGAACCCATGTCCTCTACCCAACCTGATGCTCGTTTGCTTATCCCACCCTTTTATTGAATGTATTATGTGGGTTGTTCATTGAAGCCTTATATATGCTAATGTGCACTCTGACCTCAGTGGACCTCTTGCTGTGTTCTTGTGCCTATTTTGAACCTTCTCTACTCTCAGTAAACCCAACCAAAGCCTGTTGCTGTCATTCCTCGCAGATGTCTGCTCAACAACAGCTACATAGGCGGATCCTCAATTTCTTTCTACTCTATAACCCACAGATGATTCATCTTAACAAACAAAAACTAAATAAAATTCTTCTTTTTTTTGTCTAATATGACTTAATCTACACATCTATTCTGTAAAAATGTATTGAGCAGACAATGAGAGTTCAATGGTGAGCAAAAATAGACATGGTCTCTGTTCTCATTGAGCTAATCTAGAGGAGGAGGCATACATTAATCAACTAATTAACTAATAAGAACCTGATTACAGGAACTTAAATGAAGGAACACATTTCCGTGGTAGTCTGCAATAAAGAAGTCTGACCTGAGCTGTAGTCAGGGAGAGCTTCTCTAAGGAAATATTTTAACTGAGCCCCGAAGGGTGGGTTGGAATTAACAGAGCTCAGGGCTGAATGTTGGGAGCATTTTTGATAGAGGAAGCAGAATTTCCTCTTGTGGTGAGAGACAGTCTGAGGAGTTAGAAAGGGTGGAGGACAGAGGAGAGGGACCGGGCGGAGGCCTGAGAAGTAGGCAAGGCTGGTTGAGTCACAAGTGCCCTACAGGTCATGTTAACATTGTAGACATTATGTTAACACAAAGAGGCAGCCGCTGAGACTGTGTTGATCTGCCTTTCAGTTTGTCTCTAGTGGTGAAGATGTATGTTTATCTTTAAATTGTTTTTCACTGCTTCATATTGGAGTGCTTTAGAGAAGAAAGGAATATATCCTCTAGTCTTGTATTATACTATCCTACTGTTGGCAGGTTACAAGTGATAGATTTAGGCTTCTCACTTTCCAGAATTACTATAGGCATGGGGCCACTGCCCCTGAATGGGAAAGGGGAGAGTGAAGCTAATGACAGGCTTACTTCTGCTGGCTGTGTTTATTTGTTTGCTAAGCCAGATACAGTGCTCCATTATGTAAAGCCCACTGTTTTAAATGTTGACCTAAAAGGTTTACTTTGTGAATTAAGACACCTTTAGATGAGAATATCATGGCCCTGCCCTTAAGGAGAGTTGATGATATTCTTTCTCTCACTTCTTATTTCTTTTTTCAAATAGGCCAAACTCTAAGGAAAGATATGTGGTTGAAGAAAAAGTAACATTTCTTTAAAAATAAACATAGTGGGCAATATAACTCGGCCAGTCTTCTGATACAATGGTCATTTATCCACTTTAAATTTATCAACTTGGGGAATCCCTGGGTGTCTCATTGGTTTGGCGCCTGCCTTTGGCCCAGGGCGCAATCCTGGAGTTCCAGGATCGAGTCCCGTGTCGGGCTCCCGGCATGGAGCCTGCTTCTCCTTCTGCCTGTGTCTCTGCCTCTCTCTCTCTCTCTCTCTCTCTCTGTCTATAATAAATAAATAAATAAATCTTTAAAAAAAATTATCAACTCTAAGAATTCCATTTATGCTCAGAGACTCAATATGTACACTTATTATACTGTTTAAAATTATACTTTTGGGGTCACCTGTGTGGCTCAGTTGTTAAGTGTCTGCCTTTAGCTCTGGTCATGATCCAGGGTCCTAGGATTAAGCCCTGCACTGGGCTCCCGGCTCAGCAGAGAGTCTGCTTGTTCTTCTCCTTTTGTCCTCCCCACTTGTTCTCTCTGTCTCTCTCAAACATATAAATAAATAAAAATCTTTTAAAAATTAAAGTTATACTTTTCTATGAGTTTATTCTAATTAAATTTTAAAAGTTTTAAGAGAAATTCTAGGAATAGTGGGGAAGGAAAGAATAAGATGTTCAGGGGCTTAGAGGTCATCAGGACTCATGAGAGGCCATGTTTTGAATTGGATACTCCATAATAGACACAAGCCTTTGAAAAGTTTGTACCCCAGAAGAAAGGTAGACCAGAAAATCTCTAACCCAGAGAAAGGACTAGGACTAAAGGTGGAAAGAAAAGGTCTCTCATGAGAAATCTAAACTAAACCTATATCTCAAATAGGTTTGGAGTCCAAATCTATACTACTTGTATTTTAGAGTAGCTCAAATCAAGAAATGAACATTAAATTAACCTTTGTACGGGGCACCTCAGTGGCTTGGTCAGTTAAGCATCTGCCTTTAGCTCAGGTCATGATCCTGGGGTCCTGGGATCAAGCCCCGCATCGAGCTCCCAGGTCAGCAGGGAGCCTGCTTCTTTCTCTCCCTCTGTTCCCCACTCCCTCCCCCAGCTCATGCTCTCTCCCCCACCCCTCTCTCTCTCAAATAAATAAAATCTTAAAAAAGTAGACCTCTTCTTTAAAAAATAAATTAATAAGATCAGTCCCTGTATCTGTCTATCATCTATCTATCTATCTACCTACCTGCCTGTCTCCGTGGTATACTTGGAAGAAGTAAGCACAAATCCACATGAAGGGGTCATTTTATCAATCATGCCAAAGGAATTCCCACAGTGAAATTAAAAAAAAAAAAAAAAGCCTGATATTGAGTTAGTATCAATCAATCAATCAATCAACCAATCAATCAATGAAGAACTCTGGGACACCTGGATGGCTTAGTGGTTGAGTATCTGCCTTTGGCTCAGGGTGTGATCCTGGAGTCCTGGGATTGAGTCCCACATCACTCCCTGCATGGAGCCTGCTTCTCCCTCTGCCTATGTCTCTGTTTCCCTCTGTGACTCTCCAGAATAAATAAATAAAATCTTTAAAAAAAAAAAATCAATGAAGAACATAAAGTTGCAGTTCACCAGGGAAGAGGCCTCATTACTACAAATGAGAGGAATTACTACATTAAGAAAGTGAGATAATGCAGCAATCTGAAATATAATATACAATAATAAAATGATTAGTGATCTAAAAGATGGATTTGAATCATAAGGATGGATAAAATACTATGAGAAAAAAAGGTAGGATTTGAAAAAGAACCATATGGAAATTCAATAAATAAAAAATTAGTAATTGAAATTAAGATTGCTCTGGCCAGGTTAAGCAGCAAGCTTGACTCAGATTGAAAGTAATTAATTATCTAAAATATATAACTGAGAAAATTACCTATAATTCAATACAGAGCTGTAAAGAGATAGAAAATAGGAAAGAAAGTCTAAGAGACCCAGAAGATGTACTGACATGCTCTAACACAAGTCTGATAGGAGTTCTAGGAGGAGAGAGTATAGAGGATGGAGGAAAAACAAGCCTGGGAATTTTCAGAGTTGAGGGAAAGTATGAATTCTCAGTTTCACAAAGTATAGAGAGCCTTGAACAGGCTAAACAATAAATCAATAAAGCCAAAAAGAAGTATCTCAAAGGCAACCATATTAAAAACAATTATGTTGACAACATATTTCTCAGCAGAAAGCCAGAAGGCAATGTAATAGCATCTGCAAAGGGCTGGGAGAAAGTTATTAACCTTATTCAACTTTGATACCCAGTTGAACTATCATTCTGGAGTGAGGCAAAATACTTAAATTTTCTGACAAAGACTGAATTCATCTATCACAAAACTCACACAGAAGCATATTACAGAAGAACTTAAATGTGAAGAGAAAAATGTTAAAACCTTTGTAAGAAAATATAAAGAATATTTTTATGATCTCAGAGTATAGAAGACGTTCTTAAACAGGCCCTGAAAATAGAAAATAGAATCCAAAACAGGAAAAGTCTGTTAAATTTGACTGCATTAAAGCATTAAATTCTTGTTCAACAAAAGACCTCACATATAAAGTTTAAAGACGATCTACTGGAAAGATAATCATTGCAGTGAAAAAAACTGTTAAGAGATTAGTATACAGAATATGAAAATAAACACCAAAAATCACAAATCAACCCAGTAAAAAATAGGAAACAGATATGCAAAAGTAATTCATAGAAGATTAAGACTCATGGCTAATGAGCATGAGAATAGCTCAGTTTTTGTTTTTGTTTGTTTGTTTTATTTTATTGTGTTCAATTTACCAACATACAGAATAACCCCCAGTGCCCGTCACCCATTCACTCCCACCCCCCGCCCTCCTCCCCTTCTACCACCCCTAGTTCGTTTCCCAGAGTTAGCAGTCTTTACGTTCTGTCTCCCTTTCTGATATTTCCCACACATTTCTTCTCCCTTCCCTTCTATTCCCTTTCACTATTATTTATATTCCCCAAATGAATGAGAACATATAATGTTTGTCCTTCTCCGACTGACTTACTTCACTCAGCAGTTTTTGTTTTTTTAAGTATTATTGACATATAATATCCTTTTAGTTTCAAGTATACATTATTGTGATTTGATATTTATATACATTATTAAATGATTCCCAGGATAACTCTAGTTATCTATCACCATACAAAGTTGTTACAATATTATTGACTATATTCATTATGCTGTATATTACATCCCTATGACGTACTTATTTTATAACTGGAAATGAGTACTTCGTAATCCCCTTTACCTATTTCACCCAACCCTCCAAGCCCTCCTCACTCTGGTAATCAACAGTATCTACAAGTCTCTTTCTGTTTTGTTTTTTAAGATTTTATCTATCCACTTGAGAGAAACAGATGGAGAGAGGGAGAGTATGTGCACACATGAGCACATCCACAAGTCGGGGAGGTGAGCAGAGAGGGAGAAGCACTGGGCAGGGAGCCCGCTATTGAGCTTGATTTAGGACCCTGTGATCATAACTCGGGACAAAGGCACTCCTGTTTTGTTTTTTGTATTTTGCTTTTTTTTTTTTTTTTTTTAAATTAAGTAAGCACTGTGCCTTGTGTGGGGCTTGAATAATTAATGTCAAATCAAGAGTTGCATGGTCTACCAACTGAGCCAGCCAGGTACCCCTCTGTTTTGTTTTTTAGATTCCACATATAAGTGAAATCATACAGTATTTGTCTTTATCTGTGTGACTTATTTCACTTAGCATAATACCCTCAATGTCCATTCATTTTGTCACAAATGATAAGATTTCATTCTATTTTATGAGAGAGCAATATTCCATTGCATATATAGACTACATTTTCTTTATCCATATCTATTGAGGGACACTTATGGCTTCTATACCTTAGTGGTTGTAAATAATGCTGTAATGGCATAGGGATATGTATCTCTTCAAATTGGTGTTTTTGTTTTCTTCAGATAAATGCCCAGAAGTGGAATTGATGGATTGTATGGTATTTTTACTTTTAAATTTTTGAGAAACCTTCATGATGTTTTCCAGTCACTGAACCAATTTACATTCCTATCAATAGTGTATACGGGCTCCCTTTTCTCCTCGTTTTAACCAACATTTGTTATTTTTTGGCCTTTGTAATAATAGCCAATCTAACATGTGTAATATCTTGTGTTCTTTTTTAATTTTATTTTATTTAAATTCAATTAATTAACCTATAGTATATTATTGTTTCAAAGGTAGACTTCAGTGATTCATCAGTTGCATATCACACCCAGAGCTCATTAGATCACGTGCCCTCCTTAATGCCCATCACCCAGTTACCTCATTTCCCCTCCCACTTCCCCTCCATCGACCCTCAGTTTGTTTCCTGTAGTTAAGAGTCTCTAATGATTTGTCTTCCTCTCTGATTTCATCTTACTTTATTTTTCCCTCCCTTTCCTTATGTTCCTGTTTTGTTTCTTAAATTCCACATATGAGTGAGATCATATAATAATTGTCTTCTGTTGACTTATTTCACTTCGCATTATACTCTCTAGTTTCATCTACATCATTGCAAGTGGTAATATTGCATATTTTTGATGGCTGAGTAATATCACTGTGATTTTGATATGCATTTCTCTGATGATTATTGATGTTGAACATCTTTCATGTGCCTATTGGTCACCCGTATGTCTTCTTTGGAAAAAAATGTGTATTCAAGTCCTCGGCCCATTTTTAAAATCAGGTTATTTTATTTTTTAAAATATTTTATTTATTTATTCATGAGAGAATAAAGGATGAGGGAGAGAGAGAGGCAGAGACACAGGCAGAGGGAAAAGCAGGCTCCATGCAGGGAGCCGGACGTGGGACTTGATCTGAGTTCTCCAGGATCATGCCCTGGGCCAAAGGCAGCACTAAACCGCTGAGCCACCCAGGCTGCTCTAAAATCAAGTTATTTTAAATAAATTATGTAAGTTCTTTGTATATTTTGGCTGTTGACCTGTTATTGGGTATATGATTTGCAAATATCTTCTCCCATTCAGTAGGTTGCCTTTTTGTCTTGATAATTTCCTTTGCTGTGCAAAAGCTTTTTAGTTTGATATAGTCCCATTTGCTTATTTTAGTTTTTTTTTAAGTTTTTATTTATTTATTCATGAGAGACAGAGAGAGAGAGAGAAAGAGAGAGAGGGAGAGAGAGAGAGAGGCAGAGACACAGGCAGAGGGAGAAGCAGGCTCCATACAGGGAGCCCGATATGGGACTCGATCCCGGGACTCCAGGCTTATGCTCTGGGCTGAAGGCGGTGCTAAACTGCTGAGCCACCCAGGTTGCCCCTGTTTATTTTAGTTTTTGTTGGTTTTGCCTGAAGAGACTGGTCCAAACAAATATTGCTAAGACATTTTTTTTTTTTTTTCCTAAGACATATGTTAAAGGGCTTACTGCTCATGTTTTCTTCTAGGAGAGTAGCTCAGTCTCCTTAGCAGTCAGAGAAATACCATTAAAACAATATTGATGTTAAATTCACATCCATTATATTGGCAGAAATGAAAGTCTGTTAGCACCAAACATCAGAGAGGATTAGGGGAAATTCTTTTACCATGCTGAGGGAATAAAAACTGTAATGCAGTTTGGAGAACAAAGTAACAACTATTGATAATCAAAAGGAACAATTTTAATTCTAGGAAAATATCTCAAAGCAACTCACACAAATGTGCAAAAAGGTCTACACAAGGGTGTTTGTCAGACCAGTATCTCTAATAAGAAAAACTGGAAACAATATTATGTTCACAGTAGCCTGACAGACAAGTAAGTCATGTTCATGCAGACAGTAGAATGGTATACTATGCTAAAATGACTGTACCTGATTTATATCTGTCACCATGAATAAACCGCAAAACATACTGCTGAGTGGAAAATAACAAATTATTTGTTATATGAAAACAAATTATTATAAAATGATAATACATGATTCCAGCTGTATAAAAATTAAAATACATAAAATACTGTATGAATACTAATATATGTAGTAAATGTATAAAAATGTATGTGTCAAGGCACCTGGCTGGGTCAGTCAGAAGATGTGTGACTCTTTTTTTTTTTTTTTTTAAGATGATGTGTGACTCTTGATCTCAGGGTCGTGTGCTTGAGCCCCATGCTTAGGGTAGAGATTACTTAAATAAATAAATATATTTTTTAAAAATGTATGTGTATATTTTAGAATAGTGGTTATTTGTGAGGAAGAAGAGAAGAGGGATGAATATAGAGTTTTAAATTATATTTGTTATATGGAAAATTATATTACTTTTATCTGTACCATGGTTAATGACTATAAGTTATATTTTGTTTTTCTGTGTTTGAAATGTCATGTTTAAAATAAAATCATTCAAATGAGACTGCAGAATCAAAATAAAATATAGTCAGAGGTGATGAGCAAAGGATGACTGATTACAAAAGAATCTTTCCAGGAGCCAATCAGGACCTTGAGTCTGTGTTGCAACCTTTCTGGCATGAGCAAGGGAATGTTACCTTTTAAATTTGAAATGTTCGTTTGAGAGATTCTGTTGGATTTTCTGCCAAGATAAAAACATGGCTTTTGGAATTGGTAAACAGGTGGTGTTTTACGAGTGATTTCAGGTTTTTCAGAATGCTCTCTCTGACCACGAAAGGCAGATTACAAGTGGCAAAATGTTGGTAGTTCTCAAGTCACTGGTTTATGACGTAAGATAGACCAAGGGCTCTGAATCCTTAGTAGATGATTAATAGTAAGTAAAGTCTTCTTAAGGTCCAATACCTCAAGCTTCACCTCAGGCACTCTTGTTCTGCAGGTGAATTTGTGGGAGGACTCTAAGTAACAATAAGCACCAAGTGGGAGACAGGCATCTACCTCATGATTATGGCTTATGGCAAGGAGCACCCATAGCCCAATGGAGCCTGTGGTGTAGCAGCTCTCTGTTCCTCTCATAGCTTTCCTGGATCTTTCCTCCTAAGATGCTGTCTTCCCTGTAGATTTTTAACTATAGTTTACATGTTAAATTGTTAGGAACGGAGGAAATTCACAAAATCATTTTCATCATTTGTAGCCTTTTAAAAGAAGTGACTTGTGCTACGTGCTATGTCAAAACCAGTAATGCTGGTCAGCTGAGTTTTAACAGTTTTGGTAAAGCTCCAGACACATACAACTCTGTACATCTGTCTTATTTAAATAATCTTTTAACTCTAGAATAGTTTTACATTGATGGAAAAAGTTGCAAAGATAATACAGAGAGTTTTCATATATCTCTTACCCAGTTTCCCTTATCATTGACATTCTATGTTGCTATCTAGGTGGTATTTTTTATGACAACAATTTTTACCTTGTTGGGAAATGTGGACACATCTTATTCACAGACTTGATATAGACCTTACTGATATGCCAAAATCAAATGGTATTTCATTTATAAAGTAACTGGAAGATAAAAACTACTACCTTACCAAAATAATGGAAATCTTTTAAAATTATGGACATGGGGTCCCTGGGTGGCGCAGTGGTTTAGCGCCTGCCTTTGGCCCAGGGCACGATCCTGGAGACCCGGGATCGAATCCCACGTCGGGCTCCCGGTGCATGGAGCCTGCTTCTCCCTCTGCCTGTGTCTCTGCCTCTCTCGCTCTCTCTGTGTGACTATCATAAATAAATAAAAATTTAAAAAAAAAAAAAAAGAAAAATTGTTAAAAAAATAAAATAAAAAAATAAAATTATGGACATGGCACTTGGGACATTTACATACTCAACAAATATTGGTTAAAAGGACAAATGAGGGACACTTGGGTGGCTCGTGGTTGAGCATCTGCCTTCAGCTCAGGGCATGATCCTGGAGTCCCGGGATCAAGTCCCATATTGGGCTCCCTGCATGGAGCCTGCTTCTCTTGTCTCTGCCTCTCTCTCTGCATCTCTCAAGAATAAACAAATAAAATCTTAAAAAAATAAAAATGAATGAATGAACGAATGAATGAATGAAGCAGGTGTTCTGTGTGCCCTATGAGAAACTCAAGTTCTTGCAGGTTTCAGAAAAGATCACATTCCTATACAGATAACCTGCCTTACCCAGCTTGGAATTCTTACTACTAATTGGTTTAAGGAATAATTCATTCTTAATACCATGAAATCTTGGTGTTCCTGCCATCTCTCCACTTACTATTTTAAACTATCAGTAGGTAATGTTGAATGCTGGTTCTTTGCCCTGCCCTCTGCATCACAGTGAATACTAAGCATAAACTTTGGAACTTTTGTTTTTCCATATCCGTTTTCTTTCCTTACGACTAGACTGCGCCTCATGATATAATCATAGATCCTATACTATCTTGACAAAAAAGGCTTTTTTTCATATGATATCGACAACAGCATTAAGTAGTGTATGGAAATTTTTGATGGTGCCCAAAGATACTTTTGGAAAGTCTTTAATCTGAGTAAATAGAAGGAACTAGAATGTTTTCACCAAGAAAAAGAAATATTATTTATTTGTAAGGTAAGGTAGATTATTCAGCAATTAATCTTTTTATGTTTTCAGAATTCAGCTGTGGAAGTGGTTTTGTCAAAACAACTTTCTCTCAATGTTCAAGAAAGCATGAAAAACACTGAAGATGAGCATAAAGTCAATGAGCTGCAAAATCAACCTTTAGAATTAGATGTTATGTTAAGAAATGAACAATTAAAAGAGATAGAGGTATGGAAACAAGAAAAACATTGACAACATGATTGCATCATTTATCCAGTGCAATACAATATATTTTAATTACCAGTAACTTGCTTGCACAGAATGAAAAGTCTTATTTAACCTTTGCCTGATGATCAATTTGGTAACTATATAATTATGTACTAATCAGTAAGTTGTATAAATCTTTCCATTTAAAAAGTGGAAGAGTTTAATGAACATTAGTCTTTTTCATGAAGTTACTAAAAACTTACTTATTTAGTAACAAAATTTGGAAATTCTGACTTATCGTTCCTCTTCTTAGATGTATTCTTCATATTCTGACAAGTTTACTTTTTCTAATTATCGACATTATGGGATACTCCTTTGTTTTTACAGCTGTGCTTACATAACTATGTTTATATATTTATGTACTTAATAGCTATATAATCTAAAAGTCCGATACATGGCCATGTTTTTTAAAAAATTACCCCTACAATTTTAACTGAGTTTGCATGGCTGTAAACATGTATTTAAAATAGGAAAGAGGGGTGATGTATGTAAATAATAAAAATATTATATATATATATCTTATTTGTATATATTTATATGTATATAAATAACGGATGGATATAAATGGAGTGTATATAAATCTAGAACAACTTGAAAAAAATAAATCTTCCTTTAGACATGCAGAACCTTTTAACATAATAGGGAAATCTAATTGCTATTAAATGCTAGACTAATTGTGAGTTTCAATCTAGATTTTAACATGATTCTAGTGAAAAAAAGCTTTTAAATGTCAGCACCTTAGTTTCTCTGTGTGCAAATGAAATATTTAAAACCTATTCTTGGGATATAATGTGTTACTGGAAAGAAAGAAATTAATGAGTAAATGAGGGACTATGTATTTATTGATTTCCTTGACTTGTTTTTAGGAATTATATGCCCTATTGGAAGCAAAGAAAATAGCCACTGAACCACTAGAACAAACTGAATGTCTCAATAAAGCAGAAGCAAGTGCCTTGGTTCTTCACAGTACAAGATATTCAGTGCACCACTTGGACAGTCTGCTTCAGGCACTTATTACTTTGAAGAAAAAGAAAGAAAGCCAATATGAACTCCTTAACAATTTTCAGGAGCACCTTGCTGCAGTTGAATCCTCAGTGAAAGCCTTGCTGACAGAAAAGGAAAGTCTAAAAGTGTAAGTATGAGAATTTAGGACTTGTGAGGCACCTGGGTGGCTCAGTTGATTGAGCATCTGGCCCTTGGTTTTGGCTCAGGTTATGATCTTGGAATCCTTGGATCCAGCCCACATCAGGTTCTGCACTCAGCAGGGAGTCTCCTTCAGGATTTTTCTCTTTCTGCCCCCTGCCCCGCCATTTACTTGCCCTCTCTTTCTCTCTCTCTCTCTTAAATAAATAGGGGTGCCTGGGTGGTGCAGTCATTTGAGCATCTGACTCTTAGTCTAGGCTAGGTTGTGATCTCATGGTCATGGGATTGAGCCCTGCGTGGCACTCCACGCTGAGCGTAGAGTCTACTTGAGATTCTCCATCTCCCTCTGCCCTTCCCACTCTTGCTCTCTCTCTCTTTGTCTCTCAAATAAATAGGTAAATAGGGATCCCTGGGTGGCGCAGTGGTTTGGCGCCTGCCTTTGGCCCAGGGCGCAATCCTGGAGACCTGGGATCAAATCCCAAGTCGGGCTCCCTGTGCATGGAGCCTGCTTCTCCCTCTGCCTATGTCTCTGCCTCTCTCTCTCTCTCTGTGTGACTATCATAAATAAATAAAAATTAAAAAAAAGAAGAAGAGCTGAAAACTTAAAATAGGTAAATAAATAAAATCTTTAAAATAAATAAATCATAAAAAAAAAGAATTTAGAACTTGCATTCTTTTTATTCAAGCATAAGCTTCACTGCCATGGACAGGCCCAGGGTTTTAAGAATGTATACTATGAAAGATATGATTTTATTTATTTATTTATTTATTTATTTATTTATTTATTTATTATTATTATTTTTTAAGATTTTATTTATTCATGAGAGACAGACACACACAGAGAGAGAGAGAGAGTGGCAGAGACACAGGCAGAGGGAGAAGCAGGCTCCATGCAGACGCCTGATGTGGGACTCAATCCTGGGACTCCAGGATCACGCCCTGGGCCGAAGACAGGCGCTAAATTGCTGAGCCACCCAGGGATCCAGGATATGATTTTAATACTACGGTATGAAATTAATTCCATATGGAGGCCATTGAAGAAAACTGTTGGTTTCATGCAATAAATTTTATATTATTTGTATTAATTTTACAATTAAATTATATTTTTTTACAAATTAATTTCTTAATTCACGTGAAATTCTGCCAAATCGATTTAAATTCTATGTAATTCAGCACTCTTTTGTGTCAAGAGTTTATTCTAAACTATGGGGGTGGAGAGAAATATCCTATGTATACAGTTGCTTAGTATCAGCATAATTGGGTTAAATAGTTGGGAAATACTGAATATGTATCTATCCTAATGATTTTTCTTTACATACATATATTCCTTTTGGCTTTGAAAATAATGGAAAATAAAATAAAGATATAATCTTATTGTGTAAACCCTTTCTTACTATTAAAAATGTTGATTTTGGGCACCTGGGTGGCTCAGTAATTGAGCCTCTGCCTTTGGCTCAGGGTGTGATCCCAGAGTCCTGGGATTGAGTCCCACATCGGGCTCCCCAGGGGGGATCCTGCTTCTCCCTTTGCCTATGTCTCTGCCTCTTTCTCTTGTCTCTCATGAATAAATAATTAAAAAATAAAATAAAAGGTAAAAAGATTGATGTTATAGTTTTGCCTTAATGGGATTTACTTTCAGTGATATCCCTTTGAGGAAACAGTTTTATATTAAAAATATTAGCCTGATGATTATACTCTCTTAGCCATTATTGTTGGCAAAACGATAACAAAGTGGTTGGAAGATGGAGTAATTTCTTAGTCCCAGACTCAGCTCTGTGCAAGTTCTTTACAGTTACAGAGTAAGTACTTTTACATACATTGTTCCCTTCACTCTTCACTCCTTTCCTGTGGTTCTGCATTTTTAAAAAAAGATTTTATTTATTTATTCATGAGAGACACAGAAAGAGAGAAGCAGGCACATAGGCAGAGGGAGAAGCAGGCTCCATGCAAGAAGCCCAATGTGGACTCCATCCTGGTACTCCAGGATCATGCCCTGAGCTGAAGGCAGATGCGCCCAACCGCTGAGCCACCCAGGCACCCTGGTTCTGCATTTTTATGATACATATTTTATAGATAAGCTTTGTACATCGTCATACACTAACTGAAAGCCACACAACCAGATTCTGATTTTTATTTTAAGGACAGAGTGCTTTAATAGACAACCTTATCTTCTCTTCTGGGAATTCACAGAAGAATTAATTTCTTTTAATGATCTCTAACCTCATGTTGATATGTAATAAGTATAAAGAAGCTCCATTTTTCCCTTATTTTTTAGGGGACCACTGGACAGTGCAACCTATCTGGCCAAAATTAAACAATTCCTAGCATCAATAGAAAAAGAGAAAGATCCTTTAAGCAGGATGAAAACTGAATGGGAAAATGTATCGAACTGTCTGACTGACATGGATAAGAAGTTATTGGAAAGTCAGATCAAGCAACTCGTAAATAGCTGGGAACAAGTGGAACAACTGGCTCAAAAGAAGTATTCTCAGCAAGTAGTGGAACATGATGAATTTATGCTTCTGATGAATCAGATCCAAGACCTTGAAATTTCCGTACAGCAGCAGCGGCAGAGTCTACAGTTAGGGCTGAACTCTATGGAAGAACAGGATGGGGGCCCAAACACAATTGCCTTGGCCACTGAACTCCAGAATATGAAACATCAATTTTCTGTTTTAAAAGGGAAAGCTGAATTTCAGATGAAGAGGATTTGGGGGGAAAAAGAAAAGAATGCTTTGGAAGATGCAATGAATAATCTGCAGAAGCAATTAGAAGCCTTGGAGCCGTTAAACATAAAGGTGGAAAATCAGATCAAAAAGTGTGAAGTAAGGAACAAGATGAAAGAGATTATCCAGTGGGTCAAGAATCTGCTAGGTGAAGTCACCCCTACCATTTCCCTTTTCCCGGATGATATTCTTTCCCAGATCAGAAAATGCAAGGTTAAACACGATGGCATTCTGGATAAGCAGCAGGCTGTAGAGTCGTTGGTTGAAGAGGTCAAAAAGAATATTCCTAACCTTACAGCAGATGAGAGCAATGATTTAAATCACCTCCTACAGGACTTACAGAATCAATACCAAATGCTGATTTTAAAGTCAACTGAAAGATCACAGCAATTAGAATTTAAATTGGAAGAAAGAAACAGATTTATTGCAGTAATAGAGAAGCTTCAACTTTCACTTCAAGAAAATGAAGCACAGATCATTCCCAAGATGAAAACAGCATCCACAGAACCTGAACTAGAACAGGAGCATGTCACTTTGACGAGTTCTCAGGAGGCATTGCAAGAAGCAGAGAGTGTAATCTCAGCTCGCCTTCAGGAACAGGCAGACGTCTGCAAGGATCTATGTGTGTTTGAAAGATTATTTCTGGGTGACCTACTGAAAAATCTGAAGACTAGAGCTAACAGAACACAAAGAGTCATACAAAATAAATGCAATGAAGTAGAACGCAAGATACATTTTTACAGAGAATACCATGAAAAGGCATCTGTGCTTCAGAAGGAGGTTGACCATATACAGCACAGTGAGCTGCCACTAAATCAAGAAATACATGAAGATGTGAAGGAGGAGCTGTATAGTCTTAAAGACCGAATCACTGGTGTTCAGTCTCGCATCCTACAGGTACTGAAACTCAAAGAAGTGTTTGACTCTCTAGGACTAAACTGGGATTCTTCCCAGCTTGACCAATTACAAGCCCAAGTATTTGAAAAAGAAAAGGAACTTGAAGAAAAAATTAAGCAGCTGGACACACTTGTGGCAGAACGTGGCAAATATCAAGCATCACTTAGTAAACTGAGGGCTATGGATTTGCAAATTAAGACAAGGGCTGAAGCACTACTGGAAATGCCCCATGCCTCCCCAGCAAGCAGTCTGCTCAGTGCTCAAATTTTGCAGCGCAGAATTGAGAAAGCCATGTGCTTGTGTCAAGAGATGATAAAGAATTTAAATCAAAGTAAGACCTTTGATGACTCATTCAAAGAGAAAGAAATCCTGCAAATAAAGCTGTGTGTGGAAGAAAATGACAAGTTACACAAGATTCTCCAAGACAAAGTACTAGAATCCCAACCAAAGGAAATGGGTGAAAAGAATTTTCAGGACAAACTGGAAAGTTCCATACATGTTTTGAATCAGATAAAGTCTCAGTTAGAACAGCCTTTACTCATAAATTTGGACATTGAACATATTCAAAATGAGAAGGAGAATTGTGAAGCATTTCAAGAGCAAGTTCAGGTGGAAATGGATAGCTTGAAAGCTATGACCCTTATTGAGAAGCAAAGAGAAGAAAATTCTTTGGAAACTTGTGAAGTGGAGACAAAATTGCATGACATTGAAGATCTTCACATGCAGCTTAATACAAGCATTGATTTACGCACAGTAAGAGGCTTTTTTCTTAATTAAGTGGTTAATGCATTTCTTTGTATTTCATGGTTTGAGGTTTTAACTCAGTATGTGTGCTTCTCAAGAAGTTTGAGGTTCTACATGAACATTTTCCATAGAAGAGCCATTTTAAAAACTTTCAGTAGGCCATCTTATGATCCCAACTCATTTTACATCTGAATACAGTGCATTATAGATGGGAAAGAGGAGTGTGACACCTTTTTTTCTATATCCCATGTAGTCTAAGCTCAATAGAGCTTTGTTTAATTTTTAGAAATAGGCATAATGGAAGAAAGATGGTGTAGTGCAAAGAACATACGATAATAACTCCACATCTATTTAGAACTTTCAGTGTCTAGGCACTGTGCTGAGTAGTTTATTTTTAATCTTCACAGTGAATCTGGGAAGTGGATGCTATTATTAGACCCATTTTAAAATAAAGAAATTTAAGTTCAGGACCATCAACTGTTTTCCCAGTTCTTGCAGCAGTAACAGAACCAGGATTTTTATTTTTAAATTTATATTCATTCATTCATTCATTCATTCATTCATTTATTCATTCATTCATAAAAAACACAGAGAGAGAGAAAGGCAGAGACATAGGCAGAGGGGGTTCCTGCGGGTAGCCGGATGTGGGACTCCATCCCAGGACCCTGGAACCACAACCTGAGCCAAAGGCAGACGCTCAACCACTGAGCCACCCAGGTGCCCCCAGCCAGGATTTGCATCAAGATCATCAGATTTAAAAAAAAAAAAAATTAAAAAAAAAATCATCAGATTTTAAGTGGAGGACATTAAATAAAGACTCATGGGCCAAATCTGCCCACAGTGCCTGATTTTGTAAATAAAGTTTTATTGGATCTTGGCCATGCTCATTTCTTTAGAGAATGTCTATGGCTGCTTTCTTGCTACATCGGCAGGGTTGAGTAGTTGTGATAGCCCAGATGGCATGCAAAGCCTAAAATATTTAGTCTGATCCTTTAAACAGGAGAGGTGTTCTGACTTATGTTACAGAATGACTCAACATATTCCCTCCTTTTCTGCACTAATTGGATAGACAGCTTAGGCATTATTAGAACCTTGTGCTTAATATAATGCCTTTCACTGTGTTTTTAGAATTTGTTGCATAAAATTTATAGAATGGGAAAATTAACTCCCTTTTTTAACTCAAACTTATTAGATAATATATTTGAAGTATTTTTATATCTGAAATATTTTGATATATATAAATGCTATAGAAGTGTAGTCATATTATGAATTCTAGTATGTTCTTTAAATTGGTACTTAACAAATATTGAGTAAATTCAGTACTTCTCTACTTGATTTTAATAGTTTCCAGAAACAATGACATAAATCTCCAAAATAATAGGATTAGAACTGGACTGGAAGGGACCTTTAAAGTTATTTATTGTAAGCCTAGGTTGCTCAGTGGTTGAGCATCTGCCTTTGGCTCAGGGCGTGATCCCGGAGACATGGGATTGAGTCCCGCATTGGGCTCCCTGCATGGAGCCTGCTTCTCCCTCTGCCTGTGTCTCTGCCTCTCTCTCTGTGTCTCTTATGAATACATAAATAAAATCTTAAAAAGAATAAAAATAAAGTTATTTATTTCAACTATTTGTTATTTCAGTAAGAAGACTAAGGTCTGGAGGCATTAAGTAATGCACTCAAAACTTAAGTTAGTGGCAGAACCATTTATTTAAAAACACAAGATGGGTGGGCCACCAAGGTGGCTTAGTCAGTTAAGATCAGTCTTGATCTTAGCTAGGTCTTGATCTCAGGGTTGTGAGTTTGAGTCCCATGTTGGGTGTAGAACTTATTTAAAATAAATTAACTTTTTTTTTTAAACCACAAGAAAACTGGGGGGATTTTGTGTGTTTTCTTTTAATTCCTCCCTCCCAACAAATATTGGTTAAAGTTATATACATTAAATATATTCAATTATTTTATTTAATTCATAGTGTAACAGAAGAGTTGTAGAATAGAAGAGTTCATCAGACATGATTCATAAAATGCATTTTTTAATTTAGAGTAGACTTCTTAGCAAATCTGGAAATAATTTTTCTTTGTGCAAAGTTATTTGTCTTTAAATATAGGATAATATTGTCAAACTAAAAGTAGGAGATGCTAACCCTTTTACGACTGAGACATATTATGAATGCACTACAAAAATTCAAGAATGATATAAATCCCCAAAGTTTGACAGCTTTGTCACAACGTTTACTCTTCTATTCACCAGGATGTCTTGAATGATGCTTATGAAAGTATGACACGCTATAACGAGGCAATCACCAGGGCAATGGGGATCTTTACTGCCTGCGAAGCCATTGTTGCATCCCATAAAGTAGACCTTGATAATCCAGAAGAACCACTGGAGATGTCTTACTGGAAACAAGAGGAAATACAATCCACAATGGCAGACATCCAGGACCTCACTGAGAAACTGGGAACTATATCCAGCCCTGAAGCCAAACAACAACTCCAGTATACTTTACAGGAATTAGTTTCTAAGGACTCAGCCATGAGGGAGGCAGCCAAAGTAAAGAAAAGTGAAATAGAAAGGTACGTACTTCTTTCTAAAGGTAATGCTTTAAGAACAAAATTAAGATTTATTTTTCTTTATAATTAACATTGATACATAGAAATAATTTCGAAAGTCTGGAGAAGTTGAAAAATCATTACCTATAGAAAACCATAGCGAATGTTTTATTGTATATTTTACCTTTTTTTTGTTTTTGATATTGAGCCCATACAACAGAATGTTTATAAAAGTCTGCATGTGATATAAAAGACTAATGATAAAACAAACAACTTTGTATCCAGAAGTTCAAAGGTAAACATCATGACTTGCATTTTCTTGTGTGGTCCTTTCCTCTTCTCAGAATTAACCATTATGCCCAATTTTTTATTTACCATTTTCTTCCTTTTTAAAACATTTTTACTGTGTGTGTGTGTGTGTGTGTGTGTGTGGCACATTTTCATGTATATGTATTCATCTGTCACTTCATTTTTTTTCAAATTCATCATTATGATGCTGAAGTTTATTCATGTTCTTATCTATAGCAAAATTCAGTCAGCCAGCCATTGATAGACATTTAGGTTTTTCTAGTCTTTGTACTTCCAAATAGGGCCAAAGGGAACATTTTTAAATGTAAGAGCTTCCCTGGACTATATACCAAGGATTATGATTATTGGGTGAAAAAGTTTGCACACCTTACATTTTAAATTCCAAATGATTTTACTTATTTATTTATTCTTTTTAAATATATTATTTATTTATGCATGAGAGACACACAGACAGAAGCAGAGACATAGGCAGAGGGAGAAGCAGACTCCTCGCAGGGAGCCCGATGGGGGACTCAGTCCCCAGAGTGGGGATCACGCCCTGAGCTGAAGATAGACGCTCAACCACTGAGCCACCCAGGCATCCCAACTTCTATTCAGACAATTGTTCCAATAACATTCCAAGTTCCAACTATTTCATATCCTCACCAATACTTGATGTTGGGAGATTTAATTTTTTTTTAAGATTTTATTTATTAGAGAGAGATAAAGAGAGCATGAGTTGAGAGAAGGGCAGAAGGACAAGCAGACTCCATTCCAGGACCCTAGGATCACTACCTGAGTTGAAGTCAGAGGCTTAACCAACTGAGCCACTCAGGTGTCCCGAGAGAGATTTAATTTTTGCCAGTCTGATGGTTGAGAAGTGATATTTCATTGTGGTTCTAATTTGCATCTCTATTATTATTAATATATTTGAGCCTCTTTTTTGAGTATTTCTTGGTCTTTCATATTTCATCTTCTGAAAAATGCCTGTTCAAGCCATTGCCCAATTTTTATTGGGTTGCTCATCCTTTTTTTTTATTTTATTGATTTGTAGGTATTTATGCTATATATTGGAAGCTAGTCTTTTATTACATAAGTTACAAATATCTTTACAGAGAGGGTTTCCTATTAAATACCTATCCTGGATTGATGGTTTATCTTCTGTCCTCCAGCATTCCAGGGAAAGGTTAATAAAACTAAAACTTAGCAAATGCCATCAAAGTGAAAAACTGTCCCTAGGTCTCAGCTTATTTCTCTTTTATTTCCACTTTCATATAGTTTTGGACCTGTGAATATACCTGAATTCCTTTCCAGTTTATTATTATATTTTAATAATTTAAAAAATATATATTTGATACTGAATTTTAATTGTTTTCAGTGAAGGATTTAGGCTACCAGTTTTATACATACAATTTTATTCATAGTAAATGAATAGTTTTTTAATATCTCACATTATGGTCTATAAAAATATGCTGCTGCTTTCCTGTGACTGTATAACATGTTCTCTTTCCCTTATTGTGCAAAACTTCCTAAAAGTAATTGTATTTGCTATAAAATATTTTATAAAATGGATCTTTGTAATTTACTAAACCATATCTTTTGTTACATATAAAGTATGTTCCAATTTAATTAATAGTTTAATGAGTAAAAAGATTTTATTATGCAGAAGGTTTTACCAAATTTAGGATAAATTTCTACTGTGAGAATTAATTCCTTAAGATAAATTGTGGAAGTTGAATTAATGGTTCAAAAGAAATGAGCATTTTTAAGACCAAGTGGTTTTCTACAAGAATTGTCATTCAGAATTTTAATGAAGAATTTATACTTCATTAGCAGTGTTAAAGAATGCAGTTTTTACAGTTTAGCTGTTTTGAGAAGTCTTATCTGCCTGTTAAGTTTGCATTAAAAGCCTTATACAGGTCCCTGTGAGGAGGAGATAGTCAATAAAAATTGGGTGAAAAACATTGAATAGCAAAAAGAGAATTACATTCTACTTTTTTTTTATCAAGTATGTAGAATTCATTCTGGGAAGTCCAAAATTTATTGTACCAAATAAAATTTAATATCACTTTTTTCCCCTGTGTTTCCTAGGTGTCTTGAGAATTACAAATGCTATAGAAAAATTAAGGAGAAAGTTTGCACTAACCTAAGCCAAATGGAGACAGTTCTTGGGCAGTCCATGTTTCCGTTGCCAGTATCTTACAAAGAAGCTTTAGAGCGCTTGGAACAGAGCAAGGTAATAGTAATTTGCAAATCTTCAGTAAGACTATGTAGAATATTGATAGGAAGAGCAGGTAGTGGCAGCAGGGAATGTGGCTCTGTTGTGACCACAGAAATCTTCCACGTGAGTTATACACTAAAGAAAATACCCCAAACCAAACACCAAGGGGAAACATTAAACAGTGGTTCTGAGAGATTTCATCAGTTGGGTTCACGGCACTATTCTTAGTGATCACTTTCTTTCTCTTTTTCTTTTTCTTCTTCTTCTTTTTTTTTTTTTTTTTAAGATTGATTTATTTACTTTAAAGAGAGTGTGTGTGTGAGCAGGCAGTGGGGAAGGTAGAGGGAGAGAGAGAGACACTCTCAAGCAGACTCCCACTGAGCACCCGCCATGGGGCTAGATCTCAGATCAAGACCTGGGCGGAAATAAGAGTGTGATGCTCAACCAACTCAGCCACTCAGTTGCCCCAGGGATCGCTATTTCTAAAGTGTCACTTTTTATGTTATTTTGTTGGATGTTGCTGGATCAATGACAGAGAATTTAAAGCAACTATCATAAGTTTAAACTCTGGCTACTCCTTATTCTTACTCTGTAATTTTTGTTTTGGCTTATTTTCATCTGTTGGAATCTATGGTATTATGTTATTAGAATTTGAATGAAACCATTCGAAATCATCTGTGCCTAACATCTATCCCCAAACAAACAAACAAACAAACACAAAACCCCTAAATAATGCATTGGTGGTTGATAAGCCTTATGCAAATTAATAAACTAGTAAAAATAATGAGATTCAAGTTTAAAATAACAATGGAACTTTTAGAATGTTTATACGTTCTTACTTGGAAGAATTGGTTTATGGGTCATTTTTGTCACCATGGTTCCAAACTCGTGCAACAAAATAATACATAGTTAATTCTAAACTGTTTCAAATTGGCTTTCAAAAGGTCTAGAATATAGATTATTTAATACTTATAGATGTTTTAAAATCATCAATAGTTCCAAATTTTAAGAAGTTCATAAGTTTCAGAAAAATTAATAGACATTATATTCTTACTTTTCCTTTTCTTTCCTAAGGCCTTGGGGTCAAATCTTTTATCAACCAAAGAAGAGTTCATGGAACTACGTCAGGTCCTCAGACACCTGAGACCCATGTGCACAGACAGTGATGACAGGTGTTTGCTCAGAACTACACTGGCTCTGTGGGACAAATGGTTGAGTTTGTTGGAGGCTGCTAAAGAATGGGAGCTGTGGTGTGAAGAGCTGAAGCAGGAGTGGAAATTTGTCAGTGAAGAAGTAAGTGCTTTGTTTTTAAGGATCAAGCCAGTTTCCTAGCGAATGTCATTTAAATTGTTTTATTACTTTCGCTTTGTTTTTACGTAAAACAAGTCCTCAACTGGTAGTACCATTTTTTTTTATCATATATACCTAATACATAAATGTTTGTAGAGGTCAGGTCCTAGCAAAATAATCCCCAAGAAATGATTCAAATTCTTTCCTAATAGTGCTTTTTTTTTTTTTTTTTTGGTATCAGGTAATACTTATAAATAAGTACTTGCTCATTTGAGCTTTAAATTCTTTATTGTGCATCTGAGCTAACCCCTCTTAAAAATGACTATATAACACTAAAGGTTAGAATTATGTAATAGTCATAATAACAAACTAATTTCGAAGTTAACTGCAATGGTTAACTATAGAAATTAACTTCAATTAATTGTTAACTATGGACTTAAAAATATGTTTGATGCTCTTTGTGAAGACTCTCTTAAAGAAAACCTCCATAGTATATATCAATCAGAGATGTTAATTTAAGCATGATTCAGGACTTAGGCCTTCACATATATTTAAAAAGAAAATTTTAAATAGTATAAAATTGTCTTAGGGTGTTTGTTAATCTTTCTAAAAGATCAGGTATAAACGAAGTACAAATTGGGACATTAATGAAAACCCTTCTCTCTTATTCAAGTCAAAATTCCTGCTAAATTTACTTAAGAGAGAAATACAGTGAATCAATACTTGATTGGAGGTAGGTCACAAGTTTTGAAATATAAATGTTTAGCAAGCATATTTTTTCTGCTTTAAACTTGCTGTTCTTGCTTTTTGCCCCATTGTATCTGAGAGAGCAAGATGGGTCACCAGCAGCTCTCCTGGAGCCATGGGAGAAAATCTGGCCAGGGTTCTCATTCTTGCCATGTCTGATCAAATCAACATGATCTGAACTGCAAATTATGGCCTCAGTATGTGCCCATGGTGTTTCCATCAGTATTGAGAGGATACAGGCTTCATTAGGTTGGATTAAGTGAACTTCCTTGAATGAGTCATCCAAGATCCCTACCTCAGTGCACATGTCCAAGATACCTACACCTACCTTAATGGTAACTCTTTGTACATAAAATTAAAATACTTCAATTAAGACAAGTAACTTGATATTCTTGAAAATAAATATTATTTTGGTAGTGCTAGTAGGGTTTGACTAGTAAATAGACTCTTGAAACTTTAAAACTCAAAGAAACTTTGTTAATTACTGCTGTTAGTCCACTTCTTTCCCTTCCATACTGGCACAGTTCATTGAGTTGCTGGAGTAGGCTATGTGCTGTCTCTAAGAAGGCTATTCACACATGATGCCACCAAATCCTTGTATTGCCCTCAGGAGTTAAATATTATTACCATTTTATCAATGGGGATACTGAGGCACTGAGAGATTTCTGTTGGCACACGATCTCCCTGCTAGTGATTGAGCTGGAACTGTGGACTGGGGCTGCATCTGTTTTGCTCACTGCTGTGACTTTAGATTCTGACTGGGGAAGGGGACACCTGGGTGGCTCGGTTAAGCATCTGCATTTGGCTCAGGTCATGATCCCGGGGATCTTGGGATCCGAATCCCACATTGGACTCCCTGCTCTGTGGGAAGCCTGCTTCTCCCTCTCCCTCTGCCTGCCACTTCCCCTGCTTGTGCTCTCTGTCTCTCTGTGTGTCACATAAATAAATAAATAAAATCTTAAAAAAAAAAAAAAGAATCTGACTGGGCCCTTGTGCTTAGTGGGCAGAATGAACATTTCTTCAAGGACAGCTCTTCTTCAAACCCAGGTCTATGCTAATTCTAAGCTTTTGTTCTATTTTACTACATTGTCTCTCTATTGCTGTATACCCATTTGCAATTATATTTGGTTAATTCAGACGCCATTCACTTAGAACTTTGTAATTATTCATAGACTCATTTGACAATATCTACTAGCAGAATGTGTTTTTCAAAGAGTAGCATAGACAAAACATGCCCTTGTGTAATAACAGTAACAACAACTTTAACAGTGGGCGGGTGTGGAGCATGTGTTGGGCAAAATTCTAAGCATTTTATGTGTATGATCATTTATCCTCACCAGAGTCCTATGAGCTAGATACTTTTATTTTATCCTTATTTTGTAGGTGAGGAAAGTGAGACACAGTGAGATTGAGTAACTTGCCCAAATTCACGAGTAGTCTTTTAAGAGGAGTTAAACTTACACTCTGATGTATATATGTATGTATGTATGTATGTATGTATTTTTAAGATGTATTTATTCATCTGAGAGAGAGAGAGAGAGAGAGAGAGAGAGCACACAGGGGGAGAGGCAGAGAGAGAGAAGCAGACTTCCAACATGGGGCTTGATCTTGGGACCTGGAGATCATGACCTGAGCAGAAGGCAGATGCTTAACCATGTGAGCCACCCAGGCGCCCACTCCAGTGTTATTAATGACAAAGCTATCAACCTAAATGATATTTATGTACACACCAAATTGATGTAAGATTTTAAAATAGCGTCTATCCACTTAAAAATTATATCATCTAAACACCTGTACATGCAAGATTCAATTAGCATGGTTGGTGCTTTTGTATGTGACAGAATGAATTTCTTTTTTAAAGACATAGATAGTAATATAATAATCTGGTATCTTTATGGGATAAAGGTTTTGTATAAGTAGATTTTCAAAAACTTAGATGTTGTGTTTAAATTTGTAAATTAAAATATAAATTGAAATTTTTGCTTTTTTCACCCTCTAAAATTTTACCTTCCTGTTTTTTTTTCTTAATCAGAATCTGCTTGATTTAATTGCTCTTATCTGCCTATTCAGAGTCATCATTTTTGTTTCAGTGACTGTAATGTGCTAGAGAAAATTCAAAGATAATTGGAGGTATAAGGCTGGGTTCTTCCCCATGTACCAAAAGTCCAAAGGACTTTTACTAGTTCCTAATTCTGCTGGTTATAGGTTTTTCAGTCCCCTTCACTCTGTTTACTTATGGTGCAACTATGGCTCCTTCTCCCTTTCTAGACTACTTTATAATTGACTATGAACCTAAAAGTTTTATAACCAATATTATTAGAATTCTGTATCTAAAGGAAATCACTCAGGAGCTGCAGAGCCTTTTCTAGACGGAAGAGTGAATGCATAATTTTGGTGGTAAATATTTTCTGATTTCAGAACTGTCTTCATCCCTTTTAGCATGAAGTTTGCTAAGTTTTGATGAACACAGTCACATGATCACCAATGAATCTAAATGAAGATTTAGATCATTTTCATCACCCCAAAAAGTTCCCTTGTGCCTCTCTGAAATCCGCCCCTTCTGTCACCTCCAGCTCCTGGCAGCTATTAATCTGTCTTGCCATTTCTAGAATGTCATATACATGGACTTGGAACAGTTTGTGCCTTTTGAGTTCGACATCTTATCACTAAGTTTAATGCATGGGAAATGCATGCATATTGCTGCTTGTATCAATAGTTCATTTCTCTTAATTGCTGAGTTATGTTGGATTGGATGTTATGTATGACAGTTTGATTATCTGTTGCAAGTTGAAGTATTGTCTGGCTTTTGAGTAAAATTATCATCCTAATAAAAATTATTTCCCCCTCCCTCCTTGTGTTCTCCTCCTTAATCACTAACCACCTTACATCATGCAGCAGAGACCCAGATGGGGCTTGCAGGCAGGTGGTTTATTTTGGAAAGAGATCTCAGGAAATGGGTGGGGGATGAGGAGAACTGGAACGAGAATGGTAAGAAGCTTTAGTTGTTTTATTCTAACTGGGTCATAGTTGCTCTAGTTGCTCTTTTATGGTTATCACTGGTTTGGAAACACCAAGAGATGCTCCATTAAGTTATGGACATACTGCTTTCAACTTGATGTATATTAGAAACCCTAGATGTATGGTTGTCTCTGACAATACAGCAATTCCTTTCTTTGCTTGCTGGTTCTCTGGCAGGGAGGTTGCAAAACAACCCAGTGGAAACCTTTTATATCATTCCCTGGTGGAATTGTAGCTGCTTGCCTAAGAACTAGCACTTCTAATCCAACTGAATTTAGGTGTGAGATAATGGAAAGCATAAGTTCCATAACTAGGTCTTTTGGAGAGGGGCCATCTACACTTATACTCTATCCTAGTGACCAGGGACTCAGCTGGATCATATGGCCCAAGTGGCAGGGCAGCTTATACCAAAGCCTGACCCTGCTGCAATGTCTCTTTTTCTCCAGACCTCCCTCAAGATTGGCAGCATTCTGATAAGTGGATCTGAGGAATGTTCTCAAGTATAGCATATACTGCCTCCAGAATCCCAAAGGGCACATCCAGTGCTGGGCCTCTTTCTTAATAGTAGAGATACAGGATTGAATTACTTGGTCTTTACATTATGGAATTCTGGAAAGCCCTAGACCATTGAGCTTCTGGAAACCTAATTTATGCTGGAATTCCTAAATGTTCATAGACTTTATTTTCTACCCTTTGGAATCCAGATTTTCATTTACCATTTCGATTACTATCGAATAACTGTAGCTGACTGGTGTGATATTCCTCAATGTCAAGATTGCAAGATGCCTGACTCAGTTTGAACATTAGAGCACGAGAGTTGACAGTGCCAGGGCAGAATGTGGCAAATGTTGGTGCAGCTGATGTGAGGGCCATAGGGTTTGAAGAGGTGTATTAGAGGGATCTGATTGTCTCTGTCTTCATTCTGAGTTCAAGAATGATAGAACTCCATTTTGCAATATGCGATGTTATGTATTTCTGGGTTCTGCATGTCTCCATGTTGACAAATACTTGATTGGTTAGGACTACTTTCCCTTTGGTGTAGGTGTTAGGGTAACAAGGAAGTACTGGACTTCCTTTTTTGAGTATATAGGAATAGGATGTGAAAGAAGACACTTGTAGAAAAATTATCCACTTGTTGCCCAAACTCTTGTATAGTAGTTGCAATTTGGTGGAGCTCATTCTAGTGACCTTATAGATATTTCAAGAGAAATAACTGCTTTCTGCAACTGAAATCTGAAGGAGAGAGAAATTATTTATGAAAATATTCAACAATATTTCTGCTCACAACAGCAACACTTCATTTTAATCACATAGCTACATGATCAGTAGCTGGGAATTCTGGGATTCCAATAGGGGAGGAATAATATTCCCGCTAGAAGAAGACAGATACTACTTTGAGCGAAGATATGGCATTAGGAACCCTTTGAGGAGCCAGTATACAAAAATTATGATTGCTAAGGTGTGTTTCAGCTCCTGAGAGGTCGAAGTACCTTTTAGTTATTTGAGTTCTGTTTTTTTGTTTATTGAATTAGATTGAACGAGAAGCAATTATTTTAGATAATCTTCAAGAAGATCTCCCTGAAATTTCAAAAACAAAAGAAGCAGCCACCACGGAGGAGCTCTGTGACCTGCAAGACTGTTTATGCCGTTACCAAGAAAATGTGGAGAAGCAGCAGTTGTTACTGACCTTACTCTTTCAGCGCATGAGAAGTATCCAAAATGCTCCCAAAAGCTTAGAAGCTGTGGAAACTAGTCCAACATTTCAAGAGATTACATCAATGCAGAAACGATGCAACAAGTAAGACTTATGAAAAACTGTTAAGAAAACGTGCCTGACAACTCAGGCTTAAAATTTAGAAAATACTGAATTTTGAAAATATAAAAATATAGCATAATGACCAATGATATGATAGAATTGGTTTAACACAGAAAAGTATAAAAAGGGTTGGAATGGTACATCTACTATGGAATATAGTATGGAGGTTCCTCACAAAATTAAAAATAGAGATATCATATGATCTGATAATTCCACTGTTAAGTATTTGCCCGGGGAAAATGAAAACACTCTCTTGAAAGACACATGCACCTCTATGTTTATTGCAGTATTATTTACAATAGCCAAGACATGGAGGCAACTCCAGTGTCCATTAATAGACAAAAGGATAAGGAAAATATTGTATATGTATCCAATGGAATATTATATAGCCATAAAAGGATGAGATCATGCCATTTGAGATAACATAGATGAACCTAGAGGATATTCTACTAAGTGAAATGAGTCAGTCTGAGAAAGACAAATACCATATGATTCTACTCCTAAACTGGATCTTAAAAAAGTGAACTAACAAACAAAAAGCAGAACTGGAGAGGAGGGAGGTAAGGGGATGGGCAAAATGGGTGAAGGGGAGTGGGCCTTTATTTATGGAATGAATTAGTCACGGGAATGAAAAAGCAGATCATAAGGAATACAGTCAATTACAATAGCGATGTAATGGGACAGATGGTAGCTATACTTGTGCCAAGCATAGAATAACGTATAAGCCTGTCAAATCACTAGATTATACACCAGAAACAAATGTAATATTGTGTGTCAACTATGCTCAGAAAGGAGCAGGGATGGAAAAGATTAATAACAATAAAAGCAAACACATGTTTTCCATCCTGGTATTATTGAGGGTGAATATCCTTTGAATTTTTTTCTTAATGTCTGCTGTTTTTCTATTTTAGTAATATATATTAGGAATATATATTAGGAAGTTCAGGGAATGTGGAAAATTATAAAAATTAATATAAATTAAAAAATTAATATAAATCTCCCCCTTTATTTTACCATTCAACAACAATCACTGCCAATCACTCCTAATCTTTTCTACTGATTGTATTTTTAAACAAATTCTGATCATAATACTGTACTGTTTTGTTGTCTGCTAAATCACTTATCAGCATATCATGTTAATTTGCCTATGCCATTAAATGTTCCTTAAAACATAATTATGTAATATTTCACATGTGTCTATGCCATAATTTCTTTAACCAAAGGCCTAATATAGAACCTTTAAATTATACGTAATTTTTTTTACTTTTATAAAAACATTGTAGTAAATATAATTATACTAGAGTCTCTTTCTGCATCTGTGATTAATTCTTTGAGAAAGATGCCAAGAATTAGAATCATTGGGTCACAGGATATAATATATTTACGGCTGGGAATACCAAATAGCTCTCAGGAAAAATTGTAAACTCCTGTACTAATAAGGTGGCTACAGTCACGGCAAATGGGGTCAGCTGAGATAAAAAAAAAAGTCTATCCAGTCATCTATCCCCAAAAGCCCACCCATGAATCCATTCTTACCTCTACATCATATTCAGTTGAATTCAAGGATCACTTGGAGAAAAGTAGGATGGAGATAGCAATTGGAATGTAATGTGTGAAAAGAGGATATTTTGAGATGGGAGTTTGGAGAGGTTTTTGATTGTGTGATAGAATTTGGCATATGTTTATATATGTAGTATATAAACCACTGAAAACTGGTACTTTATGTTCAGGAAAAAATCTTTTGTGAGCTATGCAGACACTGTGTTAATTGTTGAAATAAAACTATCTCATAAGAGAGCAGAGTAGAGAAACAATTTTATTTTGATGTTATATGTTAGGCTTTTTCAGAAAGCTCAAGAAAATAAGGAATTGATGGAGAATGAAATCCAAGAAAGACATTCTTTCACAAAAGAAATGATTTCTTTGAAGAATTTATTTCAACAGACTGCAGCTTCTTTCCAAAATATGGAATTACAAGACCACCCAGAAAGGGCAGACCAGTTTGAGGTAAGTGAAGAATGAAGTGAGGGGCCAGTGAATGTGGCTAACACAGGTCTACAATCTTGAATCTAAAGTCTCTGGGGCAGAGGTAATTCTGTGACTAGAATGGAGGGCATGTAGGAGGAGGGAGGAAAGCACATGCAAAGACCCTGTGGCATGATATGGGCCAAACCATAGGAGATCACTGTGGCTGGAGTGCAGAGAGTAAAGTTGAGAGCAGAGAGGAGGCCAGACTGGACCATGCAGCCCTTTTTCAACTGTTTTTCAGGTATGTTCGGTGAACAGGGGCCCCAGAGCGTTATTGATCTACTACTGACTTTAGTAGGATGTATGATTTATCTCTGAAAGTGGTGCAACTATTTTTACTCATAACACTTCTGATACCAAATGCATGGGGTTTTTTTCCTCCCATGTCTCTAGAAACCAACTAAGTATCCTCCTATTCAATTCAACCATAACTCCGTAACTAGAGGGAGTTAGCCCAGACCACTTGCATAGAGCAAGGTAAGGGGGAAGTCTCTCAGACCCTCCAGGACCTCTTTGGGTATCCCACTTTCCCAGGACCAACTCCAGATTCTCCATACCTCATTGATTAAGGGTTTTTATGGTGGTTCCATTATGTACGCATGATTGGTTAAACCATTGGCCATTGATAATTAACCTTCAGCTCTTTACCCCACCCTAGAGGTTGGGAAGTGGGGCTCAAAGTTCCAACCCTCTAATCACATAGTTGGTTCCTCTGGCAACCAGGCACCATCCTGAATATATATTTTGCCCCCCACACCCCATTCATTCATTAGCATAAACTCAGGTATGGTTGAAAAGGGCTCGTTATGAATAACATGACACTCCTCTTACACCTATCCAGGAAATCCCAAGGGTCTTAGAAGCTGTTCTGGAACCGGGGATGAAGACCAAATATATCTTTTAAATCACAATCACAAGGGCTTGTGTTATTTAGGACCTCTTTATTTATTTTTTTTTTTTTTAAGAATTATTCCAGTACAGTGGTAACAAGCAAAAATGGCATTTGGAAGTTAACTCCAGAATGACGTGCTGTTGTTAATCAGAGCTCAATGTTGATAAAGGGACCTTAACTTTAGCTCACACTCTTCCTTCATGGGGAAGCCATCTATGGGTAGCTCTGAATGAAGACCTATACTCTGACTAGGTCAAGATAAAATAGGATGGCACTATACTTCAAACTCCACCTTTGTCTGAATGGCATTGTTCTCTACCTTTTCAGTCTCAGATTTGTTCTCTGCTGAGGGTTAAGAAAAAAAGAAAACAGTGACACATCATGGAGTCATTCAAATTGTAATCATTCTTCAGTACAGTGACTCAATCCATTAACACAAATAATGCTACTGAACAGCTACTGTATAAACAAAACAAACCCCAAAAAGCCACAATAAAGTCAAGAAGTATTTTTCCACTTGATCTTTGGGAAACTTTCCCAAACAAATGAGTTTCTCCTTTATAATTAGCTCAGGAGAACGTAGATCAGATTTTATTTCTAGGCCACAACCAATAGACTATTTGTTCAGGTTTCTTTTATCTCCTGAAACCCACATTCTTTGCAGGGAACTGGAACCCTCCCTTTTGAAAGGAGTGGAGCTCTGCTAGGCTGTCTAATTACATGAAAGCAGACACTTGTGCTTCAAGCCTAGGGCTTTTAGTGGCCTTGAATCATTGTGATGATAATGTAGGAAGAAGCAGAAATGGCAACAAGTTAATAACAAAAAAAAAAAAAAAACCTTCTTTGAAACTTTTTTGCTACTTGCAGCTTTTTAGATCAAGACTGCAACTGAGATACAGTTAAATCCTAGAGGTACTTTAGAAGCAGGAGATGTTGTAATGTCTTTTTAGGACAATGGTTTGACACTATGAAGAGGTATCAAGTTTATTTCTTACAAACTAGAAAGCATCATCTGACCAAACTGAGTATCTCTCAGGCTTAATCGGCTTGTATCAGTAGTGAGGCTTTGTCATGCAAAGTGTGTTCATTTAAATCATAAGGATGTGCTGGCAAGCTGCTTTCACTTTTAGAGTTAAACTTTTTCTCTGTTCCGTGAGTATTTGAAACTCTCTTGATGATTTTAGGAGCTTCAAAGTATTTTTAAGAAAGGGAAGCTAACTTTTGAGAATATTATGGAAAAACTGCGCATGAAGTATTCTGAAATGTACACCCTAGTCCCTGCAGAGATTGAATCCCAGGTGGAAGAATGCAGAAAAGCTTTAGAAGACATAGATGAGAAGGTAATAATCGTTTGTACTAGTGTTATTATTTATGAGTTGAATGGATATAAAGAAGAGATCCTGTAATGTCACATTTTCATTTGCCCTGATTTCAGCTATGACTGTTTTTATAGAGTTTAGATAAGTGGTAATTCTGTGTATTGCATGCTGAGATGAACTTGCTTTAAATTAGTGACAGATAATAGAATTAGAAGATAATGTGTTTATTTTTACTTATTAAGGTGCTTAGTTTTTCTTCTCCTGGATTTAAAAACAGAATTATAGATTGGCTTTTGCTTGGCTTTTTTTTTTTTTTTTTTTTTTTTTTTTTTAAACTGGAGAATCGCTTCAAACTTTTGGACATGAATAGTACTTTGCTTTGAAACTTATTCCCTGTGAATGTTTTGAAATTGCAACCAAGGACAATAAGAATACAAATTTCACAACTCACTAGAAATAGCATTTAGCACACAGTCTTTTTGATGGTGACAACACAGTTCTCATAAAACACACCTGAGCAAATCTTTATCCCTGACTGGATGAATCTGAAGGTTGGAAGAAAGAGGGGAAGTATTTCATAGTACTGAAGACACAGGAGTTTAGCAAGACAAATTTTTTGGATTATAGAAAGGCAGCTTTAGATCCAACAGAACAAAATTCTATTTGGTCCATCATCCACAGAAGGATTCTTGTATTGCTTTTTGAAATCTGGAGTACCTCTAACTTAATAAAATAGATATTAAATGCAAACACACACGCACAAAAATTGTATTTCAGACTCAGATAACTTCTTTGACAGATTTCTCAGGAAAATCTTACCCATGAAAAAAACACATAAACTCCTAAATATACATTTATAACAAAATTTGTTGATTTAACACACAAGAAAATCTATTATGAGATACTTTCTCAAGAATCATTCACTATTGATCTTAAGAGAATACTAAATGTTTTGAAAGCAACTAGATTTGTTTGCATGTGAAAATCCCAAACAGAGTAAATACTCAAAATCAATCTTAGATATAGGAGTTGAAGGTTTCAACTATAACTTGTATATTTGTAACAAATAGCAACTGATTTTTATTGTATGGTGTGTCTGGAGGATCCAAGCAGACTCAGAACCATTTGGTGTAATTCGAGGGGTTGCTTACTTTTCCTAAATATTGGTCTCTCCTAATGTATCTAAATTATATGGTTTCTGCCAAGAGAATAACTGCCCCAAGTATCAGAAAACTTCACTTCGTAGTAATTTGTAACATAGCAATAAAAAGCTATTACATCAATTTAAAAACTAACATAGGATTAATTTTTTTCCCTAAAAATTTCAACTGAATTATGGTCTGTGGAATAAAAACATTTTATAAAATATCGAACATCTTGAAATGTGAAAAAGAGCCTGGGACTCCAGAGTCTGGTGACTGGGAGCTTCTCAGGACAAGTTCAACTGCTACCTTGACATATGACCTTCAGCAAGACAATTAGCCTGTGTTTAGTTTCTGCATCTGTGTGCTATCTGCATTGAAAGGTTTTAGTCTTAATGGTTTTACAGATATAGTGGTTTTTAAAAGGGTTAAAGGATTATATATAAGCATAAAGTATTATTTGGTTATTTAGTGGCTGCTAGGAGAAAACCTTATCAACATAGCCTTAAAAAAAAACAAAAAAAAAAAAACCCAAGAACAAGAACTAGTCAGGTATTTGAAAAATGACACATTCAACATTCATCTGTTATCTTTCCTAGCCCAAGTTATTTTCTTAAGAAAATCATTCAGATAAAAAGAATTACACTGTTCAGCAGCTAGATTTCTAATTACTGTGAAAACATACGCTAGAAACATTCACACAGAGAAAAACTAGGCTTTGTGCATCTTCAAGAAAGAAGTTTTATGTTATTTCACCCAAATGAATACTATGATGGGAAATACATGTTGTTTAAGTCAGCTTGAGAGTAAATCAGGTTTTATTGAAAATAGTTCTGGGCAGAGGTCCTTCTCATAAAGTGAGAAACTGTAGAATGAATAATTTATCTCCCTTGAATTTCTTTATATCATTTGCTCCACTGGGGTATGTCTCAGACAACGGTACACACAGTAGTTTTGCCCAACTCAGCACAGATCTGTAGTACATGCTGTGGATTATATTCAACAAATTTTTGTTAGTTGATTTCCTTTTTTTAGATTGGATTTAAAAGGTCAAGTCAGCATAGCCACCATTTCCTAGCCTGCTAATCTACCCTTTCATTAACGTTTAAAAACCCAGTATATTTTGGGATTTTCCCCCTAGCCTTTAGAAGAATTTTGGAAGTAAAATTGCCTTCCAGTATGACTACCCATTTTATCCCCTGCACCTATGAATAGAGTATTGAAGGTATCTGTAAGCCAAATATGTCTTTCTTTCATTGTAACAGATTAGCAATGAAGTTTTGAAAAGTTCACCCTCGTATACAATGAGTAGAAAAATAGATGAAATTAACAATGGGCTTCACGATGTTGAAAAGATGTTGCAGCAGAAAAGCAAAAATATTGAGAAAGCTCAAGAAATTCAAAAGGTAACATCCTTCTTTAATTTCCCTCAGCATTTGACATTCCTCCTGTTCCTGTCATCAGGATATGCTCTAGGGATGAACGTGAAGCACAGAGATCCTAATTCAGATCCATGGGGCCTCCCTTACTGAGTATCACTGCAGAGGCTTGGTGGAGAAAGTTGCATTTAAGAACTGTTCTCAGTTGTTGTTGTTTTGTGGAGGTGGGCAGAGGCAGAGGGAGAAGGAGAGAGAGAGAGCCCCAAGCAGGCTCCATGCCCAGGCATGGAACCTGACAACCCTGAGATAATGACCTGAGCTGAAAACAAGAGGTGGACACTTAATTGGCAGAGCCACCCAGGTTGCCCAAGAACCATTCTCAGTTTTTTTTTCTATAAAATGGTGGGAATATACCTGAAGCCCTGAGAGCCTATGATTGTGAACTAGCCTTTTTTTTTTTTTTTTTAAGATTTTATTTATTTGTTTATGAGAGACACAGAGAGAAGGCAGAGACATAGGCTGAGGGAGAAGCAGGCTCCCTGCGGGGAGCCCGATGTGGAATCATGCCCTGAGCTGACCCCTGAGCCACCTAGGTGTCCTTGAACTAGCCTTTTTCACAAGTAAAGGAGAGTAAGGATCTTATCCTGGGAAGATTGGCATAAAAAATATTAAATGTAAAAAACAGAGCTAACATGTTTCTCTGAGCATTTTTACAGTCTTTGTTTTCTAACTAATTAACATGTGAAATAAGATACAGAACATTTCTGAAAATTATCTGATTAAAAATATATATTCCAGTAGAATTTAAATAGAATTAACAGCTTTTCTTTAGACTACCAGGGAAAAAAGGAAAATAGAAATTCCAAATTTATTTCCCTTGTAAAATATCTTAGGAAGTCAAGTGTTAGATAAAACTGTACATGAGCATGGTTTTCTACCATTAACTCACCAGTAAATTCCTGCAGGTGGAAAACATTCTTATTCTAATCTACACTTTAAGGAAGTATTCTAATAGGAATGGAGACTTTTAAAAATAGGTCTGACTATGTCTCACCATTGGACAAAATCTTGATTCTTAATAAGTAGGGGAACCTAATTTAACCAGTCCATTTTTCCTATTTCTAAAAATTCAGTTCTTAAGCAAATATTAAGTAGGAATTAAATATTTTACCTTTGAGAGTTCCTCTGACCTTACAAGTCCAGGTTTGAATCCAATCAATTGGTTTCTTGAGCCAAATGCAGTCACTAGAATTTTCTGCCATTGCATCAACCCTAAAGCAAAACAGATGTTTTCTTTTTGTTAGTTTTATTTTTATACTTTTTTTTTTATTATGATAGTCACAGAGAGAAAGAGAGAGAGAGAGAGGCAGAGACATAGGCAGAGGGAGAAGCAGGCTCCATGCACTGGGAGCCCGATGTGGGATTCGATCCCGGGTCTCCAGGATCGTGCCCTGGGCCAAAGGCAGGTGCTAAACTGCTGCGCCACCCAGGGATCCCACTTTTCTTCTTTTTTTTGAGTAGGCTCTATGCCCCATGTGGAGCCCAATGTGGGGCAGAACTCATGACCCTGAGATCAAGACCTGAGCTGAAACCAACTGAGCCACTAGGCACTTGATAAAAATTGTATTCTAGATTAAACACACACACATACACATATATTGGTCTATAAGGGTTCGGGTATAACATAATGTTACTCCTCATTCTTGAATGAGTAGGGTTATATTGATCTTATTTGGTGTCATTTGTCTCTGGAAATGTCCAGGCCTTTCTGTACCCTGACAGCTAATTCTGTACCTGAAATGAATACAGTTAGACCAAGAGACCTCAGAAAATGTCACAAGCAGTTTCTGGGCTTAAGTGAAATAGCACGCCTATGATGTTGTTTTGGTAGCATTTATTTACAAGTGCAGATACTATGCAAAAGCTAGGAATTAACACAGTGAGCTAGGACCTCTGCATTCAACGTGACTTATGATTTCCTTCTCCAGAAAATGTGGGACGAGCTAGATCTCTGGCATTCCAAGCTAAATGAGCTGGATTCTGAAGTGCAGGACATTGTTGAACAGAATCCAGGACAGGCTCAAGAATGGATGGATAACTTGATGATTCCTTTCCAGCAATATCAGCAAGTATCCCAGAGGGCAGAATCTAGAACCTCCCAGGTAAACAAGGTACGGCAGTTAATGCACGGTAACTACACTTAGCTTGTAGGAGTGTTGAGAAGGCTTTAAAACAAAACTAAAAGATAGATTCAGAGGCAGCCAGTTGCCTTTGATTTTTTTTTTTAAGATTTTATTTATTTATTCATAGAGACACAGAGAGAGAGAGAGGCAGAGGGAGAAGCAGGCTCCATGCAGGCGGCGCTAAACTGCTGCGCCACCAGGGCTACCCACCAGTTGCCTTTGAATTGCCAGTTTTAGATTCTGAAGCTAGAGCCACATGACAGGTTCAGGTGGGCACTGGGAGGACAGATTTAACCCCTGACACCTGCAGGAAATCTGACTGAATGGGCAGACACAGGCACGGAGAGTCGGCCCTCAGCAGGGAGGGTTCCACATGAGTGTGGGTTTCCCAGTAGGTAATGGGCATTTCCGACAGGCAAGCTCAAGAGCCCACTGGAGAGAACCAGTGGCAAGAAAGAATCATTTGGGAACACTGATTTGGGAGGCACTGTCTCCCTCCTTTCCAAATAAGGGTCCAGGCTGGTGAGTTGTACATGTGATCTAGCAAGAATGCCTCCATAATTCCTGAGTCATAACAGTATGAGGCAGGAGCCTAGTCCCAGAGGAAGAGGGATATTATAGGACAAGGCCCTGTAGGGGGACAAAATACAAATCCAGTGTGGAGAATGGAGCATAAAATGGGAACCAGACGAGTTGCCAGGCTACCTGGGAACTGTTACTGACACCCCTGGCATTAGGGTAGAACTGCTTAAGTCCTTTCCACCTACGGTCAGGGTTATTAGTCTTAAAAGTTAGAAAGATTGGGATCCCTGGGTGGCTCAGCGGTTTAGCGCCTGCCTTTGGCCCAGGGCGTGATCCTGGAGTCCTGGGATCAAGTCCCGCGTTGGGCTCCCGGCATGGAGCCTGCTTCTCCCTCTGCCTGTGTCTCTGCCTCTCTCTCTCTTTCTCTCTCTATCATGAATAAATAAATCTTAAAAAAAAAAAAATGTTAGAAAGGTCAAAACCTGGAGGTGTTGGGCAAGGTAGCTCCAGGCTCATTAGTGTAACAAATTCTTCAATCAAGACTCATTAGACTCAAGTAGAAGGTGCCAGACCCCTTGCTACTACCTCTCTTTCACAGGCCACGGTTAAGATGGAGGAATATCATGACCTTTTGAAGAGTACTGAGGCTTGGATAGAAAACACCAACCGTTTGCTGGCTAATCCTGCTGACTATGATTCTTCAAAGGCGCTGAGTCAGCATGCTAGTACCCTTCAGGTAAGTGTTCTTCTCCAGTGTTTCCTGAGCGTCCTAGAACCTTCATAATGATTCATGGTCTAGGTGACTCTTGTGCTTTTTTCCCCTTCTTTCCCAAAAAACAACCTTATCTTCAACCATGCTAGATGGCAGAAGGAAGCTTAGGTGAGTGGTCGATTCCAGACAGAAATTTGGAGACGAGGTCTAGTTCTTTGTCCTGATAAACACTACATGACTTTATGGATAATTTGCTATCTTCCTCTAGGGGCCTCAGTTTTCCCCAATTGTGAAGCAAGAATATTGCAGTGATTGGTGTTGATGGTTTGGGGCAATAGAATTCTAAGATGGCTTCCAATATTGCTATCCCCTGATGTACACAACCGGTATAACCCCATCCCATTGAGCGCAGGGAAGGAATAGGAGAATATATGATGAGAGAGCCACTCTATTAATTAGCATATATAGTATATGGCTAAGATAATAGGGTAGTCACTCCCATGAATTCATAATTAATCATGGTTATATGATTATAAGACTCTCTGATGGCACCCTGGAGAGTTCTCCAGCTGGCTCCATGAAGTAAAGCTGCCATATTAGGGCAGGGTCTTGGGGCTAGGACCCTCAGGCAGCCTTCAGGAGCTGAGAATGACACCACCATCCCCAACCCCCAGTCAGCAGCCAGCAGGAAAACTGGGATTTCAGCCCTATGACTGAGTTCTCCTAACAACCTGAATGAACGTGAAAGAGAAACCTGTCCTCCAAATGGCACCTTGATAGCCGCCTTGTGATAGCCTTTGATAGCAAAGTACCCTCCGAAGCTACGCCTGTACCCTTGAGCCATGGAAAGTATGAGATAATACATTTGTCTTCTTTTAAGCCACGAAGTTTGTGGTAATTAGTTAGTTACACAGCATTAAAAAATGAATCCACAGTTCCTTTAAGCTCTAGCATGCCATCGATTCAACATGTCCTGCCTGTCCTCTTTGGTGCCCGGTGTTTCCATGCTACCTTACAAAGACAAAATAAATGAGAGTATTTTCCTACTTGGGGCCATGACTGCAAGAGATCTTCCAGATGCCAAGTAGTATTGGCTTACATTCTACTGTGAAGGCGTATTTCCTTCTCTCCTATTATTCAAACACCAGAAAGAATCTCTTAGGAAAAGGTTTATTCTATAACAATTTTTAGAATTAATCAGACTTCAACATAGATCCAGCTCCTTTTTATCTCTTTAGAATAGCACAATGTGTTCCCAAGTGAACAACTGGTTTCATACCTCCCTGATGTTTCAGGTCTGTTGGCCCAGCTTTGCCCTGTGGTAACAGTTGTAAAGCTGCCTTTCACCCACTTGTTTCTTTTCTTCTCCTTGCCTGTGATTTCTGCCCCCATCTCTTGGGCTGGCTTTCCACATCCCCATAGCACGTCCTCTTTTATTTTAAATTGCCTATATTTTTCACCATTTTCAAGGAGTTTGCAAAGACAGAAGAGAGGAATTAATACTTCTTTCCTCAGATGCTTCTTAGGAGTTCAAAAAAATGTTTTTCACGAGTGAATTCAGACAAATGCATCTGTACGGTCAAGACATCCTAATTTGCTGGCCTTAGTTTATGAAACTCTAGTTTATGAGCTAGAGGAAGTGAGACCAAGGGGAGGTTGATTTACCACAAGAAGCATCCACATAAATCCTCCAATGGGAAGCAAGTCTCAAACAACTAGTCATATGTGAATATACCATGTTTCTCTACTTTGAAAATAGCTGTCCTATTTTTAAGATACCCCTTTCCATTTTTCTAGCATTACGAGGCATTGATTTTTTTTTACATGTCTTCTTAAAACTCCCAACTAAGCTTTCTGTTTTAATTGCACTACAACCTACCTTGATTGTATTTGTTAAAATAGGTTTTTATAACCCAGAGATGGTTTCAGAAAGACTACTGTTGTAATTAAGAATCATCGAGGGGATCCCTGGGTGACTCAGTGGTTTAGCGCCTGCCTTTGGCCCAGGGTGCGATCCTCGGGTCCCAGGATCAAGTCCTGCGTCCGGCTCCCGGCATGGAGCCTGCTTCTCCCTCTGCCTGTGTCTCTGTTTCTCTCTCTCTCTATGTCTATCATGAATAAAAAAAAAAAAAAAAAAAAAGAATCATCGAAACATAAACTGTCATTGTAAATATTGAAAAACAACTTTTTTTTAAACAAATTTCATTGAGGTATAATTTACATGTAGTAAAATATACCGTGTGTGTGTGTATGTGTGTGTACCTATGTTTATAATTTTTTTAAAGTAAACTCTACATCTTGGGGGCTTGAACTCATGACCCCGAGATCAAGAGTTGCATGCACTACCAACTTCCAGCCATGTGGGCCAAAATACACCTATTTTAAATGTACTACTAGATGAGTTTTGATAAAGGTATACAATTATGTAACCACCACCACTATCAAGGTAAAGGACATCTCCATCACCCCAAAAAGTTTCATCTGTCTCCTATAGTCTCCTCTCACCAATCTTTAACCCTATGAATCACTCACTCATTGTTTTTAATTAATATAGTTTGTAATATATTAATATAGTGTCTTTTAACATAGGTTCCACAATGTTCCATTAATAGAATCATACAGTATATACCTTTTGTGCCTGACTTCTCTTGCTTGGCATAATATTTTCAGGATTCATTTAGGTGGTTAATGTTTTTATAGATAGTTCATTCTTTTGTTTGTTGAGTAGTGTCCCATTTATGGAAATATGCCATATGTTTATCCCTTCACCAGTTAATGTGCATTTGGCTTGTTTCAAGTTTTGGGCTGTGCTAGGTTAGCAGCTTAAAACAACAAACAGTTTCTGTGAGTCAGGAATTCATGCATGGCTGAAGGTCTCTTAGAAGAAGGCAGTCAAGCCTCAGTTTAGGTGAGGGAAAAGACAGGATGCTCTTCCAAGGTCATTTACTTGGCTATTGGCAGGCCTTAGAAGATCCACTTCCATATACAGACATGTGGCCCTCCCCCACAAGGCTGCCTCATGGCATGGTAGCTGACTTTCCTCACCATGAATAATCTAAAAGGAGAGCCCCCATGACAGAAATAGTCTTTTTATAACCTCATCTTGGAAGTGACATCTTAGCAAATAAATCAGTAAAGACAATAGTAAATAAGCAAGTAATTCAGTAAGCCCAGCCTACATTCAGAGGAGCTGATTATAAGGGCACAAATATCAGGAGGTGGGGATCCCGGGACCCACTTAGAACCTGCCCATCAGGCTGCTGTGAACGTTCATAGACAGGTCATATACCATGGATGTATGTCTTCATGTCATATCATTTGGTAAATACCTAGGAATATGATTGCTGGCTTTTATGGTAAGTATTTAACTGAATAAGAAAATACAAATTGTTTTCCTAAATAGCTGAACCATTTTTCAGCCCTTTGGCCATGTGAGTTCTAATCGCTCCATAGTCTCATCTGTACTTGATATTATCTGTCTTTTAAATATTAGCCATTCTAGTGACATGGTGGTATCTCATGTATAGTTTAAATGGCCTTCTTTATGACTAATGATTTATTTATTTGAACATTTATTTTTTTATTTTTTATTTTTTTTAATTTTTTTGAACATTTATTTATGTGTTTGTCATTTGTGCACTTCTGTGATATGGCTGTTGAATTTTTTAATTGGGTTGTCTTTTTTTATTAAATTGTGTTATTTATAAAATATTCCAAAAACCAGTCCCTTATCAGATATATGATTTACAAACTTTCTCTGAGTCTGTGGCTTGCCTTTCATTCTCTTAGTATTGTCTTTCAAAGAGCAAATGTTAGTAATTTGGTGGAGTTCAATTTATCAATACTTTTTTTTTTACGGGTTAGCCTTTCGTGTTGTATCTAAGAAATCTTTACCTAACCCAGTATCACAAGGGTCTTTGCCTGTCTTTTCTTCTAGAAATTCTATAGACTTAACTCTGAGATCCATATCAAGTTTGTTTTTGTATATGGTATGAAGGTTCATTTTTTTTTCCTCTGGGAATGTCTGAGTGTTCCAGCACCATTTGTGGAAAGACTCACCATTGAATTACCTTGGTGCCTCATTTAATATCAACTGCCTTGTTGAAAATCAATTGTAGGTCTATTTTCAGGCTCTCTCTTCTATTCTGCTGATTTGTGTGTCTGTTCTTTCACTGATGTGGATTACTAAAGCTTTATAGGAAGTCTTGAAACCAGGTAGCTTAAATTCTACAACTTGTTCTTTTTCAAATTCGTTTTGGCTAATCTGTATCTTTCGCAATTCCATGTACGTTTTGCAATCAGCTTGTCAATATACACAGGACTATTGGAATTTTGAGTGGATTGCATTAAATCTGTAGATCAATTTGGCAAGAATTTACATCTTAACTATATTGACTATTCCAATCCAGGAACATGATGTATCTCTTTATTTTGGTCTTCTTCAATTTTTCTCAGCAGTGTTTCATAATCTTCAGTGTACAGGTCCTACACATAAATTGTTGAATTTATCCTGAAGTATTTGAAGTTTTTTAATGCTATTATAAATAGTATTATTGATTTTTAAAAAGCATTGTTTTTAAGTTTGTTTTCCATAAAATTTTCTCCTTCTGGTATTTTAAATAAGGACAATATAAAGTTCTGAATAATCCAATAAATTTTAGCGATTTGTGACTAGAATTATTTTTTTTTAATTTTTTAAAATTTATTTATGATAGGCACACAGGGAGAGAGAGAGAGAGAGGCAGAGACATAGGCAAAGGTAGAAGCAGGCTCCATGCACCGGGAGCCCGACGTGGGATTCGATCCCGGGTCTCCCGGATCGCGCCCTGGACCAAAGGCAGGCGCTAAACTGCTGCACCACCCAGGGATCCCCTGTGACTAGAATTCAAATTGAATTAGTAAATGTTCTTTCTCATGCCATATTATGTTTTATGACTTACCTGAAGACTATATTAGCAGGTTGAACATTTCCAGTTGGTGGCTGAGATTTTGAAATGTTAAGTTGGAAAGTTAATACATTATCATTGTTAGGAGAAAAAAGAAAGAAATTATAAGGAGGAATGTCTAAGAAATTATAAAAATGGATGTTTTTCACTTTTACTGGATTTTATCAGATAGACCCCGTGGGTGCCAAGTTACTCAGGTCAACTTGAGCTGTAAGGGCATCTCATGAAGTCAGTAGCATCATTTGAGAAGGCCTGAGGAGATCATTGACACCAGGACTGGCAAGCCACAGGATTGCCTCTTCATTTCCCATCCCCACTTCATTTCCCATCCCCACTTCACTTACCTATTTCTCTCAAATTCACATTCCCAAAATTGCAAGTCCAGCCAATGAGAGAGAGCCTGAATGGCTTTCTTGGCCCTAATTTCAAATTACAGAGGGATGGACTACAGGTTGGGTGTTCCTGGTTCTGTTACTGATGGCTGGAAGAGCAGGGTTACATGATATAAAATAGCTGCTAGAAGCCCACAAATATGGAGTAGATGATCTAAAGTCATCCAGTGTTGTTGGGGTGCCTGGGTCTCTCAGTCAGTTAAACCTCTGCATCTTGGTTTTGGCTCAGGTCATGACTTCATGGTTGTGAGATTGAGCCCTGAGTTAGGCTCTGCCCTCAGTGAGGAGCCTGCTGGAGATTTTCTCTCTCTCTCTTTCTCCCCCCCCAACCCCCCCACCCCTGCTTGTTGTGCTCTCTCTCTCAAAAAAAAAAAATAGTAATAATAATTAATAAAAAATAAAATAGTCTTTGAAAATATTTTTAAAAATAAAGTCAAAGTCACTCAGTGCTGTTGACAATATGGAGTGTTTAGTGTTTTATCATGAAATGATATGAATAGGAGTTGAAATACTGAGACAAATTTAAAATTTCTCTGATACACATTTTTCTTACTAAGGTAAAATTGACATATGTTGTATGAGTTTCAGGTGTACAACATAATGATTTTATATTTGCATGTACTGTGAAATCATCACAGTATATCACCATATATAGTTACAAAATTTTCTCTGATTTCAATTTTAATCAAGTGTTTCAGCATCTTAATGTTCTCTCTTTTTTCTCCCTTGTTTTCCATTGTGCAGATGGCTTTGGAAGATTCAGAACAGAAACACAATATTTTGCATTCAATTTTCACGGATCTAGAAGATTTGTCAATAATTTTTGAAACCGATGATTTAGCACAGTCTGTACAAGAGTTAAATCATCAAGTAGCAGCTTTACAACAAAAAATCATGGAAAGCCTTCCACAGATTCAGCGGGTGGCTGATGTAAGTTGGCACAATAAAGACGTGATTTCTTATTTTTAATTTATATTTCATTTAGTAAATTAGAGTTATACTGCTATTCAACTCTTAATTATATGAAGACATATTGATCTGGTACATTTTTCATTTATTTTCTTATTTCTTGAATTATATTTTACTTTGATTTGCAACCCATGGTGCATATCCCCATTTTCAGTCCAGAAATGATCTCTTCAAAGGAAAAAATCCCGATCAAATAAACTCATTGTTTTCTCTTTGTCAGACAGGCAATATTGTTGATATAAAAGCACAGATTAGCAAAGAGGGAGTTAAACAGATAACCCCTCAAATCTTTATTTGCCAATAGCAGATATTTACTGAGGGGCTGCTGTATGGCAGCCACAGGATTTTAAACTAATTTTATTTATTTTAGCTTGAAACATGTGAGGCATTTATTTAAGGATGAAGTCACATAGCAAGGGTAGGTACAATTAGTCTTAATCATTTACTTTTTGTTTATCAGTTACATTTTCTATACCTCGCTTATATAACTTCAGGGAATAATAATTGGTAAACATTCTGGGTTATTGAAGCTTATTCCAAGGTTTTTAAATGCTTTTACGATTTTTGATAGAAATTACTCTAAGGGATATTGTATGTTTTCTTATAACTTTTTCAATATAAGATACAAAAAATAATTCCAATATAATTTAACTTTTCTTCATAGCTTGGAGTTATTACTACAAAGTTGCTATACTCACTCTTCCATTTGCTAATAAAGTTACATTTATCTGATGTTAAATGGCTCCAAACTGCTTTAGTTTGAAATCCTCACTCTATTTCTATGTAGTTTTACCTATCTCCTTCTTTGCTTTTGCTTGCTACAGTGTCTCTGCATTGAGCTCTTACTGCAGGCCTAAAGGGCCTCTTACAGGGACAGCTGGGTGGCTCAGCGGTTGAGCGTCTGCCTTTGGCTCAAGGCGTGATCCCGGAGTTCCGGGATCGAGCCCCACATCATGCTCCCTGCATGGAGCCTGCTTCTCCCTCTGCCTGTGTCTCTGCCTCTCTCTCTGTGTGTCTCTCATGAATAAATGAATAAAATCTTAAAATAAATAAATAAAGGCCCTCTTACAGTGCGGCAAGTGGACTTCGATTTGTAGGGTCTGCAGCCTGTATTCATCCATTTATGGTCATAAGGTTCTTAGCTAAGTCCTAGAGGCTGACATTGATGAGAGAATAACCACTAGGCAAATAATCTGTTATTTGAGTTAATCTGAGTATGTTACAAAGTAATTTAGTGACTCTGTATGACAATAGTTCTTTAGGGGATTGGCAATCCTGTCAATTTTTTCAGCTCCTTTTGTGTTTCTTTTCCAAGGGCAACTTTATCATTTTACATAAAGTGATAGAATTTTAAAAAAATATTAGACCCACTTGTATTCAAGTATTTAAACACATTCCAGGGAACCCTGGGTGGCGCAGCGGTTTAGCGCCTGTCTTTGGCCCAGGGCGCGATCCTGGAGACCCGGGATCGAATCCCACGTCGGGCTCCCGGTGCATGGAGCCTGCTTCTCCCTCTGCCTATGTCTCTGCCTCTCTCTCTCTCTCTGTGTGACTATCATAAATAAATAAAAAAATTTAAAAAAATTTTAAACACATTCCAAAGATAAATCTAAAGACTTTGTAGATATTGTGACTTTATTTAAAAATTGATTCAGGGGCACCTGGCTGGCTCAGTTGGAAGAGCATACAACTCTTGATCTTAGGGTCATGAGTTCAAGCCCCATGTTGGGTATAGAGATTACTTTAAAGTTTAAGTTTAATAAACTTAATAGGGATCCCTGGGTGGCGCAGCGGTTTGGCGCCTGCCTTTGGCCCAGGGCGCGATCCTGGAGACCCGGGATCGAATCCCACGTCGGGCTCCCGGTGCATGGAGCCTGCTTCTCCCTCTGTCTGTGTCTCTGCCTCTCTCTCTCTCTCTGTGTGTGACTATCATAAATAAATTTAAAAAAAAACTTAATAAAGTTAATAAGTTAAGTTAATAAAATTAAATAAGTTTGTTAATAAAGTTTTAATAAACTTTATTAAAAAAATAAACTTAAAAAAGTTGATTCAGATACATAATACCTTGTTCTTATAGTGTAAGTAATTGAAAATTGGACTTAACGAAAAGTTTTAACTCAACAAAGTTTAAGCAGTGTTTTATAGAGTGGTATGCTATGAATAGAACGACCTTTTTATTAAAAGCAGTCAACATCTATGTACACTTTTTTTTTTTTAATTCCAGTATGGTTAACATACAGTGTTATATTAGTTTCAGGTATACAATATAGTGATTCAGCAATTCTGTACATTACTTAGTGCTCATCACAATAAGTATACTCTTAATTCCCTTCACCTATTTCACCCATCCTCTCACCCATCTTCCTTCTGATAACTATCATCAGTTTGTTCTCTATAGTTAAGAGTTTGTTTTTTGGTTTGTCTCTTTTTTCTTCTGCTCATTTGTTTTGTTTCCTAAATTCCACATATGAGTGAAGTCATACAGTATTTGTCTTTCTCTGAATAACGTGTTCACTTATTATACTCTCTAGATTCATCCATCTTGTTGCAAATGGCAAGATCTCATTCTTTTTCATGACTGAGTTATATTCCATTATATATATATGCCCTACATCTTTTTTATCCACTCATCTATCAATGGACACTTCCATAATTTGCTTCCATAATTTGTCTGTTTTAAATAATGCTGCAATAAACATAGGAGTGCTATATCTTTTTGAATTAGTGTTTTGGTATTCTTTATCAGTAGTGGGATTACTGGATCCCATGGTAATTCTATTTTTAATTTTTTGAGGATCTTCCATACTGTTTTCCACAGTGGCTGCACCAGTTTTCATTCCTGCCAACAGCACATAAGAGTCCCTTTCTCTCCACATCCACGCCAACGCTGTTTCCTGTGTTTTTTATTTTAGCCATTCTGACAGGTGTGAAGTTATAACACATTGTAGTTTTGATTTGCATTTCCCTGATGATGAGTAATGTTGAGCATCTTTTCATGTGTCTGTTGGCCATCTGTATGTCTTTGGTGAAATGTCTCTTCGTGTCTTCTGCCCATTTTTAATTGGATTATTTGGTTTTGGTGTTGAATTGTGTACATTCTTTACATCTTTTGCATACTGACCCTTTATTGATTATAGAACAACCTTTTTATTGATTATATCATTTGTACATATCTTCTCCCATTCCATAGGATGCCTTTTAGTTTTGTTGATTGTTTCTTTTGCTGTGCAGAAGCTTTTTATTTTGATGTAGACCCAATGGTTTATTTTTGCTTTTATTTCCTTTGCCTCAGGTGACATATCTAGAGAGATGTTGTTATGGCCAATGTCAAAGAAGTCACTGCCTGTGTTCTTCTCTAGGATTTTTATGGTTTCAGGTCTTAAATTTAGATCTTTAATCCATTTTGAATTTATTTTTGTGTATAGTGTAAGAAAGTGGTCCAGTTTCATTCTTTTGCACATAGCTGTCCAGTTTTCCCAACACCATTTGTTGAAGATACAGTTAATTTTTAAGAGATATAAGCGGCAAATATTTTTGGTTAAATAGGAGAATAGAATACACAGCAATAAATTGTGTTTTATAGATTATTAACATAAAATATATGCTGCATGAGAGGTTTTTCTGTTTCTGAAATTCTAGGATGTGGTTGCTATTGAAACTGAAATAAAATCAATAGAGAAAAAAGTTTCAAAAATCAAAGCTATCCTCTTATCAAAAGAAATATTTGATTTTTCACCAGAAGAACATCTTAAGCATGGGGAGGTAAGAAAGCATGGATCATTATAAAAAATTTTCTCATAATACTTATGTTTATTTTTAAATATATAATTATATGATGTGATAAAAAGTACTTATTCTTGCTAGAGTAATAGCAAAATAAAGTTGAAAAGTAGATGGGAATGACAATAAATATCATGTTTTAAATCATATAGTACTATCTATAAAAAGATAATTTTCTTATAGGTTGGGTTTTTTTTTTCCTTCATTTAATTTCTTCTGAAAACTTCAAATTTTGGGAGTTTTGCCTTCCTGTCAAATCACAGTGCTTAATAGTTCAAGAGCTTGAGCCTCTACTCAAGAGAACTGGGTTCTAGATCCAACTACACTGCTTATGGGTTATGTGGCTTTGAGCAATTAGTTAACATTTCTTAGATTCTTTCATATCTGCACGTTGGTATTGTGGTGATTAAACTGGACAATTACAGTGTATACAGAGCTGCTAGCACAGGATTGGAGACATATTAGACAGCATTCAGACATTGATTCCCCCTCAGCCTAGCAGTTAGGAGCCTATGATTTGGAATAGGAATCAGGCAGGCCTGGTTTCTGTTACCAGGCCTGCCTCTTATAGTCTGACCCCCTCTGGATCTTCTAACTTCTGTGCACCTAATTTCCTTACTGTGAAATGGAAGTTCTGATACCTACCTCCTAGCGTAGTTGTGATGATTAAATGAAGTGATATATATGAAGGACTAGTAAAGTGAATAATCTCTTCTCATTTTTTGATTATATAAATCCCGATCTTTAGAAGTCAGATGTCATTCAAGCAAAATATAATTATACTTTTGAGACTTAGGATATTTGGCAGGATAGTTCAATTCACTAAGCATTTTTTTGAGACCTTCCTTTGGGAAGCCCCATGCTAGGTTCAGTTGCTGTGAATGAAAGAGAACACTACCTGCCCTTGCACAGCTCACTGCCTGGTGACACAAAGCAAATCATCAGTTCTACAGAGAGGGAGGGAAGAGGAGAAGGAAGGCAGGGGTGGTCCAAACACAGAACCAAACACAGGCAATGGGTTAGTCTTGCCCCAGGCATTCTTTCCTGAGACCTTTAGCTATCAGGTCACAAGTGATCTAAGAGTTCTTTTCAGTCTGAGCCAAGGAAATGCTTTCAAAATCAAAACTATAAAGACTAAATCATACAGTATTTTAATTTTGAATAAATTCAGCAGTGGTTATTTTTTTTCATTTATGTACTGTGCTTATCTGATATAATTAAGGTCATACTTGAAAATATACGTCCCATGAAGAAAGCCATTGCTGAACTGGTGTCTTACCAAGTGGAACTGCGGTGGGCCCAGATGGGAATGAAACCTCTACCTGTGTTTCAGCGGACAAATCAGCTTTTACAAGATATAAAACTGTTGGAAAATGTGACTCAGGAACAAAATGAATTATTAAAGGTGAGCAGTTTATGATGATGGCCACCTAATTGGCTGAAAAACTTTTGGCAAAAGCTGGTTGTTTTCAGTTTTAATGGTAGGTCGGTGAGATTCCCATGACCACGAGATGCTGCTTTTGTTGATTCTTTTAGGTCTCTTCCAGTATTATTATCCAGGAAATGATATTTGACCAAAAATAATAGCTTATTGTTCAAATGGAGCTAAGATGATTTTTTCTCAGTTCTTATTCTTGTTCGATCAAAGGCATTAAAGCTTAGATATCATCTGTTGGATTCCATCCTACAATTATTGAAGATCTACATGGGTAAATGCTGTGGAGGGAGGTTGGAACCTGAGCAGTACATTTGCAGTCTCACTGAGACTCTTAGAGTAGCCAGCACCGTAATAATCTCAGTTACTTTCCTATTAATCATCTCATTTTATTCTCCAACATGCAATATAGATAGATCTATCTTTGCCACCCTTATTTTTACATATAAGGAGACTAGAGTCAGAAGGTTACTGAAAGACCACTGAGTTAACTTGTGTCCAGATTCATTTGTGTGCAAATAAGATAAGAATTTGAGTTTCTAGACTCCTGTTATCATTCATTCTCCGTATCAGGGTCTCTTCCTTCTAACTGATGATATTTTTCAGCCTCTCCACAGAAGGTTTTGTCTCTTTGGTGTTTGGTTTTTGTTTTGTTTTGTTTTGTTTTACTTCATATGTTTTGATTGATCTCCAGGCCCAAGTCAGGAATCATTATTAGATAGAAATTACATTTTTCTTTGGTTTGGATTCCTAGATTAACAACCACTTTCACAAGAACAGAAAGTTGCTGAAAGAGCCTTCAGTTCCACAGACTTCTCAACTTCATTGGTAGTTCCCACTCCACTCCCACTCCCTACTTGCTCTTCCTGATTAGATAGGTTGGGGTAGAAGAAAAGGTTATTTTCCCCGCTTCCCTACCACTACCTGAATGTAGGGAGAAAGCTGCCATCTCTTTCTTCCTCTTAAATTTCATTCCCATTTAGTTGACTACTCTGTGTTCTCCTAAGATTTGAGGATATCGTATAACCTCTGGTTTGAGTCTGGGCTCATAGAATCTCTCTATCCTGGCTATTGACCAGCAGATATCATTTCCTAACACCCACAGGGAGAAAAATGATCTGGCATTCTGTGTACTGTTTTTTCATATGATAAAGATATCAAAAACAGAAAGATATAAAATTTGATCTATTATTTTTAATCCTTTTTTTTGTATGTGCTTTATTGGTTTCTTGGTCAGGAAAAGAAAATAACAATTGTAACTATGCTTTAAGGTGGCTTCTTCACAGGATGAGAAGAGGTGAAATAGGAGAGGAAATTATGTTTTGTGCAAGTTAGGTCTCAAACTGTGCTGCTAAAAATTTCCAATTTATTGTGTTAGTGGAAATCAGATGTCATCTCCTATATTTCAAAATTAAGTAAGCCAGTAGTAGTGAAAATCATTAGAATATGGCATATTTCTTTTAATTTCTGTTTTACTACAGTAAGTGCCCTCATTGTGGAAAACAAGACAAATTACTTTGGAGGGAGGTGATAATAGGATGTAGCTCATTACTGAGGGCGGGCGAACAGATGTGTGCAGCAAACATAGTTCTTACTTTCCAGCCCGCAGCTAAAATTATGATTAAATATTAAAGAAAATACAAGGAAAAATTCTATGTTGCCCAGAAACTATGCAGTTTTAAAAGATGTTTTGCTTCATGGTATAGCATAACAAGGAAATATCTATATTTCCTTTATCTTTCCATCATACTTTGATCATACAGTTTAGTACACACATAGGTTCAAGCTTCGCTACTTTTTTTTTTTTTTTTTTTAAGATTTTTACTTATCTATTCACAGAGACAGAGAGAGAGAGGCAGAGACACAGGCAGAGGGAGAAGCAGGCATCATACAGAGAGCCTGACGTGGGACTCGATCCAGGGTCTCCAGGATCATACCCTGGGCTACAGGTGGCGCTAAACCGCTGCGCCACCGGGGCTGCCTGCTTCACTACTTCTTTAACACTAAATTTCAATGTATGATTCTGGTTAATGGTCCCTATTCCTCTTGCAAACTCAGGCTGCTCTTGAACCCTCCAGTTGTTACTTATAAAATTTATATCACTGATTGATCCCAAGGGATACCGGATGAGTATGTGGCTGGTTCAGGAAAATTCATCATCTCTCAGATCATATGCCCTTTCCCCTCTGAATCAATAACGTCACCTTTCTATGTGGAAAGCATCACATGGAGCATGCATTAAAATAGCATGAAAAACATATCAGTAATTTCATAAAACTTGGCAACTTTATGTTAACATGCCATAAAATGCTTCTCAGCATAAGCCCAGTAGACTGGAAATACTTAAGAAAAAAGGTGTGTCTTATTATGCTTATATTTCAAGCACTGCCCAAGGTATCCTGGCATGTAGTAGAGCAAGAAAGTCAGGTGCTAGTCCTGTGAACATTTTTCTCTGTATTTAGGCTACCATTTTCTATTGCAACCTATATGGGTATGTGTTTGCTATAATTGATTAAAACTTGTGGTGGGGATAGATGTTGGAAGTAACCCATGAATCTAGTCCTTAGATTATGACAGCCTTCTTTTGGGGGGGATTATTTTATAGATTGTCATAAAACAGACGGATGAATGCAATGAGGAAATAGAAAATTTGAAGCAGATCTTAAATAATTATTCAACTGAGTTCTCCCATGAGCGTATATCACCAGACCAAACTACCAACCTGCCGCAAGTACAGGTATGTCTCTTTAATTTATTTAGCCTACAGTTCATTCAACCATTGTTTACTAACCTATTGGTGTCTAGAAGCCTTTGGGATAGTACAGTGTGTTTTCTCCTTTCTTTCAAGTGAAGGTATATTCTTTGTATATTAACCTTCTCTTCCTATTTCATAAAATAGGTGCATTTGGCTCTGCTAAAAAGAAGCTGCTGTAACACAGGATATTTGGGCAACCTGACTTTCTGTCTAGCTTTCTGAATTAGGAGCCGGGCAGTATGGGCGGGCTGGGCTTTACATTATAGGTAAAGACCCTAAACACTGTTGTAATGAAGAGTTTCATATACTAAGTAGTATTTCCATATACCATGATTAGCAATATCCTAATTACAATTACCCAGTTACAGTGGTGTACATGTTAACCATCTACTGCTTAGGGTTTTCTTTTTTTTAGTCTTTGGTTTTAAATTAGTACTTCTATAACAACAACAACAACAACAACAACAAATGATTGTGTGCCAAGCATTGTGAAGAGCTGCTTTTATCCTACTATCAAGATGATTGGGTAGGCGAATGCTATGGTATTCAAAGCCAGGTTGTGACCCTTACTACTGTGAGGTCTAAAGCAAATTACTTACAGAGGAGCCTAAGGGGACATACCACACTAGGTGGTGGACTCAGAGGTGGACTCAGTAGGATAGACTCAACATTGAAGACTCAATATTGTAAATCTATTAAATTTCCCATTATGTTAAAAAAAAATGAGGATCCCAGAGAGCTTTAGTTTATATGAATCATATCTACTAATATAGAAATTAAAACTCAGAAATATAAAAATAATTTAGTTTATTTTAAAATAACAATAATAACCCCATTACATATTGGTAGAAATAACATATTTTTATGGAAGAAATTACAGTTTCCAAAAGAAAATGTAGTGAGAGGAGTGACCTTGTTTTACGTTTTTGCAAATTTCTTAAATCTGGCTTGGTAGAAGACAGCTAGATTTCCTTCTGTTTCTGCATTCCATCTGTTGAGGTATGTAGCTGTGTTTGAAGTATATAAAAACAATCCAACCTCTCAACAACATGTACTTGGAAAAGAAAGGAATATTCTAATAACCTTTTGAATAATTGTGGACATTCTTTGAAATTACACTAAACTCTAACAAGTAAGAGTTACTCATAGATACGTTTGTTAAATGGAATCCAAAGGCATGTCAATGAACTTTTCATGCTCTTGTATTAAGATCCCTTGTTCTGTCTGTGCTTAGATCTTCTAACTATGCATGGTTTTAGGACATCATGCTTGATCATTCGGAAAATATTGTTTCACTAGTTACATAGATCTTCCAAATATGTCGACATTTCAGTAGTTAATATTCAAAAATTCATATTTATTAATATTAACATTTATCTCTTCAGAAAAATCTGTATTTCTATATATGTATAGCTTAGCAACTATTTTTTTAAGTAAAAATAGCATTTTATGACAAAATTGGGTAGTTCTGCTCACACAGAGCTTTTCCCTCCATCATCATACTTTGGCACACAGCAGAAGTGCATTCTGCATGCTTTCCACTTTGTCACACAGAATATTTGAAATGCATGTTCTTTATCAAGGACATTCTTAAGTGAAATTGCCTTTTTTTTTTAAACAGTTGAGCACTTGATACCGAAGGATCTAAATTAATACAGTTACTATCCCTGTCTTGATTGATATAAAGTGCAAGTAGTTTTACCCACCATTGCTTTTGCATCATCAAAGAGTGAAAAATGCCAACAGAGTGAAAAGGGCAAATAACATTTTCATATTACAATGAAAATGATCTTGACCTCGTGGAATGTGAACTCCCATGGGTCTACAGATTCCACTTTTGAGAATGGCCACTGTGTGCCCTCCTGTGCCTCTATAATGCTGGTGTACAGACTGTTCTGTTTCTTGTAGGGTTTTTCTAATGACTGTAGTATTATGTCTGTTGGGAGGCATTATACCTCTGAAATTTAGTGTTTATTGGAAATGGACACATAGCACTGACAACTCCTATTTCATTCAGTTATCATTTCCCAAAGCAATCACAAGATGTTTAACTTCAGACAGAATAGAGTTACTGGTCAGAATGTGTGCAGTAGCAGCAGAAGAGCCATGGGTATGGGTGTCAGGAAGTCCAGGTCTCTGCTCTGTCACTGGCTAGCTGCAGCTCTAGAAAAAATCACCTTCCTGGACTTCAGAACTCTCACTTATTCGTAGAGACATGTTAAGCTTCTCTGTAAAAAAAAAAAAAAAAAAAAAAAATTAATGATTTTTATGAATATCTGTGGGATGGATGGATCAATGAGTAGAAAGAAAGAAAGAAGGAAGGAAGGAAGGAACAAATGAATGAGCAGTGAATAGAGGAATATATTAGGAACAAAAATTCCAATACTTGAAGGCTTGCTGATAAGGAGCAGGTTGTCTTCTGATGCACTGATTGCAAGGCCAAGGCAAAGGTGGAATGTTGCCTTTCGGGGGTGTTAAGAGAGGAGGATGTTAGATTAGACACCTGCTCCAAATCTAGGATTCCATAGTTCTGTTTTGTCTTAGATGGACAATGGGCAAGTGTACTTCTATCACATATAAGATATTTTATTTCCACCCATCAATTACAAAATTTTAAAGTAACGTTATAAAGCTTGGGATCATGTGTCCATCATTCCTATGGTAAGTTACACTTCACACTACCTTTATTTGCTTGTTTATTCCCATTTTGTAGGAAAATTTGTGAGGAAAAAGTAAATGAATTAAGTAAGAGTAAAGATGGCTCCAGAAGCAATAATGGAAGTGTGAGATTTCTCACCTTGTTTCCACTCTGTCATTCCCAAGTCTGCTTACAAATCGCCTGGGACATTTCCTGAGCCAGGGCCCTGTGGGTTCTGGCAGTCAGTCCTGTTGCCACCAGAGAGGTGGCTCCCAGCCCTGGCTGCACACCACAGGCCCCCCACAAAAAAAACTTTTTACAAATCTCTGAGCCTTGGCTTGACCCCCAGAGAACTGATGGACCAAGTGTCAGGTGGTAGGTGAAGCTAAGTCATCCTATAAGGGGAGCTTATAAGCCCTCACCAGGTCATTGAGAAAGGCAACCAGGATGGGGAGGAAGCCTACCTGACACTCACTCCTGGCTCTGCAAACCAAACAGCACAGAAAACTCATCATCCCTCATACCGATTGATGCAAGCTCCTGGGGGCATGCAGAGGCCTCAGGCAGCCCACAGCAATGCAAACACTCTTTCTGCACAGGGAAATATCAAAGGTATGGAAAAGCAGATTCTGAGTTTGACCCAGAAGAGAGAGGACCTGCTGGTGGACTTGAAGGCTGCCATACTAAACCTTCACCAGCATTTACAGCAGGACCAGCAAGAATCAGAACAAGAAATGCCATCAACTGGAGCATCAGAGGAGGAAGGAGTGGCTGAGAGGGATGCTTCTGAGTGGAAGGTGGGTAGGACTTTAGGCTAATGTTGACCCCACTTCCCACAGGAGTATTAAATTGGTGTTATTTTTCACCTGTAAAACCTGTGGCATTTCGTCGCTGACCTATAAGGAATTTTAAAAGTGGAGATACTCTGAGATTGTTCAATAGGGAATGTGAATCCTTGGGGTGTGTCTGTTCTGGACTCAACCTGGAATTCCTTTTTTTTTTTTTTTTAAAGATTTATTTATTTATTTATGATAGACATAGAGAGAGAGAGAGAGGCAGAGACACAGGAGGAGGGAGAAGCAGGCTCCATGCCGGGAGCCCGACGCGGGACTCGATCCCGGGACTCCAGGATTGTGCCCTGGGCCAAAGGCAGGCGCTAAACCGCTGAGCCACCCAGGGATCCCCTCAACCTGGAATTCCTATGCCCAAGTTACTTGAGATGTATATGCAATCCCACAGGCAGGTGGGTGGGAGCTACCCCTGAAGTGCCTTCGTCCTTCGTCCAGAGGGAGAGGGAGAAGCAGAAGCAGACTCTCTGCTGAGGAGGGAGCCCAGGGCGGGGCTTGATCCCTGAGCTCAGCGTAAACTCAAAAATGGACCCAGCACTTCTCTAAGTCCACCCCGAGTCCACATCAATGGATACCATTTTGAACTGTTGGATGAGGGGCCACAGGAAGCAGCACAGGTGAAAGGGATATAAAATTTGATGGAGTCCTGATATTTGGCTGGATGAGGCTACCTGGGTGGGTGGATATCTTGAATGAAGTGAGTAAAAAATAAGCTACATAAAAGCATAGCCAGGCTAGGATCCCAGTGATGTTGAACAGCAACCCGGCTACAGGTGTGTATGCCTTGCCTTTCAGTTGAACAAAATAAGTTCCATGTCTTTCCTCCCGGCACTCAAGGAAGAGGTGGAAGAGAGCTCCCTGAAGAGTGAAGTAAGGAACATGATTTTCTCATTAAATCTTGTTAGAAGTTCAGTTCAGTGGGAAGATCTTAAAATGAATAGCAACACATTTTAAACTTTAATGCCAATGTTTTATAATAGTGATTGAAGCCGTTCTCTTACAGTATTAGTGTTAAGTGCATCTAAATCCACTTCATTCCCGAGCGGGATAAATGTAATTCAGACGCACTTGTTAGCATGAGGGAGCAGATGAAGTTCTTGGTTGTATCCAACTTCTGAGGACTTTCTCTGGAATTTCGAGAGTATGTTGTTTGGTGGGCACTCCTTGGGTGCTTTCTTAGAACTTGATTTTTTCAGATTTGAAGTACTCTTTTAGTCTGAAGCAGCATGGTCAATGTTAGCAACTACTGCTGCTACTCCTTACTACTCCATGAGAACTGATTGCATGAGACACTTACAGTTGTCCTTCCTGGTATCAATTTCCATTTTAGACTTTAAAAGTTATGGTGGGTCTTATGCCTGAAGGAAGAAAATTGCAGCAATTTGTTGTCTTTATGTCTCGCATGCAACCACTAGACCCTTTCTCTGCTCATCTTATGGATTGTTAAATAGCTCCACTGTCACACAGAACAACCTGCTCTCCCCTAGACCAGGACACCACGGAACTGATTGGTTAGACCAGGGGGAGCACGGGCTTACTGTATGCTCAGGCCATCAGACAACTTCATAACCTGATTATGCCCCTTTGCGAATAGTGAAAATAGGGAATAGTGAGAACAGAAAGGTACCCGGGTGGAGAATAGAATGCACAGCAGTGTAATTCTAACATACGATCTATATTTGCTTCTGAGCTAATATGTTTATAATATCCACTGCTTGTCCTTGGCAACAGCAAAAATACATGTTCATCAGCTGTTTTTTGTTTGTTTGTTTGTTTTAAGGTTTATTTATTTACTTGAGAGAAAGAGCAGGTGTTGGGGGAGTGGAGTTGGGCAAAGAAAAAGTGAGGAGCAGAGGGAGAGGGAGAACAGAAGCAGACTCTCTGTTGAGGAGGAACCTCAAGGCGGGGCTTGATCCCAGGGCCCTAGGATCATGACTTGAGCCGAAGGCAGGCACTTAACTGACTGAACCCCCAGGCACCCCTATCAGGCCATTATTTAAAGAGAGCATTTGAGGTTACATTTACGAAAGCAGATTAAATTCCTAAACTGCCATTTTGAAGATCCTTTTTTGAGTGATGTGAGCTTCCAACTTTTCAGAGTATCTTTTAGGCTTCAGGAAGAGCAACCACATTTGGACTCCTGTAATTTTGTTACCCAAAGAAAGAGATGAAAAATAGGTGTGTGTGTGTGAAGGGGGGTGGTGGTGGTGATATTAAGGGCTATAGTTATACTGCCTGGTAATCTGAGTTTTACAGGAGCAATGAGTAGGATGCTATTAGGGTGGTAGGAAATGACTTCTTTGCTAATCAATTGATTATTGTGTTAGAATGGAGATAAGAAGGCAAAGCCATCTTCTGGGTCTTTACTCTGGAAGCATGATGGGGACATGGAGGAAGACAGAGCATCCTCGTCCTCTGGAACCATCATTCAGGTAATACTGAGCATAATACACATGGTGGTTGGAGGCTGGCAGGGATAGTAAAGGAAGTAAGTCAAAAGAATTTCTTTTTTGAAAAATTTCTTGGGGAGGGAAACTATTGGGGCTGAAAGTTTTTTGTTTCTCACCATTACCTTTGCACAAATTCAAAAGCAGCCAAGTACCTGCTTATTATTTGCAGTTCTACTATGTGCTCAGTGATAATAGGAGAGTATTTTCTGAGAACTCCATATGTGTGAATTCAGACTAACAAAGGAGCCCCTCTTTAAAAGGCTCACTGCAGTGTTTCTATGCATTTAACACACCTCTCTTTTTTGGGAGTAGTTGGGGGAGGAGTCTCCCCCTAATTCTCTTTTTGAGCAAAGTAGTATATAATGTGTATGTTTGCTCTTTACGACCTTCCAAATCTTCTCCAGCGTCTCAAACTAGAGGGCAAATGCCCTTACGTTAGAAAGTCATTATAAGCTAATGTGAAAATGATGTTTTTCCCTTGTTCCTGAAACATCCCAGCATCACTCTGATCCGAATGCCTGTCGCTCCTGTCTCCTGTCTGGGGCTGAGCTCTGCCAATCCTTTTGTTAAACCTTGGTACCGGGCTCTGCTGTACCTGCAGCTCCAGACTCTGCCTCTTGAGGTGTTCCTTCCCTCTCTGAGAAGTAGTCGGTCTCTCCACTCTCTAGCAAGTTTTCTCCCTCAGGGTCCTGCCCTTCCAAACAAACTGAGCACCCCAAATCCCAGACTGTCTTCAGAAACTGCTTTGTATCCCCGCGATGCCTTTCTCTCCCAGCCTGCCTGTAGGCATCCTGCTCATCCACCAGGGCCATCTCACCTTCCACCTCCTTCAAGAAACCTCCACTTTCCCTTCATCCTCGTAGCATTCTGAACCGCTTAGGATTTACCACATTTTTATGCACAAACGAACACGGTTTGGCAAATGGCAAGAACTTTAACATGTTTAGGTCCTGTACTGGGCTCAGCATGGTACTTGAATGCCTTGACTTTCTCCATCCTGCTTCCCAGGTCAATTACTGGGCTTCCTCTTGTTCATGACTAAAAGTCTTCACTTGGGGCTTCTCACCTTTGGCCCCTTGGGTAATCAAATTTTTGCCCCTGGCTAAACTGCCATTGACTTCTGGAACATCAGTTTAGTGCCTTTTTATTAGTCCTAGTCCTTTTTGATTTCTCCAGCAGTAGACACTGTCAACATCTCTTCCTGAAATACAGGGATCCTTTGACTTTCTTAATTCTGTGTTTTCTTGTCACCTACCTGCAGCCCCTCCTTTGTCACCTTCTCCCACCCCATCCACCTGCTGGTAGACATCTGCCCAGTGTTTCTTTCATTTCCCTCAGGGCAGTTTTGTCTTCTCCCATGGGTTTGGTAGTATCTCTATGCCAGTGATCCCCACATCAAGCCTTTAGTCTTGACTCTTTCTTTGAATCTGTTTTACATTTCTTTGCTGACAGATTTCTCTTCCTGAATGTGTTTTCTTATCTCCAGCTCATCTGACCAACTTCCTTCAAAACTGGTTCTTCCTGGGCAGCCCGGGTGGCTCAGCAGTTTAGCGCCACCTTCAGCCCAGGGCATGATCCTGGAGTCCTGGAATCAAGTCCCACGTCAGGTTCCCTGCATGGAGCCTGCTTCTCTCTCTGCCTGTCTCTCTCTCTCTCTCTTCCCTGTTGAGCTCGATCTCATGAACCTGAGATCATGACCTGAGCCGAAACGAAGAGTCAGACACCTAACTCTGCTACCCAGGTGCTCCTACTTTTGTATTCTTTTATGAATTGCTTGTTCATGCCATTTGACATTTTTCTCTACACAGGGTCTGATATTTTCTTTACTGACTTATAAGGATATATATTAAGAACAGTAATACATTGTAAGCTATTATCCTGGTCTGTTATTTCATTTTTAACTTAGATTATGATGCTTTATAAAGTAAAAATTACCATTTTTTATGTTGCTAATACTAACATTCTTTCTCCTTTATCATGCTTTAAAAGTCCTTCTCCACTCCTAGATTAGAAAAAGATTCACTGTTTTTTTTTTTAAGAATTTTTATGGCATAACTTTTACATTTAAATATTAGATATAGGGGCATCCGGGCGGCTCAGTCAGTTAAGCATCTGACTCTTGATTTCAGTTTAGGTCATGATCTCAGGGTCATGAGATCAAGTCCTGTGTTGTACTCCACACTGGGTGTGGAGCCTGCTTAAGATTCTCTCTCTTCTTCTACCCCTCAGCACCCCCCACCCCACCCTGCTCTCACTGTCTCTAAAAATAAATAAATAGATAGATAGATAAATAAATAAATAAATAAATAAATAAATAAATAAATAAATATTAGATATAATTAGAATCCATTATTAGGAGTAAGATAAGGATTCAGTTATATTTTTTCATGAAATACCTGAGTAGTTCCCAAATTTAATATATTAATCTTTTCCCCTATTATTTGAAAGGTGGCCTTTATCATATAATTTCATTTAATTTTTTTGGTTCTCTTATTAATCTACTTAAATACAGAATTCTATAGATTTCCTTATATGTTCCTCATTAACTAGAGAGCTTTAGAAAATTTAAGTCTTTCAAATTAAGACAAACCTGAGGAAGTTGATTTTTTTTTTTTTTTTCCTAATGAACAAACTTTTCTCTAAATGCACCTGAATTTTCTGGACATTTCTGCAACCAGGTGAGGTGTAAAATGAGCTGGTCCAGGAAGAGTAGCTTACATGGCAGCAAGAGCAGGAAGTTTTCTGGACCTCTGGTTCTTTTCTTTACAGGAAGCAGTTGAGAAAATAAGCACATGTGATAATCCTATGGCACAAATTCTTGCACCAGATTCACTGAGTCCCAACCAAACAGAGGAGGTAAGTCCGGTTGGTAAATAAGCAAACTGCTTGGGTACCTAGACGAACACTCAGAGATGAAAGCTTTCTGCAATATTTTGCATATCAAGCCAGGAGTTCTTTGTGAACTTTAACATATTCATATGTGCTGTTAAGCTGGAGAACTGGAAGATTTGCCATTAGATGTTGACATAGAAAGGAAGCACGGCACAGCAATGAAGGATTTATCACTTGCTCACTGTTTATTATGGTGAACTAGCCTTTCCACCAACTACTTCTTTCTTCTATAGATATAACTTAGGAGGGTCCTGACAGTGGAGGGGAGCTAATATTGATTAACTGCCTATCATGTAAGAGGCATGGATATTTGCTGTTTAATCCTCAGATTAAATAAGGTAGATAAATGCCTACCATGAGTTTACAAATGAGGAAATACAAATTTAAAGAATGAAAGTACAGCTGGTAAGTGGAAGAGTAAGGAGCAAACCTAGAATATTTTAATCTGCCTTCCTGATTTGAACATTTAGTGCTGAGAGATGTGAAAGCAAGGTAGGTTTGGCCTCACAAAATCACTCGCCTCCCCAGCACCACCCCAGCAGCACGGCTCCTATCTGGGCAGGTGTAGGGAGCGCTGCACTTTAGCCAGGTGATCCTGCATTTTATAACAAGTGTGTGTGGTGGTGCTGCAGGTAGGGGAGACTTAAAGATGTTTGTAGAATTGACTCTAAAATGTTAGGGAGCAAATTTAAAGGGTTGGTATTTTGGCATGAAATACGGCCACTGCCAGAAAATTTGCTTGCATTTTAACTGAATCCTGTTACTTAGATTGGTGGCATGTTGACGCAGAAACCAAGCAGTGTGACATTCACTGAAGTGAGAGCTGAACTTGGATACTAGAGCATTGGTGACATTCACATTCTTAAAGACCCCAAGGCATAATGAAATCAGGGATTGCATCTTGGTTCTTGTTACTCATTGGGTGACCTAGGAGATTTGAATAACCTAACTATACCTCAATTTCCTCATCTGTACACTGGGAATAATAAGGGCTTGTGATGGGAAATAATGAGAGGTTCCATGTGTCACTTAGCATGGTGGCCTGGCCCTAGAGCCCAGTAAAGGGTTGGGTATTACTAACATAGTTATTCAGTGAAGATAATATAATGCTCTTTAACAAGAAATACTGGTGGAAATACTTTTTAGCCACCCAAAATGTGTAATCCTAAAACATCCACTTAAATCATTTCTGCTTTTAGAATTTGGGGCTATAAGTTAGAGAAGATGTTTAGCAGGGGTGTGATTGTGGAAAAAACTGTAGACTCTGAATTAAAAGATTGCAGAGTTGTGTGACCTCAGACAAGTAACTTACATCTGGGCCCAAGCTTCCCAGAAGCAAAGTGGTGAAATGGGAGGTAGGTGAGTTGCTTAAGCGTTAAATGAACTTGGGTTTCTTTGACTATAAAAAGAGGTGGGTGAACTGGTTACTGGCAGGGTTCCCAGACCACCTTTAGCAATTGCGGTTTCTATGGTTGCAAATATTCTTTTTTTCTTTCGTTCACCTTTGGATTCTTTTCAGTTTCAAATAACTAGCAAATAAAGCCCAGATTAGTTATCCGGCTTCCTTGTCTTCTCATTAATTCAGTGAGTTAGTGAAAAAGGATAGAAATTCAATATCGCCATTAAAAAATGTGTGTGGTGTATGATAGGTGCTCAAATAATGTTTTCAAATAAACAAGGTCCATGGTAAACCTGTTATCATAGACTAATTAATATCAATTGTTATCTCAGGTGACAAAAAAGAAACTCCCCAATCTTTGCCGCTAAGATGTAGCAATATCTGAAAACTAGAAAATCATTAATCAGATGACTAGCAATTGGTGTCTGGCAGTAAAATCACACAACTGTTGCTTTTAAAAAAAAAAAAAAAATCAGGATTAAAAAAGAAAATTGAAACCGGTGACTCCCAAGGATAGCGCCAACTGTGCAGAAAAACACAAGGCATGGGAAGACTTCCTCAACTAGGGAGAAATAGTGTTTTGTCAGTAAAGAGCAAACATATGTGAAGTTAATAGATGGCCAAGGGGAACAAGTGCAATTCAGAGGCACGTCTGCTAAGCTAGCTTTCCTAATACTCACCATGTGTGTGAAAAAGGAGTATTTTCACACCCTGCATGTTGTTGTTATCACTTGCCTACTTTGTTTACTTTTGTTGTACTGAAAGTTCTATGCTTAAACAAAATTCTGTAGAATTGGGAATTTTTGTGCATTTGAGTTGAGTTAGGCTGTACCTTTGCGAGCGATTTTGTCACCTGGCCAAAATTGTGCTTATTAGATGCTAACATCTAGCTAACAAAGTCTTATATAGAAAATATCGTATTTCATCATAATCACAATCAATAAAATATTGAGATCAATAATTTTGTAGAGCAAAACACAAATCCTTATTCCTGAGGGAATTTCTCTAGAAGGGTCAATATAATCTTTCAATATTCTGGAAAAGGATGTGGGAAGCAAATATGTCTGTATATCAAATCATCTTTTACTTCCAAATTGAAAATATCTAATGTGTCATTAATAGAATACTTGATGTGGTATCTGGAAGAAATTTTTCTTTTGGATCAATAAGCAACCCAGGTGTTTCAATAAGAACACATCTTTCATCATGCTTTCTTTATACTATAGTATAAGCATCTAGTCCTTAATAATATTTGAGCATCTGAATAGTGAAAAACAGTTTCAGGGATTCTCTCTGAATAGTAGGAAAAGAAATTACCCCACTGAAGATCATTACTTGACTCACACTACTTTTTTTTTTTTTTTTTTTTTTTTTTTTTAGATTTTATTTATTTATATGAGAGAGAGAAAGGGAGAGCACAAAGGGAGAGGGAGTGAGAGAAGCAGACTTCCTGCTGAGCAGAGAGCTCAATCCCAGGGCCCTGAGATCATGAACTGAGCTTAAGGCAGGGGTTTAACAGACTCCCCCTCACACTACTGTTAAGAGGGAGAAATTTAGTTGAGTAATAGCATGTATGTTAGGAAAGAAAAAAAAAGTCAAAATATCTTATAATCTACTTGTAAAGTGTGTGGCCTATTTCCTTGTATCCCAGCTGGTGCGTAAAGTGCCTTTTTTTCTGTGTGATCAGAGCTCACAGCAACGTAAGCATTGCTTAATCATGTGTCACACAAATTCAAACACTGGCCAATTCGCTGAGAAGTTTGAGACACACACCCACATGCACACCCTCTCACTCACACTCACCTGTCTCCTGGGGCCCACCTGCTGTTTAATGAACTGCGAGCCCATTTGTCTTCTCCGTGCCTGGGAACACTACCTGTGTACATGCAGATCGGCTGCTTGGAAACCTGGAGCACCAGGTCACATGATTGTTGCTATGAGTGTGGAGGTGCAGTTTTTTTTTTTTATTACTTCTTCTGCCCCTATTGATTTGTTTTCTTTTAACTGAGGAAATGCTGGAAGTTCACAGGTTTTTGCAAGCTCCTATCTGAAAACTTGGGATTCCATGGCTTTTCACTACTGGATTATCTTTGGGTTTATCTTAGGGTGCCACACCTACTGTCAAGGCTGCTGCTCTGGGCTTTTCCAACGAGCAAGGAGCTTTTGAGACCACGGTGGAGAAAGCTAGGTCCAAGCCTGCGGAAATCCTCCATGTCTGCAAGACCAAGGTGGCCGAGCTGGAGCTGTGGCTGCGCCAGGCCAACGTGGCATTCGAGCCGGAAACATTAAACGCAGACATGCAGCAGTTGGTAGAACAGCAGCTGGTAGGGTGCCAGGTAAGGCCGACGGGTTGGAGTTCATGGTTAGCCTTTTCACCAATCACCTTCCAAGACTGGGTGAATTTCTCTTAAAGCAACAGTATGTTTCCTTCTGTTACTCTTACCCTTGTATTTATCTTGGCCTCTAGTTTTTGTTCTCAGGGTAATTCTTGGAGGAGATTTATGTAAGCAGAGTATTTGGAGAGACTGATGAGTAAGAGCCCAGAATCTAGAGTCCTGATCTAGCTCTGTCATGTTAACTGTGAACTTGAGGGCGTTAGCTTTCCACCTCATTTTCCTCCTGTGGTCGGTTATCTCAGTTATCTCATAGGACTTTGTCAGGGTTAAATGAGATAAGGTACAAGAACCAGTGTCTGGTGTATCAAGTATATAAAAAGTGCTGTGATTGTATTCATGATAAATTCTTTGAATTTTTATTAATCGAAATGAAACTGAATATCCTGATTTTCCTAGCACAAAAGGGCTTTGTTGCCATTTTTTAAATAAAAGATTTTATTTATTTATTTATTCATGAGAGACACAGAGAGAGGGGCAGTTTCCCCATGAGGAGCCTGATGTGGGACTCGATCCCGGGACTCTGGGATCATGACCTGAGCCAAAGGCAGTTGCTCAACCACTGAGCCACCCAGGCATCCCGCTTTGCTGCCATTTTACTGTGAATGGTCCTACCCTTGCTTGAGGGGTGAGGGGTACTGGGGGGCCAGGAATATATACTTCTTTGCCTTTAGTCACTTTGAGTGACATTTGCTAGCTCAGCCCAAAGGTTGGGGATCTCTGTATCCCTCCAGGGAGAAGCTAGAATGATGATATCATAGCAGTATAATTGAAGTGCCTTCCCCAAGGGTGCTTAGACCAACCTTGACCTGATGTCTCTGCCTGATTGGCTCATTTTTCTGCTGTAGCGGACAGCAGGAATGACATCCCCTCAGAGGACACCATATCACTGGCCTGGCCACAGGGAACTCCTCCCACTATAGCTCATTATGGGGTTGGGGGTGGCCCATCCTTAGTCATCTGCTTTCTCCACTCAGGCCCACAGTCTTATAATATCCAGCACTTGCCTCATGGGGTACCCAGGTAGGTACCTGACCTTCCCTGGGCATCTTCCCACCTCTGATCCCAAAAGTTAGCTTTTGATGGGGCGGGTTCACTTAAATACTGGCACTACCACTTGACCCGGCTGATGAGGCACAGGGAGTCTGGAAAAGATGTAGCATACTATATCACAGAGTTGTACTAAATTGAACCGGAGGTGTTTGAGATGTTGAGTCTCAGCCACTTAAAGCCCTCCAGGATAGATTCGGCCAATTGATTGCCTTACTGATTGGGCAGACCTCATGCTGATTCCTTGATCACCACCAGAATCCGTGTTCTGCCAGTGCCAGGGAGGTCAAGGATTTGGGGGCTGGCAAGGGAAAGACATAACCACAAGGTGGCAGTAGCACACAGCAAGCTTTAGTTGGGCAACTTTTTGGCAGGATCTCAAGGCCTTGGGAAGTCCCTCTCTATGAGAGCCCTTCCAGAGGCTGTGGCAAGAAATGGAGGTGGGGCCACATCCTGGAAGGGGAGGAAGGCAAAGGAACTCCCAGGGGAGCAGGGAATCCAGAAGAGCTTGTGTGTCTAGATGATGTCAGAGAGCTCCAAAGGGCAACAGAGGCTAGGGTCTTTTAGAGCCTTGGAGTTGTATCTTAACCATAGGGACCAGATGTGGGGTCTCACTTTCAGTTTGGTGCCAGTAGGATTTGAGCTAGTAGCCCTGGCCTGCCGTGAGAAAATAAGCAACATGGAGACCAGGGCCATCTTTGGCTCACTTATATCACACCATGGTACATCCAACTTCATATTGAAACGTATAAAAAGCCTGCCAGTAGTCTGTAAAAAAATATGGATGTTCCCCTGGGGAAAATATCCAAAGGACAGGAGCAAACAGATCAGTCAAGAAGAAAATTTATTTGGTAATTTATTATCGGAGAAGAAATGTTCAGCCTTCATTATTAAAAACATATGAATCGAAACAGCTGTTGTGTTGTTCCCATGTGACTCTGGCAAAAATTATATATTCCTGGAGAACTCTTGATCCACTGTCCTGCCTGATTGCCTCAGTGTTTTGGGAGGTCAGCTGACAACATATAAAATATCCGTTGTATTTGACCTAATAACACCATTACTTTAACTGTATCCTATGAGAATAACCCAGAAAGGGAAGAATGTTTGTGGCAGAGTTAATTACAAAGGTGAAGAACTGAAACCAGCTTACAGGCTTACCAATAAGGAAGTTACATGAATCATGGAACATCAACTTGTAGCTAGTAAAGTGGGAATTGGGAAGCATGCATCTGTGGACACTTGAAAAATTAAACATAAAATAGCTAAATGGAAAAAAAGGAGCACAATGTTATAGTATACTCTGTAACCACTCTAAAATCTATGATTACATATTGTTTAAGCTTAGAAGAATCTATGGAGGTTACAAGTAGTTTGCTTAGATAGAGGAGTTATAAGAAGATATTTGAAAATCTGTTTTTGTTTTTTGAGATTTTTTTTTATCTTTAAGCAATCCCTACACTCACTATGGGGCTCAAACTCACAACCTCGAGATCAAGAGTCTCATGCTCTACCGACTAAGCCAGCCAGGCACCCCTGAAAATGTTATTTTAGGGATAGTTTTTCCTAAGGTTTCTCTCAAAGAGTGTAACTTGTTCTCAGTCACACAAGTTTTAGCACAAATGCTCCCAGTACTGGAATGGGAATCTGAATGCCGCTGCTGCGTTTTGTGCCCAGCCCAGCAGACGGGAGCATTTGGATTCCAGAGCGCAAAAGAGGGCAGCCTTGATCTGTTGGGGAGGAATATGATGACGGTGACTTACAGGGAAACTGACTTCATCTAGCTGATTTATTTTTAGATCCGTGTGTAAGTTGGCCACTTGTATCAATGACTAAGTGTTTTAGGTTCCAAATTATTTCTTCTGTCATTTTCTGATATTTTGGAAGTTTATTTGACCTGAAAAAGGGAAGGAAAAGATCAAGGGGAGGAACTTTCAAGGAGTTCTGTGAAGTTCTTTTCCTATTAAGACTCAACCCTTGGATTCCAGCAGGAAAAGGTTAGGAAGGTGGTCGGGGAAGGGGGTGGAATGATAGTCACCATAGACTGTGTGTCAAGCACTGGCCAAAGTGCATGGACTTTTAACTCTTAACTCCTTGGAGTAACCCTAGGAGGTAAGTTCTGTTATTGTCCCATTTTACAGATGACTGAAGACACATTTGTACAAAGTAAGGTGTTTGAGTTTACCTGGCTGCTAAGGAGATCTGAATTCAGATAGTCTACTTCCTGTGTCTGTGGGTTTTTTTGTTAGTTTGTTTTTTGCTTTAGGTTTGTTTGTTTATTTATTTATTTAAGTAATCTCTACACCCAACATGGGGCTCGAACTCACTACCCTAAGATCAAGAGTCACATGCTCTTCCAGCTGAGCCAACCAGATGCCCCAGTGTCTGGGTTCTTAACCACTATGCTATTCTGGATACATCCAGCTGTATTTTCTAAAGTAATTATAGAGTACTAAATATATAGAATTCCAAAATATAGAATTTTAGATTATTTGGAGAGTGGCATCTGCAAGGTGAGGTTGCTTTCATTGTACGCCTGTCCAGAAGCTCAGGAATTATGTGGGAATTGTTTTTTTTCCCCCAAAGTCTCTTCCAATCTGTGTTTCTGAGACTTGTTACACATACGTAGATAGAGTGAATCTAACTCATTTTAGAGTATAACATTTGTTCAAGACCAAAACCATGAGTAATTAAATGATTTTGTTTCCTAGGCCATGCTAACAGACATCGAGCACAAGGTTGCCTCTCTGCTAGAGAGCTGCAAAGATCTAGGGCCAGGAGACAGTGGGGCCACTCAGCAGGAGGCTGAAGCTCTTTCCTTGAAACTAAAGACTGTGAAGTGCAATTTGGAAAAAGTCCAGATCATGCTTCAGGAGAAATACAGTGAAGACCAGGTAAAACATGGCCACGTATTGATGCGTATGGGTAGACGATACAGTAGAGCCACCAGGAAGGAATTCTGGCAGAGGTGGTAAAGCAGCTATAGAGGAATTACACTAAGTAAGAAAGAATGAAGCCTCTTAAAGCTGTGACGGATGGTTGTACTGACTCTTGTTACTGATTCCATTTTGCCTTACAGTTTTTCCTACCTAGGCTATTGTTGGTGACAGTGTAGGTTTGGCTTGGATTAGTTTGATTGGATTGATTGTTCTTGCTTGTAATGAGGTCTGAAAGATATGTTTATTCCAATTACCTGGAAAATGAAGTTCTTAGAGAAGTTTAAAATTTGACATCAGAAATATAAAACCTATTTCCAGGGTCCTTTTTTTTATACATTTACAAATATATATACTGATCAAAGTACCATACAGTTAAAGTGTTCTTGTGACTTTTAAAAATGTTCTGTGTTTATAAATACAAATACGCCTCTATGAGTAGGGTCTTACTGTATGAGATTTGCATCTATACTTGGGAGATGGTGGTTCCTCCACAGAGGACTTACGTTCACAGAAATAAGATTGGCAGCAGATACATAGGCTCTGCGGTTCCCCTATTCATTCTCATATGTTCTCTCTTTTTAAAATGTTTTGGGCATAAGGGAAATCTAAATTCATAAGCATAAAACTGTGTCTCTTTTTGATTTGTTTGGGTTTTTTTGTTTGTTTGTTTTGCTTTTTTGTTTTTTCACTTTGTTCTTAAAACAGAAAAGCAATGCATATGGCTTTTAGTAATTCATTGGATGAATTACACTGAGGAAATAAGATGACCACATCACTAAATGTAATGGTTTTTTCAATTGTTTTGAAATAAGTATGTGAAATCATAGTATATAATTACAGAAAATAATACAATCACTTACTTTATATAAAACTTTTCCATTATGTAATCTCATTATTAGAATGGAACTAAAGTAGGTCATTTTTTTAAGAGTCTGCCATTACAAATTTTTTTGCAGCATTCTACTACTCTAAAGAAACCTTCAGAGCATCCAAATGATCTCCAAGCAGATAACCTTTCTGAATTCGAATCGATTGTAATTGAAAGGCCACAGTTCGGCAAACAAAAAGATTTCCAGCAGCAACAGGTAATTGCAGCCCTTAACAGACATAAGGATAACTATAAAGCTTTCTGGGGCACCTGGGTGGCTCAGTGGTTGAGTGTCTGCCTTTGGCTCAGGGTGTGATCCCAGAGTCCTGGAATCAAGCCCCGCATCGGGCTCCCCAGGGGGAGCCTGCTTCTCCCTCTGTCTGTGTCTCTACCTCTCTCTCTGTGTCTCTCATGAATAAATGAATAAAATCTTAAAAAAAAAAAAAAAAAAAAAGCTTTCTACATGCAATATTCTTTTGAACCAAGTACCGAACTGCCATTAGGGTATTTTTTTTTACGGGACTGGATGGACAGTGTGATGGACAGGTGCTCCCTGAGTGTTGAGCATTTGCTGTAGAAGCTGCTTTGCTTTCTTCTTCTGCAGGTGAGGACGATCTAACTGCTACTTTATTAACTTGCAACTTATTTCAAACTAAGCAGATACCTTCCGGTGAACTTACCTCTTTAACACCTCTTTCCCTATTGTTTCAAAATGTGTTGGCAAATTTCGGGGGATTTTCCATATGTGTGATATATGTTGTATATATATTTGGTCATTGTGTGAATGTTTTAAGTAGATTTTTGAGAAATAAAAGTTAGTAGGAACAAGCAAGCAGGAAAGGGAAATAGTAAATAATAATTTAGAAAGTGGTTCAAAATTAACAGAAGCAACCATTGGCTACTAGTTGAAAACTTTGACTGGACCATTTGAATCTCACTCAATTATAGGTTCTGGAGTTAAAACCAATGGAACAGAAAGATTTCATCAAATTCATAGACTTTAATGCCAAGAAAATGTGGCCACCATATTGCCAACCTGATGAAAATGTAACTCAGAAATCAACTGAAAGGTAAAAACATTTTTAGAGTTGGACATTCAGCAGTTATTGGTTGGGAGAATTTAGAGCATTTCTTTTTAAATCACTCATAAAACATTGTCTGAATGTGATACAATTTTTGTATGTGGATTATTCTGTGCACTTTTTCTTTTCCCTTAACAGCATGAGGGCATCCAGCCTTGAAAACGATGCTCCAGGCTCAGTCTTGTCAACCCAGGACGAAAGTGGGGATAAGTGGCAATATTTACATCATGAACTCTCATCAAAAATCGGGCTACCACCACCCAAGCAGGTGCAGCCTCAGGTCAGTGTGTGCCTGCACACAATGTAAATAATACATAAACATGTTTATCTTTGAAAATGCCACAAACATTCATTAAAGACATATATATGTTCTGTATTATGTAGTAGTTTATTTTCAGGAAGCGAAGATGCCAAGTGGGTTTTTCATTTGACGCTTTTTTGCCCTCCTGGAAATCTGCAGTAAGTGCCATGCCTTTGTGCTTCTGTGGCACCGTGGGCTTCCCTAATCACAGCTCTTAAAATACTGGGAGCCTGTTTACTTGTCTGTATTCCCCATTAGGCAATATGGGAAGAAAGACCATGTCTGCCTGGTTCACATTTGAGTGCCTGGCACAGTACCTGAAACACTATCAAGTCTCAGTTTTGATATGTTGAATGAATAAATTCGGAATGAATAATAAATGTTTACAAAAACAGTTTAAAAGTGATACAATGCAATATTAGTGTTCATTCATTCATTCATCAAAAGATTATTAGGAATCTGTGGTGTGCCAGCCCCTGTTCCAATGGTACCTGTATTCCACCAACACACTCTATTATTGCCATTACAGGTTTTACTCATACTGTCCCAGCTACTGCAGGATTTCTCTCTCAACAAGGAGCCCATGAGCAGAATAGCACTATTGCTCAGAACAGTCAAGCTTTTGCCTTCAGCTTTGTACTCAACCTGCCTGGGCAAGGGTTACCACCTTTTTCCCAGTTCTCCAGTCTGGTGGAAACTTTTCAGCTTTACTCTGCCAAGGACCTTATTTGACCTATTAATGTTGAATTAAACTCATTGATAGGGCTTTCGTCTTGGTTTCTCCTTGTCATACACACCGTAGCATGTATATTGTTCTCTTTCCAACAGTAGAACACCATCAGGAGTTCTTTTCTCCAAGCAGAGTCAGATACCACCTCACCTGGTTGCTTTATATTTACTAGTTTTACAATTTGAAAAAGGGATTAACTCTGAATCTTTCTCTCATCTGAAGTCACAGTGAATTTTTACTACTTATTTAGTTTTCCAGTAACAAATCAAGATGCAAGATGCAAATCTGTCCCTGGAGGTGACTGTGTCTATTCTAAGATTTGGTTATATACCAGGGACGTACCAATAAATGAGAAGCAAAATAGCTAGCCTCATAACATAAATGGTATTGCTACTAAATTGAAGGATTAGTGATTTTACTCTATTTTTCAAGTTATGGCTTATTTTCCCTCATTTTGATATTAAAGGGACCTGCAGGTGTCTAAATAAAGCTTTTCATGACCCTTCAAAGCTGTTTACAATATTTAAAATTTAACTATGTTTATGACAAGTGACACGATAGCAAAAACACCAAGAAGGTAACACATTAACACATGAAGGCATTTTTGCTATTTTACATTAACATTACCAGGATCTCAAATTATAATAAGGCTTCCCTTTTTTCATATAGGTTGCCACAAATATGAGTGTTCTACCCAATGTGAGCATGTATAACTTTAGATACCCAACAACTGAAGAACTGAAAACATATACCACACAACTTGAAGACCTGCGTCAAGATGCAAATAATCTGCAGACTCAGGTAGCAATAACACGTTACAAATTTTCCTCATTGCAGTATCAAAAAAGAAGGAAATGTGACATTGTGAATTAGTCATAATTGTCTTTACTGAATAAATAGTAGAATACATAATGGAATAGGTCTTAGAATTGCAAATAGAATTTATCTCATTTGCCAACTCTGGTGAATTTTGTAGTGGCTGCCTAGAGCACAATGTGCAAAGGCTTCTGAACCCACATCTAGGGTTGGCAGGGACAAAGATCATTATTTTTTTGTTTTGTTTTGTTTTTTAAAGATTTATTTATTAGAGAGAGTAGGGGTAGGGGAAGGGGAGCAAAGGTAAAGGGACAAGTAGACTCCATGCTGAGCATGGAGCCCAACATAGACCTCGATCCCAGGAGATCATGACCTGAGCTGAAATCAAGTGTATGCTTCACAACTGTGCCACCCAGGCACCCCAACCCAGGATCGTTGTTGATTAGTATTATCTGCAGTGGTCCCCTGTGATTGGAAGGGTGAGGAAGGAGGGGAGTATTGACAAGATTTCTAACCTTAAGTAGATTTAATGCCAAGATGGTATGGTGGGTAATGTTAGGAGTCTACCAGAGCAGACAATAGGAATCAGAGCCCAAATTCGGCTAATTACAGCTTTGGCATGCTTCTAAATTACTTATAGCTGGTCAAGAATTTGAGGTAAAGAAAAAGATGTGGTTTCAACAGCTTATGCTAAAACATAAGAAATCTGTGGCATCCAAACTAACCAGGGCACATTTGTACGAACCTAGGTGCTCCCCCCTCCACTTGGAGTTCTACATTTAAGGGGGCCTTCTTTCTCACAATCAGCTCATAACTGACACTTCTAACTATCCCTTGCTCCATAGCCCATCCCTATCTTTTTTTATTGAGCTATAACTGATATATAACATGGTATTAGTTTCAAGCGTATACCATAATGAATGGATATTTGCATGTACTGTGAAATGATTGCCATAATAAGTCCAAACTCCATCACCACATAGAGTTATAAAAATTTTTTTCTTGTGATGAGAACTTTTAAGATCTACTCTCTTAACAACTTTCTGATATACAGTACAGTATTATTATCTATAATCACCATGCTGTGCCTACTATTCCTATCTTTAAGATACTAAACCTCTTTCTGATCAACCCCTTCAAATGTCTTGACTTCTTTTCCTTCTCCAGGCTTTACTTGATTTCATTAACCCACTTTCTCCTACATTAAACTGTGGGAGGCAGGGAGTAGTGTGAAGGGGACAATATGCTTTACTTGGGACCACACTTCCACCTGGATGGCTCCATAAGGAAGTCCTTCATCTAGTGGTTTACCTTTTAATTCCATTTCAATATAGTCAACTCACTGCCTAACATTGAGTTTCTTAAACTTCTTTTTCTCAGAGTTAACATCTTAATTGTATCTATTTATTCTTCTACTTGGTTCATAAAGTGTTCTAAACAACCAGTTATAAAGAAGTGAACCATAAATTGTAAACTATAACAGAAACCAGGGAAAATTGAGGCTTGGGAAGACAAGGAATCCTAATTTTTTTTTCTTTTTTCTTTTTTTCTCTTGACTCAGGAAAACATGACAGAAGACACATACATAAATTTGAATACAAAATTATTTGAGCTATTCCTGACCCTCAGTCAGTGCCTTGGCAGTGTGGAGGAGATGCTGCAGACACCTGGGCTCTCCAGAGAGGATGTCTGTGCTCAGCAGGCACACTATGAGGTGGGGAGTTTCCAGCAAGTCCATGTGGTGGCCATTTCTCAGCAGCCCACCATTTAAGCCCGAGCTGAAGCCTCTGAAGGCCAGAGTCCCTTCATTGTATCTTTCTTTCTCTCCTCTTTGCAGACACTGGCTCTTGAGTTAAAAAAACTTTACTTAGCTATGGGTGACAAGAAGGATGATCTTGTGAAAGCCATGACTTGGCCTGAGAGGAACACCAGCCTGTTTCTTGAGTGTTTTAATAACCTCCAAGTCTACCTGGAGCATACCCAGATCGCAGCTGCCTCTCGAAGCAAGTCCCTGAAAGCTGGCCTCGACTATAACCGCAGTTATCAGGTACGGGGGCTCAGTGCTTGGCCTTCTTGAGCTTTGATTTAGGTTAATTTCCACTAATTCCATTGTTCTTGGTGGCATTTGTGAATAAGGATTGCTGAGGAAAGGCTTGAGACATTCTTTCTGTGAGGGTTTTTTTTTTTTTTTAACTAATTTATTTATTTTTTGTGTGTGAGGGTTTTTTAGGTTAATCCTGCTGCACATGGTTGGAGACCCTTTGAAAGCGAGGTCCTTCCCAAAGTTGCTGTGTGAATTAATTAGGTTGAGCTAACACACTGTTTCTTTCCTGTGTTATATTTAGCCATTGGTGAAGGGTTATAGGGGAGGATTTCTAGGTAATAGGGAGCCATTAAAGGTTTTGAGCAAAAGAGGAACTGTGTTTCAGGTAGATTTATCCGGCTCTTGTCTACTGCAGATTGGAGGAGAGACTTGAAGCAGACAGACAATTTTATAGTTTCCTAACAAGAGAAAAATACAACACCACTTATGAAGGAATCTTGCCCATAAAAGCAAACCTCAATCTGATAAAACCTCTAGAGTCAAAGCAAAATAGACTCAACGGAAGAAGAGCATGTTAGGCAGCGCTGCAGGGGGACAGTCAGCCAAACGCAGATGGTGGGAAGCTGTGTAGAATAAAAGATGTTGTTTTTCCACCATCCCACCCCAAATCCCAGAAACAAAAAAAGAGAGATGCTTGGGGAACCTGCCAATTACAAGAGACTTAACCCGCTATTAGTCCATTGCAACCTATTGGACCTCATTTAGATTCCAATTCAAACAAACCAAAAAGAAAAATTATATGCAATTAGAGAAATGTGAACCCATTCTGCCAGTTAATAGTACTAAGGAATTATTGTTGATCTGTAGTATTTTTAAAGGGAAGAATCTTTATCTTTTAAAGATACATACTGAAACTTACACTGATAATATATCTGTGATCTGTTTCAAAATAATCTGAGGGGAAGTAGACTAAGTATAGTCAAGAAAGCTCAGGGGAGTACAGAGCAGAGATGTCTGGCCACAGGTCAATAATTGTTAAAGCCAGGTGATGGTGACATAGAGATGCCTCTATTTTGGTATGTGTTTGAAATTTCTGCTGGCACAAATATTAAAGGACAAGTAAATTTTAAGAAAAGATATTGAAGACCTAAATGACGTTCTCACTGTTTCCTGGATTTATCTTCTTATACAGAATGAAATAAAGCGATTATACGATCAACTTATTAAGAACAAAACATCTTTACAACAGTCTTTGAATGAAATTAGTGGCCAGAGTATTGATGAACAGCTTCAGGTAATCAAATCAAAATGATTAAACTGATCTAACCTTGGACTAAAAAGTTTTGTGCAGAAGCTGTGCTTCTGAACCACTTCCCTTTGTGAGCAGTGGCAAGGCTCTATAAATAAATAAAGGTGAAAACTATTTATGTTGACCTTTAAAAATAATTCGTAAGTAGTTCTTTCTTTATGAAGAGTAAATTAAACCAACACAAGACCACTGTTACCTATCAATGGGGCAAAAATGTAAGTCTGTGCAGCATCAGTGATGGTGCTGGGAAAGGAAACCCTCCTTCTCTCAGAAGGGCTGGTGATTTGTCCAGAGTCTTTGGATCATTTGATTATATATAAATCAGAATTCCACGTGTAAATGCTCTTCCACCCACAGCAGTTTCGCTTCATTCATTTATTCAAGTATTCATTGAAGACCTACTATATTCAGACACTGCTCTAGGGGTTGGACTTAATGCTTATCCTAAGGAAGACAAGTGCAAAGAGATAAATATGTATATAAACATTCAAGAATGGACCTAGTAGCACTGCTTGAATTAAAACCCTTAAGTAGCCCAAAGACCATTTAAAGCAGACTGTTACAAAAACAGTAGGTGGCCTTAGGATGGCATACCATGTGTCTGATTAAAAGGAGTCAGGTGTTTGTACTGATTAGAAGAGCAGCCAACAAACTGCTAGGTGAGGATGCAGACTACAGGGCAGATTGATTTGTGCAGTGAGTGTAAGGATGTGCAGGTGTACCTCTACTGGGACATGCTTCATACAGGTTGGGACCAGACTGTCAATGCGGCTCTTTGGCAGAAGGTGGAAGTGAGAGAGGAGAAGTGGGACTTTCACTTTTCCCTACATGTTTTTCTGTACTGTTTAATTCTTTTAAAATGAATCTACGCACCTCTCTGATTTATTAAAGGATTTTACTGTTTTGCATCATCTCTTACTTTAGAAAGCCGATGCATATACAGTGGAGCTGCAGAACTCTGAGAGCCGAGTGGCAAAACTAAGAGACGAAGGGGAGAGGCTTCATTTACCATATGCTTTATTGCAAGAGGTTTACAAGTTAGAGGTATGTTTGAGCAGAAAACATTCTATCAGAGAATTACTCTGATTATAAGGAGTAAGACTTTCTTCTTCCATGAAGAGAGTTTAGATTCATTCTCTATTTGGATTATTTTCATGATTAGATAAAAATGCTTTTTCTTTTCAGGATGTACTTGACAGTATGTGGGGAATCCTGAGAGCCAGGTCCACAGAACTCAGCAGCCCTTGCATCACTGAAAGGCAGGAAAATGCTCTGTTGAGAGGCATGGTGGAACTAGTGGATATTGGAAAGGAAAAGCTTGCTCATGACCACTTACAACAGGCCAAAAGTAAAGTTGCCTTACAGGCTCAAATACAAAATCACAAGGTAAGACACATGGGTCAGTTTACGTTTTCATAGACTTTAAGTCTTTCTGACTTAAACTGAGAATATCCATTTTCTTCCTTGGTGAAATATACATTGTTCATTCATTCATTCATTGTTTTAACAAACATCAATTAGAGGGTTCACAATATACCAGGAACCCTGCTAACCTCTAAGAATATGATTATGGGATCCCTGGGTGGCGCAGCGGTTTGGCGCCTGCCTTTGGCCCAGGGCGCGATCCTGGAGACCCAGGATCGAATCCCACATCAGGCTCCCGGTGCATGGAGCCTGCTTCTCCCTCTGCCTGTGTCTCTGCCTCTCTCTCTCTCTCTCTGTGACTATCATAAATAAATAAAAATTAAAAAAAAAAAAAAATAAGAATATGATTATGAGTGAAACAGACAGTTTCTTAACATTCATGGAGCTTTCAGTTGAAAAAGACACATTTATGAAGGAGTCCTTCAAACATTTAAAATTAAAATTGAAATACATGCTTTCAGAGCATTTAAGAGGGGAAATTGAATTCAGGAGATTAGGAAAGGCTTTCCTGAGAACTGAGACCATAAGAAGTATCTATACCTCAATACATGAATATATAACTAGTGTAATGCTACAATAAATCTTTCATTTTCCATTCATTTTATTAAACAAAAACCTCATGATCACCAACTAAAGACCTAGAGTAATTTAAGTGCTGATGTAAAACAATGTGTAAGATAGTTCCTACCTATAACAAGCAGAAGTCTAGGCTTGTGATGAGTAGACCTGGGGAAAAGGAGAGAATATTATGAATATCTATAGTGTGTCGGGACCTATGCTGGATGTTATTCTAAATCTTCTATGTATCCTTTTCAAGGAAATAGGAGAAGGGATTTCTATATCAAGTTCCTACAATTAGAAGGGGCAGCTGACTATAAATGGAGGATGAACATGTGAAGGAAAGCCTTCCTGTGTAAAGGTTCTAAAAGTGTTATTCTCAGAGCTTTTATGTCCCAGGATCCCAATAGACCCTGTCAACAAATTCCCTTTATTTAGCCATTTTACTGAGTAGAAAATCAGGCCAGGCTATGGGAACCTCTAGCTGTTCCATGTGTGGACTTCTCCAGGCTCACACATCTATCCATTCATTTTATGGTCTTGAAATAAATCAGCCATGTATCTATGTTTCTGTAAAGTTTCTTAAAACTCAGAGTCACCGATCTACAAAGATCTCACTGGAAATTGAAATTGATAATATTTGCCGTTTTACATGGACTGTTCTGTGGAAAATGTTTTCTTAGGATGATTTTTCTTTATGATTTGTTAAAATGCCTGTAGTGTTAAAGACTAAGAGGAATGCAGTCAATTTTCTTTTTCTTTCCTCTTATGTTTGACTACATGGCTGTCCTGGGAGTTGGGATTAAAAAGCAAAGATAACTGTATAAAAAGTGGAAGTAACTTGGTTTATAAGTTTTCACAGTATGGAAATAAATAAATATCAAAACCTTGTCCATTTTACAGCTTTTTTTCCAGAAACTTGTTGCTGACATGCTGTTGATCCAAACATATTCCAACAAAATGCTTCCTTCTTTACTGCAAAAGAAAGAAACATTCTGGGCAGAACAAATAAAAGAGATTAAATCACTGGAGGAAAGGTCACACCAGTGTGGAATAAAGCTGCAGAGTTTGCTACAGGTATTTATTTGGTTTACATAAACTTTGTACTTAAGCCTGGAATTCCGGATTTTTGACCACTGCCTTCCAGGTATCCAGAAGCATCTTTTTATCATTAGCAGTTGTTGATTGGGAGCCAACACTGAGGAATGTGGAAGCATGTTTTAGCTCTCACTGCTACTCCCCGAGTGAAATATTTGCTGAGATTTCTCATCCGTAAATTAGGGAACAGCACAGCATCTTTCCACCTTCTAGGTTTGTGTGCAAATAAACAAACTTGAGGGCACTTTAAGATCCTCAATGAGGTCATTTGCAGGAAATAGTCAGTGGTTCAGAAACGGTACTTCCCTGAAGAGGACAGGCCCAGATATTCTGTTGCTGAAGTGGACTCCTGATCGTCTTATCCCAATTCAAAGAAAAAAAATTCAGTTTGCAAAAAGTTCCTTCTCAGTTTTAAGGTTTTCACTTTTAACTTAAACACAGTGGATATTAGCACTTAAAGGAAATAATCAAAAAGCAAGGAAATATGCAGCTTTATAATGTGATGATCTTATTTTATGCTTAATGAAATTAATTTTCTGGTTAGCTTGTCAAATTGATATTTATATTAATATTTCATGGTATTAAAAGAAGAGAAGAGCCCTTCTGAGCCCAAAGAGTGCCCCTAATAGCCACTACTTCAGTAGATAAGAGAATTAATAAGGGGGTTATTTTTCCAACAGATAATTGTTAGTGTCTGTAAGTCAGTTCTGTAGTGTGCTGAGATCCTAGTGGTGGGATTTTCTTTTTTAAGATTTTGTTTATTCATGAGATACACAGAGGCAGAGACATATATAAGCAGAGGGAGAAGCAGGCTCCCCTTGGGGAGCCTGATGTAGGCAGGACTCGATCCCAGGACCCCAGGATAATGACCTGAGCTGAAGGCAGAAGCTCAACCACTGAGCCAGCCAGGTGCCCCTAGTGGTGGGATTCTATAGACACAGAGAGACCTGGAACAAGGCAAGACTCGGGCTAAAGAATTCCTAGTAAGGAAATAGTACTTCCTTGATGAAGTGAAAACCCACATTCCTCCAACAGGGGAATTATGCACTTATAGCACAATTGGGTAATGTTCAGTGGACTGGGGGTTGGAGCAGGGAGGGCAGAAGGAACCTAACAGGAGCCTCTACTGAGAAAGGCTTTAAAAGTTAGCCCCTTTTCTGAGTAAGAGGATGGTTCTCTTCCGGCTCTGAACTCTCCACAGAGGTGTGTATGCTGAGTATCCCTTTAACTTAATCATATTAGTCCCTACTCGATTTGATGAGACAAGCATAAAACACTACTGCCAACTAGATAGTTCAAAACACTCTCCACAATGACAATGGAATTGCTTTCCATTGGTGCTTTAACTTTCTATGGTCTCAGAGTTCATTTAGTCTTATGATTAATTTTGTCATTCTGGAAGAGGGCTCCCACTGATTTTATGTTCTTGATTCTCTAGAAATGGGAAGAATTTGATGAAAACTATACATCTCTCGAAAAGGATCTGGAAATTCTGGTATCAACATTGCCCTCCGTGAGTTTGGTGGAAGAGACAGAGGAAAGATTAGTGGAAAGGATTTCATTTTACCAGGTAATTTTGCTCCTGTTGAATCCATCAGAGGCACACACCATCCATAGCACTTTGTTTTTCTTTGCTTTGACTAAATTGCCCATCTTTGAAGGTAAATAGTTTGAATTGAAGTTCATCACACAACTCACTATTAGGTGTATTCAGGGAACCTGCAGGTTTGAATTTTGGGCTGCTCTGCGTAGCCATAAGTCTTATGTTGCGGTCAAGGTCCTGGATTTGAGTCCTGGCTCTCATCTGTCATTTATGTCACCTTTCTGTCTCTCAGTCTCTGTTTCTTTACCTGTAGAATGTCGGTAATCAGGCTAGTTTCCCTGTCTCAGGAGGTGGATGTTGGTGGGTATGGAAATGAGAGCACAAGCAGGGGGAATGGCAGGCAGAAGAGAAGCAGGCTCCCCACTGAGCAAGGGGCCCCATTGGGACTCGATCCCAGGACCCTGGATCATGACCTGAGCTGAAGGTAGGTGTTTAACGTCTGAGCCACCTCAGCATCCCAGAAAGAACTTTTTTACACCATGGGCCACCAAACCTATGTTTGGTTTTCTTATTTCAGTGAGGCTCTGTTTGGATGTAGCCTGTGAGACAGGTAATACTCTGTTACCTGTCACCAGCATTATACAAAGGCCTCAAACAAAATTTTTCTTTGCAACATTTGGTAGTATTATCATCAGAGTCTCAAAGTTTGATGCTATAGAAAAGAAAGAACCTTAAAATGGCTTTCAAGTGGCATTGAGATCATGACCAGCAGGATAAAAATTAGTTTTAAGTCTTCTCAACAAAAAGCTTAAAATACTTAGTTACAACTTTCAAATATGTAGTCAGCATCAGAGCTCTGCGGCTGGAGGTGGTTATCAAATGTCAACTTCAAAACTTCAAAAGCAGATTTGTTGCCTGAGTAGGCTCTGGCATGGAAAATGAAAGCATGAAATAACTTGGCAGGACCCTGCCATTCCTCAGAAGCATTTAAGCTCCTAGAAGGAACATTTTCCAGGGGCAATGATGCTATAGTCATGCTGTCTAGATGCCTGGAACGGTACAATTGATCTCTTTGCCATCTTATTATATTGAGCATAGCTCTAAGATAAATCTGAATCTTCTGGGGGCAGGAAGCTGCTGCTTAATTCTTTGTTAGCTTACGGATGCAGAAGTACGCTCTGAACAGCTAAGAGAATGCAATGGAAAATTGCATTTTAAACCTCATTATGTTAAGGAGCTGTTTGTACTAGCCCACCTCCTAGAAACCTGATTATTTCCCCAAAAGTGATCATGTCCATTAAAGTGCAACTGTGACTCTGTAAATTTGACATTTAAAATATGAAATAATTGTTCTAAGTCTTTTAAATAAATTTGCCAACTTTAAAAGGCAGACATCTTGTAAAGCCCACCTCACCTACAGATTTCTTTAGTGCATTTGATCAGTCTCAGTCCTCTGTGTCATGGAGAGATTTGTGTGTATTTTGATCAGTGGACATCTGTAGGTCATGGAACATAGTGTCTGTGTGGCCTCTGGGGTTGATCAAACCTTGTTAAATGCTGGTTCTGCACATTATAGGTTAAGTACCCATTGCAGTCTGATTTCTGTGTATAAAATAGTGTAACTAAAACTTCTCAGAGATACTCTAAAGATGAAGTGTCTTACACTGAAGGCTTAGAAAATTAGAACTCTTTTTTTTTAAGATTTCATTTTTTAAGTTTTTTTTTTTTTAATTTTTATTTATTTATGATAGTCACACAGAGAGAGAGAGAGAGAGAGGCAGAGACATAGGCAGAGGGAGAAGCAGGCTCCATGCACCGGGAGCCCGACGTGGGATTCGATCCCGGGTCTCCAGGATCACGCCCTGGGCCAAAGGCAGGTGCTAAACCGCTGCGCCACCCAGGGATCCCTTAAGATTTCATTTTTTGAGGGGATCCCTGGGGTGCTCAGTTGGTTGGGCGTGTGCCTTCGGTTCAGGTCATGATCCCAGCCAGAGTCCTAGGATCAAGCCCTGAGTGGGGAGCCTGTTTCTCCCTCTCCTCCCCGCTTGTGCTCTCTCTCACTATCTCTGTCACTATCTGTCTCTCTCTCTCAAATAAATATATAAAATCTTACCAAAAAAAAAATCTTATTTTTTGAGTAATCTCTACACCCAATGTGGGGCTCAAACTTATGCCCCCAAGATCGGGAGTCATGTGCTCTTCTGACTGAGCCAGCCAGGTTCCCAGGACTTTTTTTAAATGCATATGGGAAATTTTATTTGCACCTACAAGATCAAGTGGAAAGAGAAGTTCAGATAGTTCAGATAGGAATGGTGGAAAGAGAAGTTCAGATAGTTCAGATAGGAATGGTGGAAAGGGAAATTTTATTTGCACCTACAAGATCAAGTGGAAAGAGAAGTTCAGATAGTTCAGATAGGAATGGTGGAAAGGGCAATAGAAGTAAAATTCTTTAATACTTTTTAAAAGGATTAAGTAATTAGAAAATAGGAAAGGTTGTATTTTGATCAGAATTTATTTTTTCAGCTTAAATTTAAATAGCTGTCAGGTTAAGTGTCATTAGTTGAACCTAGCAGTAGAGGGTAATTCCTTTTAGACAGAGTTCTCTTCAGGGGGTCATCGTATTGCAGTTTTAAAGATTTTCTTTTCTTCTCATGAAGCTAGATTAGTGATGTACTGTTTTAATTTACTCTTCTAAAGTCCTCTTCCTCTCTCCCTTATGAATCCTTCCACTGAGAAGACTCTAGAAATGAATTTTTCCCTACTCTGGACCTAAGGGATGATAAAGAAATGTCTTCTTTTTCCCCTCATTTTTTTAAAAGATTTTATTTATTTAGTCATGAGAGACACAGGCAAAGGGAGAAGCAGGCTCCATGCAGGGAGCCCGACGTGGGACTCCATCCCAGGTCTCCAGGATCTTGCCCTAAGCCAAAGGCAGATGCTCAACCGCTGAGCCACCTAGGTGCCCCTTCTTGTCCCCTTCAAACCTAGTTGCAATGTAAAGTGCTTACAGGGGCCAGGCAGGAGAACAGAAATACGGACGCTGACTGGGTCTACAGTCAAAGGGCTGGTAGGGACTGCCATCTGAGTGTCAAAGAGAATAAGCGCTTCTCAAGGAGGCGTGGCTGCCCAATTCCAGCCTGTCTTGCCATGTGAGTACAGACCCAGGTTGCTTGATCTTCCAGTTTTCTCAGAGTCACAGGAAATCCTGATTTCTATGTAAAATTTCCTGATTTTCAAAATAATCACCAGGTCACACAAAACTTATCCACAGCTCAATGTGCCCTGTAGACTGCCAGCTTACTTTTTGCTTTCAGGTAGATGAATTCACTATCAAGTCTAAAGCCATGAATTTTTGTTTTCTGTTTATAAGTCTATAGAATGGGAGAAATGTGCCGTAGAAATGCATTAGTCGGACACTCTCATTATGAAAAATAATCAATAAAACAAAAATCATGTTTCTTCAGCCATACTCCAAGACTCCTTGAGGGTTAAGAGAGTGTTACTCTTTCTTCAGTAGCCTCTACTGTAGGCTTTTGATGAAATATTGTGAATACATTGAGGGGGTTCATTTTAAATAACTCATTCTGTGACTTTTTTTTTAAGCAAATAAAAAGAAACATTGATGAAAAGCATGCCCGGCTTTACCAAACTCTGAATGAAGGCAAACAGCTGGTGGCATCTGTGAGCTGTCCCGAACTAGAGGGCCAGATTACAAAGCTAGAAGAGCAGTGGCTGGCCCTAAACAAAAAAATTGACCATGAACTACACAGACTACAAACACTTCTCAAGCATCTGCTCAGGTATGTTTTCTTGGGAATGGATTGTGCTCAGATTTCCATGTGGAGAAAGACCTCAGAGGGATCCTGTGATCAACCAGTTTTTACATGTGGTGTCCCTATTGTAAGGTTTTTCGTCAGCAATCTAAAGCACTTGGGTCCCTTTTCTGGGCTAAATGGGATCTCGGGTCTCTAAGATTAGTTTGCTATACTCAGGGTAATATGTAATCAGTTCTATGAAAACTAGGAATTATGTTATAAAATTATACACGTTAACGTGTATCCTGTGATAGCGCTTTTTTCTATTCTCGAAGTTTTTAAATTAAAAAATATTAATTTTAACAGAATAGTTTGAAAAAGACTTCAGAGCTCTTCAGAGAATTTTGTTTACTGGATCTAATTTTGAACCCCTTGAGGAAGGTAGAGAACATGGAACATTTGAATCTCTTCATCCCTACCTCGTAGGGAACTCTCTAACCTAAAGAAGTTTAAAAGTTATAAGAGGAGTAGCATTGCTTACATATTTTCCTTCACCTCCAATAAATATGTTAGTATCTAGTCAACAACAGTTTACTAGTATATAACTTTTACAAATGCTGGTTATATTTTTACTATAAACAAATCTGTTGAGAATATTTAGTGAATAAAAATAATTGCTGTCCTTACCAATGGGTTTTTTGCATGACTGTAATGAGAAAATGTTTTAGATTTTTAAAATGCCCATTTTGTTCTAGATTAGTTATAAGTGAGTCATAGAAGACACCAGGAGCATCAGATTTGGAGTGGGATAAAACAGAGTATAATCCTAAAAAAATCGTGATTTTCTGAATAATAGAGCTGATCAACACAGGAAAACATATAGTAAAATGAGAAGAAAATATGCCGATGATGAATATCCTCCAAAGAGTACATTTCTAATTTTCTTTCTCTCTCACTTTGCTCCTGTTAGTTATAACAGAGATTCGGATCAGTTAACCAAATGGTTGGAATCTTCTCAGCAAACTCTGAATTACTGGAAGGAACAATCCCTCAATGTGTCTCAGGACTTGGATACAATCAGAAGCAACATAAACAACTTTTTTGTGAGTTATAATAGAATATACTCAGATAATTATTGTCAGAAATACCAGGGGGAAATGACCATGGTCAATAGTAATAGTGCCCATAATCATTTGTGGGTAAGGGATAAGACTTGGGCTAATAGTAGAGCTATCTGTTTATACTGGTCATTTATATATTTAGAATAATGATAAAGCAGGTTTTTAATTGACCCTACAATATATACATAAATTTAAAACTTCCTCTAACACGGGGTATGCTTTATAAATGCAGGAAATTAACTCCCTGTTCCCCCCCTCCAGTAAAAAACTTAACAGAATTATTAACTCATAAATGTTAAAGTTAATAAATACATGGTTTTAAATTTTCATACAGAACTGATATTTCTCCTAAAATGTTCTATTGTTTTGAGATTTTTCTTTTAAAAAAAAGGAATTACTTTTGTAATATAAATTTATTCCTTCCCATATTCTTTTCTCTACAATTTCATATTCTATGCCAATGATCACTCATTTTGGTGTTAAAATGTAAATATTTTAAAATATACTTGAAAACACCTATAAATACAAAGGAAAGATTTCAAATATTTTAGTTAAAAATTACTTGCATTTAGTTTATTTAGCATGAACTTTGTGTGCTGTTTCTCTTAAAGTTGAAATGATTCGTTTATTTTTTTTTAAATATTAAGCCACTTAAGGGACAGGAATCCTATCTTTTGTTCCCCACCATCTATCTACTGCCTGGAACAGTGCCTGACACTTAGTAAAAAAAAGGTATCTGTGTGTGTGTGTGTGTGTGTGTGTGTGTATGCAGGAGCATGTGTGTGCACACATGTACTTATGAACATACACACATAGATACACATACAAACATTTGTGACTTGCATTGAGTTCAGTGATTTAGTTTTGGACTCTAACCAGTTAATTCTGACTCTTTGGTATTCTTTGCTGTTTTCAAGTTTTTAACATTTCTAAATGATCCAACTGCTACCTCTAGGAGTTTTCAAAGGAACTTGATGACAAGTCCTCCTTGAAGACCGCAGTTGTAAGTACCGGGAGCCAGCTTCTTCATCTGAAAGAAGCCGATACGGCCACGCTGAGAGCTTCTTTAGCACAGTTTGAACAAAAATGGACAATGCTCATAACTCAGCTTCCAGATATTCAAGAAAAACTTCACCAGGTAGGTATTTAAAGATGCAGCATTCGAATTAGCATTCACTTGTTAGCTCACAACTCCTTTAAAATTATTTCTCTGACTCAATAATTTTCATTGACACTACCTATTTTTCTCTGGCACCACTGAATATAGGTCTTAATTACTGGACTCTCCTCTAGTAGGATCTTTCTTAACAGAGAAATCAGGCTTAATTACTTTATTTCCCAGTTTATCTGCATCACTGTGTTAGTTTATGTGAAGGTCATTGTCATTGTTTTGGGGTCACTTATTCTAAGCTTGAATGCTGGGTTTGTTTTTGTGAGTCACCTGCATAATTATGTAGCAAGACCTTTTATCAAACCAGGTATCATCTCTAGTGGATGCCCTGATTCATTTTGTCAACGGCAGGTAATTAAATGGAAATCATTTTGTCCTTGCAGCTTCAGATGGAGAAATTGCCATCTCGTAAAGCAATCATGGAAATGATTAGCTGGATGAACAATGTGGAACATCAAACTTCAGATGAAGACTCTGAGTGCTCACTGAGTTCTGCATCTCAAGTGAAAAGTCTTCTTCAGAAGTACAAGGTAATCAAATAGAGCCAGAAGCCTTTTCATTAAATAAGAAGACAAGTCGGTCGGAAGGGAAATACAGAACAAAGAGACATGTAGGATGTGATTTAGAAAAAACAATTCCAGAAGCAAGGAGTGGGGTGTTTGGTGATTTTAGGCAGAAGTTAGTATACTTGTTCTTCTTCTGCCTGGTTTCCTTTGGTAGTTTCCATCAATCACCATAGGACAGAATCCAAGCTTTTAGTGGCTCTGGCCCCTCATTGGCCTCATCTTTTCATCTCCACCAAGACCCTAGACTGTGCCGAAAGCACATGAACCAACTGTGTCTGGTATTCTCACCACTCGTGCTTTTGTGCGTACTGCTCCTTCAGTCTGGAATTCTAGTGCCCCACCCCTAGCTGTAGAAATGCTCTTTGTCATCTTCCAAGAGTCTGCTCAAGTATCTCCTGATTTAGAAATCTACTCCCGACTCTCCCTGCCAGATGAGTTTATTCTCTGAGATTAGGTATCTCCATGGTGCTGTAATTATTTGCTTACTTGCCTATCTTCCCACCTGGGCTTAGCTTCTTGAGAGCAGGGGCTATCCTTCACCTGCCCGAAATAGTGTGTACCTAGCCCAATACCTGACATCCAGTAGATATTTGGTAAATGTTCTTTGTGTAAGGGAATGCGTAAGGAAAAGTTGATAGCCTTCTACAAATAGATATGAATGTGGCTTTCCCCATGATATTTGATTTCATGTAGATTTAACTAACACTGAACAAGCCACACACAAGCATTTATCATGTGCCAGGCAAGTTTGCCACTAGGAACACAGGAGATAAATGAAGACTCTGGTCATTGTTTTCAAAGACCTCACAGTTCTGATGGATCGAGCCTCTTGATAGACAGAGGGTGAATACCTTGGTCAAGGCATATTAGCAAGGATTTTATTTCTATATGTTAGCACATCCTCACTTCAGTGAGTAGTAGAATCTTTGGAGGGTCCAAGTATATGTATTCTTATAAGTTCTAGTAACCTAGCACATACCAAATGGTTTTCTCCCTGACGCCTCCAGAGAGGTATTCGAACTTCCCAGGATAAGCCCAACAAGGCTTGACAGAAACATGGTTGCCTGGCCTGGGGTGTTTTTAGGATTGCTCTAGAACTTAAAGTTCTCCAAACCTGAAGGCCTAGATTGTTCCTAGAGGAACAGTGAAGTGACCTAAACAGGCAAAGTCCCTTGATGTCCTGGGTTTTCTGGGAGCGTCTTAACTAGAGACTCCCCATCCTCATTTCCACAAGACTGCAGGGTGGCTCTGAAGTCCAGTGTAGCTCTCAGGAAGCCACTTGCAGGGACCCTTTGTCAATCCCTGCATCCTGAATTTGATTCAGATGATGTAGCTACCATACATGATATCTCCCCTTTGACTTTTCAGTCTATTTGAAGGCAGCGAGTCTCTGTTCCTAAGCATGTGGAATTCTCCAAGAGACTCTACTCAAAGCAGACATTCAGAGGGGCTGGGGGAAGGGCAGAAAGTAACTCCAGACAGGTGCCCCTTGATTAATGAATGAATGGGAGTTTGGTGTTCCCTAGCAGGAACCAGAGGGGGAATCTGAGTCAACCCACTTTGGTTTTGGTTGTTTAACTTTGTTTGTTTGTTTTAGGAGTTCAGAATGGAAATGGACTATAAACAATGGATCGTTGACTTTGTGAACCAGTCATTACTTCAGTTAAGCACCTGTGATGTAGAAAGTAAGCGCTATGAGAGAACAGAGTTTGCAGAGCACCTGGGAGAGATGAACCGCCAATGGCACCGGGTACATGGAACACTAAATAGAAAGGTGTGCTCATGTGTCACACTTTGTGTGATTTGGCCTTTGCAAAATACCACTTTCTGAAAAATTTGAGAAGACATTCACATGGTTAATTTACAGTTTAGCCTAATAATCCTCTCCTTTGTAGCCCTTTTATAAAGCATGTGTTCTGGCATTCTCCACTGGTACCTATAAGAGAATATGAAGAAATTCTTATTTCTTTGAGATTTCTGAGTAGGAAATTGAGTTAGGCAAGTGAAGAGGAGAAACTTTATTTAAGAAGTTGTCAAGTATGTGAGACTACTAACTGGTCGGAGATTTTGACATTTTCTATGAAAGTAAATGTTCAAAAGTGGCAAAGCTATTACAGCATTGAAAAGATTATGAAAAGGAAGAAAAATGTATGTGGCCTTTTGGTAGATTTTCATTCCATGACCCTGAAAATATTAAGAAAACTTATTCGTAGAGAAATATTCAGTACTTATATATAATAGTAACAATTGGTTGATTTCTTTATGTGTAAAGAATGCATACAAATGGGTTTATACAATTAAGATTCAAGTGCATGAATGGACAAAGAACATGAACAGAGAATTTATAAAAGAAAATTTATAATTAGCAAATCAGCATGGAAAGATTCCAACTTTAACTATCAGGCATTCAAAATAAACATTATTAACACTATATTTCTAATATACTATTATTTATAATATTAGTAAATACTAAATTAGAAAATTTAGTGAGAAAAGATAAAAACTAAAGCTATCCCATTCATATGTAGATAATGGCTTACATATTTTTTGGAAAGAAAAATTCAGAAAATTTCAAGAACTAGAATAATCACCTTATTTCTTAACCTAGCCGTGCCACCTCTTACACATTTATCTTAAATCGATAGCCCTTCAAAAAATGAAAAAATATTCACACAAAGTGTTCAATTCAACATTATTTATACTGATAAAACACAAAATGCCTTCATTTCCAACTATAGAGGAATAATTGATCAAATTATACTGTGTCCATTTGATAAAATATTGGGCAGCCTTTTAAATTAATGTGAGGCCTATGTCAACCAGCCGAGCAAGTGCCTATGACTGATATATTGGAAAAGGCACATAAAACTTTACAGGTACTCTGATTGTAACCTAATAAAAATCATGAGCATAGAAATGAGAAGAATTACAGACACTAAAAACAGTCATTATTTTATTAAATTGATTATTTGTGATATTTTTTATATTGACTTAATTTCTAAGCCACTCTAATGGAAAATATCTCAGGAAAGAAAGTTTTCTTAAAAGAGCTATATAGGTATATCAATAGGTAATGCAATGGAAAAATATTGAATGTTAGCAACAGGATTTTATTTCAGATAAGTATTATGGAACTCCAAAACAGCCAGCTTTCTTAGGTTAGCTTTCATTTCATATGTTAAAGGGGATTTTAATTCTGTTTCCTAATTTATGAATCTTGATTCCAAAAGTTATTGGGAAATCTTATGCTAAATATTAAGGAATCTGAGAAGAAACAAAATTATTTTCTTAAAAGTAACTGTCATGACATTTACATTTTAAAGCATGTGGTTTAAAATAAAGGTTTAAGGGCACCTGGGTGGCTCAGTCGGTTAAGTGTCTGCCTTCGGCTCAGGTCATGGTCCCAGAGTCCTGGGAAGGAGCCCCTCCTCAGGCCCCCTGCTCAGTGAGGAGCCTGCTTCTCCCTCTCCCTCTGCCTGCCACTCTCTGTACTTGTGCTCTCTCTGTCAAATAAATAAATAAAACCTTTAAAAATATATAAAATAAAGTTTTATTTTCTTATTTATAACTTACAGATACAACATTTAGAACAACTTTTGGAAAGTATCAGTGAGAATGAAAACAAAATACAGATTTTGAACAACTGGATGGAGGCGCAGGAGGAAAGACTGAAAACTTTACAAAAACCTGGAAGTGTGATCTCAGTGCAGAAGATGCTCCTGGATTGTCAGGTGAGTAGGCACATGGCTCCTGTCCCCACGCAGGGTCAGGCTGGTTACATGGCCGTGTTGTTTAGTCGCTGCTTCTGCCCCAAGGAGTAGGGCAAGTAGCTGTACTTTCTGAGGGTCTCTTCCAAACCCCCAGTTACTTACTTTGTTATGTAAAGTAGATAATCATCCATGGATTCTACAAAATTACAAAGTGCTCTTTTTTTTATGACAAGAAGAACAAGGTCTTTTCAGTTATTGTTGTTCTTAAGACTTGACTGTTACTCCTGAAAGAAAACATTCAAAGGAAATTTTGATTTGATGTTTTCTGATTTTTGTGTTTTTTTATGAACTTACCCAATATTTACAAAATTATTCTAAGGTTTCCATTATTAGTATTTCATTCTGCTTCTTCAGAGGAAAATGATTTTCTGTTACCTACTACATGATGTGTTCTGAAAGGGCCACTTGTCCCTTGCAACCACTGCCTAAATCACATTCGAGCTGAAAACTATTGGCCATGCCCTTTGTTTTGTTCAGTTTTCATTTGCCAGGTCACTTAGCCTTGGAGATACCCTCACCCAACTGTAGATTAATCCTCCTCGAGTACCACCCTGATTGTGTCACTCCCTATTGAAAACACTTCAGCTGTCCCTATAGCTACATGGCACAGGTTAGGCTGCTTCTGCACCTACTGCATGAGAGCATGGCTGCACTCCCCATTGGGGCTGTAAGGCCAGCTCACACCCCAGTTCTACTGAGAAGGTTACAGAAGAGTACTGGGGGGATCCCTGGGTGGCGCAGCGGTTTGGCGCCTGCCTTTGGCCCAGGGCATGATCCTGGAGACCCAGGATCGAAACCCACGTCGGGCTCCCGGTGCATGGAGCCTGCTTCTCCCTCTGCCTGTGTCTCTGCCTCTCTCTCTCTCACTGTGTGCCTATCATAAATAAATAAAAATTTAAAAAAAAAAAAAAAAAGAAGAGTACTGGGCATGGTGTGTAAGCAGCACTCATTATAAGAGATCTTTGCAAGCCATCCTGCCCTGTTTCTAAGTACCCACTAGCCGTTTCCATTTAGAATTCTTACAGCCACCTCAGAATCAATATACCTCCTGACCGGAAGCCTACACTTCATGGGTCCATGCTGCACCATCCCCCACAGACCACCCCGGTTTCACTTGAGTTCTAAACTAGCCACAGCATACGGTGCCATCACTATTTCCAGATGAGGAAATGGGAGGCTTGGAGGTTTAATGACTTAATGTCTGGTCAGACAGCCAGTACCAGGCAGACATGGAATGGAGACCAGATCTCCTGGATTCTTTCCACTATACCACAATATATATATATATCTAGACTCTTCTAAAATCTAGATGATCCAAGTAATAATTGAAATTATTGTAAGAACTCATACTGTAATAATTACAAAAATTGAATTGAATATATTGCCATTAAAATGTCTTTAGGTGTCATGTTATTTAATTATGTACTCTAATGGCATTTTTACTTGAAAAAGTCAATAACCTGTCTCTTATATCTTATTGCTCTATAATATTGTACATATGAAAACCTTTCCCTCTTGCCCTTCCAGGATATAGAAAATCAACTTGCAATTAAATCCAAAGCCCTGGATGAGTTGAGACAAAGTTACTTGACTTCGGAGAGTGGGACAATGCCACTATTAGAAGACACAGCATCCAGAATTGATGGATTATTTCAAAAAAGGAGCAGTGTTATCAACCAGGTACTAGATAGAACTCATTTGAAGTATACTATTTCTCTTCATATATTCTTTCATCTTTCTCTGTTGTTGTGTAATCACAGAAACTCATGCCATGCTGAAAACTGAGAAATTGCTCAGAGAAATACTGAAGTAAGGAAAAGCATTTCAAATCCCATGTTTTATTTTGTTTTGTTTTGTTTGCACTGGATAATTAGCAGTAGAGCCAGCAATTCTAAAACCATTGGCAGGCTAGAAATCCATTTGGTTATCTTTGTTTTGTCTAATGTATTCACAGACAGAAATGTCTCCACCCTCCAACCCAACAGAGCATCTGGTACCATTTCCTAACCAGATACACAGGAGCAGCTAAGGAAAAGCACGTCCAAGGAGGTGACTCAGGGAGAGAGTGATCCTGTCTCCTATAGCCTCTATTAAGCTAGAAGCATGGTCAGCATATAAAGAACTCCAGAGGCAGTAAAGAAGCATAGCATGTGGTGAGGAGAAAGTAAAGAGAAAGAGTGTAGAAGACGTCTGGTCATTTTATGAAAGACACGTTAAAGTCTGCATTTAGCCCTTCCAGGAGTAGAGCACCAAAAAACCAAAAACAGGCATCTCTAGATGTTACAGCTTTGACAGTGCCCCACAAACGGAGGGGGAAACTATAAATACTATAGAAAACTATAAACTATAAATAGCCAATTATAGAGGTGTGTCCATACTTCGTAGAGGTCCTTATTATGGATATATTTGTTATCTACTAAAATCTGCTTTTGACCATTTGTTCCAAGAAGGAATTGGGAATAACCTGTATGAGTGAAATGCATAGGTGACTCTCAGCCTCATTTCTGCCCCATAACTTAGGCAGGAAAATAGAGACGAGCTTCACGTATCTTGTGTAAGTTGTTTGTTAAACATATCTTCTATGAGGCACTATGCTCACTGCCCATAGTACAAAGATTAACAAAAAAATAAGTGGGCCCTACCCTCAAAGAACTCACAGGCTACTAGAGGAAATATACTTGAACAGATAGTCACAACACAATGAATTATAATTAAAATGTTGAGGTAAAAAAGCTTGAGTTAATGAAAGTAAAAAAAAAAAAAAACATGCAGGTGGTACTACCATAGAAGATAGACATGTAGATAAATTGGATAGAATTAAGAGCCCAGAAATAAACCCTCACATTATAGTCAACTAATTTTAGATAAGGATGCCAAGACAGTTCCAAGGTCGGGGGATAGTCTTTCCAAAGAATGGTACTAGAAGAGCTGTATATCCACATTCAAAAGAATGAAGATGAACCTCTACCTTCGCACCATATATAAAAATTAAATGGATCAAAAATAGTGCTACAACTACAAAACTCTTAGAAGAAAACCTAGGCCTGAATCTCCATGACGGGATTAGGCAATAGTTTCTTAGATATGACACCAAAAGCACAAGCAATAAAAGAAAAAATAAACCAACTCAGGGGTTAAATAACTTGCCCAAGATCGAAAGCTCACAGATTGTCATTGAAATGTTTGCAACTCCCCCAGTGGTCTCAAACTGAAATGCCTAAATCAGATACCATAGTGGAATCCTTAGAAGGGAACAAAATGATTGAGAGAGGCTCTTCTTAATGATTTTCTAAATATGTTTCCACTTCTCATATAGGTCAATGAACTCAAGACCTCCATGCAGTCTGTTTTACAGGAGTGGAAGGTTTATGATAAACTGTATGAGGAAGTGACGATGATGACAATCCGATTCTGGTACTGCATGGACCACAGCAAGCCTGTGGTTTTATCATTAGAGGCCTTAAGATGCCAGGTTCAGAACCTTCAGGTAAATTAACCAGATCTTGGCCCAGTACACTGTTGGCAGAAAATCTCCAGTGGAATCAAGCGCAGAAATTGACACAATTGCCTTTGTGCTGTCCACAGAGAAGCACAAAACAGTATTTTAAATAGCAGCATCAAAAGTATAACATGGAATTCCAAAATGAATCACATGAGCCAGATGAGTGAAATTTTGTAACAGGATGCATTGGATTTTTCGTCATTGTTCATGTCCATATTATTTCACTGTTTTGGGTTTTGGGGGTTATGTGTGTGTTAGTATACATTTTAAAGTTCTGTCTCAAATGAAAGAATGTCATCTCAGTTTTCTTCTTCACATTTCTAGTAATTTTTCCCAGTCCTATTGAGGTTTGAGTGTTCATAGAATTGTGATACAGCAGCAAGTGTTGATCAGTGGCTGCCTCCTTTGGATGTGGCCAGGCCATTCTGAAAGAATGTACCTGCTCTTTCTCTCAGTCTCTTCAAGATGAAGCTGAGAGCAGTGAAGGAAGTTGGGAGAAACTGCAGGAGGTGATTGGAAAACTCAAAGATCACTGCCCCTCGGTTGCTGAAATAATTGAAGAGAAATGCCAAGATACTCATGCCAGGTATGCTTTAAGATACAGTTTGAATAACAGCAGATATCTTTATCTCAACAACATATGGTGAATGAAGTGACATAGGCTTTGTAAAGTCATCTTAGTCATCAGAGATAACTGGTTTTATGCTATTTTGGTTTCTTCTGCTTCAAAGCATTTAGTGTAAGTAAGATTTGATTTTGTGAAGGCTATTTCTTGCCTTGTAACCAGAGTAGCCAGTTTCAGAGGGCATAGACTAACTGCTCAGTGCAATCCCAGGGACACAAAAATCCCAGGCAGAGACAGGCTACAGAGTAGTCAGAAGAACAATCTGATTTACTGGAAACATAAGCTGGAAGAAAAAAGCTGTTATTATTCCTCTTGGGGAGATGATTTGTGAGGTTGGAAGGAATTCCTGGATGAACTGCTTATGGTAGGAAGCTCCTTCTAAGGAGTGTGGCCCTAGTTAATTGCAAGGCTTTTATTCTGTTGCGTAGGACATGAAATTCGGCCTAAAGATAATTTGCTCCAGGGACAAAGACAGATTCAGCATCTCTGGTAAATCCACTTTGAACAAGGGACATCAAGTGTATATGCCCTGCAGTGGCATCATCAGCTCTTGATCCAGTCCTTATTGGGAGAAGGGAAGGAAGGGGAATAAGGAGGAACATAGACATGTATCTGATGCCACTTCTAGCATTGGGGCCACCCTTCAAACTTGGTGGCGCAGTTTGCTAATTAAACGGATTCAGTTGCCACTGCACAAACACGTTCAGTTGTTGGCACAAGAATATATCAGAAGGCTGGTTAAAAAGGTTGGAGAAAATAGCACCAAAATGCTAATGGTAGTTGTCTATAAATTAATGAGATGTCAGGAGGTTTTTTTACCTTCTCTTTATAGCTAGGTAGGCAAGTAGGTAGGTAGGAAGGTAGGTCAATAAGCTAGATACAGATGTAGGGATAGATAGATTTAAACATACATGTTTTGTGGGGTTTTGTTTTCTTTTTATTTTATAATTGAGTGTATATTATATTGGTAAGTAGGAAAAATATTGCTAAGAAAAAGCACTGTTCTGAATAGGTTATTGAAATCCATAAAAATAAAGCATTTGTGCCATTTTTCACCTTTTCCATCCATTTAGCAGGGTTAAGGATATCCTGAAACAAGCATTTTCATAGGCTGCAGGTGAAAGTGTAAATGTTATAATGTTTCCAGAAAGCTAGTTTGGCCACATATATACTCATAACCTTAAAAATGTTTGCATAGTTTTATTCTTTGACTAAGTAATTCTCTCAGAAATCTGGTTTAAGGCCAACGTCTTGAAATGCAGGAACAGGTCTTTTGAACAAAGTTGTATCTAAGCATACAATTTGAAAGCAAAATTGAAAAGTACATCAGTATCCATGCTAAAAATTGAATTTGGTAATTAAACAGAAACCAGACCATTAAGGACTATTATGTATAGCCATTTAAAATTAGACTTATTTGTTTTTTATTAATAACATGGAAATTTTTAAGTCACATGGGAAAGAAAGGTACCAGAGTCTATATGTAGAGTAAAAAGTGATTTCCCCTATTCCTGCAGTTATATAAGGAACACGTTGCTTTTGTAATTAGAAAATAATAAATTTGGCATAAATGTAATTTAAATAAGGCCTATTCAATGACCCCTCCCATGTGGAGAAGGTTTCATCAGGCATGCAATTCAGTACTTTGTCTTTGCCTAACAGACGTTCATAATACAATAGATCTTGCAAATCACAAATTTGGTAGGTTTTGTTGATATTAGTTTGATATTTAGCCAACTAAATATCCTAATTTGGACTTCTATTTATATAATGGTGATACATTAATTTTAAAAGGCATTTGTGTCTTCTTAACAACCCATTTGCTATTGACTTACTGATATAATGTGTGCATGTTATGCTTTCACTGTGAGGGGAAGGATGATATGAGGTCCTGTTGTTCATGTTGTTCTGACAGGTGGACCCAGGTAAACCAAGACATCGCGGAGCAGTTGCAGAAGGCCCAGAGTCTGCTACAGCTCTGGAAGGCCTATAACAGTGCTCACACCGAAGCCGCCGCAAGGCTGGAGCAGCAGGAAGCAAAGTACCAACAGCTTGAAAACATCAACATGTCTGGAAACAACCTGGCAGAGATCCTGACCTCAGCCCTGCAGGATGTAAAGGTGGTTGCAAAGCCCATTGGGAAAACCAAGGCCAAAGCAGCCCAATTGATAGGGCCATGACCCAGGAACTAGAGGGACCACAGGGACAAAGAAGTGGGTAGGAGAGGCTCATGAGCAGGCCGTGTAGGACATAAACAAGCCTGGGATGTGCAGGGTTGGGAGGGCCAGGTAGCAGCTCTGAGGCGAGGTCTAGGCAGCAGGTAGCTGGGTCAACGGCATCTGATAATACCGCATTTTAAGTTTCCCCTTTCATTCTAGCAGGTAAATCTCTAAAGCAAAAAAAAGTCTCATGCAAGGTCTCAGATAAAGGCAAAAGTAGTTCAACAGAGTATGATCTTTTAAGAATAATAGATGTTGAATCTCTTGCTTTAGAAATAATTATGGACTCATGCCACATTAATATGGCTTGTCTGTGGGTATAATGATTTTTAGACTATATTTAAGAGTTGTGTGATTTCCTCTGTAATTTTATCCTATTATATTAATGAGTGCCCAGAAAGTGAATGCTCTCTAGTTTTAAACTGGGTCACCAGATCCATTGTGTATCTTCTGATACTATAGGTCAAATCAAAAAGTATTAATTGACTTAGACAATCCAACAAATGTGATCTGTATTTCAAATCAACTTCTACCTAATTTGTTGTTGAAACAAACAAATTTCACATACATTGTATTTATAGAGTAGCCCTAAAATCATTTTGATTAATAATATTCTACAGTCTCTGCAAATGAATTCATTTATGTCACAAAATCTCAGACCGAAAACTGAGTTGCACTGATTCATAAAATTAGCCTTAAAGCAGATTCCTAAAATGTTCGGTGATTAGAGACACAAAACATCGGAATCTACCCAGGTGATCTCTAGTTTCTGTACACTGGAAGCCCCAACTCTGTTGATCATTTGTCAGTTTTAGCTCTGAACTATTTGAGAAGATCACCAGTGATATGCATCATATAAGGAACGCTTAGCTTTTTCAGCTCTTTAAACAATAACAGAAAGCCACGCCCACAATTTTAGGGCATTAATTCTTCTGGATGTTGATAGAGTAGGAGGGATGAGAATTTTTGTTATGATAGGAGGAGGAGGAGTTTTCTGATCACTGCTTCTTCTCCAGGAGCTGCAGCAGGATGTACAGAAGACAAAAGAAGCCTTTCTCCAGAATTCCACTCTCCTGGATCGACTTACACAACTCACAGAGTCTAGCACCCACGTGCCCCTCTCTACACAACTTCACTCCCTGCAGAGGGCTTCTTACTTGGAAAAGATGCTACTTGTGAAAGCTAATGAATTTGAGGTTCATTTCATTTTCCATTCAAGTTATAATCTTGAACATTTGCAAGCTACCCTCAATTCCTTATATCCTATGAAGTAATAGTTTTTAGTGCTTTATGGACTGCTCCTCAGGGAAACTACAGAATAAAGATGCCCTGAACATAAAGATGCCCTGACATGACTGTTCAATCCCATGTGCAATGGGCAGATCTTAGGCAAACATCTGTTCTTCATTGAACATGTTAGTTTAAGAAGTAAGATATTGTATTCCTTTCACTGTTCATATCTCAGTTATTTGGATCTCCAAATGGGTACTCAAGTCATAGAAGTAGCTGCTTAAAGCTTAAACATCTGTTGTATTCTTTATTCACTTTTTGAAAAACCTTTACTGCATGAGCTGTTAAAAAGCTGCTTAGAAGGCCATAGAACTGCAATGTCACATCTCAATATCAACAGGAAGAGAACATTTAGCTAGCAAGCCGAAAGAGCAGAGACCAACCCTCCTCTCTGTGCCCCTTCAAGGAGATGATCCAGTCATCCCCGAAGGCTCAGTGCTTTGCCAGAGGCATAGAGTAAAAACAAACAGTCTTCTGAATATTCATCTCTGGATAGTCAAGATAATAATGAGCTGCTAGGCATTGAAAACATCTTGAGCTTTTATCAGCTTCCAAAACTATGTTTAATTCTGTTATATATGCATGTGAAAATTTCTAATGAAAATTTCTCTTGTTCTAGTTTGTTCTGTCACAATTCAAGGATTTTGGGGACCAGTTGGAATCTTTAAAAGGTCTCATTATGCGTGAAGAAGAGAATTTGGATAAACTTTACCATCAAGAAAAAGAAGAAAACCCTGATTTATTCCTGGTATTGCCAATGTTTGTGTTTTCTTAGGGCTTAGACTCAACCATAGGATAAAAAATAAGCTAATGACTGTCAAGTTATAGAGTCTATTTGTATCTTCACTCAGCACAGTCAGTTATATGCCATTCATTCTTGACCTTATTTGCCCTAAGGCCTAGAAAAGTATGACAACAGAGAGATCTATTTTAGTAATATGCCACAGTAAATTTAGTAGATTTAAAAATGTTTGACATCAAAAAATAAATAAATATATGTTTGACATCTTTACTAATTAGCTTCAGTGAACTGGAATAATCTAAGAATTGGCTGTTGTGATTAATTGAATTTTTCTGGTTGGCTGAAGATCAAAAGTAAAAATCCTATTAAATTAATTCTATTCTTTTTCTTTTTCTTTCTTTATTAAGTTAGTAAGTTTAGTATAAGTAACAACAAAATTTGGATTCTGCAAACTCCGAAGGACCAATATTCATAACCTAGATCAAGAGTCAGCTAACTATGACACACTGTCCAAATCCTGTCTTCCACGTGTTTGTATAAAATGTTATTGGCACACAGTCATGCCCTTCCATTTATTAACTGTCTATGGGAGTTTTCATGTTGCAGGGGCAAAGCTGAGTAGTTATAACAAAGATCATATGGCCCATAAAAGCTAAAATATTTATGATCTAGCCCTTTATAGAAAAAACTTGCTGACCCTCACCTAGATTACTATGGCAAAGTTCTGTAGTGATAATGTGGATATTGTGAAGGACATTTGCTTAGCGTATCATTGACCTAGATGCTGTCCCTGGAGTATTTTAAAAATAACATTTTGCTGAGTTTGCTTTCTCATGATTTCATGTTCTATCAAAATATGAATGTTTTAAGTACCATGCTTTACTGGGGTTATTTTAATTAAGGATTAAATTTTCATTGGATCTGTAGGTAAACTGCACGATATATTGAAGGTCAAGTTATTGGCAGACTGCATGGGACTCTTAAGGTTCTAAATGAGTCCTTAAAAAAAAACAATAACAACAACTCATTTCTATCTGCCTTAAAGACAAAATCTGACTTCATTTTCTATTTCCTGGGCCATTCAGGTGCTGCCCACATGTGCACTTGTCCTAGACAAGCCACAGGACTGGGAGATCAGAGTTCAGATCCGGCTCTCATACTAACTGGCTATTTGACTGTGGGCAAATCATATACCTACCTAGGCCCCAATTTTCCCTCATTTTTGGGATAAGAATGGTCTGCAGCATCACTGAGGCCTTTTCATCCTCTAGATATCTTACCTCCAGAAACCTGAAATGTAATTTTTTTAATAGAAACATGTGCTGGCACTGACGGCCCAATCACCTGATGTTGAACATTTGAATGCAGTAAGCCTCAAGCTCCCACTTAGTGACATAGCTGTAAAGACGTTACAAAATATGAACCGACAATGGATTCGGGCCACAGCAACAGCACTGGAACGCTGCAGGTCAGAGCATCCCATCTCTACCATTCTGTTTCAGTGAGGCTAAAATCATCAGCTTGAGCTCAGTAACATCACTGTTTTATGGCTGTGTCTTGTTTGTTTATAAACCTTTGTAGTGAGCTTCAGGGAATTGGACTGAATGAAAAGTTTCTTTATTGCTGTGAAAAATGGGTCCAGCTTTTGGAGAAGATAGAAGAGACCCTCAAGGTGAATATTGGCAACAGCCTCCCAGCTCTCCTGGAACAGCAGAAAACATATGGGGTAAATCTTTGCTCTCTACTAGTTTGTACCCTCATCCTGGGGTGGGAGTCCGGGAAAGATAGATACTCATTGTATTTTATTTAAATCAATTCTGGTGTGCCTGGGTGGATCAGTCGGTTAAGCATCTGCTTTCAGCTCAGGTCGTGATCTCAGAATCCTGGGATCTAACCCCATGTCAGGCTCCCTGCTCAGTGGGGAGCCTGCTTCTCCTCCCTCTGCCACTTTCCCTCCCTGTACTCTCTTGCTCTCTCTCAAAAAAATAAAATCGTTAAAAAAGAAACAAAAAATCTATCAATCCCTAAATACTGATTATATGTCTTTAGGCAGATTCATTTGTCAATTGATTATTTGTAACATTCTCACACATTTCATAAATGTCAACATTTTGTTTTAATGCTCTATTTTATTTATGAGAGAACTCTAAGATTTTCTGTAGTAGGCGGAAACTTCTCACACAACTTTGCTTCCATAGAATGCAAACATACCAAGAGCAGACTGAAATACTTCATCTTTGCACTTTTACTGAATAATTCTCTATAATATTGAAGTACCTGATATAGTTATCATTGCAGCATTAATGACTGGACAGAGGAATTTCCCCATGCTTGTGCTGATGGACATTTGGAAATACTCTTGGTGGTTATAAGCAGATACTGCAGTTTGAAAGTATGCATGATTAGGTCACTATGATTTTTAATGTAACTGATTTAAGCCTACATTGTTACATTAATGCCCTCCAATGAAAATGAAGTTCACTGAACCAAAACACCCTGAATTTAATTACCAAACCTCTTTACAGCTTAGTTTCCTCATCTTTAAATGGGTATGATAATAGTAGTTCTGCAGGCTGAGGAATAAGTGAGATATGCATGTTTTACACAGTGCCTAACAAGTGGTAAATGCCCTATCAATGGGCATTAGATGTAGTTATTATTAGGCCTTTTTGCTTCTGAGATTATATTCACAGGTGATATTGATGTAATGATTGAGCATCTTTTGCAATTAGGCCCCAATAATTTGAAAATTAATCCCCTCATTGTCCTCTATGAGCTTAGATATTAATAGGAAATACAAGTTTCAGGTTGGTAAAAAGATATCTTCCACCTGATTATTTTCTCTTTTTACCCATATACAGATGTTAGAAGCTGAAGTTTCTATAAACCAGACAATTGCTGATTCTTATGTGACCCAGTGCTTACAACTCTTGGACACAACAGAGATAGAGAAGAGGTAAGCTGTCTGGGGCTTATGATGGTTGCATGTGTGTGGAGGACAACACAGCCAGAGCTGACCTCCCACCACATGGATCTTGACCACTTCAGTGACTTGCAGCCATGTTGGTTGATAGACCATCATGGGGCCAGTCTCCTGACTATTAGGATTGGGGACTTGCTGGTAAGAGGGGTGGCCTTAGGGGACAGTAGATGAGTGCTTTGCAAATACCCACTCACCAAGTATAGTTAATGAAAGTTTTTACCCCAAAGGATTCCTCTGTAGTCTTTTCCTCTCTATCTTCAGCCTCATGACATTTTGCTATTTAAAAAATAATTCTTGGGATCCCTGGGTGGCGCAGCGGTTTGGAACCTGTCTTTGGCCCAGGGCGCGATCCTGGAGACCCAAGATCGAATCCCACATCGGGCTCCCGGTGCATGGAGCCTGCTTCTCCCTCTGCGTATGTCTCTGCCTCTCTCTCTCTTTCTCTCTCTCTCTGTGTGACTCTCATAAATAAATTTTTAAAAAAATTTTTTTTTAAATAAAAAAATAAAAAATAATTCTTAAGGTGCTACTCTTCCTAGCAGATAGCTATGTCACGTATTTGTCAAAGAAAGGATTTCTCTCTCTCTGTGCAACATAGATAGTGTTGGCATCACTGGCAATGCCAGTGAGGCTAACCAGAGTCCCTTACACCAGCGTGGTGACAACAACTGAACCTGCTTGCACAGCTGGTACACCTGGTAGACAGAGCCCTCAGGCAGCCTGATCTCTTCAGTGCTTCTCTTAGTGTCCTGATAGCTATTGCTTTTCTTCCCCATCAATAATACACCATACCTCTGAATTTTCTTTGAACATAACTAAGAAATATGAAGTGCATTTCTTAGTAGCTTTGAAGTTACAAATTCAAGCCAGATCCTTGTTCTAGGACAAAAACTAGTTTTGATTTGATCAGTGCAGCAAAGCATGACTTTTCCTATAATAAATAAAAGGCATTATTTATCATGTGGTGGGTTATTTATCTGGAAAAGACTAGTTGAGTAGTTGTGGAAAGCATGTTCTTTATTGCTGAAATGTTGTCAAGTACAACCTTCAGGTAATAGATAATGTTATACAGCATCGGCTCATCACTTCCCATTGGTCCAATATTCTGTTTTCCACACAGCATTTGGCATAATGTAAGTTAAAACAGCTTAAATTTGTTTGAGGAATGCAATAGTGCATGCTGACACAATATACCAGGTCTTGTGCAAATATCTCCTGCTAAACACCTTTGCCACCCACATGCTGCTCCGGCCCTGACATATTTCCCGACATATTTAAATCGAATGTACTCAGATTTTAAGAAGGTTTTTTTCCCCACATAAACTGTGCAGATAAACAGCAAATGTGAGTTTCTATTATGCGTTGGTAGTTTTTCTTTTTTCCTACATGTAGATATTAGGATTCTCTAACTATTTGTTTTTCCCAAGACCGGAATTTATTTCAAAGTTCACGAAGCTGAAGGACCAGTGGCAGAGTGCTGCCCAGGGCATCCAGCAGAGGAAGAGTGACATCGATGGGCTGGTGGGGCAGTGGCAGTACTTCACCACCTCTGTGGACAACCTGCTCCGCTTCCTCACCAACACCTGCCACCTGCTGTCTGCCGTGAAGAGCCAGGACTGCTATGGCCTCCACCAAACTAGGAGGCTGATCCGGGAGCTGAAGGTAGCGCATGCGCAATGGTAGTGCGTGGACTTGCAGGGTGGTCACTCTTTGAAAGACGTTCATTCACCTCAAGTTTTAAGGTGTGGTTCAGGTGTACTCTCTGCAGGGGAAGAGCAGCTAGGCAGGGTTACCATGACCGTATCCAGCCTTGTCCCCAGCCCCATGGTGCCAGAAACCCGATCTTACATCTATTTATCCAGAAATAGTGAGGCTTATGGTAAGTAGTGTAAATAGGTAGTTTCAGTCCCTTTAAAGAAGAGCCTGCATGATGTCAAATGGACTATTTTAAAGCTGTCCCTTTAATGCAAATATTGGTGCATATGTTTAAGGGCCCATAATAAGTTTAAGTGTATATTTTTTGTATTTTACCTTTTTTATTTGTTCTCTCCTTTTATATTTGTTTAGCATAGTGTGCATATTCTACTCTTGTGGGTTAGGAGTAAGCTGACTCTTACACCATAGTAATGGGTATCTGCTCTTAATTTCAGGTCTAATACTCTAATTATTTTCTTAATGCTCTTGGATCTATTAATCTTATAGGCTCTTATTCTTTGAAGTATATTCTTTATTTCTCTATGCTTCTGATCATTACACTAAGAATGTTATCCCTTAACAACCATTGGAAATTATTTAAGAACACATTATTTAGTATAGCATATAGTAGTATAAAACATTAGCCTTAGATGTGAATGTACGTGTGGATGTTGCACACATTCTAATCAGATTTGCCTAATGTATATCTAATTTAACATTTATTAGTAGAAAGGGCTCTGAAGAAAATATTCACAAATGTACACAATCAAATTTTGATCATATCAGAGGCTTAAGGAACTTACTTTTTTTCTTTTTAGAGCAAAGAAATTCATTTCCAGAGACAGCAGACTACCTTTGAACTAACTTTAGAAGCTGGGGAGAAGTTACTGAACACAGCTAACCTGGAAACTCAAGACTTGATCGAAAAGAAAATAAGTCAAATTCGGGACGACTGGGAGAACACAAAGCTCCAAGTAGGCGAGATGATTCAACAGTTGCAGAGCAATGTAGAGGTAAACTCACTATGTACTCTTCAGGACTTCAAATACAGGACATAGAATTTTAGTTTGCAGTGCAAAAATGGGAGTGATTTTAGGAAAGCACAGTCTTGTAAGTTTACCAAGGGACCTTGAGTCCTACCAATCCATGAATCACACTAGTTACTTAATATAAAAGAATAATAGGGCATTGAAAAAGCTCAATGTTAAGCCTAGAAATACTTGGTTCTATTTTATATTCACTTTTTTTTTTTTCTTTTTTTTTTTTTATATTCACTTTTACGACATAGGAAGCCTCATGGTGTTCTGTTTACAAAGCTAATGTTCCACATGTGGTCTGCCCATGGCTGTAGTGTATGAAAATAAACACAGCCATACTTCCTTTTTTTTCTGTCATCAGAGAATGTGCTTTTCCATGTAAGCACGTGTAGGAATTTCCCAGATAATTTATGATTATATTTTTAAGAACCCAAATGCTTTATTTTGAGTCATTATTGGGAAAAATTATCATTTAGTTAATATGAAAATGTACCAATGCTTTCTTCGTGACTTTGAGCTGCTTTCAACCAAAGGCCCTACACAACTATGCTCTCAGAGTAATTTTGCAGTTTTTCTTTTATTTTCTTTAAATGTTATTTAAAGTGCTTTATGTTTAATTTTTTGTTTCTCTGAGCATACCTACTCCTATAGCCCACTCTCCCTCCTAAAATTTGTTGTACGTGGACCAAAACCAGATAACTGAGCTTATCACAGAAAAAATTTTTGAGTACATAATAAATATGTGCTGAGTTAGGGCCTGAACATTTCTCCTATGAATGAAGCATCTGAATTTTGTTTGGTATATGGGCTCTGTGAAGTTCATTAACTAGGAAAATACTGGTTGAGCACTTTGCCCTGTTTGTAAAATGTGGTAAATGTAGTTAATGGTTTGGAAGGAGAAACAAGGACTATTTTGTTTCTCTCTCCACTTTCTTCTTGTGCTCCAGAGAGTTGATGTTGCTAGACAAGTGACCTCCCCTTATGTGAATTCTGTGTTACCGTAGAATAGGGCCACCCTAGGTGTGTTTAGGTATCAGTTGTACTCAGGTTGAGGTTACTAAAAGTAACCTCAGGAGTAGAAACTTATCCTGATGAACCCATTATAAACATTCTGAACTTGAAAATGCAGGCAGTTGTTTTATCAGTAATATAAGGTTAAAGGAAGATAGATGGTGTGAAAGAATGGTATTGCAGAGGTGGGGAGCGGGGCCTGAACTGCACCTTTAGGTCAACCTTGACTGATGCACTTCCAACCACATGTTCTTGGCCAGTCAGTTTTCTCTGGGCCCCAATTTTCACATTTTAAAGTGTGAAACCCTGTGTGTCTCCTAAGATTATTATAATTACAATGAGATAATAAAATTGAGAATGCTTTGTTAACTATAAAGGGCTTTTAAGCAGAAGGTAGCAATCAGAGCAGTGGTGAGAAATGTCGAGTGAAGTTTCACAGTGAAAGGGGTCACTAAGGCCAAGCTATGTCTCGGAAGAAAGAAGAGAGGGATGACATTATAAAAGAAGACAAGCGAAAGGCTTGAGTGCTTTTGCTTTGTGATGCTATTATAGTGTGTGCCCACAACTGTAAATGTTAAAAATTAATCCTTCACAAGAACCTTTTAAATGTGAACTCCTCCCCAAAAAATATGAACTTTCCCAAAACTGATACACAAGTAAGATTAGATAGATTGAGGATATAGGGAGGGAAGAAGAAATATTTTGAAGCAAAAGCCAGTCAACTCAATAGTTGAAATGAGCAGATGGGCAGCAAGATGGCGTCCGCCAGCAGGGTAGTTCAGGTAGTCAGGCCACATACTCTATTTATAGGGTTCCCTGACAGAAGAGACAATCCTAAACCTAACATATCAGAAGTTTTGAGATCAAAAGACTACCATCTCACTCTTCTTCAATTTCACAGCATTCTGAGAAAAGTAAATTACCAGATTTGCTAATGCATCAGGGTCTACCAGACACTGCAGAAATAATAAAAACATTACCTCAGAAATATAGAAGGAAACTTGTGTCTCAAGAAGAAATTGAACTTATTCAACTTAGAGGTCCAGAATAATCACTGACAGTATGGCTGCTGTTTGTCATCAGACAAAAGAATAGTCTTTACAATTAAGGACTTCCAAAATGGCACATGAGAAATTATACAGTAAACAGTTTGAATTAAAAAAAAAAAAAAGGAAAAGAAAAAGAAATATAGAAAATTTAGATGGATGGACACTTGTATCTCCTAATATATGTATCTTTGTCAGCTTCTTCACAAGCTTACCTAATTGTTTATATATTTATTAAAGTATACATTTTTTTATATCTTTTTTTTTTTAATTTTATTTATGATAGTCACACACACAGAGAGAGAGAGAGGCAGAGACACAGGCAGAGGGAGAAGCAGGCTCCATGCACCGGGAGCCCGACGTGGGATTCGATCCCGGGTCTCCAGGATCACGCCCTGGGCCAAAGGCAGGCGCTAAACCGCTGCGCCACCCAGGGATCCCTATTAAAGTATACATTTTTAATGTTAGCCTATTAATTTACTCTCAATTAGCAAGTATTACCAGTGTTGAGCTATTAAAAACATACAATATAAAAAATAAAAAAATAAAAAAGATAAAAACATACAATATCTAGTAAACTATCATGTGTCCCATAATTTCACTTTTGTTTCAGTTTCTTTTTTGGACATGGAAAGATCTACAGACAGAATTGCTGCTTTGGGGAAGTGATTTTTCCTGAAATTGGATGAGGATTAGTGAAAGAATGACTCCATTATTTTTTCTTTATTTTCTTAACATTTTTTCATTCACAAAGTTATTGGAGTATAACTAATTTAAAAAGCGTATCCTACACTAAATGATAAAAGTACAGTCAAGGTAAAACAGGTAACTTTGTGGCATTAAAACTGGGAGTTAATACAAAAGATTATTTGTAACCTATATTCGGAAGAAAATACCATTTATATTCCATTAAAATGGAAAATAAGAGATCAAAATGAATATAACCTAGGAATAGATGTTTGATTAGAAATTGCAGCTTACTATATTGTTAAAGGTGTTAAGAAAGTCTTACTATTTGATTTATTTTACTGTTTTCATTGTCATCATGTATGCAAATTCTGAAAACCACTAACTTTCTCAAACTTAATGTCTGAAAGCCTTATAAAATCAACCTGAATATTTACCTTATTAAGGCTATTTATGGAACTTTAGGGTCTTACAGTGCCAAGGGTATGCATTATTGTGAAAGTAAAGCCTCCCAAAGTTAAATACATTTTCTTCCATACCTTTAATGAAATCTAGAATATGCTTTAAAAAAGTCATCCCTAAAATAGTAAGGGTAGCTCGTGGGCATTAGAGTCGAACTGTTGTTGAGTATTGCTCAGTTGCCTATGGATTAAACTTTACTTTTTTTGCTTAAAAAAAAAAATTTGAAATGAGCCACACATGAAGCCATACCAGAGATACTCTGGTTTTAGACAAGTCCTCTCAGGAAAAGAAACTGGGTTTCAGTGAGATCTACAAAAAACACATTTATTGGAGTGGATTAAATGAGTTATTCTGTTTCTACAATTCATTCTTAAAAAGCAAAGTACTTACCAATTTTAATACTGTTTTCAAATAGACTTGGGGCCAGTGTGAAAAGAAAATCAAGGAGTTGAAAAGCAGGCTGCAAGTTATAAAGGCACAAAGTAGAGATCCTCTTCCAGAACTTCATGAGGACCTCCATAGAGAAAAAGAGCTGATTAAGGTATTGTAAGCTGTGAAGCAGTGTTCAAGATAATCACTTACAGCTATGGAGGGACATGGAAGTGTTTTGTTTGCCTTTCTGTTCTGTGTTGAAACTGTTGCCATGGTCAGTCAGAAAACATTTTGCCTATCTTCTATCTGAAATAACATGCCGGTCCCCAAAGCCAATGGAATTGTTGCTCTTTGAGATCCATGTGTGAATATGAGAAAGACTTGTAGAAATTCTTCTTAGAAAGTGGGAGGGGGGGTTCTCCTCCAGGTCCTCTTTCTAGTTCTCTCCTCTGTGATAGAAGATGTGCCCTTTGAGTAATCTCACTGAAATCTGTTCCCTTAACAAATGATCTTGTGTTTGAAATGAGAGCCAAGTATTACTATAGAATTCGTTTTTTAGAAGCCAGTAGGTTAGAGTTTTTGCTCAAATATAACATTTTTATGAAAACTCCCAAACTACATTCTGCCTTGTTGATACAACAGTAATAAGTTTTCCTGGGTATTTAGGACTTTGCAGAAGATTTTTGCAGAAGATTGGGTAGGAATTTGGACCAGTAGAATTCTCAGGTCAGGAACAACCTCTCTTCCCTATCCACAGGTCTGATGTTTAAAAAACATCCAGAACCTAATGGAATGATCTTTACTCTTTTCTTCCAATGACTTCAGGAACCAAATTGAAACAATTAGGAAGAAATGAGTATTCTCATACTTCAAGCTGTGCTAGAAATTAGTGTCCTTCAGCCTGCATCTTTTTTCTTCATTGTAAAAATATTCTGACATGCAAAAACACTTCCAACATAACAAATAATATGACAAGTTGCCATGAAACCATCACCCAGCTGCAAAGATAAAACATGGCAAATACAGCTCAGGTGCCCTGCATAGTCTCCAATGTAATTTCCTTCCTCAGAGGTACCCACAACCCTGAATAAGGTGTTTAATCATTCTCGTGCATTTCTTTATAGCTGCCCTATGTGTGTCTATAGCTCTCAATATTACTTTTATTTTTCAACTTCATATAAGCAGTGCCATTATTACATACTAAAATCATACTTACATTCCTACGTTTTCTTCTTCTTGTAGTTTTCAAGTTTTGCCTTGTACATTTACATCTTTATTCATTTAAGAATTGATTTTTCATATGTTTTAAGGTAAAGATCCAATTTGTAATTTACTCATAATGGCTAATCATATGGATGATCATTGTCCTAGTGCTCATAGTCCAGTGTCAAATATCAGGTTTCCATATATATGTGATTTTTGTCTTGGAGCTTTATTTTGTTGGTTTGCTTATCTCAACCTGTATATCAAATTATCTTGATGACTGTGCTTTTTTATAACAAATCTTCATTTCAGGTGTGATGTGTACTCATACTTGTTCTCTCACATTAGTATGGATGTCTTTTTGACACTACTGAAAATACTTTTTCTGATTATATTTTCTATTTATCATTGGTGCCTAGAAATGATAATTTTCAGTAGATATATTCAAATTCAATAATCTTGCTAAACTCTCTTGTTAATTCCAATACTTTGTTCTATACAATCTTTTAGGTGTCTATGTAGAAAGTCACCATCTGTGAAAAATTACTCTTTGTTTTCTTCCTTTTTTATTCTATACTTTTTTTTCTGTTCTTTCTATACTAGTTAGTACTGCCAGAACATTTTTGAGTAGAAAAAAATTTTTTTAAGATTTATGTATTTATTCATGAGAGACACAGAGAGAGGCAGAGACATAGGCAAAGGAAGAAGCAGGCTCCATGTGGGGAGCCTGATGCGGGTCTCAATCCCAGGACCCTGGGATCACAACCTAAGCCAAAGGCAAACATTCAACCACTGAGCCACCAAGGTACCCGAGTAGAATTAATGGCTGTCTCCTTCATGTCATTCCTGATTTGAAAGAGAATAATTCTGACATTTCACCATTAATTATGGTATTTGCTGTGATGAAATTATGAGGTTAAGAAAATTCCTACTAATCCCTAATTTTCAACATTAATGATCTCTATTGCTTTAGGTGTAGATCGAGATTTCAGGGACAGATGAGAGAATTTGGAGTCATATTCTCAGTTGATACATAGAGTTTCCTCCCAAAGAGTCTAGAAACAAACGTAGAATGTGAACTGTAAACTCCTACAAAGGCATAATATTTCCCAAGTATCACACTCTTCAGTTTCCACTAGGATCCTTTCAACCTCGATAGCCTTGGCCTTCTCTCAGTGGAAAAATCATGAAGAGAGACCAAGAGCATTGAGTTCATTGATCCCATGACCATATTCCACAAAGAACTCAAGTAACCTAAAGCCTGTCTTAGGAGAGTGTTGATCATGCCCAGATCACTTGGGAGAGACACACCAAATACTTGACCAGTCCGAGTTTTACTTTCCTCCTCAGAAGATTACATTCTCATTACATCTAAGTTGACATATTGAATAGCACTTCATTACATACTAGCTTTTAACTATTATGAAAACTGATATAGGGGGCATCTGTGTTTATAAGACTTGTCAAATGATTGAGTTGGGGGACAGTTTTATCTTTAAAATAATTTTTGGTAAGTAATACTGTCACAGGGTTCAAAATTCAGAAAGTGCAAAAGGCATGCAAATCCTTCCTCCCATTGGTTCCTCTCCACAGAAGCAATCAATGTTACCAATTTATTGTGTATTCTTCCAAAGATATTCTATGCATATACAGGCCAATATTTTAATATATTTATACACACACACAGTCATTTTTTGGCCCTGTTTTCACCCAAATTGTAAGGTAGAAAAATGGGACTTGACAACCCCCCTGGTAGTTGAATCCACAGGCAAAGTCTTTAATGCTGCCATGCTGTGTCCAAGTCCAAAGACTGCACCTTCACTTCATGTCGTCAAAACAACTAAGTTTTATATCCTGGGTTATATGAACAATGAGAATCTTATAGGCAATATTGACAGTTTATCTGGTTAAATTAAGAAGAGGTAACTTATCTGACTGGCATGTTCTTTTGTAATTATGATTTGGTAGCAAATCTGGAATATTTTAATTTAAAGACAAAAGCATGATTTTTTAAATGTTTATACAAATAGTTATCAGCATTCATATACTTCCACAGTAGACCTTGCTCTGTATATTCTTTGATTGCTTGCTTTTTTCACTTTATGAACATTTTAAAGCTCTTGAGACATGTCCAGACCTGGCTTTCCTTTCAATCCTACATTTCTGTATCTGAGGACTTAAGTACACCAGGCATCATGGCAGCTGCTGAGCAATGCATTGGTGAGCAATGTTATAGTGGCTCTGGCCAGTAATGGAGCTAACAGTGTAGACTACTGGAGAGACATGTATTAACCAAAGAGTCTCACTTTTGCATATGTGTGTGTGTGTGAATAATTGTAAGCATGATGAGTGTTAGATGGGAAATGGACAGAGGGCTGTGAGAGCATGAAACAAGGGTCCCAACTTGTCTGATAACTCTGAGAAGGAATTATCTTTGTGTCTGAGATCTCAACATGTAAGTATGAATTAATGAAATACATTTGTGGAAGCATTTGATGGAGGAGTGGGTAGCTTTTCAACTAAATAATTAAAGAAATACAGATTTAAATAATAACTAAGCATTATATATATATATTAAAATTGTCTGAAAAAATATATATAACTTGACACCAAAAAGATTATGGTGAAAGATAGTTATTCCTCTTAGAATGCAATTTGGCGATATTTATTAAGAATCATAAAAATGTCCAGGGGCGCCTGGGTGGCTCAGTCGGTTAAGCATCTGCCTTTAGCTCAGGTCACAATCTCAGGACCAGGACTGTGGGATCCAGCCCCGCATTGGGTTCTTTGCTCAGCAAGAACCCTTTCCCTCTGCCTCTGCCTGCCACTCCCCCTGCTTGTACTCTCTCTCTCTTTCTGTCAAATAAATAATTAAAATCGTTTTTAAAAAAATATATAAAAATGTCCATATTCAAAAGTTCTCCACCTGTTAATTATCTTTTCAGTTGTAGGAGGAAACCAAGTATCCAAACCAAATCAATTTAAACCTGGTTGTGGAAAACAAAAACAGGCCTCCCTACTGTGCAGGCATCTGATCCTGAGCTTGTGAGCAGGGCCTTGGACAGGCTGAGCTTCCTGTCCTCCAGACTGGGGAGTGCTGCATGAAGCTCAATGGCCTTGGATCTCTAGTTTGTTTGTTTGTTTGTTTGTTTGTTTTAAAATATTTTATTTATTTATTCATGAGAGACACAGAGGGCAGAAGGGGAAGCAGGCTCCCTGTGGGGAGTCCGATGCAGGACTTGATCCCAGGACCCCAGGATCATGCCCTGAGCCAAAGGCAGACACTCAACCACTGAGCCACCCAGGCGTCCCACGGTCTCTAGTTTTAAGTCCGTGAGTGGCACACCTCCACCTGTGAGCCATCCCCTTTCTATTCTGTAGCTAGTGAAAGTGTTCCACACAGGATCCGCTCTCATCCACTTTACCAGAATCGTGAGAGTAGAAACTAGGTAACAAGAGTTTAAAGTGATGATATTTATCCTGATAAAGGTATTTCTGAATCTCCATGTAACCTTAAAAGAAGAATTCTCTGGGCCATTTTATTAAATGTAAATTTGTGAGCAAGTTATGTAATCATGCCAACGTAGCTTTTAGAACTCTGAAAATCAATCAGAAGTAACACGCTTTTATTGTTGCCACCCCTCAGACTTCTGATGTAAGTGAAAGTCTCTCTTCTTTCTGTTGCAATAGACAGGTACGAACAGAGATCCTTAAAACATGCCAAAGAACGAAGAATTGTGAGCACAAAAAAAATCTGCAGGACTCTTGAGTACTCGTTTGGGCTGTTTCCTTTTACCTTCCCGGTTGTAAAAGCAGTTTTCTTAAGTCCTAGAAATCAAAAAGTTTAAATTTGACACATTTTTTAAAATAATTGTTTCCACAACCAGAGATTTCCTGCTAACCAAGTTCTGCCAGTTTCTAGGGAAGAATTTATTTACTTTTAAATTTTTAATTCATTCTTTTTGAAGCTTAACCAAAAGAATCCCCTTTGAACAGAAGCTGCCGTTTTGATGGCCACGGTAGCAACAATGCATTTCCTAAATTCTTTTTTTAAGATGGAAAATCACACTTTAGACAACATTTCTGTAACGTAGTTTCAGAGTTAAAAGTGTGTGTGATTGTCACTAGACTCCAAAAATAATTTCTTCTCCATAAAGATAAAGGCCTATATGATTTTAAAACAGAACTAACTTTAGAAAAATCTGAACTACCTGAGGAAATAAAAACAAAGGTGGAAAAGAGTTTTCTTTTGAGAAAAAGGTGGTGAAAACCCGGCCAACCCCAACCGCAGGAGCAGCCTCTGCCTTAGGCTGTTTCTCATTGGGAGGCCCCGCCCCCTTCGCTGGCCTCCCCTCCCCCAGAGTCCAATCAAAGGATTAGCCTACAGGTTTGGAAACAACAGCAGCTAGAGTGGAAATGATTTTCCCCCCTCCCTTCTTGTGTTTCAATGCAGGAACTAGAGAAGTCTTTGGGCAACTGGACTCAGAACTTGAAAGAACTTCACACTATGAAGACCCACTTAACCCAGCACATTCTTGTGGAGGATGTGTTGGTTTTGGAGGAGCAAACAGAGCATTTGCACAGACAATGGGAGGACCTCTGCTTAAGAGTAAGTCAGTTAACTGCAGGGCACGGCTGTTCTGGAGTTTATTGAAATGTCTCCTAAGGCCAGACAAAGTAGAAAGGGGCTTAATTTCATTGAACCGGAGGCCCTTTTCAGTTGGAGCCCAGGCCGGCTGCTGTTCCTTTAGAAGGCAGCAACACGCTTTAACAGATTGGCCCCTTTGTTTCTCCCATGCTTAGTGCTGGTACTTTGTACATTTTCAATAAGCTTTTTAAAAACTTACCTTAAATCGGGGGAGGCGGGAGCAGTGGGTGGGGGGCGATTCCGAACAGCTGTGAGCACTCTGCTCTGTCTTGTGTAGATGACAAGTACTCATCGGGATATTAGAATGAGGACTTCAGCATGGAGGTCTCGCCCGGCCTTAGGGCAGTATCTCTGCAGTATCTCTCTAACCCCAGCAAACAGCCGGAGTCTTACTTAGTGCCCCAGACAGGGGTATTTTATCTGAGAACTCTACGATCACGTGCCATCCAAGGTGTCTTTCCAGTAGCTGCTTTTCAAAACTCAAAATTATCAACAGCTTCACTTAGCATCTCAGTGGATTACTTCTACTTTTTAAAAATTAGATCCTGATTACAGAATGATGCAGTACCTGTTTGTGACGGATGGAACTAAAGGGTTCAAATAGATCTTTGTTTTAAGAACGTGTCATTCTAAGAAAAATAAACTCCTTAATCTCATTTTTGTGAATTAAGAATGGATTTAAAAGTTGAAATTTTTTAAAAGTTGAAATCCAGACATTTTTGAGTGCATTTTAATTAAGTAAAATAATTTTTCCTTCTTGGTTTTAGTATTTAATATTCATAACGGACTGTAATTTTAAATGCCCTCTTAGAATTTTTATTCATATTTCACATAAAAAAACTTAGAGTATGTGCAAAGTATCCTAAAAGGAAGGTGGAAGCAGAGACTGGGGCCCAGATGTTCCTAATCATTACCATTAGGAAACCAATCAGAATGACGCTGTGCAAAATGCCAGGCTTTTAAAAGCTAAGATAAATAGATGCCCTCAGAAATGGAAACACAAAACTTGTTTTTTTAGGGATCGTTCTTTGAGCCTTCTCAACACATTTGGCTGAATGGATGTACAAGCGTTAGGTGTTTTTGCCTCTGAAAAGATCACTGATTTTGTTGTACATAGGAGGAAAGTCTTGGGAGTTTGCATCTTACTTTTCCCATCTGTAATGTAGGGTGTTAAAACTTTATTAAAACTCTTTTTACTCTAAGATTCTAAAGATTTTTAAGAGCTGAGAATACTTTTGTAATTTAGGAAGGCTGTTTTGCATTCTTAAAGTTTCTGTTTAAGTTGTACATTTGAACCCTTTATGAAAGGAAGAGCCTTTGTAGAAGTCGATTTGCTGATACATAATGGAGTAGGAGTGTTTAGTGTCAGCCTGCTAACTACAAACTAGTATTTGGTTCCATTTCCATAGTTTCCATCCAAAGCCATAGTGCATAATGGGAAGGTTAGATAAGTGATATGCATTTGCTTTTTATTTTCTTTTGCTTTATTTTTGAAATCTACCACTAAAATATTGAAATAACTTCAATTTTGCAGTCTATTTGCATTACAAAGGTTAGATTTATGTTGTGATCTAGGTTTTGTAGTTTTTAAGTTAAATAGGCAGGACATTAGTCTTAAATAGGAATAAGGACTTGATCATTTTTAAACTAGTAAAAAGATTTCGGTCATAAAAATGTAAATGAGCATGTAGCAAGCCATCAATAAATGTACGTAGAAAGAACAGGGATCAGAAGAAATTTGGATGGTGTTCAGTGAATGTATCGAAACTTTCCTGTTTCTAATTTTTAATATAACCTGGTAATAATAGATACACACTATATAAAACCGAATTCTTTTGGTCAATTGCACTTCAGACACAATCTTTATTGCTTTTTGTGGCATCTATCAAAGGTGTAACTATTGATGTTGAACTCTAGGTGTGAGGTAAACAGTAAATTTAAGTCTGTAAGGTTACTGATGAAAATGAAAGAAATTCATAGTCTTTTTAATGGGGGGAAGGGAAAGGAAATGCTTTCCTTCCTGCCTATAGTCTGCTGCCAAACGTATTTGCATTTCCAGGTGGCCATACGCAAACAGGAGATTGAAGACAGACTCAATTCATGGATTGTGTTCAATGAAAAAAATAAAGAGTTGTGCGCATGGCTGGTGCAGATGGAAAACAAAGTTCTGCAGACGGCAGATATTAGTATTGAAGAAATGATCGAAAAGTTGCAGAAGGTAAGTAGGAGTACCCTGATGGCTGCAGTTACGACTACCATGGAGTTCTCCGCCCTCACTCACAGGTCCAGGGTGGCATAATATTATAGGTGTGTTGCTAATAACATTGCAGAAATAGGAAGGGACTTTCTCACTATCTTTATTCCTTCTCCAAGAAAAGCTGGTAAGTGAGGATTCCAGAGTGATGCGAAGTGTGGGACCATTCGAGGGGGGCACGGCACTTGCTGTGCCTTCTCTCTGAAAGTCTGGCCAGAACAGAGACTCTCCTCAGCTTAAGCATCACTTCACAACCCCAGTGAATTTTGGCTTCTACTGGTTGTTTGGAGCTCTCCTCGCCAAGGGGGAGATGCCAACAGCAACAGAGGCTTATAGTGCTGAGATGTCTACCAAGCACGGCAGGGAAGGGCAGAAAGCTCATTCCTGGTGCCGTCATCCAAAACGGTACTCAGTTGCCTCGGGAAAGTGCTTAGTGATATTAGGCCAATTTAATTATACTCTGTTGTTCTCCTTGACCAAGTAGGTTAGATTAGAACAAATCTGGGAGGAGAAACCAGGGCTACTGAATTAAGGGCACCTGAGTGGCTCAGTCAGTTAAGAATCCGACTCTTTTTTTTTTTTTTAAGATTTTATTTATTTATTCATAAGAAAGGCAGATACATAGGCAGAGGGAGAAGCAGGCTCCCTGCAGGGAGCCCAATGCAGGACTCAATCCCAAGACCCCAGGATCATGACCTGAGCCAAAGGCAGGTGCTCAACCACAGAGCCACCCAGGCATCCAGAATCCAACTCTCAATTTCAGCTCAGGTCTTGGTTGATCTCAGGATTGGGACTTACTTAAAAAAAAAAAAAAAAAAAAGGTAACTACTGCCTTACATATTACACATGTGCCAAGTGGGCATTGTTTGACTTTTTAGCTACTCACTGAAGAGTTGCATTAACAGGTATAAGAAATTTTTGATATATATATTTTTTAATTTCAAGAGGCAGCTGTATGCTTGTGACTTGGTGAAGAAATGAATTTTCAGAAGTAACTGAGACTTTATGTTTTGGTGCCTTTGCCAGGACTGCATGGAAGAAATAAACTTGTTTAGTGAAAACAAGTTACAATTAAAACAGATGGGTGACCAGTTGATCAAGGCCAGCAACAAAACAAGAGCAGCTGAGATCGAGGACAAGCTGAGCAAAGTCAATGACCGCTGGCAGCATCTTTTTGATGTCATTGGATCAAGGTGAGAAATGCTTACTAGTTATTCTGATTACCCAGGTAATCAATCAGGTCTAGACAGGTCTTCACAGGTCTAGACAATGAGATCAGTCTTCCTCAAAGGCAGTGCAGCAGTTTTATTAGCTTGGAGAGAAAGGCAAAATTTGGTAAAAATGAGTAGAAATTCTTATTTTAACATTTTAGGAAGATTATATTTTAGTATATCCCACTTTAGTATTTTTTTTCTTTAGCTTAAAATTTCATACAAAGTTAGGTTTAAAATGAGAGCTGGACGTTTAATTTGAGAAGAGATCCTCGAGGAGGTATTATTTAGAAATTTTAACTCTACTTTAGGATTTGCATATCCCCCAGATAAAATCATGCCTGCCTGTTCCTTCTTGTATGTGGCAAATCCAAGTAGGTCAGGAACACGGGCTTGATTTCTAGATGCTGGTCTGCCGGTCCCTGGCTGCCCCCACTGCAGGGGTTTGGCACATTCAAGGCAGGGGTCCTCCACAAGTGTGTGCTCAGCATGTCAGGCCCCACTGGACATCTGGTCCTAAGATGTGAACTTAGGAGGCATGTCTGTGGCCACAAATCAAAGCTAAATTCTCTAGTGCAACCTTATCAGAAGTAAGACAGGTAATTTTATCTCCCCTTATGAATTAATGAAGATGATGCCACCCAAACTTTTAAGTGTCTTTTGTCTTGAGATTCTCTCTCCAAAGACAGACCCTGACCAAAGTGTTTTTCACGTGCAACCTGTCTTACAAAAAAATGGTCACTCAGGTCCAGGACCGCTCATGCAGCTTTATATTTACACTGGCTAAGGAAGTCACATAACAGTGCTTAGATGTTTTGAACACACATACAAAGCAAAATATATAAAGAGAACCTGTCAGGAGAATGAAGAATTAGTGAGTAATGAAAATAAGATAGTCTTAATAATTTGGCATTTATTTCCTTGACCTCTTTGTTACTGTAAACCATAAGTGAACCTGATTCAATCAGCAGGGGCACCAGGCTAAGTGTTATGAGAAATTACAGACAGGAAGTAAGATGAGTGAGTTATGTTAATGGGAGCAGCTGTAAAGCCAAGTGGTTTGAGAGCTCAGAGCTCATCTTCCTGGAGTTGGGGTGGGGATTAGGAGGAGCCTTATGGAAGAGGGGTGTTACCAGATGGTCCTGAGTAAGAGGTTGCAATCCTTGAATGTTACTGGTGGCAGATAGATGTATGTTTATGTGAACAAAAAGATACAGAAATGGGGTGCCTAGGTGGCTCTGTCGGTTAAGCATCTGCCTTTGGCTCAGGTCATGATCTCAGGGTCCTGGGATAGATCTCTCTGCTCTACGGAGAGTCTGCTTCTCACTCTGCCCCTTGCCCTGCTCACTCACGCTCTCTCTCTCTCTCTCTTTCTCTCTCTCTCTCAAATAAGTAAAAAATTTTTTAAAAAATAGGTACAGAGCTAGAGCAGCATGGAAGTCATTCAGGAAAGGACAAGAAGCTCCATTGATTCAGATACAGGAGATGAAGCTAGGGAGGTAGGTTGGGGCTGAGGCTTAGAAGACCTTTAGTCTGGCCTCATAAATAAAGTCTGAATCATTCATGGTTCTTTAGCAGTTGAAGGCCTGCTAAAGACAAATATTAGGGTGATTTGGCTGGCAGCATAGCAAGGCTGAATTCAACTTTATACCAGTTGAAAAAACTCTATAGAAATCCATGACAGTAAGCCAAATAAGGATCAAGAGCGCAGGTTTTGAGCATGTCCTGACTCTCCCACCTACTTATGGTAGAAACTTAAGTAGTACCTAACCTTTCTAAGTTTGTTTCCAAATCTGCTAAAAGCACCTAACAGCATTGCTTACATTAGAAGCTGATGTGAGGATGAATGGTGTGTGTCTCACATGCAGCACAGGACCAGAACGTAGGAGCCAGCATTTACTGAGTGGCTGTTCTCACTGTTTTCCCCTATTAAGACTCTAAGACAAAGTTCCATGTTTGCTGAATGGGAGAAGATTCCCTTGATTGTGTCTAATACTGAGCAGTCTTTCCTCCATGAGAGTAGCATCTATTCCTATCTTATTTCCAGTGTTTAGAGGAGCACCTGGGTGGCTCAGTGGTTGAGCGTCTGCCTTCGGCTCAGGTTATGATCCCGGGGTCCTGGGATCCAGTCCCACATCAGTCTCTCTGCAGGGAGCCTGCTTCTCCCTCTGCTTATGTCTGTGCCTTTCTCTCTGGCTCTCTCATGAATAAATAAATAAAATCTTAAGGGGAAGAAAAAAAAAAAAACAGTGCCTCAGATACTTGTTGAAAATGAACATTCCAGTGCCTAAGAATGTGATCATTTCTGTTGGGTAAATTGTGTCTAGTACATCTTTGTTGACATTGACTTTATGTCCTAAGTCTTCTTGGGCACCTGGCACTAATGGAGGATATGATGACATCAGACCTGTTTATGGATCATTCAGGAACAAGGTCTACATTACTCTTCCTGAAGACTAGAGTGACAGTATTCTTAATCGTTCACGCTTTGGTTATATAACTTTGGAGTTTAATAGGCTGTTTGCTTTCTTCCCTTCTCTCTGGCTGCCTGTCTTCATTCCAATTCCTTGGTGAGAAAGAGATAAAACAGCAAGTGAAATTTCATTAGTCTTCTTAGAAGGAGCAATTGGCAAAGTAAGTTGAAATAATAGCAAATATATTGGCTTCCAGCTGTTCCTTGACCATGTGGTTTTTATGTATCATTTTACTTAATCTCGATTATATTTCTGAAAGGTAGATACCATTACCTCAGTTTATAGGTAAGGAGACTGAGACACTGAAGTAACTCGCCCACAGTTACATAGCCAGCACGTGAGGCAACCAAGATTTCCACTCACAATTGTGTTCCCTTAATGAGTAGAACATAATGAGAGCCTAATCCCTTCAAAACTGAAGGACTGGGAATGGAGTAATTTCTCTTATCTTAAAGCAAAGACCAGGTGAGACAAATGGCTGAGAGCCTAAGTTGAGTTTGCTCTTCAGGTGAATTTGTGGGTTGAGGCAGCAAGCTGGGACCTGTCATAAATCAGCCTTGTATAGAATTAGTTCCTTGTTTGATCTCTGACACTGATTTCGTGCTGGGTCTCACACAAAGGCATCATTGGGGAAGGGGGTTGGGGGCACAGGCTGCAGAATTTAGATTTGAGCAGCGCCAAGCAGAACCTGTAGTCCTGTAAGACGTACTAATGGCCTCATTTGCTCAGAATTCTGGGCACCATTTAACCTTTTCCATACTGCTCACAGTATTCTGGTGCTTCAGCCCTATAGCAGGGGCAATATTTCATCAGTAAGATTTGGAGAGGGACCCTACATAGGTACCCAGCCTCACAACTTCAAGATTTTAAATATATGCAGTTAACTTCAAAGTTTAAAATGGTGTTTATAAGTCAGTGACCTCGGGATTCCTGGGTGGCTCAGCGATTGAGCGTCTGCCTTTGGCTCAGGGCCTGATCGCAGATTCCCAGGATCGAGTCCCACATCAGGCTCCTTCCATAGAGCCTGCTTCTCCTCCCTCTGTCTGTATCTCTGCCTCTCTTTCTGTGTCTCTCACAAATGAATAAATAAAATCTTAAAAAAAAAAAAGTCTATGACCTTGGTAAGTCAGGTTTAATTCACTGAAAAAAACAAATGGTTTTTTAAGGCCTGTTGTTTTGGGTATGTTCTCAGCAAAATGGAGGTAAATTTCAAAAGACTTGGTAAAACATTGAGATGAGGTTACCTAAAAACATTAAATTTCTGACCATTCAAGTAGCAGGCTTCCTTATGGGATGGATAGGGGAGGAAGGAAACGAGTGTTGTTTGTTTTGGAAGTGCCAGGTTCCTTGAGTAAATCATTTCATTCTTGCAACAGTCCTGCAAGGTCAGTATCCTTCATTTTACTGAGAGGCACATATACAGGTCAGAGAGGGCTAATAATTGGCCCAAAGGGTGGAGATAAAAACCAGGGTCTGTCTATGCTGCACTATGCATCAAAAGAGCACTTGGCCTCTTTGAGACCTGGCTTTTAAAGGTAGCTTATTGGAATTTTTCTAAAATGGTAGAACCCCATGTGGAATTTACTGTCTAGAGCAATGGTTCTCAAACCTAAATGTGCATCAGAATTCCTAGAGGCCTCATGAAAATGTGGTTGCTGGACCCTACCCTCAGAGCTTCTGATTCCATAGATCTGGGGTGGGGCCAAGAATGAGCATTTCCAACAAGTGCCTGGGTATTGTCAGTGGTGCTGGTCTAGGGAACGAAGAGCTAGAGTGAGCACAGGGTGCGGTGACACAACGCTGCACCGAGTCGGGAACCCTCACCTGCCACCTACTAGAAAGAGCCCTGTGACCTCTGTGAGCCTCAGTCTCCTTGTTTATAAACTATGCATTAGACTATGAATGAGAAAGCAGCAGGACAGCTGTGGGTCCGTACATACCCGTGCACCACAAACTGCTGGCACAGTTACTGTGGCCATATGACCACAGAGGAGGAGAAAGCAAGCTCACACCCAAGCCACTGTTGTTTCTCTATTTGTGAAGTGTTCTTCAGCTTCCATAAAATCACTGAAGTGGAGAACCTGAAGGATACATCTCCCGAAATAACCAACTCATCAGAGGAAGGTGCAGGGGAGGCCTAAGTGTCTCAGTGCTAATTTCCTCATATAAGGTTGCATAGGCCCTGGTGTAGACCTCAGAATTCACAGAACTGGTTCTCCATTCAGGCGGCTGCAGAGCTTTGAGCAATCCTTGTGGGCCCTTGGGCAGCTTTTCTTATATTTGTGACATCTAAACTCTGATACAACATGCTTTTCACTTCATTCAACAGAAAGGCCTTTTGGTTTTTTGGTTTTGTTTTTAAGATTTTATTTATTTTAGGGATAGAGGTAGAGAAAGAAAAAGAGTGCAAGTGGAGGGAGGAGCAGAGGGAGAGGGACAAGTGGACTTTGCGCTGAGCACGGAGCTTGACACAGGGCTGGATCTGATGACGCTGAGATCATGACCTGAGCCAAAATCAAGAGTCAGATGCCCAACCGACTGAGCTACCCAGGCACCCCCAGAAAGGCCATTTAAAGCACTGTATATTTTTTGATGAATGTGTGATTACTCTAGAACCCAATCTGATTTGATGACAAGAAATATTAATTATATACTACTATACTTATTTGACATATTAAATAAAGATTTAACTTTTTTTTAAATTGTAGCTATTGGGGGTATCAGGCCTGGCTCAATGAGTAGAGCATGTAGCTCTTGATATTGGGGTTATAAGTTCACATCCCACATTGGGTGCAGAGATTACTTTAAAAAATCTTTAAAGGGGGATGCCTGGGTGGCTCAGCAGTTTAGCGCCTGCCTTCAGCTCAGGGCATGATCCTGGAGTCCTGGGATCAAGTCCCACCTCGGGCTCCCTGCATGGAGCCTGCTTCTCCCTCTGCCTGTGTCTCTGCCTCTCTTTCTGTGTGTGTCTCTCATGAATAAGTAAATAAAATATTAAGAAAAAAAAAAAAACTTTAAAGGGATGCCTGGGTGGCTTAGTTGATGGAGTGGCCAACTCTTGTTTTTGAGTTAGGTCATGATCTCAGGGTTGTGGGATCGAGCCCCCCATAGTCAAGCTCTATGTTCATCATGGATTCTGCTTGTCCCTCTCCTTCTGCTCCTTCCCTCACTTGTGTTCACCTGCACACACTCTCTCTCTCTCTCAAATAAATAAATAAATAAAATCTCTTTTATTTAAATCTTTTTTAAAAAATTTTGCTTAAAATAATTATAGCTATTAGCTCCTCCTTCCTCATGTTTTCTTAGATAATATCTCTGAAAATAGACCCAGCAAAATGTGAATGTAGGAGAGACGACTAAATTACAGAAGTTTTTGGAACTACCAGCATGTGCAATCCTATTTTGGAGGCAGCCAGGCTATCTATTACTGGGAACACTTTGGGCACAGGGTGTTAAATGAGAGATGAAAGATGGCACATTGACTTGCTTCAGCCAGCACAGACCAAAGCTCTGAAAAAAGAATCCTGCCACCTACCTGCCCCACCCCCCCGGTACTCTCCCACCCAGCATCTTGCTCTTGGTGGGACTCATGCCAGAGGAATACTCAGTCTGACACTTCTTACCCTGTCTTACTTAGATTTCAGAAACCCAATAATTGAACTCCCTTAAAAATCCACCTACTTTTGTTTCTCAGAACTCCCTCCCCATTTCATTAAAGCCTCTGCTTTGTCCTATGAAGCAGGAGCCCTGTGGCCATAAGTCAGTCTGTGTTTTTGGTAAGTCACTCTGGCTGGTTGTAGAGCCTCTTCAGAGACATGGGGACACGGGGCCAAGGGAGAGGAAGCTCTTTTTGAAGATTCTTTCTAGCAGTATGTATGAATGATCTGGTGAAAGCTGTCAGTGCCTAAAACAGATGGGACAGCTAAGTGGAAAGACATACCCCAGAACGTTTACATTAGTTATCTGTTGGTGTTGGCATCATCAGTGATTTTAATTTTCTTTTTGCTTATCTGTATTTTCTGGTGTTCATTACAGGAAAAGGAACATGGTTGTCATCAATGTTTTTACCTTTCTCCTTCATTTCTCTTGATGGTGTAGCGTCATTAACAGATTTGGCACCCTTAAGCCCATGTTTGAAGGAGGGACTTGCTCAGACATGCTCCCATATGATCCCTCTCTGTTTAGACTAGATAGTTCTCCCACTAACAGAAGGATCGAGTCCATGAAAAGAAACTTTTTAACTAAGCATAATTTTCACATTGCACCTACCAATGTGAAAATCCCATCGGTTGTATAATTGTAGCAATTAAAATGTTGTCATTTAAACTCAGCAGTTATTACCATGGCAACTGTGTGTTGGGATTGTTTTTCCATCCCTTGCAGAATGGGCAGGGAGATGTGTGCCTCTTTAAATTGATAAAGTTTTTCATTGCTCTCTTTTTATCTGTATTTTCTCAAGGTTATTTTGGAAGACCAAACAATGGTGCTAGTCATAGAGTTGGCTTGCTGTGGCCTGATCCAGTAGGACTAGGAGGATTTAGAGATTTTAGGGCAGGGAGAGCCAGATATAAGGTCAGCCTCCCCGCTTCCGTTTTCCTTCCCATCAGCTTGATCATTCCACCTCTGGAGCATGGGGCTGCTGCTCCCAGGCCCTGCAGAAATGCTTTCCTGGGGGTTAGGAGGTTTCCTCAAGGAGACTGCAGTCATCAGTGCGTTCAGGGGGTTGGTGGCTTCCGGCAGCACCAGCAGGTCCAGTGTACTGGGCTTTGGGGGATCATATTTAGCAGGTTCCAGGGACAGCTAAGCATGTGAACACAAGTTAGATGTTGCATTTAGGGAGAACGGTTTCCAAATCTGCAGTCCTGATTTCACTGGTCTAGAATGTGCTCACTGTCCTTCAAGATGTAATAATTACTAAGTGTTGGGCTTTAGGGACCCATGAGAAATGATTGATATCATCCAGTCTTAAAATAAGGCTGAGAGTGAGCCTAAAAGGGGCTGGACTCAAACCAAGGGTGCTCTAGTAATCAGCCACTTGGGATCCCCTAGAGAAACCGAGGTTAGGGAGATGGAGGAATTTTCAGAGATGTTAAGCCCTGGGAGGAGCTGACAAGGAAAATTGCAAAATTTCTTCCTCTGCAAAGTCTTGAACTCCATTTGGACTATAAGATCAAATTTTTTTGCAAAAAGCAGAGGAACAGACTCAGAAGAACTCTCCTTACCTAAATGGGGATGCACGGGGCTAAAAAGGGCAGAAACCCCACCTGAGGAAGGTATTCTTATTGGAGGGGGAGCCGCAGGAGGGGAGGGGGCTGCTTCCAATTTCACCATTTTTTTTTTTTTCAAACCTGAAACAAATTTGATTTGAAGAGGACAGAAATCCTCCTTTCTATGCCCCATATCTGTTTCTTCCCTCGGTTTACAGCACTTCATAAATAAACCATCGCCAAGATAACACTGTGACTTTCTTCCCCCAGCTTTGCAATCCTGTAGCGTCAGAACAAAGACTGTATGTGTGTGTGTGTGTGTGTGCGCGCGCGTGTGTGTGCGTGCGTGTGCGCAAGAGAGAGAGAGAGAGGAAGGAGCTGGAGATATTTGTTTATTGGAAGAGAGAAAACGGAGATTAAAGCAGGCAGTGAGCGGGGAGCAGGGGAGCAGGTCGGCTCCTTCCTGGGGGCGCTGCTCCGTGCCCGAGCGGAGGCCGAGCGGGGCGCGAGGAGGATGCTGCGCCGGGGGATGGGGATGGGGATGGGGATGGGGATGGGGATGGGGGAGCGGCCCGCCGCCGCGGGAGGGGCTGCCCGGGCCCGGGAGGTGGAGGTGCCGCCCGGAACCTGGAGCTGCCGCTAACCCCGCTAACCCCGAGGAATGGTTTATGCTCCTCCACAGTAAGTGCCCCTCCAGCCCGCAGCTCAGCATATGGCCGAGGGGCCGCTGCTGGCCCTGTGTGTCTCGCTCTCCGCCTCCCTCGTTTTGGTTACAATAGGAGTGACCCAGGAGATGTGGCTGTGGAGGGTGTGCGTGTGCGTGTGTGCATGTGTGTGTGCGCGCGTGTGCTCAGCCATGGGGGCGGGGGATGGGTGCTCTCTCCCAGTGTCAGCTCCCCGTGGTGTCTGCAGTCAGCCTTTGACAAGCAGGGGAGAGGGGGGATGACGCTGTGCAGGGAAAATGGAAGTCCTCCTGTGACAGAAGTGCTTCAAAGAGGCGATCAGCTCAAATGTCTTGTAGTGTCCATGCCTCCAAATCAGGGCTTCAGGATTTTGGAGTAATTAATGATCTTACTATAAAGCTGTTCAGTCGTTTAAGAAAGATGCAGTTGTACAGAATCTGTACAATGTTTTCAGCAAGTGACAGCTGCCCCACAGGCTTCAGTATCTGTTTGTTTCAGCACGAATTCAGATACTTCGACCATCTCAGTTTTCCCTAGTATTTTTTTTTTTAAGTTATGCTGTCTACGTTGGCATGGGATTTTTTAAAAATTTATGGGACCTAGGGTCCTCATATTCTAACTGTCAACCCTTTAGCATGTAGAGAATAGGAGCGCAATGTAAATTATTCCATAGAAATGGAGGCTTTTAATACCAAATTCATCACACATTGTAAGACTTAGATCTGATACATAGATTGATATTAACTGGACTTGATTTTGTTTGGGAGGTAGAGCGGGATTCATAAGATAGATTCTGATCTATCACTATTAAAATAAAACTTTATTCACCTTATTTTCTGTGTTTCTACCCATAATCCCTGCAAAAGATCCTCTAATTCGTAGCTATTCTTAGCCAAAATTCTTATTTTTGTTTGGTTTCCTATAAAATGTTTTAGTTCTATCCAAGTCTTCCACTGATCCACACAGGTGAAAAACTTCCCCTTTGCACCTAAGAATGTTGTTTTTCCAATCCTCAGAATTGGAATTCAACTCAGGAAGTCACACCTATTTTTTTCCTGGAGAAATAGGACTTACTGAAATATATGTATGAGCAATGTTGCTGAGTGCACCTGGGTAAAATATGGGCAAGTGCAGAGATGGGGAGCTACATAAACAAATTGCCTCGGTGGTTGATGTAATGCAATATTGCGGTTGCTTCCATGTGCCAGCAGGCTGGATGCTGAATGGGTTTCCTTGTCTCCCAACATTAACTCAAGATTTAAATTTTTCCAGGAGCGATATTAACAAGGCCTAACATGGGGGTTGGTTGCCTGGGTTGGCAAATGACACACACTTCCTGACCTGGGAAAGGTGATAATTAGATTACAATATTTGTACAGAATAGAACAATACAAACAGCACAGTATATCTGATGGTTCCTAGAATAAGTTGTGGTTGTCTGAAAAAAATTTTTAAAATCACCATGCAGTTTTGGATATTATGCCTTCTGTCAGAGTTTGGGACCTAGAGGTTAGTTAAATCCTGATTTAACCTAATTTAATCTAATCCTGATTCATTAGATGAATTAGATGAATCTTCTGTAGCTTCTTCTGGCAACCTTTTCTTTTCTTTTCCTCCTACCTTCCCTTCCTCTTTAATTTGCCCTAAGTGTATGTGTAATTTGTGTGCTTGTTTGTCAGTATTTCACTTGCTCTATATGGAACCCCAAGGTATATAGGAGCATATATGGCTTGTAATGTGGCAGCAGATTGTTTTGTGACAAAATGGCTCTGGCTTTACCTCTTTCCTCTAATATATAACATAGCCATGTCTTTTATAAAAAAGACAAGTTTGAAGATATAAGTGAACATCATTTGCTCATTCAAAAGATGCTTATTGAGCACCTCTAAATTGCGTTATAATGTCAAAATTTGATCTAAATTAGATCATGAGCTCTGTGGGAATAAGACCTATTTTTTAGTTATCTCTTGAATCTTGGGAATCTGTAGAGGATCCAAGACCAAGCACATGTTAAATGCATATTGAAAGAAATTATGGAGGGGCAAATGTGGGTCCCCAAAGTATAGCACTTGGTGGATGGGCTTCTACCTCCAAGTGTATCCTGGAGCCACAAGTCTAGACTTCTGATCGTGTTCCCTAACAGCAACAAAAACTGTCCTGTGCCTGATATTCCTGATATTAGCTAACGTGCTAATGTGTGCACATTCGCGTGTGCAGGTTTAGATGAGTTGCCATGAAGACAGGGCTTAAGAACAGCAGCTCCGAACCAGAGTGTCCAGGTTGGAATCCTGCCTCTGCCATTTAATGACCATGTGACTGGGGCAGGTTATTTAATCCCTGTGCTACAGTTAACCTCATGTCTCAAGTGGAGATGCTAACAGTACTGATCTCATAGCATTGCTGGGAGGATTAAATGAGTGGCTAACATATAAAGCACCATGGGCCTGGCACAGGTAAATGTCAGCATGTTCTATAGTTGTTTCATATAGTAATAAAGTTTGTGAATTAGAAAGCATATCCAATGTGGACATTTAAAAAGAAAGGCATAACAGTAGAAAGTCTAACATTTTATTCCCATACTCCACTGGATTGTCGTAAGCGCTCCATTTTGGACACCACTGGCCCGGAATAGCATAGTCCTGGGGAAGCCAAGTAAATTATTCCTCCACCTGCTCCATACTTCTTCCCTCAGCTTATTGTACACTACACCCTGGGATTAACAGGATTCATGATCACTGCATCTCTGTGTTTGCACCCAGGTTCTGTTGTCTCTTGTTAGCTTCTGTCATTTAAAAAAATTTAAGGGGCATTTTGGCCCTTTCTTTTTAAAATAGACTGGGATTCTTAGGTTGGAGTAGGGTCAGGTACCTGATAGAGGGGGAAGTGGAGAGCTATGTAGGGGCCACTGAACTCGAGCCCCTCTCCCCATTTCTAGGAAGCTCTCAGGGCTGGGCTACTTCTCCTGTCAGAGCCTTCCAGAAGGGCAGCCTCTTGCTAACTCCATGGAAGATGCCTTGTCCCATAGGGCCTGGGGTTCCCAGCTCCTGTGGCATTGTCTAGTGTGTTCTTTCTGGTCCCTAGACAGTCAGGGTGACAAGATATTGGAGTGAGGAAGGTGTACCTGTAAAACCACAGGAACAAAGGCAGGATGTAGGTTTCAACTGCATCTAGGCCTGGCTCCAGATTCTGTTACTTCCTTTTTGATAAATCATCTTGTGGCTTTGAAGGGAACTCCTTGTGGTATTTGCAGTAAGATTGTAATATGGAAAAACTTACCACCGTGAAAATCATCTCGATCATGGTTTCTGGACATTTATCTCTGTTAGGCACTATGCCAAATACATTTCATGTGTTTATATCTCATTCAACCCTCTCAGCCACCCAAGGAAGGAAGGGATAACTACTGCTTTTCCAATGAGCTTAAATAAAGTCAGAATTCAAACCTAGGCCCTGACTGCAAAGACTGTGCTCTTTACTACCAGACTCCATGGCCTCCTCCTCAGCCTACCCACCTCATGGCACAGCTGAGAATAAATATTTATGAAAAGACTTTGGTAAGGTTCAATGCCTTATGAATGAGGTTTTATTGTAGCATCATAGAATTCCAGTTGGCAGTAATAAGAGCTAGTATTATACTGAGTACTTACTCGACACCAAAGACTTCACATACATCCTTTTGTTTCCATCTCAAAAGTACCTGTAAGATGGACAATTTTGCAGGTAACAAGGAAACTGGAAATCAGGAAAGTTAGGCTCCTTGCAGGGGTACAGAGCTCATCAGTGGTGCAATGGGACTTAGAGCCAGGTCTGTTCACTCCAGAACTCTAGCCTTATTTTCACCCAGGTATTACCATCTCCCTGAAGCTTGAGGGATCTCAGAAGCCTAACTAAAGCTGAGGATAAAGTAAAGTAAAAGGAAGTAACAGCTGAAGTAAAAGGATTTTTCCCTAAATCATAAAACTAGCTGCTGATAGAGCTGCAGCTAAAAGTCAGTCTCCGGGGTTGACTTGGTTGATTGTAGGATGGAAAAAATAAAAAAGAAGTAAAGATTAAAAACTAAAACACACACAATTCTGTGGTCTACTTAAATAATAGCATGTAGTGGAAGTGCTTGTACACATTTATTCATACAAAAAATGTTTGTCAAGACCTCCGCCCATGCTGTGCACGCAGAGGTAGCAAGCCCTGTGCACCCTGACTAGTGCGGACATGGTCATGATGGGTGCACGGCAAATGAGCAGTGAGATACAACACAGGGCAGGAGGCCCCAGGTACTGCAGAAGCATGTGGACAAGGGGCCCCCCAGTGTCTTTGGTGAGCAGTGGTAGAAGCTCCAAGAGTCGGGAAGGGGAGCCACTTTGCAGAGTGCCGGGATGGAGGCAGAGAGGCCACTGAACATTGATGACCTGAAAAGGTCAAGGTGCTTAACTGGTATGTTGGGGTAGGATGACAATTATGATAGCATTTGAGCATAAATGTATCAGACTTAACATCTAGAATATGCATGTTGGCCACAGAACCACAGCTGGCTGGGTCGGGGGTGGCAACGAGGGGTGTTCACAGGCAGTCCAGGAAGAGAGGACGGTAGCAGGGAATGTAGCGTGTTTCTGGCAAGTTGGAGCCAGTGCCTCACCTTCTCTTTCTAGTGCTGCAGGATGGAGTTCTGACAGCACCTTGTAACATGAGTATCCATAGGTGGGAACTTTGCATTGTAGCTATTTCTTCAAGTCTCTGGGATTCACAAAGATTCCCACAGATAAGTGCTCCTGGGTGGCTCAGTCAGTTAAGCATCCAACCCTTGGTTTCAGCTCAGGTCATGATCTCATGAGTCGTGAGATAGAGCCCTGTGTTGGGCTCCATGCTCAGCAGGGAGTCTGCTTGAAGATTCTTTCCCTCTGCCCCTCCCCCCACTCACATGCTCTCTCATTTTCTCACACTCCCTCTCTCTAAAATAAATAAATAAATCTTAAACACACACACACACACACACACACACACACACACAGATTACCAGAACAAGCCCTCACTCGCTTTAAGACTTCCATGAAAGCAGTTTATAGAAGGATCTTTTTTTCAGGATCTACGTAAAAATTATTTTCCCAGCAGCTGTGTCATTTCCCCTTGACAGTATGTTGATACGCCAGTGAGCTCACCAAATATACTGATGCAGTGTATGTTCATTCAAGTCTGCCCCATACTGAGTAGGAGGCAGATGATTTAGGACTATGTTTGTAGGTTATATTTGCCCTATTTCTCATCACACTCCCTGCTCCCCTTTTGGCTGATACAGCAGCCCTGTAATGGGCTGAGTGTATGTGTAAGGTTCCTTCAACCCCTTAGACTGGCCATGGTGGGCTTTAGCTCATGTTTTGTGCTTGCTCATGAGGAAGGTCCCATGAGAAGCAGCATAAGCCAGATAACACCAAATGAGCCAGGCATGTTAACATCTTTAAACCATCAGGGAAAGTCCCTGGCTGCTGCAATCTCGAGTATAGCCAAGAAAGAAACTGGACGGAAATCCAGTTAGTTTATTAAGTAAGTGTGGTTATGTTTTTTTTGTTTTGCTTTGTTTTGTTTTGTTTATTAAGATTTGATTTATTTACTTGAAAGAAAGTGAGAGAGAGAAGCATGAGCAGGGAGCCCAATGCAGAGCTCAATCCCAGGACCCTGGGACCATGACCTGAGCCAAAGGCAGATGCTTAACCAAGTGAGCCACCCAGGAGCCCCTTATATTTTTTAAAGATTTTATTTATTTTAGACAGTGTGCACACAAGCCAGGGGAGAGGAGCAGAGGCAGAGAATCTCAAGCAGACTCCACAGTGAAGGCAGAGCCTGACAGAAGGTTCAGTCCCACAACCAGGATCAAGACCTCAGACAAAACCAAAAGTTGGACCCCCAATCAACTGAGCCACCCAGACACCCTTAATATTATTTTTAGAGGGAAGTGTAGGTGCAAGAGGGTGAAGAAGTGGGAGAGGGAGAAAATCTTAAGCAGGTTCCACACTCAGCTCAGATCCTAATATGGAGCTCGGGACCAACCCTGAGCTCCACAACCCTGAGATCATGACCTGAGCCAAAAATCAAGAGTCAGACACTTAACTGACTGAGCTACCCAGGTGTCCCAAGGGTGCTTATTTTAACCTAGAGAGAATGAGATAGCATCTCTTTCCTCTGGAGCCTTAGAAAGATATACTGGATCTGAGGGTATCCCACTCTGGGAAGGATAGGACTTCATATTTGCATGAGTGGATTAATTCTTAGTCCATTTGAAAATCAACCAGACCAGCAATTTTGTAAAGTGTCACATATTCTGTGAAAACTCCCTATCTGTGTTGTGAGAGCTGTTCCTGCTATAAAATCATTAACAAACGTAAGTTGCTTTTTACCTTTATGACACCTTTGTTAGCACATTCTTGTCACCACTGAACGTTGGGCTTTTTTTTTTTTTTTTTTACCTCTTTTTCTCCTGCAAATATGTTTAGGGTGAAGAAGCTGAAGGAGACCTTTGCTTTTATTCAGCAGTTAGACAAAAACATGAGCAACCTTCGTACCTGGTTGGCTCGAATTGAGTCAGAGCTTTCTAAGCCTGTCGTCTATGACGTCTGTGACGATCAAGAGATCCAGAAGAGGCTTGCTGAGCAGCAGGTGAGGAAAGAAGCTTTTATAAGACTATAGGTGCCTATGATCTCTTCGAACTCAAACCTTCCCCGCATTGGCTCTGTCTTTTAGCATATTCACATTTCACTATATTGGTTTTTTTTCCAGAGAAAACTGACCACCTGTCTGTGTTCTTGTATGTGTGAGACTCCATCTCTTGTTTGCCCATCTTCCACCACATTCACACACCTCTTTGTGAAATACTTTGAATAATGTTTGAGAGATAGCTCTTAGTCTTAGTGGTAGATAAGGTGTTTTGCTTAGTTATTTTTTTTAACTTGGATCTTTGTTTTGTTTTGTTAATATGGTTTTAGAAGGCAATGAATTGAAAGAAAAGTAAATTTTCTAACCAAGGAAAGTTTTCATTGGACAACAGATCATCTGGTAGAGCTCCCCCCGCCCCCCCCAAAAAAACAAGATATAATAAGGAAGATGCTTAGGCCAGTAGCTTAGGAAGCCCCTCTTGCAGTATTCTGTGCATTTCTCTCATCAGTTTAGGCACCTTCTGAGCCGACCCTGGAAACTATACAGTGTGAAACCACGGAGTCCTGCCAGTGTCATTATCACATTAATCTGGTGGGTGCTCATTGATGTCACCGACTAATCAAATCCACTTTCCTGCCCTCCCATCAGCTTATATTCACATGTTCATTCTCCTATACAGTGCCTGAAACTTGTCTTTATTTTTAAAATTAAGTTTATAGTAGCCTTTCGGTAGTTTTTGTTCACCTTCATGGGTTTTTTCTTAGACCTATGAGCAGATTCTGTTTTGACCATATAAGCAGTATTGTTGTCATCAGGTTCTCAGACTTGTTTCTGTTTTCACGTTACTTCCAAACCCTTGGTGTTTGCTGTCTGTCAGCACACCAAGAAGATTCACCCACATGTAACAGCTACTCATAGAAAAAGAATTGGGTGCTGAAACTTTCTCACAGATTCAAGGGCAAAAGGTAATGATAAATTAATGACAACTTCCCCTGAGTTCAAGTTAATGCTTTTAATGGTAGTAAGTGATATCTCATGCTACCATAAAATAAGGCCAAGTATTTGATACTCCTCTTGACTTTGATCTTTATTCAATCTATTACTATTATAGTTTGTAAAGGATGCCTATTCTCTGACTTTCAACTTAATATGATTTAGTGATGCTATGAAGTAAAAATACTGGCTTGGGCACTTAGCCTAAATTTGGTAGAGGCCAATAATGTGTGTTAACATTTTATAAAACTGAGGTGTGCCAAAACATCATTAAATTGCAGAATGTGTATTCCCCAAAGGGTACAGTTTGGAGTAGCTGCCATCCTCTTGGCCTTGTTTTGGTCCTGTATTGAAGTGGCCCATAATTTCACTCTGGTTGATTTGAAGCTTCCCTCTTCATAGTACTCAGAATCACTGCCATGGAATTCTTGTCATAATCCAAAGCAAATTAAGGAGTTGGCGTTCAGGAATATCATTTCTGTAAAGAAGTTAGGTTTTCTATGATTGCTTTAACAAATTACTGCAAATTTAGCAATGTAACTCAAATTTATTATCTCACTGGAGTTCTGGAGGTCAGAAATTTGGCCAGGAGGCTGCCCATATTGCTTGGCTCATGGCCATTTCCTCCATGAGCAGAGCCAGCAACATTGCATCTGTCTGTGCTTTTCTTTCATGGTCCCTTCTCCCTTTGACTCATCTATGCCCCTCTGCCACTTTTTTTTTTTTTTTTTAAGATTTAAAAAATATTAAATTTTTTTTAAATAAAGTAAAAGTCTTTTTTTTTACTTTTTTATTTTTTTAAAGATTTTATTTATTTATTCATGAGAGACACAGAGAGAGAGAGGGAGAGAGAGGCAGAGAAACAGGCAGAGGGAGAAGCAGGCTCCCTGCAGGGAGCCCGATGTGGGACTCGATCCGGCACTCCGGGATCACGCCCTGCGCCGAAGGCAGGTGCTCAACCATTAAGCCACCCAAGCATCCCAAGATTTTACTTTATTTTAGAGAGAGAGAGTGCAAGCAGAGCAAGGGGCAAAGGAAGAGGGGAAGAGAAAATCTCAAGCAGACTCAGCAGAGCCCAACTCAGGGCTTGATCCTAGGACCCCAAGACCATGACCTAAGCCAAAACCAAGAGTCAGACACTTAACCGACTGAGCCACCCAGGTGCCTCCCCACCACTTTTAAGGACCCCTGGGATCACACTGGGCCCACCAGGATAATCCAAGATGTTAAAATCATCAGCTGATTGGCAACTTTAATTCTCTATTGGGATGTACCCCATAGTATTCACAGGTTCTGGGGACAAGGACATGGACATCTTTGGGTGGCCAATATTCTGTCTACCACGGATGTGCTGAGGAAACTTTCAGTATTTTTGTATTAAATTTTTTTTATACCAGGACCAGACCTTAAAGGCTCCATCAAAACCACAAAAAACCAATGTGTCACACAAAAGAAATATGTATGGGCCATTTAAAAAACAAAACAAAACCAACTTACTTGTGTTTCTATCACTAGTTAAATATGATAAGTTACATGATTGTTTACAGAAATAAGGCCTAAAAGCCTAGGATCATCTAGTAGCGCCTTCTGCAAAAGCCCCCAGTCCCCAAAAGTGATCCTCATTATGTTCCTGGGAGCCCCTGAGGGAAGAACTCAAACCTTATCAGAGTCCTTTTTGTTTCTCTTATGTAGAACTCCTTATGTAGTAAGGGTTATATTGTTATTTTTGTGGCATATATCATCTTCAAAATGCAAAGGAAATGGTAACAGCCTTTTAACACTTTTAAACCATGAACCACTTGCATTCAATCTTTGTGTGGGTGCCATATGGTGATGTGGGGCAAGAGTGCTCTTAGTTACCCTCATCCTGTAATTACCAATAACCCCCTTCCCAGCAGGTCAGTCTCCATAAACCAAGACCACTCTGCTCCACTGGCTGGTCAGCCCAAGCCCGTCCCCCAGAGCCGATCTGGAGCCACCTTCTGCCCCTCCCCACCCTGGGCCCACCCCATGTAATTTCCGGCCCCCCTCAACCTAGCTTTCTTCTTTTCTCCCTTTATCTTATTTTTCTGCTTCCTTTTGTATTCTCCTCTTTCCTGGTTGAGTTCTCCCCAGCTTCTCCCATTGTAGATCCTCCTCATCATCATTCCCCCCCACCTCACACCCGAACACAGTTCTTTCCCAGCTTCAGAGCTCTTTGTCACCTGCTCAGGAACAGAAACACAAAACAAACGGAAGCCCATTTCCAGAACTATTGGTAAAAGTCTTTTACATTGTTTTATGTTGTTTATTAAGTCCCATTCTTCAAATTGCACTTGAACAGTTCTTGAAATCTAATTATTGTGTGTGTTCCTGCCTCAATGAGAACTAGGGGTGAGATGGTTTCAGTTCATAAAATGTCACTCATTTAGCACTTAAATGGTTTGCATTTTTATTTTATTTTATTTTTTTTTAGGTTTTTTTTTTTTTTAGTTTTTTTTTTTTTTTGGTTTGCATTTTTAAATGTGGGCCACTACTTTATAATTTGCAAAGTAACCAGTGCATACTTCAAAATCAGTAGGTCATTCTGCAGAACTTTTAAAGTTTGTTTTAGAAATTTTGAAAATTTTTAATTTTTTTTGAACCAAAATGTTGATGATCTTTCATAAATTATCATAGAGCTCATTTTAAAAATATATTTTATTTATTTATTTGAGAGAGACAGAGTGTGAGAGAGAGAACATGAGTGGGGTGAGGGCAGAGGGAGAAGCAGACTCCAGCTGAGCAGGGAGCCCAAAGCAAGACTTGATCCCAGAACTCCAGGATCATGACCTGAGCTGAAGGCAGACGTTCAACTGACTGAGCCACCCAGGCTCCCACAGAGCTCATTTCTTGTTCCCATTCACTCTATGTATTAATCAGTTGTCTACAGCCATTTTGTTCAATATAAGCTGAATAAATAAGGTAGAGAAACTGTAATGAGTCTATTAAAATCTGCAGCATTCACATTTATCCTTAGACTAGACTTTTTAGTACTTTCAACCAGATCCTACCCAACCCAACCAAGTGAGGTCAGGAGCAGGTACCATTTTTCAGTTAAAATTGTCACTGTTATTAATTTAGCACCAATGTTAGGATTCCTTATTTACTTTAATAAAGTCAAAAGAGATATTTATCAATGCCAGTAAATTTTAGCAAAGTTCATGACAATTCCATGAGCCAACAAGAATTCTTAAAGCTTGAATTCCATTTGAACCTAGTAATTATAGGGGCACCTGGGTGGCTCAGTCAGTTAAGCATCTTGCCTTCAGCTCAGGTCATTATCCTGGGATCAAACCCCACATCAGGCTCCCTGTTCATGGGAGTCTGCTTCTCCCTGCTCGTACTCTCTCTCAAGTAAGTAAGTAAAATCTTTAAGAAAAAGAAAAAAAAAAACCCTTAGTAATTATAAAACTGATGTTTGCATAGACCCCAGGAAGACTTCTACCATTTTTCCTGGCCTGCAGAGCTTAAAAAATGTCACCGCATTCATGTATCTTCACAGGACACACAGGGTGACAAACTAAATACATTTTTTTTTCCTTTTTTAAAAAAAAAGTTTATTTTTTAGTAATTTCTACACCCAACACAGGATATGAACTCACAGTCTGAAGACCAATAGTCACATGCTCCTCCAAGCTAGCCACCTCTAGAAAATACATTTTCTTACTACAACTTTGTGGTACTTGTTTGTAATCAGTTAGGATCCTATTAAAAACTGCTTGAGTTTTTTTTTGTTTGTTTGTTTTTTTAAGAATTTATTCATGAGAGACACAAAGAGTCAGAGACATAGGCAGAGGGAGAACCAGTCTCCGTGTGGGGAGCCTAATGCAGGACTCGATCCTAGGACCCCGGGATCATGCCCTGAGTGGAAGGCAGACGTTCAACCACTGAGCCACCCAGGCATCCCAAAAAAAGCTGCTTGATTTAAAATGCCATTTGAGTATTAACGTTTTATTCTTTCATATTCACCTGGACAAAGAATGATCATAATTGTACATTTATCAGAAGAAAAGTAAGAAAATGTTAGTCTTATCTAATAATAGTCATTTCCAAAATTATTAAATATTGAAGTGACCTGGAGTGAACTTCATGTTGCCTTTCTACAGACAGTGGCAAAACAAAGAGGCTCCTCATCTCTCCCTCCTCTGACCCTCCTGTGGTGTGCAAAAGAAATATGCGCTAAGTGATACCTGAAAATGCCATGTTTATTATTAAACAAGTTTTTAGTTTTCCCCATAACCATGCATTGTCTCTTCATGAATGCTCTTTTTCCTGAATCTGGAAGCATTACTGTCACTCACCATCATAGGACAAGACTCCAGAGAGACCATGCCCCCTTGGTTGGACTCCATCAGTTGGGGAAGTGGGGTCTCTATTCCTAAACTCTTCCCTTGGGCCCATGGAGTCCTAGAATGGGTTCATGGAGAGGCCGTGGACAGTGTGCTGTTGTATGCATGATTTGAGGTGAAGATGGCACAAAGGTATCAGTAGCTTTAAGAATTCTGTGACCCTTAAAAGGTTAAGAGTTTTCCTGAAGTTTTAGGTCCTGCTGAAGAGACTCTCAAGGAAAATCTCCCAGAAGCCATGTCTGAATGGGAGACCCTTGCATTCAGGTGGTATGGAGTGGGTCCCACACCTCCCCAGAGTATGGGGGCAGTGGGCTCTCAGGAGAGGATGCTCCTGCCTTCCCACCCCTTCTAGGCAGTTCTACAAACAAGTCCCAGTTGTTGCCAGTGTTTAGGTTTTGTGTCAGGTGCTACAGCACAAGGTTGCACAGAGGTAAGAGAGACACAGTCATTGTTGCTGATCCTGAGGTGGATATGCCCCTGGACCACAAGAAAGGTGGGGGGCATGGAGATAGATCCTCCGGTGCCAGTCATTCCCCCCACACACATCCCCACCACCACCACCACCTCTACCTCAAAGTGCTCCTTACTCTATTACAACTTTAGGACCTGCAGCGAGACATCGAACAACACAGTGCGGGAGTGGAGTCTGTGTTTAACATCTGTGATGTCCTCCTGCATGACTCCGATGCCTGTGCCAATGAGACTGAATGCGACTCCATCCAGCAGACCACCAGAAGCTTGGACCGACGCTGGAGGAATATCTGTGCCATGTCAATGGAACGACGAATGAAGTAAGAATTGAGTGGCCCCTAGATGTTGTACACACGGTCAGCCACATCTCTGTACCAGGAACTGTGTGCTCTATTCACTTCACTTAAGGCTATGGGCAGAGAAGCCTCAGTAGGTGTGACCATGCTCATGAAATGAATTATTCAAGAAAAATATAATTGGAGTAACAGCTATCCCCAGCAGTTCTGTGTCTTGACATATAACCATGGCCGGCCACTGTGCTTCTGTGTCCCTAGTCACAAAGCAGTAGAGGAAAGCCCTGTCTCCCACCAGTTAACCATATGAAGCAGAAACTTTGAGGGACAGTTTCAGGAGGAAGGTATTCTGATCAAGAAGGGGATATTCTGGTTATTTCATAGAAGGAGGGGTATCAGGGCCCTCCCCCCCACCCCACCCCCAGCAAACAGTGCCAGTGCAAGGGTTGTTGGGAGTGGGACCAGTCAAGAGAGGAAAAAAAGAGGAAAGCTCACAGTTGAAATGGATGGCTTATATTGAGATGCTTACCTCCTGTCAGAATTGAGGAGACGTGGCGCCTGTGGCAGAAATTTCTAGATGATTACTCCCGTTTTGAGGACTGGCTCAAGTCAGCGGAGAGGACAGCAGCCTACCCGAATTCCTCGGAGGTGTTGTATACAAATGCCAAAGAAGAGCTGAAGAGGTTTGAGGTAAAGCCCCCGCTAGCCCGGTGTTCCTGATAACCAAGCCTCTAGGTGGGCTCCAAGGCAGCTCAGATGGCTTCCTCTTGGTGGCTGGCTTTCCCCACCCCTGGCCGGGGACGCGCAGTCCGCCACCTGCCAGCAGCTGCCCAGACGGCTTTGCCAGACAAGACCGAGTCATGCCCAGCGGCATGCAGTGAACTCGAGAGCCTGTCCTTTAGCATCAGAGCAGGCGAGGTGGGCTCTGTTGCCATTTTGGCCCGGGGATCAACCTCTCGAAGCAGGCCGCCCGCGGCCGGGGAGGGGGCACGCCGGCCTTGGCCCTGACGCTCCCCTGTGCCCCCCTGTGCGCCGCAGGCCTTCCAGCGGCAGATCCACGAGAGGCTCACGCAGCTGGAGCTCATCAACAAGCAGTACCGGCGGCTGGCCCGGGAGAACCGCACCGACACGGCCAGCAAGCTGAAGCACATGGTGCACGAGGGCAACCAGCGCTGGGACAACCTCCAGAAGCGGGTCACGGCTGTCCTGCGGAGACTCAGAGTAACCTTCTCTCCGTCACCCGCCTTACCCGTAGGCCGTCAGGGAGAAGCGATAGGCGATACCAGGCTTGTAGCGAAGCAATGGGTAGATTTCAGTTCAGGCCTAAGGTATCTTAACGTTCTTCCAGCCGGCCTTCCCTTTGGTCTAAGCCAAAGCTGCCAGTGTTCATGGTTTGTTTTGCTTTGTTTTGTGTTTTTTAAGAGGTCGTTTGCCCAAGAATAGGCTTGTTAGGCAGGGCCTGTGGTACTGAGCACATCTTTTTCCAACTTCTGTAAACCCTAAAAGTTTGCACGTTGGCTCACAGACTGTCCAGAGTCTAGCCCACTGCCATCACCAGGTCAGGCACAGGGGCCTCCGAGCCTGGAACGAGGCCCACCTTGCCCATCTGCCTGTTTTTGTGTGTTCCGCTGGTTCTTGCCGTAAGAGATGTAGACAGAGCCCTCTGCATTGTGGAGCTTGGAGAGCATGATTATTCTCCAAATTTCAGAGCACGTTGACTTAACCTTAAAGGCTGGTTTGATTTTTGAATATAGACATTCACCTAAGGTTTCCGTAATGCAGGAGACATGATATGTTAACCTTTGTAGGTCTAGGTGTAAACTGACAGGGCCAGGGTGGTTTGTGACTGCAGGAAGTAATTTCAATCCCTGCTTCTGTCCTCGGGGCAGAACACTCTTGAAATCCTTCTAAGATGATGAGAATCTGAATTTATTTATTTATTTATTTATTTATTTATTTACCCCTGAGGGAAAAAATGGGCTAACTTTTCAGACAACTGAAAAGACAGCTGCATTAATTTCTTGATCTCCTGCTGATTAGACTATGACCAGGGTAGACCTTCATTTGGCACTGAACACTGTTTGTCTGAGAATCAGCTGCCCATCTGTGAGGTGGTAACCCAAGAGACATCCTTAATTGGAGGCGATAAATCTAGGTCTTCTTTCTTGGAGGGAGCACATTCAGGATTAGTTCACAGAAGGCAAATGGGGCATTAGGCCAGGCTTCACCCTGAGATCAGTACTTTTCCATCTTGAAACTAAATATTTTGGTCAAGCAACAGCTTCCACAGAAGGCTAACAAGGTAAAAACACCCCAAGGTGCCTGGCCAGGACTTTGAGGGGGTTCCTCAAAGGGCAGGTTGGGGAATCACTGACTTAGAGAATTATAGAATTTCAAATGCTGAAAGGACCTGTGACATCATAGTCAACATCCCACACCCTGATTTGCCAGTGAAGACACGAAGACTCAGAGAAGTTGGGGGGGTGGCTTGTTTGTTATCACACAGCCAGGACCAGGAGCCAGGCTCCTGACCCCACACTGACCGCCCAATGCCCTGTGGGCCTCCTGGGGTACCCTTTCCTCTCAGAAATAACATTGCTGTCTACTTGAACTGTCTTGTGCCATCAAAACAAACATATTTTCCACCCTTTCGCAGCATTTCACCAACCAAAGGGAAGAATTCGAGGGGACCAGGGAGAGCATTCTTGTGTGGCTCACAGAGATGGACCTGCAGCTGACCAACGTGGAGCACTTCTCAGAGAGTGATGCTGATGACAAGATGCGCCAGCTGAATGTAAGGCCTTTTTCTTTGGCTCCTCTCAGAAGAATGCACCTTTGCCCAGGAGAGCTGGCCAAGTACAAACTTTACCTGATACCCTAAGAGCAGATTCCAGAATTGTTAAAAGCAGCCAGCTCTACCCACGTGTGTCCTGCGGGGTTATCATGAGCGAGGATACTATTCCTTAGTCAAGTGGTCATTTAGAACAAGACTCTTTATTCTTTTTCATTTATAATCAACCACGGGAAGAATGCTCTCTAGGTTCCAAACAGAAACAATTTCATAAGATGCTCTTTCCCCAGCTCTTGGAGTCTGAGTGCAACATGTAGCATGTGACAGGAAGAAAATCTATATCAAGAGGGGGACCAGTGGGGTACCTGGGTGCTCAGTTAGTTAAGCATCTGCTTCAGCTCAGGTCACAATCACAGGGTCCTGGAATCAAGCCCTTCATCAGGCTCCCTGCTCACCAGGGAGCCTGCTTCTCCCTCTCCTTCTCTTCCTGCTTATGCCCTCTCTCTTTCTCTCATTCATACACTCTTTCTCTCAAATAAATAAATTTATTTAAAAATAATGTTTTTAAATGGAGCTAAGAACAGATCTCTTCTGCTCTCCCAAATATCTGTATTTCACTTTAATTTCACCATAATTCCCTCCTTGGCTTTTACAAGCAATTGAAAAATAGAAGTTTGCCTTCCCTAATATAATGGCACCAATGAGATGATTATTGTGTCAGCAAAAGCAAATGCCTGTGGGTGGCTTATTATGGGAAATTTTCTGTTTCCACCAAGCATCAATAAGACAAGTTTTCTCCCTCACACCCAATAACAGTAAATGCCTATCCCTGCCACACTTTTAGAATTATCTTGATTGAAGAAGTCCATGCCCAGAAGGGAGAGGGGAAAAAATAACAAGCAGTCATTTTAAATTATGAAATCTTTATTGTCACTTTGTTAAAAATTGACAAAGCTAGAGTGCTAGGTTCAGGAGCGAGGTAGCAGTGACGTTTGGATGCTCGCTCTATGGCCCTGTTAAAAGAGGCCAACACTGGATCCTCGGGGAAACTTTCCTCCTTTGCAATCCTTTCTTTCTCATGTTCTAAATAGGGTTTCCAACAAGAAATTACATTAAACACCAACAAGATTGATCAGCTCATCGTTTTCGGGGAGCAGCTGATACAGAAGAGCGAGCCCCTGGATGCCGTGCTGATCGAGGACGAGCTGGAGGAGCTGCACCGGTATTGCCAGGAGGTCTTTGGCCGGGTCTCCCGGTTCCACCGCAGGCTGACCTCCCACACTCCGGTAAGTGGAGCGCCACCCGCGCTCCGAGGGCCTCCGGGCTACTGAGACTTGACACTTGACCAAATTTGTAAAGAATGAGAGATCTATGGAACAGTCAGCTATGATGTATTTTATGGTTAAAAGGGGGGCAGGGGAGGATTTTTAGTTTCATTTTGGCTCTATTCCCATGGAGTCCTACTTACTTAGAGGCTCCCACCCCCAGTGGAATGATGGCACTTCCGCAAGTCCTTGATCCTCTTACCTGTTATCCATGTGTTCTCTGTACGGGGCTTTCCCGACGTGTCTGTATCCTTAGGATACGGTGGTATGTGTTCTCGTTTTGCTTATAGTAGTAACTTTTCTGCTAGTGTCTGGAAGCTTTTAACATTTGTGCCTTTCTGGTGCTCTGTTCTCACCTTTGAAGGGTCAAAAGCACCAGTTTTCCAAGGCAGCTGCAAAGTTTCCCTTGACAGAGGGACCTTTTAGGAAGTTCAGGTGGAGTTCAGGCTATTCTTCAACGTTCGTTGCCTTCGTGCGCCAGAAGCTTTAATGATGACCCTATTGACCAACACAACTGGCCGCTTTCTCCTCCTCTGGGTCCCCAACTGGCTAACTTGATAGTTATTTCTTCATCAGACCAGCCTTAAAAATTAGGGTATAATTCCCTCATTCCTAAACATAGCAGTTTATAGTCCTTTTTCTTAGACTGAGGCATTACAGCATAGGGAGACCAAGGTTCTATATCCTGAACAATAAGATTGAGGATAAGAAAGAAAGAACCCTCTTAATGGTCTTTACTTTTTCTTTTTTTTTTTTTTTTTTTTTTTAATTTAAATGATCTGCTTGTTGGTGTAAACCTGCCATTAACTGCCAATGAAACTTTGGCCACCATATCTTATTCTCTGTATAAACGTTGCTTACCTCAGATCACCAAACTTCAGATTTTTCCTAGGAAAAATACAGATTCTAGGCCTCACGCCAGAGAGTCCAAATTAGAATAAACACAGATAGGCCCTGGGAACCTGATTCTTTTCTAAAGCTGCCGCAGAAATGCCAATGGCAGCCATTTTCAGGCACAGCTAAGCAGACAGACAGACTCCCAGCGCTCCTCACACCCACCGCAGCCTATAATCTGGTTCATTCTGAAAACCAGACATCCCTGCTTTTAGGGATTGGAAGAAGAAAAAGAGGCCTCAGAGAATGAAACGGACATGGAGGACCCCAGAGAAATCCAGGCCGACTCCTGGCGTAAAAGGAGAGAGAGTGAGGAGCCCTCGTCTCCCCAGTCCCTTTGTCACCTGGTGCCCCCGGCGCCGGGGCCTGAGCGGTCTGGCTGCGAGACCCCTGTCAGCGTGGACTCCATCCCTCTGGAATGGGATCACACAGGGGACGTAGGGGGCTCCTCCTCTCACGAAGATGACGAGGAAGGCCCATACTACAGCGCGCTGTCAGGTAATGGCCTCAGGTCTCCAGAGCCCTTGAGGGTGACCCACCTGGTTATGTTTTTAGCACCTTAGCAAGACGGCCACCTCTGGATGGCCCAGAGTCCAGCTCATGGCTGACCAGACCTCTGTGGCTTCTTGTGTTCTATCCTGCCCACTTTGACTTACCTGAGAGTGGCTCATCCCTATCACAGGCAGAATGAAAGGGAAAAAGAAATGAAATTCACCTTGGAACAGGAAGGCTATTCCCTGATGGCTCTGGCTGTTTGGGAGGCTCATCAGTGAACTTTTCAATTTAGTTTCTCAGAGTTCGGTGGATCGTGTCTGTTCTTTCTGTGGACTTTCCCCACTCCCGCTACTGCTTCAGTCAAGAGTTGGCTGGAAAAAAAAAATCCTTTTGGTTTTTTCAAGTTTTCTAATAAAACAGATAAAGGGTAGTTACTTTTCTTCTCCCGCTGACAATGTTTCTATGTTTTAACTTAATACTTGGGCATTCATCTACAGACTGCAGTGAGGAAAATGACATTATTCTTTTTCAGATGTAGAAATCCCTGAAAATCCTGAGGCATATCTTAAAATGACCACAAAAACTTTGAAAGCATCTTCTGGTAGGCCCCTGCCCGTGCATGTGTCTCAACATGGCAGCGTCCTGTGGCGCACACTGCATCCTAAACCTCGCTCCCATGTCATGTCTGACCTTTGCCTTCTGTGGACACCATGCACCTTGGTCCTTGTGTCATGGTGTATTTACACTGCCATACTCACACGTACCTGCGTGCTCCTGACAAAACCCTGGCCAAAAAAAAGCAGTCTCCATGCCACCCCTCTCTTACCCCTCAGGCCTGTGCGGAAGGGAATCTTTCATGGTGCCTTTTAAAATGTTTATTTTCCCCCCATCTAACTGAGGTTCTTTGGCATAGGCCAAGCTTTCTTCATGGTGGCTTGGTTTGGAACTACTTCCTTCCTTGCTTATGGTGTTTCCTGGGAAGAAGATGGGTGGGTGGGGGTAAAGGTACTGTTGCATTTGCCACAGGAGAAGAAACTTTCCTTTCCTTGACTTGCAGCTCTAACCTTCGTTCCCTGTCCCATCCCATGTGCAATAGTGGGGTAGACCCACAAGTGGCCCTTTGGTCCCCAAGTCCATCCTGATGCTCACTCTACCCCTCTCCTGAGAGGCCTTCAGTCCTCTTGGCCCCCAGCTCCAGCTTTGCTGCCAGTGTCCCCACCACTAGATGTCCTGGCTCCAAAATGCCACTCATCCTGCAAAAAATCATATGTTTGTTGTGCTCCATTGTGAACCCATCTAGTGAAGGTACAATGCTGCTCAGTTGCATGACTCTCATTTCATTCCCTTCTGGGACATACTGACATTTTTGCAAACATGCATGCTTTGCAAGGAAAGCTGCAGAACTCATATTATACTATAACCTGATGCCATGTTACCCATGACCTTTTTTGTGTAACTTAATATGAATCCTTTGCTTAGAGAGAACAGACTGTCACTTGCTGTATTTTGTTTCAGGTAAATCCATTTCTGAGGACCACTCATGGCATGTTCCTGACAGCCCTTCCTGCCCCAAGCATCACTACAAACAAATGGGAGGTGATAGGAATGTACAAACCATCCCCTCAGATTCCAGCACCCCTTATAAACCGGCCTATGTAAGTCTGGGCTGCACTGAGAACATAACTCAAGTGCATGATTAATAGTTAAAGTTTTGAAGAGAGGGAGGGATATTGGTGTGTGCTGTACGTGCTTGCTTTCCACATGGATTTTGAGCTGGTTTTCCCATAGTGATAGTATCTCTGCTGACCTGTCCATACATCATTAGAACCCTGGCAGAACAGATTAAAGACTGGCTTCTGGCCAAGAACAGTTTTTGTGTGTATTGACATGATGGGGCAGTGATTATTACTGTTGAGCCAGTCATCCGTGTGAGTAGTGGGGAAGCAAAGCACTGGCTTTCCCAAGCTGCTCTTGAGCTCCCAAACTGTGTTCTGTTTACCTTTCAACTATGCATCCTATTCAAAACATTGTGCCTTCATATTTAGAAAGATTTGACCGTGTTTTATGGTAGACGTGGGTTTGATTCCTAACCCTACCAATAAACTGCTCTGGGGCCATAGCACTTTGTCTTGCCTCTGTAAGCCTTCCTTGCCTGAGGCTAAACCTACTGTACCTAATCGTTGTGGGAACTGATTTGTACAAAAGTATGAAGAAGACCCTGCCAAGTGGTCACTGTTACTATTATTACTATTACTACCATATATGGTTTGTCGTTGTTTATAAGAGTGACTGTTCCTTCTTCATTATGTTTTCCTCAGGCAACATGAGTCTTTGGCATGCTCTGGCTACGCAGCTGTTGGGGGCAGCCAGCCTAGGATTTAATGTTGGCTCCAGATCATCCCTAGTACAGGGAATTAGTGACAAGCGAGTTGAAATTAGGATGTCTGTGTGCACTTTTAATAATCATCTTATAGAGAAACCAGAAGCAGTGTGAGCAGCACTGGATTAGTCTTCAAAGTTCCCTCTGTGTCTAAGAGTGAATATTGCTGGATAACTGGAGAAGATTCTAGCAATACAGACAGACCCAAGTCATTTGATAGTGGGCTGCCATGCCCAATTCAGCAGCTCCTCCTCTTGCTTAGCAAGCAGTTGTCAGTTTTAGTCTGTCCCTTTGGGATACAGAATAAGACCTGACAGTCTGAGGGAGAGGGACCCCAGCACCTCACCTTTGCTTTGGATCCAGGGCCACCTGGTTTGGCCTCTCCCAGTGATTATGCTTGTGTTCTTCACCTGGCCAGTTTTAAAAGTTCCACTGATTTTGTGTGTGTGTGTGTGTGTGTGTGTGTGTGTGTGTGTCTGAAACTAGGCATGTCACCAGAAATCTGAAGAGGTTTATTTTTTTTGCATTCCACACAAGTTGGCCATATGGACACAAACCAAAGAAAGCTTGGCTTTTCTAAAAAGGATACATTTATTTTTGGAAAGGCCTGAGATAATAATAGCCCAATGAGCTCTGTGCTAATAGAAGAGTCAATATGTGCAGTGAAAGATAAATGCTTGGTAATGAATGGCCCCAAGAGGCAGATTTGTCCTCTATGTGTTTCCAATTCCTGGTGATAACCTGCCAACCAGCTCTAGAGAGCAACTGGGAGGGAGTACTGAATTTTGCAAAACACTGTACAAATGTGAAAGTGCACACAGTAACAGCCTGGCAAAAGTTTAAAAAGTTTTTAACTTTTTTTGCATGGTTCATTTGAGGAGTGTTAGGAAGCCCCAGATTAGGCCATTTTATTTCCAACACTGACATCTCACCTGCTTCCCCACCGTCTTGGCCTTTACCAAGGCTTTATTTCTGTTGTTAGCTCTGCTTACTTATAAATGCACCCAATACACTAAAAACTTCCATATTAATAGCAAGTTACCCTTCAAAGGAAAGAGATCCCGTATCTTCATTTCCTACCTGTTACTATGAACCAAGTTAATCTTCACACAGCTGTTGAAATTTTATGAATGGTAATGTAAAAACTGGCTTATTCTAGGTAAAGCTGCTGCTATCCCCAGGCACTGATGGTGGTAAAGAAGGCTCCAGAGTCTTGAATGGCAGCTCACGGCAGGAAGACAAAGGACTGGCCGCTCTCACCAGGCAGCAGTCAGGTACAGTTAAATTAGGCAGTTTTTAGGACAGGCAAAGGCTGTATTTTGAGTTAGCTGAGCTTTTACTTTAAGTCATTGTTCAACAGAACATTAATTAAGAATTGAACAATTAGGAGTACCTGGATTGCTCAGTGAAGCATTCAACTCTTAGTTTCAACTCAGGTCATGATCTCAGGGTCATAAGATCCAGCCATGTGTGTGTGGATTGCATGCAATGTAGAGCCTGCTTATTAATATTCTCTCTCTCCCTCTGCCTCTCCCCACCTTTAAAAAAAAAAAAAAGAACAACTATAATCTACCAAAACAGCCTATAGCAGTCAATGTTACTTTAGAATCAGCTGACTTATGGGGCACCTGGCTGGCTTAGTCAGTAGAGGGTGCAGCTCTTGATCTTGGGGTTTTAAGTTCGAGCCCCATGTTGGGCATAGTGATTACTTTAAAAGAAATTTTTTAAAAATGCAGAAACAGAACCAGCTGATTTGTATTTATGAACAAATTCCTAAGCTGTTTACTTTCAAAACTATTCTTCAAATATTAACAGAATGAGCCTCTTATGGTGAAGTGCATGTTTTAATGATGTCAATTATAAGTAAAGATCAGACATGTAGACGATGACCAAAGGGTTGCCAGGTGTCTCCTCACAAGACAGGTTCAATGATTTTAAAAGTAATTATTCAACTAAGCCAAAAGTCAAACTAATAGCATTGACTTGATGTTTTATGAACCAAAAGACAAAGTGCCCTAAAAACAGCATCAACTAAAATGCTGAACGTGGGCCCGCAGTGCACGTTGGCAATACCATTGGGTCTCCTGCCCCCCGCTCCCCAGCTCATTCTAGCCTTTGTGGGAAGGTTGTGGCACAAGCCTTGAAAGAAAGCAAGGGAAGCATGCTATTGCATCCTTCCAGGGGAAGTGAGGACTCCTAAACCTGAGCCCTCAGCAAGGAGCATCCCCTACAGGTTTTGTCACCCTGATCCTGGACTAAGTTGGAGGCAGAGAGATCTGTCAGCACTATTGCTTCTTTTCATCAGTGACTTTTTATTCCAGGTGCCTTTGACAGATGGGAGCTGATTCAAGCACAAGAACTTCACAATCAACTCCGAATAAAACAGAACTTGCAGCAGCTGAACTCTGAGATCAGTGACATCACCACTTGGCTGAAAGAAACTGAAGCAGAGCTAGAGACATTAAAGGCGGCAGAGCCTCCCTCTGATATCTGGGAAATGCAGCTCCGAGTGAAGCGGCTTAAGGTGAGGGGCAGGCATGGAGGGAAGAGGGATTCAGAACGTGCATGTGGACACTTGCTGGGCAGGGCCAGCAGGGCACATCTGTCAGTGGTGCAGGTGGCACACTGCAGACCGGTATGGGAGCATTCTGGCCCATTCCACTTCTGAAACTGGCAAGGACATGGATGTAGGTTTTTGTTTTCATTCAGAACAGTGTCTGCATATGATCCCAAAGGCCAAAGAGGCGCTGGGGAGGTGCATCTCAGATCCCCTGTGACCCGCCTAGACTCATGGAGGTGCTAATGACCACTGCCAGGCAGCTTAAAAACACCCTTCCAAACTGTGCTGTCCACTCTGGTGGTAAAGTGTTGAGGATGAGGAGAAGGACCAGCTCACCTACTGATGGATTCTGTGGCCTGATGTGGTTACTCTGTTATACAGGATTTGTCACCCACATATTCTGCCATTACCCCACCAGAACTGGCCAGGGAGCCCGGGAGAAGAGGCCATTAGAGCCCTGCACTTGGAGGGTCCCCTGAGCATGAGCCTGAGCTCCTAAGATAACCCAGGGCAGGGGTTCGGGGTATCCAGTCAGTTTTCACATTGGTACTATTATTTTATGCACTAAAATATCTAGAATTACTGTTCATGCTAAGGAATAACACTTCTCTGATATCTAGGAGCATGTGCAGGATAACTATGTGTCCTTCATCTAGAAGACTTTTAATCTAGTCAAAAAATAAGCCCACCAGGGCTCAGGGGGTCTTTTCACGCCTCTGGTTGAGTTGGCCAGCCAGCAGACTGGCCTCTGCTTTCAGCCTGGCCAGCCAAGGTCACTGACCTTGTAAGACAGCTCCTCACCTGATGCTGCTCAGCCAGTTACAGGCAAGGTCACTCTTGTTTCTGTGGCCACGGCTTAGAGAAGTGTTTGGCAGATCCATTCCCCACTGAGGTTCACATGAACCCGACGTCACTATTTTCAGGATGCTTAACCCAGTCCTTTTCCTCTGCGGTAGGAGATCTTAAAAGCCTTTGACACCTACAAGGCTCTAGTGGTCTCCGTCAACACGAGCAGCCAGGAATTTCTGCAGACTGAGAGCGCGGAGTCCAACGAGCTCCAGAGTAGAGTTGGCCAGCTGGGGCTGCGCTGGGACGCGGCACAGGGAGCTGTGGAGAGCTGGAGAGAGGGCTTACGGCAGTCCCTCATGCAGTGCCAGGTATGCCGGCACCTAGGACCCGGTCCTGGGCACAGCCAGGCCCACGTGGGTGGGAGAAGCAGATATTTTTATCATGGGGCTGCTTTGGCACAAATATGGCTTGTGTTAGGGAAATGTGCTTTACCATTTGTTTCCAAGAGGCCCAGCTGCTGTCCCTGAGACCTGCCACTTACTCTGTGTCTCCTGTTCTGTTGCCCTGGCCCATTCCTTGCATAAGGGTTCCAGAGAGCATTCCAGTAGGTCAGAAATGCCACCCCACATGGCCCCATCTCTGTCCTTTTGCCAGGACCATATAGACCTGGCCCAGAGAAGGAGTGGTTCAACCCAACTCTAGAGCTTTAGTAGCTGTGTGACTGGGCAAATCACTGTGCCTGCTAGACCTCTGTTTCCTTATCTAAAAAATGAGAATAATGTTAGTCTTTACCTCGTGAGCTTCTTTTTAGGACTAAATTCGTATAATCTTAGCCCAACACTGAACACATGGTAAATGCTCACTCCGTGTTAGCTCTGACCCCATCTTTAGGAACACAAGCCCACCGGCAAAACCCCGCGCAGCCCTGTCCCTGGGCCACAGCCTGCCCTATTGAAGTGTCTCCCTTTGCCACTGAATCCAGCAGATTTGCTGAGTAATTTGCGTTGTCTATGTAATAGCCACGGTGGGGAGCATTCTGAAACCCTGCCTTTCTACTAGCCTTTTTCACTTGACAGAATTTCACATGCCTCCCAGGACTGTATCCTCTCTTCTGCTTTCCCTTTTCCTTGTTTTGGGGCCCTGGCATTTCATTTAAATCTGGCCCTTTGGGATCCCTGGGTGGCTCAGTGGTTTAGCGCCTGCCTTCGGCCCAGGGCGTGATCCTGGAGTCCTGGGATCGAATCCCGCACAGGCTCCCTGCATGGAGCCTGCTTGTCCCTCTGCCTGTGTCTCTGCCTCCCTCTCTCTGTGTGTCTCTCATGAATAAATAAATAAAATCTTTAAAAAAATAAAATAAAAATAAATCTGGCCCTTTTATTCACTGCACAAATACAAGAAGAGTAAATACTATGAAGGCCCAAGACGCTGCTTCTCAGCACACCTTCCTTTACAGAAGAGGCAGTGCCGTGATGTGTGTATGTCTGTGCTGTTTTTTTTTTTTAAAGGACTTCCATCAGTTGAGTCAAGATCTGTTGCTATGGTTAGCAAGTGCTGAGAGCCGGAGGCAGAAGGCTCATGTCACTGACCCAGAGGCCGACCCACAGGTCCTCCTGGAGTGTCAGGGAGAACTGATGGTAAGTTTCTTCTAAGGGGGACCTCCCTTGTCACTGACCTCCATCAGGTGAGCCCTTAGGTAGCCTCACCTAGTGTTCCTGGGAATGATGCCAGTGTGGCGTTCTGCACTCCTGCCTGGCTTGGTACCTATAAGTAGTTCTGAAGCAGAATGACTTGCAGGACGAGCCATGGCCAAAAGTAAGAAGTCTCTTAGACTCCCAGGACTTGGGGACATAGGTGTTTAGCAATATCCTGAGATACTTAAGGCCATTTGATTAGAAGTCTTTTCTCCATTGTGAATATGACTCATTCAGGGGAAAATATGCTCAATTACTCGATAGACACAAATGAGCTGTATAAGTTTTCTAAATCCACTATAGAAAAGTCTTATTTCTTGAAGGGTAGTTGTGTTGTGTTGTAATTTAAATTTAATTAACATATAATGTATTATTGGTTTCAGGGGTAGAGGTCAGTGATTAGTTATGTTTTCATATATTTATTTCACTAACCAGGTGACATTCTTATCCATAAATTTGTATGTGGTTCAATTATAAAGTACTGGTTATTATTTAATAAACATTCTTATGCTAAAATCTTTGTAAAGTCCCACTCTCAAGAGCAGCACTCTTCAACAAACTTTCTGCATGAAGGAAATGTTCTGTGTCTGTGCTCTCCAGTATGATAGCTGGAGGTGGAGGTGGCTGTGGAGCAGTTGAAATGTGGCTACTGTAACTCAAACTGAATTTTTCATTTTAAATAGCCCCATGTTGTCTAGTGGCTATCATATCGGACAGCAAGCAAGGGGATCAACAATTCAGGCTAATTTGACACATGCCTTTATTTCTTGAGCTGCTGTTTCTCAACTTGTCCAATTTAGATGTTTCCTTGACTTCCTCCTGCAGTGGACCAAAGTCCCATCTTCCACTTACTTCTTTCCTCTAACTCCTCCAGCATTAAATTGTCTTCAGAATAAGGAGGAGTGGAAAACAGTATAACATACTTGCTGCCCAAATGATGCTGGGCTTGAAGACACCCACAGGCACACATAAGCAGAAGATTCTGGAGTTGACCCCCGCCCCTCATTCATCCTGAGCTTTCCCAGCACTAAGAAACCCTCCTCTGGCCACACTAAGCAGCTGTTTCATACATTTTATTTATAGCAACTGGAAAAGGAGCTCGTGGAACGTCAACCTCCAGTAAACACTTTACGAGAGATTTCAGACAGTCTTCTTTCTAAGGGGCATGGAGAAGACTATATTGAGGCTGAAGAGAAGGTACATGTTATTGAGAAGAAACTCAACCAGTTACTGGAGCAAGTGTCCCAAGATTTAATGTCCTTGCAGGGAAGCCAGGTGCGTCCACTTACAGCTTTTTTTTTTTTTTTAAGTGCTGTTATTTGATAGAGAACGAACACAAGCAGGGGGAGCAACTGGCAGAGGGGAAAGGGAGAAGCAGGCTCCCTGCTGAGAAAGGGGACGATCCCAGGACCCTGAGGTCATAACCTGAGCCGAAGGCAGATGCTCAACTGAGTCCCCCAGGCCTCCAACTTGTGCTTTTAAATAGAAAGATGTCTGCTTAGATATGAACAGGAAAGCAGTATGGCAGCCTTGCTGCAAGAGGGAGGCCGTTAGCACGTGGGCTGAGCAGTCTCCAGTCCTGTCCCTTACTAAAAGCTGTGGGGCCTTAAAAAGTTACACTAGCTCTTTGACGTTGTCCTATCATTTGGAAGGGGAAGACAAGAATGTAGTATCTACATATTCATATGGCTGGCCTATGAAAAACAAGTCTAATCCCTCTATCATCTCTGACCTGCCTTCATGCTGAACAGAGCCCTCTTCACTGTCTTGGTCACTGTCCCCTGACCCCCCCCCCCCCCACCCAGTTCTCTATCTTCTCTTTAAAATGTGATCCAAGTCTGAACAAACCCAAGCTATGGCCTCATCAGACTTAGGGCAGGCCTGCCCTCTCCGTTCTGGAGTTACATTTTTGCCCATGCAGCCGAGGCTTTGGTGTGTTGGTGGCCATGTGATTACATCAGCACATCTGAAGCTCACTGTCCAGTGATCCTGTCCCTCTTGCTGCAGCTAAACTCAGTGTCCCCCAGTGGGTGCTATTGGTGTTTAATGCTAGTGGTTGGCCTTGCCTTGTCTGAGAGGGACTTTTCTAGACAAAAAGAAATGTTAAAGTGGGGAGTGAGAAGAGGAGCTCCTTCTTCCAGAAAGATTTGAGCTGGGGGAGGGGGTGAGTAAAACAGTGAAGAATCTGCATGAAGCACATTGTTGTGCTCTTGAGACTATTCAGAACCCTCTGTTTCCCTGAACTGAATCCTTGGGGTGTGGATTTCAGAACCTGGATCCATCTCTGCCCAGCTTGGACGAGGTAGACTCCGGAGACCAGCCTCCAGGAACATCCGTGCCAGCTCCCCAAGCACAGGTGAGAGCCCCTTTCTGCCATGAGGATTGCGCTGGTGGTTTTTTCAAAGTTACCGAGGTGACAGGAACTGGAGACTCCCAAGGCCCTGTCCCTCATTTCACAGTAGCACAGATCCACTTCCACCTGCTGGTCAGTGGAGAGGCTGACTCTAAAGATTAAAAAAAATTTTGAAATACACCTTTAACAACCAACCCATCTGAAAGGCTGTCTTATCAGCTGCTCTTCCCTGGAACTGAAGAAGGTTGTGAAAGACGGGAGCCCTTCTAGTATTGTGGAGGGGGCTTCCCAATATCCCCCATTAACCACCAATCAACAAACGGGACCGTGAAACTCTCATTAGTTTAACAAACCCAATTATCTCTTACCTCATGGAGTACAATCTCAAATGTATTACTCTGGTCTCAAAAGCTTGGCAGGAAGACGACCTAAGGCAGGCATGTTTTATCCTGGCCAGGACTAAGTCTTCAATTACTAACTGGATTATTTTTTATCTAGCAGTGTGGAGCAGAGAGAATGACAAAAGACCAGAATAAGATGGACAGCAGGTAAGGGGGCCCCCGCAGTCACAGCAGTGAGTCCCCCTGTTCCACACAGGCACCATACCCATCTTCCCCCAGGCCACGCTTGAGGTCTTTGTTAACAAAGAGACTGGGTTTTTTTTTTTATTTGGTCTGGAAAGAGCTGGGCTGCTCTTCCAGGACTGAACCACTTTAATCTCAGGTCCTGGATGTCTTACTTGACACAAGCGAGGGGTCGGGTAACCCGAGGTGTGGCGGGGGTTGGGGGGGTTGCCTCTGGAGTCTCCTGCTCAGCTCTCCACCTCGTCCGTTGGCAGGGTGCCCGGCCCTGCTGGCCCCGGCAGCTCCCGGCCACAGCGCTCCTTCGTGTCGCGGGTGATCCGGGCCGCACTGCCCCTACAGCTTCTCCTCCTGCTGCTGCTGCTCCTGGCCTGCCTGCTGCCCTCCTCCGAAGAGGACTACAGCTGCACCCAGGCCAACAACTTCGCCAGGTCCTTTTACCCCATGCTGAGGTACACCAACGGGCCCCCTCCCACCTAGAGGCCCTGCCTGGCCTGCAGCACCGCACCACCAGCTCGTTCTCATGGGTGCCCAACTCGTGGCCCCAGACCGGTCAGTGAGGGGCCCTTAGCGTTGGCCTGACCCAGGGACCTGCTGCGGACCCGGCCTCCAGGCTCAGCGGAGAGGGCTCTCACTCTCAGGACCCAGGGCAGCTTTCAGCTGCTCTTCCTCCCTGGGGGCCGGGAGCCTGGGCAGCAGTTACCTCGGGCGGTTTGGCAAAACTAGTCAATTGGTCTCGGGATCTGTGGAAACTGCAGTTTCCCCAAAGAGCCAAGCACTCTGTGAAATTCTGATTTATCTGTAAAACACTATAAGTGTAGCTTATATGCTCCATGAACAGTAGCATTCATCACATATTACAGAAACAAGCAAGTGGATTCCACCTTAGAAATGGTTCAGAAACTCACAGGCACCCTTAGCTGATTGATTGAAACAATCATATTTAAAATATTTAGAATTAATGTTACTCCAATCAGCTAGCAATCTCGAGCTACAGGTTATAAACCAAAATGTTCTGTTCTGTACTTAGGTCTGCTCTTTTATATTGCTTTAAATTTTTAAAGAAATTATATTGCATGGATGTGGTTATTTGTGCATATTTTTTAACAATGCTGAATCTGTATGAATAATGTAAACTTTGATTTTTTAAAAAAAATCAGATTTTAGCTTGAGCTTTTGACTAATGTACAGTAAATGCCAAACTACTTGATTAGGGATGTTTTTGTAAGTTAATTTTATAAGACTTTTCACCTTTTAAGTGATGCTTCAGGTTTTGTTTAGCTATTTGGCCATGGGGTGGGGGGTTGTTACCAAAACTTGAAGCTATTTGTGGTATGTATGTTTCTCATTAAAACAAACAAAAAAATATCCATCCTTTTGTTGTGCTGGATTATATTACAAATTAAATGTTATACATAATCTTCCACAGAACAAAAATTATTTTTAAAATATTTGGGATTTATTGGTTTTTAATTCTAAGCTGAATTTTATATTCTGCTTATTTAGCTTTATACAGAGTAACTTAGAGGAGATCTAAAATCCCACAACTTGTAGATGTGGACATTACCCAGTGTGTGACCCTCCAAGTGTGTAGGGAAGGATGAAGGCAGCATGGCAGGGAAGGGAGGTAGAAAAGAAAGGATTATTTCACCCAGATATTTTTTTTTAAGATGTAAGAGAGAGAACATGAGTGGGGAGAAAGGACAAGCAAACTCCCCAATGAGTGAGGAGCCCAACATGGGGCTTGATCTCAGAACCCGGAGATCATGACCTGAGCCAAAGGCAGACTCTTAACTGACTGAGCCTCCAGGTGCCCCCACCTAGATTTTTCTATTCCCAGCTCTTTCCAAAGCAAACAACATTTAACAAATGTTACAGGCAAAACCACCTGCCTTCCAAAGAATTCTATCACCACTATTTCCCACTGAAACAAAGAGAGTGTGATTAGAACTGAACCAGTTCCTGGGTTAACTGCTCCTAACCTGCATCTCTTGACACTTGAGAGACACCACTGTCCTAACCACCACCTCAGTCAGTTCTCCTTCTCTATCTACCAAGTACACACCTTGGGGGAAGCCAAGGAGGCTTGCGGAAGATGACCAGACTTCCAGCACCAGTGGCCGCTTCTGTGAGTCAGACGTTGCAAGCAGCTTCATGTAATGGGTACCAGTTGAAAAGAATCTGTCTTGACGTTACCAAATTGATGAAAGTGATGGGGAGAAAAGGGTACTTTGCAGTTTAAAAAGTCTTTTGGGGGATCCCTGGGGGGCGCAGCGGTTTGGCGCCTGCCTTTGGCCCAGGACGCGATCCTGGAGACCCGGGATCGAATCCCACGTCGGGCTCCCGGCATCGAGCCTGCTTCTCCCTCTGCCTGTGTCTCTGCCTCTCTCTCTCTCTCTCTCTCTCTGTGACTATCATAAAAAAAAAAAAAAATTAAAAAGTCTTTTGGGGGATCCCTGGGTGGCTCAGTGGTTTAGCGCCTGCCTTTGGCCCAGGGCGTGATCCTGGAGTCCCGAGATGGGACTCCCGGCATGGGCTCCCAGCATGGAACCTGCTTCTCCCTCCTCCTGTGTCTCTGCCTCTCTCTCTCTCTCTATGTCTATCATAAATAAATAAATCTTTAAAAAAATATTTAAAAAGAATAAATAGATAAAATTAAAAAGTCTTTTGATGCTTTAAAATAATTTCTTTTCATGGATGAACAAAAATCCCAGAGGGACATTTAAGTGAGAAGTGTTACCCAAACTTTTTCTCTAAGCCACTCAGTTGGTTAGATGCTCCTTGCTCCAGTTCTGCCAGAGGCAAAAGGCTGAATCTCTACTTCCTTCTCTTCCTTTCAGTCTAAGGGACATGATGGTTCTGGAAACCTTTGACTCTTGGGCAAGTCAGAGTTGCAGGAAAAGGAACGCATCTGCCTAATTGTTTACATCCATTCTCAAGATAAAGGTCTTTGAGTCTTGAGTCTGTACTCCAGGCTTCTAGACTCTACCCTCCTTGCCCAGCAAGCCTCTCCTCACTCAAAGCTCAGCATATTCCCAAACGTGTGTTATGAGATCGTGTTTTATACCTTTAAGAAGTTTTGCATCTTCCATTCCCCACACACGTTGGAAATTTTCAAACAACTATTAGGATTAATTTCACTTCAGTATGAATGAGTGACTTTTCTCCCCATCCCTAATGGGGGTATCATACTAATTGACTTAGATGGGGTAATTACAGAAAATCTACCCAAATAATTGACTTTTACATGGGTGGGCCACCTTTTGTTTGAACACATAGTACCTGCGATCATAAATCACAAGGGTGAGATTAGCTGACCAAAGATTAAATTGCTACTGTTTAAAAAAATCTTTGGGTCACCTGGGTGGCTCAGTCAGTTAAGCATCTGCCTTTGGCTCAAGTCATGATCTTGGGGTCCTGGGATCAAGCCGCACATCGAGCTCCACACTGAGTGTGGAGTCTGCTTGAGATTTTTCTCTCTCCCTCTGCCTCCCCCCGCCCTGCCACTTGTGCACTCTCTAATAAAATCGTAAAAAAAGTCTGATAGCTTAGACAGACATTCCTAACCCTCTTGATTTGCAAGCAAGCATTTGTGTTTATGTACCTTTTTCCAGGAAGAGTGTTCATGGTTTTCATCAAATTCTTAAAGGGTGCTGCATACCTACAATAGAATATAATGGGAACACTGACTACTTAGCCTAATTATTGAAAATTCTTATATTCCCAACAAATACATTTTTAAAACCAAAATTATGCAAAAACACTTTATTTAGCTTATGTCACATTAAACTTTTCACAACAGTTCCATAAATATTAAGGGGACATAGCAGAGGAAAAGCAGTACCTGGAGGAATGGAAAGCAGACCTCAAAATCTGCTTTCACACAACAGCAAATATTTATTTGTAAAAAGGCTGAAATGTCAAAGCCTGCTTCATAGTACAAAGCATTCACCTGAAAAAACAAAGTATAGCCACTAGCAGGCTCTGAGGTACACGGGACCACCCAATAATCAAGTTACACAACCAAGAGTCGTGGCATTTAGACACCCAACAGAAGAGCAAACACCGCAGTGTAGACTGTGCAGTTAGGAGCTGCTCCAGGCTAGTGTTAGCAAACCTTTCCCCTTCCCATAAAGGAAACCCTCCAGCACCTGACAACCACTGACCTGACAAGTGAATAGGATCCTCAGAACTCAAGGAGGGGGGTGCGGATCCTTGACTCCAAAACAACAGAAAAGTTATAAGATTACATATCGCAGAGACAATCACATCTGAGAGCTGCCACTGGAGCTGAGATTCCAGCAACTTTGAGAGCTATATAAGAATAAATGGCATGTGTTTCACACTATTGTATACCAAACTCCACAGGGAAGCATCAGTACCTAAAAGGCATGAGACTTTTACATGGGTGAATTTCCAAAGAACGTACTCCAGTGCATTTAGGAAAAGCAACAGCAGATAGAAGGAGGTGACAGGAGTACCACTCACTAGCTTATGAGCCCAGGTGGGAGGACAGGAACGAAAGAACTCATTGTTTTTTCCACCTGTCTGTAACATTTCATGCAGACCCCCATCTAAGCTGAAAAGGTAAGATCTGCAGGAACAGTAGAAGGCAACCAGAACTTTAATATCTGTTATGCATGGAGATTCAACTCAAGCTGCAGGACTTGCCTCCCTAAGTACCCCCTCCTTAGGGAGGCAAGTCCTGCAGCGGGAACAGTGGTGGCCAGGCAGCAGAAGACTTAAATTCATGTCCAAGTTTGGCCATAAGTAGTTTTATGACCTTAAGCAGGTCAAGCCCTCTGGGCTGTAATTTACACATGTGTACAAGATGAGATTGAACTTCTGTGTCAGGTTTGCAAGCTGTCCCTGTATCTACCTACAGAGTGTTGTGCAAATTGGGAGGGCCTCACTTAAACCAGAGTGGCCATGCATGTCAGATTGCAATTGATGAATGCAACCCATGAATATCTTTCTTAGTGTTTTGTTTTAAACTGCATGATTACATTCAGCATTGGACCTCTGCCTGTGTTCAGCTCTGTCACTTGCTTCCCTGTGTGACCCTGGGCAAATCTGCTTATACTCTCTAGTTTCCACAACCAGAAACTTAGGATCACGGTAATTATTATTAAGTGTGAAAGTATGAGGCATTGAGAACTGTGTCTGGCACACAGTAAGTGTTCCACAGATATTATTTTAAGGTGCTAAATGATGTATTTTTATCATTTCCTTCACTCAGTCTTTATTATGTTTTCTAAAAGGTTTTTAGCAGCTTAAAGAACTGTGTCAAATCTTATTTAATAAAAAAATTTCATTTCAAAATAGACCTAGACGCTGAAGTTTCACCTTGAATTTGAAAAGGTGTCTCTACACAGGCAAGCTCCTTAGCAGATTTAAATAACAACCAAGCTGTTTCCACATGCTGGAAAATTCTAGAGTTGCTCCACCTAGCTTATATATATACGAATATATAAGTTACTCTGCCAAGAATTGGTAACTGATCTCTTTTTTCTAAAATCTAGAATAATTACCCTTCTGACCAAGTTGGCAGATGAAACAATCCAAGTAAAGACTATCTGACTGCAGAGCCTGGGTAGATTTTGCACTTTTTTTTTTTTTTTTAAATACAGTTAAGACCCTCCAGACTTGTTATTAGGCTGACTTACTCTTCTGTTCCCCCTCAATTTTTTAAGAAAAATCTCTTCAAAATGCTTTTGGGGTTGAATCTTCTTAAGTTGGTCCCAGTGGACAGTATGCATGTGACAGGCCTAAGGCCACACAGAGGAACTGTGGGGAGGAGGGGCTGTCAGGACAAGGTGTGAAAACTCACTGCAGCCCCTTGCTCACCCATGCAGGTCCTCTTTAGGGACTGTCAGCTTCCTCCCAAGAATCTAAGTGAACACCCTGTTCTAATGTTCTCTATGTTAAGAATATTTCACGTTAATTATTTCATTAAGATTTGTCCACATGACCTCATATGAGACACTCATGTTTTTGGACATAAGCCCAAATCTCACGCATCTCTCACAAATAAGTTTCTCACATTAAACAATAACTTGCAGGGATCCTGGGTGGCGCAGCGGTTTGGCGCCTGCCTTTGGCCCAGGGCGCGATCCTGGAGCCCCGGGATCGAATCCCATATCGGGCTCCCGGTGCATGGAGCCTGCTTCTCCCTCTGCCTGTGTCTCTGCCTCTCTCTCTTTCTCTCTGTGTGACTATCATAAATAAATTAAAAAAATTTAAAAAAAAATTAAAAAAATTAAACAATAACTTGCAGATCAAAATAAAGGAAAGGACTCTTGCCACAGGAGTCTGAGGCAAAGCTAAGGATCACTTTTCCATAATACATAAAATGTAGTTGGGTGGGTTTTTTTTTCCCTCCAATACTCAAATGAATTCCTGTTTACAGCTGTCAAGTCCTATTTCCCCTAGTTAATTCCTTTTAAAAAAAACTGATCTTGAAAAAACCAAAATCCTTGCTTCACTAGGGCAGAATTTTAGGTTGTCCAAAGATCATTTTGAATGGGGTATGGATACCCCCAAAAAAGACATTTAAAAGAAAGCACTGTTAAGGAGAAATGATTCATCTTTAAAATGGATATTGATATAAAGACAGCAGACTGACAACACACTGGTGTCAGCTTTAGTGGACGTGTTTGGAACAGATGGGCACAGAGATTCAAAACATTCCTATCATCTGCGACAAACCATGAGAGACACCTAACTGTGGGAAACAAAAAGGGTTGCAGAAGGGGAGGAGGTGGGTGGGGGGATGGGATAACTGGGTGACGGGCACTAAGGAGGACACTTGATGGAACGAGCACTGGGTGTTATAGTATATGTTGGCAAATTGAATTTAAATTTTTAAAAACAATTTAAAGAACACTCCTTTCTGCAAGGGGGAAAGGGCCCTAGAATATTCAAAACAATACAAAGGATAACTTTCAACTGTAGACCACATTATCTCAACTGCCTACATGGCCCAATTTTAAGAGACAACTTTGCACCAAGGAGGCCCCCTAAGCTGGTCTAACCTCTATCCCCAGCACACCCCTATGGTATTCTGAGCAAAGAAGAAATTACCAAAAGTATTACAGCCCCCTCATGGGCCAGATCCAAATGCAGGGAAGCAAGCAGCCTCAAGAAGCATGCAGGAATAGTTAGGAAATGCACGGTGGGCACTAGGAGACTTCAAAGCACACACACCAGTCTGGAGAAGCACAGAATTTGGCATGGAAAGGTGCTTCGACACCTGAGATCAGTCTGGTTTCTACCTTGAGCATCAAAATCCAACCTAAAAAAATGTCACTATGTGCTACTGTGGCAGTGGCTTGGACCTTATTCTGTTTTTTGTTTTGTTTTGGTTTTTGTTTTAATGTGGTAGTCTCTTTTGTAAGTACAATTAAGAGAACTTAACAATTCGACAAATAATTGTTTAAGACTGCCTCCTCTGCCTCCCATTTCCTATTCTCCTACCTCGTATCTTCTGTTTGGTGGGGAGTGGGGAGTGGGGGGTAATTCTAGGCTGGCCAGAAAGAAAGAAAATTGACCTTCTGGATGACACTGGCTCCTGTAAAATACAACTCATATGTTCCGCCCTGAATCTCACCTAGACGACAGCACTGAGCCACAAGGAATAATTTCAAACCATGTCAGAATACAGACAATGGTGTGCTCTCTAGGTCTGGTCCAAGTGTTTCAGAAGCAGCTGTGCTCAACTTTTAGTAAAACTGCACCATTATCCAAATTAAGATTTATTCAAGGACTCCCTAGCAGAAACCAACCTTTATAACATCGAATTTAATCTTCCTAAGGATTTAGTAAATACAGAATGTGCTACCCAAAGTAAACCCATTTTCAAAAAGAGAATGAGTTTAATCTCCTACCACAAGGTAATTTTTTAAAACAGCATCACAAAAATCAAACATGATTATTTCACTGCTCACTGCCAAGGTAGGGATGTAACTCATTTTATGCATTCACTATGTTCCTGAAGATTTCAATTTTTAAAAACTGAGTTAAAATTGTAATTCCAGAGGTGCTTTATCATCTTGTCCTATTTATGTTCCACTTGGAAGAGGAACTAATAGTCTTCTGTGAAGTTTCTATTTCACCCAGCTCGCCATATAAATGTTCTGCTAAGAAAATAGTTTAAAAGAGCCCTAGGGTGTAAAAGAATTCTTTCTTGCTATAAATAATTATCCCTAAATATTTTTTTTTAAAAGTAGAGCTCACAAGCCAGGTCTTATTCAAGTGAGATGCTCACCAATCTACATAGTCTGGTCCTGAACTTTGCACACACGGCCTGACACGTCCCTGTCTGTGGATGGCTAATGATGGTGGTTGTGGCTACCCCAAAGGAAGCAATGTGGTCGTGACCCAAACCCACAGGAGAAACCCATTCCTGCACATGCTAGGTCTTTCTCCAGCACACACTGGGCCCTTTGGAACAAGAGAGTTGTAAGGAACGCCAATTCCAGGGGCAAAGAGATTTAAATCTCCACAATCCTCCATAAAAGTGATCATAAACCTAAATGCACCCCAAATAAATAGCAGGTTCTATGAACGCAAATCAAGAGGAATGAACCTCTATGGAGATGGCAGCAAGGTCTGGAGGAAGGACATGGCTCACTTCCCAGCCTGTCCACTGGCTCTCAGGTCACAGTCCCTCTGGCCTTCAACAGTAAGAGCAATACATGACTTTAATCCTCACAGGCCTGTGAGGTAGGTGTGTGGAACCAGTTCGTTGTCATGGTCTGCAATCCTACAATCAAGTGGCCGTGAAGAGAGCAAACAAAGGTCTACGTAAGGGCAGGCTAGGTGACACAGTAAAGGTTAGTCCACTTCCTATAAATGCCCCATCCTCTCCCTTCTCCACATTACAGACCTTCCATATCAGATCTCCACCATTCATTCCAAAACCTTTCAGATGTTTTCCAGAGCGGTGGGACGGAGATGGAAAGTAAAAAAGGGACCACACTGAGATCCTATGAGGCAAGCAAGATGTAAAGTCTGCCTTCAAACATGCCCCCTGCTACCACAGAACACTGGCTTTCTCACCCTGACTCCTAAGAAGAGGGGAGGCCAGGTGAAGGACATGACACAACTGCACCTGCCATAACCACATGAGGCAGCACGCATGGGAAAGATGACGAAGGCTCCCCACTTCCGGACGGAGCTCATGGTTCGCACCGTGGTTCACACGTCAGCCTTTGGCCTCCTCTAAGGCCTGTTTGCTTCAGACTGGGCATCACTGAGATGTGGTCTTCTGGGAGCCCTCCTTGCTCTCACTCTCCTCTGCTGGGCTGCACTCGGACCCAGTGACTGAGGACTTGTGCCCGCGGAGTGTGTGCGCGTTCAGCATCTCCAGCAGCAGGTCGTAGACTGGGACCACGTTTTTGCACTTCATGTTGAGCAGGTGTTCCATGCCCTTGTTACTGTGGAGACAAAAAGATGCCAAGGTTCCTTCCCATGAGGTAGCCATCAAAACTTTTTCCCAACTCTCCCCAACAGAGCCAGTCCACCCTCTACCCCCTAAGTTCCCCCCACCATTTGTTCTAGTGTTCTTATGTCTTTCAATCATCTACACTTAAGGGCAAGGACCTTAGTGTCCCACCACCCACCCATAGTGGCCTGACAGCACCTGGCACAAACTGCAGTTAATTCTCATTGTGCACAGTAGTTACGTTCTGTATGGTTGCTGCCAACACTGAATTAGCAAATACTCTGCTTCTGGGGGAAATGCAGGGTTTGGTTCCTGAGAGGCTCTGGGCACAACATTTTCATCATCTAATTAATACATGACTTTGGCATACCTGTGTTTTTGTTTAAAGACACCTTTTTTAACGTAAACTGCTGCTTCATTAACATTTAACTCACAGTTAAACTAACATTTGTGCTACTACAGCTCATGCATGAACCAAGCTGATGTAACATGCATATCTTCTCCATAAGGCACATCAGAGCCTTCTTGCACTCAGAAACACTGACAGTGCTTCAGCACTATGCTTGGGGGCCATTTATAGACAGTGAAATCGCCAAGAAAAAGAGCAAAAACATGGCACTAACTAGACCATGCAAAGGGCATTAGAGTATGAGAGCTCAAATAAGAACACACCTTGTTTGACCTCAGTTGGGAATATAAGTGTGGGCAACCCCAATTTTTTGCCACCCTGAGCATGTCCTTGAAGGACAACAAAAATGCCACTGAATGTGGCTTCAGGGGTTACAAATAATTTTTTAAAGGTGGTCAAATTTGCAAATACAGAATCTGTGACTAATGAGAGTGGACTGTATCTGTTCTGCAAATGGTCATGTGTCAATAATTATTCAGGAGGAACCAAGGCAGAGGCTGTTTTCATTTCCTCCTTTGTTATAATTCTTGAGGTGAATACTGTCCTTCCCCACAGCCTCTAGACTTTCCTCCTCCTCAGGTAGCAATTACCTTCCATCCCCATCTCCCCTCTGCCAGCCCCAGGGCAGGGCCGCCCTCATCCTAGAAACCATCAAACACCTGCCGACACAGAACCATCACGGTGCACTGGCCCCCTTTCCTCAGCACACAGGATGGATGTTCCCTGAATACACTCTACTCACGGTCCTGTCCTCCCAACCCTGCGGGCCTCGCCGGTTCTCCAGGTCTCATTCTTAATGTCCTGATGCTAAGACAAGAAAAGAACCACTCCCAGGGAAGGCTTTGTGTGCTTCCCCAGATCGCTAACCTCAGGAGTTGATCTCGAGGAGCCGGGTTTGGCTTCCTCAAGTCAACGACCTCAGAGGGGCGCCTGGGGCCTCCGGCGGTTAAGCATCTGCCTTCCGCTCAGGTCATGATCAGGCCCGGAATGGAGAGCCCCACAGTGGGGAGTCTGCCTCTCCCTCGCCCTCCCGCTCACGCACGTGTGCACACGTGTGTGCGCTCGCTCTCTCTCTCTCTCTCTCAAAAAAAAAAAAAAAGAGAAAAGATGAAAAATGACCTGAGTGGTGGTATAAGCAGGGGCGGCATTTCACATTTGGGGAGAAACTTTAGAATTCCATAGCCGAGCCCAAACCCCAGCAACTAAAACCCAGGTGCGGGACGCCCAGGTCCCCTGCCAGGCCCAGCGGCCCTCCCTCTGGAGGGGCTGCTTCTCCTTAGAGGTCAACGCTCTACCTTCTCGCTCTCAAGCGCGCACACTCTCCCCGCGCTCCTCAGCCTTGGCAGGGCGCGCGCCCAGGCGGCCGAGCGGCCCGCGGGGACGTACCTGGCGTGTCTCACGTGCGAGAGGAGCATCAGGAGGTTGGCCAGGCGCACGGGCTGCTGCTGGGACGGAATCCCGCTCTTGGCGATCACCCAGACCAGCGCGTCGGTCACCGCGTTGAGCAAGTGGCTCAGCTTCCGGCTGCTCTCCGCCTCCTGCGCCGCGGCAGCCAGAGGGTACATACCTGGGCAGGGCGACAGCCCCCCCGCGGCGCTGAGCGAAGGCCGGGGCTCGCCGGGGCGCCCCGATGCGCCTGTGCGCTGCAGTCACCGGCCCCTGGGGTCCTGCGCAGCCTGGCTGAACGTGGGGCTGACGGTGTCTCAGGACGCCACCTGGCCCACCGCCGTGGCCCTTCCCAGCGGGAAGACTGTCTAAGGGCCTGAAACCATTGCATAGTGTTTCTCAGCTGCAGCAACCAATACAGAGGCAGACACGGTGGAAAAGTGAGATTGATTCTACTCTTCGCCCCCAGGAGGGCCCCTCATCTAAGGGGAGTCTAACAACCCTAAACTAGTGACCACTGCCAGGCAGCCCCCCGCCACCCCTCTTGTGTGCCACATGCAGACAGCCAGGGCGGGCCCACGGTCCAGGCCCGTGGCATCACTCCTCTGGCGGCACCTTGCCAGGGCCGGAAGCCCACCTCTAGCTCTGAGCCCAGACCAGTTTCCCAGCTCTTCCAGCCCAGCTCCTCATTGAGCAAAGCTTGCAGGCACATGTCTCCCCAGATTCCCCAAACCATCTCATGAAGTAGATTGCTTCCCTTATTCTGCCCTGTGTCTAATTCCCCTCTGACTCCAGGATCTGAGATACTGTGGCCTCCCAATATTTGCATGATAACAGCTCAGGTAAATCTTCGTGCCCCCACCACCAACCCTGACTCCTCCATTCCTGGAGGCAGGGAAATAATCAGCTTCTCTACTAGGCTTTCCCTTTCAAAGTAAGAATAAATGGCACCTATGTGACATCATCAGGGGAGCAGCCAGCTGTGGGCTATAATGATCATGAGGACCAGCACACCATCTTCCACTGAATTTGGGCAATTTTGTTCTCTATTTTTATTGGCATCTGAAGTTCAATGAAGGTAACTCAGTTCAATACAGTTCCGCTGAGGCAAGGGACATGTTGAACCACAATTATGCAAGTGTAATGCTTTACCACATCCCTGGGGGGCATGTCCTTCCACAATGATGATGCAGACTTAAAATACTCACCTCACAATAGCCCACAGCTGCTTCTCTAACTCACCTGCTCACCTCGTTCTCCACAGTGACTCTTCCTGGGTCTTCCTACATCCTCAAAACTCCCACTGAAACCCATAGCAGGTAACCTGCTCTCCCACTGCAGGGGAAATACGCCCCACCCTTGGCCCAAGGTGCCCCTCTTAGCCTCCCTCCGAAAAGCAGACCTCCTCATATGGCTCCCTTCCCAGCTCTTGGGCCAGAGTCCAAACCATCTGGTGCAGCTCTCAAAGGTACCAGGCCTCCCTCTGCTCTTTTCGTCCTCATTTCCCACCACACCTCACCTTGAGCCCTACTTTTAACTCCAGAGCAGGTGACGCACAGAACATACTGAACTTTCCATTTAAGAACTCTCTTTCCCCCTTTTCCTCCTCTCCACCCTCTCTTCTCTTGCTTATCTACATCCACTTTTTTTTTCTTTTTTTTTTTTTTTAATTTTTATTTATCTATGATAGTCACAGAGAGAGAAAGAGAGAGAAGCAGAGACATAGGCAGAGGGAGAAGCAGGCTCCATGCACTGGGAGCCCGACGTGGGATTCGATCCCGGGTCTCCAGGATCGCGCCCTGGGCCAAAGGCAGGCGCCAAACCGCTGCGCCACCCAGGGATCCCTACATCCACTTTTCCTTTAGATCCCAGCCTGGTTGTAAACTTCCTTCTGGAAGCTTCCCTGACTTCCCTACCATTTACCATACCACCCTAAGTCTACCTTGGGTCCTCCTCTGGAGCTCTGACGGTGCCCAGGGCACTCCCAGCAGATGGCACCATGTTGTCCCACATCCTGGATTTCCTCGTACACACCCCATGGCCATCCTCCCACCCTCAGAGACATTTATTATTTATTCATGAGAAACAGAGGTAGAGACATAGGCAGAGGGAGAAGCAGGCTCCATGCAGGAAGCCTGATGTGAGACTCGATCCCGGGACTCCAGGATCATGACCTGAGCCAAAGGCAGACGCTCAATCGCTGAGCCACCGAGGTGTCCCGCACGTCCCCTAAAATTGACCCCAGCTCCATTAAAAAGTGCTTTAACTATTCTTCAGTCTATTCTGCTATGTCATGTGTGCCCCATGGATTTCTACTTCATAAATATGTTTTTGGAGTCTAAATGGGATTAAAACTGTGTACCAGTACTTGTGTCAGTCCAAAGTGACAAAGTGAAAATATAAAACTAAGTTCTCAGCTAATATACAAATGCTCATAGCAACACTACTCAAGATAGCCTAAAAGTGGAAATAAACCACATGTCCAAAAAAATAAAAATAAAAAAATAAACCACATGTCCATTAATAAATGGATAAACAAAATGTGGTATAGCCATACAGTGGAATATTACTCCGCCATAAAAAAGAACAAAATACTGATTCATACCACATGGATGAGCCTTGAAAACCTGATGCTAAGTGAAAGAAGCTAGTTACAAAGGACCACATTTTTCATGAATTCATTTATTGCACCCATCCAGGATAGGCAAATCTACAGAGATAGAAAGTAGACTAGTCCTGCCTAGGAGTAAGGGTGAGACAAAAATTAGGTAGTGATGGCTAATGAGTTCAGGCTTTCTTTTGAGATGATGAAAATGTTCTAAAATTGGTTGTGATAATAGGTACATAAGTTTATGAATACACAAAAATCCACTGAATTGTATACTTTATTCTTTTTAAAGATTTTATTTATTCATTCATGAGAGAGACACAGAGAGAGAGAGGCAGAGACACAGGCAGAGGGAGAAGCAGGCTCCATGCATGGAGCCTGATGTGGGACTCGATCCCAAGTCTCCAGGATCACGCCCTGGGCCAAAGGCAGGTGCCAAACCACTGAGCCACTTGGGCTGCCCTGAATTGTATAATTTAATGGGTGAATCATATAGTGTGTGAATTCCTCTTCATAAATGAGTAGTCATTGCCCCGGAGAAGCCCTGGGTCTTATATGGGCTGTGGGGACAGCACAACTCCATACAGGACCATCATTGTTGTTTTGTTTGTTTTTAAGATTTTATTTATTTATTCATGAGAGACGGGGAGAGAGAGAGAGAGAGAGAGAGAGAGAGAGAGAGAGAGAGAGAGAGAGAGGCAGAGACACAGGCAGAGGGAGAAGCAGGCTCCATGCAGGGAGCCCAACTTGGGACTCGATCCCAGGTCTGCGGAATCACGCCCTGGGCTGAAGGCGACGCTAAACCGCCGGGCCACCGGGGCTGCCCCAGGACCATCATTGTTAATCACTAACAAGGAGTTTGGGGACAGGAATCACTGAAGTTTTAGATGGGCTCTATCAGTTTTAGATATGGGAAATGCTTTTATTTGCAAGAAGATTAACTTCTATAAAATCATCCCAGGAAGGGGTCGGGCTGAAAAATACCCATTTTGCTGCCTCTTTGGTCAGCAGTGCCATGCCTGCACTTTGGGCATTCACACACACTTGAGGTCAACAAACACATGTTTACAGAGTGATTGCTAAGTGGCAGGCTCCGGCAGAGGCAGGCGACAGGACACAAATTCCTGCCTCTAGGATGCTCACTGCCCGGACACACAGGAAACAAAAAATAATCTCTTCTACCGGCCAAAAGTAAAAGCATCAGTTAGGATTCATTTTAGAACAAAATTAAATTGCTTTTCATGACACTAAAGAAATAGAGCATAAAAGGCAAGATCTTGGCACCATGCCTCACGCATACCAAGAAAGTAAAACAAAAACAAAGACATACTCTCCTCTCCTCTTTATCACCTAGGAGCAGCTGTGTGTTCCTCTCACTAACCCACCTGATGACATTCTGAGCAGCAGGTGGCCAAGGTGGGGGGCAACCCCCAAAGATCTGCTACATCCTATGCTCAAAGGATAAAGATATACTGAAGAGAAGTAAATCAGAAAAGCTGAAGTGCTTAGCAAAAATCTCAGAATACTAACTAACCAAAGGAAAAACGTCAGGCTTTAGGAGGCATATGTGTAGTCACTTATTTGATTTGTTTTTTAAGATTTTATTTATTGACTCATGAGAAATGCAGAGAGGCAGAGACACAGACAGAGGGAGAAGCAGGCTCCAGGCAGGGAGCCCGATGTGGAACTCGATCCCAGGACACCTGGATCACACCCTGGGCTGAAGGCAGGTGCTAAACCACTGAGCCACCCAGGCTTCCCTGCTTATTTGTTTTAAGGAAAGGGACATCTAGCAATAACCCATCCTTTATCACCACCACCTATTCCAGCACCAAGAGAACAGGCTGGCGTGTGAGAAGTGCCCATGATATGAAACCAGCAGGCTGACATTCACAATGCTTTGTGTCCACGTTCTCAATCAACAAAGAAGGACCTGTCTTGCCTCTTCGGTATCCTTGTGTGTCCTTCTGTGCCTCTGCCTTCCACCCACCCACTTCACGAGAACTCTCCCGAAAACTCAGAGTGAACCAGGGCTTGAATTGATGTGTTAATCATCTTACTATCAAAGAGGATCACCTGGTTCTACATCTCTATTTGTTTCATTGAAAAGTTTGATCCTTTTTAACCCTTAAAATTATTCTGATAAATAGACCTATTCCTAATTTTAAATATTTTTTAAAGACTATCTGCAGATTGACCCCACTCTATATCCTAGATTTGGTACCCTTTAATTCTATCCAACGGACGACTTACTCAGTTTCTTCAGATTTCTGGGTGACAAGATGGCCGGTTCCACTACTCTTAATTTGGATATGCTGTTAACTACAACGCTTGTATAACACCTCTGGGTTCTAAAACACGTTAGCAAACACTGTAACAGGTTGTCAAATGCAATGTTTTCTGTCATCTCTGAGTTTTAGGAGCCCCCTTGAAGGCTGAATATAATAAAGTAATTCCAAAAACCCCCCCATATGTGTGGTGGAAGAGAGAAAGTCCTGAGAGAGAAATTAAAATGGTGATGTCTTTTCCCTATCTCTCCCTATAGCAAGGATGATGTTCTTCAGTTACTCAAGCCTAGCAAGGACCAGACCTGATTGGCTATTTCAGTGTATATCCCTACTCTAGACCAAAAGCATGTATCTAGTTCACTTTGACACTTTTACTATTTAGAAGTCACTAGCATGTACCAGAAACTAAATAAATATTTACTGAATTGAAATTTAATTGGATAATAAAGTGAATATTCATTCCATATTATATGCACTATTAGAAGAGATAAGTAACCCAGAAGTTTGCAGCTCTTTAAAACATAACTAGGGGATCCCTGGGTGGCTCAGCGGTTTGGCGCCTGCCTTTGGTCCAGGGCGCGATCCTGGAGTCCTGGGATCAAGTCCCGCATCGGGCTCCCTGCGTGGAGCCTGCTTCTCCCTCTGCCTGTGTCTCTGCCTCTCTCTCTCTCTCTGTGTCTATCATGAATAAATAAATAAAATCTTTCAAAAAATAAAATAAAATAAAAAAATAAAACATAACTACGTACACCTGAAATATTGTAGGTCAACTGTACCTCAATAAAAAAAAAACAATATCCCATTAAAAGTGGGCTATTTCAACAAATACTTCCCCAAAGAAGATATACAGATCACAAACAAGCATATGAAAAAATGCACCTCATTAGTCATTAGGAAAACACCAATAAACCACAATATACCATCACACACCTGTTAGAATGATGAGGATTCTGCATCCTAGAAAACACTTCAGTTCCAAGCAAATCTAAATGGTTGGTCACCCTAAATTACATTTATGTAAAATTTTATAAAATGCAAACTAATTTACAGTGACAGAAATTATATTGGAGGTTGCACGGGATTGGACGAGGAGGAAGTGAAGAAGGTGGAAATTACAAAGAGGCACAAGGAAACTTTTGAGTGTGACAGATATGTTCACTATCTGGATTGTGGTGATGCTTTCAGGGGCAATATATATAAATGTCCAAAGGCAGGGCACCTGGGTGGCTCAGTGGTTGAGTGTCTGCCTTTGGCTCCGGGTCATGATCCCGGGGTCCTGGGATCAAGTCTTGCATCAGGCTCTCCCCACAGGGAGCCTGCTTCTCCCTCTGCCTATGTCTCTACCTCTCTCTCTGTGTCTCTCATGAATAAAACAAAATCTTTTATATACATATATTATATATATATTTATAATATATATGTCTAAGGCATAAAATTATATGCTTTAAACAGGAACAATTTATTGTATATTAATTATGCCTCATAGTTCTGTTAAAAACACTGTCATGGCTGTAAAAAAAAAAAAAAAAAGTTCTACACACATACATACATATAACTACTAACAAAGCCTGGCCTGGCCACCTAACATGTTGATACCAGTGCAGACCTAAAAGATGACATAATCTCAACCTGAGCTCATCACTTACACAGGAAAACGAAGCCAACCTACTGCGGGAACTGCATCTGATAGCCCAACACTTGACTAGCAGAGCTAGAGAAGCTAATAGCAAGTAGCAGCCTCAGAGACTCCACTCTCATGATATGAGACAGAGAACATCCACAGCCTTTTGACTTTAAGAAACCTGCTCTAAAGCCTCCGCCCTGTGCTGGGTATGGTTCCTGCTGGGCAGTATGTCTTTTCCACTCATGCTGCAATTCTTGTTCTCTTCATCTTTCTTTTTCTATTTTGTATTCATTATATTATCTGCAGATTTGTCAATGTATAACTTACAATAATCTGCACATATTTAATGTGTATGATTTGATTCATTTTGATTTGTATTTTTGTACACACACACACACACACCAGTAAAACCATAACTGCAATCAAGATAATGAACACATTCATCACCCCGAAGTTCCCTCATTTCCCTTAGTAATCTATCCCTCCATCTCTTCTGAACCCATCCCATCCCCTGACAACTACAAATCTGTTACTACTAGAGAAGTTTGCTTTTTCCAAAATTTTATATAAATTAGATCTTATAGTATGTATGCTTTTTTGTTTTCTTTCATTCAGTACCATTATTTTAAGATTCATGTTACACATATCTATCAGTAGTTCAATGCTTTTTATGGCTAAGCAGTATTCTGCTCTATGGATATATCACACTTCGTTTGTCCTCTCACCGGTTGGTGATCATTTGGGTTGTTACCAGTTTGGGGCTATTACAAATAGAGTTACTATGAATATTTGTGTACAAGTTTTTATTTTTTTTATTTTTTTGTACAAGTTTTTATATGAACATATGCCTTCATCTCTCTTCAGTAAATACCAAAAAGTAGAATTAATGGGTCACCTGGTAGGTATATGCTTAACTCTTTAAGAAAATGTTAATCAGGTTTTCCAAGTAGTTGCACCAAAAAAAAAAAAAAAAAATTAAGTAGTACCACTTTATATCTCTGCCCCCCACCCCAGTAGCGTATGAGTGTTCTCATTCCACATTCTCCTAAACCCTTAATATGATCAGTCTTTTTAATTTTAGCCAATCTACTGGAGTGGTTTATCATTGTGTTTTAATTTAGATTTCTCTGATGAATAATTTTAGCATCATTTCATGTAATTACTTGCCATCCCTATATCTTCTTTGTCCATACATCCATTCAATCATTTGCCATTTTAGCTCAAGCACCATTGACTGAAAAGATCATTCTTTCCCCACTAACTTGACACTTTGTTAAAAATTGCTTGTTGTATATTTCTGGACTCTATCCTGTTTCAGTGATCTATATGTCAATCCATGTTTTTTTTTATTACTATGGTTTTCAACTAAATCTTGAAGTCCAGTAGTATAAGTCCTCCAATTTCGTTTTTTTTCAAAGTTGTTTTGACTGTTCTAGGTTCATTATATTTCCTATGAATTTAAGGATCTGTTTGTCGATTTCTACTCAAAAAAGCCTGAGAGTTTTTATGAGTGGGATCAAATTAAATCTGAATGTCATTTTGAGGGAGGACTTACATCTTAACAATACCAAATCTTCTAGCTCATTAACATATCTCTCCATTTATTTAGAATTTCTTTAATTTCTCTCAGCAATGTTTTGAGTTTTCAGTCTCACACCTTTTGTCAAATTTATCATTAAGTTTTATAAGTTTTTTTAAGTTTTATAAGTTTTAATGTTATTGTAAATAGTACTGATATTAATTTCAATTATCATTTGCTCATTGCTACCATATAGGAATACAATTGACTTTTACACATTGACCATTTATCCTACAACCTTACTAAACTCATTTTTTGTAGACTCCTTGGGATTATCTACATCAATTAGCATGTTTTAAAATAGAGTTTTACTTCTACCTTTTAATCTAGATGTCTGTTCTCTCTTGTCTTGCCTTATTGGCAGAACTTATAGGGCAGAACTTCTGGTAAAATGTTGAATAGAATTAATGAGAATGAATATACTTGCCTTGTTCCTTATTAAGTATAGTATTTGCTGTAGGTTTTTATTTATTTTTTTTTTAATTTTTATTTATTTATGATAGTCACACACAGAGAAAGAGAGGCAGAGACATAGGCAGAGGGAGAAGCAGGCTCCATGCACCAGGAGCCTGATGTGGGATTCGATCCCGGGTCTCCAGGATCGCGCCCTGGGCCAAAGGCAGGCGCTAAACCGCTGCGCCACCCAGGGATCCCTGCTGTAGGTTTTTAATAAATATCCTTTATTAGGCTGAAGGAGTTTCCCTGTATTTATAGTTTGTTTAGAGTTCTTGGCAGGAAGGAGTGTAAGGTTTTGTCAAATGCTTTCTTGGCATGTATTGAGGTAAAATGTTTTTTTTTTTCATTATTATTCTGTTAATATGAATTATGTTGCTTGATTTTCAAATGAGTTATCTTTTTAATATATTTTCAATTTTATTTAAATTCAATTAATTAACATATAATGTATTATTGGTTTCAGAGGTAGAGGTTCATCAGTCTTATATAACACACAGTGCTAATTACGTCACACGACCTCCTTAACGTTCATCACCCAGTTACCCCATCCCCCGATTCTCCTCCCCTCCAGCAATCTTTAGTTTATTTCTTATAATTAAGAGTCTCTTGTGGTTTGTCTCCCTCTCTGATTTTGTCTTATTTTTTTTTCCTCCCTTCCCCTATGATCCTCTGTTTTGTTTCTTAAATTCCATATACAAGTGAGATCAAATAATTGTCTTTCTCTGATTGACTTATTTAGCTTAGCATAATATCCTCTAATTCCAACCATGTCATTGAAAATGGCAAGATTTCTCTCTTTTTGATGGCTGAGTAGTATTCCATTGTGTGTGTGTGTGCCCATTGTGTGTATGTGAAAAAAAAAAATATATATATATATCTCATATCTTCTTTATCCACCCATCTATCATTGTACATCTGGGCTCTTTCCATAGTTTGGCTATGTGGATATTGCTACCATAAACATTGGGGTGCAGTGCCCCTTCAGATCACTACATTTGTGTCTTTGCAGTGATTTTAAAATGCTAAAGAAATCTTCTATGCCTGGAAAAATTCCACTTGTTCATAATATATTCTTTGGATTATATTTGCTAACTTTTTTAGAGATGCAAAAAATCTATTACAAAATTTAGCATCTTTGTGCATGAGAGATATTGGTCTGTTGTCTTCTTTTCTTCCAATATACTGATCTGGATTTCATATCAGGGTAATGCTGGCCTCATAGAATGAATTAGAAGGTATTCTCTGCTCCTCGATTTTTTGCAAAAGTATATGTAAATGTCATGGAGGTTAAATAATATGCTACTAAGCAATGAATGCATCAACCATAAAATCAAAGAAGGCACCTCTGGGTGGTTCAGTCAATGAAGTGCCTGCCTTCAGCTCAGGTCACATTCCCAGGGTCCTAGGATAGAGCCCTGCATCAGGCTTCCTGCTCAGTGAGGAGCCTGCTTCTCCCTCTCCCTTTGCCTGTCACTCCCCTTGCTTGTGTTCAATCTCTCTGTCAAATAAATAAAATCTTTTTTAAAAAATGTACATGGATACACATGAAAATGAACCCACAATGATCCAAAATCTTTGGGATGCAGGGACCCCTGGGTGGTGCAGTGGTTTAGCGCCTGCCTTTGGCCCAGGGCGTGATCCTGGAGACCCAGGATCGAATCCCACGTCGGGCTCCCGGTGCATGGAGCCTGCTTCTCCCTCTGCCTATGTCTCTGCTTCTCTCTCTGTGTGTGTGACTATCATAAATAAATAAAAATTAAAAAAAAATCTTTGGGATGCAGCAAAAACAATTCTAAATGGAAAATTTATAGCAATACAGGCATACCTCAAGAAACAAGAAAAAACTCAAAGAAACAACCTAACCTCACACCTAAAGGAACTAGGAAAAAAACAACAAACATAGCCCAAAATCAGCAGGATGGAAATCAAGATTAGAGCAGAAATAAATGATAGAAACTAAGAACAAAACAAATAGATCAAATCAATGAAACCAGGAGCTGATTCTTTGAAAAAACAACAAAACTGATAAATCTCTAGGCAGACTCATCAAAAAAAGAGAGAGAGAGGACTTAAATAACCAAAATCACAAATGAAAGAGAATAACTAACATCACAGAAATACAAACATTGTAAGAGAATATTATGAAAAATTACATGCCAACAAATTAGATAACCTGGAAGAAATGGATCAATTCCTAGAAACATATGATCTACCAAAACTGAAGAAGAAATGGAAAATTTGAAGACTGACTATCAGCAATGAAATTGAATAATTCAGAAACTCCCAAAACCCAAAAGTCGAGGACCAGACAGCTTCACAGCCAAATTTTACCAAACATTTAATACCAAAAGATTTGATATCTATGCTTCTCAAACTATTCCAAGAAAATAGAAGAGGGAGAAAACTTCCAAATTCATTCTATAAGCATTACCCTGATACCAAAACCACGTAAAGACTCTACAAAAAAACAGAACTGTAGGCCAATATCTCAGATGAACATAAATGCAAAAATCCTCAACAAAATACCAGCAAACTGAGTCCAATAATATATTTAAAAACTCACTCACAATATCAAAGGGGATTTATTCCCGGGATGCGAGGTGGTTCGATATTCACAAAACGATCAACATGATCCATCCCATCAAATGGTAGCATTCTCCCAGAAAAGCCATCTGGGAATTCTCTGAGCCTGGAGTTTTCTTCATGGTAAGGTTTTTAACTGCAAACTCAATTTCCATAATAAATATATGGCTATTCAGGATCTTCAAATTTCTTGAGTTAACTTCAATAATTTGTGTCTTTTAAGGAAATTTTCCATTTCATCTAAGTATTCAAATGTACTGGCATAGTCATTCGTAATATGACCTCATTATTCTTTTTAATATATGCAGAATAGTAATGTAACCTCCCTCACTCCTGATATTGGTAATTTGTGCCTTCTTTCATTTATTCTGACCAGTCTGCCTAGAGGCTTATCAATGTTATTGCTCTCAAAAAATCAGCTTTTGGTTTCCTTGATTTTTATTGTTTTCCTTTTTTCTGTTCCAGTGATTTCCACTTGAATCTTCACCATTTCTTTTCTTCTTCTGCTTACTTGGAGTTTCATTTGCTCTTCCTTTCCTAGTTTTTTTTAAGGTTGTAAGCTAAGGTCATTAATTTCAAACCTTGCTTTTATTTTAATATGGGCCTTGAGTACTATAAATTTCCCTCAAACTACTGCTTTAGTTATAAGTCACAAATTTTGCTATAATGTGCTTCCATTTTAAGTTAGTTCAAAATTTTTTTAATATTGCTTTTGATTTTTCTCTGTGATCCATCGGTTATAAAGATGTACATTATCTGGTTTCCAAATGTTTGGGAAATTTCCAAGGTCTTTTTGTTATTGGTTTCTAATTTAATTCCACTGTATCAAAGAAAATATTTTGTTTTGTTGTTTTAAAGATTGTATTTATTTATGAGAGACACAGAGAGAGAGGCAGAGACATAGGCAGAAGGAGAAGCAGGCTCGTTGTAAGGAGCCCCATGTGGGACTCGATCCTGGATCATGCCCTGAGCCAAAGGCAGAAGCTCAACTGCTGAGCCACTCAGGCATCCCAAAGAAAATATTTTGTATGACACTAATCCTTTTTAATGTATTAAGACTTGTTTTAGGATTTTTATGCTTTCTTGACAAATTTACCCACTTATTTTTATGAAAGAAACTTCTTTAATCCCTAGAAATACTCTTTGCTCTAAAATTTGCATTTTCTGGGGCACCTGCCTCAGTCGGTAGGGCATGCGGCTTTAGATCTCATGGTCTTGAGTTCAAGCCTCACACTGGGTGTGGAGATTACCTAAATAAATAACTTAGATATCTTTTAAATTTACTTTTTTTTTTTTAGACAAGGTCATTTATTTATTTTTTAATTTTTATTTATTTATGATAGTCACAGAGAGAGAGAGAGAGAGAGAGAGAGAGAGGGGCAGAGATACAGGCAGAGGGAGAAGCAGGCTCCATGCACCGGGAGCCCTACGTGGGATTCCAGATCACGCCCTGGGCCAAAGGCAGGCGCCAAACCACTGCGCCACCCAGGGATCCCTAAATTTACATTTTCTAATAATATAGCCTCCCTGGCTTTATTTCGATTAGTCTTAGCATGATACCTTTTTTTCTATTCCTTTACCATTAATTTATTTATATCTTTATATTTAACTGGGTTTCTTGACAGCAGCAAATAATTGCATCCTGTTCATTCAATCTTTTCCTTTTAATTGAGGTATTCACCACACTTACATTTAATATAATTATTGATGGGATTGAGTTTAAGTGTACCATCTTGTTATGTATTTTCTATTTGTCCTATCTATACCTTGCTTTATTTTTCCTTTTTTCTTTGTTAACTTTTGTATTATTTTTTATGATCCCATTTTATCTTCTTTCTTGGTATTTTAACTCTGTTATTTTATTGGATGCACTTGGCTTTATGATATACATATTTAACTTATTGCAGTGTATCTTCAAGTAATACATAGCACTTCAGGTACAAAATGAGGATAAAATACTTCCATTTGTCCTCTCCCAGCCTTTGTGGTCTTGTCATATGTTTTACTTCTACATAAAACCGCGATATATTATTTTTGCTTTAAACATTAGATTACCCTTTAGTTTTAAATAAGAAAAAATTCATTTTTATTCATTCATATTTACCCACATTGTTACCATTTGTAGGTCCTCTTTATTCCTTTGTGCAGATCCATGTCTCCATCCAATCTCATTTTCCTCCTACTTGAAAAACTTCCATTAATGTTTCTTACAGTATAGGTCTGCTAGTGGTGAATTCTTTCAGTTTTTGTATATCTGAAAATATTTATATTTTGCCTTCATTTTTGAAAGACATTTTCATTGTGTAAAGAATTCCTCACGGTTCTTTCTTAAAGTACTTTAAAGATTCCATTCCCTTGTCTCCTTGACTTCCATCAGAACAGAAATTTGCTGTCATCCTCGTCTTTGTTCCTTGTATATAATATCTTTATTCTCTGGCTGCTTTTAAGATTTTTCTTTTTTATAAAAAAAAAAACGTTTTATTTATTTATTTATTCATAGAGACAGAGAGAGAGAGGCAGAGACACAGGCAGAGGGAGAAGCAGGCATCTTCTGCTTGATGTGGGACTCGATCCAGGGTCTCCAGGATCACACCCTGGGCTGCAGGCAGTGCTAAACTGCTGCACCACGGGGGCTGCCCAAGATTTTTCTCTTTATCATTGGCTTTAAGCAACTTGATTGTGATGTGCTTTGATGTGGTTCCTTCATGTTTCTTGTGCTTGGGATTTATCAAGCTTCTTGGATCTGTGTGTTTATAGTTTTCATTAAATTTGGAATATTTGGGATCCCTGGGTGGCGCAGCGGTTTGGCGCCTGCCTTTGGCCCAGGGCGCGATCCTGGAGACCCGGGATCGAATCCCACGTCGGGCTCCCGGTGCATGGAGCCTGCTTCTCCTTCTGCCTATGTCTCTGCCTCTCTCTCTCTCTCTCTCTCTCTGTGTGTGACTATCATAAATAAATAAAAAATTAAAAAAAAATTTGGAATATTTGCAACCATCGTTTCTTCAAGTATTTTTCTACACCCCACTCCCATTAGAGATTCCAAATTCATGTATATTAACAACTATAGTTGTCCCCCTGCTCACTAGTGCTCTGTTCACTTTTTTTTTTAATTTTTTATTTATTTATGATAGTCACAGAGAGAGAGAGAGAGGCAGAGACATAGGCAGAGGGAGAAGCAGGCTCCATGCACCGGGAGCCCGACGTGGGATTCAATCCCGGGTCTCCAGGATTGTGCTCTGGGCCAAAGGCGGGTGCTAAACCGCTGCGCCACCAGGGATCCCTCTGTTCACTTTTTAAACAGTTTTTTTTTTCCATTCTGATAGGTTTTATTGCTATGACTTCACATCCACCAATCTGTTCTTCTGCTATGTATAATTAGATTCTACAAGTGCTTGACAACACTTACTCCATCCTTGGCCCTTCATCTTGTTCACGCCTGCACAATGACCTCCCCCTGGGGCTACATTTTCCAGGCCCCATGGAGGCTGATGTATGTCCTAACTGGTATCAGGAAGGCTGGCTCTGATTGCCCCTAAAGTGGAGCACAGAAGGCACCACTTTAGAAAATTAGGAGACACCCTCTGGCACATAGATGGTGCCACTTGAGAAAACTCCCTGTGACCTTACCACCCTATCTCTCTATAAAAACTGGGGAGTTGGAATCCCTGGGTGGCGCAGCGGTTTGACGCCTGCCTTTGGCCCAGGGCGCGATCCTGGAGACCCGGGATCGAATCCCACGTCGGGCTCCCGGTGCATGGAGCCTGCTTCTCCCTCTGCCTGTGTCTCTGCCTCTCTCTCTCTGTGTGTGACTATCATAAAATTAAAAAAAAAAAATTAAAAAAAAATATAGTCTAAAAAAAAAAACTGGGGAGTAAGGTCCAGATTTAGTGGATAATAGGAGAGAATAGCTGTGTACTGTCTAGATTGTCCATCTGCCCAATTCTTCAATCAGTAAATTACCCTAGATAAAACTGTGACAACAGTATGGTTTGCACTGTTTGTTGGTCTCAAAGTACTTTCTCAGTCTGGAGGATATTTTACAGTCCCTCTTCCACCTTATAACACAGATGTAAATCCCATGGAGACATAATTTTCACATTCAGAAGTTTTTATACATGTTTCATTTTTTCCATGTCTCCACTAAATCTGTTCATGCTTTCCTCTACATCTTAGGCTTCTGGAAAATAGTCATAGTACTTATTGTTACTAAACTATTGTTTTAATGTCCTTGTCTACTAATTCTATCATCTGTATCATTTGGGGGTCTTTTCTGATTTATTGGTTTTTCTCCTCATTAGAAGGTCATGTTTTCTGCTTCTCTGCATGCTTGCTAACTTTTGATGGGTTATCAGACATTGCAAGTTTTACCTGGTTGGGTACTGGATATTCTTGTATTCTTTTAAATATTCTTGAACTTTGTTCCACGATGCAGTTAAGTTACTTTACAATGAGTTTGATCCTTCAGGCATGCTTTTAAGTCATGTTTATAAAGACCAGTGCAGCCTTTAGTCTAGGGCTAAGTTTGCCTCACTACTAATGCAATACCTTTTTGGGCACTATATCTAATGTCCAGTATATTACAAGGTTTTTCCTCTGGCTGGTGAGAACATGAACTATTCTTGGCCCTGAGTGAATGCTAGGGATTATCCTGCCTGCTCCTTTCTGATGGCTCTTTCTCTGTCCTTGGGTAAGTATCCTCATAAGCATGAGATTAGTGCTCAGCTGGACTTGAAGGGCGTCTGCTACAGATCCACCAAGCCTCTGCATCCAGTTCTTCCCTCACCAGCTGTCTCCTCCCCTGCAAATCCCAGCTGTGATGGCCTCCCCAAATTCACAACTCTGTCTTCCTAGTGCAAGGAGGCCAACGGGATCTGCTCTCCCTATGGAACCTGGAAGTTGGCTCTACATAGGAAACTGGGTGATCAAAGGCTTCATTCTGTTCATGTCCCTTCTCTTGGGGATCACTGTCATGTGTGGTTTGTTGTCCAATGTCTATTCTGTACATTCTCTAGGGTTTTTCTTTAATTTAAGGTGGGAACATAGATTCTGTCCTTATTTTTAATGTAACACTACAAATAATCCAGAACAAAAACAACAAAGCCTACACTTTCAAATGCTTAAAATCCAGCACAGATAAGGCCCCTCTCCTGACAGTGGAAATTTTCCAGTAGAAACAGAATCCCATTTTCCTAAACCCATTTGACAACTGTTATGACTACTGAGTGAGAAAGGAACTTTGTTAAAAGAAGATTTCCTAAATGTAGATTTACTGTAAACAAATTCTACTCCAATTACCACCACAAGTGGTAATTACATCACATGCCTGACTCACCCTCTGTAATTCTCCTCACATGGTAGTCCTGTCAGATGCTGCAGGAGGAATGCCGTAGCCTAGTGTTTTCTATTTGCACAGATGATGCTTCTAGCTTTCACAACAACACAATATGATGTCTCGGAGGCTAAACTGACGGTAAGGAGCCTTGCCAAACAGAAGGCTTTATGCTGCAGAGTGTTGTAACAAGAAGCAAATGGCTTTCCAAGGAGCCCTTTGCTGTACAGAAAAGAGTTCTAAATTATTTCTGGAAGTAAGAGAAGCCCCGTAATCTCTTGTTTGATGATCCTCCTGTGCCGAGATGGGAATGTACTTTTCATGCAAATCCTCCCTTTAAAAAGACAGAAACGGCAGCACACCTGTGAGGTAAGGTCTATAGGTAGGTTCAAAGAGATCAGGAAAAGTTGGTTTTCTTCCGTGATGAATTTCAGACATCTCAGCAGGATATTTTCTATATGCACATCACCTCAATTGCTGATGTAAGCTGGGCCCTCGTGATGCGTTGTAAAAGGTGAATGGTAACAAATGTGAAGAAGGTATCAGAAGCCCCGGAGCATTTAGGAGGCTTCTTTGGCTTTCCCTACAATTTTCATTTGTCCAACAATTGACCATTGTTCTAGTCACAAATTGTTTTCCCGAGCTGCAGCTGAGAGTGCATTGGGTGCAAAGAAAATATCCCGCCAGGCAGGTAGAGCCAGAATAAAACCCAACTGGGCAGTACCCAAAGGGTGTCTACAGGGTCTCTGTACCTCACATGACCTTCAGATTCCTTCTTTGTTCCCCTTTTCCGCCTCCCTCAAGACTTAGCCCAGATCCAGCCCATCTATCTCCATGCTCTATATGAGGGCTTTTCAAAGTATGGTCTGTTATCAGCCCACAGAGATAAGCAGAAATTGAGGGTAAGCATGGGGAAACTCTTGTAGCAATTGACAATAATTTTAAATCAATTTTATCTAATAATAAGAAAATTGGACCTATATTTTACACTTTTACTCCATTTTTTCTAGTAATTTATTTTTATTATATTTTACAAAAGTAACTGTCTGTAAAAATATGGAAGTTAAAAAAAGAAAAAGAACCTGATCTCTCACCACAGACAGCTTGAGAAGCACTGCCCTGTATGTTTCCCTTTCCCCTTCACCAAATCCAGTGCCAATGTCCAAGAGTATATAGGGGTGTTCAACATACAGAAAAGCATAGGCTACTGAAGAAGAGGTCAGCTGGCCCCAGAACATAGCCACAGGTTCTGCACTGAGTTTTGGCTTCAGGATCTGCTGCTTTGGCTGATTTAAAATAAAGTAGTATAATACGATCCCACAGATTCCTATCATTCCAAATATAGAAGTTCTAAGGTCAGATAAGATCCAGGGAGTAAAGCCCCATATGATGCCCAAATGAAGTGAGCTGTAAGTCATCATTTGAGGATTAAAACTTGCATATACATATAATTTCGGAAAGAGATAAACCAACAAGAGTAAATAGCTAAGCAAAGCAATTGACACCGGGGATAGCAGCTGGGCCAAATACCAGGTCAGTAAACTGAACAGTATGAACACTACATAGAAACCTAGAAATGTGTGCGAAGTAGCACCATCATTTTTACTGCAGCAATGTTTATAATGGCAAAAATAAATAAATAAGTTAATTAATTAATTAATTAATTTAAAAAAGCTGTAATTAAGTAAAGGTCCATCAATAAAGAAACAGTTGAACACCTTAGACAATGTCCTCATTCAAGACTGAGTTAGATCTCTCCTAGTTGACCTGGAAGAATTTTACAGCATTTTGAAAAGTAAAAAAAGCAGGACACAGAAAAGTATTCGTATATATGTGTCCCAATTTTTTTTAAATGGGGAGGGGGGAGTTCATCTTTGTGGATATTGAAGGTGAGGTATTATTTTAAAAGATTATTAGAGAATAGAAGAAGGTATGAAGTCTATCTTCCAGCAAGATGAGTTATTTGGTGTTGGGGTGGAAGAGTCAAGCAAATAATTAGATCACAGCAAGCCTCTTTCAAAGTCTTTAAATTTTTAACATAAGATGCCATGCTGATGAAAAATTATACATATAAGCCTGTGTATAAATGGCTAGCTCTCTATGTGTGTGTGTATCTGTCTACCTACCTACTTACCCATCTCTATCTATCTACCTACATCAAACAAGATCTGTCTATCTACAGAGAGCTGTTAAAGATCAGTTGCCAGTGTTATAATGGTTATCTTGCCCAGGCATGGGGGAGATTCCTGTGATTTTTTTCTTCCTTTTATGTTTTTCTCTTCTTTGAATGTTGACAATAACCAGGTATTGCTTACATAATAAGAGCAGAGCAGCAATGCTACAACACCCACTAGTCTTTGATACCTCCCTCACTTCCCACCTCTAACCCCTATGTTAACAATGCAGGCCCTTCCTGCCTGGTCCTGTACACCAACTCAGTTCAGGCTCCCATTGTCCCTGACGACTCTGCTTGGGCCCTCGGGTCCCTGCCTGTCTCTCCCCTCTCCAGTCAATCTCCACATGGAAGCCAGAGTGATCTTTATGGAACACTTGTCCAGGCCACTCCACTGTCTGAACCTTTTCTAGGGCTGCTCAGTACCTCGAGGGGCAATCCTTGGCCAAGGTGTGCAGTGTAATCTCTGGCTTGGCGCTGCCCTTCATGACTATGCACATCTCCCTCTACTCTTCTACCTCACAACCTGCAGCTCCTGGCCCCACCAGGTTGTTTGTTTGTTTTAAGATTTTATTTATTTATTCATGAAAGAGAGAGAGGCAGAGACACAGAGGGAGAAGCAGGCTCCATGCAGGGAGCCCAATGTGGGACTTGATCCCAGGACTCCAGGATCATGCCCTAAGCTAAAGGCAGACACTCAACCGCTGAGCCACCCAGGCGTCCCTCCACCAGGTTTTTTCATCCCTGCACACCTACTCCTTCCCTGTCCTGCTAATATGCCCAACCCTGAAGACACACTCAAACATTTTTTTCTTTCTGCAACCACTACAAGTGTCTCTCCTGGTTTCCCACAGTACTCTGTACATACTCTATTAGACCACCGATCATTTTAATGATTTGTCTTCTCTCTCTCCCTCCCTATGCTATGAGCTACTGAAAGGCAGGACTATATCTTCAACATCTTCACCAAATGTATAAATGAAATCAATGAATGAATGAATCCGTAAAAGCAAAACAGTAAATATAAATGCAGGTCAATCATGTAAGATGCCTGTATAATGAACAAAGGCTGCAAAGTAAGTATTTTAAAGTTCAGGGTTTTTTTTCCAGCAAAGTGGCTTGAGCTGCTTTTTAAATTACTGCCAGTAATTCAGCCAGTGAATGCTTTATATTCAAGTTACCAAAAGTTAACTACCCTATAAGTTTAAATCCCTATAAAATGAAACAGAGAAGTCAAAAAAGAAAGCCATTTTGCCCTCTTTGGATAAAATAAGTTCAATACTGTTCTTCACTCCATGCCAGTTCTAGAAACAGCAACTCTCCCCACTAAAACACAGCCCAGCTGTGTGGCTACTTACTGGAGTTGAGGAGGACCATGGCCTTGACACAGAGATACTCTTTGTGTTGGAGTTTTAACTCACGAAACCTTGAAGTTGTTGCCAAGAGCATGTCGAAGATTTCCAGAATTCCTTCTACGCATTTCCCCTCATCCCTACAAAAGTTCATTGGGAAATTTAAGAAATATACAGCACTGGGCAACGATCAAAAGAAATAAGGAATATTTTCTTGTTAATTTCAAATTTCATCAGTACATCCTTTAACAAAATGGTAAAAGAAAGTCCCTGCAGTGATACAAAATTACTAAAATCATCTTCATATAAAGAGGACAGGGGACTTTCTATAAATTCCAGAAGCAAACATTTGAATAAATACTATTTAGGAAAAAAATCTGCATTGGAAATACACTCCTTTTACCTGCTCACCAAATGTTTTCTTTAATGGAATACCATTTCTGTTGATTATTTTCTATCTAAATCATGTCAGCCAGCCAGCCCTAGTTATGACACATATTGCTAAACTGAGACATTCCATGTTCCCATCAGAAGACTCTGAAGTGCTAATGAGGAAAACAGAATGTTACCAAAGCAAATGCCCTAAGAAGAAACAATCCTTCACATTTAGGGTTTACTTCACTCTGTGGTGGTTATTTAGAAACTGGTGGGGCAACTAAGAGACGTTTAATGTAACTTGAAAAAAAAGCTAGTATGACACACAAAGAAAGCACAATTAGAGAAGACAGATTAGAACCAGGAAAGGAAGGTAGGAATGGAGACATGAACGTTTTTGACTTGCCAAAGATTATTTTTAAGCAAAAAATTTTAGACAAACTTTGAACCATATAATCAAAATTCTTTTGAACACTCATAGAAATGAATTTTTATGCATACTTTGAAGGAAATTACTTGAACTGTATTTAGAAAATACCAGCTTCAATTCACTCCAGCCAGACATAAATTATTCTGCTTCACTGCTCCCCAAAAAAACTTCTTTTGTCATCAGTCCTAGTCACTGGAAGCCCTTGACAAGCTCTTAGATGATTTTGCCATGAAACTTTCATTTGCTTCTCAACACCTGCAGCACATGGTGAAGGGGAGCCTGGCAGCAGTGGGTGTCTGTGAGTTTCTTGTTAAGTCTCCCCCGCAAACCCTGACAGGGATCTGAGATCTTCAGAGAACTGGCTATTCCTTCTTTTCCTTCCCCCAAACCCAAGCCAGGACATTTCCAGTGATGGTTGGTGTTGGCTGAGGAAAGCGTCTCTGTAGAATTCAAATGAACTGACACCAGGGGAACCAACAATGTTGGTGGAGCCTTTCCCGCTGGGTTCTATGTGAGGATAGCAGCTTGCCAAGATCCTGCATCCCACAGCATTCAAACCCCCAGACTCACCTACACAAAGCTATAAGCAAGCAAACTCTGAGTTCTAAACAAACACGGTAACTTCTGCAACCACTTGAGGCTTCCTGAAAACGCACGGGTTAAGTGATAAGCACTAATGCCTCCTCAAAGTCACAGAGAAAAGCTACCTTGGAGAATCAGCCCTCAGCAAAGGGTGCCAAAATCTGTAGGAAACCTCCAAACCTCCCTAAGTCCCATCTTCCCCACCTCCTCTGCTCTGGACTCTCCCAGGCAGCCTGCGGCAAGTGCCCAGGAAAGACAATGCATTCTCTGCACGTAGCAGATTCACAAGAACTACCTGTTTGCTGAATGCCCCTCATGCCAACATAATTGAATCACTGTGCTTGGGAACAATTAATTATTGAAAATTCTAATTGTTGGGCTTGAGGACATTTGACACCAAGAAAAGCTGGTTCTAAAATTTCTCCGGGTAGGAGGGGTGACTGGCTGGCTCAATCTGTAGAGCATGTGACTCTTGATCTTGGGGTTCTAAGTTTGAGCCTCCCATTAGGTATAGAGATCACTTAAAAATAAAATCTTAGAATAAAATAAAATATCTCTGGGGACAAAAATAAAAAACCCACCAAGTCGTGTACTGATTGTTTAATAGACTGGCTCTCTACTTTTCTGTGAGACTCAGTCAGAGGTGTGGTCATGAACATGTAGGTATACATGTACACACATGCATGCACACACACGCCACTCCCCAAACAGTATAAGAGAATTCATCTGAAATCAATTCTATTTTGCAGAGGTTGCCACTTGTACCTAAAAACACATCCCTGAATATTAAGGTTTGCATCATTTCCTCATTGAAATGCATGCCATTTTAAATGCAAATTCATATTTCAAAAACGGAGGGAGAGTTTACATTCTAGAGCATCCTAAACCCTGAGAAATGCTACAACTCACAGTAATCAGAACATGTGTACCTCGTAGAAAAAGTGAATCTCTAAACCAATTCTAAAGAACTAAGTCTGACTGCTTTTACTACCAAGTGTAACAGCCAACCATTTTATTCAAGAGGTGGTACAGTTAGAATACTTTTATTCACTTCACAGGCTGGGGAAACCAAATACATTTTTTTAGGAAAGAAATGAGAAATATAGGAAATAAGGTACACAGTATCTCAAAAATGACACCTTAATCAAGTTCTGCCCTAAAACGAGTTATACAGAGGAAAGGTTTTTAAGTAATACATTAATGACATCTATTATACTTATTTAATAACTACAAAATGAAACTAAGCATCTGTCTTCGGCTCAGCTCATGATCCTGGGGTCCTGGGATTAAGTCCTGGGTTGGGCTCCCTGCTCCATGGAGAGCCTGCTTCTCCCTCTCCTCCCCACCTGCATTCTCTGTTGCTATCTCTGTCTCCCTCTCTCTCTCAAATAAATATATAAAATCTTAAAAAGAAAAAAAGATTTGAATTAAAGGGAGAGATCATAGGATTTGATTGTTAAGATATCAAAACAATCTATCAATCAAATCAGTCCACTCATGGAGGTTACTTTTGCAAGCATTGGGCCATAAACTAGGACTAAGCAAAAATAAAAGTACATGTGGAACATCTTATTATATGATAACCACTCCTTTATAAAAGAAAAAGATTCTGTTGGTACCAAGGACAAAATGTTGAATGAGTGGATCTTGCTTTGGATGCACTATTTTTGTACCTACATCTATATCTGCTGGCAGCACACACATGGCTGCCAGTTCACTTCCGTTGCGGGGAAGGGGGGCGCGTTTGGGTGGGGGCTCCAGGCTTAACACACAGGGAGGACTTAAATATTACGCCAACGTGAAAATTACCTGCATACAAAAAGGAGATGAAATTTTTAAAGTGAAAATTCTTTGGGTATCTTGAAATTCAATGCACAAAAAACTAACATGAATGCAAACTCAGTACATGTACAATGTGATTCCATGGAACCCTGTAAATGTCCACAATGGGGCATAAGCTCCAATCCAAACTGCCTCCGACTTTTTACAACTATTTAACATTAGACTGTTTCCTGTTGATGTCACAGACACAACATATTATAGGATACACAATTTTTTTAAGCAAGCAGAAGCTCCGATTCTGTGGCAGATCTCCACATGAATGTGTGACTCTAGTGATTACTGAGAGAAGAACCATCTTGTCAGAAATAAGCTGAGATAACTGGGTTTATCATCCCGAGTAGGTTCAAGTTTTCTCACTACAGAAGCCTCAACAAGAATAAAGGGCAACAGCAATTATTGTCTCAGTCTGCACAAGTGAGCTAATTTAGTTGTATTCACAGCATCTACGATCACACTACCATTGGAAGGAACTCTGATAGGACAATCTGCCAAAAGACAGTGATTTTTAAGCACGATGCAAATTATTTATTCATGTTGCAGCAAAACCTCATAATAGAACTTCTTTATGATGTGTAATCTCTGACTTTTTGAATAAGGAACATTTAGAGCATTTTTGAATAGGTAACTCCTCCAGAAACACACTCATTACATAAAACAATATTTATCTGTATCATACACACATGAAGGAACTGAACTATCCTGGACTTGAAATTCTAGACTTCACAAAGTTTATGTGTTGATGATACAGGATTGCAACAAAAAAATAACCATGATAGGTACTACCAAAAATGCCTGTGGGACACCTGGGTGGCTCAGCGGTTGAGCACCTACCTTCAACTCAGGACGTGATCCTGGAGTCCCGGGATGGAGTCCCGGGATGGAGTCCCACATCAGGCTCCCTGCATGGAGCCTGCTTCTCTCTCTGCCTGTGTCTCTGCCTCTCTCTCTGTGTCTCTCATGAATGAATGAATGAATGAATGAATGAATAAATAAATAAATAAATAAATAAAATCTTTTTTAAAAAATGCCCACTCTGTGTGAAGGCATTTACAATTCCAGAGACAGCTCTCCTATACTCAGATATACTAGGTTTGTATGCCATACAACATGACACTTTCAAATATATATAAAAAATAATGTGATGGGCACGTGGGTGGCTCAGTCGGTTAAGCATCTAACTCTTGATTTTGGCTCAGGTCATGATCTCAGAGTCATGGGATCAGGCCCCACATCAGGCTCCACGCATAGCATGGAGTCTCCTTATCCCTCTCCCTCTACCCTTCCCCCTGCTCTATCAAATAAATATATAAAATGAAATAAAATAAATAAAATATTTTAAAAGTGAGTCTATTAAAATAATTTGTAAGAAAAATTAGTTTTTCCCCCTTCCATTACTTAACCAAAAGGTAGGCCTAAAATCTGCCTAGGATGTATGTCCATTTACAATAACTTACACTTAGAGGAATTAAAGAACCCAAAAGAAGAGTTAATTCTACCAAAAACCAGGAATGAAATAGTCACTGAACATAAACATTAAATGTGGCATCAATTTAGAAATCAAGACAAGAAGTAAAATAACTTAATCCCAATGTCTACAAAATGTATTGACTCATCAAGGGATGAAACTTCTTCCTAGCACTAACTTCCAAAATTATAGGTGTATATAGCGGGGGGGGGGGGGGGGGGGGGTACTTAATTTGAACACCAAGTGGAACATAATGAATGAATGAATGAATGAATGACAGTGATGTCTTGGCCAGGTGCTTGGCCTTTCAGCCTGCCTTACAACATGGTATCTTTTTTTTTTTTTTTAATTTTTATTTATTCATGATAGGCACACAGTGAGAGAGAGAGAGGCAGAGACACAGGCAGAGGGAGAAGCAGGCTCCATGCACCGGGAGCCTGACGTGGGATTTGATCCCAGATCTCCAGGATCGCGCCCTGGGCCAAAGGCAGGCGCCAAACCGCTGCGCCACCCAAGGATCCCTCAACATGGTATCTTAGAGGAAAGCAAGAGGAGTAGGTTTCTGAAGCCTGAAGAGACTAGAATAGAGTTGCGTTAAGAAAAAAGAATAAAGTAGAAAGTCACTTAGCCTTTCAGTCTCTTCTTTCCCCGTCCAGTTTTCTATCCCACTGAGAGGCATGTCTTATTATACAGGTAACTACCATTATATTTAAAAACATGGATTTCACAGCCAGCCCCCACATCTAGCACCACCACTTACTACTCTAACTGCAGGCAAATTACCTAAACATCCCCCATATCTCCAAAACAGAGATAATAATGGCACTTACTTGAAAAGGGCTCTAAGAAGATGAAATTAGTTAACACATCAAGTGCTTCAGATGGTGCCTGGCATATACAAGCCAATATGTTGGCTATTTTGATTGCTACTGAAGGGTCTGGGCTTCCAGAACCTTCTTCTATGGTTCAACACCTGGGCTTGCTCCTGCTTGAACCACACCCATGTTCCAGCTCTTCTCAAAGGTTCCATTCTTGACTAAAACACCTCCATTACTTAGAACAGTGCTCTTTGTCAACGTTGTCATCCAGGACAACAGGCAGAATGGGTGCTAAAACCTTGGGGGAATCACTTTTTAGCTGTGTAATATGTGCATAGGGGGTCTTCTGATGATCCAAAGAGGTAATAACAAGAGTTGGGGGCAGATGTTCTCCATTCGTACAATGGCATCCTTCTACTCTGTGCAGAGTCAAATGTGACTGAACATTCTACTTTAGAACTTTTTTCAAAATAAGGAATGTGGAAATCAATTTCCATTAAGATTTTCAACTGCTCAAATGTAGAACAAGAAAGTGTTCTACTTTCCATACTAAAATTTTGAGTGTTGTATATTCTAACTTTTCCTCCATGAAGAGTTCATCTGAGTCCATTGGAAACTGGCTCCTTTTCTGTACCATCTTTAAAAGACGCAAATTGTAGTCGAGTGATGGCATTGTCACTATCATTCCCCAATTTCCATTACCTTTCATTCAGTTTTAATAACCATTCCTTCCACTGACTGCTATTGTCAAAAATGTTAGAGTGCATGCAGTTAGAGTTAAAGCACATTCAAATAAACTTCACAGATTTCTAAGAATTTTATCACCTGTCTAGACAGACAAACATGGTCCCTACAAGTGGAAACTTGAATAACTGAATAACAGGACAATTTAAAATTATAAACTGAAAATGGAATTTTTAATATAGAAAAGCCTAAGCAGACTTGCACATTTAGTAGCCACATATTCTGCAGGAGATAGGCCCTGTTATGATCTGGCCTATAAATGCCACCCCACCCCAGGTAAGAATGAGTCACCCAACACTGAATCCAAGAACTCTCGCTCTCCTCCTTCAGTTCTTGATGTGGGGAAGGAGCTCATGACATTATCATCTTCTTAATTGCCCTTTTAGGTGTGAGATTTTAATTGTGGCAGCCAGGACTCACACAAGGCAGAGAAGAAACACAATGCATTTTTTTCTCACCTGTCCAGAACGAGGTCTGGAGCAAAGATGAGCTTGCCCGGGTGGTCAATGGAGCGCCACATGAGGCCCACCATTAGCACCTCCATCCAGCAGCTCTCCAGGAGGCGCACTTGGTCATAGAGGCTGAGCTCCACAAAGCCTGGGGAAAGCAAGAGGCCATGAGACATACCCACTCTCCTCCTCAACTCCCCGTTTCTGTGAAAACAGAAGAGCAAGTTTTAACAAACTATGAAAACACAAACGATATAGGGAAAACACTCAACATTTTAAAGATGTGGTTCAATGCTGATGAAGGATGGAAATTTTAAATTCAAAGTATGCAATTCACAATGTCCAGCCTTGGATGCCTCCTAGAGACTAATACATTCCATTCAGGATTTATAAAGGACTGTTACCTGGGCTTATAGCTCCCCAGACAAATGCTATGGGAGAACAGAAAGCTGGAACAGATCATCTTTAGTTATATTTTTAAAATTCCTATGAATTGCTGAGAAAAATAATCAGCTGCCAGCTTAAGGCTGCCTGTTTGGCCCACAATAGAGGCTGGGGGGCGGGGGGGGGCAGAGAGGGATGGGCTCGGAGTGGGGGGAATGGAATGGAGGGTGTTATGGGCTGGGGGATGAAGAGGGTGGAACATGCAGAGAGAACAGCACCAGCCCCTGCAGAAAGTCAAGGTTTCAAATGAAAAATACCTCTGATTGCTTAAAGTTTCAGGGTTAGAATCATTCTTCTGAATAGGAGCGCTATCTCTAGGCTATTCTATCCTGAAAAGCAAATCTAACAATCGAAGCAGGTCCCAGTAGTCTGATAGCCTGGATGGATTGGTCCAAAAATTGGAAAGAAACAGGTCATCTCTAGGGAGGTGAGCACCTTAAAAGCAAAGTAAGGCAGAGATCACTGGAGCTTTACCCACAAACCATGATAAAACAGAAGGCAGTGTAATATAAAACTAATCAAACACGTGGCCCAGGAGTGCACTGGACTCTGGTTAGGATCCCGGCTCAGCCTCCTAGCCAATTATTCAATCCCTGTTTAAGTTGATTTCCTTACAGAAAAAAAGTGAGAGTGACAATGCCTACCCTCTGGGAATGTCCTGCAGGTAGCATCTCTCAGGATCCTCATTTTTACAGATGAGGAGACCAGGACACAGGAAGCACATGTGGTTCAAGCCTGAGAACAATATAATGCCAGAGGGTACAAAGGAAAGCTGAAAGGAGTAATGAATGGGAAGATGGCTCAGTCCTTTTCCAAAGCTGCCCCTTGGCCTCATATGTGTACACGTTCCAACCTTGCCTGCAGTTCCAGACAAGAAGCCTGCCCATGGGAGATTAGGTTTCTTATATTTGCAGATATTTAACAAGATCAAGATAGGTGGTACTTTATTATTTTTTTAATTTGGGAAATTAAATTATACCCGCTAAGAGAGAGGGGGGAAAAAGCACACCTTTAGACTATTTTCTGAAAAAAATGTTAAAACACCAGGCTTGAAGAGGGACTAATGCAGCTCAAGAATTCAGTTTGGTTATAGCACAAAGAAGCTGCATGGCTTTCAAAGTCATCAATTTCATCACCACGTGGGGTCCTGAAAAACAGTGTTTGGCATATACATTAGAGCAACAGCTCAAGGAATGTGTCGGTATTGTCTCCTACAAAAAGAGCAGAGAAAATAACATGATTCTGGCTAAGGTGAAGATCCAGACTATCAAAACAAAACTAGAAACCAGAAGATCCTCAGGAAGCTCAGAAGGAACAGGTTCAAGCCACCAAATGACCCAAGAGATACTATTCTACCAGGCCTGGGGTCCCACCGCTCTTTATCCACAGCTCTCATCCAGCTTTCCAGCGGCTCCCAGGCTGTATACCCTGTCTAAAGCAGCTGCTGCCCCAAGGCCATGGGGATTGTCCCTAGTGGCCTAGAACCTGGAGAGAGACCTAATTTCTTAGATGATTGTAAATATGTGCCTGGAGAAGCCCTTTCAGGAGGATGGGTTGGTGCCATTCTGTGTTAGAATTCTAGATTCCTTTTCACAGAAACACCAATTCAAATGATAACTAGATGGTAATTTTAGCACAACGCAGTATCTCAGGCATATATTACAAACTGGCCTGTGGAAGGGACATAGAAGGGAAAATGCAGGTGCTAAATGACAACTGTTGTTGAACAACCAAATGCATTTTTAACACAATGGCATTCTGGGTTTATGGATGATTCATGCTATCCCAGCTGCTGACTCACTCTATTTGCCCATGTATATTCATTTATATCCATAATACTGATTCTTTCTCTATTGAAATGATATTTTATACATTTCTATTTCACATGTGGCAAATCTCTCACTTGCATACTGGTCATATGACACCCTACCCCACCTTCACCTGCACACACCCCTCCTCTCAAGGTGCAGAGTCCACAGCCAAGAGACAGCTCAATGTGGAGTCCAGACTCCATCATTTTAGACCATGTTCCGGGTCCCAGGACCCTAGAATTTTTTTGCCCAAATGGTCCCAAGCCCACTCCCAGAGCTGAGTGGGCTTCTTCTTGGGTCCACCCTCTCAGACCACATCTCGGCATAAGAGGTGTCCAACAGGCTAGTGTGTATAGGAGATGTGGACACGGAAGATGGGGTGTGAACAAGGCACTGTGGGATAGTTCTGGCGTGGGAAAAAGAGGAGTCCAAAAATTCTAAATTGGAGCGTGACCTTCCAGTACATGTTGAAGGCATACAAGTCAAGATAGGAAGAAAGAATATATTTCATTTAAAGATTATAAATCAGGATGTAAAGCTGTTACACACCCAGATATCATTTGTGGATATCCATTTTGTACTCTTGCCCTATAGATGTCAGGGGCAGCAGGCCTTTCTACCATAAATGAAAAGCTATGATCCAGAAAGCCCTACCTGGAATTTTCTTGGCCCAGCCAATCATATGCACGAGTTCCTTGTCGGCCAGCTTGGTCAGGGACATCATCATGGAGGCCTCGGTGAAGGGCGTGCTGGGGCGGCTCACAAGCACGTGGGGCGGCTCGGCCTCCAGGAGCGTGAGCACCAGCTGCTCCGGGCTCAGGGCGCTCAGCAGCAGCTCCTTCACTCGGGTCACGTGGCCACCATTTTTCTTGGCTTTGCTCAGGCAGTGCAGCTGCTCATCGGAACTCTTCTGCCTTCGCATAACACGGTACCCACACCTTTCTCTCCGGGAGCCTAAACCGGAAAGATGATAACAGTATTTTCCTGTGGCTTCCCCAACCCAATATTCAAGTTCCCTGGATTGGGAGGGCAAGAGTGAGGTAATGACTTCACTGTAAGACCTGAGTCTATCCTCACAATGTATCTCAGAACAGAAGCCTGACTTATTCTTGGAACCTGCAGGGCACGTACCAAAGATTATTACATCTGTGACTATTTTAACAAAATCAAAACATGAATTTTTAGGAACAATAGCTTAGATGAACTTAAGGTCTCCCATTTCAAGATCATCTATGACACTAAACCTATTTCTCTTTTATTTATTTATTTTTAAAAAGATTTTATTTATTCATTCATGAGACACACACAGAGAGAGAGAGAGAGAGAGAGAGAGAGGAAGAGACACAGGAAGAGGGAGAAGCAGGCATCACACAGGGAGCCTGATGCAGGACTTGATTCCTGGGACTCCAGGATCATGCCCTGGGCCGAATGCAGGTGCCAAACCACTGAGCCACCCAGGGATCCCCCCCATTTCTCTTTTAAAGAGTGCTGACATACCTCAGTTTCCAAACGACAGAATTAGGAATTTTCTTCAGACAAAAGATAGGGAAAAGTTAGGAACTGAATATTGATATTTCCAAACAGTTATCAAATAATATATATTTTATAATACATTCTTAAAATGTTTATATGCATGTGCATGTGCTTACATGTACATATATGTATTCTTTTTACATATTTACACAAACTAATATGTTCAAGTAATATATCTTTTTAAGTCTGAAAAATATAGAAGAGCACAAATTTTGGCATAAATTCTTTTAGTTTTCTTTCAATGCTTTTTATTTATGTTTTATATATAACACTTATATCACAGTATATATACTATTTTTTATCTTTTTATTAAAACTGTATCATTGTACAATTTAAAAATCTATGCAGCACTCTGTTTTATGCAGATAGTATCACTTTATCTAAAGTGTCTCCTGTTAAAAAAAATACAAAGTAAAAAAATAAAGTGTCTCCTGTTGATGGAAATCTAGGTTGGTACTAATTTCTTCGGTAGTATTCATAATACAATGAAAATGTATCTTTCTACATGCATCCAATTCATTTCCTAAAATAAATTCAAAGAAGTCAGGTAACTGAACCAAGGCATATACACATTTAAGACTTTGATTTACTCCTGTCCTGGTATCAAAAGGTTTCAGTTACTATAGGTTTATGGGTCAGAAACAAAATGGGATAATGTCTTTAAGACGGAGGGGGGCAGGGGAAGGGAGAAATCTTCATTTTAGAGTTACATTCCCAGCTAAACTATCATTCAAGAGTGAGGATAAACTAAAGACATTTCAATTAAGCAAAGATTAAAAAGATGTATCACACACAGCCCTTTTGAAATAACTACTGTGCTATTTGGGATGAAGAAAAATGAACCCAAGAGAAGCAATGAAATTCAAGATGCAATAGTAAGAAAATAAATTGATTAAATATGAGAGAAAACCTAATAAACACAGAATGAATAAAATAATTTTTGAAGGTATAGAAATAAGGTAGAACTGAATGCTGGATAATAACAACTAGGATGAGAGAGGAATAATTTTGGTTAGAACTTCCTAAGATTCTTTATTTGGGAAGACAAATCTCTCTTAGGGTGGCTTGAACTCTCAAATTAATCATGCTAAAAATAGAATTGTTGCTAAAGAATTGAAATAGAAGGTATGATTTCCAAACTAGAAGAGAAAAAAGAAAATGGGAAAAACAAACAAACAAACACAAGAAAATGGGATCAATTCCCAAGAGGAACAAAAGAAAATACATGATGAAAAAAATGTTTAAAGGTTTTTTTTTTTTTAAAGATTTTATTTATTTATGTTTTGAGAGAGAGTAAGAACAAGAGAGATCACAGAAGAAAAGGGAGAAGCAGACTCATGGCTGATCAGGGAGCCTGACGCAGGGCTTGATCCCAAGACCCTGATATCATGACCTGTGCCAAAGGCAGATGCTTAATTCACTGAGCCACCCAGGTGCCCCATGATGAAATTTTTAAAAGCATAAAATAAGATGACAAAAATGAATTCAAATATCAGGGATTACAATAAACATAAATAGATTAAATTTATCAATTAAGAGTTTTTTATCTAGACATATAGTGGTTATAAGAGATACATATAACATATAGAAAGCTGAAAATAAAGGGCTAGAAACAGATAACAGGCAAAAATTAACCAAATAAATCAGTTACTCTATCAATATCAGACAATATAAACTTTAAGGTACGAATCATTATTAAGGCCTCATCAGATTATAAAAGGAAGATAAATAATTCTACACATAAATATTAAAACAAAATAAAACCTACAAACATAACATCAAAAAGTGACTGAAAGAAAAACTGACAAATACATTATCATAATGCATATTTTAATATATCTTTCTCAGCAACTGACAGAGCAAACAACTGGGGGGAAAGGCAGAATAAAGAACATTTGAATTGTACAATTCACAAGCTTGAGCTATAAAAACTCATGGAGGGGCAGCCCGGTGGCTCAGCAGTTTAGCGCCACCTTCAGCCCAGGGTGTGATCCTGGAGACCAGGGATCGAGTTCTACGTCAGGCTCCCTGCATGGAGCCTGCCTCTCCCTCTGCCTGTGTCTCTGCCTCTCTCTCTGTGTCTCTCATAAATAAATAAATAAAATATTTTTTTAAATAAAATAAAATAAAAAACAAAAACTCATGGAATGTGCAAAAATTATCACTTACTAGTTTAGGAATAAAATTTTAACTAAAATTGGCATCATATGGATCATATTCTTTGATTGCAAAAAATAAGATAAAAATATAACTTCCAAGTCTTTAGAACATTTAGCACAAAAATATTTCTAAATATCCATTGGTTAAAGACAAAAATACAAAATGAAAATTAAGAAAGGCATAAGTCAGGATGACTTTAGCATGGGTACAACTTTTTTTTTTTTTTTAATTTTTATTTATTCATGAGAGACAGAGGCAGAGACATGGGCAGAGGGAGAAGCAGGCTCCCTTCAGGGAGCCCGATGTGGGACCTGATCCCAGGACCCGGGGATCATGACCTGAGCCGAAGGCAGATGCTCAACCGCTGAGCCACCAGGCCTCCCAGGTACAACTTTTATATGCATCCCCCTACAAAGAAAAAAAAAATACACGTAAAAGTTATTATCTGCAAAATGCCTAGTTTCTAGTTTGTGTTCCCACCATTATGTTTGTTCATTAAATTTAGTTGTCCACCTTTTTAAAAAGAAATATTAGGAAGTAGGAGCACATTTAAATTACTTACTTCCAAGAAATTTTATCTGAATTTCTTCTTATCCTTGGCTAATCAAAGTAGAAAGAAGGGCTCTATCTAGGGATGATTGAATCAAACTGTTTACTAAAAGAATTAAAAGCCTACAGTATAATTTATTTTATTAGTAATCAGATAGAGAGCTATAGGTGTCAAGATCATTTATACCTCCCGGGGTAAAATGGAACAAAATGTTTGGTTTAAGAAAGCACCTTGCTGACCACACATCTTCTATCTGTAGAGTATATATGAGGAAAAGGAGTTTACAAAACAGGTTTACATACAAAGAGAAAGGTTTTGAATCCATGCACTCAAATTCATTTGACCAACTTTCACTGACAAAGCCCTATATACTGAGCTCTGTACTGAGTCCTAGGGATTCTAGAATCAATAAAATAAAGCCCTTGGCAAGGAACTCATTGTTTGCTACCAAGGACACTTCTAGTGTCATTGCTTTTCCACCGTAATCTAAGAGTCCCTCGTATGCTTCTGAGTGAGCCTGATGAGGAATTCTACCAAACAGGAATGCTCCATATGAGATAGTGGTAAACAGCCCCAAGAAAAGATGTCATAATGCTGATGACAATGACAACAACAATGGTAATAATCATAAATGATAACGATGAGAGCTAGCATCTCCTGGAAGCTCCTACATGTCAGACACTGTGTATCATATTCGGGTTATTTCACTCTGAAAAGTGCCCCGGAGTACAGATGCTACTATCATGTCCATGACACAAAAGAAGAACCAGGCCCAAGAGAGCTCAAATAACCTGCCCAGGGCGGGCAAGCTAGGAAATAGTGAAAGCAGCATAGAGACTCAAGCAGTTATCTGAATCCAGAGCTGGTGCTTTTCCTGCTTTATATTACCTCCCCACCAGATCCCTTTCATGTGTGTATATGGCAGATGAATCAAGAGATGGCACCTGAAAGATGCAAATTTATTCTCCCAACACAGGAATATGGACCAAACATGTAGCTGTTCAGACAGTTCTCCTGGCTACTTACATTTCAGCATATCCTTAGAACAAAGCCTTATCCCTCAGGGTAGTCTGGGCAGGTATTATCCCACCATTTAAGCCACCATATTAATATCTCCCTAGAAAACATAAGATTGGTGCAAAAGAAAATGGTGATAACCAAAGAGGCGTAATTTATGAATCAAAGGGGGGAAGTGAAATGGTGCAGGAGAATCCAGGAGGCAGGTAGGTTCCTATTCTTCCAAGACTGGAGAGAAGGAAGAATATGGATGGAGGGTTTATTGAGAAGGCAGCCAAGAAGAATTCTGGGCAAGGAGGGAGGTATCGTAAAGAAAGTTCACTCCTACTGGTCCTTCTCTGTGGTCAGTAAAGAGCTAAATACCCAATTGTTGGCATATCAATGCATCTCATTCCTTTCAGTTTCCACAGGTAATAAAATATTTTTTCTTAGACAGCCTTACCCAATTTCTCTTTTGCCCAAATTCAATAACCTATACTCTTGTTCTCTTTTCCATGAAAGGATTTTTCCATTTTTACTGAGAAATAATTGGCATATATCGCTGTGTAAGTTTAAGGTGTAGAGCATCATGGTGTGGGTTACATATACTGTGAAGTGATTACCACAGTAAGTGTAGTTAGCATCCACTGTCTCGTATAGATACATAAAGAGAGAAAGAAAAAAATTATTTTTTTTTCTTTCAGAATTCTTAGGATTTACTCTCAATAACTTTCATATATCATCATGATGATCATAGTCATCATGCTGTACGTTACATTGCTACGACTTACATACCTTGTAACTGGAAGTTTGTACCCTTGACCACTTCTCTACAATTCCCTCTCCCCCTACATCCTGCCTCTGGTAATCACAAACCTGATATCTTTTTCTATGAGCTTGGGGTTGTTTGTTTTAGATTCACATGTAAGTGAGATCATACAGTATCTGTATCTGTCTTTGTCTACTTCACTTAGCATAATGCTCTCAAGGTCCATCCATGTTGTCACAGATGGCAGGATTTCTTTGTGTATTCTTTTTAATGGCTGGAAAATGTTCCATTTTTATACACACACACACACACACACATCCCAACTTCTTTATCCATTCACCTGCCAATGGACACTGAGGTTTGTTCGCATGCTTGGCTATTATAAATAATGCTGCTATGAACATGGGGGCACAGATACCTTTTTGAGTGAGTGTCATGAAAGATTTCTTAAACTACATTTCTATACTCTATGCAACACTGTATTGCATTAAAACTCCTCATAACTTATAAGAGCTTTTCAAAGAGGGAGAGAGAAAGGAAGGAAGACAAAAATTTAATGCCAACCACTGTGTTAGATCTTTATGCCTTTTTTCACAGGTATTCCTCACAAAGTTTAGTGAAACCGATATCTTCCTTTCAGAGATAAGAAAACCGAAGGTCAGAAAGGTTAAGTTTGAGCATAGTCACAGCAAGAAGTAATGAGAAAAAAATGAGATTCAGTTTTTGGGAATCCTGTCCTCTTGTTATTCCCACCATATACACCACCTCCTGCAGACAGATTATGCCTGTGCTCCTGCCTTGGTCCCGAACCACCAGGGCTACAGCTAGAGCTGTCCAACAGATGGAAGTACAATAACCCTAAGACAAAGACCTAAGCATTCTAACCCTAAGACTAAATCATAAATCACTTCTTAAAAAATATACTCAACTTTAAAATATTAACTTAAAATATGAAACATTTATTTGCAATCTTTCGTCAAAGAGCCAAGGCTTTTTCTTTAAGTACCTCTGCCAATTAAATCAGAAGTGACTTTCCTACATAAGCCACATCTGTGTTACACTGTCTCTGAATTTTCAATTCCAGCTTTGTTAAAACACAGCAAGAACTTAAACACTTATAAAGCAATCCAAATTCAGAATTTTTCTAGGTTTATGACCCCTCCCCCAATCTCACTCATACCTAAATCAATAGCTACTAGTCCTTTACAGTTTGGGGGGTATTTTCTAATGTAAGCAGTACATCCAACATGGAGCTTGAACTCACAACCCTGAGATCAAGAGTCAACTGAGCCAGCCTGGTGCCCCTCCTTTACAGTTTTATCCAAAGTTTCACAGAAACGATTGTATTTTCCTACTCATGTTGCATATGCTTGCATAAATTCTAATTAAATGATATAATTTGACAGTTACAATAAGTAGAAACAGGTTTTGGAAGAAGCCCACTGGTTACTGATAAGGGTATAACTGAAGTGGAGGACAGAAATGCTGGAATGTTTTAGAGAGTAACCAATACACACTGGGAGGTCATGGGCATGGGTAGGGTATTTTATAAAGAAAACAGAAAACATCAGTGATTCTAGGAAGCCAGAGAAGTGTGATCAAATAAGAAGACTTCTGCTACACTATAATATAGCTGGATGAGATGTCTCGTCTAATATACATTTTTAAAAAGGGAAGAGCATGTTTAAAAGGCAGAGCTCCTAAGAAACGTCAGAGAGAAAAGAGACTTTTGTTTTAAATTTTTCAAACAGTTACTAAGAGAGAAATTACAACTAACCACAGGCAAAATACCATCTAGCAGAATAACAGGAGAAGTATAGGCAGAGCTGATGTGAGTGTGCATAACCCAGCATGTGTGTACAGACAAATGAATCAAAAATTAGCCAGGTAGAGAGAGCGGGATGTAGGCATTATTGTCAGTTGTTATGTGCCCATTTGTCTTTGTTTTTCATGTATGTATGCATCTACGTGCGGATACACACACATATGTATGTACACATATATATGCATACTTACCACCATAACACAGAACCTATATTCTACGTGCTTTCCATAATTCTATCATATTTCGGACTCTTATATGTATCTTCTCTTGATAGGCATGAGTCTTTCCCACAGCTATCCAAGTAACTCATAAGATATTCTACTTTCTTGTCACAGCTTTAACTGAACATTTACCAGAACTTCATCCTCAGTCTTCTCAAGGCCTCAGGCAAATGTTTATCCAACCCAGTTGAGTACCTCAGTGGCTAGAATTCTCTAATTCATGCAGCAGCCTATTATGTTGTCAGACCACTTGAATCATAGAAAGATCTTCCTTATATTGGGCCCAAATGTGCCTACCATAGCTTGTTCCTGTTCACCTCAGCTCTGTTCTCTACAGCTACAGGAGATAAATTAACGCCCCCCTCCAGTGTGACAGCATATGCATACTTGAAGGTAATTACCAAGTCCTCAGGCCCTGTCCCTAGTCCCTCGACCTATCCTGACAATGCTGTCAGCATGGCCAATATATGATGAAAGGGGAAGCGGGATCCCTGGGTGGCGCAGTGTTTTAGCGCCTGCCTTTGGCCCAGGGCGCAATCCTGGAGACCCGGGCTCGAATCCCACGTCGGGCTCCCAGTGCATGGAGCCTGCTTCTTCCTCTGCCTATGTCTCTGCCTCTCTCTCTCTCTCTCTCTGTGTGTGTGTGATTATCAGAAATAAATAAAAATTTAAAAAAAGAAAGAAAGAAAAGAAAAGAAAGAAAAGAAAGAAGAAGCAAAAACTTACCACACTTCACCATTCCCACTTCATAGCACTTCCGAAGTCGGCAGGCCTGGCAGCTCTTGCGTCGATTCTTATCTATTGTACACTGATTTGTAGCTGGGCATATGTAATCATTATGTCCTGCAGCAGAAAAAAAAGGGGGGGTCAGGCTATTATCACTGTATTTTGATTCAATATTCTAGTCAACACTGATAATGCTACCCAGCTGAGAAGCAAGGGATATCTTCTTCTTTTTTTTTTTTTTAAGATTTTATTTATTCATGAGACACAGAGAGGCAGAGACATAGGCAGAGGGAGAAGCAGGCTCCCTGCAGAGAGCCAGATGAGAGATTCAAACCAAGGACTCCAGGGTCACGACCCGAGCCAAAGGCAGACACTCAACTGCTGAACCACCCAGGTGCCCAGGGGATATCTTCTTAATGCAGATATGGGTAACAAAGGGCGAAGTTTGCCCTCATCAGTGCCTTGTTAGGGAGTGAAGATAACCTAGGAATATTTCCATATCTTATTCTTTCTTTGACTAATAGGCTATCCTCTGCATGTTCGTAGAATCCTCAAGAGATTCATTAGAAATATTCTCCTTTGGACATGGAAAGTAAGACAGTTGCCTGAAATTGGTGCTGCAAATCACAGAACTGCTCAAGAATAGCACTTGTGTATCAAGTCACCAAATTCAAATACTTATATTCTTTTATATATATACCTCTTTGGAATTTAACATGACATTTTTATAGGAATTCATAGTCAAATAAGAGAAGGAAACTAATCAACAAGAAGATAAAGAAATTAGCGAACTAAAGAACCAAAAGAACTGCCACTTGAGGCTGGCTGTGATTATTGTTCCAAGTCCCCACTGCCTCCCTCAGCCCTGTGACTCGCAGGGCACTAAGGTGGATAGGTTGTGTTTGCCTACCAACTGATGCTGAGCTTGGCCATGAAACTTGCATCAGCCAGTGGTAGGCTAGTAGAAGGAATATTCCAACAGTTTGCCTTGGCCTCTTGAGCTCCCAAGAGGAAAAAAAAAGCCTCAGGTAGCCACTAATCTGTGGAAACGCAATGCAGACCTGAACTTGACCCAGAACTCAGAGCCGAACCGAGAGGTAGAGCCACCCTACCTGACTCATGGACCAAAAAACATGGTTTTATGATTGGATCAAAATCAAATTTTATAATTCTCTCCCACTTTAGGTAGATTCAATAACACTTGTTCAATCAAACACAAATTGAAAATCAATTGTTTGTACTTTACCACCATTCCCTGGGCCGGCCAGGGTGGCAGCAAGGGTATGGACTGCATAGTTCTAGGAATAGTAAGACAGTTTAGCCGAGGGGCAAAAACCACTGTCAAGTGACCCTCATAACAGCCACGTATAGGAAAGCTGGCACATCAACATTTCTGACTACCTGCTGATTTCCAGATTCTTTATCATTTCCTTTAACCCTATAACTTCCCTATAAAAAGCCATGGTCCCCATTTTTTTTTTAAGAGAAAACACATTCAGTAATCTCCTTAAGGTCATGGTTTTCCTTTTCCATGCAGCATAATAAATTTCTACAAACTTATAAGCTTAAAACCAAATAAATTTATTATCTGATTTCCACAAGTCAGGAATCCAGGCACAGCTTACTCTACTCAGGGTTTCAAAAGGCTGCAATCAAGGTGTTGGATGGGCTGTGGTTTCATCTGAAGCTCAGGGTCCTCTTCCAAGCTCATATAGGATGTTTGCAGAATCAGCTCCTTGCAGTTGTTGGACCAAGGCTCCCATTTTTACCATGGTTACCAGCTGGACACTGCTGTCAACTCATAGAGGAACCAGTTCCCTGCCCAAAAGCAGTTCACAGCATGATGCTTGCTTTCCTTCAGGCTAGGAGGGGCACTTGTCTGATTTTCAGTCTGTCTTCACTCGGCCATGATGGAGTCTTACACAATTACAGCATAATCACAAGACTCCCCCAATACCACTTTCCATGTTAGATACCCTAACCAAAGGAGTGGCTCATATTTACAGGTTCCACACACACTCAAGAGTATGGGGTAATATAAGGTAAGGCGCAACATTTTTTAAAAGGAACAGATAATTATCTTGTTATTGCTTTTATCCTCACTTATAATATTCAAAAACAAATTATATTTTAAAAGTCAAGATATATTTCCAATCAGAAACTTTTGATTGTCCTCTAGAACAGACGCTTTATGGCTAAAAGGTAAATGTAATCCCACAGTACTTTCCATGGTAGCAGCAATCTTTCAAGGACCTTCTAAAAATTCACAGAACAATACATATGATGTCATCCTTTTTGGTTTTATAAAGAGGTTTATAACAATAAGCATTTAAGGGACTAGAGGTTCATTATTTTCCCCTCAGAGTTTATTTTAAAAGATAATTTTACTTAAAAAAAATCAGAAAGCACAAGAATATAAACACACTAAAAACGGCCTAGAAAATGTCTTATGCAAGAAGGTCAAGGTAATTGACAAAAAAGAAAAAAGTCCTCTTGAAAGTATACTATCTCACATATTAAAATGGTTTTCTCAGAGCACCTGGGTGGCTCAGTCAGTTAAGCATCTGACTCCTGATTTCAGTTCATGTCATGATCTCAGGGCTGTGAGATGGAGCCCATGTCAGGTTCTGCACTCAATGCAGAGTCTGCTTAGAGATTCTCTCTCTCTCTCTCTCTCTCGCTCTCCCTCTCTCTGCCCACCCCCCCAAAAAAATAAAATAAAATGGTTTTCTTGTTCATGCAACAGTCTGTAAAGCACACATACTAACCGAATTCAGAGAAAAGTTCAAAGCCAAATTAAAAGCAAAATATGTAGCTAATTCTTGAAGATATAAAGCTTTATAGGAAAATGTGCTTTTTATCATCTAAACATAACAGGTTATCTCTGTACTCTCTACAAAATTATAGACTAAGTCTGATTACCTATTGTCATTTATATCCAACCTCATAGAGGGGAGAGACAGCCCTGGACTTCAGATCAGAATATCTGAGTTTCAGCTCATTTCAGCCTCCCGGTGTTGTCACTTGTCACAATATTGCTTGTCACAGAGCAATATTTATCACCCGCACCCTCCCTGGCATGCTTGTCCCTCAGCATCAGGCAACAACCTAGCATTTGTTCCTTCAGGACATCCTCCATGACTTCAAGGCCAAATAAGTCCCAAGTAATGGAATATGTGCCTCCAAGGTAAGAATTTCCTACATAACCTACCAGCTGTCAGAGCTTCCCATTTAAAGCCCAGCCTCTAAAGCTGTGAAAAGCAAAGCCTTAAAGATTTGTGAGTGGCACTTAAATAGATTTCAACTTTCAAAGGACAATGATAAAAGTTTGTTATGAACACCAATATGAAAGTGAATAAAATAGTGCCACTGTTACATTTGGATGTAAAATAAATAGCCCAAAAGAATGAAATTTACAGAAATACCACTGAGAAGGATACCAGATATACATAGTTTTTAAAAAATAACAAAACTGTATAAGAGATACAAAAGACCTAAATAAATGGAGACAGAATATGTTCTTAATGTGAAGAATATTACAAAGATTCCTTCCAAAATAATCCTTAGGTTTAACAAAATCTCCACTTTTCTTAACATTAAGGATGGGAGGTCACTTAATAAAAATATTCTAATGTTCCTATGGATAAATAAAGAAAATAGCCAGAATACTTTTAAAATAGGAGGTATTTATATTGGTATGTATTTAAATGCATTATAAAATTATAATAGTAAAAGTAAAAAATAAAACTATAATAATTAAAATAATGTGGTACTTACAAGAATGAAGAACTAGGTCAACAGAACAGGATAAAACTATACATAAGAACTTATAGAGAGAGACAAAAAAAAAATCAATGAACACATAAAAAGATGTTCAAAATGATTAGTAATCAGGGAAATGCAAATTAAAACCACAATGAAACACAATTATATACCCAAAGAATATCTAAAATTAAAAAGGCTAATAATATCAAGGATTTTTATAAGGATGTAGAGCAACTGGAAGTCTCATGTTACTTTTGAGAATACAACATGGTTCAACCCCCTTGGAAACAGTTTGTTAGTTGCCCATAAAATTAAACATATGCTTATCATACAACCAGCAATTTCACTCCTAGATATTTCCCCAACAAAAATGTAGGTCTACATAGAGGGATTAGCATGAACACTCATAGAAGTTTTATTCAAAATAGCACAAAACTGGAAATACCCCAAATGAATAAACTGTGGTAGATCTATATATTGGAATAATGCCCAGTAACAAAAAGGAATGAACCATAGGTACATGGATAAAACTTAAAAGCATCATGATAAGTGAAAGAAGCAATACATAGATGGTTACCTAATGATTCAATTATATGACATTCTAGCAAAAGGTAAAACTATACGGAAAGAAACTAGGTCAATGGCTACTAGGTCTTGGGAAGTTAGGGGGAAATTGTTTTTAGATTCTAGATATAAGTGAAATCATATGGTGTTTTGTCTTTCTATGTCTGACTTAATTCACTTAGCACTATACCTTCTAGGTCCAACCATGCTGTTGCAAATGGCAAGATCTCATCCTCTTTATGGCTGAGTAATATTTTACCATGTATGTAGCTTCTTTATCCATTCATCTATTGACATACACCTAGACTGTTACTGTACCTTGGCTATTGTAAATAATGCTGCAATAAACACAGGGGTGCACATCTCTTTTTAAATTGGTGTTTTTGTTCTCTCTGGATAAATATCCAGTAGTGGAATTATTAGATCATATGGTAATTCTGTTTTTAATATTTTGAGGAACCTCCAATACTGTTTTCCACAATGACTGCACAAATTTAATTCCCACCATCAGTACATAAGGATTCACTTTTCTCCATATATATATATTTCAGGTAGAGATTTCTTCCCAACAGCAAATAAAAAGGACCTTTCTCAAAGGATATAGTTAATTGTATTGGGTCAAGATTTCCTTAAGGAATAAAATTGTAGAATCTCAACAAGATAGAGAATTGTCATCATATCATATCAAGAGTTCAGTTCTGAATTTTAGAAATTTGAATTGTTCTTACTATATAATAGCAAGCAAGTAGGCCTGGCCTTATAATTTACTACTAGAATTATCATAAGTAAAAATATTAAAGTACCTAAATATGTTAAATACAGAATGAAAAGTTGTGTAAAAGCAATTATAAATAAGCAAATGATACAATTTATGTTTTGATAATATTTGATGACACATTCTTCCTTTATCTGTGATGTTTTATCTTTCAATAAAATTAAGTTTTTAATTGGCAGAGGGCCCTGATCCACCCAGCTATGAAGATCTTAGAGAAGGTGGGTTTAAATAAGATTAGAATTAGAAGAAAAACACAAAAAATAAAGAAAAGATGTTGATATCTCAATACAGAAGAGTTAGAAAACTAGAATATCTTAAATTTGCATGAAGTTTATAAATGACCAAATGTTTTCATATAACCAACTTCATTGCATTTTTATTTTTATATATTTTTAAAATATTTTACTTACCCATTTACTTAGAGAGAGTGTGTGTGTGCATGAGATGGGAGAAGAGGGAAAGAGAGAAACAGAGTCTCAAGCAGACTCCCCACTGAGCATGGAGCCTGACACAGGGCTCAATCCCACAAACCAGAGATTGTGACCTGAGCTGAAATCAAGAGTCAGACACTTAACCAACTGAGCCACCCAGGCACCTCCATTTCATTTGATAACAAACCTGTAAGTATCTCCATTTCACAGAGGAGGAAACAGGCTAAGAGGTAATGTCTTAGAGCTACTAAGTAGAAGATCCAGGACAAATAAGTAGTCATCTATACAGGTTGAATTTCAAGGGAATGTAACTCTATACTACTAACTTTCTACCCTTCACCACCTTCTAGATTCTATCAGGAGCCATCCCACCATGACTCTTACACATGCCAAATATTAAACATAAGCCAAAGGAAGAAACGATCTTTGTAATTCCTAACAAGCACATTGCTTCCAGCTTTATCTTCACAAGGGTTGCAAAGAGGGACTCCTGGGGAAGATGGCAGAATAGGATGATCCTAAGCTCACTTCACCCCATGGATACAACTAGATAACACCCACATCAGTGTAAATAACCCAGAAAATGATCCAAAGACTGACAGGACAGACTCTCCACAGATAAATGTAGAGAAGAGGCTACATCAAAGAGGGTAGGAAGGGTGGAAAGGCAGTTGGGGCCTAAACATACCTATGGGGACAGACCTATGGGATTGTCCATGGGAGGGAGAGACCTGCAGGCTTGGAGAGTGGGGATGAACAGACTATCACACCAGGTACCCCAAGTACAGGGAACGCACACAGGTAAGATGAATTCCCATAACATTTGGCTTTGAAAAGCAGAGGGGGATATTTTATGAGTTCTTACAATGAGCAGGATTTAGTAGGTGGAACTTTAAACTCAGCAGGCTTGGCTCTGAGACAGCTGGGAAGGCAAGAGGAAACAGTCTCTGCCCTTAAAGAGATAGTACAACAAACAGCCCCATAAAGATAGAAAACAGAAGCAGCAGGCATTGAAAAATGCCTGCGGTATATGGGAGGGAAATTTGTTTAATAATCTCAGAGTATGTGCTCGAGGGGCACGGATCATATAGGAACAAAGATGCTGCTGGGCACCATTTCCCTCCCCCTGATCCCAGCCTAGACACACAAACACCTGTGAGAACCAGCACAGTGCCAATATCTTCCACATAATTTGCTAAAGGCAGGCCTGCCACCCCCACCCCATACAGCCTTGGCCAGAGCCCATCCAAAGTGGTGCCACAAGCCTGGCAGTATGCAAGCAACCACAACAGGGGCCAACTCCAAAGTGACTCCTCCCCTAAGGAGAGGGAAAGATAACCACACACACCAGTCCAACTGTGGCCCCAGCAGTGGGCTGGGGTGCAGACAGCTGGTCTGCTGGCCTCACTTACCAACAAAAGCTTCTCAGAGCACAACTCAGGGAAAGTGTCTTACAGTTCAGTGTTATTATATCTCTGGCAAATGCCTGGTCTGATCCAACTCAAGCCTAAGGCAGCTCCAGACTGGCCAACTAACAATGCAGGGACTAAATCCTGCCCACAACAGGCAAAGAGGGTCATTGCAGACAATTGGACTAAAGGCAGAAGCATCTTGGCCACTATAGTAGGGTACATACAACACACATAGGCAACACCTCTTAAGCACCAGGTCTGATAAACAGGGAACATTACACTGCAGGGCACTACAGGATCTCTTCTTTATAAGACCACTACTTTCAGGAGCAGGAGACATAGCTGACTTTCTTAACACATATATATCTTAACACATAGAAACAGACACAGAGAGTTAGACAAAATGAAGAGACAGAGGAACATGACCCAAATGAAAGAACAGGACAAAAATCACAGCAAGAGACCTAAATAAACAGAGAAAAGTAACATGCCTGATAGAGAATTTAAAGTAATACTCATAAAGGAACTCACTGGACTGGAGAAAAGAATGGAGGACCTCAGTGAAACTCTTAACAAAGAAACAGAAAACACAATAAAGAACCAATCAGAGATTAAGAACTCAACAACTGGGGATCCCTGGGTGGCGCAGCGTTTTAGCACCTGCCTTTGGCTCAGGGCGCGATCCTGGAGACCCGGGATCGAGTCCCATGTCGGGCTCCCGGTGCATGGAGCCTGCTTCTCCCTCTGCCTGTGTCTCTGCCTCTCTCTCTCTCTCTCTCTCTCTCTCTCTCTCTGTGTGTGTGACTATCATAAATAAATACAAAATTTTAAAAAATAAATAAATAAATAAATCTAAGAACTCAACAACTAAAAATAAAAATAATACACTATAACGAACAGAAGAACATATCAGCAACCTGGAGGACAGAGTAATGGAGAGCAATCAAGCTGAACAGGAGAGAGGAAAAAAATGAAAAATTAATAAAGACTTAGGGGACTCAGTAACACCATCAAGCATAATAATAACATTTGCATTAAAGTGGTCTCAGAAGGAGAAAAAGTGGGGAAAGGGGCAGAAAATTTGTTTGAAGAAATAATAGATGAAAACTTCCCAAATGTGGAGAAGTAAATAGAAATGTAGATCCAGGAGGCACAGAGAGCCCTCAACAAAATCAATCCAAGGAGGTCCACACCAAGACATATAGTAGTTAAAATGCAAAAAAAAAAAGTAGTGATAAAGAGAATTTTAAAAGCAGCAGAAAAGAGTTACACATAAGAGGACCCCCCCATAAGGCTGTCAACTAATCTTTCACCAGAAACTTTGCAGGTCAGAAGAGAGTGCCATGTTACACTCAACGTACTGAAAGAAAAAAACAATAACCAAAAATACTCTATCCAGTAAGGCTATCACTCAGAATAGAAAGAGAGATAAAGAGTTTCCCACACAAACAAAAGGAATTCATGGCCACTAAACCAGTCCTACAAGAATTGTTAAAGGGGACTCTGAGTGGAAAAACCATAAGCAGGAGTAAGCACAAAAGGAGTAAAATTAAATGTATCTATAAAAATCAGTCAAAGGAGTCACAAAATAAAAGACTGTAAAGTATGACACCATATATCTGAAAGATAGCAGAGAAGAGTAAAGATTGGGTTCAAATTTAAGAGATCACCAGCCTAATATAAATTAATATACACATAAGATGTTATATACAAACCTAATGGTAACCACAAATCAAAAACCAGTAAGAGGTGGTGATGGATGATTGTGGGAAGAGATCCATTCAAGTTCTGAAGCTCTGGAGTAAAGATCCACAATTAAAGGATAAGGTGCTCTACACTTGAAACAATCCACTCCACCATCCACCCCATCCCCAAACACACATGATCCTATGAACCATTCATTCATCAAGTACTTTATATACCAAACAGGCCAGTGGTGAAATTTCTGCCAAGTCATCTACAAAAGTATTTGAAAGCAAAAGTAGAAAACTAAAGAAGCAGCTAACAATACTCTTGTACCTTGAATGCTTCTTTTAAAAAAGGCCTTACATCCTTCACACGACCAGACTCCATAGTGATATCCAGATGCGTAATCGCTGCAGACCGCACAGAAGTGGGCATCCCTCTTTGAACTTGGACTAGTAATGGGGCTGGCACAACTGCTTCCACTAACTTTCCTTTTCAGTGTCTCTCTGGGGGAAAAGAAAACATTCATTGTAAGACAGCATTAAGAGAAAAGATGGACTTTCTAGGGAAAAAAATAGCATGAACACTGCCTAAGTTACCTCTTTGCCCTGTAGGGCTCATGATAAATATATTCCAAGAAATCTGATCAAGCACCTTTGTTGTTGATATCAGATCTATGAAGAATCACACTGTTGGGAATGACTGCTGTTTGAAAATGGTTACGGGAGTCTATGCCCATCCATGCAGCACCGATGAGCACTAGTAACTACAGATGGTCAGTTGTAGCCATCAGGTTGCACATGTCTGAGTGTAACAAGTGACCAGAGCAAGTGTTACCCACAGGTCTGAACCACAGCAGGAAGTACCATTGCTGGAATTCATCAACGCTGTAAAGATGGGTCTAAACTTACCTACCCATTTTCAAGTAGCAGTTATTTTCAAGTGTTACCTTTCAGAGTTCCCATTCAAATGGGGGGGGGGGTGGGGAGAACCTTTCATTCTGCAATTTAAGATGAAGGTCTAGAATAAAAATAACTTCAAGAGGAGTAACAAATGCACTTTATGTTATACTGAAGTGATACTATACTCTGGTTTAGAGAAAGAGAGAGAAAGGGGAGGGAAGAGTAGGGGAGGGTAGAGATGAACGTGGAAGGGCAGGGAAGGCCAGAGAGAAAAGAAAGAGAAAAGAGAAGAGAGGGGAAGAAAGTAGACATGTGCCTGTCCTTAAAGAAGGTTCTGAAGGAAGGAAGTGCTCAGGGCTGGGAAGAGGGGCAGGAGCTCCCATATGGGAAAGGACAGCTGGTCAAGGCAGCACCGGCAGACACCAAAAGCACATGTGGTTAGTTCCTAATTTTGCTAGGCCATGTTTCTTTTGGAAAGAAAGTGTTAGAAATATGATTGATTCATACATGAGGATAATTATACTATGGGTTGATTTCCCTAATATTAGCAGAACTCTGATTAGATCTTGTCCTCAGAAACAAAGTATCTCCCCTTGAAAGCTGAGTGAAAAACAGTACTTTAAAAAAGTCATGTACAACATTTATATTCTCTTTCACCAACAAAGTTCTTAAAAACGAAGAAAAATAAAAGTACTGTGTGATGTGGCTTTCTCGAAGTGTTACGACAGCATTTGAAAGTAACAAATTTCAATATCTAATATGCAGTGACTTAATACTTTGATTGTTTTAGAAATTTATCTCCTCCTCATCTTTCTCCCAGCACAACCTCTTCCCTCCTTAGCTGTAATTATCATTAAACACATTACAAATTAAATGGAAATAACCATCACGTTACCTTGCTTTGGAAGAGTACAAATACTCTTTTGAGCTTCAAGAAATTTCAACTAAAGTCTACATTTAGTTTCCTACCAATCTTTATCAAATGTTATTTTAGTTCACTGCTAAAAAGCTTACACCAATTATTGTCTGTTTTCAGGCTTTGTGTGTCCAGTGTATTTCATTTAAGTAGTAATACTGCCACAGTTGCCTTTATCCTGGACACAGTGTGTCATGAACACTAAATTGGATTTCACTAAAGAGGGATTTAACTTGAAAGTAAAGCAAAAACTTCTTTTTCAAACATGTCACTTCATCAAGAAAAAGGTGATTTAAGTTCAATCTTTAATGTCTAAAAATGGTAGTCATGAGAGTGAATTCTCCCCACAACCCAGATGTACAAGCTTACTTTTTAATGAGGATTCAAAATCAGAATAGATATTCTAGAATTCAGAATATCATATGTGTTAGGTGCTCTAAGTAATCTATGTGATGAATAAAGACCTTGAATGATGCATATCTTTCTTCTCACTGCATCATAAAGTGATTCGAATAATGCCCCGAAGTACAATTCAGAATGAAGACTGAATTTACCTGTTTACAGGTAAGGTGGGTTCTAGTGATCTTGCTTCACACCAAGGACTCTTTTGAGGTTCTGCATACAGAAGTGACGACTGGCAATGGATGGCTAAGGGAGAGAGGTGTCCAGGAGTTGGCCACAACACATTTGGGCTCGTGGTCTGCCGACTGGGTCCACCTTCTGAGTTATTGGCACTGCTGGGAATACTGTAATTCATCACAGCAGGGCTATAGAAGGTCACGGCGGAATATTCATGGCGGCTCTCTACGTAGGAGGAGGGTATATATATGGGGCCGTGCTCCAGGGGTAGGACAGATTGACTGCAGTTGTAGGAAGCAGGAGAGTTAAGGCTAGATGGAGAGTTTTTGATATCCATGTCTTGAAGAGGCAACAGCTGAGGAAACTCTTTGTGAGAAGAGGCACAAAGGGACATTATGATGTTCTCAGAGACTCATGGGCAGGTACGATGGCTGTAGAGAAAAACAAAAGACATTTCTAAGTTACAGCTACAGGCCTAACTATTCAAAATGTCCAAACATATTTATTACTTACACACGTGCTTAGAAACACATCCTGAAAGACAGACCCCAAAATATTAACCTCAGGGGGTGTGAATGGGAGGCATGGAACTCTCATTTGCTACTTTATTCACTCCTTTATTACTTTTGTTGTGGTTAGCTACAAGAATTGTTTTTAACCACAAGAATTTATTATACTTTTAAAAAAAATCAAAAAAATACAGGATTATATTAAAACGCCAAGTTCTCTCCCTCCCCCCCCCCCCTTTCTGGAACTAGATACGTTTGTTTTCAAGTTCTTATGGAAAAATAAACAAGCATAACCAAGAAGACCTTGAAAGAGCAGGTCAGTGAGCACGGACAGCATTAACAGATATCCAGGTACACGAGTCGCCAGCAATAAAACACAAGGAACAGACAGGCCAACGTGCCCTCGTCAGTTATCCATTTATTGCTTTCTCAGCTTCCAATGCACCCTTGGGGGTACAGCCTACGCTAAGCCCTGGAGGTGCTTTACCGGGTTCCGGTGAGCGCACTGCTAAGCGCTCTCAGTAGAGGGCGCTGCAGGGACACCACAGGAGCAAGAGGCTGCTGGTAGTACCTCGGGTGCCAGCAGAGGTGGGGGTTTGGGGGGGTGAGAACAGCCAGTGGAGTCTGGCATCGCTGCGGGTCCAGAACGAGGTCCCTCTGCAAGTTTGCAAAGACGGCGTGGCGATAACCTTTCCACAGTCACCTGTCCAGACTGTGGCCTGACAAGTCATAAAAAAGTTGTTCCTTGCACAAACCTCCTCCCCTGGTGCTACGGGCACACTGTGAAGGCCTTCTGTGCCCCCACCTCCTTCAACCCACAGCACCTGGACTCCCAGTGCACTACCACGCTGCCAGCTGCTGATCACCCGCTCCCCGGCAGCACCCCCGAAGCTGTCCTCCTGCCTGCCCAGCCACCTTAGACCAGCTCTGGCCTTGGCTAAACCGGCAAAAATCTCTGCTAATTAGTGGCCCACCCACCTTTCCCAAGGAGGTCCAAACCCCTTCCAAATCTGTCCTTTCTTGAGTGTTCTCCCTCGGCCCTGAGGTTCCATTTATAGTTTACTTAATATTTAATATTTATTATACTTAATTATTATACTTAATCTCTCATCATGGTTATTCTTTATATCAAAACTCCCCTGAACTGATTATGTAGTTTCTAACTCCTGATTGGACCCAGACTACTACAGAACAAAACAGAAAATCCCAAAATAGAAAATTCAAGAACGCAAAAGTTTTTGGAAATTTGGCATCTGATAAAGGGGATAGCTCAAATCACCGAGGAAACACTGGACAGAACTGCCATTGGAAAAAGAACATATGCCAGAATAAACTCCAAAGGGTTCAGAGATCCAAATGTTAAAAAGAAAAATGGAAGGACTCTGAAGGAGACTCAGGGGGAAAGGGAGCAGTGGGAGGGAGAGGGGACTGCACAAGTACCAGAAGCAAGCAAAGATGAACTTCTTTATAACATGGGTGTGGGAAAAACCTTCTCACTATGGCTTAAAATCCACATACAATAAAAAGACCAATACATTCAGAACAGAAAAGTAAATCTCTGCACATCATAAAAACACCATAAGCAAAGTCAGAAGACTAATGACAAATTGGTGAAAAAGCATCTCAACTTCTATTAGAAACAAGGGGATTGGGTTGCCTGCTCAGGTCGTTGTCCCAGGGTCCTGGGATCGAGTCCCACATCAGGCTCCCTGCAGGGAGCCTGCTTCTCTCTCTGCCTAGGTTTCTGCCTCTCTGTGTGTCTCTCATGAATAAATAAATAAAATCTAGAAAAGAGAAAGAAGAGAAGAGAGAGAAGAGAAGAGAAGAGAAGAGAAGAGAAGAGAAGAGAAGAGAAGAGAAGAGAAGAGAAGAGAAGAGAAGAGAAAAAAGAAAACAAGGGGCTAAATGTCCTAGCATTTAAAACTCCTCAAGCGAAAACAAGACCAAAAACTCTTTAGATAAATAGGCAAAAGACATAGAACACAGAGAAAGGAAAGCAAATGGCTCTTAGAACACAAAGATGCTCCACATCATTCAGAAAAATTAAAACTACAAGATACCATTTTCTCACGTTTGGCAAAAATTCAAATGTTTGACAACAGACTTCCTTGGTGGGACTGTGGAAAAACAGAGACTTTCTTTGACACTGTTGGTAGTAGTGCAAAATGGCACAACCCCCACGAATATCTGGCATTATATACAGATTATGCATGTGGTACCTTTGGATTTAAGTCCAAAGCTCCCATTACAAATGACTGTTACATCAGTTTCCTCACTCTGAAAATTAGTAATTAAGGAAAAAGAATTAAGTCTGGACCCTGCCTTTTTAGAGACTCTGTAGTTTATGCAATCGTTGAGGGCAAACTCTTCTTTATGAAAGAATGTCACCCAATGAATAGTTCAAAAAAAAAAAAAAACTTGGATGGATAAACTAGATAGTTTATCTAGAGCAAGTAAAAATATTAACAATTACTGAATCTAGACAGTGGACTTATGGACATTCATTATACCAGTCTTTCAACTCTCCTTTGGGTTTAAAATTTTTCATAAGAAGCTTTGGAGAAAAGACACAAAATAATACAAGAAATTACAAATGGAAACTTAAAGGTTAGAATAATTGGATAATACAATCTGGGAAAGAGAAGAATGACCATTAATAACTAGACTGGTTGAGAAAGATCATCAGGTAAAGAAGCTTGCCTTGAGAAGTTCTCCATTTTCAATATCTTCATGCCAGCTGCCACCTACTTCCACATGCAGGTAACTTGGCTCCCTAAATATTCCTAATTACTTTCTCCTAACATCTTCATTTGAATGATCATTTCCGTTTGTCTTCAAAACAATATACCTATGGGAGTTTTAAAATAGGTCTACAAATTATTCAATAGTCCTCCCTTCAAAAGGTGGAGTCTAACCTCCCCTTGAGTATGTGCTAGATTTAGGACTCATTTTTAGTGAAAAATTATGGCAGAAGGGATGCTATGTGGCTTCCATGACTAAGTCATAAAAGGTACTGCAGTCTCTTCCAGGCTTGCTCCCTTGGATCACTCACTCCAGAGGAAATTAGCTGCCATATTCTGAAGACACTCAAGCAGCCTTGTGGAGGCCTCCTGTCAGAGCTAGCAAGAAACTCCAGCCTCCAGCCAACACCTCTGTAAGTTAGAGCTTTCGGAAACTGATCTTCCACCCCCTGTCAAGCCTTCAGATGACTGTAGGTCTGGCCAACATCTTGACTGCAACCTCATGAGAGGAGCTAAGCTGGAACCTTCCAGCTAAACTGCTCCCGGATTCCTGACCCTTAGAAAATGTGTGTGAGATATTATGTTTGTTATTTCAGCTGCTAAATTCTAGGATGACTTGCTACACAGCACTAGATAATACAAATCCAAGGTAAAATCAATCATTTTCCTCCCAAAACCATTATTAATTTTCTATTTGTTAATGACAAAGCCCAATACACTTACCTTTGACTTCTCCACTGCAACCAATTATCTTTAATCATGAGGGCACACTTTTTTTTCTCCACAGTACCTTTTCCTTTTGGTCTTTTGCCAACATCTGAGCAAGCTCTCATTACTTCTTATGTGTGCATCTGGAGTAGGCTACTTACCACTCCTTGTCTCCAGTGAGCTCCTTCTCTGGTTCCATAGAGCTGCCAGACTGACTGACTTTCTTTCTTTCTCTTTCTTTCTTTCTTTCTTTTTTTTTTTTTTTTTTAAGATTTAGTCATTAGAGCAAGAGAGGGAGAGAGTGTGGGGTGAGGGGGCAGAGGGAGAGAGAATCCCAAGCTGACTTTGCACTGTGCGTGGAGTCTGATACAGAACCCAATACAGGACTTGATCCCAAAACCCTGAATCATGACCTGAGCCAAAATCAAGAGGCAGAAGCTTAAACAACTGCACTACCCAGGTGCTCCCTGACTAACATTCTTAAAACCCAACTCAATACCCCTCTGCTTCCCACCAGCTTGTGTAATGTCACATTCTTCTAACATCCAAGGCATTCCATTCTGCTGCCCTAATTCATCATCCTACTCTAATCTGCTATTTTCCTGCAGAACTGCCATGTCCATAAGGAGTATGCAAAGTGCATCATGAAGTGATGTGCTTTTTTTACTCTTAGCACTCCTACAATTACTTAAAAATTTAATCCTCCTTATTAGAATAGAACTGCATTGAATCATTCTTGTAAATGGTAGAAGTAGGATTAGATTTTAATCTCCTTGAAGGCACACATTATTTTTATTCACCTACTACAACTCAATAAATATTTGTTATAATGAAAGAATATGAGGAAACGTGTTTATAAGATTTCACCCAGTCCAGGGTGTTAGTGGAAGATGGGAGCAGCACGTTCAGTAGGTATGGTACCATGTGGAGACAGGATATCTAAAGGAGTCCCAAGGCATGCACTCTGCCTTCAAAGAGCTACTGTACCAGGTAAAGGAGGCAGGACAGACCAGGTAAAATGCTAAGGAATACAAACACGCTACCACTTATAATCAACAGTGATTGACCATGAAGGACAGCAGAGGGAATGGTAGCTAGAGAAGAATACAGCATCAAAAAAGTATTCTATATGTAATATATTTTACATTTTTACATGTATTCTTATACCTTTCTCAGATATATCAATATGCATGTATTAATCATAACAGAATTTTCTATTTCCATTACTTAGATTCCCAATCAACACATGCAATACCTGATTCCTAATAGAAAATATGCAGAGTAAAGCATATAATGCTAACTATTGTCAAAACTAGCAGTTTCCAAACTTTTTTTACATGGTGGTAAAATACACATCAAACTTATGACATTAAAAATAAAAAAATAAAAAATAAATGGTTAAAGATTTTATTTATTTATTCATGAGAGACACACAGAGAGAAGCAGAGACATAGGCAGAGGAAGAAGCAGGCTCTGGGCAGGGAGCCCAATGTAGGACTCAACCCCGGACTCCAGGATCACATCCTGAGCCAAAGACAGATGCTCAATCGCTGAGCCACCCAGGCAACCCCAATCATTTCTAAATGTCCAGTTCAGTAGTGTTAAATACATTCACATCATTGTGCAGCTCATCTATAGAACTCTTTCCCTCTTGCAAAACTAAGACTCCTCACTCGTTAAACAACAGCTCCCCAACCTACCCCAACCCCGAGCCCCTCAGCAACCACCATTCTACTTTCTGTCTCTTATGGATTTGACTACTCAGTACCATATAGAAGTGGAATCATGCAGTATTTGTCCTTCAGTATCTAGCTTATTTCTTAGCACAATGTCTTCAAGGTTCATCCATTTTGTCTCATGTGTCAGAATTTCCTTCCTTTCTAAGGCTGAATGATATTCCATTGTATCTACGTACCACATTTTGTTAATCAAGAAAGGGTTTTCAACACAAATGATTGAAAGCATTTGCAGATCCATGAAATGACCTAGGTTAGAGTGAGTGGTTGAATATAGAAGAAACAACAGACGTTGGTAATTAGGTCACTGGTAACCTTGAGATAGCAACTCCATACCCGTCAGGATGATGAGGAGGCATCTATCCCTCAATCTGTCCTGAAAACACCTCTCCTATTTCCATCCACCTACACATAGGCTTGCTCATCGTGCTTATGTTTTTCATAGCATATTTTGATGATTGCATTTTAGTGCATTGTTTTTGCTATATGATCTAAACATATCTTATGTGGCCAGATATTTCATCAAAAGACATTGAAAGCCCTTTAACAATACAACTTAAGCAGTACACATTGTAAAAATTGAGAGGAAAATACTCAAGGTAACATGCTTAACAAGCTGTACTTATGTATAGTAAAATGTAATCTTTGGAAGTCATCATTTTGTGTTTCTTGAACTTAAAAATAAGGGAAAAAATGGTATAAGAAATAAGATGGCTTGCCCAATTTAATAAATAAAAGTATATCCAAAAGGGAGTGTGGTCACTGTGGTGAGTACATTACATTCAGGAAATTATGAAGCAGGAAAGCAGTGATTTTTAGAGTAACAATTTGAACAAGACTTCAAGTTAATACTCAATGATAAAATCAGTCGAATGGTTTAAAGAAAATATTCTCTAAAGATTTTGGTCACTCAAGTTTTTACTGAATTTCATGATGTCTCAACTTTACATTGCCCCAAGGAAATGTATGTAGCATTTTAGCATAAGTAACTCAACAAAGTCCACACACCAACCTATCAGAAAACCACTGCTATCTTTCACTTTCAATAGGCCTCTTAAAAAAACAGAAAGCTTCTACCAATATGCAGTGATGAATAGCAGCATGGAAATTCATGAACTTGAAATAACACTCCCTATTATCTAGGTAGAAAGTGAACATACAATTTAAAATGAATATGACATCTCTCTCAGGAGCAGAGAATCAATCCCATTACTCATTTTCACCTATAACTGAAATGTTCATTTTCAGCCCAGAAATGCTGAAATGACCTGTCAGACACACACCGCCAAATGGCAAACGCCAAGATTCATCCAGGCAATCAATTAGGTGCCACGGGGACTTTGCTTAGGAAGATGGATTTCACATACACACACCAATCAATTTCTTTAGAATTTCCATACATCCTTAGCACAGTAATAATTCATGTGAGGGAACTGGTTGCTAGATAGACCATGATGAAAAGGCCACGTTGCCTTTTGGTTGGAAATCTTTCAGATGTATCCAGATTCATGTGACAACCATTTGTCAAAGGAAACTTGGATCATTAGTAACTTGGCCACCAACGCAAAGGGTTGGTGGCCTCTTCTGAAGCAAAGACACAAGGGGCAAGGAACTGAAATCATAGCAGAAGACCCTATAGACGAGCAAACAAGTAGCAAAAGTCTCCACCCAAAGACTAAGAAAGTGAATAAACAACCTGTGCTGGTTATGGTGAGTAGTTTGATCTAAACCAAGGAGATAAACCAGTTGAAGGAAAGAATCCCCCCAAATCAAATTTCTTCAACATTGTAGGACAGGATTTTCCCAACACATTCCTTTGAACAAGCAAGTACTGACTCAGTGAGCACAGTATCTGGTATCAAAAGGAAAAATAGTCTCTTAACAGCTTAATTGTTGGGCCTGGCAGGCATGGGACTTCACGTGGCCAACAAAAGAACATGAACCCGGACATCCTGATTCTAAGAATTAAGCATTTCTTTGCATGTCAATTTTCTTTAACTGGTCATCACAGCCTAAAATAGCTGGCCCATATCCTTCATGATGAACAGAACTGTTTTCTGTCCAAAGACTTCTCTGTCCCCCTCCTCCACCACACACACCAGTAGTGAGCCCTTTCAAGTCCCATCTGTGTTCAGCAGGAAAGCCTTTTGTACACATGGGACTACACATAGTGTTCTAACGTACTGAACATATTGTGGAACTTAAACAGAAAAAAAGATTGTAAAATTCCAAATATTTACAGTGATTCCTTGGGAGAAGGAAAAAACAGGCCCAAGAAATGGTAGAAAGACAATCCAGGAAGAGTAGAATGATTTTATCAAAGTATCTATCAAATCTAGATAAACAATAAAAAGGCAGTTGCCACCAGGCCTGCTATTACACATATTCTGGCCCAGTGGACAGAGCAGTACATGGGGTCCTAGATTTGGCTCTGCCTAAAAGCCAGGTGATCTTGTACAAATCACATCAACTTCCTGAGCTTCCATGGCTCCTTCAGTAGAAATTAAAACCTAATATGGGCTGCATTTATGGGCTGCATTTTTTCACAGCACTTGGAGGATAAAGTAAAATGATGTATGTGGAAACATCCTGTGAGGTATTATTACACATCCAGGAAGACAAAGTCTGTCTATTAGCATGCTACTGGATGTGCCTAGAGTGTTGGACAGAACTTCTAGAAAGGTTAAAATGCCCTTATGACCACCATTTTGGATTTTTGCCTCCTCACTGTACTTTCTGAACTTCTGCTTGACAATTCCTTACACCAGTCCAAATCGCTGGGCTGCTGGTAGCCAGCTGGCATCATATGTAGCACAAAATGCCACATTCTCCTTGCTCTGTGTTCTTGAGCCTGCCCACCACACCTCCCCAAGCATTCAGTTCAAACACCGCTCACTTGTGTGCCCTACAGAAGTCACACATGCACATTCACAATGCAGACACTGCAAAAAATTTTGTGGAAAAGATAAAAAATATTTAAGTGTCAAGCATCCTTGATGTATGCCAGTGGCTGTCTATCAATCATTGGCCTTAAATCTTCCCCAGCAAAACACAGCTCTTGATCAACTTAATATTCATTAAAAAGAAAAAACACTCTGGGACACCTGGGTGACTCAGTGGTTGAGCATCTGCCTTCGGCTCAGGTCATGATCCCAAGGTCCTGGGATCGAGTCCCACATCAGACTTCCCAAAGGGACCTGCTTCTCCCTCTCCCTGTGTCTCTGCCTCTCTCCATGTCTCTCATGAATAAATAAATAAAATCTTTTTTAAAAAAAGAAAAAACACTAAAATCACCACAGAACTGATCACTAATAATTCACATTCAACTCTTAAGAAAACGTACATGTATCTTCCAAAATGAGAAAACTCTAATTCCCCTTGTGGCCCCCTGGACCTTATGGACCTGAACAGGAAATAGAACTTGGAAGCTTGATGGTGAAGACGCCAGAGCCTCAGCTGCACGGTCTTCACATGCTAAGGCGGGGTATGGAGGGAGAGCCCATCAGTCTACTCTCTTCAGCAAGTCTCTGCCCCTTCCCAATTCCAATCATCAGAGAAAATGCACTGCTCTTAGGAAATGGAACCATTTTCAAATATCCATTTGGGACAGGGAGGGGACAGTTGTGAATGAAGAGGTCATGACCAACGCAGAAGTTAAAGTGAATGCACTCATCTCCTCTTCCGGTCCTGGGTTTCAGTTGAACACGAACATTTACCCACAAACATTGCAGTCTTGCTTTGAGGAAACATACCAAATCCAGTAAGCTGCCTTGACAGTGACCCTTACTCTCCTGCTCTCTGTTAAGTACACCCATACCCAGAATCCCCGCTGAAGGCCCTTAATTTATGAAGAGGTATAAAACCTCCAGCTAGGAATGCCAACCACTCAGTTTGCTGGTGCTTCCTCAGCATGCCACTCTGCTTATCCTAGTTACTGCCTCTGTAGTTCTCTGAAAGGTAAGCTGCATGTAGAAAATACGGCCTCCTCTTTTCATAGCACAAAGGAGAAAGGAAAAAGACATCATCTGACATATCTTTATTAGGAGTGCTTAACAATAACAGACTCCTAGCTATTCTCTAAATTGAATAATGCATTAAACAGTAAAGAATATGTCCTGCAAGAAAATCTAGATTTCAAAGCATGAGCACAGAAATGGAAAAACTCTGACATCAACACATAAATTGGGCACAGACCTCAACTCTTAATAAGGACAGTATTTTTTAACTTAAGTCACAATCACTCTATATTAGATTTTCAATGTCTCCAGATTGCCATTTTTAATTACTTTTCTGCTCCTCACTAATTAATCGTACGTAATTTCAGGTAACTTTTGTACTCTCAAATATAATAAAAGTATTTTTTAAATGCCTAGTTATATAAATACAATACATTCTATTAATATTACATAAATGACCAATGTTTCTTTTTAAAAACCCTGTATTCAGTTGGTGATAATCCAGATGCACACCAGAACAAAAGACTTAGCCCACAATGGAATCCGAATGTGCTAAGAATGAAATCTATTAGCCCAATGGGAACCTAACAGTCCCATTTGCAAAATAGCTTTTCTTTGCCTCAATTCATTCCAAAGTATATAAGGAGTAAAACAAAAATACCACAACCTGACTCATCCCAACAAAAAGGGGGGTTGAGGGAGACTGGGATTCTCTTTTGCAAAAAGCATAGGAAGATTAATTATTTCTGGGTAAAAACATACTGAAGAACAGAACAGTAAAATTAGGGAACAGTTCAGTGATTTTTCAGGGGGTGAGGATGGGTGGGGGGGCTGATTACAAACACACAAAGGGGACTTTTGGGAGTGATGGCACTCTTCTAGGTCTTGACTGTAGAAGTGATTATATAAATGTTGCAACTGTCAGAATTCATAAAGGGTAACCTAAAGAGGCTAGGTTTTACTGTATATAAATTATATTGCCAGGAACCTGCCTTTTTAAAATGGCTATAATGTCCATTTCCACTAAATTATGAAGTGTAACATTCAAGTATACAGTTCTCAATGTTCTAGATGTAATTAGGAAAAAACTTACCAGTAAATGATTCAAGTTCAGCCTTCAGTGTTTTATATAATCATTACATATTTACAAGTATTATATAAAGTGGCTCAAAACATAAACTAAAATTATCAGATGTATTTTGCACCATTACTTGAATATAGATATATAGAAAACTGTAGTGTTTTACTCTTAAAAATGAACATTTCAATATCTATTAGATGTTAATTATGTTTTGAAGGGTTAAATTTACTACTAAATTTTACCTTTTCCATATTATAAGTAAACTGAGGAATAGAAAAGGTCATTAGATTCATTTGAGTCCCTCAGAACCACTATGAAATGTATTCTGTGTTTTTAATAGATTTCAGAGATTTTCAAGTCTTAAGAGTTACAGGAGACTGGCTGTTTTTGAAATAAGAATGTTTCAGTAATTCAACTGAAAAAAAGAAGATTGAATGTAAAATGGATCCTAAGATTATGCTTTAACACCTTACATTCTCCCTCTTCTTGAGTATATGCAGAAATATAGATTTTTCTGCAGAAAAAATAAAAGGCAAAGAAGAAGTGTCATAGTCAGAGAACACATACTTTTTTACAATACTTAACGGCAGAAACCTTTCTTTCCACATGTTCACTTAAGTAACGAATACCTTTCTCCACATATAATAGCCACTGTGAGTTCAGAAACTTAAAAGTAAAAATTCCCAATGGCATGTCCATGAAAATACTAAAAGTCTAGTAAGGCAAAAATCTTACCTCCAAAGGGTTGTGTACTACACCAAAGCACAAAGCTGCTTTTTTAAAAAGCTAGTAAAATTGAGTCAACCTGGTTTTCCTAAATAGAAATTCACTCAAACCCAAATTTTTTTTACAAAAAAATATTATTCCCTTGACTTAATTTTAGGCTTCCGAAATGAATCAGGCACGAATGGTAACACAAAGGGACAAGAGAAGAGCAGCTGGCTTCCTCTTCAGCAAATAAAACAGACCAGATCTTAGATCTTGCTCAGTTCACCCAGGACAGAAGCAAATCTGTTTTTTATATCACTGAGCAGTGGCACTTAATACATTTAAAACACCGGTCACCTGCTTGATCCACGTACACCTTCCCAGGCCCACAAAACTCAAGCATGAAGTCCTCGTTCAACTTTCCCACGCTCATCATTTCACCCTTTTTCGGGAAATCCATAGGAGGAAAGAAGAAAGAAAGAAAGAAAGAAAGAGAGAAAGAGAGAAAGAGAGAAAGAAAGAGAGAAAGAAAGAGAGAAAGAAAGAAAGAAAGAAAGAACGAAAAGAAAGAAAAAAAAGAGGAAAAGAAAGAAAGAAAAATAAAAGAAAGAAAAGAAAGAAAGAAAAAATCTAGAGTTTTTTTCTTTCAAAAAGACACGTATCAATCCGGAGTTTACAGGCACAAACTAATTAAATTAACTTGCCAGCGTCTTGAGTGAAAATACTTAGAGCGTGAAATTTCTGTTTCCTATAGTTTTCAAGACAAGTGGTTTCGGGCGGAGGCGGGGGTCTGTCATTGTTCTCAATATTGCTGCTTTCGCATCCTTGGCTTTCACACAGAGGAGCAGACAGTCCCACCTCGAGCCGGCCGGGGGGCCCTTACCTTGCAGGTGCACGGCGCCCAGGGGTCTCTGTCACGCGGGCCCGGCCTCTCCCGGAGCAGCCGCCCGCCGCGGGCCCCGCGGTCCCGGGGCCGGAGAGCGCGCCCACCGCGCGGCGCGGAGCCGGAGCGGAGCCGGAGCGGAGCCGGAGCCCGAGCGCAGCTGGATCGCCGCCCGCCGCCCGCCGCCGCCGCGGTCCCCCTCCGCGCTCCCGCCGCCCCCTCCCACCCACCGCAAGTTTCCCCGGCGGTCCCCGCCCCCTCGGCGCTTCGGGCTGCCTGGCTGCAGGGGCGCGAACCCGGTTTCAACAGGTCCAGGAGCCGGAGACGCTGCAAAGATCACCAACGACTTAACGAGGAGCCTCTCCTCCCTTTTAAAGACCCGGGGGCGGCGGAGAAAGCCTCCAAGAGCCCACGTGACCACCGAGCCGGCTGCCCAGAAATCTCGGGAGGACGCGGACTCCCCGTGTCTCGCCATCCACACTCACCTGGGCGGAGGGAGAAGCCCCGGGGAGCGAGCACTCGAGGCGCCCTTCCCGCCGGCCTGGGTTTGGGAGGTCTGGGGCGGGGCCTGAGAATGCGCATTTCCAACCCGGTGCAGGACCAAGCCCAAACGGATGCTGCCCGGTGGGGGGGCCACACTTTGAAGATTCACGTCCCTAGACCGTGCCCCACGTGGGTCTGTCAGTGGATGCTTCGGGGTCATTTAAATACAGAAGTCTGACTTTTTTTTTTTTTTTTAAGAATTTATTTACTCATGAGAGACACACAGAGAGAGAGGCAGAGACACAGGCAGAGGGAGAAGCAGGCTCCGTGCAGGGAACCCAACGTGGGACTCGATCCCGGGACCCCAGGATCACGCCCTGAGCGGAAGGCAGAGGCTCAACCACGGAAGGTGCCCCCAGAAATCTGACTCTTAAGAATCCAGTGGTGAAACTAGAGAGGCTTTGGGTTTTCTCAGTCCGGGGCCCAAGGGCAGGTTCGTGCCCCTGGAGAGGCCAAGCCACGAGGCCGTGGAGGTAGATGGCGGGTGCGGGTTCTGAGCGGCCGGCTGGGGAGGCCTTTCGCCTTAGAGCAAGGAGCCCAGGAACCTCCTCACTCACCGCTGCCAAAAGAGGCAGCTGGGGGGACATCTGCCTCTGCCGCTGGCGGCGCCCCTCTTCCCTCCGCAGGGCCTCCGTGGAGCTCCCTGCAGGCCTGAGCCCCCTGGTGGCAGCTCCAGTCCCCCAGGTCTGCGGAGTCCCCAAGCTCTCCTCGCCCACCCTGCAGCACAGCCCACAGCCTGAGGACTTTCCCTAGTCGTTAAGCAGCACCTGGCGTTAGGGCAGCCACTGGTGGCGAAAATCCAATGGTAAGTTGCATATGTCCCATAAGCCATTCTCAGACCCCAGTGCCACATTTGTGTCTAATTAATCATCAAACTATCCATACACGTGGCATAAGGGACGTGGTTCTTGATCTGGTTGTGACTCCAGATCTCTGATAAAAGAAGACCAAGAGGGCATCTGGAGGGAAACTTACAATGCCTGCCTCAAGTGTTGGGGTTTAGCCAAAAATGGCCCAAGCCGACTCTAGTGTGCTCTGGGTTTAGGAGAGTGAGGTCCACAGGTAGTGAAAGCAGGCTCCAAATGTGGAGAGCCACCCACTTTATAAACAGTGGATAGATACAATCTCTACTGCCCCACGCCCTCAATTTTCATTAAAGCAGGGACTCCTGGATGCTCTCAGGTTGTAAGGCAGGGTTTCCTGATCCTGGAGGCAGAGAAGTTAGTTTGAACAGGAGGGTGTGCGGCTGACCAGCTTCACCTGTGTAAGACTATAGAGACAAGATGCTTTGCCAATCTCGGCTTTCCTTGTTCCCTCTCTCGGGTGTCCCTGAATAGTACCCAGTGCCCACAGGCTCCTTCCTCCTTTGTACCGAAGAAAATTTTAAGCGATGGTTTTAAAATATCAGTTCTATTTGGAAGTACTTGCTTGTTAACAAGATACATCTGGACGAGAAATTATTATGAAGGAACTTCAGTCTTGAGCCACTAGGCAGGCCAAGATAATGTGAGGGTGAAGAAAGCTGACAAATGTCAAGTATCTACATTGTGCCAGGGAGTGTGCAAAGAAGTGCTTGCACCACATCCCATTTAATCGACATGGGAGCTCTGTGAACTGGTAATGTTAACCCTCCTCAGATGAGGAAACTGGCTCGCAGAGCTTATATCAACTACCTAGAGCCACACATAGTAAGGAAGGAGCCAGTAGCAGCAAGGCTTTCTTTGACAGCTACCACTTATTAGGCATTTAGCCATGCCCTACTTGTCTGCATGTTATCTCATTTTATATGCAATAGGTCTAGGAGGGAAATTCTATTATTAAGTATCCCCATTTTACCATTGAAAAAATGGCCAGTCTGTGGCTAAGACTTGAAACCAGGTAGAAGCCCAAGACTCTGTTCTCCTCCATACCAGGACTTCAATCAATTGGAAATGAAGATGGCTTGAATCAGGACACTAGATCTCCCAAGGACGAGCCCTGCCTCAAAATCCCAGAACTAGAGCTCTGTGCTCGCTGTGACTCTTCCTTCAGAAGGCGTTCCACTCATGGGAACAGCATGTTCTCTTTTTAAAGACCCTCAAACACCCACAGAAGTGGTTTGTTACACAAGGAAACCTCACTGCAGGAAATATTAAACAAAGAGAATGAATGGTAGTGAGTACGTTTCCTTCTGACTCATCCTGTGGATGGAGAAAGATAATGGGACCTTAGGGATGGAAGCTTTGCCTGTTTCTTTTTATTAAAGATTTTATTTATTTATTCATGAGAGGATACATAGAGAGAGAGGCAGAGACATAGGCAGAGGGAGAAGCAGGCTTCTCGCAAGGAGCCTGATGTGAGACTCACCCAGACATTCCTACTTTGCCTGGTTTAATGCAATGAGTAGGGAAGGTGATTATTCCAAAACAAGAAGGGATTTTTGAGACAGTTAATACCAATGAATAGACTGAAAAGCATTCTGAAATCTAGTGTTAAGGACCATGCCTCTGTTAGAAGATCCCAATCTCATGTCCACCTCACTCGTGACCTCCCTAAGGAAGCACCTACATGGTATGACATCAAAAGGTCTTCCTCTTCCCAAATATTCTATAACAGGGATTAAAGTCCTCCCCATTCAGTCATCAGTTGGGATTGAAGCATTGGATTGTTAAAGTTCAATCATGTTACATATGATGAGTAATATTAATTTACTAGCATTTATGATTACACTAATGAGCTTGCAAGATGAGCTAAGTGCCACCTGGGAAAGAAAGCAAAGGAGGTTGGCATAGGACAGGTCCATTCTGCTGTAGGAGGAAAGAAAGGCTCTCTATCTGGGTGCACCATCCTCAATTTTTCAGTCCGGGGATCCCTGGGTGGCGCAGCGGTTTGGCGCCTGCCTTTGGCCCAGAGCGCGATCCTGGAGACCCGGGATCGAATCCCACGTCGGGCTCCCGGTGCATGGAGCCCGCTTCTCCCTCTGCCTGTGTCTCTGCCTCTCTCTCTCTCTCTCTCTCTCTCTCTGTGTGTGTGTGACTATCATAAATAAATAAAAATTAAAAAAAAATTTTTCAGTCCGCCCCTTTTCTGTCTAGTGAAGTCTTACCCATCCCAAAGCCTAGGTGAAGACTGAGATAGCCCAGTGGCATGTGCACACTGCACCCCACATACAGCATTTACCCTGCCTGTCCACACCCCCTGCACCGTGTATGGTATACATCTCGTATCTCTAGCTTCCCTCACTGAAGGATAGCACCCATAGCACCCACCTAGTTCCACCCAGGCATTCAACAAGTACCTGTGGAAGGCTCCAACTTGGAAAGATCAGAAGGAAAGGGGAAATATTTCTGGTGGTAAAGAACCTACTAAAAGGCAAAACAAAACTTTGTTGAAGGCAAGAAAGCAAAAACTGATGAGGAGGGGAGATAGGATGGCTTTGGATTGGTGCTCTTTCTCTTCTGAGCCTGAGGCCAAGAGGGAGGACTTAAGTCCTGGGATGCTCTTAACTGCTCCAGAGGATAATAGGATCAGGCTCTTTCTTCATGATGTGTAAGTATAAATTGTTCTGTTTTAAGAGGATCTGAGAGATGTAACCCTAAACTTACGGAATTAATAAGAGAAAAGAGAAAGATCGGTTGCACCTGCCACCGTACCTCTATTTGGAGGTGATGAATTGGAAGGTGGGATTACTAATGAGATGTGCCAGGCTATTTCAGCTGCCCATGAATAGGGTTTCTAAGATAAATTTTGGTATTTGAAAATTGAATTTGGGTAGAGCTTTTTAGGATCATGTCTTTTGTGGAAATAAAAATGAACATAACATTTATGTACCTTTCCAACACAGGCATTACAGGAGGCAGGCTTCCCAAGACTGGCTCATTCTTATTTACTGTAATCCTCATAACTTCCCTTTGGCTGTCCCTACTTTATGGATGGGGAAACAGAGCCTTAGAGAGATGAAGTTTCTTTTGCAAGGTCACCCATGTGCATGTGGCAGAGTGAAAGCTCCAGCCCAGTTTTCTACCTATCTGTGAATCCCCTCCTTTCTCCTCTGTTATAACTGTGATGTTTGTCTTACTTGTGTAAACTGAGGCGTATTTGTCCTGTACAGCCTGGATATTGCTGAATGAAATCTTGTCAAGTTCTTGTCCAGGCATGACCATCCATGTGCACATCTATATAACTTTATTCTTTACTGACCTGGGTTTGACTGGAACGCTTGGTAAGGTGGCCAAGGACATAAGCAGCAAGGTAGACCTAACCTGGTATCAGACTACAGAACAAGGTTACTCTGACCTGCAGTTGAAATGAACCAGTTGGGCAACTAGCATGTATAGACAACTCCTTATAACTCACGCTCAACTGTCTCAGTGTTGGTCTTTGACATTTGCAAACGTACAGGTAAATAAGCTTTTGTTCTAGCTACTGCTCCTTGAAGGCACTTAAATTCCACACAAATCTCTCGCATAATTTGTTCCTAATTTCTATCCATTTGAAATCAAACAACACAAAGAATATATGTTCCTGTCCTGAGCTCCAACTCTGATTGAAGCAATTCTCTCTTGACTACCAAAGAAACTCACCCCCAGAGGTCACTGGCAGGAATGTGAACACCCTGTTGAGAAAGAAAATGTTAAAGAACTATTAGAAATGGTGGTAAATTGTAATATACAATTTCACAAATGACTCCAATGCAATTCTGGAAATGCAGCTTCTTTACTTCTTCTGGCACTGAATAAAATAATATTAATAACAGGTCAGACAGTATAATAGTCCCAGATATGAGGTCAGAAAGAAAATCGGGTATATAGACAGAAATGGCTTACGAGGCCACAGATTCTAATAAGACTGTCTGCTTCCATGGAGTTGAAAATTCAAAAAAATTGAAGTTTTTTCTACTTCTCATAAATGTATTTGACATTTTCAAGTTCTTTGTTCGTATCATGGAAAGTTACTAGAAATGCCTCATATTGCCAAATAACACTCTATTGATGTACACTGCATTAATGGCTTTCATAAGAATATAGACCCCATCTTTTGTGAACAGAGAGAGGGTGGTTCCTTCACATATGTCATTGCTTGATCTGATGAGTCTGACCAGAGAGAGGAATGGTCTTTTCCATGATTCAATCTCCCCTGTTGCTGGGAATTACAGCCAGGAAATAAACTTCTCCAAGCTGTGTATATAGCTCCTGAGAGGTCGCCAATGTTGTCCAATGTACTAGTATCCCCGCAGTCTCCCCTCTTTTGTCTTCTTTTTATGTCTCTACTTTTTTTTTTTCTGTCTGTCCAGGCAGTTTGCTCACTAATCTTTTCTTCCTGGTTCTGCCCACCTCAGGCCAGATGCTTCCTCCACCTGCTCCCATCCACCATCTTCTTCCATCCAACAGCCACAAGTTACAAAGAGAATTCTTATTCTAGGGTGACATTGGCTTTTACAATTAACACAGCATGCACACGGCCATGTCATACTTTGTTTTCACACCAACTCTGTGATAGTGATTTGATCCCCATTTTGCACATAAGGAAACTTAAGTGAGTTCACTAGATTTACACTTAGAGGAATCCTAGTCATCTGATGCATTTTGTAGATCCATACCTGCCTCTCTGAAGGAATTCATTTCCTGTATTCCTAGCACTGGGGGTGAGGGGTGGGGGTGTGGGGGGTGGTCTCTGAGCAGCTGCCATGTTGCTACTGCTACTATCTTTGGGCTTGTGTCACTTGACCCAACCCCTTCCCCTTGCCCTTCCCATTTTATCTCAATCTGAAATACAATTCAAGGGAGAAAGTCATTGACAACTTTTTTGAGGGAGAGAGAGTGCATGTGAGGGGTGGGGGAGAAAACCCTAAGTAGGCTCCATGCTCAGTGTGGGGCTCGATCTGATGACCCTGAGATCATGACCTGAGCCAAAATCAACAGTCAGATGCTTACACGACTGAGCCACCGAGGCGTCCCTCATTGACAACTTCTTTAGTTATTTTTGCTTTAAAGTTATTCTGACACTCGATATTACATTTATTCTTTCATAAAACACTCTTCTTTGGAACTACTTCTTGCCCTCCTGCATTTATCTCTTTGTGAGAATGTCCTCTCAATGCTGAAAAACAGTAATGCCTGAAGTGCTTACCTAAGACACAGGAGAACATGAAGGTGTTTTCTCAGATGAGGAGGAGAGGAGGAGATGACATTCAATGAGCAACTGCTTGTAAACACTTTATCTGCACTTAATCCTTTATCTGCATTTAGTCCTCAAAACAATCTCACAAGGGAGGCACTATTTATGTGCTCACCTAGCCATGAGAAGACTAAGGCTCAGAAAGCTGAAGTAATTTGCCCCATACCACCCAACAAGTACGAGCAGAGGGTCCCTACCAGCTGTTTCACAGCAATACCCATTCTCTGTAAACCCCCCTCCCGAAAGCTTGGGGGGAAGGCCAATGCCTAAGAAATGACCTACAGTACCTGCTACAAAGGATCAGAGACAAGTGAATGGGAGAGATGGAGAGTTTTGTGGACATTCAGAGAATTTCTTGCACTTTTGGGATCCTCTTAGAAATTAACCCTCAGACTCATTTCTTGAGCTGACTAAATTTCAGACATGGAAGGTACCCATCTCCCAGGCGGGCCTCTCTGAATTTTGCAGTTACCCAGGCCCATACTTGTGTGTGCCACTCGGCATCCATCATTCTTCCCCTCTGGCTCCTAGAAGCTACTCAGGACTTCTACAGAGAAAATGCAGCTGCAGTGCTGCACCACAGCAGTCAGGCCAGAAGAGCCCACAGCAGGATGGAGCCTAGGCTTGGAGTCTGACCTGGGTTTTCAGCACCCAGCCACCTAGCAGATGTACACCCTTGAACACTCTTCTGGCCTCTTTGGACTTCTGTAAAATAAGAAGAGCATAAGAATGTACTGCCTGAGATGGTTGTGAAGATGAGCTATATAACCTGCCTGACACCTGGCAGATTCTTGGTACAGGATGGCTTTAGAAAAATCCAGCAGTCCTTGGAACAATGGGCTTCACAGGTGTAGAAGGCCTAGGAGGAGGCAAAGGAGGAGGCCTGGGGGGGGGGGGGGGGGGATTTGTGGTTAGAGAGGTTTGGGCTCCTAGAATGGGGGAAGGAGTACAGAATTAAATGCCCTGTCTGAAGTTCATCTTAGCCATAGAGCTCTGCATACATCTCTTCAGGTAGGCCCAATTGTGAAGTGAGTCAGAAAAGATCCACTGACATACAACCCAATTGTAAGACTGATTTAAAGCAGTTTTATTCCACATTCCTGGATCATGAGGCACCTTAGTCACTTGTTTAAAATATAGATTCCCAGGCCTCTCCTCCCAGGCAGACTCTGAACTAGGAGCTCTGGGGCAGGTCCTTGAAATGCACATTTTCCACAACCCATTGGGTGATTTTATCATCAGGGCAATTAGGAAAACATTGCTGTGAAATGTTCAAACTGCTTAGATGTCCACTATATAATAGAATCTGTGTAAGCGGTGATTTATCACCCCTGTGTTATAGGAAAGGTAACTAGGACCCCACAAAACTCAGTAATGTGCCAAAATCTGTTCACATGGGCTCAGGAGAGCTGATTGTTAAATACTCAAGGAATTTGCAATTCATTGTTAAACCAATCATAGCTTGAAATCTGTCCCAGTAAGTAGTTACACTACACATTTCTCTGGCCTTGGCCAGAGAGGAGCTTAAGGGTGCTGTTTCCTTCAGAGCACAGGACATTGATTGATGTGAACACTTCTCAGCTATTTTTGGTTCGTGGCTCATTCTAAATACTATATTGTCCTTTTCTATAGGGAATCCGTAAGTACTACATGCAGAACAGGACTGGTTTTTTTTGTTTGTTTGTTTGTTTTCTTTAAAGAACAGGTGTACTAGCATACCACCTAGCAAAAGTAGTAAGTCTTGCTGTTAGTAACTGAGCCAAGTTTACCTGTGTCCTTACTACTGGTCTCGGTACTTGGGTCCAGACATTTTCTCCTCCTGCAATTAACATCCGTTATCACCTCTAGAACTTCCAGTCCTAGATAGATTTATTAAGGGCTCAAATTCTACAAAGGACCACCTTTGGTTGGTTCAGATTTTCCAATTAGAGGATCTAAGCATTGGCTTTACACAACAGGGTCATGTCTCCCTCTAATGGATGGTAAAGAGTAAGACAAGTAAGATTTCTGTTGTTGAATCAGAAGACTGTATAATTAATCTCTATTGTGTATAACATGTGTCACATGTGTTGAAACAATATGTAGTAATTTATTCAGCTAATTTCCAAGGGCAGCACAAAAATGTCCTTTTGTTTTCATTTACTCACTATTTCATTCTTTCAATATTTATTATTTACTTAAATATGTGTCAGATGTTGAGGTATAAGCCTATGAATGGATACCATGCAAAGGCAAAAAATGAATGAGAAAACTCATGATATGAAAGATTGCCGAGATACATAGTATTGGTTAGAGGTCTCTGGGTGACTCAGGAAGTTAAGCGTCTGCCTTTGGCTTAGGTCATGATCCCAAGGTCCTGGGATTGAGCCCTGCGTCATGCTCCAAGCTCAGTGGGGAGTCTGCTCAAGTATTCTCTCTTTCTGTATCTGCTCCTCCCCCCACATGCTCTCAATCACTCTCTGGAATAAATAAGTCTTAAAAAAAAATAAAATAAGGATCTCCTAGGTGGCTCAGTCGATTAAGTATCTGCCTTTAGCTCAGGTCATGATACTAGCATCCTGGGATCAAGCTCTGCATCCGGCTCCTTGCTCAGTGGGAAGCCTGCTTCTCTCTGCCTCCCACTCTCCCTGCTTGGGCTCTCACTCTGTATGTGTCAAATAAATAAATACCTTTATTTATTTATTATTTTTTAAAATTTTATTTATTTATTCATGAGAGACACACAGAGAGAGAGGCAGAGATACAGGCAGAGAGAGAAGCAGGTTCCATGCAGGGAGCCCGACATGGGACTCAATCCCAGGACTCCAGGGTCATACCCTGGGCCGAAGGCAGATGCTCAACCGCTCAATGCCACCCAGGCGTCCCTATATCTTTTTTAAAAGAATATAAAAAATAATAAAATAATTTAAAAATAAAAATAAATAAATAATAAAAGAATTTAAAAATAAAATGCTAAAAAATATCATTTGTTTAAAAGGAAGGATAAAGAATACACATACACAAGTCACATAAAATATCTCCAGAAATAAAAAAAAAAACAACAAACTATTAACGCTAAATGGTTTCCTCCTAGAAAGAGAAGAATATCTGCAAAACAGAGAGGTAAGAGAAAGTTTTCACTATAATCCTTTTATATTTTTTAATTTATTTTTTAATTTAAATTCAATTTGCCAACATACAGTATAATACCCAGTGCTCATCCCAGCAAGTGCCCTCCTCTTTTTATATTTTTAATTGTGAACCATGTTGATATAGGAAAGACATTAGGGTTCGAAGCCAACAGCCAAGGAAGAATTCTTGAAATAACCTTAGTGCAAAAAGGAGGTTTTATTAAAGTACAGAGACAGATCTGTGGGCAGAAGGAGCTGCACTTCCTGCCCAGGAGTGGCTCATTATATACTTTCAAGTTGAGAGGAGATCAGAGAAGACCACAAGTCTCTAAGGAATTTTGGAAGCAAAGTTTCCAGGACCTTGAGGGGGCTAGCTATTGTTAGGAAAGTGTTATTTATTACTGTCTAATAAAACCTGGGTCATGAGATCTTTCAGATGTATATTAGTGGGTGGGTCATATGCTTGGGGGATGATTCCCAACATGTATCATGTGGGGTAGAGATAAAGGAGTTTCTTTTTTTTTAAAGATTTTATGTATTCATTCATGAGAGACACAGAGAGAGAGGCAGAGACATAGGCAGAGAGAGAAGCAGGCTCCAAGCAGGGAGCCTGATGTGGGACTCGATCCCAGGACTCCTGGATCATGCCCTGGGCTGAAAGCAGGGGCTCAACAGCTGAGCCACCTAGGCATCTCGAGATAAAGGAATTCCTAAAGGAATTTTTATAGGTTAAAGGAGACTTACAGAATCCTGGGGGTCAGCCAAGATGGCCTTTTGCCCTTAGCAAAGTATTCACATCCAGGCAGCTGAGTTCCTAGAGAAATGTCATTCTGTCTATTTCAAGGACTTGTCGATGGGCTGTAGATAGTAAGGAAATTTAATAATTTTTCCTCTGCCTTAGTTTCCCACATCACATATGAAGGTATTTCCTAATCAAAAATAAACATTGGAAATTAGTAAAGCAGAAGTGAATGAGGCAGGGCCTGAGTTCAGTTACTAGGGAGGAAATTTATATACACATAGAATAACTGTGTATAGAAGCATGCAGAGTGCTAGTGAGCACAGGAAGAAGCACTTAATCTAACTGGGTGGGGAGAGGACCTGGAGGCAGGAAAGTTCCTTAGGAGGTCAGGTCAGGGAGGACCTTCTATGCCAAGCTAAAGAGCTTTCATCTTATTCTGTAGGCAACAAGCCACTCAAAGACTTTAACAGGAAAGGAACAAGTAGATTCCATTTTAAAGGATCATTCCTGAAAGGAGAGCCCAAAATGGTGAAGGAGTAGGAGACCTTACTTTTGTCTGGTCACAGGAATTCAACTAGATAGCTATCAAATCATTCTCAGCACCTGTGAACTCAACCGGAGATTAAAGAATAGCTGCAACTCTACAAATAGAAAAGCCACTTGGAGAAGTGAATGCAAGGTGATCTATGGGAAGATAAACCTCAGGGGGAGAGAGCCTCTGTCAGCTGGCTACCAGAAAGTGACAGAGTGGTGGAGCGCAAAATCTGAACTTTTAGAAGTCAACTCTGGTAAGGGACTCCCTGCCTGAATGGTGCTCAGGTGATGATGGGGAAGTGGAATCCTAGGTGTGCCAGTGTAGTGTCAGGATCCTCAGGGTTGCAGGAAGACCCGGGGTGCCTGAGTCCAGCAGAGTTCCCAGGCATCAGAGCGGGGAAACCAGCTGCATTCAGCGAGCCCAGGAGTGGGGTCTCAGCTCAGGAGTTACCATAAACCACGAATAGCAGCACCATGGGGCGAGTGCCCGAGCATGTCACAGGAGTTTCCAGGATTTGGAGACTCGAATCCGGTCTCATGCCTGAGACAGAAAGGTTGGTCCCAGGCTGGGTGAGCACAGAATGTGGAGGGAGACCAGGCAGACAGGAAGGATTGACTGCTTTTCCCTGAGGGTGCACTGAGGAGTGAGGCCCCGAGCTTTTGTCTCTGAGACTGGAGATTGGGAGGCCGCCATTTTCACCTTCATCCTCTAAAGCTAGGCAGAAAGCCTTCAGAGAACAAAAGCCACAAAGAACAATCTGGAGCAGATTAGTTAGCCCGGCCCCAAGGCAAGAGCAGTGCGATTCCATCCCATCCCCGGCAAAGACACAGGAGAATCAAGGCAACAGGCTCCTCCCCCAGAAGATCAACAAGAACATGGGCTAAGACCAAGTTTACCCATTATTGAGAACTGCAAAACTCCAGCACTAGGGGAATATGGCATATAGGATTCATGGTTTTTCTCCCACAATTCTTTAGTCTTTCAATTTTAATTTTTTCTCTTTCCTTTTTCAACCAATTTATTTTATCAACTCATTTTTTTAAGATTTTATTTATTCATGAGAGACACAGAGAGGGAGACGCAGACACACAGGCAAAGGGAGAAGCAGGCTGCATGCAGGGAGCCCGATATGGGACTCGATCCTGGGTCTCCAGGATCACGCCCTGAGCCAAAGGCAGACGCTCAACTGCTGAGCCACCCAGGTGTCCTCAACTCATTTTCTAAGTCTTTTAATTTTCAGTTTCACAGTTACATTCTATCCTTTCATTGTATTTAATTTTATTTTTTGTACATATATGTTTTTCTTTATAATTTTGGGATCGAGTTTTCTAACAAATGGACCAAAATACACACAGAATCCAGTGTATTCTGTTCTGTTCACCTGTCTGATTATATTCTTGTTTCTCTGGGGTCATTGTTGCCATTTTAGTATTTTGTTCACTCATTCATCTATCCTTCTCTGTACAGAATGACAAAACAGAAAAACCACAAAAAAGAGAACAAGAGGCAGTACTGACGGCCAGAGACCTAATCAGTACGGACATAAGTAAGATGTCAGAACCAGAGTTCAGAATAATGATTATAAAGATACTAGCTAGGCTTGGAAAAAGCATAGAAGACACTAGAGAATCCCTTTCTAGAGAAATTAGAAGAACTTAAATCAAGTCAAAATCAAAAAGGCTATTAATGAGACACAGTAAAATGGAGACTGACTGCTAGGATAAATGAGGCAGAAGAGAAATTTAGTGATATAGAAGACTAAATGATAGAGAATAAAGAAGTCACAGAAAAAGATAAACAGTTACTGGATCACAAGGAGATAATATGAGAGATAAGTGGTACCATAAAGAATAATTATGGATCCCTGAATCCATAATTATTAGAATCCCTTAGAATAATTGGGATCCGGGATCCCTGGGTGGCGCAGCGGTTTGGCGCCTGCCTTTGGCCCAGGGCGCAGTCCTGGATACCCGGGATCGAATCCCACGTCAGGCTCCCGGTGCATGGAGCCTGCTTCTCCCTCTGCCTGTGTCTCTGCCTCTCTCTCTCTCTCTGTGTGTGTGTGTGTGTGTGACTATCATAAATAAATAAATAAATAAATAAATAAATAAATAAATAAATAAATAAATAAAATTAAAAAATAAAAATAAAAATAAAAATAAATAAAAAATGAGGAAGGACACTATATCATAATTAAAGGGTCTATCCAACAAGAAGATCTAACAATTGTAAATATTTATGCCCCTAACATGGGAGCAGCCAATTATATAAGTCAATAGCAAAATTAAAGAAACACATTGATAATAATACAATAATAGTAGGAGACTTTAACACCCCACTCACTGCAATGACAGATCATCTAAGCAGAAGATCAAGAGGGCAACAAGGGCTTTGAATGACACAATGGACCACATGGACTTCACAGATATAGTCAGAGCATGCCATTCTAAAGCAACAGACTACACATCCTTCTTGAGTGCACATGGAACGTTCTCCAGAATAGATCATATACTGGTTACAAATCAGGTCTCAAATGGTACCAAAAGATTGGTGGATCATTCTCTACATATTTTCAGACCACAATGCTTTGAAACTGGAACTCAGTCACAAGAGGAAATTTGGAAAGAACTCAAATTTATGGAGGCTAAAGAGCATCCTACTAAAGAATGAATAGTTCAACCAGGAAATTAAAGAAGAATTTTTTAAAATTCATAGAAACAAATGAAAATGAAAACACAACTGTTCAAACTTTTGGGAGCAGCAAAGACGATACTAAGAGGGAAGTATATAGCAACACAAGCCTTTCTCAAGAAATAAGAAAGGCCTCAAATACACAACCTAATCTTACACCTAAAGGAGCTGTAGAAAGAACAGCAAAGAAAGCCTAAACCCAGCAGAGTAAGGGGATTAATAAAGATTAGAGCAGGAATTAATGAAATAGAAACCAAAAGAACAGTAGAACAGATCAGCAAAACTAGGAGCTGGTTGTTTGAAATAATTAACAAGATTAATAAACTCCTGGCCAGACTTATCAAAAAGAAATGAGAAAGGACCCAAATAAAATCATGAATGAAAGAGGAGAGATCACAACCAACACAGAAGAAATACAATTATAAGAACACAATATAAGAGCAACTATATGCCAACAAATTAGGCAACCTGGAAGAAATGGATGCATTCCTAGAGATGTATAAACTACCAAAACTGATACAGAAAGAAATAGAAAACCTGAACAGACCCATAACCAACAAGGAAATTGAAGCAATAATCAAAGATCTCCTAACAAACAAAGAGTCCAGGGCCAGACAGCTTTCCAGGGGAATTCTACCAAACATTTAAAGAAGAATTAATACCTATTCTTCTGAAGCTGTTTCAAAAAATAGAAATGGAAGGAAAACTTCCAAACTCTTTCTATGAGGCCAGTATTACCTCGGTCCTCAAACCAAAGACCCACCAAAAAGGAGAATTATAGACCAATATCCCTGATGAACAAAGATGTCAAAATTCCCACCAAGATACTAGCCAATAGGATCCAACAGTACATTTGAAAGGATTATTCATTACGACCAAATGGGATTTATTCCTGGGCTGCAAGGGTGGTTCAACATCTGCAAACCAGTCATTGTGATACACTACATAAATAAAAGAAAGGACAATAACCATATGATCTGCTCAATAGATGCACAAAAAGCATTTGACAAAGTACAATATCTTTTCTTGATTAAAACTCTTCACAGTGTAGGGATAGAGGAAACATACCTCAATATCATAAAAGCCATATATGAAAAGCCCACAGCAAATATCATTCTCAATGGGGAAAAACTGAGAATTTTTCCCCTAAGATCAGGAACATGGACCACTGCTGTTCAACATAGTACTAGAAGTCCTAGCCTCAGCAATCATACAACAAAAAGAAATAAAAGTCAGCAAAGAAGAAGTCAAACTCTCACTCTTTGCAGATGACATGATACTCTATATGTAAAAAAAAAAAAAAAAAAAGAGAGATAACTAGGAATAAACCCAAGCAAAAAGGTAAAAGATCTGTATCCTGTAGATACAGATACAAAACTATAGAATTTCTTATGAAAAAAAATGAAGAGGACATAAAGAAATGGAAAAACATTCCATGCTCATGGATTGGAAGAGCAAACATTGTGAAAATGTCTATATTACCCAGAGCAATCTACATATTCAGTGTAGATTCAATCTTTATCAAAATATGATCAACATTTTTCATAGAGTTGGAACAAATAATCCTAAAATATGTATGGAACCAGAAAAGACCCTGAATAGCCAAAGGAATGTTGAAAAGGAAAACCAAAGCTGGTGGCACTGTGGAGGCAGAGAAAAATTAAGGCCATCCCACCTAGCATTAGCACAAGTACAGCCATCTTAGGCCCCTGTGAATAAGAGCTGAACTTTACGGGAAAAACTGCAGAATGTCCTCAATGTCCTCGGCAGGGAATCCCGTATCAGAAAGACAACAGAGCCCATGCCCATGGTAGAAAGTCCCATATTAGAATGAGAACAGAGCTCAATGCCCTTGAAAGCCCCATATCAGAATGTAAACAGAACTTGAGGAATTCCTCCACCCCTTCTTAAAATCCCCTAGATGAGCCTATAAAAAACCCAGCTGTAACCCACTTCAGGGTCCAAGTCCCTGATCCACTGTGTCGGGTATACTTGGACCCAAGCTCGAGCTTGCTAATAAACCCTCGTGCCCTTGCATTGGTGTCGGCTCCTTGGTGGCTTCTCGGATTCGCAATCTTGGGCACAACAGGCACCACAATTCCAGACGTCAAGCTCTATTACAAAGCTGTAATCATCAAGACATTATGGTACTGGCACAGAAACAGACACACAGATTAATGGAACAGAATAGAGAACCCAGAAATGGACCCTTAACTCTACGGTCAATTAACCTTCGACAAAGCAGGAAAGAATACCCAGAGGAAAAAAAGCCTCTTCAACAAATAGTGTTGGGAGAATGGGACAGTCACGTGCAGAAGAATGAAACTGGGCCATTTCCTTACACCACCCACAAAACCAGACTCAAAATGGATGAAAGACCTAAATGTGAGGCAGGAATCCATCAAAATCCTAGAGGAGAACCGAGGCAGCAACATTGCTCTGTGACCTTGGCCAAATCAACTTCTTGCTAGACACATCTCCAAAGGCAAGGGAAACAAAGGAAAATGAACTACTGGGACTTCATTAAGACAAGAAGCTTTTGCACAGCAAAGGAAAATGTCAACAAAACCAAAAGATAACCTACAGAATGAGAGAAGATATTTGCAAATGTCGTATCAGATAAAGGGCTAGTATCCAAAATGTATAAAGAACTTATCTAACTCAACACCCAAATAACAAATAATCCAATCAAGAAACGGGCAGAGGACATGAGCAGTCCTCAGGAACAGCAATACCCACAATAGCCAAATTATGGAAAGAGCCCAGATGTCCATCAAAAGATGAATGGATAAAGAGGATGTGATTATATGTGTGTGTGTGTGTGTGTGTGTGTGTGTGTGTGTGTGTGTGTGTACACAGGAATACTACTTAGCTATCAAAAAAATGAAATCTTGCCATTTGCAACACCATGAATAGAACTAGAGGATATTATGCTAAGTGAAATAAGTCAATCAGAAAGACAATCATCATATGCTATCATTCGTATGTAGAATTTAAGAAACAAAACAGAGGGTCATGGGGAAGGGAGGAAAAAATAAAACAAGATGAAATCAGAGAGGGAGACAAACCATAAGAGACTCTTAATCATAGGAGAAAAACTGAAGGTTGCTGGAGGGGAGGGGGTGGTGGATAGGGTAACTAGGTAATGGACATTAAGGAGCACACATGATGTAATGAGCACTGGGTGTTATTTAAGAATGATGAATCAGTAGAATCACTGACCTCTACATCTGAAACTAATAATACATTATATGCTAATTAATTGTACTTATTTTTTTAATTAATTGAAGTTTTAAAAACTTCATAAAGACAACTTATGGAATCTATTCAGATTACTTGTTCTTGCTCTGTAGAGAAGAATGTCCATCACCTGATGAATCAATCAAGAAGAATTGGTGTATATATATAATATACATATACAATGAAATATTACTCATTCATGAAAAAGAATGAAGTCTTGCTATTTGCAACAATATGGATGGAACTAGAGTGTATATGTTAAGTGAGATAAGTCAGTCAGAGAAAGACAAACACCATATGATTTCACTCATGTGGAATTTAAGAAACAAATGAACATAGAGGAAGGGAAGAAAAAATAAAATAAGATGAAAACAGAGACGGAGGCAAACCATAAGAGACTCTTAATGATAGAGAAGGAACTGAGGGTTGATGGAGGGAAGTAGGTGGGGGATGGGCTAGATGTGTGAATGGGGATTAAGCATTGGGTGCTGTGACGAACACAGGATGTTTTAGATAAGTGATCAATCACTGAGTTCTACTCCTGGAACCAATATTGCACTGTATGTTAACTAACTAGAATTTAAATTAAAAATAAATAAATAAATAAATAAATAAATAAATAAGTTCCCCTTCCTTCCAGCAGCCCTAGGCAAAATGGCAGAAAGAGCAGTTAGATTTTCTCCTTCTCATTGCCTCTCCCAACTACATCTGGCACCACCTCATCTTCCTCCCACCTCCCCTCTCCCCTCATCTCCATCTCATCTCCCCTCATCTCCTCCCCACCTTCCTTCATCTCCTCTCCACTCTCCTCATCTCCCTCCTACCTCCCTCATCTCTTCCCCTCCCCTCATCTCCTTCCCACCTCTGGTAATCTCCTTTCACCTCTCATCATCTCCTTCCCAACTCCCCTCAGCCCTATCTCAGCTTCCCTGTGCTTTGTGGTTCTTCTTCTCTGTTGCACTGGAGATGTAGGTTTTCTCTCCTTTCCCCAAATCAAATCTCCTGAAATATCATCACATTAAGACAGAGAAGGATTGAGATCTTAAAATAAAACTCTAAGGCTGGAATTTTAGGCATCGCCCAGCACTGAGGATGAGTGGGGGCTAGAAAGGCAGCCAGTCTTTTTGCAGGTCGTTGGTACAGTATGGTTTTCATGGATGTTTCTTCTGTCACACTAAGCACTCCTTATCAGTTTTGATTCTCTATTGGAGAGGGAAAATGTGTAAACTGATCTCCAGGAGATTCTTCTCACCTTGTGCCCAGCTTTCCACAACAAAAACAAGAGAGATGAAAGGAAATTAGTCAGGGATGGCTCATATTCAGGTGACTTTCCACAGCAGACTACCAGAGCAAGACCTGAGAAAGTCCTTTCTTTAGGCCCTAAAACATTTTGGGGACCGTGGGAAAGGGTATAAATTAAGGCTTCCATGTTATACATTTAAATTTTAAGCATAATCAACAAGCCAACAAATTGTTAAACAAAATGTATTTTATTGTACAAATAATTTTGCACATATACCTTTGAGATGACAAAAATTGAAAAATGTGTATAAAACTGTGGTTTGCCAGGACTGAAAGTTGGCAAAATATCAAAGATGACTGAATTTTATCATTATCATGCATGTCTGGCTTTTGTTGATAGGACAACACTGTTTGGATGAATAATAATATTTGAATGAATACTAACATGAAAACATACATAATTCACAATTACACCCTAAATGTTGTTGTTCTAGTCTATTTGGACCACTGTAACAAAATACCACAGGCTAGGTGGACTTATAAACGATAGACATTTATTCTCACAATTCTGGAAGCTGGGAATCCAAGACCAGGGTGCCAGAATGGTTGGTTCTGGTGAAAGCCCTCTTCTGTATTGCAAACTGTCTACTTGCTAGTGGAAGATAGGAGGGATCTCTCTGAGGTCTTTATTATAAGGGCACTAACTCCATGAGGCTCCACCCTCATGACCTAATCTCCTCCCAAAAGCCCCCAAAGGCCCTACTTCCTAATACTGTCACCTTGGGCATTAGGTTTCAATATATGAATTTTGAGGACACACAAATAATGAGACCATAGCAGTTACATCTCTTGCCTTTGTTTCAGAAATTCACCAATTATTTTAATTGAACTTTTATATAATTTATGTTCTATTATCTAAAGAGTAAAAAAAAGTAATTGTTTTTCAAATTGTAATTCCAAAGTGAACAAAGGCTGAATATATATTTACCCTAAAAAGTAACTTATAGTATTCAAATGGAAAAGTTAAAATTACATGGGGCACCTGGGTGCCTCAGTGGGTTAAGCATCTGCCTTTGGTTTGGGTCATGATCCTGGGGTTTTGGGATCAAGTCCCATGTCACTCTCCTTGCTCAGGAGGGAGTATGCTTTTCCCTCTGCACCCCCCTGCCCCCAGCTTATGCTTGCTCACACTCTCAAAATAACATATCTTTTAAAAATTGCCCTTAAATGCTTTCAAAAGAGCTATTTTCTTCTAAAATGTCACAAACTGCTTATGAAAATGAACAGGCAAAATGTGTCATAGTCTTAAAATATTGAGATTTTAAATCAAAACTATTTAAAGCTTAACTTTTAAAAATTGAATATATTACATGAAACATTTTTAAAAACATAAAACTAATCACAACTTTAGCATTTAATGTCTATCTGGCTGATAAAGTAAAGAAGCATGCATGGTATGTCTAGGGGGGTAAAGCATGTGACCCTCGCTCTTGGGATTGAGTTCAAACCCTACATTGGGCAGAGAGTTTACTTAAAAAGTGAGAGGGCAGCCAGGGTGGTGCAGCGGTTTAGCGCCACCTGCAGCCCAGGGTGTGATCCTGGAGACTAGGGATTGAGTCCCACGTCGGGCTCCCTGCATGGAGCCTGCTTCTCCCTCTGCCTGTGTCTCTGCCTCTCTCTCTCTCTCTCTCTCTTTCTCATGAATACATAAATAAAATCTTAAAAAAAAAAAAAGCAAAAGAGAGAGAAGCATGCATGTTATGTCTAGACCTATCTGTATACAAATTTAAAGGTTAATGTGAAGGGTTTAATGGTGCAGAATGTACTTCAGCTGTTATGTACAGATGTTACAGATACTGTGCAAATTCCTGAATAGCTCTGGAACCATGAAATAAAACATGAAGAGGGGATGCCTGGGTGGCTCAGCGGTTAAACGTCTGCCTTTGGCCTAGGGTGTGATCCTGGAGTCCCTTGCAGGGAGCCTGTTTCTCTCTCTGCCTGTCTCTGCCTCTCTCTGTGTCTCTCATGAAAAAATAAATAAAATCTTAAAAAAAAAAAAAAAAAAAACATGAAGAGAAGCAAGAAAATGGGACGACAGGAAAATGATAATTAAGCAAGAGATGATTACATTTTGGCTCTCTGAGGAGAATTAGCCAAACTAGTTTTTCTTCTTACCCAAGTGCTTCTGTTCAACTCCATCCTGCCTTCAAAGTAATGTCCATCTCTGCCACCAGCATCAACACAAAACTTCATGGCATTCTGACACAGTGAGATTTTATTTCAAGGACACAGGACCTAGCAAAAGAAAAATAAAGACCATTCTATTCCCCGTTTGTTTAGAATTTCTACCAAGAGTGGACACTGGATTCTGTCAAATGCTTTTTTGTGTCAACTGTGATCTGAATGTTTGTGTGCTTCCTTCATAAATCATATGTTGAAATCTTAACCCCCCAAAATTATGGTATTAGTAGGTGGGACCTTTGGGAGGTGGTCAGTCACAAGGGAGGGGAATCATCATGAATGGGATAAGTGCCCTTATAAAAGAGGCTCCAGGGATATTCCTTGCCCCTTCCACCATATGAAGACACAGAGAAAAGGTACCAGCTCTGAATCAGAAAGTTGGTTCTCACCAGACAACACATCAAATCTACTAACATTTGAGCTTGCGCTTCGAGCCTCCAGAATGGTGAGAAATAAATGTCTGTTGTTTGTAAGGTACCCAGTCTATAGAATTTTATTATAACAGCCAGGAAGGACTAAAACAGCATCTGTTGAGGTAATGGTTCTAATTTCTTATTTGTTAATATGGTGAACATGAGGGTTTTTAATTTTTATTTAAATTTAAGTTAACATACAGAACAATATTGGTTTCAGGAGTTTGTTGATTTTTTTTTTAAATGAATTCTTAAATTCCTAGGATAAAGCCCAGTTGGTCATTATGTATTAATCCATTTTACATACAGTTAGATTTTTTTTTTTTTAAGATTTATTTATTTGAGGGCAGCCCAGGTGGCTCAGCGGTTTAGTGTCACCTTCAGCCCAGGGCCTGATCCTGGAGACCTGGGATCGAGTCCCACGTCGGGCTGCCTGAGTGGAGCCTGCTTCTCTCTCTGCCTGTGTCTGTGCCTCTCTCTCTTTCTGTGTCTCTCATGAATAAATAAATAAAATCCTAAAAAAAAAAAAAAGATTTATTTATTTGAGGTGGGGGGAGGAGAGAGAAACCCAAGCAGACTCCACACTGAGCATGGAGCCCTACAGCGCTTGATCACAACCTGAGCCAAAACCAGGAGTCAAATGCTCAACCAACTGTGCCACCCACATACCCGTACATACCATAGATTTAATTTGCTAAACTTTTCTTGGCAACTGATCTGTGGTTTTCTTTTCTTGGAATATCTTTGTCAGGTTTTAATATCAAAGTAATGCTCTCAACCTAGAATGAGTTGCTATTTGTTTTCTATTTGTTGCGTGACTTCTTTGGGAGTTTTTTCCTTTTCTTTTGTGTTCTTTGGGATTTATAATTTTATGTTAAAACTCCATGCTACATTTTGTTTATTTGTTTAAAAGCCCAATTATCTTTTGAAGAGATTTAAATTTAAACATCCTGTATATTTACTCATGTAGTTGGCATTTCTGGTGTAGATATGGGTTCTAGCATATATGTAGATTTCCATCTGGTATCATTTTCCTTCTGCCTAAAAAACCTACATTTCAAAGAAATGAAGGGTACCTGGCTAGCTCAGTTGGTAGAGCATGTGACTCTTGATCTCAGGGTTCTGAGTTTGAGCCTCATATTGGGTGTAGAGTTTACTTAAAAATAAAATATTTTTAAAAACTTACCATTTAAAAGAAAAAAATAAAGAAATGAGCTATGAAGCCACACAAAAAAAGATATGGAAGCATCTTAAATGTATATTTCTAAGTGAAAGAAACCAGTCTGAAAAGTCTATATACTGTGTGTTTACAAACATACAACATTCTGGAAAAGGCAAAACTATGGAGACAGTATAAAGATTAGTGTTTGTCAGGAGTTCAGGGAGGGGAGTGGGAGCACAGAGCATTTTTAGGGCAGTGAAACCATTCTGTGTTATATTGTAATCAGAGATACATGAATATGCATTTGTTAAAATCCATAGAATAGTACAACACAAAGGGTAAACCCTAACTATGGACATTAGTAAAAAATGTGTCAATATAGAGTTGATCACTAATAATGAATGGACCACAGTGAGGCAAAATGTCAATAAGGAGAAACTGTGTGTGTGGAGGGGGAAGAGGTATAAGGTAACACTGTATTTCCTGTGCAATTTTTCTGTAAACTTAAAACTACTCTAAAAATTGAAGCCTATTTTTAAAACGTACTTGATTTTTTTTATAGTGCAGATCTGCTGGTGATTACTTCTTTCAGCTTTTTATGTCTGAAACATATTTGTTTTTACCTTCATTTTTGACAGATATTTGTATTTTATAATATTCGTAATTTCTAGGTTAACAATTTTTTGTTGCTGTTACTATCAGGATGTTATACAACTATTAATCAATTGTGTATTTTAATGAGAAAACTGTGGTCATCCTTATCTTTTTTCCTCTGGGCACAACATTTTTTTCTTTTCTAGCTTCCCTTGTTTCTCTCCATCACTGTATCAATCAGAGTTTGAGCAGAGGATCAGAACAAAAAGGAGATTCATCACAAAGCATTGGCTTGGGCAAGCCTGAAATCCACAAGACAGGTAGTTAGGAAGAGCACTGGAACTCTCATACATAGGAAGAATTTCATCTTCTGGGAACAAGCTACATCTGACCTCTCTACCTGGGGAAGACCATAGGGGGCTTTGCCCACTTCTCTCTCTGACCAGTTTACTTCATTTACTTCTAGCTCCTTTCTGAGATTTCAGATCCTTCTGGCCTTTTGGCACTATTGCTAGGATCTGCAAGTCTACCTTCATTCCTTGTATATTTTGTGGAGATAAAGATGGAAACGGGCCACATTAAGAAACATACATCAATATTGAGCTATTTCTGGAATATCATGGTCCAGTATTTGTTTCAGAACTTTGAACAGAAACTTGACTGGATCTAGGGTGTTTGACATTGCCATCCTGAAAGACACTGATGAGAGAATCAATCAGTTTATTTCATGGAATTCATGGGCTGAGAGAATTTATTCCTCTCTTAGAATTCTGAATGGAGGGGCACCTGGGTGGCTCAGTTGGCTAAGCACCTGCCTTCCCCTCAGGTCATGATCCCAGGGTCCTGGGATGGAGCCCTGTGTCAGGCTCCCTGCTCAGTGGGGAGCCTGCTTCTCCCTCAACCTCTGCCACTCTCTCTCTCTCTCTCTGTCAAATAAATAAATAAAATCTTAAAAAAATAATAATAATTCTGAATGGCAATTTTGGCTAGATTGTCTCTGGGGCCTATACTATGCTGCCATAAAGAGTGCTATGGGCTCAGTTTCATCCCAAACCAGAATACTATGTTAAATTAAAAACGTCTCCCTTACCCCTCCCACCCCCACCAAACTGTAATTCCCTTTGTTTTATTTTGAGGAGAAAATTCAGTTTAGAACCCTCCCTCTACAAGATTCTCCCCTCTCACTTTTTTTTTTCTTTTAAGATTTTTTTAAAGTAATCTCTACACCCCATGTGGGGCTTGAACCTACAACCCCAAGATCAAGAGTCACATGCTCCACCAACTGAGCCAGCCAGGTGCCCCATTCTCACTTTTTATTTTTATTTTTTTTCACTTTTTATTTTTAAAAAGCTCACTTGCAGTAACAGCATGATTCCGCAGAACCTCTGTTTTCCAACCTGATAGCCCATCATTGTGGAAACACTTAGGGATGCAGCCCAGGCAGGCTGGTTCAGAGTCTGGGGTCCTTAGCCATTACCCTCTGTGATTCCATCACTATCACCTCTCCCTCTCACCATCACACATCATTTGGAAGCAACAGCAACTGTACCCTTAGAAGCCTGCTTTCAATAGTCCTTTGGAATTAACTTTTTTTTCTCCTGGGTAGAAAGTCCTGATAATTTTCCAAAGCTACAAAGCAATTTTGACTTTATCTTTTTTTTAATCCTTAGTGACTAGTATATAATGCCTAATAAAAGGGAATCAGCCAAGTTAGGAGCATAAGTTTTTTCAAAAAGAGACTTCTGTTCAATCTCTTTTCTACCTCTTTCTAGTGGTTCATATTGCACAAGTGGTTTAATATTCCTGAACTTCAGTTTCTTTACTTGTAAAAAAAAAATGGTAGCAATAATACCTAAATATTTTGTGAGACTTAAGAGATAATACACCTAAAGCATTTGGCACAGTGCCTCATATGCAATAGATATTCAGTAAATGGTAGCATAATATTATTGCCAATTTTTTTTCTTTGACCACAATGGGTAAAAAAAAAAAGTAGAATTCTCTGGCATTTCTAAACTCCCTACAGAATGCAAAGATTAATATGCATTGCTGCTTAAAAGAGTGTTATCTAAGTGGAAGATATCATGCAAGCCAAGGGTGCTGTGATGTAATACTATTTTAACAGGACCTTTTCAGTTACAAGTAATAAAGAATCTTGACTCAAGGGGCCTAAACAGAGGGACACATAACATCTCATCAACAAGTCTGGGTATAGGGCAGCTCCAGATTTCATTCCAATTTCAGAAGCTCAATACTGTCATCAAGTCGGTCCTTTTCATCTTCTGCTCTGCTGTCTTTTGTGTGACCCACTTTCTTCTAGAGCCTAGACAGCTGTAACAGCTGTCTAGGGTCACCTTCAGCCACAAGAACCAATCAGTTTATTTCATGGAAGAAAAGAGGGTTACCTCCTTCCTGTGTCTTTTTCGAAAGCAAGGAAAAGCTTCCCAGAAGTTCCTCCAGTATATTTCTCATGTGTCCTTGGCCAGACTGGTTGACAGTCACACCTCTAGACCAATCACTGGCTAAGGGAAAGGACCTTGTCTAGCTAGTACCTACCAGGATTATCTCTTCTCTAAGCATAGGACTGTAAAGAAAGAGCAGAACCCAAACAAACATGGGGCTCTAGCAGCAAGAAAAAAAGGGGGATGGTAGCTGTTAGGTAAGGAATCAAATGTACCTGCTATACTTAGGATACCAGTTCCTTGAGATCTAGTCAGGGCTGCTTCAAATTCCTGTATTTAAATTCAGCATAATAAAAGATGGAGAAAACTCTGTAGGTTTGAGTCCAGCCAAAACCTGTTGCAGGGGACAGTTGGCTGGCTCAGTTGGAATAGCATGTGACTCTCAGTCTTGGGGTTATGAGGTTCAAACCACATGTTGGGTTTAGACATTACTAGAAATTAAAATACATATTTTAAAGAGATTTTATTTATTTACTTGAGAGAGAGCACATTGCATGCAAGAGGATGGTGGGAAGGGGCAGAGGGAGAAGGAGAGAGAATCTGAAGCAGACTCCACACTGAGCACACAGAGCCCTCAATGGGGCTCAATCCCCAAGAGATCCCCTTGAGATCATGACCCAAGTGGAAATCAAGAGTCAGAGGCCTAACCAACTGAGCCACCCATTTACCTCTAAAAAATAAACTTTAAAAACAAAAAAGAGCTGTTACAGAAAACCCTCTGCAACCCTAAAACAACAACAGTAAAGTCAAGAAGATGTTCCAAGATGAAAAATACCATCATGTGTATTGCAATAATATATAACATACAACTATTTCATATACAGTTATAAACATGTTTTCTTAAGCCAGATCATATAAGGGTGCAGTTTGCCTTTTTCTACAGACCCTAGGGAATTTTTACATATAGCACTTCCGTTTGCTTTAGCGGCTAAACAAAGCAGTACTACATCTTTCCATCTTGCTTTTATCCTTAGAAGTTCTTATTAGATGCAACAAAAATGGCATATTGATTTCAAAATCTCATTTACGGTGCATTCAAAATACTAAGCAATTCAATCTGACTGACCTACTACTACAGCCACGTTCCTGGTCATTCTCCGTCAATTACCTAATACACACTTCCCTGCAAAATGAAGCCATTTTTTTATTAGATTTTTGCTCACAGTTCTCCAAAATCATTTCAACTTGCAGCTGTGCTTAGGAGATTGGAGGATACTAAAATTACAGAGAAAGGATATTGACTTAGGGATTGATTTTTAAATAATTGTGAAGCTCTACTGGCTTAGAGGGTGTTGAGGGATAACTAAAGAAAATTATATTAAAATGTGTTACGAGGAGAACTTACATTATTACTTTATAAAACTCTAACTTAAATTCATCTTTGGCCTCCTTTACATTTCAAAACCTAATGTGTAATTCCCAGTAAAATCCCAGAATGATTTTGCTTCACAATTTAAAAGCCTACATTTTTTCCCCTAACCTTACATTCTCTATACTCACCATTGCATGATGATACAATCAATGATTAACATTGAAAATGTGAAGAAGTCTCACACCTGTGCTGTGAAACATACTAATCCTTAGTGCAGGACAATGCATTGTTTATGCTATAAAGCTATGTGTACAACAGAGGGAAATTTATTAACAAAATTAGAACATAGATTTTTTTTTCTTAGGCAGAATAGCCATATTTTTTTCCATAGAAGGATGTGTAAAAGCCATTGAAAGGATTTTTTTTTTACTTTTATTTTTTAAAGATTTTATTTATTTATTCATGAGAGACACAGAGACAGAGGCAGACACACAGGCAGAGGGAGAAGCAGGCTCCATGCAGGGACCCCAATGTGGGGCTCCATCCCGGGACTCCAGGATCAAGCCCTGGGCCGAAGGCAGGCGCTAAACCGCTAAGCCAGGATCCCAATTGAAAGGATTTTAAAATGTAAACTCACACTATTTCAGATTACTGAGCCAATCAATTTAACTATGAGAAATGAATTTGACATTCTTGTCAGAAAGGGTTGAAGGCATAATTTAATTATTAAAGTTATTTGAATGTACATTTACACTCCCGGCTAGTAGTGTTTCTCTTCTACTTATTCATTTGTCCGTGAAATCAAATGCTGGTTTGAAACATCTCTAATTATCCCAAAGCAGATCTGTCTGTAAACTGCCTTCGAAGAATTAAACTACCATATTTTGTTTATCAAATAAACTTTTAAGTACAAATATCTACTGACGAATGAAATTAGGGTAAATCTGTAGCTCTAATAAAAGCAGTCTGCTCTAAGTGAAAATTTAAAATATTGGGACTCCTGGGTGGCTCAGTGGTTGAGCATCTTGCCTTTGGCTCAGGGCGTGATCCCGGGGTCCCAGGATCGAGTTCCACATCGGGCTCCCCACAGGGAGCCATTTCTCCTGTCTATGTCTCTGCCTCTCTCTGTGTGTCTCTCATGAATAAATAAATAAAATCTTTTTAAAAAATCCTTAAGCATATTTCACATATTCAGAGGTTGTATTCACCAAGCATCTCAGGCCACTAAATGTTATTAAGATTTGCCAAATTGGGGATCCCTGGGTGGCTCAGCGGTTTAGCGCCTGCCTTTGGCCCAGGGCACAATCCTGGAGTCCCGGGATCGAGTCCCACGTCGGGCTCCCGGCATGGAGCCTGCTTCTCCCTCCTCCTGTGTCTCTGCCTCTCTCTCTCTCTCTCTCTCTCTATGTCTATCATAAATAAATAAATCTTTAAAAAAAAAGATTTGCCAAATGGACAACAATGATCTTACAGTAATAGGAAGACTTAATCTTGTCAAAAAAAATGATTCAGCTACAATACCTTAGAAAGACATAAGCCGTACATTCACATCAGAAACTGAAGATGGAGACTTGTACTCTGGCAACATAGAGTAGATATACTTTTCCCTATTCCTCTTCCTACTTAAGTACAACTAAAAACACTGGACACTGTATATAAAACAAACATAAGGGGCACCTGGATGGCTCAGTCGGTTAGGTCTCTGCCTTCAGTTCAGGTCAGGATCTCAGGGTTCTGGGATCAAGCCCTGTATCAGGCTCCCTGATCAGTGGGGAATCTGCTTATCCCTCTCCCTCTGCCTGCCATTCTGCCTACTTGTGCTCTCCCTCTCTCTGTCAAATAAATAAATAAAAATCTTAAAAATAAAAATAAGATGACTCTGAAAGGTGGAGAAAAGAAAGAAGACCAGCCAAGGATCCAAGCAACAATATGGTGGTCAGCTGCCTAGGTTTTCTTTGATGTCTCAAATATCCCAGATTTGAAATAGAAGAAGTCAGCTGGCCAGAAATGCAACATCTAAAAAAATCCTAAGGGACTATTATTGTCTTACTTCATTTGAGTTGCTATTACAAAATACCACAGACTGGGTAACAACATAAATTTATTTCGTACGGTGTGGAGGTTGGAAAGTCCTGGCTGTGTCCTCACATGGTGGAAGAGGGCAATGGATACCTCTAGAGCTTCTTCTAGAAGGTTACTAACCAGGTTACTAACCTCATTCATGAAGTCTCTTCCCTCAAAATCTGATCACCTCCCAAAAACCCCACCTCTCAATATCATCACACTGGACATTAGGGTTTCAACATATGACTTTGAGGGGAATGCAAACATTCAGACCATAGCAATAGTAATTACAAATAACTCCACACATATAAACTTGACAACTTAGATCAAATGGACCAATTAAAAAAAAAAAACAAAACAAATGGACCAATTCCAATTCCTTGAAAAACAGAAACTACCAAAACTTATCTAATGTTAAATAGACAATCTTAATATCCCTATGATTGTTAAGGAAATTAAATTTAAAATTAACCCCCCTCCCAAATCCATAGATCCAGATGACTTTACAGAGAATTCTACCAAACATTTAAAGAAGAGTTAACAATTCTACACAATATCTTTCAAAAAACAAAATGAGAGAACACTTCTCAATTCATTTTTGTTAGTAATTTTTTATCTTTTTTTCTTAAATTTGAGATACAGTGGACATACACCATTGTTTTAGATTCACAACATAATGACCTGACTCAGTTCATTTTATGAAGCTAGTATTACCCAGATATCAAAAACAGACAAAGACAATACAAAAAGCCAAACCAAACCAAACTACAACCAATATACCTACCTCATGAATATATGCAAAAAGCCTAGACAGGGGCGTCTGGGTGGCTCAGTTGGTTAGTGTCTGTCTGTGGCTCAACTCATGATCCCAAATTCTGAGATAGAGCCCCACATCAGGCTCCCTGCTCAGTGGAGAGCCTGCTTCTCCCTCTCCCTCTGCTGTTCCCCCTGCTTGTGTGCTCTCTCTCTCTCTGTCAAATAAATAAATAAAATCTTTAAAAAAAAAAAAAAAAGCCTTGACAAAATATTAGCAAATCAAACTTAGCAATATATAAAAGAATTGTATACATGACTAAGTGGATTGCAAGGTTGAAAAATCAGTGTTACCTACCATATTAACAGGCTAGAGGGAGGGGCGTGAGGTTTCAAGATGTCAGTGGCTGCGTGGCTGACCGGCAGGCAGAGGTGAAGGCCCTTGCGATGTAGAAGAGGCCAAGAATCGTTCCTCTCGCTTCTTGCAGTCCCAGGAACCCAGCAGAAGTGATTTTTTGTTTTTTTAATGAGCCAAGTAAACCATATAAGTTGTCAACATGGGACGGAGATCTACATCATCCACCAAGAGTGGAAAATTTATTAATCCCACAGAGCAAGCCCAAAAAGAAGCCCAGAAGAGAGAATTAAAGAAGAACAAAAAACAGCGCATGATGGTATGAGCTGCAGTTTTGAATCCCAAACAGATTATCTGGGACATGGAGAAATTGTATGAAATGGAGTTTACTTTATTTTATTTTATTTTATTTTTTAAGATTTTATTTATTTACTCATAAGAGACAGAGAGAGAGAGGCAGAGACACAGGCAGAGGGAGCCTGTCCTGGGATAGGTCTCCAGGATAACGCCCTGGGCCAAAGGCAGAGCTAAACTGCTGAGCCACCCAGGTTGCCCTGAAATGGAGTCCGGTTGTTTTGTTTTGTTTTGTTTTTGTTTTGTTTTTTGAAATGGAGTTTAACTCAGTGCAGCAACCACAGTTAAATGAGAGGATGCTGAAAGACAAGGGTAAAAAGCTGCGTGAAACCTTTGAACGTATTCTACGACTCTATGAAAAAGAGAATCCGGATATTTACAAAGAATTGAGAAATGGAATACGAACAGAAGAGGGTTCAACTTAGCCAATATTTTGATGCTGTCAAGAATGCTCACCATGTGGAAGTGGAGAGTATTCCCTTGCCAGATATGCCACATGCTCCTTCCAACATCTTGATCCAGGACATTCCACTTCCTGGTGCCCAGCCACCCTCCATCCTTAAAAAGACCTCAGCCTATGGACCTCCAACACAGGCAGTTTATATACTTCCTCTTCTTGGACATGGTGTACCACGTTTGCCCCCTGGTAGAAAACCTCCTGGTCCTCGCCCTGGCCCACCACCTCCTCAAGTCTTGCAAATGTATGGCCGTAAAGTGGGCTTTGCCCTAGATCTTCCCCCTCGCAGGTGGGATAAAGACATGTTATACAGCTCAGAACTTGCTCAACGGGGTCATGATGATGATGTTTCCAGCACCAGTGAAGATGATGGATATCCTGAGGACATGGATCAAGATAAGCATGATGACAGTACTGATGACAGAGACACTGACAGGTCAGATGGAGAAAGTGAAGGGGATGAATTTGTGCACCGTGATGATAAAGAGAGAGACAACAATGAAGAAAAGAAGTCAGTCAGTTCTGAGTGTAAGATTTGCAGATATGCCTGGAAAATCAAGGAAGAAAAAGAAGAACATGAAGGAGCTGACTCCTCTTCAAGCCATAATGCTTCAAATGGCAGGTCAGGATATCCCTGAGGAGGTGACGAGAAGTAGAAGAATTTTCAGAGGATGATGACGAAGATGATTCTGATGATTCTGAAGCAGAAGAGCAATCACAGAAACAGCATAAAGAGGAATCTCTTTCTGATGGCATATCTACTGCTTCTTCACAGCAACAAGCTCCCCCACAGTCTGTTCCTCCTTCTCAGATATAAGCACCTCCCATGCCAGGACCACCTCCTCTTGGACCACCACCTGCTCCACCTTTACGACCACCATTGTTGTCACCTTTACGACCACCTACTGGCCTTCCTCCTGGACCACTTCCAGGAGCTCCTCCATTCCCGAGGGCCCCCTGGAATGCCAGGACTCCAAAGGCCTTTACCCCGACTTTTGCCTCCAGGCCCACCACCAGGCCAACCCACTGGCCCTCCCCCAGGTCCACCTCCAGGTCTGCCTCCTGGCCCTCCCCCTCAGGAACTCCCCCACCAAGGCTACCTCCCGCTGCACCTCCAAGCATCCCTCCACCTCCTGGCCTGATGTGCCCACCTTTGGTGCCTCCACTTGGACCTGCCCCACCTGGGCTTTTCCCACCAGCTCAACCCAGGGGTTTTAAGTGCTCCACCCAACTTGATTCAGGCCCCAAGGTGGATGATACAAGCACAGCCACCATTGAGAAGAAAATCACAGCAACCATCAGTGCCAAGCCACAGAACACTAATCCCAAGGCAGGGCTTACTGGATTCGTGCCCACAGCATTAAGGGTATGTTGGAAGAATAAAGGGGCTGCTGCTGCTCCCCAAAGAAAGTCAGAGGATGATTCTGCTGTGCCTCTTGCCAAAGCAGCTCCCAAATCTGGTCTGTCTGTTCCTGTCTCCGTTCAGACCAAGGATGACGTTTATGAAGCTTTCATGAAAGAGATGGAAGGGCTACTGTGACAGCTCGTAATGCCGGAGCGTTTCTCTTCACAGCAGAGGTTCGTGGGGAAAGAGGCTCTTACTAAACTTAGTGAAAGAGCAACTTTCACTGTCAGGGTATTTTTCAATTTCAGTTCAAGGAATATCCTAAAGTTTAGCCTTGTTCAGAATTTATTTGTATGTAGGAGAGGATTGTTTCATCAGAATAGATTGGTTATTGAAGCAGTGCTGCTAACATCCATTCCCTTTCATACCACCGTTTTCATCCCATTTGTTCCCCTTCTCCAATTCTTTGGAAACTTGTGATCAAGGGAATCTTTGTTACTTATTTGTTTTGATTCTCTTCTTGTGTGCAGTGGGCACTGGAGTAGAGATTTCTGAAAAAATAGCTTATTTTACCCCATCTTGCTTTTTGTGTTTGAGTTATTTTAATATTTTCTTGTAAATATTTTGTAATATTTTAGTAAAATGGATCACAATGTCATTCCCTAATACAAAGCAAGATATGTGGGAAGAAAATGTACAATTCTTTGATTAAAATTATTTCCCACTGACCTAAACTTTGAGTGTTTTTTTTTAAGACTTTATTTATTTATTCATGAGAGACACAGAGATAGAGAAAGAGGCATAGACATAGGCAGAGAGAGAAGCAGGCTCCATGCAGGGAGCCCGAGTGGGACTCGATCCTAGGACTCTAGGATCACACCCCAAGCTGAAGGCAGATGCTTAACTGCTGAGCCACCCAGGCATCCCAACTTTGAGTGTTTCGTGGAATAAATAAATAAATAAATAAATGTTCTCCACCAAAAACAAAAAACAAACAACAACAACAAAACAGGCTAGAAAAGAAGAGTCACATGATCATATCAATAGACACAGAAAATACTCTTGACAAAATTCAACATCCACTCATGTGAAAATTTAGAAAAATAGGAATACAAGGGAATTTCTTCAATTTGATTTAAAAAATCAAATATCTACATCTAACGTTATATTTAGTAGTTAATTAAACACTGAATGCTTTCCCTCTAAATTGGGAAAAGGATGTCTGTGGTTTTCTTATTCAACACAGTGCTGAAAGATTAAGCCAGTGCAAGAAGGCAAGGCAAGACAACAAAATGAATACAGGTTGGAAAGGAAGACATAAAACTTTGTGCCCCCAAAATTTCCAAAAAGTAAAAATGTATGTATTTGAGATGGTTCTTGAAAAGAGGATTCATTCATTCAACAACCAATAAATCCACCACAGTGCAGGTTTGACCATTCACTCATTCATTCCACAAATTTATTTCAGTTTTTTAAACATATTTATTGAACATCTGCTAAATCTCAAACATCATTCTAGCCGTAAGGATTCAGCAGTGAACAAAATAGATAAAATCTCTGTCCTTATGGAATTAGCACATGGGTAAGGATGGGATGGAAAATAAGTGAAATCAATAAATCACATAATTTACATTTGACAAATAAAACAGGGAAGGGAGACAATGGAAGAGACAAAGGGAAGGGAAGAGTGAGGGAGGTGCTGTAATTTCAAAGAGAGTGGTCAAAAGGCCTCACCAAGAAAGTGTCATTTGAGTAAATACTTGAAAGAGCTGATAACTTTGCAGTTATCTGGAGGAAGTGCCATAGGAAGGGGGAACAGCAAATGGAAGTGTGAATGGTGCCTTTGAAGAATAGCATGACTAGAATGAGAGAAAGTAGTTGGAGATGAGGTCCCAGGCAATAGGAACTCTAGTGTGTAAGATCTTGTAGGCCACTGTGAGGCCACCATAAGGACTTTGGATAAAATTTTCACAGAACTGAGAACAATCTAGATAGAAGGAAGGGCAAGAACAAAGATGGAAAAGCAGGAGTAAGGGGGAAATTTGAGAAACACACTCTTTTCAGGATCATAGAGTATCTAGAAGAACAAGGGAAGTAAATGTGAATAAGAAACATAATAAGAAAGGCCTGGATATACCACTGAAGCATTAGAACTTAATTTGTGAGTCAATGGGGGAGCCATGAGAAGCCTGAGTGAAAACACTGAAGCTGTGCTTTACAACAATACGAATGGTTAGAAAAACAATCTAGCAGCTAGGAAATGCAAAAAAAAAATACTATAATTTTAAATATCAGTATTTTGCCTCTTCTAGTGAAATAATTAATTCAGGTAAGGATCATCAATGAATGAGAGCCATGAAGTGGAAAGTTGATTGGAAACTGGATAAGCTCATAGTAAGTTAGCAGTAGTTATAAAACAGCATGTAAATAATAGCCTCAGTAATGTGAAAGTGTACATGACAGAAGTCAGGAAATAGAATAGGGGAAGGTTCAGAACTAAAGGACAAATCAAGGACAACAAGACTCTCATTTGCTAACCCAAGAATCAAGAGATACCATAGATGGTTGAGAGAAAAAGAAAAGTATCAGTATATTAATTTAAGTCACAATAATAAGAATAACATAACTAATATATATGCTAATAATATAATGTATTAATATTTTATATAATAGGAATATAACTATAAATTAATAATATAATATAATGAATAATATAACTAAGAATAATATAACTTTATTTGGAAGACGGAGGAAAGTAGATGAAGGACTAATGTGAGTTAACCTAAATCTTCTGCCATAGGTGAAAGTCAAAAGATAATTTCTGAAGTTTATTTCAAAAAGGGAAAACTCTTCCTTGTGGTAGATGGCCAGTAATGGTAGATGGCCAGAAGTAATGATGGAGTTAGGAAATCCTCTTTTTACAACCATCATAATAAAATTTGATTCAGGCAAGAATCATCTATGGATGCATGAGGTAGGGGCCAAGTTTGATACAAAACAGAATATTTACTCAGCATCAAAGGTTCTCTTCATAATATACTTTTTAAAAATGTTTATTTATTTTAAGTAATTTCTATCCACAAAATGGAGCTCAAACTCATGACCCCAAGATCAAGAGTCACATGCTCTTCTGAATGAGCCAGCCAGGCATCCCCACAGTATACTCATTAGCTGCAAAAGGAAAAACAGTGACTATACACTGGAGGAAATAAGAACACCTTAAGCAAGTGATCAAAATAAGGGGCAAATGGGCACCTGACTGGTTCAGTTGCTCAGTTGGAAGAGCATGTGACTCTTGGTCTTGAGGTTGTGAGTTCAAGCCCCATAATGGGTGTCGAGCCTACAATCAATCAATCAATCAATAAGGCAAACAGATATCATGTGCCTCTGAATAGGATAACCTGAGAAGGACAAAACATCATTCCTGTTGTATTCCACTCAAAACATTTATAACCTGAATCTAATCATGAGGAAACAATATCAAATAAACCTAAATCAGAGACATTCTAAACAACTGGCCTTTATTTTTCAGAAGTTTAGTATCTTTATATTTATTTCAAGGATTTTATTTGTTTGAGAGAGCAAGAGAGCACAAGCAGGGGGAGGGACAGAGGAAAAGGCAGAAGCAGACTCCTCGCTGAGCATGGAGCCTGACACCAGGCTCAATCTCAGGACCCCAAGATCATGACTGACCCAAAGTCAGATGCTTGACCAACTGAGCCACCTAGACGCCCCCAGAAGTTTTAGTATCTTTAAAGATAAATGAGGGACTCCTGGGTAGCTCAGCAGTTGAGTGTCTGCCTTTGCCTCAGGTCATGTCCCTGGGTCCTGGGCTCGAGTCCTGCGTTGGCTCCCCACAGGGATCCTGCTTCTCCTTCTGCCTAGGTCTCTGCCTCTCTCTGTGTGTCTCTCATGAATAAATAAACGAAATCTTTAAAAAAAAAAATAAAGGCAAACGGAAGGCTGAGAAATTATTATAAATGGTAACTAGACATGGAAACTAAATCTAATTCATGATACTGGACTGGATCTTATATGAGAAACAAAATAATGCTACAAAAAAAAAACATTACTGGGACAACTGACAAAATTGGAATATAGAATATGGAGTCAATATAAAGCTTACTGAATCATTTCCAGTCCTGACAAGATGAGATAAGCACATGCTACCCTATTCTTCCTGCTAATTATGAAACAAACAAACCTGGACAAAACCCATAAAGCAACTGACAGAAGATGGAAAACTGAAGAAAATACAAACTGGCTAGCGACCTTGAGCACTGAATTCCCTGGGATTTTGTTTGCTGTCAGTATATCCAGGCCTGGGCCCAGGAGTCCCAATCCAAAAACACCAATGGGCAGAGACCAAATGGCTCAAAGAAAAGCCTACTTTCTGTAGCTACAAGACCAGGAAAGAAATCTTCCCAAAAGAGAGCATGTTGATCAAACCTACCCTACTCAAGGCAAACATCTCAAAAAGTCTACTCTTCTATCACCCCCTTTTGCTCCCACTGTCTCCTATCCTTGCGAGACCCTGCTGGATTCCCTAGCACTTCATTAAAAGCTAGGCTGCCATTGCATCCCTAGATAAGCTGCATTTGGGGAGGATATGTTGGCAAAAACTCCATCCCTTTTTTTTTTATTCGTGAGAGAGGCAGAGACACAGAGGGAGAAGCAGGCTCCCTGCAGAGACCTCAAAGCGGGACTTGATCCCAGGACCCCAGGATCAAGTCCTGAGCCAAAGGCAGACGCTCAACCACTAAGCTACCCAGGCATCCTTAAAAACTCCATCTTTTAAAGAGTTTGGGTCCTCATTTCTGTTGGTCCTCATTTCTTTATCCCATAGGGCAATCAAAGGTCTTTTTGTCTAGGCTAAGCAAATGTCCTCACAAAAATGGCTTTCCCCAGGGTGCCTGGGTGGCTCAGTCCGTTGGGTGTCTGCCGTTGTCTGGGATCATGATCCCAGGGCTCTGGGATAAAGCCTTGCATCAGGCTCTCTGCTCAGCTGGGATCTCCTTCTCCCCCTGCCTCCCCCCAACTCATATTCTTTCTCTCTCACTGGCTCTACTCTGCTCTATCAAATAAATAAATAAATTTAGAAAATGGCTTTCCCCTAGAATGCCTGCCCAGATTTTCCTTTCATTTTGAATCTATTCATTACTCCTTTGTCAACTCTTAGATAATACAGTAAAAGTTTCTTCTTAGAAGTTTAAAATAATCTTTTTTTTATTTAGATCTTTTCAATAAATGAGTTTGTGATAGGGCGCCTGGGTGGTTTAGTCAGTTAAGCGTCCGACTCTTAATCTCAGCTCAGGTCTTGGTCTCAGGGTTGTGAGTTCAGGCTCCACATTGATCCTTGTATTGAGCCCTGCACATTGGTCCTGGGATCAGGAGTCAGACGCTTACCGGGCTGAGCCACCCAGGTGTCCCTTAACTAAATTTCTATGCTTGGTTCTCCCAGAAAAGGAAGGCCTAGGCAACTAATCAGCAGTTCCTTGTTTGACACAAGTTACCTGACCTGGCTCTGAACCATCCCTTTGCTCCATATGAGGACAGTAAGTAACCTTACAGTAACTAATCTGCTTTGACTGAGAATTTCTCTGTGTCTGCTTCCTTGTACTTATGTATTTCATTTTGTACAGTTCCTTGGCCAGCCTTTCTGGTAGATTGAATGCTGCCCAATTCATGAATTGGTGAATAAAAGCCTACTAGATCATTAAATGGTGGAAATTTTTCTTTTAACAGGAGGGAAAGAAGTTTTACAATGTGACAGATAAACAGAGAAAAAAATATGGAAGGTGTTATTGTGAATTATGAATATTGGATTTCCTTGTTGCTTGGTTGGAATTACTATCAACTACTTTTGATTCCTGAATTATTCCTTTATAACTGGAACCCCACATATAAATTGGATCATGTAGAGCTTTATATACAGATTATATAAATCAGCTATTAGAGTTAACTGAAGGCATTTAAATAACATTTCCACTGCTTCCTTGACAATATCCCTCCCCACCCCCTCAAACCCCCTAAAACCTACTCTTCTTATAATTCTTACCAACTGACCACTCTCCAACTCTTACTCATTCAGTGAAGATTTAGGAAACCTTATTCACACTCCTCTTTTATACCAAATGTAAGACATAATCCTAGATTTCTATAGCCACAATACATGGCCCATCTAACATGGCTTTGTGACTGGTTTGCCTATCTAATTCAGTGACCTTCACCTATTTTCAGCAATGTGTTGAAGCCAGTTCATTCCAGCTCCTAAGAGGTGATTGTTCGCATCTTTCTAGGTCCTCACTCAGTAACATGTTGGTAACTTGAAATTAGCCATGGTGGCAGGATTTACACAACAAAAATCAACAAATGCTACAAATCAGGGAAACTTTTTTATTTTTGAGGACCGGTTTAACAGCAATGACTGTCTCTATCCCGCTTGAACCTCTCACAGACAGATCTAGACACAACCTAGGGTTTGGTCATCAGCAGGAACTGTCCCACACCAGAAATAAAAAACTTCAATTGTTCATTCTCTAACCACCCCCTCAACTCTCAGCTTTCAAAGCCCTATTCCCCTATACCTTCTCTTCAATAAAACACAGACCTTCAGGCCCTATTCACATATTCTCTCCATACATCACAAAGGATGTATGTAGAAAGGATTCCAGCTGAACATACTGAACTGTTTCCTTTGATCATCTGTTAAGAGAAGGACTAACAAACTACTCAACATTTATCAATTATCTCCTGGAGTAACATAGGGTAATAAAAATCCCATTTTTTCAAAAAGCAATCAAAACTTGTTCTTACCTTCATCACAAAATGTTCATGGTAACTTATTTTTTTATTTTTAATTTTTTAATTAATGACCAGTGTGGGGCTTGAACTCACAACCTGGAGATGAAGAGTCACCTCCTCTACTGAGACCAGCCAAGTGCACCTCTTCTCTTGAAAGAAAGAAAGAAAGAAAGAAAGAAAGAAAGAAAGAAAAGAAAAGGAAAGGAAAGGAAAGGAAAGGAAAGGAAAGGAAAGGAAAGGAAAGGAAAGGAAAGGAAAGGAAAGGAAAGGAAAGGAAAGGAAAGGAAAGGAAAGGAAAGGAAAGGAAAGGAAAGGAAAGGAAAGGAAAGGAAAGGAAAGGAAAGGAAAGGAAAGGAAAGGAAAGGAAAGGAAAGGAAAGGAAAGGAAAGGAAAGGAAGAAATCTATTATATTATTATTATTATTATTATTATTATTATTACTTTTATCAAAAAGATAAATCAAACAGCCAGGCAACATCATGCAGGAGGGTTTGAGTCAACATTTCCAGCAGGAAATTGTATCCAAATACATGTCCTTATAATCTAAAAATATGCGTGGTTGCAGGGATAAATGGAGGAAGGCTGGTGTATTGGTTTCCTATCACTGCTGTAACAAATTACCACAAACTCAGTGGCTTAAAGCAATATAAATTTGTTATCTTACAGTAATGTAGGTTAGAAGTTCTACACAAATCTACCAAACTAAAATCAAGGTGTGGACAGAGATGAATTCCTTCCAGAGGTTTTAGAGGAGAATTTATTTTCTTGCCTTTTCCAGCTACTACGGGCTGCAATGGTATCTTCTTCTCTTTCCATATTCATATCAGGGATGAATCTGTTTACATCTGCCAACAGATTTAGAATGGTTTCTTTTTACTTTGCCTTTTCTCTTTCAGATGTGCCCTGTATCAATAGGCTAAAAGAATGCAGATAACTTTGAAATGTCATTTAAAATAATAAAAAGAAATACATCACACATATATATATACATAGAATGAGACAATGGATTTTTTTTTATTTTTTTATTTTATTTTATTTTATTTTTTTATTTTTATTTATTTATTTATTTATGATAGTTACAGAGAGAGAGAGAGAGAGGCAGAGACACAGGCAGAGGGAGAAGCAGGCTCCATGCACCGGGAGCCCGATGTGGGATTCGATCCCGGGTCTCCAGGATCGCGCCCTGGGCCAAAGGCAGGCGCCAAACCGCTGCACCACCCAGGGATCCCAGACAATGGATTTTTAATGAAAATAGTTATTCAGTCATACAAATATTCTCATGAGGAATGTCATTTCAGAAACCATCCTTTCAAGAGAACTTTGAGTAGAAGTGTCTGCTTAAATACTAGGATAATATTGTGATGGTCAGGGCATTGCATAAGGACTAGGATACTTCTACCACAACAATTCCCAAAGGAGATTCGTTAATTGGATTTGAGAAAAGTGAAAATAGATATTTTGCAATAAAAAGTGGCATATGTAAAAACTTGCTTTGTCATCATATATATAAATAGCTAATTATACTCCTATGCTGCCTTGAATACTAATTGCTAGGGAATGGCAATATCTCCTTGTTCTAAAGCTAGTTTACAGTTTCAGTTCTATTTCCATGTTTTCTGTCCTCTTTTGTCTTAGGAGCACAGCCACCAGGATTGATGAACTTAAAGTCAAGTCAAAATACCCCAATTGAAGCACAGAAAGAAAAAAATTAATTTTTAAAATTTTGCATTCAAGACATGTGACACACGCTCACTGTTTAGTCTCTAGGTCTGGGGTAATCACTTAAGATAACCAAAGTATATTATTAAAATACAAAAGAAAAAGATAATAATAAAATAAAAATACTTAATTCAAAATAAGTAATAAAGGAGAAATTAAGAAACCATATTAGTTAGGAGTCTCCAGAGAACAGAATAAATAGGATGTGTGTGTATATGTAGGAAAAGATTTTAAGAAACTGGTTCATGTAATTATGGAGCCTGGCAAGTCTAAAATCTACAGGGTAGGAGCAGCAGCCTGGAGACCCATGGAAAAGCTGATGTTGTGATGCAATGTTGAGTGAAGCAATTTGCTTCACTCAACGTCCACAATTTTAAATGTTAATTTCACTCAAAATTACCCTTATAGAAACATCTAAATATCTGACCAAATATGTGGGCATTGTGGGCCAATCAAGTTGGCCCATAAAATTTAACCATCATAGGAAGAAAGAATTAGGTGGGGAAAATAGACAATAAACAGCAATATGGTAGACTTAGATCCAACTGTATCAGAATTTACTTTAAATATCAATAGCCTAAACATTCCAATTTAAAAACAAAGATTATGAGATTGAATTTAAAAACACAAAGTTTTGTGTTTAAAAACACAAAGCTCAACTATATACTGTTTATAATAGATATGCTTTTTAAAAAATTTTATTTATTTATTCCTGAGAGAGAGAGAGAGGCAGAGACATAGGCAGAGGGAGAAGCAGGCCCCATATAGGCAGAAAGGCAGGGAGCCTGATGTGGGACTCGATCCCAGGACTCCGGGATTCACACCCTGAGCCAAAGGCAGTCACTTAACCCCTGAGCCACCCAAGCATCCCTACAATAGATATGCTTTAAATATAACAACACAAAATGGTTGAAGAAAAAAAGGGAGAAAAATTGCAATGCAAACACCAGCTGAAGGAAATGTGATTTTAGCTATGTTGATATCAAAGTAGACCATGAGATAAGTATTATATGAAATAAAGAATTAAATTTCATAGTGAAATTTTTTTTCATTTTTAAAAAATAAAGTTTATTAGATCATAATGTTATCTGAATTTACCACCTTTGTCAAAAGTCAACTCAAAGCTTCCAATGTAGTCTATAATTCCTTAATCAAAGTCAGCAACTTAGGGACAGCTTCAGCATCTACAGTCGACCTTTCACTAGCCAGGCAAACCTCCCGAAATAATCGTAGTGATTAAGTCATCTTCTCAAATTCTCTTGCTTTTCTATGTCCCTTTTGAATAACCTCCTCTGGAAGATTAGCAAGCCTTGCTGCATTAAAGCCATAGCTTTTAGGACAAGCTCCCTTAATGAATTTATAGAGGAAGGTAATAGTCTCCTGGCTAGGATCCTCACATTCATTTTCTACCATGCATGCCATGTGGCCCAGGTGCACTGCAACTTTTTGAGAATAATCTTCTACTAACAAATGGTAGAAAACTATGTACGACACTTTATGTTCTCAGCAAGTTCTTTAACAACTGCATTTGCTATTGCTGTTCCATCAAATGTTGCAGTACCTCTCCCTAATTCATCCACAAGCACCAGAGAATGTGCGGTTGCATGCGCAAGTATGCTGTATTTGTATGCAAGTATTTTATTTTTCAACAAAAAATGTACTTTCACCTGACATGATGTCACCTGACATTATTCTGTCTGAGGCACCAAGTCTAGTAAATACTCTATCAATTGGTGTGAGCCTGCACACTTCAGCAGGTACGTAACAACCCGTCTGGGCCATTACAGCTAATAGGCCAGCCTGTCTCCTGAGTGTAGACTTGCCCCCCATGTTAGGTCCCGTAACACACAATAAGCTTTGCCATTTTCCTCCTCCTCTTCCTCACAGCCTATTAGAATGTCATTGGGTATAAAGTCATCTCCAAAAAAAATCTTCGTAATGCAGGGATGACGTGATCCTCTAAGGTCTAAGAAGGGAGGAGTGCCATCTTCTGGCAACAAAATTACTGGATGACACATAGGGCCATCACTCCCTTGACTATAGTTAGCCAGGCACAGTAAGACATCTGATACTGCGATGCACTCAACAGCAGACTGCCAGTCCTTGTAATTTTTATCAAAGTTATAAAATAATCGCCTCATACAGTCCTTCAATGATACATCTCTCCGTTCTTCAGCATTTATCAGATTAGCCAACTTCTTTTCAATAGTTTTGGTCCAGTAATCATTTACAGCCCTTCTTGGTAGATTTCAACTCATATTCTTCTGGCAAATTACGAGTGATGAAATTCTCTGGGATTCAATAGGAAAATAAAAATCTTAAATTTGTGTGCCAATTGTTTCACAATTAGAAAGTTAATGCTGACAGAACTTATAGAAAAATCTATCACCACAAGTGTAGATTTTAACACACACTTTTCTCAGTAACTTACAGAATAAGCAGGAAGTCCTGAGCCCCAAAATCTCAATCAACTTAGCCCTCATTGCAAGGAGAGGACAACTGAAATTTCTGGAAACCTGACATGGTCTAAGAAGAATCCTTTGTACAGAGTCCCCTCCACAGGACCAGTTTCCAGTCCTCTCCCTTTTCCAACACTGTTAAAATGATGAAATATTGAGAAAAAAAAATTATGCATTGCTGTTGCGACACAGCCACCAATCTCTGGCAAAGGGGATATAGGTGGGAATGTTATTTGGCAGCTTCCAGGACTTTTCCTTAAGAAATAGGGCTAGGATATGCATTTTGTCTAATTCTTTGTCCTTCGATTAATTATGCTGCCTCAGATGCATCTCAGATCATGAAGTCCTAACAGAGAAGCTGACAAATTCTCTATCACCATAGAAAGCTGTAACTGGCCCTTAACAAGCCTACTCAAGACTTTAATTCTATCTCTATTAAGCTATCTTTTTAATTTTAGCCACTCTTCTAAGTGTGTAATGGTATCTCATTGTGGTTTGGATTTATATTTCCCTAATGGCTAATGATGTTGTGCATCTTTTCACGTGCTTATTTGCTCTTTGTGTAACTTTTTTTTTTCTCTTTGTGTAACTTCTTAAGTAAGATGTCAATTCAAATCTTTTGTCCACTTTTTAATTGGGTTGTTTCCATGCTATTAATCCTTCACAAGTTTTATATATCAGTCCTTTATTGGATGTGACTTACAAATATTTTCTCTCAATCTGTGACTTGTCTTTTCATTATCTTAACATTGTCTTTCAAAGAAAAAGTGTTTTTAATCTGATAAAGTTCAATTTATCAAAATTTTTCTTTCAAGGGCCATGCTTTTAGTATCATATCTAAATCTTTAACTCGAGGTTAAAAATTTTTTCTCCTATATCTTCTAGAAGTTTTATAGTTTTAGCTCTTATATCTAGGTTTATGATTCATTTTTAGTTCATTTTGCGTGTGGTACAAGATACAGATCAAAGTGCACTTTTTTAGGCAAATGGGTCCAATTGTTCCAAGATCATTTGTCGAAAAGACTACCCTTTCTCCACTGAATTGCCCTTCTACCTTTACAAAACAAACAAAAACAAAAACCAAATTAAAAAAACAAAAACAGATATTTGTGTGTGTGTGTGTGTGTGTGTGTGTATTTCTGGACTTTCTATTATATTCTGTTGATTTTTAATTTATTTTTATGTCAATACCACATTATGTTACTGTAGCTTTATTTTTTATGAATCATAAAATTTTATCAAGATAATGGAAACATTCTTTTTACTTAATAAATGATTTTTACATTACATCAATAGGCATTTATAAAGATGTCTGTGACTTTTATACAACATTCAACACATAGTTAAGCCAGCAAATTTTTTTTTTAAGATTTTATTTACTTATTCATGAGAGACACACAGACAATCAACGCCAGAGCCACCCAGGCGTCCCTAAGCCAGCAAATCTAATATTCAACTACATATTTTTTTTCCTTTATGTGATACATACAATGAATACAATGTCAGTTAAAATTTCTGCCTGAGCATATGTTTCTCTTAATCCCCTGCGTGCTTCCTAGAGATGGGACTAAATGAGCCAGACAGACTTGGAACTTTTTTCAAAGCATATCTTACTGTAACTTTAAATAAATCTTGAAATCATGTAGTGTTAATCTTTCATCTTTGCTACTCTTTCTCAAAGATGTTTTGGCTATTCTAGGTCCTTTACATTTGTATATAAATTTTACAATCAGCTTGTTATTTATAGAGATGATAGTACTTTTCTCTCAAACAAACTTTACAAAAATAAAATGAGGGCAGCCTGGGTGGCTCAGTGGTTTAGCGCCACCTTCAGCCCAGGGCGTGATCCTGGAGTCCTGGGATCGAGTCCCACGTCCGGCTCCCTGCTGGGGCCTCCTTCTCCCTCTGCCTGTGTCTCTGCCTCTCTCTCTCTTGTCTCTCATGAAAAATAAAATCTTTAAAAAAAATAAGGTATTTCTTTTAAAAAAATGAAAGTTATTTGGCACCTTGTAATAAAAATGGGAAAACAGTAGTGTAACTCAATTATTCTACTATGATTTTGGGGTAGTATGTCACTCCTACTCCTAATGTTTACACACTCATAGGGATTATCAAAACTTCACATTAGAAGAATATAATACTGCTTGATCTACATAGAAAATTAAAATCCACAAATTTTTACCAGGTCCGGTAAAAGAGAAAAACCCAAATCCAATGTAAATCCCAGAAGATTTGATGTCTCCAAAATGAATGTTTGCACTAGTGGCAGAATGCTTGTACTTTAAAGAAGCTATTGCAAAAAAAAAAAAAAAAAAAAAAGAACAGGAGCAGTTCACTAGGTGAACATTTCATAAAAGTCCCAAAAAGAAGAGCATGGGGGCTTTAAAAATGATCCAATAAGACACAGCTCTTTACTTTCTTGATTAATAAGGTGAAAACACAATGTGGATTTCATCAAACACTAGAAAAGCACTAAGAAAATGATCCCATCAAAAGCAAAGACTTCAGCAAATGTGAAAATCATATTTTGGGTAATTCTTCTGTGATATTCTTAAAATAGGTCAAATTTGTTTCATCCTTATGTATCTATCTCATCAGGAAAACATAAATAAGAATCCCATTGTCTATCCTAAGGCAGATCATGTATCTCAAGAATTCCAGGGAAATGCTTTCATAGAAGTTGAAAGTGTGTCCCAATTACATATTAGTCATAACAGAATAGGAGAAAGCCCAAAGATCGTCTAGAAGTTTTCAAACCAGCCTGCATATTAGAATCTCAAAGAGAACTTTAAGAAATACACATGACTGGGTCGAACCCTGAGTTCTGATTTCTCTTAACTGGTTTAAGGGTGAGAACTAGTATATATTTTAGAAGAAAATTCTAATGTGAAGACAAAGTTGAGAAGGACTGTCCAAATATTTTCTTTTATATATGATAAAACCGAGGCAAAGAAAAGGTGATTTTCTCAGGAATGCAGCTAGTAAGTATTAGCAAGAGAATGTAACATTTACAAAGAATTATTTATTGATGCTTACATTACCCCCAAAACATAGTGACTTAAAACAACAAACATGTATTATCCAACAGGATTTTGAGAGTTCTTTGAGTGATCCTGTTCAGTATCTCCTGTGGCATTGCTGTCAAGCAATCACCTGGAGATGCAATCATCTGAAGGCTTAACTGGGACTGAACAACAACAACAACAAAAAACACAGAAGGCCTAAGTTGAGAGCAGGCCTCAGTTTCTTGCCACAGAGGACTTTCCCAAACTCTGCTTGCTATGTCCTCATGAAAGAGCAGCTGGTTTACCCAAATGAATGATGCAGGAGAGGGAACAAGGAGGAAGTCATGAAGCTGTCACGATCTATTGACATCCCTCCACTTCTGCAATATTCTACTTATTAAAAGCTAGTGATTAAATCCAGCCCACACCCAAGAGCAGGGAAATTTGCCACCACTCTTTGAAGGAAACAGCAGGAAAGAATTAGTGGTTGGGGCACCTGGGTGGCTCAATAAGCCGAGCATCCAACTCTTGGTTTCAGCTCAGGTTATGATCTCATGGGTCAAGGGATTGGCCTATGTGGACTCCCTACTCAGCAAGGAGTCTGCTTCAAGACTAACTTAGCTTAACCATAGCTTAAACAACAAACATTCTTCACACATCTGGAGGCTGGGAAGTCCATCATCATGGTGCCTGTCAATTCAGTTCCTGATGAGCATCTACTTCATGGCTTGTAGTGTCCTCACATGGCAAAGAGAGCTCAGGTCTCTCTTTCTCTTAAGAATACTAATCCCACCATAGGGGTCCCATTCTTGAGACCCCATCTCAATGTAATACATCTCAACAGTCTCACTTCCAAATACCACTACATTAAGGGTTAGGGCTTCAATCTTTGAATTTTGAGGGGACAAATTTCAGGCTGTAGCAGTTATTTTTCATATCTATATGCTAATATCTTTCCTTTAAAACTACATCATTTCGATAAAAATTTGTTTTTTTTCCAATTGCCAATAATGCTGTGATAAATACCTTTATATATGTATATGTATCTTTATGTATATTATAAATATTTCTGTAGGATAAGCTCCTACAAGTGAAATTACTTGGCCAAAGAAAGCATACACTTAAATTTTAGATAACATCAAACCACACTTCAGAAAGGTTGTAAAAATGTATACCTCCTCAAAAAGGAAGAAACACTGTTTCTGTAGTAACTGCCACTCTAAACATCTGTATCAAAAGACTTCAGGTACAGTTGAACATTGAAGCCGATGAAGGGGAACAATCTCCTGCATAGTTGAAAATCCACATATAACTTTTGACTCCCCAAAACTCTGACTACTAATAGCCTACTTTGACCAGAAGTCTTACTGATAACATAATCAGAACTCAGGGTACGACCCAGTCATGTGTATTTGTTGTTGATTTAACATATTTAGTAGTATTATATACTGTATTCTTACAATAAAGTAAGCTAGAGAGAAGAAAATGTTATTAAGGAAATCACAAGAAAGAGAAAATATATTTATAGTGCTATATTGTATTTTTTATTGTATTTTGTAAGGTGATTTTTTAAAAAAATCTGCATGCACCCAAGCAGTTCAAGCCTGTTATTTAACTGTATTTCTATCCTCTTAACAGATGGCCATTCTCAGTCTTCATTTTACCTGATCAATCTAACTTTTCACATTGTCAATTATCACTTCTTCCACAAAGCACTTTCTTTACTTGTCTTCCAACGCTATATCCTCTCTTGCTTTTCCTCATAACACACTGGACTCCCCTTTGTCAATCTTTCCTCTTGGTTCCTCCTCATCTTCCTGAATTTGACCATTCTCTTGGTCAAATCACATGCTATCTTTTGGATTTAAATACCATATCTCCAACTGGATGTCTAAAAGGCATCTAAAAACATCTAAAGCTACATTCATGATCTTAACCTAAAAACCTCATTCTTCCACAGTGTTAATCTTAATTCAACCCAGTAAATTGCAACTTCATCTTTACAGTTGCTCAAACCAAATCCTTTATGTCCCAACTTTCTCTGTTCTTTCAGATTTCTGCTCAAGACAGATCCTGCCTCCCACCACCATTCTCTATATTCTTAGTTTGCCTCTTTTTAAAAAATGCCATGTCTCAATATATGAAATTAGTGTTTCTTTAATTGATCGTGTCCTCCACAAGAATATGAGCTGAGGTAGGAATTTAGCTGGTTCACTACAGTATCTCTAGCACCTAGAGCAGTTTTATGTAGTTGTTGACATACTGATCACTCAATAATTATTTGCTTAATAAATGAATGAATTTTATAGGTCATACATAAGTATAACTGAAAATCAGGCTGATGAAGTGGCAAAGCCAATAAATTTAGAGATAAAGCATCCAGGATAGGGGCTTAGCCTAGGCATAGCTATGATGCTTTAGGCAATTTATCCTTCAATTTCCTCATCTGTAAAACGGTATTTATGCCATATTCCTCAGAAAATGAGATAGTTGATACAGTATCTCTTTGGATTGCAATACACAAGTTCCACTACCTGCAACATCTAGGAAAAAATATGCTTGAATTCTTAATTTCACCTACTCAGGTACAACAATTTGAGTGTACATCTTCAGAGTCTCTTCTGTTACACTGTATCTTTAAATGTCCACTTGAGCAAACTTTGAGAATAGTAAAGGCAATTACCAGGAAAAAAAAAACCGCGTCTCTAATTGCATTATGGTGATTATTGTACAACTGGGTAAATATGCTAACAATCATTAATTCTATACGTAAAACAGGTGAATTGTAAGCCTTGTAAACTACATCTCAATAGAACTTAATAAAAACCTTTAAGTAGAGAATGAATGAAATTCAGTAAGTAAGCTCTGCAACGGATTAGGTCATCCTAAAACATGGTTTATGAAAGAAACACCAGTATTTGGTCGAGTCCAAAGTGATCTGAACAACCTAGCTTCCGAACTCTACTGGGGGCACGTGCGTGGTTCAGTGGTTGAGCCTTTGGCTCAGGTCTTGGTCCCGGGATGAGATAGAGCGCCGCAAGGAGCCTGCTTCTCCCTCTGCCTATGTCTCTGCCTCTCTGTGTGTGTCTCTCATGAATGAATGAATAAAATCTTAAAAAAAAAAAAAAAAAAAAAGTCCTCTATTAGGATAACAGTGCAGTAAGAACCCAGCCAGGCTCCTCCAGGAAAGAAAGCAGCAAACTCCGAAGCCTGCAGTGCCAGTCCTCACAAGCACCGCACCTGCACCCCTCCTCCTGTCCTGCTCCCCAAGCAAAAGCCCCGTTTCACTATGCAGAGTTGGACGCCTGCAGGAAGGGGTGTCCGCCCATGCTGGTCACTTAGCATCCAGTTTCCGCAAGGCCTGCTGTCCTCCTCTCCAAACCCTGATCTGCGCCAGGGAGCTGATAAAATCTAGGCTCGCAGAGCTGATTCCCCACACTGATGGACCCGCCGAGGTCACCCCGGGTACTTGGAGCCACGAGGCGCTCCGGATCAGAAGGGCCAAAAACAGCGCGCTGGCTCCGACTGTGGCCGAGCGGGCGTCACCCGAGATTTTATGACGGTTCCTGACGCCACCTGGGCCCTCCAACTCCGGGATGCGGGCGCCACCGAGAGCTTGACCCGGCGGAGGCCAGGCTAGAACTCTCCCGGGCCAGCACTGCGCGTCTCGCGAGAACGCCCACGCCGCCCGCGTCCGCCCAGCCCGGGAGCCGCGCCCCGCTCCCGCTCCCGCTCCCGCGCGCGCGCAACTTGTTTTCCCGCGAGACCGCCCCTCGGCTGGGCTGGAATCGCTGGGTTCCACCCCTCGTCGGCGGCTTCCCGCCCCCCACGGAGGCGCGATCTGAAACGGGCCTTCCACCAGCCAATCACGTCTGCCAGCGAGTCACCACCAAGGTACCCTGCGTCTTTTTCGCCCCCTTCCGTGTTCAGCGACGCTCGTCAACCGCCGCAATTCTGAGCCTCTTCCGTCCCCGCCCCTCGGAGCCGCCCGAGCGCGGCGGGCTCGACGGGGCGCAGGCGCAGTAGCAGGCGCAGTAGCAGGCGCAGTGGCGCGCGCTCGCCCGCCGACGGGTCCCTTAGGCCGGTGTGGGCGGTGGCGCGCGGCCCGGGGTCGCACCTGCGGTTTGGCGGCGTCGGTTGTAGGCTCTTGACCAGGAATCCTGCCCAGGCACGTGGTCTTGGCAAAGCAGCCGCACTCGTCGCTAGGGTGTGCTGGGCCGCAGGCGAGGCCTCAGAGTAGGTTTGTACGGGTCCTAATGGCCCCTCTTTTGCGGAAGCAGGGAAATGCTCCCTATCTGGGACACACCAGACAGGCGAAGACAGAGGCAGTGGCTCTCAGCCTTTCAGGCCTGAAAATGGCACCTTGCAGTTGAGGAAACGGCCCCCAGACCGAAAGTGTCTGGCTGTGCCTGATGGCTCCTGGCCTGGGGCAACAAGCTCCATTAATCTGACCTGAAAAATGTTTGTGCTAGGGCAGTTGGGGCTTTCTGAAACCCCAGAGTCACAGGTCAGAAATCCAGAACACATTTCCTAATTTTGAGGCTTATTTTAATATTTGAGTTCAACCCAGGACTCGACCAAGGGTTATAAGGCTGGTTGGTTAACAGCAGATGTGCAACAAGTAGTTCTTAGTTCTCACAGCCTTCCTGCATGCTCAATGGAGCCCCTAAAATTTACCATTTCTCTATTTGCCAAATCCTTAGTCTTAGGCCTAGAGTCACTTTCTAGTTGGGCCCGTAAGAAAATTCATTCCAGTTGACCTCTCCCTGTCCCACAAGTGAAGGAGATCTTACCGCGTAACTAGCAGATCTTATTGCGGTATTAACTTTGCTTTGGTCATTTGGGCAGTTTCCAGTTTGGGGCAATTATGCACAATGCTGTTATGAATAATTTTATGTCTTTTTGTGATATATATATACACACACACTAGTATAAATATACATATACATATACAAATATAGATATAAATATATATATATATCATTTCTTTTTTTCCATTTATTTTATTTTAAAGACTTGAGAGAGTACAAAGGAGGGCATAGGGAGAGAAGCAGACTCCCTGCCGAGTGAGGAGCCCAACAGGAGGTTCAATTCTATGACCCTGAGATCCTGACCTGAGCTGAAACCAAGAGTCAGAGACTTAACAGACTGAGCTACCCAGGTGCCCCATATATGTACGTTTCTATTAGGTGGGTATATGTATAGGAATAAAATTTCTTGTTTATAAGGCATGTATGTATTCAATTTGCGTAGCTGTGAATTATGGTCAGCAGAATAATACTTCCCAAAAAAGTCTATATCTTGATCCTTGGAACTTGTATTTTAGGCTACATGGCAAAAGGGAATTAAGGTTGCTAATCAACTGACTTTAAAATAATTATTCTGGATTGTCCAGCTGTGCCCAGTGTAATCACAAGAGTACTTAAAACAGGGATAGGGAAGCAGGAGGAAGGGAGTTGGAGAAATGGCAATGTATGGAAGACCAGAAGGGCCTGATGTCCCTGGTTTGGAAGGTGGAAGGTGTCAATGAGCCTAGAGTGTGGGCATCTTCTAGAGTTTGGGAAAGGCAAGGGAATGGATTTTTTCCTCTCCAGAAGTAACATAGAGCCCTGCCAATGCCTGGTGACACTTCCAGAAATGTAGGATAATATTGTTCCAGCCACAAAGTTTGTGATAATTTGTTACAGCAGCAACAGGAAATACACTGCCTGGGGACCCCTGGGTGGCTCAGCGGTTTGGCACCTGCCTTTGGCCCAGGGCATGATCCTGGAATCCCGGGATTGAATCCCACGTCAGGCTCCCTGCATGGAGCCTGCTTCTCCCTCTGTGTCTCTGCCTCTTTCTCTGTCTCTCATGAATAAAGTCTTTAAAAAAAAAAAAAAAGGAAATACACTGCCAAAACTGCTTTCCAAAGTAGTCTTATCAATTCATAGACTTAAGATGCTTTGAAAAAAAATATCCATACCTCATCCCTACACCACGCTAACTGAATTGGAATCTCAGGATAGTCCCAGAAAAAAAAAAATTAAGTTCATTAGGTGATTCTGATACATCTGAAAATTGACAACTGCTCTTCTAAAGTTTTAAATCTAAACCCAGTTTTCATCATTGAAGAACAGTGTCAGTAATTTGGCGACAGGATTGAAAGCAGTTCTAGTAAAGACTGTTCCACATACTGGAAGAGTCCTTCTTCCTTGTCTGCTCAAGAATTAGCATAGCTAGGGGCCACAAGAGCCCACTAGAGCCCATGGCTATTGCACTGGAGCCCACTGAATCTTCCAAGGGGATGCCCTTTGAGGTCCTAAGAATTTTAGATGTCAAAAACATTCCCTGTGCATGGGATTGGAATCATCTGGTTCATTAGGATATGTTGTAGCTGGCCTTGGACATTTTTGGTGAACTAGTAGAATTAGAAGATCATGTGATGTTGGAGTAGGAGGATTGAACTTCATGACTTTAGGATGCTGATCCTATTGTATATAATTATGTAAAGCTAAGAATCCAGGAAAGAATTGCCAGAGAAGAAATTAAAAATAAGATTTTACATGAAAGTACCCACCTTGATCCTGAAAGAAAACAAACCAATGATAACAGCAGCAGTTGAGCCATCTCAAGCATAGAACGCCCAAATACAGCTCGCTGAGGTTAGTGTGAACAAAGCTGAGCTCAACTACTTTAAACATCGTATGTACCATAAGGCTTTCAATCAAGTAAGGTATGTGTAAGTTTGAAAAGAAAAAATAATATAGCTCACCTTTTACACTGCTCCATGGTTGGACAATCAGTTCCTATTAACACAATTTATGAAGGATTATTAAGACTAAGTCCTCTTGGTATTTACAGATTTTTTTCTTTAATGTGTTTATAAAGTGGCTCTTTCAGAAACTGCCACACCTTGGCACTTTTATATTTGTGGAAAGCTTGACTCCAGGAACAGGTAGTATTTGCACTTCCTCAAAGAAGAGCTCTAGAAAGCAGAGGACAGCTTGCCTGGTTCCTGATGTAGTACAGTCTGTCCCTCCAGCTGTGTGTGCTCTGTGAGGCTGCAGCAGCAACCGACCTTGGGCCATGGCCCTAGGGGAATCCTGAACACAGAAGGTGCTTCTTACTGCTTCAGCAGGTTACACAGCAAGTGGAAGCTCTGGCCAGGGCTGCCCTACCTTTCTCCTTTTGTCAGGGATGAGGATGCTCTTGAGAGCAAAGGTAAGTGAGCTGCATACGTTGCAACCAGGGAGCCTGGAGTCAACTTCTCAGGTATTGATACCAAATACGGACTCCTGCTTGGCAACAGATTTATAAATCCTGAGAAGCCCTGGGCAATTTCCTTCAAAGAGGATGTTATCAGAAAGAATGAAGAGTGATCCAATATGGAAACTATTGGTGACAGTTCAATTATTTTCCTGACAAATGTCAAGTATCCCTGTTTTCCCTTAAAATTTGAAATACTCTGTGGCATGCTGGGATCCCTGCAGTACACCAGAGTGACTTATCACACTGCTTGAGAAGACAGTTGTGACCATTGAAACTGAACAATTCTCATCTTGTCCTTTACTGAGTATTTAGGATATTCATTTTCTCTAAAGTGCAACTTCTGTCAGCTCCAGGAAAACCTGATACCTCCCACCTTGCAGCTTCTAAAACTAAGTCCCACAGGAGATCTTTTCAAATAACCACAGCAGGCATTTAGTGTCAATAGGCCTTTCCAGATTCTGATTTGTTCCTACAGAGGACATCTTGGATAAGTCTAACACTACCTTGGAAGAGGAGCAGTATCCAATATTAAATGAAATAAATAAGAATTATACTATTTAAAAAGTAACTCGTTAAACTTAGAGATTAAGTTAGAAATACACTGTCAAACACTAAGTACTAAGAAAGTAAAAAAACACAAAACAGTCTGTTGCACATTTATAAGAATTCTTACTTTCCTACCATTCAACATTTCATATCTGACTTTCACACTCTCAGTTAATCAAATAGGTGAGACAGATTCATATTATAGAACACAACTTTACCTGGATTTGTAAGGATGTATATCCCAAAATTGTTCATTTTAGAAATAGTCTGTCCAACTAAGAACACAAGTTCTGGTTAATATCCTACTTAAAGTAGTAGTAATAAAGATATTGTATATATTATAAGTAACAATCAAGACTAGACCATAAATAAATGTATAGAATAAGATAATGACAAAGAAAAGTTAAATGCCAAATATCAAAGGAGAGAATTTTTCAAGTGAAAAATTCCCAATGCATTTTATTCATAATGTAGCCAATTCAAGATGTTGGAAGACATGTCTATATCTTCTGTGTTCTTGCTGGCAGCAATGTAGACCAAACTTTTTTATTCATTATCCTGTCTAGTCTTACAATCAGAAGCAATCTTTGATTTCTTAGATGCTTCATAATCTTGTATAACAAGCCTTAGGTGATTGATGATTTTCTTGTCAGCTGTTCTCACATTAAATCCCAACATCTTCATAATAGTTTCTCGAAAATCAGAAAGCTGCAAAGAACCACCCAAAACACAAGATATATCATTCGTTTTGGTCACCTATTTATTGTGTACAATGAAATTGGTAACCGAAATGTAGTCTTATTAAACATTTCTTTATGAAATGTAACATTCTACATTCAAGTTTTATTTTTAAGCTAGAAATATGGTCTCTTTATAACAAGAATTCTTTATTTAAAATGTCCTTTTCATTTTAAGATTTTATTTTTACACTTTATAGAATAAACCTAATTTTATTGCTGCTTGTTTTTCATCCCTAAGGAAATTCCTTTTTGGAGTTTGGATTTGCTGTATGGTAATAGTAGTCCCCTAAACATCTCTTTCCATTTCTCCTCCAAAAACCGTAGTGATCTTCTAAGGAAAGCAGTTATAACCACCCACAAATCATATCTAAAGCATAAGTAGAGAATATCACAGACTTCAGTTTGGGGAAAATAAATATCCTAAACCAGTAGAGGCATCTCCTGAGCCCACACTGGAGGATGCAGCTGGTTTCCAGTGGTATCCCAGAAATAGGACAAAGCATAAATGGGGAAATACTAAGAAGTCTAAGACCTGGTGGATAAGAAAACTGGCAAGTGCAAAGGAAAAGAAAGGGGCTTTGAAGCAATGAGACCAATAATTTTTAGAGAGCTAGTGCCCACAAGTGAGCTGGAGAATGAGCAGAGAGGGGAGGGAGAGGGAGAGAGAATCTGAAGTGGATTCCATGCCCAGTGCAGAGCCCAACTTGGGGCTCCATCCCATGATTCCAAGATCATGACCTGAGCAGAAACCAAGAGTCAGACACTTAACCAACTAGCTACCCAGGCACTCCCAAAAATGGCAGTTCTGAAGGACAGGGTTTCTGAGGAGAGAGGGAGATACTTAGAAAGGTGAGGTATTCCTTGGAGGTTTGGAGATAAAGGAAAAGAAAAAAGCAAACTGTGGAAAAGGAGGTACTTCTATAAACAAGAACATTGCAGAATCAGGCATCACATAACCCCCCACCCCATCACAAAAGGCTTGACACGATAGACTTCAGAAACTGCACTCACTGTGCCAACACAAGAGGGTAGTATTGAGTTAAGAAACCAAGTAAGTAAACCCTGCCCTGTAACTACCCTAAAGTGAAAACACCTGAAATTGAGAGGGGAGGGCAATTAAAAGGATTTTAAAGTCAAAGACTATCCTTCCAAATTTCTTTAAGAAGAAAACAGCTAGGGGATTCCTGGGTGGCAGAACAGTTTAGCGCCTGCCTTCGCCCCAGGGCATGATCCTGGAGTCTCGGGATCAAGTACCACATCAGGTGCCCTGCACCGGAGCCTGCTTCTCTCTCTGTGTCTCTGCCTCTGTGTGTGTGTGTGTGTGTGTGTGTGGCTTACGAATAAATAAATAAAACATTTTTTTTAAAAAAAGAAGAAAATAGCTAGTTAAGTGATGAAAATACTTCCCCTCCCCCCAAAACTGCCACAGAGCAAAAGAAACATGTTTGACACAATACCTGATATAGATTAAATTTAGCACCTGGGTGGCTCAGTCGGTTAAGCATCTGACTTTTGATTTCTGGCTCAAGTCATGGTCTTGGGGTCATGGGATTGAGCCCCTCCATGGGCTCCACACTCAGCACAGTCTGCTTGTACCTCTCCCTCTGCTCCTCCCTTGCTTACACATATGCGCACTCTCTCTCAACTAAATAAATTTTTTTAAAAAACATTTTCAAACAAGGATTTGCAGACATTGTAGAGGGCAGGAACACCTTTACTTTGAATCAGAAATATAGTAATTCATAATACAAATGGACAGGAGTGCCTGGGTGGCTCGGTTGATTAAGCCTTTGGCTCACATCATGATCCCGGGGGTCCTGGGATTGAGTCCTGCCTCAGGCTCCTTACTCAGTAGTAGCAAGCTTCTCTGTCTCCTCCCCATTCACGCTCTCTCTCTGTCATTATCTTTGTTTCTCAAATAAATAATCTTTTTAAAAAGAAGATAAAGGGCAGCCCCGGTGGCGCGCAGCGGTTTAGCACCTCCTGCAGCCCGGGGTTTGATCCTGGGGACCCTGGATCAAGTCCCACATCGGGCTCCCTGCATGGAGCCTGCTTCTCCCTCTGCCTGTGCCTCTGCCCACCCCCCACCCCCGTGTGTCTCTATGAATAAATAAATAAAATCTTTTTAAAAATAAAAAATAAAAAGATAAAAATGGACAACAAAAGATATCCAATATGCCTCATAGATAAGGAAGATGTGATGGTTGAACTCAGGCAAGAACAAGACAAAGTCCTCTCAAGTAAAGAGTCAACTACAGAGTACCCAAAGGAGAAGAGAGCTGACTGAAAATATAGTAAGGGATATTGAGAAGAATAAAAAACAAGAATATAAATATGGGGAAGTTTAACGAGAAAAAATATCATGACTTTGCCTCAAGAATCTTTTAAGGTAATTGGCTAAAGTTACATATTTCTTAAGCAACCGGTAATAGAGATGTGGCATATAATTCCACAGTACCCCCAAATTATCAGCCTTTTAGGAATTCTCCTCAGAGGCACCTGAGTAGCACAGTAGGTTAAAGTGTCTGACTCCTGGTTTGGCTCAGGTTGTGATCAGGTTGTGAGATTGAGCTCCATATGTGGCTCTGAGCTTAGTGTGGAGTCTGCATGGGTTTCTCTCTCCTTCTTCCTGCCCCTCCCACTCATTCTTTCTGTCTCAAATATTTTTTAAAAGTCTCTTAAAACATCTGCCTTATAAATGTAGTGAAAATCTAGGCAAATTTAGAAGCACTATCCTCTTTTCCTAGAAAGTGACTTAGCCGCAGACACATGGTTTCCTTTGAACTTCCATTCTCTGACATTTTTTCCTCTTGTCATTGGTTAATCAGTGGATGTATATGCAAACCAAAGCTAAGATAATCATGTATGCCATCCCTTGCTGCTGTAGATTCACCAGGAATAGACATTTGACCTTAACTGGGCTTATAAGATCCTTTCCTGGGATTCTCTCTCCTGTTACAGAATCTCTAAACATAAAACAACCTGACACACACAGAGAGATGCTAAGAAGAGACGCTGAGAAAACTTTAGAAGGCTCCAGGTGCCGATCCGGCAGCCCAAGTGCAGCTCTGCGCCCCCAGAGGTCTGGTTGTTTAACTCACCTTTGACTCCATAAACAAACTCCTTTTTGTCTGGCTCAGATAGAGTCTAAGTTGAGATGAGTGTTGATCACTTCAACTTAAAGACCCTTTATATAATAACGAACAAAACAAACCTCTTGTTGTCCTGGTACTTTATCAAGCATGTTCTTTGCTGTGCAGAGCTCAGGAGTGACAGCATTTAACATCTGGTGGACTTTCTCTTTGTCTCCTCTTGCCTCTTGCTTGGCAGAGTCTAATGTAGTTTTCAAGTTCTCTGCTTTCATAACTGCCTTCCCTTCCATTGCTTCAACTTGTGTTAAAGATTGCCTGAGCTTCTCAATTGTTTTGTCCTGTGAGGGTATGAGGTTGGGGGAAGGGAGGTGACTAATTAGATCTCTTCTAAATAAAAGACAGACAAGATCCATGATATAACTCATGTTTCATTTCCTCTTCTTTCTCTCTCTCTCTCTCTCTCTCTCTCTCTCTTTAGATATGGAAAACAAAGAAAATTTCACAATATATGAAATAAGAGGACATTTCTTGGGACACCTGGGTGGCTCAGAAGTTGAGCATCTGCCTTTAACTCAGAGCATGATCCCAGTGTTCAGGATAGAGTCCTGCATTGGGCTCCCTACAAGGAGCCTGCTTCTGCCTCTGCCTCTCTCTGTTCTCTCATGAATAAATGAATAAAATCTTTAAAAAAAAAAAAAAAAGACATTTCTCAACCATCATACTCATCAATAAATCACTGCGTACTTTTATAAACAGGCACTTGAGATTTAAAGGGGTTTAACGAGTATTCATGTCCTCAAAGTCTTACAGTCTCTGCTAACTAAATTCAGAAATAGAGAAAATAACTGACTTTGCAGAAATATAAATATTGCTGATAAAATGGCAAAATAACATCGATCTGTAAGTAGGGCACCTGTAAGTCATAAAATGTATGTTTGAAATACTACGAGTGAAGTTTGATATGAAGAAAATCCAAAGAGGAGCCTCCAAAATAAAATTTTTAACTATTACACCAATAAGAAAGACCAAAATAAAATAAAAAATGCAAGGACTCTAGAATCCTAACATTTAGAAAGCAGTTACCTTTGACAAGTAGGGAAGAGATTATATGAGGGCTTCAGTGGGGTTGATAATATTCTGGTTTTTAAAATAAGTGGTAGATGTCAATGCATCTAATTTTATTATCCAATATCCTTTAATATTATACAAACTCGTGTTTATATAAAATAATTTTAATATTAATTTTTTAAAAAATTCAATGAGAAACATGCAGCTAAAATAATAGACTAAAGCTTAAGAAGTTTTCGAAAGCCTCACTTCCTTCGCTTACCTTAAGGACATTTACTCTTGTAAGTTGAGTTTTCATACTTTTATTTGACAATTTCAAATCACTGAGCTGTTTCTGAAGTTTCTGAATTTTATCCTCTAGTCTTTGAGTTGTAGCAATCTGTAAATTCTGCTGAATATCCAATAATGTTTGCTGCTCATTGTCTTTCTCTAGCTGTCTGGATATCTTGCCATGCTCGTCTATCCATAAATTCTTAGTCCCAGAATTTTCCTTTGTAGAGATCAAGTATTGAAATAAAGAAGTTGTGCTTTAAGGTGGTGGTCCACACTAGCATACCAGATCTATTCTAGGCTAATAAACTGCAGACAGTAATACTTCTGCATACGTAAAATATTTTCTACCATAAATATGCATTATTAAAATAATCTTGAAAATAAAATTGATGGCTCAGTGCCAACAGTTTTATGAATATCAGATGGTAACAGATTATATCAACTTTTCTGGCAATGTATTAAAAGGAAATAAATATTTAGATAAAGATTAATATACAGAGATATTCTTTACATAATTTACAACATGGAAAAATAGAAACAATGCAAATGTCAAAAAATAAAAATTAAATAAATGACATATGATTGATTATACATTCCCTAAAAGTCAAGTTTCAAATATATTACTAAGAGAAAATACTACTGATATAGCTAAAAGAAGGAAGCAGATTAAGAAAGACTATGCCTAAGGCAGCCCCAGTGTCTCCGTGGTTTAGCGCTGCGTTCAGCCCAGGGCGTGATCCTGGAGGTCGCGATGGAGTCCCTCCCTGTTAGGCTCCCTGCATGGGGCCTGCTTCTCCCTCTGCCTATGCCTCTGCTTCTCTCTGTGTGTGTCTTTCATGAGTAAATAAAAAATCTCTAAAAAAGAAAGAAAAACTATGCCTCTATGTTAACATTGGTTATCTCACAGTGGTAGGATTACTAGTGGTTTGAATTATATTCTTTCTAATAATCTGTACTTTATGAAGTTTTTACCAGCAAAAAAAGTATACAAATTTAATAAAAATACCATATATTTTCATTATATATAAATCAAAAGCTAGTAAAATTTATATTAAAAAAGAACCACTGATTCTTTGGAAAAATAAAATAGATGCTCCAAGAAAGCCTGGTTAAAGAGGAAAACGAAAAAAAAAAAAAGAGGAAAACGAGGGGCACCTGGGTGGCTCAAAAAACCATAGTAAGGAAAACTATTGGATTTAATAAGTGAATTCAGTAAGATGGTAGAAAGTTCATAAAAATATAAACATATCAAATGCAGGGCACCTGGGTGGCTCATTTGGTTAAGCCTCAGACTCCATTTCAGTTCAGGTCATGATCTCAGGGCCCTACACTGAGCTACATGCTCAGCGGGGAGTCTGCTTGAGATTCTCTTTCTCCCTCTTCCTCTGCCCCACCCCTCCAGTTTGCACATATATGCAAGATAAATAAATCTTTTTTAAAAATAAAACATAAAAATGCATTTATTTATAGTTGTAATAACCACTTCAAATAGAAATGGGGAAAATATGCTATTAACAATAGACAAAATCTATAAAAGACCTAGAAATAGGGGATCACTGGATGGCTCAGTGGTTTAGTGCCTGCCTTCAGCCCAGGGCATGGTCCTGGAGTCCTGGGATTGAGTCCCGCATCGGGCTCCTGCATGGAGCCTGCTTCTCTCTCTGCCTGTGTCTCTGCCTCTCTCTCTCTCTGTGTGTCTCTCAGGAATAAATAAATAAAATCTTTAAAAAAAAAAAAGACCTAGAAATACATTTTACAAGAAAGACTGATACAAAGGACTTATAGGACTTAAATGAAGAAAAGTATAAAATCCTACTAGAGTATATAAAATAAAATCTGCAAAGTGAAAGAGAATATGAACCAAATAATCAAAAATTACCAATTACTAAAATTATAAATTACTAAAATTACTAAATTATAAATGTTTAAATTACAGATATATGAAATAGCAGGATATAAGGATATTAATCTTATTTTAAATACATTTTGAAATATTGATATTAAAAAGAATTTTTATCAAGAATTATATTACAAAGCTGACTGAGTAAATTAAAACTATATGTACAAATTGCCACTTTGACAGGTATAAAATTTACATTAAACAATTACACTCAACAAAGTGTTAACATTAACCTACTTTATTTTTGTCCATTGTTGTTTCTTTAAATGTATTCTGTTGGGGGGTGCCTGGGTGGCTAAGTCAGTTAAGCATCTGCTTTTGTCTCATGATCTCAGGGTCCTAGGATCAAACCAGCTTCAGGCTCCTGTTCAGCGGGGTGTCTGCTTCTCCTTCTGCCCCTCCTTCTCTATACCCCTCCCTCTGCTCGTGCTCTCTCCTCTCAAGTAAATAAAATCTTTTTTTAAAAAAATGGATTCTGTTGGACTAATTCTTCACCTGCCACTAAATGAAATTTAGGGCAAGGCCTTGTTTTCTCTGATCACTTCCAGTTTCATGTAAAAATTATAACTTTACCTTTACTAAAAGTTGTAGGTACTCAGGAGAGATGACATTAACTGATGAAGAAATTATAAACTAAAACAACGAAGTAGAAATAGCAGATCCGGCAAATGTAAGAGTTGACATGAACAACATCATAGGTGAGATAAATAAGATGAATAAATTCTTGATTTGAGGAACAAACTGAGTTGAAAGATTAGATTGAAAACTCTCCAAGAAGGCAGATAAAAGGACAACAGGATATAAACTTTAAAAAAAAGAAAAAGAAAAAAGCAAGGACATGTAGTTGGCTCAGTCAGTAGAGCGTGTGATTCCTGATCTCGGGGTTGTAAGTTTGAGCCCCATGCTGGGTATAGAGATTACTTAAAAATAAAATCTTAAATTTTTTTTAAAAAATTAAAACGAAAAATTTAAAAAGGCAAAGTGTATTAGGGTTCTCCAGAAAGACAGTACCCATCAAGGATGTGTGTTTGTGTATGTGTGTATACAGTTGACCTTGAACAACACAGATTGAAACTGCAGGAGTCCACTTAAACACAGATATTTTTTTCAATAAATATATTGGGAAAACTTGTGAAGATTTGCAAGAATTTGAAAAAATCCTCAGATGAACCAAATAGCCTAGAGATATCAGAAAAGTTAAGAAAAAGTTAGATATGTCACAAATACATAAAATATCTATAGAAACTAGTCTGCTTTATCATTTGTTATCATAAAATATCACAAATCTATTGTAAAAAGTTAAAATGTATTAAAAATTACCCAAACATATCATTCATGAAACCATTATCATTCAAGAGAAATATAAACAAACATGAAGATGCAATGTTAAATCATAACTGCATAAAATTAACTATACTACATCCTATACTACTGTAATAATTTTGTGGCCACCTCCTGTTGCTATTGCAGTGAGTTCAAGTGTTGGGACTATCTGTGACACTAATCTGTGTGAGCAGTTGGTATCTCCAATAAATTCCATATTGTGATAAGAACTGATCTCTTACAGTTCTTGTATATTTTTTCATCATGACTAATGCAATACTATACACCTTACATAACACAACAGGATCTTACAAAGTACCAAATGCCTTGGTCAAGTTTAGTGGTTGTCTAAAAATAATTAGGACCAAGTAAAAGAAAACATAGAAAGTATGTTAAAACACTGCAAAAATTAAAAATTTAGAGAATACCAACACATTTGGGGATGGAGGTCAACAACCAAAGGGGCACGATATTCTGATAAATATTTAGAGTATTTTTTTTTAAGGTTTTATTTATTTATTCATGAGAGACACACAGAGAGAGGCAGAGACACAGGCAGAGGGAGAAGTAGGCTCCCTGTGGGGAGCCCGACATGGGACTTGATCCGGACCCTGGGATCAGGCCCTGAGCTGAAGGCAGACGCTCAACCACCGAGCCTCCCAGGCGCCCAAGAATATGGTTCTTAATTAAGGAACACCAACATAAGAATAAAAATAGAACATATAACTTTAAAAAAGAGGGAAAAAATGTATCTATCTTCATAGAAACCAGGAAAATAAACACCTCCTACCCATCAAAAGGAAAGTAAAATGTATGGAAATTTTGAAAAAAGTTAGCAAAAACACAAACTAATATAATAATAATTGTAATAAAGATAAGTATGTTAAATTTACCAATTGGATACCTTCTAATCTGATTTTTTAAAATACAACCATATATTGTCTTTAATCACAAAGATAAATGCAAAAAATAAAAGGATAAGATATATCAGATAAACATGAAACAAAACATTGCATTCGGAACAATAATTTCTGAAAATGGAGAATTTAAGGCAATATTTTATAAAGCACAAAGAAAAGAATGTTTCATAGTGCTTAAAAGAATAAGATAGGAAGGATCATCAGAAGCACACATGTTGCAGTAAGTAGGCTCCACACTGTGTGGGGCTTGAACTCATGACCCTGAGATCAAGGCCTGAGCTGAGATTTAAGAGTTGGATACTTCACCAGTTGAGCCACCCCAGCCCCTCGAGATTGATCTCCTTTGGAAGAGGGAACGGAAAAATGGACTTAAATGGAATAAATAAGAGAAAGCCCTTCTACGGCTCAAGATAATGTGTTATGAACCACAGAGTTTGGTTAACTCAACCTTCTGCAAGGAGTAGAAAGGTAAAGGAATCTAAGAAACCAACCTTAAAGACATCATCCAATGTTGGCTAGGCTGTAAAGAAGAAATAGGCACTCATATATTTCTATTTAGAAAGTGAATTCCTTCTACCTTTTGGAAGTAGTATTTTGGCAGTGGCTATTAAAATTTTAAATATTCATTGTGATTCTACAATTTCACATTTAGAACTCAATCCCATAGGGGAAGAAAAGTACCAATGTGAAAAGATAGATGTATAAGTCTACTTATTGCTGCATTATTTGTAGTGGCATAAAAGGTGGAAATAATTTGACAGTCCATCAATTGGGAAGTGATTAAATAAATAACTTCTATACACTCTGGAATACAATGCAGCTCTTAAAGGAATACCTTAATTTTTTTTAAAGATTTAATTTATTTATTCATGAGACAGAGAGAGAGAGAGAGAGAGAGAGAGAGAGGCAGAACATAGCAGAGGGAGAAGCAGGCTCCATGCAAGGAAGCCCGATGTGGGACTTGATCCTCGGACTCAGGATCAACCCCTGAGCCAAAGGCAGACGTTCAACCGTTGAGCCACCCAGGCGTCCCAGAAAATCTATATCTTTTAACTTAAGGAAAAACCATGAAGTACTTACTTTTTACTATGTAAGAAGAGTATTTGACTAGCATAGTCTCAGTTTTATAAAAATACCACCACCCACATATATGTATTTGTATATTTCCATAACCATGGCAATATTTGTAGAAAATATATACACTGCTAGTTCCTGAGGTAAAATAGGCAGAAAGAAGTTTGGGGAAAATTATTGTTTTCTTTGAGCCTTTTAACTTGATTTTAAGAGTTGTAGAAAGCATGTGTTACTTGAATATTCTTAAATTTTAATATAGCGTTTTAAAATTTTTTCAGGGAAATGAATAATCATTGATTATATATTCAGGAACAGAGGTAGAAGCTGCATTTATCCTTAGACTCTGTGGAGTACATAGTTAATACCACTTCACTAAGGTCTGGAAGTTTTCTATACTCAGTGCTGGATACAGATATGACGAATGAGTGTAATGGAAGACTGAATGAGTGAGTGGTGAATGAATGAGTGAGATTATGCTTGAAGCCACAACAATTACAGAAATAGTATAGATATAATATGACATGCAATTCTATTGAGATAATGAAATAGAATTTTTAAAATCTCCTAAAAAAAATTATATTGTACCCTGTCTCCATACCACTCTTAGAATTGACCGTTTCATCTCTTCCTTACAGATGCAGAGAAGCAGAAAGTAGAGAAGGTACTGGTCTACATAGTAATGACTGAGGAATAGCATCACTGGCCCCTTCCTGATACTCCTCATATCTAACTGATACAGTGCCTGATGTCCTGGCTATACAGTCACTCCTTTGAGCTCTTTCCTTCTAATCCACTTTTTAAAGTACATTAAGAAATACATTAACAAATGCTCTTACAATGAATACATGTATTCATTGTGTATTAGAGAAATGAGAGATATGGAACAAGGAGAGGCTTTTTTATAAAGGCAGATTTAAGGGTTTGTGGCAAATTTTCCTCTTTTCTAATATTAACTATAAATAGTATTAACAGTTTTAAACATTAGATAATATGATCATTTTCATTGTCAAAGAAATGTCTTATATGGGAAATTCTTACTTTATTTCTGTCCAAGTCTAATCTCCCTTGAAAAAGGTCATTAAGAGCAATTTTTCCTTCCAGGCGTTTCAAGGGTCTTTTTTGTTCCCTATACCTTTCTTGCATTTGGGATGATTCTTCGGCGGCTTCTTCAGAGTGATGCTGCAGCTGCTCCAGGCACTTTGTGAGCCTCAGAATTTTCTGCTGCAGGCTTTCCATCCTCTGTAGGGAGAAAGGATAGATACAACTCCTGATGGCCCATGATTCCTATTTTGTTTCAAAGCTATGTGCAAGTTCTACTGACACTGACACTGTAGCAACATTACATTAAAAACTAGGTAAATGGGGGAAGACTTTTAAGATTTGACATGTATCAGCTGATTTTAGAAAAAGATATGGAGGGGCATCTGAGTAGCTCAGTTGGTTAAGTGTCTGCCTTCCACTCAGGTCACCATCTTGGGGTCCTGAGATTGAGCCCTGCATCTGGCACCTTGCTCATTGGGGAGCCTGCTTCTCCCTCTCACTCTGCCTGCCATCCCCTTGCTTCTCTCTCTCTGTCAAATAAATAAAAATATATTTTTAAAAAGAAAAAGAAATGGAAAGTTTTGATATACAAAATGAGACATTTAGTCATTACTGAGAAATCAAATTGTATAATGAATTTTAAGCAAAAAGTGAAAGAAAAATTAGAACTCTGTAATAAATAGACTGTAGCAGATTTGACTAACACATTGAATCTAAGCAATACCTATCTTTATTTAAATTTGGGGGTGAAGAGGCATGACATTTTACTAAAATGATTTGGACACAACAAGGAGATACATCCATTGAAACTTCCTGGTGCAATCTTTTAAATTCAAATAAATAACTGATCTAATGATGTATTTTACTGACCTGGCCAGTATTTAGGCATGATAGACATATTATCTTCACCATACCACTATTTTTAAGCCAGGATTCACAGAGCTTACACTGAAGTGAACTAAGCATTTATCATGTATTAATCCATTTAATCCTTACCACTCTGTGAGATAAGAACTATCTATGCCATTCCAGCCCCCAACCCCATTCCACTATCACCAAATTCTACAAATGAAATTGAGGCCCAGAGAGGATAAGTGATCTGCCCAAGAGCACACAGCTGGCCATGGCTGAGCTGGGATTCATACTTGGGCTATCTGCTCTTAACAAATATAATACACTACCTCTGCTGTAATAATTGACATCCTTTTCCTTTTTATCACTGTAGTATTAAAAATAAAATCAAAGTTAAAATTCAGAGCCACAGAATTTACATCAGCTAGTATCAAAACCGATGCATTAAAAATAATCGACATGTTAAAAGAAACAAATTTGAAAGAATGACTTCTCTGTCAATACACCTACAGACTTCCAAGACCGCTCATTTGCACCAATTTCCTGAATCCTCTCTTTCACAGCTTCCTCCGTGGCTGGTATGGGTACAATACTGTTGCTCAGAAGAGTAGCCAACTGACTGATGAATTTCTGGTAGTGGGATTGTGTAGTTTTAGTTTCCCAGCTGAATGAATATGGAGGTCTGTCCAACTCATATTTTTGTTTTTCCTTATGGGTTGAATCTTGATGACACTTATCCCAAATTTTCTGCCCATCTTTTGGTCCTTCAGAGTAGAAAATGTCTCTCTCAAAGTTCTTGGTCAGGATAGCTTCACTTTTATCCTAAATATGCCAACACACAGGTTAAACTTCCCATTTAGAATTTAATACGGAGACATTTACTTCCTTTTTTTGAAATATAAATATAGTCATAATACAAAACTTTAGGAGCAAAGCCCTTAAAAGAAATAAAAGAGTTGTGGAGTCATAAGAGAGACAAGGCCATACTCAAAAGAGAAAACTAAAACATCAGAGATATTAAAATGACAGTATGGAGAAAATGTTTTGAAAACATAGGAAATTCAGCTTGGAAAAGCAGATAATCAAAGAGCCTCAGTTTATGAAGTTATACTCTTTACAGAAAATTTTGAGCTAATAAATGTAGAAAGAATAACAGGAATTTTAAAAATCAGCATTTTACACCTAATGAAATAACTGAATCGGGCAAAGACCATCAATGAATGTTAAGACAATTAAATGAAAAATTGGGAGGGAAATGGTTATTTCCATAAAGACTTCATTATGATTATAGAACATTACTAGTAACAATTTTGATAAAGTAAAAGTATAAATGAAAGAAGTCTCATTTTCCCCCCCAATCTTTCCCTTGCTTCCATAATCATCCTGCTTCCATTTTGTAAATAGCTGGTAGGGGGAGGATGATGCTTATACTTCTTCCCTGAACTCCCACACATTCTACCTTTATAAATTCTAGTCTTCTTTCCACCTTCTTGATACTTTCAACTCTGGAAGCTGAGTAAATAGGTTCAGTTTCTGGGCTTTATGTCATGTTAAACAGAAATAGAGACTAGAACTGTTGAAGTAATGATGGGTTTGCATCACTACTGAAGCTAGAATAAAAAAGGCAATGGGAGAAAAGGTCAGAGTTCCATGGATGCTGGTTTGGGAGAGTTTTTCAGGAGTGTGACATTCCTGAGAGAAGTGAAAAAAACTGGGAAGTGTTACTGTGAATTACTTGAGAGGGACATTCAAAATTGGAATTACTTAAAACTACTTTGAAAGTAGCTCCTGAATTTTTTTAAATGGAAACCCTCAGATTAATTGGATTTTGGTGGACCTTGTTTTACATTCAGATTATATAATAACCTGTTAAAGTCTAAGGATTTCAAAATAAACTTTCGCCACTTCCTTGGCAATAGAGTGGTTCCCAACCTCCTCCAACATTCTTCTCTGAAGTCTCTACTCATCCTGTGAATTGCTATCTACTAGTGACCAAGCTCATCTCTTCTTTCTAAACCCAACTCACACCATAATTCTAGATTTCAAGGTCCAGTGTAGATGATCCACGAATTTAGCTTTGTGATTTCTGTGCCTTGGTTTCAATACTTTTGCCTACATCTCTCTTCAACCCTTATATTCAGAGCCCAAAACCCAGATGTCAGCAGAAGGAAGTAACCCACGCTAGAAATGTAAAACCCCAATATTTCGTTCTTTAACCACCATCTCTCCTCCTCCCACTTCTCTCTCAGTTCTGTTCCCTCTAATGGTCCTTCAGTATCACAGAGACCTTAGGGCTGCCTTGTGCTTTTTCTCTGTACTTCAGAAAGGCTTTCCAGCAACCATACTGCACTGCTTCCTCTGACCTTCCATAAGAAGCAGATCAACAGGGCAGCGTGGGTGGCTCAGCGGTTTAGCGCCGCCTTCAGCCCAGGGCCTGATCTTGGAAACCTGGGATCGAGTCCCACGTCGGGCTCCCTGCATGGAGCCTGCTTCTCCCTCTGCCTCTCTCTCTCTGTGTGTGTGTGTCTCTCATGAATAAATAAATAAAATATTTAAAAAAAACAGATCAACAAACTACTCAACATTTGCCAATTATCTCTTGGAGTAACACAAGATAATAAAAATCTTGTTTTATTATAATAAATACATTATTCATATTATATACTATATGTATAATTTATATGAAATATACGATATATAATAAATATATGAATAATTTTATAATAAATATAGCAATATATTAGATATAATAAACAATAATTTTTTATTTTATTAAAATAAATGATGTATTATTATGGTAATAAAAATCAATCAAAATTTATTCTCACCTTCATCAGGAAACTATCCAAGGGATCTTCTTGCCCTTTCATATTCATATAAGGGGTGCATCCATCAGTACCTGCTAAGTTTTTCTTCAAAAGGCTTGCTTTTCGTTCTGCCTTTTCTTTTTCAAACAGATGTACTCTGTGTAAGATATCGGTAGGTAACAACATCATGAAACCAACTTAGTTTTCAAACTTCAATTAAAAATAATTAAAAGAAATAATCCCCATTTAAAATATATTAAATACATGTATCGAGTAGAAGGGTACTTCCTATGAAAAGGGCAGTGTAATTACCCAACTATTTCTAGAGAGAGACTAGAAACGGCAGAGAAATGGAGAGAAAAATAATCCAGTGCTAGGTCCTCTAGTATTTTCCCTGGGGAAGGTCAATTTAAACCATCCTTTTCAAGAGGAAGTTTGAGCATGAATATCTGCCTGCCACTATTAATAATAATGTGATCTGCCTGCCACTAGTAACATTGTGATGATCAGGAAGTTCCACAGGGATACAAGCACTCCTATTTTAATAACACCTGATGGGTCTTCCACTGGGATTTGATGAGAGAAAAGGGAATTAGAATAATGATACAGCAATAGAGAATAGCATATTTAAAAACTTGTTTTATCAAATACACAAATAATTATTTGGTTCTTGTTTTGATTATTAATTGCTAGGTATTGTAATATTTCTATCCTGTACCCATATCTAATTTTTTTTAATTTTTTTAAAATTTTTATTTATTTGTGATAGTCACAGAGAGAGAGAGAGAATGAGGCAGAGACACAGGCAGAGGGAGAAGCAGGCTCCATGCACCGGGAGCCCGACGTGGGATTCGATCCTGGATCTCCAGGATCGCGCCCTGGGCCAAAGGCAGGCGCCAAACCGCTGCGCCACCCAGGGATCCATGTACCCATATCTAGATTAAAGTTTCAATCCATCTTTTTGTTTTTATTTTTGTTTTTCTCTTCTAAGAATTACAGCTTACAGAATTAATGACTTTGAGTCAGTTCAAAAGAAATTATCTGTATTATCTAAACAGAAAATTTAAACTCAAAAGGCTAGAGACATGCAAGACACACTTACAAGATCTAACACACCTGTAACTGTAACCCTAGAGTGAGAATGGAGACACAATGGGACAAAAATAATATTTGAAAAAATAATGCCCAAGGTTCCAAACCTGATGAAATACATAATTGATAGATCCCATAAATTATGTAAATCCTCAGCAGGATAGATACAAAGAAAGCTACACCAAGACACATCATAGTCAAACTACTACCAAGAAAAAGCACACATTATTCCCTTCAAAGGTATGATAGTAAGACTGATGATTGACTTTTCAATAAAAACTATAGAAGTCAGAAGATAACTGGGTGACATCTTAGAGTGTTATAAGAAAAAATACTGGCAACACAGAATTCTAGAGTCAAGAAAAAAAACCCTTCAAAATATGAAAATGAAATAATAAAGTTTCAGAAGAGAAAAATGGGAAAACTCTCAGAAGAAATGTATTTTGGAGACATGAGAAGAGGCTCCAGTCTAAGATGGTGACATGGGAAGGCCTTGGGCTCATCTCCTCCATGGAGACACCATGTCTACATCTATTTGTAGAGCAATTCTGCCTGAGGGGGAGTTGAGAGCTGACTGGACAGCTTTTGCACAACAGAGGGTGGAGAAGCCACAGGAAGAGGCAGGAGAGACCGAGACACCTTAGCCGATACCTCCACAAACTCTGGGTCACTGGTGCATGCCAGCTCCAGATGCCCTAGGGCTTGGAGGGATAACTGAAGGTTAGAAAAACAACTGGAACATGGAAGAACTAGCCCTGGACTCCTGTCCAGTGGTGAGGGAGCTGCTGGAATTCTCTCTGGGTCAGAGAGGCTAGTAGGTGGCACAGTTTGTGTTCCCCTTCCACTTCGGTGATGCAGATGGAAGCAGGGTTCCAGATGCTGTGGTTGGTCTGCTGCCTCAGCAAGCACTGTGTCCCTGACGCAGATACTCTGGGGCATGGAGGAAAAACCAAGGTTTAAGAGAGTGTAAAGGAGCTAGGTCTAGAAACTTGCTGGGCAGTGAGGGAACAGATGGAGCTCTCTCTGGGTAGAAGGGCTAGGGAGCACCAGGATTTATATTCCCCTTCTATCTTGATAGTGCAGAGAGAGCAAGGTCCAGGCACCATGGCCAGCCTGTCACACCAGCAAGCCCCATGCCCCTGGTCCACACCAGCCCCAGATACCCTGAGGCACAGAAAAGCCACAGTTTAAAAGAGGAACTAAATGTATGTAAAAGAGCAAGCCCTAGAACTCTGAAAAACATCAGGGGTAGCTGCTAGAACTCTTTCCATGCTGAAGGGGCTGGTGAGCACCATAATTACATCTCCATCCACCTTGATAGTGTGGATAGGAACAAGGTCCAGGCACCTCAGTGAGCCCTAGGTCTCTAGCCCATACCAACCCCAGCTGTCTCACAAAGACAGCCCCAGCATGACACACACTGGGACACCCCTGGTCCAGCAATCACTAGAGCTCCAGCATCATGCCAAGGTGACACAGGTGCAAAGCACCCTGGAAAATTCCAAGCTCACACCACTTCAGCTCCAGACAGCTTATTAGGGTACACCTGATGCAGAACACTCTGGGGCCTCTTACCTAATGGAGGCTCCAGCCACCTTGCCACAGTGCCCCCTGCACAGAATCCCCTGGGAATTCCTAGCCCATGCTCCTCTCAGCTCCAGCTGTCCTGCCAGAATATCTCCTGCATGGAGCACCCTGGAACCACAACCCCACACCCCACCTCAGCTCCAGCCACCCCACCATGGTGCCTCCTGTACAGAGCATCCTGGACAACCTGGTCCATGCCAGCCTCCATTCTAATCACCCCAACAGGGCACCATCTGTACTGAATACCTCAGGACACCCTCGCTTTCACCCACTTCTGCTTTAGCTGTCATCCCAGGGTGGTCCTGTGTAGCACCTCAGAAGCCCTTGACATGCCTCATCTCAGTTCCAGACATCCCACTGGGGCACTTCCTGCATCAAGTGTCCCTTGTCCCCCTGGCCCATGCCCCACCTTGGTTCTAATTACCCTCTCAGGTCACCCTGTGCACAGACCCCCCCCCCCCCCAAGATGTCTGGTGTATACCCACTTTCATTTCAGCTACCCTGCCAGGGTGCCTTTTGCACAGATAACCCAGGGACCACCCCAACTTGTGCCCACTTAAGCTTCAGGTGTCCTGCCAGGGCAATTTGCATGAAAAGCTCCAGGGCCCATTGGCTTACACTCACTTCAGCCTCAGTTGTCCTGCTGGTGCACTGTCTGCACCGAGTCCTGGGACCACCCAAGTCCACACTCACTTTAGCTCCAGCAATCCCACCAGTGTAGCCTCAGCATGGAGGACACTAGGACTCCCAGCCCATGCCAGACAGCTCCAGCTAGCCATCCAAAGTCAACAGGCACACACAGTCTACACAGGAGAAGACACTACACAAGACCATTCCTTCAAGTTTAGGAGAAGTTACTGTGCTGACTAACTCATAGAAACAGTCCAGCAAAATGGGGAGACAGAGGAATATGTTCTGAATGAAAGAACAAGACAAAACCCCAGGGACACCTGGGTGGCTCAGGAGTTGAGCATCTGCCTTCGGCTCAGGGAGTGATCTTGGGTTCTGGGGATTGTGTCCCACATTAGGTTCCCTGTGAGGAACCTATTTCTCCCTCTGCCTATGTCTCTGCCTCTCTCCATGTGTCTCTTGTGAATAAATAAATAAAATCTTTTTTTAAAAAAGACAAAACCCCAGAAAAAGAACTAAATGAAATGGGAATAAGAACTATGTCTGACAAGGAGTTTAAAGTAATGATCATAAAGATACTCATCAGACTCGAAAGAAGACTAGACTCAGTGAGAACTTCAACAAAGAGAAAGTACAGAAAATAACCAATCATAATTGAAGAATACAATAAGTGAAATAAAAAATACACCAGAGGGAATCAACAGCAGATTAGAGGATGCAGAAGAAGGTGTAGCAATCTGGAAGACAAGGAAATGGAAAGAATCCTAGCTGAACAGCAAAAAGAATAGAGAATTTTTTTTTATAAAAAGAGGATAGGTAAGGGACTTCTCGAACAAAATCAGGCAAACAAACATTTGCATTATAGGGGTCCCAGAAGGAGAAGAGAGAAAAGGGAAGAAAACTTATTTGAAGAAATAACATCTGAAATATTCCCTAATCTGGGGAAGGAAATAGATCTAGGTTCAGGAAACATGGAGAGCTCCAAAGAAGATGAACTCAAGGAGCTCCATATTACCAACATGCAATAATTAAATGTCAAAGGTTAATGATAGAGAATTTTAAAACTGTGAGAAGCAACCAGTTACATACAGTGGAAACCTCATGAGTCTATCAGCTGATTTTTCAGCAGAAACTTTGTAATCTAGAAAGGTGTGACAAAGAGCTGAAAGGAAAAAACCTAAAACCCAAAATAGTCTACCTGACAAGGTAATCAATCAGAATTGAGGGAGAAATAAAGATTTTCTGAGACAAACAATAGATAAAGGAGTTCATCACCACCAAACTAACCTTATAAGAAATGATAAAGGGACTTCTATAAGTGAAAAAGGTTAGGCCATAAGTAGAAGAAAATTATGAATCAAAAGATATAAAATATATGACAGCATATACATAAGATATAGAGGAGAGAGTAAAAAAATGTTCTTTTAGAATGTGTTCAAACTCAAATCAACTTACTATAAACTGCTACATATTTAGAGTCCTATATATGAACCTCAAGATAACCACAAATCCAAAAGCTATGATAGATACACAAATAATAGAATTCAGGCCTAACACTGCAAAAAGTCATCAATCACAAAGAGAGTGTAAGGAGAAGATACAATAACTACAAAAATAATTGGAAAACAATTAACAAAATGAAAATAAGTACATACCTATCAATAATTACTTTAAATGTAAATATTCTAAATGCTCCAATCTAAAGACAAAGGGTGGCAGAATGTATTAAAAAAGAAAAAAAAAAAGAGCCATCTATATACTGCGTACAAGAGACTCACTTCAAACCTAAAGACATACAGATTGAAAGTGAAAGGATAAAGAGATACCATGCAAATAAAAATGAAACAACAACAACAAAAACAGAATAGCAATACTTATAACAGACAAAACAGACTTTAAAACTAAGACTGTAACAAGAGACAAGAGCATTACATAATTATAAAAGAGTCAGTTCAACAAAGTATATAACAACTGTAAATATCTATGCACTCAAAATTGGAACATCTAAATACATAAAACAAACATTATACATAAAGCAAGAAATTGACAATACAATAACAGCAGGGGACTTTAACATCCCACATACATCAGTGGATGGATAATCCAGGCAGAAAATCAATAAGAAAAAAGTGTCTTTGAATGATCTATTAGACCAGATGGATTTAACAGATATAGAGAGAACATTTCATTCAAAACAACAGAATACATATTCTTTTCAAGTGTTCATGGAACATTCTCTAGGATAGACCACACTTTAGGCCATGATACAAATCTTAATAAACTTAAGAAGATTGAAATAATATTATATATCTTTTCTGGCCACAATGGTGTGAAACTAAAAATTAATTACTGGAAAAAAACCCACAAAAAACAAATGGAGACTAAATATGCTGCTAAACAGTCAACATGTCAGTGAAAAAAAATCAAAGAGGAAATAAAAAATACATGGAGACAAATGAAAATGAAAACACAGTGGACCAGAATTTTGGGGACACAATGAAAGAAGTTTTAAAAGGGAAATTTTTAGCAATACAGGTCTATGTCAAGAAACAAACAAAAGTCCCAAATAAACAATCTAACCCTACACCTAAAGGACCTAGAAAAAGAAGAACAAACAAAATCCAAGTTTAGAAGAAGGAAGGAAATAATAATAAAGCCTGGAGTAGAAATAAATGCAATAAATAAAAGAAAGAAAGACAGAAATAAAGAAAAATAAAATAAAATATCAATGAAACCAAAGCCAGTTCTTTGAAAAGATAAACAAAATTGATAAACCTTTAGCCAGATTCATCAGGAAAAAAGGACATAAGGACAAATACATAAATCAGAAATGAAAGAGGAGAAAATGGACACGATGGAAATAAGGATTATAAGAGACTACTACAAGAAATTGCATGCCAACAAGTTGGATAAACTAGAAGAAATATATAAATTCCTAGAAACATATCTTCCAAAACTGAATCAGGAAGAAATAAAAAATCGGAACAGACCAATTACTAGTAATAAAACTGAATCAGTAATAATAATTTTTAAAAACCTCTCAACAAACAAAATCCAGGACTAGACAGATTCACAAGTGAATCCTACTAAACATTTTTTAAAAAGTTAATACCTATTCTCCTCAAATTATTCTAAAAAATCAGAAGAGGAAGGAAAGCTTCCAAATACATTCTAGAAGGCTAGCATTACCCTAATAACAAAATTAGACAAAGACACTCCATAAAAAGAAAACTACAGGTCAATATCTCTAACAAACACAGATGCAAAAATCCCCAAGAAAACAGGAGCTAATTACATTCAAAGGATCATGAACCATGATCAAGTGGGATTTATTCTGGGGATGTAAGGATGGTTCAAATTCATCAATTCATATCAATATCAATCAATGTGTTAAACCACATTAGCAAAATGAAAGATTAAAATCATATGATCATCTCAATAGATGCAGAAAAAGCATGTAACAAAGTTCAGTACTCCTTCATGATAAAAACTCTCAATAAGGTGGATTTAGAGAGAACACACCTCAACATAATAAGGGCCATATATGGAAAACCCACAGCTAACATCATACTCAATATTTAAAAACTGAGAGTTTTTCCTATAAGATCAGGAACAAGACAAGTACGTTGATTCTCACCATTTTTATTCAATATAGTACTAGAAGTTCTAGCAACACTAATCAGACAAGAAAAAGAAATGAAAGGTGGGACACACCTGGATGGCTCAGCGGTTGAGCATCTGCCTTTGGCTCAGGGAGTGATCACAGGGTTCCGGGATCAAGTCCCACACCAGGCTTCATGCAGGGAGCCTACTTCTCCCTCTGCCTATGTCTCTGACTCTCTCTCTGCGTCTCTCATGAATAAATAAATTAAATCTTAAAAAAAAAAAAAAGGCATCCAAATCAGTAAGGAAAAAGTTAAAATGTCACTATTTGTAGATGACATTTGTATTCCTGACATATACAGGAAACCTAAAACTATTATAAGTAAAAAATGAATTCAGTAAAATTGCAGCTTACAAAATTAATACATATAAATTGATTGCATTTCTATACAAAAAGTAGCAGATAAAGAAATTAAGAGAACAATCCATTTATAATTACAGCAAAAAGAACAAAATATCTTGGAATAAACTTAACCAAGGAGATGAAACACCCATACTCTGAAACGTATAAAACATTGATAAAAGAAATTGAAGATGATACAAATGGAAAGATATACCATACTCATGAGATTAGAAGAATTAATAGTGTTAAAATGTCTATAATACCCAAAGCAATGTACACATTTAATGCAATCCCTATCAAAATATCAACAGCATTTTTCAAAGAACTAGAGCAAATAATACTAAAGTTTGTATGGAACCACAAAAGACGGACAAAGCAATCTTGAGAAAGAACAAAGCTGGAAATATTCACAATCCGAGATTTCAAACTATTCTACACAAGCTGCAGTAATCAAAACAGTATGGTACTGGCACACAAATAGATCCACAATTAGTGGAAGAGAATAGAGTCCAGAAATAAACCCATGTTTTTATGGCCAATTAATCTATGACAAAGGAGACCAGAATATACAATGGGAAATACCACTCTCCTCAACAAATGGTATTAGAAAAACTGGACAGCTAAATGCAAAAGAATAAAACTGGACCACTTTCTTATCCCATACATAAAATTAAACTCAAAATGGATTAAAAAACCTAAAACTGAGGCCTGAAATAAAATTCCAAGAAGAAAACATAGGCAGTAATATCTTTGACATTGGCCATAGAACATTTTTCTAGATGTGTCTTCTCAGACAAGGAAAACAAAAGAAAAATTATTGAGACTCCACCAAAGTAAAAAGCTTTTGCACAATGAAGAAAACCATCAACAAAACAAAAAGCCTACTGAATGGGACAAGATATTTGCAAATAATAGACCTGATAAGGGGTTAATATCCAAAAGAACTTAACACAACTCAACAATAACTCCTTCCAAATAGTCCTATTAAAAATAGGCAGAGGTCCTGAATAGATATTCTTCCAAAGGAGACATATAGATGGCCAACAGACATATGAAAAGATGCTCTAATCATCAAAGGAGTGCAAATAAAAACAACGAGATATCACCTCACACCTATCAGAATTGCTAAAATCAAAATGGCAAGAATAACAAGTGTTGGCAAGGATGTAAAGAAAAAAAGAACCCTTGTGCACCATTGGTGGGAATGCAAACTGGTGCAGCCACTGTGGGATGCAGTGTGGAAGTTCCTCAAAAAATTAAAAATAGAATTATCACATGACCCAGTAATTTACTGGGTAAATTTACCCAAAGAAAATGAAAACACTAATTTAAAAAGGTAAATGCATGCCTATGTTTATTGCAGCATTATTTGCAATTGCAAAGATACGGAAGCAACCAAAGTGTCCATCAATAGATTGGATAAAGAAGATATATAGATATAGATATAGATATAGATATAGATATAGATATAGATATAGATATAGATATAGATATAGATAGATATAGATATAGATATAGATATAGATATAGATATAGATATAGATAGATAATGGAATATTACTCAGCCATAAAAAGAATGAAATCTTTCCATTTGTGACAATATGGATGGATTTAGAGGGTATAATGCTAAGTAAAAGAAATCAGGGGATCCCTGGGCGGCCAGCTGTTTGACACCTGCCTTTGGCCCAGGGCATGATCCTGGAAACCCGGGATGGAGTCCTGCGTCAGGCTTCCTGCATGGAGCCTGCTTCTCCCTCTGCCTGTGTCTCTGCCTCTTTCTCTCTGTGTGTCTCATGAATAAATAAATAAAATCTTAAAAAAAAAAAAAGAAATCATACAGAGAAAGAGAAATACTGTCTGATTTCACTTGTGTAGAATTTAAGAAACAAAATAAATGAACAAAGGAAAAAAGAGACAAATAAAAAAACAGACTCAAATATAGAGAATAGAACTAAGAGGACATTTATTATGATGAGCACTGAGTAATGTATAGAACTGTTGAAGCATTATATTGTACAACTGAAACTAATATACCAGCATATGTTAATTATACTTGACAAAGCAAAAAGTCCATAGTTAATCATTTGGCAGCCTTATTCAAAATTCTGTTAAAGAGTTTACAATGCTTGCTCAGCTCTTAGGGGTCAAACTATAGACCAATTTCAGGTCATGGCTTATCACTAAGAAAATATTTATTTGGGTGATGAATTGCTTTTAATCAGTTCTTCATTTGAACTCTGTCAATCTTTTTTTGAGACACTGCAAAACTAGAAAAAAGTTTTTCTTGCTGGCCTTTGATTTTAACTAATTTCTTAATCTGAGTAGAGACTTATTTCCTTAGTTTCAAGCTCAGATATCCTTTCATTTCCTTAAGGGATTTCTTTTTTCTTTGAAGTTTTTATTTTTTCATTTTAAGTAATTCTACACCTAGTGTGGGTCTCCAACTCATGATCCTGAGATTGAGAGTTGCATGCTCTTCTAATTGAACCAGCCAGCTGACACTATATTTTCTTTTTAAAAGTGATTTTGGGGGGGGACCTGGGTGGCTCAGTTGGTTACGTGTCTACCTTCAGCTCTCAGGTCATGATCCCTGAATCCTGGGTTTGAGCCTCACCAATAGGCTCCCTCCTTAGCAGGGAATATGCTTCTCCTTCTGCCCTTCACCTGCTTGCGTGCTCTTTGTCTTTTTCTCTCACTCGTTCACTCTCTCAAATAAACAAATAAGATCTTTAAAAAAAAATAAAAGTATTTAGGAAATGCAAGACCCAGAAAAAACTTCAACCTATCAGTTAAGCCATTACATAATAACCAACATGGAAACAGCTACACCAAGATTCATAAGTGAATACAACAGCTTTCCATATTGTATATCCTTAAATATGTTGTTAATGCTATAAGAGGGAAAATTAATGACTTTATTTCTCCTGCTACCCACCAAGTACATATGATTAAATATCTCCTTTCTTTGCATACCAACTAAGTAACCACAAGTTTAAGAATAATGTATATATAAAAAAAAACACATGGTTATCCCAATGGATGCAGAAAAACCATTTTTTAAAAAGTAAAACCCAATGGACTTTCATGATAAAAGCACTTAACTAGAAACAGAAAAAAATTTCCTCAACCTGGTAAAGGGCATCTATTAAAAAAAAAAAATCACATAGAGGGCAGCCCAGGTGGCTCAGCGGTTTAGCGCTGCCTTCAGTCCAGGGCATGATCCTGGAGACCCGGGATCCAGTCCCGCGTCAGGCTCCCTGCATGGAGCCTGCTTCTCCCTCTGCCTGTGTCTCTGCCTCTCTCTCTCTCTCTCTCTCTGTGTGTCTCTCATAGTAGATAAATAAAATATTTTTTAAAAACCCATAGCTAACATCATACTTAATGGTGAAAACTGAAAGCTTTCCACCTAAAATCAAGAACAAAACAAGGATTTGTTTCTCACTGCGTCCATTCAACATTGTGCTGGATGTTTTAGCCAAGGCAATTAGGCAAGAAAAATAAATTAAAAGCATTCAGATTAGAAAGAAGTAAATCTCATGACCTGGTCTTAGATAGAGAAAATCCTAAGGAATCCACAAAATAAAACAAACAAGAAAATCAATTTTTTGAACTAATAAGAAACACTAGCAAAGTTGTAAGACGCAAGACTTGTTTAAAAAAATCTATTATATTTCTACTGCTTAAAAATGAAGAACCTGAAAATGAAACTAAGGAAAAAATTCCATTTCCAATGCATAAAAAAATACTTAGAAATAAATTTAACCAAAAATATATAAGACATATATACTGAAAACTATAAAATATTGTTGAAGGAAATTAAAGGCCTAGTTAAGTGGAAAGATGTCTATGTTCATGGATTGGAAGACTTAATATTACTCCCCAGGGTACCTGGATGGCTCAGTTGGCTGAGTGTCCAACTCTTGATTTCAGCTCATGTCATGATCTCAGGGTCATGAGATTGAGCCCCAAACTGTGCTCTGCACTCAGTGAGGAGTCTGCTTGAGATTCCCTCTCTCCCTCTCCCCTGCCCCATGCCCCCCCCCCAAATATATTTTTTTAAAGATTTGATTTATTTATTCGTGAGAGACACAGAGAGAAAGAGACAGAGACACAGGCAGAGGGAGAAGGAGGCTCCATGCAGGGAGCCCGATGTGGGACTCAATCCCAGGACTCCAGGATCATGCCCTGGGCCAAAGGCAGGTGCCAAATCGCTGAGCCCCCCAGGGATTCCCAAATAATTTTTTTTTTAAAAAAGATGACATTACTCCCCAAATTGATCTATAAATTCAACATAATCCCTATTCAAAATCTCAGTTGTCTTTTTACAGAAATTGACAAGCTGATCTTAATATTTATAAGGAAAAGCAAGAGACCCAGAATAGCCAAAATAATCTTGAAAAAGAAGATAAACTTGGAGGACTCAAACTTCAAAACTTACCACAAAGCTGCACTAATCAAGACATGTGGTACTGGTGTAATGATAGACATATAGACAAATAGAATTCAGAGTACAGAACAAACCTATGCATTTATGATCAATTCCTATATATATATATATTTTTTTTTTGCAAGATTGCCAAGACAACTCAATAGAAGAAAGAAGCATCTTTTCAACAGGTGATGCTGGAACAACTAGTGGATCTTCACATAAAAAAGAATGAATGTGGACTCTTAACTTGCATCATATACAAAAATTAATCAAGTGGGACACCTGGGTGGCTCAGTGGTTGAGCATCTGCCTTCAGCTCAGAGTTTGATCCCGGGGTCCTGGGATGGAGTCCCACATCAGGCTCCCCACAGGGGGCCTGCTTCTCCCTCTTCCTGTGTCTCTGCCTCTTTCTCTACGTCTCTCATGAATGAATAAATAAAATGTGTTCAAAAAAATTAGTCACGATGTACCAGAGACATAAATTTGAGCACTAAAACTATGAATCTTTTTTCTTTTTTACAGATTTTATTTATTCATTCATGAGAGACACACAGAGAGAGAGGCAGAGATAGAGAAAGAGGGAGAAGCAGGCTCCATGCAAGGAGCCCGATGTGGGACTCAATCCTGGACCCAGGGATCATGCCCTGACACGAAGGCAGATGCTTAACTGCTGAGCCACCCAGATGTCCCTAAAACTATGAATCTTAAAAGAAAATGCATGTGTAAATCTGTGACACTGGATTAGGCAATGGTATCTTAGATATGACACCAAAGACTCAAGTGACAAAAAATAAAACTTCCATCAAAATTAAAATACTTTGTGCTTCAAAAGACGCTCTTAAGAGTGAAAAGACAGGGCACTTGGCTGGCTCATTCCAAGAGGCATGCAATTCTTGATCTTGGGATCATGAGTTTGAGCCCCACATTGGGTGTAGAGATTACTTTTTAAAAAGTTTTAAAAAAAGAAAGTGAAAAGACAACCCACAGATGAGAGATAATACATTTATCTGATATGGCTTTAGGATACAGAACACACAGAAAACGTAACTCAAAAATAAAAAGACAGCCTAATTTAAAATTGGACAAAGGATTTGAACAGGTATTTGTACAAAAAGAATATACAAACGACCAAAAAGCACACAAAAAGACGTTCAACATCTTTAGTCTTATGGAAATACAAATTAAAATCACAATGAGATGTGATTTCATATCTACTATAATAGCTATCATAAAAAAGATGAATAATAACAAGTGTTAGGATGTGGAGTAATTGGAATCCTTAGACTTGCAGGTGGGAACATAAAATGATGCAGCTGCCTTGGAAAATAGTCTGGAACGTCCTCAAAAGTAAACATAGAGTTACTTTATGACCAAGCAATTCTGCTCATACAAGAATGATCATAGCAGAATTCATAAGGCTCCTCCAAAAAAGAGAAACAACCTAATGTCCATGAACTGAAGAATGGATAAGCAAACTGTGGTATATTCATACAATAGAATTTTATTTAGCCACAAAAAAGGAGTGAAGTATGTATACTGATTCATGCTCCAACACGGATTAATCTTAAAAATAATTTCAGTACTAACTGAAATAAGTGAGACACAGAAACCATATCTTGTATGATTACATTCATGTGAAATATCCAGAAAAGACAAGTCCATAGAGAAAGAATGTAGATTAGTGGTTGTCAGTGACCAGAGAGAGTGATACGGGGAGTAATTGCAAATGGACCTAGGGTATCTTTGGAGGGTGATGAAATGTTCTGGAATTGAATGGTAATGATTGGGAATGATCGCACAACCTTGTGAATATTCTAAAAACTACTGAATTATATATTTTAAAGAGGCGAATTGTTTTAGAAGGGTGAATTTTAATGGTACATGAATTATCTCTCAATAAAAAGGTCTTTTTAAGCATAATAATTTTGAGTTAGGTATTACATGAAATCCTACTAAGTTTAAATTCTGTGCTTAATCAGGAATATGGAGTTTTTTTTTTTTTTAAGATTTTATTTATTTACTCATGAGAGACACACACAGAGAGAGATTGAGAGAGGGGCGGAGACACAGGCAGAGGGAGAAGCAGGCTCCATTGTAGGGAGCCTGACGTGGGACTCCATCCCGGGTCTCCAGGATCATGCCCTGGGCTGAAGGCGGCGCTAACTGCTGAGCCACCCGGGCTGCCCAGGTATCTGGAGTTTATATACTATTTGTAAGTTTATGTCAAATGACATGTTTGAAAACAAACTGGAAAACCATTCCTACCTTAGACGGTTTTCTAGCTCTATAATTCTTTCAGTCAGATCCCAGTTGCCTCTTTCAAGATTCTGAATATTGGTGTTTTTCAAAGATTTAATTCTGGTTAGAGAAGCAATAAGTTCTTCTAGGTCCTTGATACTATCTTTCAGGGACATAATCTCGAAAGATTGTTGCACATTATTTTCTTTGTAACTTTCTAGCTCACTCTTCATCTCTTGCAATGAAGTTTCTTTTCTGAAGAGCTTGTTTTGAAGATTTCTTAGCTAAGAAGAAAGGGACATGTTACTTAAAATCATAATTTTTTTAGAAAATTCATGACTTCAATTCATTATGGGTATTTAAATTATACATTATTTTTTTTAAAAGATGTATTCATTTATTTTAGAGAGAGAGTGGAGAATGAGTGGGGTTTGGGGCAGAGGGAGAGAGAGAGAGAGAGAGAGAGAGAGAATCCTCAAGCACATTCCCCACTGAGTGCAGAGGCCGACATGGGGCTCCATCCCAGGACCCCGAGATCATGACCTGAGCTGGAATCAACAGTTGGCCACCGTATTGACTAAGCCACCCAGGCGCCCTAAGTTATACGTTATTATATGATGAAATGAAGAGTCTCAAATCTCCTAACAATATATTCCAATGTTATATACATTTAAAAAATCGCATCAAGGGGCTCAGTTGGGAGAGCTTGCAGCTCTTGATCTCGGGGTCATGAGGTTGAGCCCCATTTTGATTGTAGAGACTACTTAAACTTATTAAGAAAATAAAAACTGAAGCAGTGGAATTTTTTAAAAATCATATCAAAATGACACATCGCATTTGGAATAAGTGAATTTATTCTCATCAATATTAAAGTTGTTTAAAATGTTATAAGAGTAAATTATACCAATAATGAATTCAATAATCCCTAGCAGAAAAGAAATACTTAATGCTTTGTTGCTTTCTGCTGGTTGTGAAGGGAACCGTGTTCAGAGGCCTCTCTCCTAAATGGCCTATGTTTATACCATTGTTTCCTGGCTCTGTTTGTGTTTGAAATGGGTGAATAGGAGTCTGAGGAGAAAGAAAGACACTTAAATTCACTATATTTTTAAAGCAAATAAAGGAAAGAAAAGATCATAAATTTATGAAGAGAAGAGTGATGGTCTGTGAGAGGAGAAGCAACAGAAGAGAGCCATAACCTGCTAACTGAGAAAGACCAGGGGCACCAGGGGGGCTCAGTTGGTTAAGCATCTGACTCTTGATCTTGGCTCAGGTCTTGATCTCAATGTTGTGATTTCAAGCCCTTTGTGGGGCTCCATGCTGGGTGTGGAGCCTACTTAAAAAAAAAAAAAAAAAAAAAGACCAAAGAAGGATTGGAAAGGCAGGGGGCATGGTTGCTGTTAGGTGGCTGATTTATTTAGCTTTTGGAAGCATTTTTAAAATCTCTAATCTTCTATCTGATAAGCAAAGAAAGTTTACTAGATAAAGAAAATTGAGGTACTGCTAACATTCAGGGGTCAATTAATTTTTAATTTAAGCCAATTTGTTCAAATTTCTAATAGGCTGTGTATGATCCTGATGAACTTGTAAAAGAGGGGGAGAGGGGGCAAATTTGATTTGACATTATAAAAAATCATTAGCTTTATAACCAGAAAAAGGTCAGGAATATTAGTTATTGAAAAAGTTTCATTAATGAGAAATGCTATAATTCCTAATAGCACAGGGATTGGGAAGACCAAGCATTTCAAACTAATATTTTAGTCCAATATGTGTATAAAATGTGTTCTAATTCTTAAAAATTCTGTGAAATTAAGACAATAAAATGAAACTTACATGTTCTCAAAATATACCTTTATATGTATTTTTCATTACATCAAGTCTAAAAACACACCTCAGTGAGGTCATGGAGTTTCCAGAGAAAGTAAGTATGGGAGAATAGAAAGACCACAAAATTTGGAGGAACAAGAAACTGTGGCCGTAGAGAAGTCAGTTAAGTTTTTTTTACCCACCTCACATTGCAGTTGTAAGGAATAAAAATAACATATACCAAGGACCTAAAATAGTGTCTGTCACATACAAAAATATAATAGAGTAAATTGAAAACATACAACTAAATTGCAGGTATACACTAAACTGGAGTTTGTGCTCCCTTGGAACTTGAAATTATGTCATGCGAAAAGCTTCCCTAATTAGCTGCAGAAGCAACTCAGCTATCAGAAATGGAGACAAGGTGGTAGATATGGACACAGACAAGGTCATGAAGATGAAGTGAAGGATTTAAGCTCGAGCAGCCCAGGTGGCTCAGTGGTTTAGTGCCGCCTTGGGTCCAGGGTGTGATCCTGGAGACCTAGGATCAAGTCCCATGTTGGGCTCCCTGCATGGAGCCTGCTTCTCCCTCTGCCTGTGTCTCTGCCTCTCTTTCTTTCTGTGTCTCTCATGAATAAATTAAAAAAAAAAAAAAAAAAAGATTTGAGCTCAAGCTAAAGCCCATTTCTCTTCCTCATTGCCCAGCCATACTGATGGTAAGAATGCTCTGTGCTCATTCTTTATCCACTATAATTCTATTTTTATATCAGAAAGTCACCAAAGGTCTCTTATCAGATTCAAGAATTTTTCAGTTGTCATCATATTCCACATGTCACTGAAACATTTGACACCACTGGCCAGGCCATGCTCTTTTGCTGGATATGGTCATTGGCACTTGGTATCCATTCCCACCACTATGATGTCTTACTCTGCAGAACTAGAAATAAAACTTTTCCAGAGTCCTTGTGGGGTCTGGGATTCTCTAAGCTAATGGTTCTCAAACTTCAGCAGTGCATTAGAATCATCTGCAGGGTCATTAAAAAGCAGATTGGGAAAAAAAGCAGATTGATAGCCCAAATCCAGAGTTTTTAGTGTGGCATGAGGCCTCAGAATTTGTATTTATACCAAGTTCCCAGGTGATGTTAATGTTGTTGATCTGTGGAACTACACTTTGAGAGCCATGCTATACGTACATTGAGCTGCACTAAAGAGATGCATTCCCATGAAACTTAGAATAGAGAGAAGGCCATTTTCCCACTGCTAATTCTGCTGATAAGCAAGGTCAAGGAAGAGGCCAGAGAAAAACATCCCATTACTTAACTACCAGCTTTATGGAGGTTGAGGCAGCTGTGTCTGTGCAATAAACACTCAGCGGGTGATGCCTGGATGGCTCAGTTGATTAAGGTGTCTGACTTTGGCTGGGGTTGTGATTTCAGGGTCCTGGGATCCCCCTGCATCAGGCTCCCCACTCAGTGGAGAGTTCCCGTCTCCTCTGGCCCCACCCTCTGCTCATCCTCTGTCCTTATCTCTTTCTCAAATGAATTAAATAAATAAATAAATAAATAAATAAATAAATAAATAAATAAATAAATAAATAAAATAAAATAAAAGGCTCAGGTGAAGTAGCAGCAACTTCCTGACCTCAGGATCTTATCCATGGTGGTGTGTCCTTAAACTCATTCATCAAGTTCTGGCCCCAAATCCCATACCCAGACCTTCCAATCACTTTGTATACATAATTCTCTGCATTAAATCATTTTCAGCTTGAAATACTTAGGGTGGTTTCTGCTTTCTGCAGTGAATCCATGACTGATCCTTGACATTCATGAAATTTCTTTTTCTCTCCCTCCCTGATTACTTCTCTCCAGTTTTCTTTTGGTGGTTCTTTTTCTCTTGCATGGAGGTATTCCTTGTGCTGACATTAAGAAACTGTGCTAAACTGGATGTAACAAATCCTATATTGCAGGGGTTTTTTCTTTAAATGACCACAATAGATGTAAATGAGTGTGTGAGTTTTTAAAATGCAGCTTACATTTTGGAGGCGAGGTAAAGCTTCCCAGGGTAAAGAAAAGTCTGGAATTGAATGAAAACTTGATGGGCCATCCCCATCTCCAGGATCGCACTGACTTCATCATTTAGACTGCTTTTTAATTCCATTTTCAGTACAGACCAATTTTCTTTTTAAAATACTGCTCCAGGGGCAGCCCCGGTGGCTCCAGCGGTTTAGCACCACCTTCAGTCCAGGGCCTGATCCTGGAGACCCTGGATCGACTCCCAGGTCGGGCTCCCTCAAAACAAAAACCATAGGGGCCTGTGGCTGGTTCAGTCAGTAGAATATACAGCTCTTCACTTCAGAGTCCTGAGTTCAAGCCCCACATTGGGCATGGAGCTTAGTTTTAAAAAATGCTATAAAAGAATAGCTCCTTTGTAATAGCTAACATGGGAGCAAAAAGTTTTACTTGTGTGAAAAGTAAGAAGGGGGAAAAATCTGACTCTAGTGTTTATTTAGCACAAGTTAGAAAGATTTAAACCAATTTAATTATCAGTGATAGTGAGTTCTCTTAACTAATCACTCCCTTTTTCTAGGGAGAATTTGTTAAATTTATTATTTCACTAATGGTTGCATTTTATTCTAAGAAATTTTAGTTTAATGATGCTGTAATTTTTTTTAGGAATTCCTGTCCTCACTACTTCAGACTGCAAAACTGATTCCTATTCAGAATTTTGCCAGAATGTCCCAAAAGCCCAACTTCATATTATAAACCATACTCCTCTATGGTAGGAAGGCTGTCGTATCCTTTGAGAATTGCTTAAAGGTTAAGACCATAGAGCAGCTTTTAATAATGCATATTTTGGGGGAATGGAGCAGTATTTTATTTTATTTTACTTTTTAAAAGATTTCTATTTATTTATTCATGAGAGACACACACACACAGAGGCAGAGACACAGGCAGAGGGAGAAGCAGGCTCCCCACAGGGAGCCCAAAGCAGGACTCAATCCAAGGTCTCCAGGATCACACCCTGGGCTGCAGGCCCTGCTGAACCGCTGTGCCACCAGGGCTGCCCACCCCTATGGTATTTTTTGAGCATGTCCACTCTTTCCCCCGGGTGTTCATTTGTCAGTTTCTACTTGTTTTCAAAATATGTGATTTGCCGGCATCTGAGTGGCTCAGTCGGTTAAGTGCCTGTCTTTGGCTCAGATCATGATCCCAGGGTCCTGGGATCAAATCCCAAATAGGGCTCCCTGCTCAGCAGAGAATCTGTTTCTCCCTCTCCCTCTACCCCTCTCCCCTGCTCCTGCTCTCTCTCTCAAATAAGTAAAATCTTTAAAAAAAAAAGATCAAGCCCAAAATATGTGATTTGCCTCATCCCTACGTCTGTGTATTGCAGATCAGAGTCTCTTTTAAGACCTATTTATTTAACTATAAATTTATTTATTTAAAATAATGGGTTAAGGGATCCCTGGGTGGCGCAGCGGTTTAGCGCCTGCCTTTGGCCCAGGGCGTGATCCTGGAGACCCGGGATCGAATCCCACGTTGGCTCCCGGTGCATGGAGCCTGCTTCTCCCTCTGCCTGTGTCTCTGCCTCTCTTTCTCTCTCTCACTGTGTGCCTATCATAAATAAAAAAAAAAAAAAAAAAAAAAAAAAATCTAAAAAATAAATAAATAAAATAAAATAATGGGTTAAGTATTCTATGAAAGATCCATAGAGAAAATACCTTTTAATAATAAGATCAAATGTTTAAAATTGAAAATTTCAAAATTCATTTATATTTTTGTAAAAACATGTTAATTAGATAAGAGTCATTTTTTTTATTAACTCCTTCTTAAATCCTCCCCTCAAGTTACTAGGTCTGCTCATTTTACCTCTAGTATGTTTCCCATATGTATCCCTCTCTTCCCATCCTGCTGCTTGCTGCCTTTATCTTGTTTTAGGGACACATTGTCCACCTCATGCACTGTTTGCTATAAACCTCCTATTTGGTCTTTCTACTTCCCATCTAGCACCTCTCTGAGCCATTCTTTTTTTTTTTTTTTTTCTTTTTTTAATAAATACTTTTTTTTTTTTTAAGATTTTTTTATGCATGAGAGACACACAGAGAGAGAGGCAGAGACACAGGCAGAGGGAGAAGCAGGCTCCATGCAGTGAGCCCTATGTGGGACTCGATCCCAGGTCTCCAGGATCAGGCCCTGGGGCTAAATCACTGAACCACCCAGAGATCCCCCTGAGCCATTCTTTATTTAACTACCAAGACTTCAGTATCTTCTATGTTCCAGGCATGTGCCAGAAGATTAAGAACTCTCAAAAAATTTCCCAGCTCAGGGAGATCAATTATAAAACAAATAATTAAAGTATACCTTAACAAGTACAATAATATTGGTATGAATAGAATGTTCTAAGAATATAAGCAAAGAATATGTGTTCTGTCCTCAGTTGTAACATCAGATACTATACTATCACTCTTCTTTTAAAGGTCATATGATAACTCTATGTTTAGCTTTTTGCATATAAAACTTTTTGAAATGACAACATTTTAGAATGCAGGGAAGATTAGTGGTTACCAGGGGTTGAGGGTAGGAAGGAAGTGGGTGTGGGTATAAAATGGCAACAGGAAAGATCTTTGTAGTGTTCAAACTGTTCAGTATCTTGACTGTTTAGAACTCTATACAAACACACAAATGTGTACAAGTAACATTGGGGAAATCTGAGTAAGAATGGTGGATTGGTAGACTTTGTTGCATCAATGTCAATATTCAGGTTATTATATTATAGTTTTGCAAAATTGAACAATGGGAGAAACTCAGCAAAGTTATAAAGGATCTTTCTAAATTATTTCTTAAAACTCCAAGTGCTTCTTCAATTATTTTAATAAAAATTTCAATTAAAATTAAGAATAATTGGTTCTGATAAATTTTTCTTTAGCAGCAGAAGTGACATTGCCTCCATTCACTCCCTCCATTGTTGACTGCATCTACCCGGTTTCTTTCTTTTTCTTTTTTTTTTTTTTAATTATTTATTTTTTTATTCATGAGAGACACATACAGAGAGAGACACACACAGGCAGAGGGAGAAGCAGGCACGCAGGGAGCCCTATGTGGGACTCAATCCCGAGACTCCAGGATTACACCGGGGCCGAAGGCGGCGCTAAACCGCTGAACTACCCGGGCTGCCCATCTACCTGGTTTCTACTATTTGCCAGGACTACGCTAAGGGAAGAAAAATATCTTATCTGCATAAACACATGCCCTCACAATGCCATTCTATTGCCCTCACAAATAAAAATTTCATAAAAAAATCAAAGTAAAAATACTGGCAAAACACTTTAAATTTATTTTAACATACTAGGCCTTATTATACATATCAGTAACATTTTTTTTTACAAGTTGTTTAACTCCTATTTATTCTGACAGCAGCCTATCTAGCACTATGCAAGAGCTTTAGTTCAATATCATAGTGCCTAAACTAGACAACACAATCACCAACTGAACACTTTTTCTATGTCCCACAAAGAAATAAAGTTACTGGAAAAGAGAAAGATGACTCATGCTGAAGGTATTCTGTTGAAATCACTAGACTCTTTTATTAATATATTTTCCATATAACAACAAATCCAATGAGACATTGTAGAGCATTTCATATATCTGCTTTGATAAATAGATTAAAATATTTATAATTACCAAATGATTTATGCACATGCAGAGAATGGCTTTTAAAAAGTACTTTGGGGCAGCCCAGGTGACTCAGTGGTTTGGTGCCTGCCTTCAGCCCAGGGTCTGAACCTGGAGACCTGGGATTGAGTCCCACATCGGGCTCCCTGAGTAGAGCCTGCTTCTCCCTCTGCCTGTGTCTCTGCCTCTCTCTCTCTGTGTCTATGAATAAATAAAATAAAATCTTTAAAAAATAAAAAATAATATTTAAAAAGAGAATGTTTAAAAAAATAAAAAGTACTTTGAAATTCTTGAAAATAAATATTTTCTTTAGACAAGGTTTAAAGGTTGTGATCTTTTTTGACAATTTGGCTTAAAAGGCTTATGAATCAGGCATAGACATAAACCTTAATCTAATCCAAACCTGAATTATCAAAAATCTCAAACTTAGTAAATTTAGTAGTAAGTTATACTGTGGACAAGAAGAATTAATGCTTTCAGTTTTCAGGTATTGGTATTAAATTTTTCTGGGGGGGAGGGGAGGAAAGATTAAGAATCTCTCCAGTATTAGAAAATGGATTGTACTTTACAAACTCCACTTAAATTTAAGCTCTATTCATCTCTCTATGCTAAAGGAGGAAAATATTAGGATAAATAAAAGATACATAAAAGAAATATGTATTTATCTACTTATCTATAGATATATGTTTTTCTATTTTGAGAGAAAAAGCACATGTGAAGGAGGGGGTGGGTTGACAGAGAGAAAGAGAATCTTAAGCTGGTTCCATGCCTAGTGTGGAGCCTGACTCAGGGCTCCATCTCAGGACCCTAAGATAATGAAATGACCTGAGCCAAAATCAAGAGTCAGATGCTTAACCAACTGAGTAAGCCAGGTACTCCTCTATATCTATCTATATATTTAAATGAAACCTGGTGTCAGGCTATTGATAGATGAGATAGCAGAAAAGAGGCCCCAAGGAATAAGGCCACTGTTGTAGGCTGTTTTGTCCTCTCAAAATTCACATGTTTAAGTGCTAACACCCAGTAACTCAGAATATTATATTTTAGGACAAGGACTTTTTTTTTTTTTGAAGATTTATTGAGAGAGAGAGAGAGAACATGTGTGTGGATGAGCCCAGGGAGGGGCAGATGGAGAGGGAGATAGAATCCTCAAGCAGACTCCCTGCGGAGCACAGAGCCTAATGCAGGGCTCAATCCCAGGACCCTGAGATCATGACCTGAGCTAAAATCAAGAGGCAGCTGTTTGACTGACTGAGCCACCCAGGTACCCCAAGGGCAGGGTCTTTAAAGAGGTAATTAAGTTAAAATGAGATCTTTAGGGTGGGCCATAATCCTATGACTGATATTCTTATAATAGGAGGAAATTTGGACATAGTTACAGAGGGAAGACCATGTAAAGACACAGAGTATAGATGGCCATCTATAAGCCAAGAAAAGAGGCCTCAAAAGAAACCAACCTTCTCAACACACACACACACACACACACACACACACACACACACACACAGAATCATCATGTGAGGTGATGGAAGTATTATTTAACCTTATTGTGGTCATTATTTTACAAAATATATCAAAACAAAAAATATATATAAAAAATCACCTCAAACTTACATAATGTTATATGTCAATTATATCCAATAAATCTGGGAGAAAGAAGAAGAGGAGAAAGAGAAGCAGTAGTAGAAGAAACTAACCCTGCTGATACCTTGTCTTGGACTTTTAGCCTGCAGAACTATGAGAAAAATTTCTATTATTTTTTTTAATCTTTTTTTAAATGTTTATTTATTTATGATACTCACACACACAGAGAGAGAGAGAGAGAGAGAGAGGCAGAGACATAGGCAGAGGGAGAAGCAGGCTCCATGCACCAGGAGCCCGACGTGGGATTCGATCCCAGGTCTCCAGGATCGCGCCCTGGGCCAAAGGCAGGCGCTAAACCACTGCGCCACCCAGGGATCCCAAATTTCTATTATTTAAGCCACAGTCTGTGGTACTTAGTTATAGCAGCCCTAGCAAACTCATACACACACCATAGATAGCTACTTACACAAAAGGCTAGTGTTCCACAACATCAGCATTCAGAACATTTTACTCACAAGTAACTATAGAGACAATGCAGGCATAAACAGCCACATCATAATACCTTTAATAGTGATAGTGGGCTTTGGGATTCAATCATGGTTATCCATAAGACTATCTCTTGTAACACATGACCTGAGGGCATTTGAGCTCAACTAAAGAATTCCTACGGGGACACCTGGCTGGCTCAGTTGGAAGAGTAGTATGTGGCTCTTGATCTTGGAGTCATGAGGGATCCCTGGGTGGCACAGCGGTTTGGCGCCTGCCTTTGGCCCAGGGCGCGATCCTGGAGACCCGGGATTGAGTCCCACGTCGGGCTCCCGGTGCATGGAGCCTGCTTCTCCCTCTGCCTATGTCTCTGCCTCTCTCTCTCTGTGACTATCATAAATAAATAAAAATTAAAATATATATATATAAAAAAAAAGATCTTGGAGTCATGAGCTTGAGCCACCCACATTGGGTGTTGAGATTACATCAATTAATAAATAAACAAATTAATAAGCTTAAAAAAAACCAAACCAAAATACTCTCTAGTTCATCACTAGGTGTTAAGGGAAAAGTCAAGGCATTTCCTACAAATGTGCTTTCTTTCTTTTTCATCTGTTGTTATTCAGATGTTTCATCAAGTATTATATAAGACTAATGGATATTTGATATTTGGTGCTATGTTTTAAATAGGAACTCAACCTTTCTATTAAAAAATGCTTAAAACATATAATCGATTATTATTTTTACATAAATTTTGAGCATGGCAGTTCTGAAGCACTATTTTTTTTTTTTTAAGATTTTATTTATTTATTCATGACAGAGAGAGAGAGGCAGAGACACAGGCAGAGGGAGAGAAGCAGGCTCCATGCAGGGAACCCGACGTGGGATTTGATCCTGGGTCTCCAGGATCATGCCCTGGGCTGAAGGCGGCACCAAACCGCTGGGCCACCGGGGCTGCCCCTAAGCACTATTTTAACACTATGATATTTACCAGTCAACTCAAAAGCACTTAACTACATGTGATCTTCAAAAGGATTTACCTGGCAAAAGACAAATTTGAGTCTAAATTTGTGCTCCTCAATGACAAGACAGTTCAATATTGAGAAAAAAAAGCAAAACTGAATTAAGATAACACTTTGAGCCCCTTATCAGAATGTTTTTCTCCCTACTTTTACAGAGGATATAATTTCCCTTGGCATTTTTTATTTTCAGATAATCCATATACCTCAGCTAGAAGATTTTTGTTTTTCACCAGCAAACCAGTAAGGTCAGGACGGACTGGGTCAGCTGCCCTTTTGTTGTACATCGTTGGGTTCTTGGTGGGAACTACAACACGGGGATCAAAAGAAGCCTACAAAGAGAGATTGCAAATTAATTAGCTAAACATGTTTCCTATTGATCAAAACCAATGTTCTAACCCACAGAAACTCAAATAAGTAGCTTTAAGAAGAATACAACTTTAAAACATTTGAGGTACTATGGTAACAAATGCAATAGGTCTCAGGAAAATGATGAGTAACATGCTGACACCTAAAAGACTTTACATCTTTTTAAAAATTGCTACCTGACAATTTATAACATCTTAAATGTACCACATCTAAATAAATATAATTTCTAAGAGTACAGGAATCAAGAAAACACATATAAGGTATCTGTGGACATTTTAATTCACATCTAATAAAAACCTTTATAGAGACTTGAAATATTAGAAGGCCACGGATGAGAGATTTATCAGTATTTGTTTTATTTTTTGGTTACAAATCAATTCCTATGCATTATATTATACAAATTAATTTTTTAAAATCTGATTTCAGTAAATCAACATCAATTTCATCTTTCTTCCACACCTATATTGAGAGTAAAAGTTGGAGCATATTTATCCGTAGTACAGTATTTCTTCCTATAGTTAAAGGGGTGTGCAAAGTGTAACTATAATTAGTATAATTTTGTTACAAAAAAAGTTTATATGATTCAAATAAAACCAAGAAAAATGTATTAACATAAATCTCTAAAAAGTGCATAAACATATCACATGGTGCTTAATGCACTAAAGAAACAAAATGTATTTTTCTAAAGTTATCAGGTTTTAAAATTTTATGCTTACAAAGATACTAGGAAACAGAACTTCACAAGAGGATACAAAATAATTGTATTAAACTATTTAAAAAATTTTAAGAGGGGCACCTGGCTGGCTCAGTTGGTGGAGTGTGCAAGTATTGATCTTGGTGCTATAAGTTCAAGTCCCAGATTGGGTGTAGAGATTACTCAAAAATAAAAACTTTGGGGCACCTGGGTGGCTCAGTTGATTAAGCATCCAACTTTTGATTTCAGCTCAGATCATGATCTTAGGGTCATAAGATCAAGCCTTCCATTGGACTCTGTGCTGAGCATGAAGCCTACTTAAGATTCTTTCTCTCTTCTCCCTGCCCTTTACCTGCCCTGCTTGTGCACTCTCTTCCTCTCAAAAAAATAAATTTTAAAAATGTGTAATAAAAAAATCAAGAATAAAAGAGAATTTTGAAAATATAAGTCACAAAACCTTAAAGAATAAACAAAAAAAAAAAAAAAAAAAAAGAATAAACATGTTGGGGGCAGCCCCGGTGGCACAGCAGTTTGGCGCTGCCTTCAGCCAGGATTGAGTCCTATGTCAGTCTCCCTGCATGGAGCCTGCTTCTCCCTCTGCCTGTGTCTCTGCCTCTCTCTCTTTCTGTCTCTCAAGAATAAATTAAAAAAAAAAAAAAGAATAAACATGTTGGGAAAAACAACCAGGTAAGCTTTCTAAAAATGAAAAGTATAATAACTTTAATTCAAAAACTGAATGGAAAAAAAAAAAAAAAAACTGAATGGACACATTAAAGAGCCTAGGTGAAGAATGAGTGAAATTATATGAAGGAATTATCAAGAGACCTAGGTGAAGAATGAGTGAAATTATATGAAGGAATTATCAAGAGGACAGCATATAGGAAAAAATAAATGAAAAAATAAATGGTAGAGATAAAAGAGAGTTCAAAGACACAGAGAATATGAGTTGGTCTATCATATGTCTATTTGGAGTCCAAGAAGTTTATAAATTAGAGAATGGGAAGAGGCAATATTTAAAGACATAATGTCTAAGAATTTTACAGAATTGTTGAAAGATATCAAAGTGGTCTAGCAAATCCCAAGAAGAGTAAAGAAAAAGAATTCCTTACCTACACACTGAAAATGAAATTGCAGGGGCACCTGCATGGTTCAGATGGTTGAGCATCTGTCTTCAGCTCAGGTCATGATCTCCAGGCCCTGAGATTGAGCCCCCTATCAGGCTTCTGGTTCAGCGGGGAGCCTGCTTCTCCCTCTGCCTCTCCCCTTGCTCATGCTCTCTCTCTCTCTCTATCTCTCTCTATCTATCTATCTATATCTATATCTATATATGTATATGTATATATATATATATCTTTGTCTCAAATGAATAAATAAAAAAGACTTTAAAAAATGAAATTGCAGACCATCAAGGAAATATCTAAAAAGCAGATAATAGAAAGGACAGATAATGACAAAAAAATAGCTGTTGGACTGCTGAGAGACATTTCAACAATTCAAAAGCTAGAAAAAGCAAAATGATAGCTATAATGCACTAAAAAAATATATCATCCTTCACTGATTCTGAGACAAACTTTTCACATTTCTGCAATGGGGGTGCATCTTTTTTTGAAGACATATTTATTTGAGAAAGAGAGAGAGAGAGAGAGAGAAAATGTGAGTTGGGGGAAGGGCAGAGGGAGAGAGAGAATCCCAACCAGACTCCCTGCTGAGCACAAAGCCCAACATGGGGCTCAATCTCACAACCCTGAGATTATGACCTGAGCTGAATCATGAGTCGGATGCTTAACAAACTGAGTCATCTGGGTGACCCTAACTGGGGTGCATCTTAAAGTTGGTGCCATTTCATACTGTGAATAGTTTAGCTGGTAACATTTTAAAATTTTGTAATAGTGCAAAAAATGGTAGTATTTCTTCAAATGAAGGATATATTATAACTGCCAGCTAGAAATTTTATACTGAGTGAAATTATGTTTTAAAATGGGATAGGGATCCCTGGGTGGTGCAGCGGTTTAGCGCCTGCCTTTGGCCCAGGGTGTGATCCTGGAGACCCGGGATCGAATCCCATGTCGGGCTCCCAGTGCATGGAGCCTGCTTCTCCCTCTGCCTGTGTCTCTGCCTCTCTCTCTCTCACTGTGTGCCTATCATAAATAAAAAATAAAAAATAAATAAAATAAATAAAATGGGATAGAATAAAGAGATTTTAGACAAAGAAAAACTGAATTTCCTAATATTCCCTCATTTAAGAAAATTCTAAAGGATAGATTTCACATAGAAAACTAACTTATGAAGTCTGAAATATGAGCAAGAAAAGTGAACAAAAAATAATTGTAAATATGTAGGTATATTTAAATAAGAGTTAATTTTTAAAATCTGATTTATAGGGTTGAAAATAAAGAATAGAATAAAAGCAAGACAAAAAATTGTATATATATTGAGAGGAGAAAAGTATGTTTTTAAAGATTTATTTATTTATTCATAAGAGACGCATAGAGAGAGGCAGAGACATAGGCAGAGGGAGAAGCAGGCTCCTTCGCAGGGAGCCCCATGTGGGACTCAATCCCTGGACCTGGGATCATGCCCTGAGCCAAAGGCAGACACTCAACTTCTGAGCTGCCCAGGTGTCCTGAAAAATAGTTTAAAGCACTATAAAATCTTCAGCTTTCCCAGGAGTAACATGAAAATGTTATTTAACTTTGTTAATTACATATGATAAAATAGTTAATATAACCACTAAAACAGTATTCATATAGCATATAACTTTTAAACTAGAAGAGAAGGAAAAATGGAATGAAAAAAATACAAACAACAAAGCAAAAACATAATCAGTTTTTGGCACAATAAGAGGAGGGAAAAGGAACTGCAAAAATAATGGGACAATGGATTATGCATAATGTGATGATAGAAATATATCCAAATAGTAGTATAATTAAATGTAAATGGACTAAACTTTCCATTTAAAAGCAAAGATTATCAACATTATTTGAAAAAGCAAAAAATGGAAAACCCATATGTCAAATAAGAGTTTAGTAGATAAATAACCTGTGGTATATTCATACAATAAAATACTACACAATGATAAAAATTATTGATAACTGCACTACATCAACACCAATCTTACAAAAGAAAAAGAAGTAACAAAAGAATAAAACTAGTATAACTTCATTTAAATACATTTTCAAAATGGATAAAAATAATATTAATTAAGGATACATATGTGGGTGATTAGACTAGGAAGAGAAACAAGGAATGATTAACACAAAATTCAAAACATCTACTATTTGGGGGCACATGAATGGTTCAGTCAGTTAAGCATCTAACTCTTGCTCTCAGCTCAGGTCTTGATCTAACAGTTGTGATTCAAGTCCTAGATTGGGCTCCAGGCCCAGCATGGAACCTACTTAAAATTTTTTTTAATTAAAAAAAATTAAATACATATCTACTATCTTGAATTTTAGGTAGAAACAAAGGGATTCAGTTAGGAAAGGGCACACAGGAAATATCTAAGGTGCTGACAATGTTCTATGAAACTAGGAATCAGGCTCATAGGTACTTGTTTTATTATCTAATCTGTGTGTATACATTTTATAATTTTCTAAGAATTACATATTTAAAAAAATAAACCCATACACAAAAATACATACTTTTAAAAGATGCAAATATACTTGAAGACAAACATGTAAGATTGAGAGGAAACAGAAAAGGAAATGATGGAAAAAAAAATAAAGCAAGAGCAATGTTCCACAGACAGATAATGTACCATGAACTAACATGACTAACTTGATAGTGTACCTGAGATCCAAAACAAGAGTAAATTGATTAAAACATGCTAAGTGTCTTATTTAGTTCATTGCAATATTACAATATCATTGATTTTTTTAAAGATTTTATTTGTTTACTCATGAGAGGCAGAGACAGACAGAAGGAGAAGCAGGCTCCTTGCAGGGAGCCTGATGCAGGACTCGATTCTGGACCCAGGAACGTGCTCTGAGCCTAAGGCAGATGCTCAACTGCTGAGCCACCCAGGCATCCCTCACTGATTTTTTTAAGCACTGAATATTTCTTTTTACTCTTGTGTATATCTAGTTTTCAGCAGTATTTAAGAAAGGTATATACAGAAAATATCCATTATTTTTTGCAATATCACTATGATTTAAAACATTAATAATAAAAATAAAAATAACTATCGTACTCAAATAGGCTTCTAATTTATAAAAATAAGAAATAGTCAACCTCTAATTTATTTTTTGTAGTTAGCTCTTTCAAATACAACTTGAAAAATTTTTATTTCATAGTTTAAAAGATATGGACAAGGAGGCATGCTGGATAAGAATACTCACTGCAGGGCAGCCCAGAGGTGGCACTAAACCAGGCAGCGGTTTAGTGCCACCTTGAGCCCAGGACGTGATCCTGGAGACCCAGGATCCAGTCCTGTCAGGCTCTCTGCATGGAACCTGCTTCTCCCTCTGCCTGTGTCTCTGCCTCTCTCTCTGTGTCTCTCATGAATAAATAAATAAAACCTAAAAAAAAAAAAAAAATACTCACTGCAGCTTGTTTATATATAAAAATTGTGATATATTACTTTGTAATGAAATTCTGTGCAGCAGTTAATGTGCAGACTAAATTTATGTGAATCAAAAAGAACAACGTTCAAAAACATAAGACTGAATGTAAATAGCATGGCAGAAAGTTCCATCTAGAATATCATTTTTAAAAAATATTTTTTTTAATTTTTTTAATTTTTATTTTTTTATTTATGATAGTCACAGAGAGAGAGAGAGAGAGAGAGAGAGAGAGGCAGAGACACAGGCAGAGGGAGAAGCAGGCTCCATGCACCGGGAGCCCGATGTGGGATTCGATCCTGGGTCTCCAGGATCGCGCCCCGGGCCAAAGGCAGGCGCCAAACCGCTGCGCCACCCAGGGATCCCTAAAAAATATTTATTTGAGAGAGAGAGAGATCACGAGCAAGGGTAGGACAGAGGGAAAAAGCAGACTTCCTGCTGAGCAGGAAGCCCAGTGCAGGACTCAATCCCAGGACCCTCGGATCATGACCTGAGCTGAAGGCAGACGCTTACCTGACTGAGCCACCTAAGCACTCCTGTCTAGAGTATCATTTATGTAATTTTTAAATGCCCCAAACAAAAGTACCCACAAATTTATAAGAATATAAAGGTTATATACTTAGTTCAGAATAGTTACTTATGAAAAGGAAAAAGACCAATAAAAAATAAATTAAAAAAAAAAAAAAGAGGTCCAAGATGATCAAAGAACACTTCACAGAGACTTGTAATAGCAGCTGCCTTAACACCTCCATCTCTCACCACCCCAGAACCTGTGTGCATTCACCCTTCTTCTGTCTAGTAACCAAGATGCCTAATGCTCAACAGCAGAGACTCCAGGTCCTGCCCCAGTGCTAGGAATGGCAAAGATTCTTATTAGTTAATGTCTGATCCTACTTGTTAAAGTTTTTATATTATCCATCCCAAGAACTGGGGATGAGATCAAAAGTCACAAAACAGTCTTCAACTGTTATCAGTGAAGTCTTACCTCTTTCTTAAGATTTTAAAGTAATCTCTACATCCAACATAGGGCTATAATTCACAACTCTGAGATCAAGAGTCACATGTTCTACCAACTAAGCCAGACAGGCACCCAGAAGTTTTATCTCTTTGAGAAAAGTGAAGCAAAATTGGGGGAAAATGTCAAATTGAAATCTGTACAGTGGGTATATGTGTATATACACACAAATATATGTAACATTTCCTTATCTACTCATCCGTTGATTTACTGTAAAACATTTCCTCTCCTAGTGGAGAAAATAGGCTTGTCATTGTCATATAAAGCCAATAGAGGGAGGAAATAAACTACTCTAACACTCATCTTTACTCCAAGCTCAGACTTCATCCCCTAGGAGCTACGTGGTAAAGCCTGGGTGGATATTTATCATGGTCTGAAAAATATTACTGGAAGGGACATCAACTGATCCAACAGGACATTTAATTTTCAGAAAGATTCTCATTAGGGTCTAGCCCTAATAAAACAAGGCTGTAGGGATCCCTGGGTGGCGCAGCGGTTTGGCGCCTGCCTTTGGCCCGGGGCGCGATCCTGGAGACCCGGGATCGAATCCCGCGTCGGGCTCCCGGTGCATGGAGCCTGCTCTCCCTCTGCCTGTGTCTCTGCCTCTCTCTCTGTGTGTGACTATCATAAATAAATAAAAATTAAAAAAAAAAAAACAAGGCTGTAAACCAAGGGGATAATTTGATGCACTAGTAGGTAATGGGACTCCGACTACTCAGCTCTGCCTCTCAAATCACTGTGGCCTGTCTAGTGTTATTTCCTAATTTAGAAAATGATGAGTTTGGATCAAATTAACTTTAGAGGCCCTTCAGAGTCTATTTATACATTGTTTTAGGATTGTTGGTCCTCAGTGAAATGTGAGAACCATCAAAAAGGCAAATATAAATAAAATCTACTTTGAGATTCCATTAGATATAGATGGTTCACTGGTCCTTATTCTATTTTTTAAATTATTTATTTATTTATTTATTTATTTATTTATTTATTTGAGAGAGAGAGAGAGAATACATAAGCGAGAGTAGGGGCAGAGTGAGAGGGAGAGAGAGAATCCTCAAGCAGATTCCCTGCTGAACCTGGAGCCCAACACAGGGCTCAATCTCATGACCCCAAGATCATGACCTGAGCTGAAGTCAAGAGTCAGCTGTTTAACTAACTGAGCCACCCAGGTGCCCTTGCTTCTTATTCTAGAGTCAAGCCAGGGATCAAAAGAAATAAGAGATCATTTAACCTCATGTCTTGGATTGTTCACTAGCAAAGACATGAAAGGGTGCTAGCATAGGCAAGTGGGCAAACAGAACTGGACTGTCCTTTCTTTTAGCTCTCAATTATGTAGAAATTGTTTTACCTCTACTTTCTGAGAATGGGATAAAAAATAAATGCCAGTGTACAACTCACCACTGGGCTATTTTTCTGAGATCTGTGGGCTGATAGATGATCGACTTTTGATGGCTTAGCCTTGTGGAGCCCTTTACTTTGGCCAGTAGCAAGCCTTCCTGGATCTGAGTGCTTTAAAAACTGGAGAGGGCCTGACATGCTAGAGATAAAAGAAGCATGAAACAGACCTAGTAATGGTGATCCAAGGTGCTTCCAAGGAGAGTCTGCATAGAGCAGTAAGGAATTGATGCTGAGATATGCCCAGCATCAATAGCAATGTCTTCAGGACACCACTTCAGATCCTCACAGCTTAGCCAGACTTCAGAAGGAGCTGCCCACTGAACCTGTTGCTTGGAGACAAGGCATTCTAAAGATAGTATCAAACCACTGTTTAAATTGTAACTGGTTGAAACAGCTGGTACTTTTTTTTTTTTTTTTACAATGGGATGAAACATTTTTTTTAACTTTTTTTTAACTTTTTTTTTTTTTTTTTTTATAATAGTCACAGAGAGAGAGAGAAAGAGAGAGAGAGGCAGAGACACAGGCAGAGGGAGAAGCAGGCTCCATGCACCGGGAGCCCGACGTGGGACTCGATCCCGGGTCTCCAGGATCGCGCCCTGGGCCAAAGGCAGGCGCCAAACCGCTGCGCCACCCAGGGATCCCGGGATGAAACATTTTAATCTGATGGCGGCCCATAATACTGTACAGGAAGCACTCCCAGCTCCAAGAGGTCCCCTCCAGGTTATAAGGAAGTTCTCAAAAATAACTGGATTTGCAAGAGCCTGGCCCCTTGCTCATGGGAGGGAGAGGGAATGGAACGGGCAAAGCACTGAGGTCTGCTTCCTCATCACTCATAAATCCAGTTCTGAGCACAGCTCTTGTAATCCACCAGCTCTTCAGGCTGGAACCACAAGCCAATCTCCTTCTCTGCACTCTCCACAGAATCGCTGCCATGGATAACGTTCCTGCCAACTTGGATGCAAAAGTCCCCACGGATGGTCCCAGGTTTGGATTCCCCCGGGTTGGTCTCCCCGAGCATCACTCGGCCTGTCTTCACCGCATTCAGGCCTTCCCACACCGTGGCAACCACAGGCCCTGACTGCATGTACTTCACCAGGCCGGCAAAGAATGGACGGTCCTTCAGGTCAATATAGTGCTCCTTGAGAAGGTCTTCAGAAGCCTGGATTAATTTCATAGCAATGAGGCAGAATCCCTTTTGCTCCAAACGCTTGATGATCTCTCCTACGAGGTTGCGCTGGACTCCATCAGGCTTGATGGCAATGAAGGTGCGTTCACTGTTGGCCATGGTTCTTTCCAGCAGCTACCGCTGCAACTCCTTCTGGCACCGCCCTAAATGCTACTTATTAATCATATTTATGTACACCCTACTTGCAAATATCCTTCATTTTCAATTTCTCTATCAGGAACCCTAACTATATCCCTTGAGATTCAGCCAAAAGATAAAAAGTCTAACATGAGTTGATAATGTAGCATGTGATAGGTCATAGTGTTCTTTCTGCCCCCAGAGGAATGTAAAATGTAACTATAATTTTTACAAATTCAATTTCCCAAGAACTTCCATACTGCCTTAAATCCATATTCCCTACCCAGTTCAATTTCATAAATTATCTTTCTTTTCTAAAGTAAAAGAAATAGAGGAAAGCCATCTTCCATATGTTTATCAGGCAATAAGAGGGAGATTTATTTTTTAAGATCAGGGGATGTGGGATCCCTGGGTGGCGCAGCGGTTTAGCGCCTGCCTTTGGCCCGGGGCGTGATCCTGGAGACCCAGGATCGAATCCCACGTCGGGCTCCTGGTGCATGGAGCCTGCTTCTCCCTCTGCCTATGTCTCTGCTTCTCTCTCTCTCTGTGTGACTATCATAAATAAATAAAAATTAAAAAAAAAAAAAAGATCAGGGGATGTATGGGGGAGGAGGAGGAGAAAACACATACAGAAACTGCAGGCCAGAGGGGTTGCATGTAAGTGGGGTATGTTTCCTTTGCTGGTTGGTATCTTCCATAAAATTGTACTTTCCCAGAATACAGGAATTTTCATAGAGAAAAACCAAGATGGTGTGATTTGAATAGCATGGAACAGAAAGCAGGAAGGCCTGATTTTACTCAATAACCTTGAAATCCATTTTGAAATTTCTGTATTATTTCATTTTACTGATATTGAAAGCAATTATTAAAAAACAAATATCTGAGGTGCCTGGCTGGCTCAGTTAGTAGTGTGTGACTCTTGATCTCGGGGTTGTGAATTTGAGCCCCACACTGGGTGAAGAGATTACCACAAAATAAAATCTTTATAAATAAATAGATAGCTACATAGATGAAGTGGAAATATCTCTAATGAGACTTTAGTCTTTTCCTCGTTTCCATTATTTGATACCTAAAATCATTACTACATCAATTCCTTTTCTTTCTTTTTTTTTTTTTTCATCAATTCCTTTTCTAAGAACCGAAGAAGAGAAACAAAAAACAAGCTATGGTGAATGAAAAGGGACAATAAACTGCTCCTCAGTCCTGAATGATAGTGATAATGGAGACAAAAGACTTCTTAAGAATTCTATTTTTTACTTTTATTTCCTTACCATTTTATGAATCTTATACTCTATTAAAAACAAAGTTACTGCTGAGTGAAGTAAGTCAGTCAGAGAAGGACAAACATTATATGTTCTCATTCATTTGGGGAATATAAATAATAGTGAAAGGGAAAATAAGGGAAGGGAGAAGAAATGTGTGGGAAATATCAGAAAGGGAGACAGAACGTAAAGACTGCTAACTCTGGGAAACGAACTAGGGGTGGTAGAAGGGGAGGAGGGCGGGGGGTGGAAGTGAATGGGTGACGGGCACTGGGTATTCTGTATGTTAGTAAATTGAACACCAATAAAAAAAAAATAATAAAAAATAAAAAAATAAAAAAATAAAAAAAAAAAAGGAGTGCAAATGGAAAAAAAAAAAAAAAAACCCACTAAGAGAGACAAATACCATGTTAGCCAGAAAGTAGAGGCATAAATATTACATTAATGGACCCACCGAGCCCACGTACTACCATCACAAGATATTAATACACAAAGGATAAAGGAAAAAAGGCAAAATCTTTCAGGAAGAAAACTAAAACTAAGCCAAGAGCAACAGCACATAGAATGGGTTAACTACAAAAGGCTGGAGATTATCATTGCACAGAAATTCCCAGTATTAACATCTGGAAACTAGAAGACAACTTGTGCATGATTTCAGAATTCTGAAAAAAATGATTTTCAAGCTAGAATGTTATAATGACATCAAAATGGCAAAAAAATGTCAAAGTAAAATAAAGACATTTTAACACTTAAAGATACAATTCAATATAAGGGAAGGGAGAAGAAATGTGTGGGAAATATCAGAAAGGGAGACAGAATGTAAAGACTGCTAACTCTGGGAAACGAACTAGGGGTGGTAGAAGGGGAGGAGGGCGGGGGGTGGGAGTGAATGGGTGACGGGCACTGGGTGTTATTCTGTATGTTAGTAAATTGAACACCAATAAAAAATAAATTAAAAAAAAAAAAGATAAAAAAAAAAAAAAAAAAAAACAAAGTTACTTAATGAGTTTCACACATATTGCCTCTAAAAAACAGGCTACTGTACTATGTGGACCAAACCATACCTCTAGCAACACAAATCTTTCAATATCAGTTCAAATACCATCTCATTCCTTGATTCTGGCAAGGTAAGGGGCAGTCTCTCTAACTTTTAATGATCTATACTTTTTTCCAACTGTTATCTCTTTTTTTTTTTTTTTTCCAACTCTTATCTCATTCAATATTGTATTAGGTAAAAATTTTATCTCTCCTACTACATTAAAGATACCTAACAGCAGAATTTATTTCTGGTTTATTTCTACCATCCCATAGTAGGCACAAAAAATACACATTAAACAACCAAAGAATCCAATAGGAAGAGAAATTCCTTAATACAAAGTTAACTTATATGGATAATAGTACTGTTTTCCCATATTAACCTTATATAATAAAATGTATGAGGAGACTAAAGTAAATAAAATACAGCAATATGACACAATTATTCTGTGATGGTAGGTTTGTACATGATTATTCTATTTTTTTCCACATGCTCATAAGATTTATCAATACCTCAAATTAGAAAGACATAGTACGCTGTATTTCACTATGCTTTAGAATGTAAAAACCATAAATTTTTACCATATCAGGCACAAGAGAAAATTCCGGATCAAAGTTCAATTCCCAGAAGAAACCTGAATTGTTCAATATGAGTGGCTGCCCTGCATAATTTGCCAGTAGAATGTTTGCACATCAAAGAAGCTGTTTCTAGGTAAACGCATCACAAAGGTCCAAGGAAGGGAAAAAGTCCTCCTGAAGTGATGCAGTAAGGTCTTTATTTCCCTAACTACTGGAGTGAAAATAGAAAGTTTTCATCCAGCATTTGTAAACTTAAGAACTCTTAAGAAAATGATCCTACTGAAAGTAAATTTTCCAACAAATGTGAAACTTAAGGTCTTTCTTTTGTAAAATTCTTGAAATATGTCAAATTTTTGTCTCCCAATACCTACACCTCTTCAAGGGAGAAGTACTTCGAGAGGAGAAAATGACTGATTCAATCTGTTATTCCTTTTTTTTTTTTTTAAGATTTTATTTATTCATGACAGACACACACACAGAGAGAGAGAGAGAGAGAGAGAGAGAGAGAGGCAGAGAGAGAAGCAGGCTCCATGCAGGGAGCCTGACGTGGGACTCCATGCAGGGAGCCTCATGTGGGACTCCATCCTCGGTCTCCAGGATCACACCCCAGACTGAAGGCAGCACTAAACTGCTAAGCCACCGGGGCTGCCCCCAATCTTATTCCTAAAGCAAAAGATGATTTGTCTGAAACACTGATACTCTAATTCTTGGAAAATACCTTTACTCTAGAGAAATGTGTCCCTCTTACGTATCCTTGATACCAGAATCCTTAGGATTATACTTTAAATATCATCTAATCTAGTGGCTCTCAACAGCTTTCACGTTAGAATCTCAAAGAAAACTTTATTTATTTTTTTTATGATAGTCACAGAGAGAGAGAGAGAGAGGCAGAGACATAGGCAGAGGGAGAAGCAGGCTCTATGCACCAGGAGCCCAACATGGGATTCGATCCCGGGTCTCCAGGATCGCGCCCTGGGCCATAGGCAGGCGCCAAACCGCTGCACCACCCAGGGATCCCTCAAAGAAAACTTTAAAAAATACTAATACCCTGATTCCATCCCAAGTTCTGACTTGAGATTGGTCTACATTGGAGAGCCCATGCATAATTTTTTTCTTTAATTTTAATGTGACTTTAGGATTGAGAATGACTGCCTTCATTTGTAAATGATAACAATGAAGAAACGAGAAGGGATATTCATTGGAATGAGAGTAATACTTAATAATTAAACTAGGAAAATATTCTTTTTTTCCCCTAAAACAAGATTTTAAAAATTACGACCCTAAGCAGTAGGAATATGGATGTGAACAGGACAGGAGATGTATTACAAAGCTTACATTCTGGGATCCCTGGGTGGCGCAGCGGTTTGGCGCCTGCCTTTGGCCCAGGGCGCAATCCTGGAGACCCGGGATCGAATCCCACGTCAGGCTCCCGGTGCATGGAGCCTGCTTCTCCCTCTGCCTGTGTCTCTGCCTCTCTTTCTCTCTGTGACTATCATAAATTAAAAAAAAAAAAAAAAAAAAAACAAAGCTTACATTCTGGTGGAAAAAGTGAACAAGTGTATAAATAAAATAATTTTACATAGGGACAAGTGTTGTGAATAAAATAGGCTAATACGACATTTACGAGGTAAATAAGCAGGCACCTTTTGATAATGTAGTCAAAGAAGGCCTGTTTTATGTGTATTAACATAAATTAAATTATATTATACCTTTTATTGGATAACCTGCTTTTATCATTTAACAATGTGTGAAAGCTACCTTATACATCTGTACACATCTATTACATATCTATTGCTCCTTTAACAACTGTATCCAAACTGATGGATTTTTTTACTACTGAAATCAACACTGTGAGGAACACTTTGATACATATATCTTTGTGTATATGTATAAATATTATTACTTTAGGATAAATTCCTAAAAATGGAATTACAAGGTCAAAGAAAGCATATATTTGAGGCACCTGGGTGGCTCAGTTGGTTACAGGTCTCTTGATCTCAGCTTAGGTCTTGATTTCAGGGTCATGAGTTCACGCCCTGCACTGGGCTCCATGCTGGATGTGGAGCCCACTTAAAAAAAAAAGAAAAAGAAAAGAGCACACATTTAAGTTTCTGATAGATATTATCAAATTACCCTCAAAAAGTTTGTAAAAAATGGAACTTCTGCAAAAAGGATACACCTTTTTTTTTTCAAGCAAGTGCCAATAAGATCATTTGAATAAAAGTATTTTGTTTCTCTATTCTCTGTAAAATGATCAATTCTCAATCTTTACCTGATTTGACCAATCCACAATATATCTGAATTACTCCTTTTCTCATAAAACACTTTCTTTACCTGTCTTTTAAAGCTGTATGCCTAAAAATAAATAAATAAATAAAGCTGTATGCCTTTGTGGTTTTCATCATAATACACTGGACTCTACTTTTCTACCTGCCCTCCTGGTTCCTCATTTTCTTAAATTTAAACACTTAAGTATCCTAGGGATCAGTCTTTGGTCCTCTCTCTACCTGTATCCATTCCTTTCATAGGCTTTTACCTAATCTCATATACTTAAATATCTATTTCCATTTGGATGCCTAAGAGGCATCTGAAAATATCTAAAACTGAATTAAAACTCAAAACCTGCTCCTGCTACAGTATTATTTCAACTCAATAAATGACAACTCTACTTTTCCAGTTGCTCAAACCAAATCCTTTCTTTCATTCTCTTATATCCCAAATTCTTTTCATTTAGGTATCTGCTCAAGTCAGATTCCTCAGAGAAATCTTTACATTTCTAAAACAGTACTCTCCTGCCTCTTACCACCATTACCCATCCTCTTAGCTTGCCTATTTTTTTAAATGACATGTCTCAATATCTAAAATTATATATTTATTTAATCGATCATTGTTTCACTTACCAGAATATTACCTGCCAACAGGAACTTTGTTGGTTCACTACAGTATCTCTACCACCTTGAGCAGTATTTTTTGTTGTTAGCACAGTAGCCAGTAACTATTTGCTCAATGAATGAATGATACAGATTATACAAAATATTTTTTTTTTTATTTTTCATTTATTTATGATAGTCACACAGAGAGAGAGAGAGAGGCAGAGACATAGGCAGAGGGAGAAGCAGGCTCCATGCACCGGGAGCCTGACGTGGGATTCGATCCCGGATCTCCAGGATCGCGCCCTGGGCCAAAGGCAGGCGCTAAACCGCTGCGCCACCCAGGGATCCCAAATATTATTATTATTATTGAAAACCTGGTCTTGAGCTGGCAAAGGCAATATATTTAGGGATGAAGCAAGGTTTGTGGCCTAGCCCAGGCACAGCTATATAGCTTGGGCAAGTTATCCTTCGGTCTATTTTTCCATCTGTAAACTGGGTTTTGTCATCTTCCTCAGCAAACAAGACAGCTGAAACAGTCAATATCTATTTGGTACTCTAAGCCACAAAAGTTTCATTGCCTGTAATTTACCAGGAATATTTGATTCTATTTTCTTAATTTTACTTGTTCTGGTCAAACACAATATAAGGGTATGTGTTCAAAGGTCCTCATATTAAGTTATTATATCACTGTATTAATGTATTATTTAGTTGTGTTTCTAATATGTCCACATGTGCAAACTTTAAGAATGATAAAGTAAAAGCAATTAGGAAAAAATTTACCAAAAATTCTTTAATTCTACTATGTTGGTGGTTGTACAAATTGGTAAATATATTAAAAATCATTCAGTTGTACACTTAAATTAGGTGAATTTTATGGCACACAAATTATACCTCAATAAGACTGTTAATAAAGCAAGAAAGAGATTTTCTAACTCCATATATGAAGCTACGTAAAATATTCTCAGGATTTAGGAATAAGGCAAAAGCCATCTACCAAAAGATCCCCTCCCCCAATGAATAAAGTTGAAAAGATGAGCTCTGCCATTAGTTGAAACATGCCACCCTAAAAAATGGTTTATAAAAGAAACTCAGATATTGGGTCAAATCCAGGGTGTTTTTTGTTTTTGTTTTTTGTTTTGTTTTTTACAGATTTTATTTATTTATTCATGAGAGACACAGAGAGAGAGAGAGAGGGGGGCAGAGACACAGACAGAGAGAGAAGCAGGCTCCATCCATGCAGGTGTTGTGCCCAAGATTGTGAATCCGAGAAACCAAGGAGCCAACACCGATGCAAGTGCATGAGGGTTTATTAGCAAGCTCGAGCTTGGGTCCAAGTATACCTGACACAGTGGAGCAGGGACTTGGACCCCGAAGTGGGTTACAGCTGGGTTTTTTATAGGCTGGTCTAGGGGATTTTCAGAAGGGATGGAGGAATTTCTCAAGTTCTGTTTACATTTTGATATGGGGCTTTCAAGGGCATTGAGCTCTGTTCTCATTCTAATGTGGGACTTTCTACCACAAGTGTGGGCTCTGTTGTCTTTCTGATATGGGATTCCCTGCGATGACATTGAGGACATTCTGCAGTTTTTCCTATAAAGTTCAGCTCTTATTCACAGGGTCCTAAGATGGCTATACTTTGCTAATGCTAAAATTTGAGGTGGAATGGCCTTGATTTTTCTCAGCCTCCACATTTCCCCCTCTCAGAGGAACCTAAGGAAGGACCCAATCATGGGTCCAGGTTGGTCTCAGAGTGAACCAGTGGGGATGATTAAATCATGATTCAAACCAACCTTGTTGCTGTTCTCGTTCCCGTTTACATCTAGCTAAACCTTTTCTGACTTTTGCCATAGATTCCTGGACTATTCCTGAGTGGTCAGTAAAGAAGTAACACTCCTCATTTGGGGCAACACATAACGCCCCCCTTGCTTGCAAAAGCCTCTCTACAGTTAAGATGCTCCCATCTTTTTAACCCTTAAAAGACTTTAAAAGCAAGGCTGAATTGGGTGCACATTTTTAAATGGCTAACGGGGAAGCAACATTAGTGGGGTAAGTGAGAACGGTGCAGTCTTAGCTTTAGGGGATTGTCCTTGTCTGGTTGGCCTTTCCATTCTGGAACAAAGTCCTTGAGAACAGTCCTTGTGGATCAGTTGGCTGGACGTGGGTGTAGTGGACCCAGGGAGTAATCCCGTCGACCTTGAGAGTGGTGGTCAGGATCATGATGTAGGGTCCCTTCCAGCGAGGTTGAAGTGTCTGGTGTCGGTATCTCTGCATGTACACCCAGTCACCTGGCTGGTATTGATGGGGACCTGGGGGTGGCCCAGTCTCATAGAGGGCCCTCAGCTTAGGCCACATCTGCTCATGGGTTCATTTTAGCATTTGGAGGGAGAAAAGGAGTTGGTGATCAAATTCAGGAAGCACCTCGGGTTTTATTTATTTATTTTTATTTTTATTTTATTTTATTTTATTTTTTGCACCTCAGGTTTTAAATTGGGGATAATAGATGGAGGAAAACTGTACATGATCTCATAGGGAGTCAATCCCATCTTATATGGGGAGTTCCTCACCCTATATAGGGCGAAGGGGAGGAGAGTCGCCCAGTCCCCGCCGGTCTCCAGGGCTAATTTAGTTAAGGTCTCCTTTAATGTTCTGTTCATCCCCTCTACCTGTCCTGAGCTTTGGGGCCTATGTGCACAATGTAATTTCCAATCTGCCCCAAGTACTAGTGCCACTCCCCGTGTTACTCTAGAGATGAATCCTGGGCCATTGTCTGATTCAATCTTAACAAGAAAACCATACCTCGGTAAGATGTCTTCCAGCAGTTTCTTGGTCATGGTCTGTGCTGTCTCATGTTTGGTGGGAAAAGCCTCTGTCCATCCTGGTGGACAGTTTGCAGTTGTGGAATCCTCTGCTCTGCAGATCTGGGTTTTTTTAGCTGAGGCCCGGTATCCTAGAGCCGCTATTGTTTGAAGCAAGTCCCTGGTGCTTTGCAGGCATGTGTCCTGGTCCTCCGCCACCAACAGAATATCAAATGAGCATGCTCGGAACAGAACTCACCCAAGTCTTCATGTAAGGCCTCATCGAAGATGGTCAGTGAATTTTTGAATCCTTGTGGTAGTCGAGTCCAGGTGAGCTGGTCATTGATGCCTTTCTCGGGGTCCGTCCATTCAAAGGCAAAGAGGTCTTGTCTCTTGGGTGCTAAAGGCAGGCTGAAAAAGGCATCTTTTAAATAGAGGAGGGTGTATGGGTTTGGGACCGTAGGGTGCATATCCTCTACTCGCCGGTTGACGAGTCCTGGACTGGCCTGTAATCGTTAGAGTGCGGTTTCCGAACCGGCAGTAAGGGAGTGTTCCATGCCGATTGGCAAGGCATCAATATGCCCGAGTCCAGTAGTTGCCGTATGTGGGGTGTGATTCCCTTTCATGCTACAAGAGGCATGGGGTATTGGCGGACCCTGACAGGGTCTGCCCCCGGCCTTAGTTCTATGTATATGGCGGGTCAGTGCCAGGCCAGCCCAATTTCCCCAGTTTCTGCCCACGCTTGGGGAAATTCCCACAGCCAATGGTCAATGTCAGTCATTGGGGCTGAGGGCATTTGGTGGAGATGATATTCGTCTTCTAAACTCAGGACAAGCACCTGAATAGGGTGCCCCTCCTTGTTTAGGATTTTTACCCCTTTGGGGTGGAAGCGAATTTGTGCCCCCATCTTGGTGAGCAAATCCTGACCTAACAATGGGTAGGGACACTCAGCGATGACCATGAAGGAGTGGGATACCTGGCCCATGCTGAGATTCCCAGTTCTTCGGGTAGTCCATGAGTACTGTTTGGTGCCCGTGGCCCCTTGCACCCATGAAGTCTTGTTTGCCAATTTCCCTTGGGGTTGTAATAAAACCGAATGTTGTGCCCCAGTGTCCACTAGGAATTCAACAGGTTGCCCCTCCACTCTGAGAGTTACCCTGGGCTCGGGGAGGGGTGCCGAACCCCAACTGACTCCCCTAGTCGTCCAGGTCCTCCATCTCCAAGATCCTGGCAGGGGCCTTAGGTCTTTTGTTAAGGCAGTCTTTCACCACCCAGTGGCCCTCTTCTTTGCAATAAGCACATTGGTTTTTGTTCAGCTTAGGGCGCTCCTTCCAGGGACCAGGGCCATCCTCCTTACCTGTGCCTGAAGCCAGCTTCTTGAGGTGCCTCCGTCTTTCCTGTGGGTCGTCCATGGTTGTGGCCAGCAGGATTTTGGCTAGGTTTCAGGTCTGCCGGTCACTTAGTTTGGTTTGTTGCTCTTCCGGACTTTCTTTATTATTATAGACTCTTTCTGCTACTATAAGTCTTGCAAGTCTTCTCTCCTAGTATTCTCTCTAAGAAGGCTGCTGGACTCTCGTCCTTACCCTGTCTTACATAACCATACCTCGGCCAGATTGGTCGGCTTGCACGCGGCAGCCTGGAGACCTGCCATTAGAGTCTGGTGGTGGACCCGGAGTCTCTCCTTACCTTCAGCCAAGTTGTGCGCTTTGGGGAGTAAAAATGGTTTTAGCCAAGGAGGGGAATTCTCGCTCATGTCCTGCCAGACCAGGATGTTGGGCACCTGGTCAGGGTGGCCGTCCGGTTTGTCCCTGAAGATCACGGCCTTAACCTGTAAGATAGTAGGTAGGTGGAAAGTTCCTTCTCGGGGCCATCCCACGCTAAAGGTTGGCCATTCTGACATGCAGTAAGTTTGAAATTTCCTTCTCCTTATGTAAACAGTTATGACAGTTAACAAAGACACAGTAATACAGACAAATGCACAAACAGTTAACAAGGACATAGTAACACAAATGCACAGTTAACAAGGACACAGTAACACAGACAAACATTCCCGAGCGGCTGCAGAGACAAAACAGAAAGTAATCCGAAGGGCTGGCAGCCGGCCCTCCTTACAGATGAGGACCCCCATCCTCCTTACAGATGAGGACTTCTGTCCTCCAGGCAGGGGCAAAGGACGTCTCCTCAAGACCCCCCGGTCGATGGCCCGCCAGCGCATCCGCCTAAGCCAATGCCGACCCAATACAGATTGGAACAGTTTAAAGCTCTCAGAGAATATGTGCACAAAAGGTGGAAAAAGTTGAGTGCACTCACCATGCGTGGGACCCTCCAGATAGGGTCCTGGAGGTCTCTCGGATCCCGGACGAGCCCCCAAATGTTGTGCCCAAGATTGCGAATCCGAGAAACCACCAAGGAGCCAACACTGATGCAAGCGCACGAGGGTTTATTAGCAAGCTCGAGCTTGGGTCCAAGTATACCTGACACAGTGGAGCAGGGACTTGGATCCTGAGGGGGGTTCCAGCTGGGTTTTTAGGGGCTGGTCTAGGGGACCTCCAGAAGGGGTGGAGGAATTTCTCAAGTTCTGTTTACATTTTGATATGGGGCTTTCAAGGGCATTGAGCTCTGTTCTCATTCTAATGTGGGACTTTCTACCACGAGTGTGGGCTCTGTTGTCTTTCTGATACGGGATTCCCTGCGAGGACATTGAGGACATTCTGCAGTTTTTCCTATAAAGTTCAGCTCTTATTCACAGGGGTCTAAGATGGCTGTACTTGTGCTAATGCTAAACTTGAGGTGAAATGGCCTAGATTTTTCTTGGCCTCCACACAGGGAGCCGGACGTGGGACTCGATCCCGGGTCTCCAGGATCACACCCTGGGCTGAAGGTGGCGCTAAACCGCTGAGCCACCTGGGCTGCCCCCCAAAGGTGCTCTTGATGGGGGAACACAGGGCTAGCTGAGGACAAAGCACAAGCCCAGGGCAGCACATTGACAAGTCCTTCAAACAGGCAGAGGGACATTCCTCTATGGACTCAACTGCCTCGATGTTTATACTTTGCTAAGGGTAAAAAGCAACTTAGTCCGACCCCCAGGCGCCTGTAAGTCTACTTTAACATACAAAAATTCCTTTAGAAATTTCCTTTGTCTCTATCCACCACCCCTCACCAAGATATGTGTTGGCAATCATCCCCCAAGAATATGGCCCACCGATATATATCTGAAGGGTTTCATGACTAAGGTTTTATTAGAAGGTAATTGTGCCCAAGATTGCGAATCTGAGAAACCACCAAGGAGCTGACACTGATGCAAGTGCATGAAGGTTTATTAGCAAGCTCGAGTTTGGGTCCAAGTATACTCCATACAGCAGAGTAGGGGCTTGGACCCCAAGACTAAGAAGCACAGCAGTGTTATAGGGGCCAGTGGCCAATGAGATTGTAACATACGCAGAAAGTTGCACAGTCATGTTGGTCCACACGCAGGCGGCCAATTGAATCACGATTCACCCTATAGTGACCATTTGAACTAGCCTATTATTCTGGTTAGAATTGGCGCTCAGGTTTGGCGGGCAAAAGAGTGTTTTTCATTCCTTGGCTGGTTAAAGGTCAGAGGTCCCGCATTCCTAAGTATGCTGGTTTCTGATAAGGGTGTGCTTAAGAGCTAAACTAGGGTGAGGGAGTGCCTTAAACAATAGGCAGGTCGTGTGGGGGGTTTTACATGAGATGGCGGGTGTAGCACAGAATGGAGTTAGTCCTGCTCTGCTTGTCCAGGGGTAGGGAATTTTTGTTACATTTCCTGGGTCCCACAGTAATAAGTGACCTTTTCCTGACAATTGCTAGCCTCCAGGTCCTGGAAACCTTGCTTCTAAAATTCCTCAGAGACTAAACTATCCCCAAACCCCTCCCAACTCCCAGTATATCATCAGCCACTCCTCACAAGCCGAAGCAGCAGCTCTACCTGCCCACAGGTCTTGTCTCCGTGGCTTTTTTTTTTTTTTTTTTTTAAGATTTATTTATTTATTCAGTCAGAGCGAGAGAGAGGCAGAGACACAGGCAGAGGGAGAAGCAGGCTCCATGCAGGGAGCCCGATGCGGGACTCGATCCTGGGTCTCCAGGATCACACCCCCAGCTGCAGGCGGCGCTAAACCGCTGCGCCACCAGGGCTGCCCTTGTCTCCGTGGCTTTAATAAAATCCCCATTTTATACCACAGACATCTCAAGAATTCTTTCTTGGTCGTCAGCTCCGGGCCTCACCTACATTCCAAAACTTCATCAATCTAAACAAAATCCCTATCTTAAAGATACATCTCCACCCTAACGATCATTGCACCATTATTTACAGTAGGCAATTTATGGAAACAACCCGGGGCTATGGAAGTTAGAATGGACACAATCTTACCCACCTACCCACCCACCCAAAAGATTATTCAACTATAAAAAAGGAAATCTTGAGGATCCCAGGGTGGCTCAGCGGTTTAGCGCCGCCTTCCGCCCAGGGTGTGATCCTGGAGACCCGTGGAGTCCCACGTCGGGAGCCTGCTTCTCCCTCTACTTGTGTCTCTGCCTGTCTCTCACGAATAAATAAAATCTTAAAAAAAAAAAAAAAAAAAAAAAAGGAAATCTTGCCTTTTAGGATAACATAGACTTTGAGGGCATACCCTAAGTGAAGGAAGAGAAAGATAAATGCTGTATTTATATGTGGAATCTAAAAAAGGTGACTTCATAAAAATAGTGTGGCGATTGCCAGTGTATGTAGGGGAGATGTTGGTTATAGGGTATAAACTTCCAGCTGTAAGATGAATACATTGTGGGGGATCTAATTAATATTCAGCATGGTGACTGTAAGTAACAAGAGAGTAGATCTTTTTTTTTTTTTTTAACTTTTTTAAATTTATGATAGTCACCGAGAGAGAAAGAGGCAGAGACACAGGCAGAGTTGGAGAAGCAGGCTCCATGCACCGGGAGCCCGACGTGGGATTCGATCCCGGGTCTCCAGGATCGCGCCCTGGGCCAAAGGCAGGCGCCAAACCGCTGCGCCACCAGGGATCCCCAGAGAGTAGATCTTAAATGTCATCGCCACACACGAAGCTATGGCAATTATGTGCGAGAACGGAGATGTGAACTAACCTTACTGTAATTATTTCATAATATGCGCTCCACATCATCACACTGTACATCTTAAACTTGCATACCTTATGTTAATCATCTCTTAATCACACCGGGGAAGATAATAAAGTGCCCTGCACAACTTAACTTCAGAGCCATCCTGGGAGGATTGTGACCTGAACACAGGAAGGAGCTGGTTTCCCGGAGCGCACGCCTGCAGGAGGGAGGGAGTGTCCGCCCTTGCTGCGGCCTCTCCAACCCAGATCTGCACCCAGGGAGGCGACAAAAATCTAGGCTTGCAGAGTTGATCACCGTCCCGCACGGACCGACCCGAGGTCACCCCGGGCACGGGGAGCCACGCAGCGCTCCGGCCCGGAGGGGCCGAAAACAGCGCCCCGGCTCCGACCCCGGCCGAGCAGGCGTCACCGGAGGGTTTAAAACCGCTGCGGGGGGATCCCGGGGTGGCTCAGGGCGCGATCCTGGAGTCCCGGGATCGAGTCCCACGTCGGGCTCCCGGCCTGGAGCCTGCCTCTCTATCAAGAATGAATGAACTTAAAAGTCTCAAAAACAAAAAACAAACGGCTGCGGGCACCACCCGGACCCTCCGACCGCAGTCGGACAGCGCGGGGGACGAGAACGCCGGAAGGGAGGCCGCCTCCTGCTCGGCGGGCTTCACCTCTCCCCGGGCCCGGCCAGGAGCCCCCTGAGGACCCGCGCCCTCGGCGCCCGCGGCGCCACCTTTGCCAGCGCCCAGGCGAGCCGGGAGACGCGCCTCCCTCCCGCGCGCGCGCAACTGATTCCCGCGAGATCGCCCCTCAGGCCCCGCCCACGAGGGGCTGGGATCGAGACCCGACCCCTCTCCGGCGAGCTCCCCGCCCCCACACGAAGGCGCAATCTGAAACGGCTTCTTCCACCATTCAATCATTTCCGCCAGCCACTCATCACCGAGTTCGTCCTTTCCCGGGCATCCGACCTCCACCCAAACCCCCGCTCATCGCCTCTTGAGGGCCTTACGTCCTTCCGGGCTGCGCACGCGCACCGCGGCGGGCGGGAGGCGGGAGGCGGGGCTGGGCAGGGGGCGCAGGCGCAGACGCACCACCTCTGGTGGCCCGGGTGGGGGGCGCTATTCGCTGAACACGTGGGTTGGGCTGTCGCGCGCGCAGGTGGAGCTAAGTCGATCATCAGTTTTGGTGGTGTCCATCGTGGGCAGCGGACTAATAAAGGCCATGGCACCGGCGGAAATCCTGAACGGGAAGGTGGTCTCCGCGTAAGCACCTGTCGTTGTTAGGGCTTGTTGGGCTGCAGGCGGGGGCTCTGAGCAGAGTGTGCAGGGCCCCCACGTTCCCGTGTTTTTGCTGGAGGGCTTCATGGAGCGCAAGAGTGAGGCTGGCCGCGTGGGGAGGGAGGACGTAGTATTGAACATGTCACACCCAAAGATCGGTTCCCTGCAAAGAATGGGGCCTTGGGCACTGTCCGAGTTTCTAGAAGGGCTGCCTGGTGCCTAGGCCCGTCGGCTCTTGTGTTTTGGACCAGTTCTCTTAACCGGCGCGACTGTGCTCCCCCCAAATGCCGCTGCTGACGGCTTCCTGCCAGAAGAGTTTGGTTGGGACTGTGCAGTGCCGTAGTCAGAACTTATTAATGCAAATTACCTCTTTGCCCTATAATTCAGAGGTGAGGAGTCCGAGATTAATGAGATGACAAAACTTGATAAGGTCATAAGGCTGATTAGTGAGAGAGATACACCTTCCAGACATCGCTTTTTTACCTACGCCTAAGTCATTTGCTAAGTGGAACCCAATAAACTTTTCCTTTTCTTTCAATTTCGGGCTCTTCTAATAACCTTGTCTCCGTCCAGGTCCTAGAGTTGCGGTTTTTCCCTGTTGCATCTGACCTCGGCCTGCGCTACCTCTAACAGGAAATCTAAATGCTTAACTAGTGGGTATGATTGCCAAGCTTACTCCCAGGAAGTACACCCTGTTGCTTCTTGTCTGGGTGGTGACTAGTGGAGAAATAGTAGAGTAGAAGAGGGGCGGATATATCTTGGAGGTGGATCTTGAGACCTTCAACCTCACCAGTTTTTAGTAATTGCTATAGTTGGCAATCATAATTGCCCTGTGGATTTGCCAGCTCTGTGAGTAAAGGTTTTTGAGTGTTAGGGAGTCCTTGGTGGTGAAACCCACCCTCGGGCAAAATGATTTTCCTGGTAGAGAAGGTGGACAAAGAAGGTGAGATGTACAGTAAATGGTAGTGGTGAGTTTTTCATATTGGTAAAGAGGAACTCCAGACATTTAGACTAGAGATCACAACACTTCTGACTGCTTTTCAACTTGTGCTGTGCTAAACTGCATTGTTTCTGACTGACTTTGCTTTTTGTTTGCTTATGGTCAAACCTACTCTCCTTACCAGTGGCTTTTTCTGATAAAGTCTCCTTTTAAGAAGACTGGTAGAAGAGAATTTAGGCTTGCTTCCTGGCAGGCCACTGAGAATAGGTGCTCAATGGATGGTTTTTGTTGAGTGGAGAGCAAGTTAAATATGTTTGTTTGCTCCATACAAGGCAAATACATGCATTGTCTTGTTTATGTCTGTATCCAAAACACCTAGAACCCTTCTTTCACTCTTTAGTAGTTATGTGGCTTTAAGCAAATTAGTTAACCTATCTACACCAAAACTTGCTCAGATGTAAAATAAAATAATATTTAGGCATTGAGTTGTTAGGAGAATTGAATTAATTTTTAGCCGAAGAGCATTTAGAATTGTTCTGGCACATATTAAGTGCTCAATACATGTTATCTGTGTCAACGATTAGAAATTAGTTAATGTGGGATGCTTGGGTGGCTGAGCAGTTGAGCGTCATTAGTTAACATATACATGGATGATTCATTATCTTTTTTTTTTTTTTAAGATTTTATTTACTTATTCATGAGAGACACACAGAGAGAGAGGCAGAAACACAGGCAGAGGGAGAAGCAGGCTCCTCGAGGGGAGCCTGATGCAGAGACTATCCCAGGATCCCAGGATCACGCCCTGAGCTGGAGGCAGCCGCTCAACTGCTCAGCTACCCAGGCGTCCCAAATTCGTTATCTTTTTAACAGAGATAGCTGCCTGGAGATCTGTTTCAATGGTTCTCAACTCACATTAATGTCACTTAGGGAGCTTTTTGTTTTTATTTCTTTTTATTTAAATATGAATGCATAAAATGAGTGTGCCTATCACAATTATACAACTCAATGAATTTTTTGCAACTGAACTTACCTGAGTAACTAGCATCCAGATCAAGAAGTGGCATTGGTACCCCAGAAGCCCTTCTTCCTATACCCTGCTATACCCTCCAGTCATCACCCCTCACAAAGGTAATCATCATTATCCTGACTTCTAACACTGTAGATTAATAATGCCTGTCTTTGAACTTTATATAAATGGCATTGTACAGTATAAAGACTTTTGTGTCTGGCTTCTTTCAATTAACATTGTGTTGCTGAGATTATTTCATATTGCATGTAGTTGTAGTTCATTTACTCTCATTGCTGTATTCTACTATAAGAATTTGCCACTATTCGCTCATCTATAGACATTTAGTTTCTAGTTTTTGGTGATATGAGTTATAACTAATATGAGCATTTTTTAAAAAAGATTTTCTTTATATGAGAGAGAGCATGATCAGGGCAGAGGGAGAAGGAGAAGCAGACTCCTTGGCTGAGCCAGGAGCCTGTCATGGGGCCCAATCCCAGGACCCCAAGATCACAACCTGGGCTGAAGTCAGGTGCTTAACCGACTAAGCCACCCAGGAGTTCCATGAGCATTCTTTTACATGTCTTTTGTGGAACATACACACATTTCTGTTGGTTACACATCTAAAAGTAGAATTGTAGAGTAGTAGGATAAACATGTATGATCAGTTTTAGTAGAAATTGCCAGTTTTTTCCAAGATAGTTTTGCCGATTTAGTCTCATAGGGTACTTGTGAAACATATCAGTGTTGGGTGCCCACATCAGACTGATTTAACCGGAATTGCTAGCAATAAGCCACTGGATTCAAATATTCTCTAGATCTTTTAAAAGCTCATTTCTGTGATTCTAATGTATCTTGAAAGTTGAGAACCACTTATTTAAAGCCTTAGATATAAATCTAGTTCTCATCATTGAAGTATGACAGTGATTTGGTTATAAAGATTCAAAGCATTTTCTGGAAAAGACTGTTCCAGGTACTGGAAGGGTCCCTCTACCCAGCCTGCTCAGAGTTGACTTGGCTTACTTTTTACATTGCCCTGTGGTAAAGCAATCAGTTCCTACTAACACAATCTGAAAAGGACCCATTAAGTCTGAGGTCTCTTTGTACTAACAGAAGATCTTTCATGTGTTGATAAAATGGCTCAGAGACTGCCATACCTTGGCACCTTGACTGTCATGGAGAGCATAACTCTAGGAGCTGGTACTAGTCACAGTTCCTCAGAGAGATGGAGTTTTTGGAAGGGGGGACAGCCTTCCTAGCTCATGGGGTCACGCAGTCCCCCAGCAACTCTGCTGAGGTTGCAACAGGCTTCCGACTCTTGGGTTATATGGCTCTGGGGGAATCTGAACAAGAAGGTAGTTCTTACAGCTTAAGTAGGTTGGACTCTGATTGCAGGCTCTGGGCAGGGTGTCCCCACCTGTCCTCTTTTACTAGGTCAAGGACACTCTTGAGAGGAAAGGTAAGTGAACTTCTTACATGGCAACTAGGGATCCTGTAGTCTCTTGTTTTCCCAGTTTGCAGGTCAGCTTTCTTGGTTGCCAGCAACTGTTGGTTCTCTCTAAGGATAAAATGGCAAGCCTTCAAGAGCCCTGAGCAGTCTCTTCCCTAGAGTAGTGTTTGAACTGTAAAATCTCTTACTTGGAGGGATAGGTCATGAGTTCCATGGTCAGAATTTCTCCAACACCCAGTCCACTCAATCCAGCCATTCTGTAGCTGACAGTGGTGTGATTTGGCCAAAGGTCAGTGGGCTGCTTAATGGCAGGGATTCACCTGGGACCAAGTCTTCACCCAGTGCATCGTGTTCTCTGCTCTATCAGGCACTTAATGCTTTGCTGAAAGGAATTTCATAAACTCATCCTTTATTTTACAGCAGCCTTCCTTTCACTGCCATGCTTCCCACTCTGCTGAGAAAGACCATCCTTGACTTTGGTCTACTTTTATTATTCTTCCTTTATATCTTCCTCAGAACCAGGACTAGACAAAGTTCATCATTACAGATTCCATCTCTGCCTCTTCTACCCTGTGGGAAATATACTTGCCAAATTATCTCCCTTTAGAAGGAACACCCATTTTTCCCTTAAGGGGAGTTCTAAGACTGCAGCCTGAGTTTGACAATTGGGAGAGACCTGAGGGTTAGAGGCAAGTTTGTGTCATTTTGGGGTATTTATTCACTTTTTCAGCAAATTTCTATGTGACTCCTGTATGCAAAGACTCTTCAGAGCCTATAGACTATGACATTGAGCAGAATAGCCCAAATCTCTGTTTCTGGAATTTGTATCCTGATGGATATGGAGAGACAATAAAATCGGCACAAAAATGTGAGAAGTGTCCAAGGGAAAACCAGAGCAAGGAAGAGGAACAGATTTCTGAAGTGTGGGGGGATTGTAATTTTAAATATGGGAATTAAGCTCATAGTTAATGTAAAGGTGACTTTGGGGCAAATATTTGAAGGCGGTGGTGTCCTGGGCCTACCAATGTTATGGGGAAGGGAATTCCTGACTAAAAACACAGCCTGTACCATGGACTTTTGACTTCACTGGTTATTAAATGACTGCCTTGGAGTCAATAGTGATGGCCCCAGAGAAGCGGACTGAGCAGAGAGCTGAATGGAGTACAGTGTCATTGGTGGTGAGAGCCCCTCCGGCTTAAAGGAGGTGTCCTTTAAGAGATTATTCAGAGCAGTGGAAATTAGCTGGAAGAACTACCCTGATTTGATTTTTAAGCTAGCAGTTACATTTCTTATCGATGTGTTTTTTTCAAAGTGGGGTCTACTGAATGTTGTGTGATTTGTTTGCCCTTCCCTTCTCTTTGTTTGCTATACTGGAGCCCACTCCCTCCATTGGTGGCATTTTTCTATGTCAAGTCTTCTTTCTAGAAAGACTAGTCACGAAGAGACAGGGGGCCTGCTGCTTGTCAGGCCACTGAAAGAAGGTACTCTTAGGTTTTGTAGATTGAGCAGAGCAAGTTGGGTAATAAGTCTGTAAGCTCCCTGTGGGTGGTATCCCCAGAGCTAGATAGAGCACTGCTCCTTCTGGGGGGCAGGGTCCCTGGGTAACTTGGTTTACTGCTTTGTGCCTTAGTTTCCTCATCTGTATGTTGGGGTAGTAATGGCACCTAATTCATAAGGTTGTTGAAATTAAATGAATCGTTCCCGATACAGCATTTATTTATTTATTTTCCAATAAAGCATTTAGAGCAGTCTCTGGCACATAGTAAGTTTTAATGAATTGGTGCTTAGGAAGTACCTGTTGAATAAACAAGTCATGTTTTTATTTTTGGCAGCTGGCTTATAACCTTGAACCTTCAAATTAGAATTTGTCCTACGGATCAAAGATAAAAATGGAACCATGGCTACACATTAAGCCCCAGAGCCAGAAGAACTATTTCTGTAAACAGAATTTGCTCACCACAGGGAAGAGCTACTAAATGTTGATAAGGTTTTTATTTTGTCCTGTAGATCCTTTTGTGCCTAAAAAAAATTGCCTATAATGAGATCCTAAGTGCAGACCTTTCAGAAGTTATCTGGAACCTTGAATGCCTAAGCTCGCTTGACTCAGAGCCTTTCAGGAAAGCAGGTGGGACCTTCTGCAAGGTTGTAAATAGTCCACCCAGCTGAGCTATGGAGTATAGTTATCCCTGGCAGAGCCTGGAGCTAACTCCTGTGGCCATGGCACCAGCAAAAATCCTGAGGATGTGGTCCAAGAATAAGTGTCTGTCCTCATCTGTCAGGAAAGTTGGCATCAGGCAGCTTGATGTTTGGACAGTGGGGCATTGAATAGGGGGGTGTGGTCCCCTATGTTTCTCCATTTGCATAAAGAATCTTATGGAAAAAGGATTATCAGGCTGGGCTAACATGGAGGAGGCTCCCTGGAGCAGAGAGAAAAGGCTCCCCTCCTTCCATTGACCCTGGTAGGGGCTGGGCAGGGTAGAAATGCAGGCCTTATGTGACCAGGGCATTTATCCAGCCTCACTTTCCTCTTCTATACTGTGGGGGTGACGATAGCCATGCTTTATATCCTGAGGTTGTGGAAAGGATTAAAAGGGTGTGTAATGCAAGGCTCTTGGAACAAGGCTGTGTGCTACTGTAGTTATGACTATATTCTCTGACATCTTATCCCTAGTACAGAAAGCCCCCATGCACCCCTGCACCATGCAATTTGCTCCCCTTGACACTTTCTCATAAAGCATCTCCTGGTTGACCAAGAGTTACAAGGCTGATGCCAGGGACTCCACAGCGTATTCTCTTTCCCTACCAAGGGCTTGTCACGTGCTTGCTAAAAGAATTGCAAGGGGCACCTGGGTGGCTCAGTGGTTGAGCATCTGCCTTTGGCTCAGGGCATGATCCTGGGGTCCTGGGATCAAGTCCCACATTGGGACCCGTGCGGGGAGCCTGCTTCTCCTTCTGCCTATGTCTCTGCCTCTCTCTGTGTCTGTGTGAATAAATAAATAATAAAATATTTTTAAAAATAAATAAAAGGAATTGCAAGCTTGTATCTACTGGATTTGGCTCTTCCTGTTAGGAGATAAATGGGCTAATTCTAATTCGTCTGTTTGGAAGAGTTCCAAACTGCTTCTCTTCAGAAAGTTGTTTTCAAGGTTGAAGACAAGTTAAACCTTCTTGCTTTGTTAGCTAAGCTTTTCTTTTCTCCCTTAACAAAAAGTTCTTTCCCTGGAGCCCGGGCAGGAGAGGTGCAGCTTTGAGTTGCTGGTGCTTGAGGAGGACCAGGAAATATGGAGTATTTCTGTAAAAGGTTTTGCCAGAGCCTGTAAGAAATTTATCTTCACTGACTGAACATGATAAACGGTCTTTCATTTTGGTACCCAAGTACTAGTCCCTGTTTATTTAGTAAGCACCCTTTTAGACCTAAGTAAGCCCTTTTTACCCAAGATTTTCCTTTAGCCTTCTCTAAAAGCAGAAGGCTCAGGTCATTGAGAGGCTTTTCCAGATAAGAGCTCTTAGCCGGCTCTTTCCCTCCTACTGGAGTATCCCCGTCTTCCACCTTCTTTCCACATTCCCCTTGGATGATGATCCAGAGGTCTCCTTGGGACATGGGGCCTTAATTATCTCTGATGGCCGGATCTGTGGTTAATAGACTAATTCTGGGTGTAAGGCTCTCATAGATCCTCAGACTTGGGGCCATCCCATAATGTCCTATGACTCTTGATACCAACTAATGCTTACAAAATGGTGGCCTCGAGGCCAAATACAGTTATATGTTTTGTTGGGCTTACAGAGTTATTTTTAAAAATTGGATTAATTCCCAACACATTTATTTGCGTACTTATACCCCCAAATCTGGATGCCTGACTTTTTGAACGGAAATGGAAAGTTTAGCAATGCTATGCTCTCTATTCTTCATGTCACCAATTTCTTGGATCAAAGTAGAGGCTGTCCCTTCACCCATGTGAGGGGGGAGGGAGGTGGGACCGCATTGTTGAGTAATCCTACCGCACCTGAATTTGTTCACTTGGACTCTGACAGTCCTTTTCACTTTGTGACCTTTCTCTAATGCGTTTTTTATCCACTTTTAAATTCCTTCCTTTTATGAAGACTTCCTTGACCAGTTCAACCCAGTTTCCCATCTCCATTTGTTCCTTTTAGATCAGTGGTTCTCAAATGGGGCCAGTTTATCCCTTTTCTCCACCCCAGGGCACATTGGGCCAGGGCACATTTGGATGTGTCTGGAAATATTTTTGGTTGTCATATGGGGAGTGGCTATGTGCTTGTGGCATCAGGAAGATGCTTCTACTAAGCATCCTCCAATGCACAGAAGAGCCCCTGCACAACAAAGAATATCTGGCCCAAATGTTTATAGTGCTGAGATTGGTAAACCCTGATCTAGAAACTTAAGGTAAGTGGTGGTTTTATCATTGTGTCTATGGATGACCTGTACACTCTCTGGGAATTAGAAGATTCATTAAAATCTTATACCATTTAGCCATTTTCATGTCATGAATATCAGGCAATTTACCTTCCCTTAGTTCTTTGAGAGAGTTTGAGAGCATTGGATGAAGAATTTTACATTATGAACTTTTTATTGGAGCATAAAAGAGATTCATATTGAGCTTTCAAATATATATTTGAGATACCTGTCAAATTTAGTGTGTATTTGGATTAATTATAATAATTCTTATTTTAAATATTTTATTCTTCACCATAATGAAGCAAAGTACTGATATTAGTTGACTGTTCTGTATACTGATATAATGTAGTTGTTACTATTATGTCATGTATCCCTGAAGACAATCAGTTTTTGAAAGAAGGCAATTGGGGATCCCTGGGTGGCTCAGCAGTTTAGCGCCTGCCTTTGGCCCAGGGCGCAATCCTGGGGTCCCGGGATCGAGTCCCCTGTCGGGCTCCGGGCATGGTGCCTGCTACTCCCTCCTCCTGTGTCTCTGCCTCTCTCTCTTTCTCTCTGTCTATCATGAATAAATAAATAAATCTTAAAAAAAAAAAAAAGTAGGCAATTTAGTCTTTTAATTTGACTTAACTAGGAATTTGAAATATATGTATTTCTTGGAACGCTAGGTGGCCTCACAATCACAAGTGTTTTTACAAGGAACCACATGGCCTTTTTTTTTTTTTATTTGAAATATTTTTAAGCAGTATAAAAGTTGTTATGGACAAATGAAACAAAGAACAACATGAAAATAAAGCAAATAAAACATTTATGTTATACACACACTGTTAAAATCTTCCAACAATAATATACTCTTTGCAAGGAGAAACAAATTTGTGTCCTTTAAAAAAGCCCTACATACTGAAAATGAATGCCCTGCCTTTTTCTCTGATCAGTTCCTAACGGCATATTCTGTGTACCTTTGAGAATCATTTGAGAATTACTCTAAGCTTGTGCTCCAATTCAGGGTTTTGTTAACTGAGACAGGGTTTTGTTCATTTAGGTGGTTAAATACCCTTTACTGCCTCCTTTTTCTGCCTATAGCTTCTGTTGAATTGTTCCTGTTGGGTTAAATTTTAGCAGTGCTTTTTTTTCTCAGTTGTAAAATGTCCAAAATTTGAAAATGAGCCATCATATTAAAGAATGAGTTGTAATTTGTAGTGGACTTTTTCAGGAATAATTTTACAAGATTTTGGGCAAAAGAGATCTGAGTGACTATTTTGGTTTATCAGGACTCTGGAGTTAATACAATTCTATGGGGATGTGGACCTTTGACTTTTATTGATTAGGCTCTTTTACAACTGTATGAGGCAAAATTTGACTTGGAGAAAACCAATAATAATGCACATGACTCTTGTCTGTAGAGATTCAAACACATTTTGACAAGTTGAAATATAAATGATTTCTACCTTGATTTTCTTCCTTAGGGGAAAAAAAAAGATAAACCCAAGCATTGCATTTTATTGGCCAATAGCAGTGCTTCTCCTTTTTTTTCTTTTTTAAGACTTTATTCATGAGAGACACAGAAAGAGGCAGAGACATAGGTAGAGGGAGAAGCAGGGACTCGAATCCCAGGATCCCGGGGATAACGACCTGAGCCAGAGGCAGGCGCTCAACCACCGGGCCACCCAGGCGCCAATAGCAGTGCTTTTTAGCCTTGCATTCTGTTAATATTTGGGCTAGATAATTGCTGTCCTGTGCATTGTAGGTTATTTGGTTGCGTCCCTGGCCTCTATCCACTAGGTGCCAGTAGCAACTTAGTTAAAACTGCATCTGTGTCTGTTTATCTAGTTGGCTATGATTATTTTACTAGTATCAGTCCCAACAGGACCAGAGACTTTAATGGTTTACTGCTACTTGCGTTACCACATTCACTGACTCTAGTACTGATTTCTCCTACATTGACATTGAGATATATCTTCCCTTAGGTTTGAGAAAATGTTGATGCAGGATGGTGAGACTCTGGCTTACGAAGATCTACTATTCAGGGATCTAGGGCATCTCTCCAAGTGCCTATTTCTGCCTCACTTTGCCCCAGAATCTTTACCAAGATAGTGTGACTCATGGGCCATGGCTAGAAATCAAGGCATCTGTAACTCAAGGAAGTTTCTATTGATTTTGTAGGTTTCAGTGTTTCAGAAATTATTCTAGCATTTTAACTTTCTTGAAATAAGGAACTATAAAAACTAAAGTTTCCTACCATTTAACTCATCATAGCTCTCTAACCCTAAAATAAAGGTGGATGAGGGAGGAAGTGTTAATTTTTGTCTCTATGTATGTCTTTTATAGTCTCTTAGCTTCAGGCATGCTTAACACTTGGCTTTTGTTATTTTAACTTTTCATTTCAGAGTTCTTCAGTTAGTTAGCCAAATTAGAAAACCAAGCAGAGAAAAAATTTTAAGGGACCATGGAGATGTAATTCAACTATCTTGATTTTGTTTTTCCTTGGCCAGAGCAGAAACTTTCTGCCTATTACTTTAGTGTTCTGAGCTGTCTAATTCTTGCTGATTGTGGTTTATGTGCATTTTTAAATGTCTCATTGCTATTCTGACCATGTCTCATAAAGAGGCCTAAATGTTAGCTTTTAAAACAAATCTTTCTGATTTCTGAGATCAGTGTAACTGATCTCAATCTATGATCTTTTTTTAGAAAATAAATTTGCATACTTAGATCCACTTAAATTATAGCATAGAAACCTGAACATTTTGGGGCACCTGGGTGGCTCAGTTGATTAAGCGTTTTCCTCTTGGTTTCGGCACAGGTCATGATCCCAGGGCCTTGGGATCTAGCCCCATGCATGGAGTCTGCTGGAAATTCTCCCTCTCCCTCCTCCCCTCCCCTGCTCATAGACACACACTGTCTCTCAAATGAATAATAAATCTTTTAAAAAATGAAAGAAAGAAAGAAAGAAAGAAAGAGAAAGAAAGAAAGAAAGAAAGAAAGAAAGAAAGAAAGAAAGAAAGAAAGAAAGAAAACATGGAACATTTTGTTCTTTACTCTTAACCTATTGACCTGAAATGCTTTCCACCTACACTGCCTTGTAGTACTGGGTTCTCATAGCTTGCTACTGGGTAGACTTACTATTTTTTACTTGTTCCTAGACTCCCTTCTTTGGATCTCATGTGGTCATTATTCTAGAACCCTTATAAGATTTGGTAAATAAATTCACAGTATCAGTATGAAATCTGCTCTATGCCTTAAAATATTTGTGGTTGTTAGTCTTTCCAACTCTATTTTACAACCCCCCAAACCTCAGAGTCATCTGTAGCCCTGGATTTTCTCTGTGCTTCATTATGATACATCTAGAATCCAATCACTTCTTGCCAGCATACCACAGATTCAAGTCCAAGCCACCATCACCTCTGGCCTGGATTTTTGCAATTTGAATAGCTTCTTGCTTGTGTCTGTGATTCTCACCTTTCCCCCATAGTCTGTTCCCAATTCAGCAGCCAGAAGTAATCCTTTAGAAGTGTTAAGTCCTGTCATGTCAGCAACCAGGAATAATCCTTTAGAAATGTTAAGTCCTATCCTGTCAGTCCTGTTTCAAGTCCTTTCTTGGCTTCCCATCACATACACAATAAAAGACAGGCTACCTTAGTGTACCTAATCTGGTTACTGCTTCTCTTGGACCTCTTTTACCCACTTAGGGCCTTTGCACTTGCTGTTTTTTCAGCTAATTGGCTCTCAGAAAGCCACAGAACTGCTCAGAGCCTGTTTCTACATCTTTGGGAAGAGGAAAGCCTCTCCTCCCTTGGTTACCTCATATGATTGAGAATCTCATAAAGGTTTCTCTCACTATTTGAAAGTACAGTGTTCTTATGAAACTGCTCACAAGCCAAAGTGGCACAAAGTGAAGAAGCAGTTACCGTTAATTCATATGGAAAATTTTTTGAGCATTTCCAGACCCAAAAAATAACCTCGCTAAGACTTTTCTGATACCTTAAGACACATTTCGCTAATAGATGCACAGAATAAATCGAGATAAAGCACAGATGCTCACAGACATAGTTCAGAGCTGTAGTGGGTTGATACTGAGATGCTGAGCTCCCTGGGAAGGAGGTGGGTAGTGTCTCTGTAAGGGCTTGCTGCAAAACAAACACTGAATGCTATTTTTGTTTTTTGCCTTTTTCCATAAAAGTGAAAATCCTCTGGATTCTTTTGGGTTAGTGGAAACAGGTACTAACATAGATCTTTCTGAAAAGCAAAGTGGAGAAACCTGAACTTTTAGAAAGCAGGGAATACCTGTATCAAGCTATTATTGCTGTTGGTTCTTATTATTGTCTTACACTGTGCCTAGAGATGCTCCCCCCTTCCCCCCACCCCACTGAATTTTGTTTAGGCCAGGACAGTTAAAGGAGAACCAGCAGGAACCTGTGTCTAGGAGTTTGTGTTAATATAATGGTTGGAGGGAAGGGAGGAGACAGGAAAGATTTAAGTAGCCCAGCACTACATCCAGTCATGCAGGGAAAGCAGGCAAGGTTAGAACTGCTGGGGCATTTCAGTGGTAGGCCAGTGAAAACATGACGGCTCCAGTATTTCTTATTCTCTTGTGTCAAAACAGAGCTATGGGCTCTGTTCAGGTCAAATTTCAGTGAAAGAAAATCCAAGTCTATTCATTCTTTTGAATTTATTATTGTATAAGATAATTGATGCAATCAATTTTTAAATTAAGATGTTGTTTCATGTGGGGTTATACTTTTGATCCTGTGTTAAATTCTTTTGTAAGAAAAATTCTTTCGTGAATTAGAATATAATTTATAAGTTCATATTGACTTTGGAGTGGGATTCATTGATTATCATTCAGCCTTATGTGGCTATCCTGTGATCATCTTACCTGGGAAAGTTGAACAGGTGTGAGCTCTAGTTCTTTCCTGCAGAATTTTTTCACATAGCATCTGGAGAGGAAATGTTGAAAAAGATGAGGATTTGTAGCTTTCCAGAAGCATTGGTTCAGGTTTTCATTTGTTCACTGTATAATTTTGAATGTTGTCAAGTAAAATGTTTTAAACAAACTGTCCCCATACCTCATGGCATGACAGTCAGTGTCATTAGGAGTTAGAAAAGATCCACGTCTACTTGAGTCTTGGGAAATGGGGGAGAAATTTGTAGTACATATTATACCAGTTAATGTCTATTCAGTGAAGGTATTTTGAATTTATTTAATTTTTATTTTTAAAGATTTTGTTTACTTATTCATGAGAGAAAGAGAGAGGCAGAGACCTAGGCAGAGGGAGAAGCAGGCTCCCTGTGGGAAGCCTGATGCAGGACTCGATCCCAGGACCCCAGAATCACGCCCTGAGCCAAAGGCAGCCACTCAACCATGAGCCACCCAGGCGTCCTGGTGTTTTGAATTTAAAAGACAAATACATGTAATCATCCACAAGGCTTATTTCTGCCTGAAACTTTCAATGTTAATTCCAACCTTTCTTTTTCCTCTAGGCAAATAAGGGAGAGACTGAAGAATGAAGTCACTCAGATGAAGGAACAAGTTCCTGGTTTTATACCAGGCCTGGCAATTTTACAGGTATTATGATCACATATTTCCACTAATAGCTTCCTTTCCAAACCTCCCAGTAGCACTTACAACAGTAAGCGCTTCATCTCCCCTTTCTTGTTTTCTTTTGTTTTGTTTTGCTTTATTTTTTGTGAAGCCTCCTCATACCTTTTCAGGGTATGAGGCCACCTGTCTTCAGGCCACCTGTCTTCAGCTCAACTTGGAAATGTTTGTGTATCCTGTCCCTCTGCTATTCTCTGTGGGGCGCCTTTTCCCTAGTCCAGTGTTTCTTTGACCTTTGGTCTTAGGACCGCTTTACACTTGTCAGAATTTAAGACCTTAAAGAGCTTTTGTTTATATGGATTTACCCATTGATATTTACTGCATTAGAAATTAAATTAAGGGGATCCCCGGGTGGCTCAGCGGTTTAGCACCTGCCTTCGGCCCAGAGCATGACCCTGGAGACCTGGGATCGAGTCCCACACCTGGCTCCCTGCATGGAGCCTGCTTCTCCCTCTGCCTGTCTCTCTCTCTCTCTCTCTCTGTCTGTCTCTCATGAATAAATAAATAAAATCTTTAAGAAAAAAAAAGAAATTAAAATAATTTTTAAAATTGTATGCATTTAATAAAGAATGCCAATAGTAAGTTTATTCTGTTAGCACAAGTAACATTCTTATGAAAAAATAACTTTTAAGAAACAAAATATAGTAAGGAGAAACATTATTTTACATTTTTGCAATAACGCTTTACTATTTTGCAAAAACTATTTACTATCTGGCTTAATAGAAGACAGCTGGATTCCCGTCTGCTCTTGCCTTCAGCCTTTTGCGACATGCTGGCTTGAGTGAAATAGATGAAGAAAATCTGGTCTCCTATAAATGTATAGTTGTAAAAGGGAAGAGTTTTTTCAGTCTTCTTCCCAGATAATTGTGGATGTTTTTCTTTGTTACTACAACAAGACTCTATAAAGTTTTACAGCTTAGTTGCAGTGTGAGATCTGAAACTGTATCAGTGAACTTTCATACTTGGTTACATGAAAATGCATTGTAATATGTTGCAGTTTGAATGGATATTTACCCATGCAGGATTTGTTTTGTTCTTCATTTCTCATTTGGAAAATAATGGTTCATTGCATTATGCAGATCTCCAAATGTTAATGCATTTCATTATACAATATAAAGAAAATCACAAGTGTTATATTGCCAACAAATTCATGAGACAAAGTCTTTCATTATTGAGAAGTTTGTCAGGCTCACTGGAGTGGATTTAAAAATTCTGATTTTCACTTGAAAGCTCAGATTTTACCATTGGCAACAAATACTGTTAGCTGTTTTCCTTGAAGTAGCAGGCTCACTTTGTTCAATTTTGAGAAAATATTTGCCAAATATTCAAGCGTGAATAATCATTGTTTGTCAGTTATTTTTTCAAGTAAAGATAGTGTTCCATTTAAAAATGCGGCAGCTCTGCTTGCAAGGCCAAAAAGCACAAGGGCTTTCCCTTATGACAGCCACCTCTATGTGGGATGGAAGTGCTTTACGAATGCTTCCCAGTTCTCAACACAGGATGTTAAAAAACATGTATGCAAGGGCTCAGGATTAATAAAATTAATCGTTTTTACTGCTTCATCAAGAGCACTTAAGTGAAATTGGCATCTGTTTTGTGGAGCATGTGTGGCCATGACTAGTATAGTTTGGTACTACTGCCTTGTTTTGTGCTAAGTCACCAGCAGTCTTACCCAACATTACCTGTGCAGTGTCAATACAGATGTCAGTCCTACAGTTGAAAAAGGCAGATGACATCATGAGTATCATGATAAGGTAGTCTGGTGCTCACAGAGCTTCTGAAAGGGTCTTAAGGTTCCCCCAAGAGTGTGTGAACCTTGCTTTGGGAACCATTGCCCCAAATCTGGCAATTTAATCTGGCTCTCAATACCAGTTCAAGGTCAGTAGCTTCTAATCTGAATTTCTTCTGAATTCTAGATTCTTGGTTTCTTTTTTTTTTTTTTTAATTTTTATTTATTTATGATAGTCACACAGAGAGAGAGAGAGAAAGAGAGAGGCGCAGAGACATAGGCAGAGGGAGAAGCAGGCTCCATGCACCAGGAGCCCGATATGGGACTCGATCACCGGTCTCCAGGATCGCGCCCTGGGCCAAAGGCAGGCGCCAAACCGCTGCACCACCCAGGGATCCCAGATTCTTGGTTTCTAGAACACCTCTCATTTCCCTTCCTCTGCTTAACTGTTCCTCATTTTCCTGATACCTAAACCATTCAAATGCCCCAGGGCCCAGCCCATTAAGATTCTTTTCCACCCGTTCTTTCCTTAAGTGAGCTCTCCTAGTTGTATAGCTGCCTGAGAGAATCTTTCCTGATTTAGTCCCCTCTCCAGGGTTCCTGAGCCCCTGATTCATCCAGTAGGACACCGTCAGTAAATTGGTAGGAGGCATCAATAAATGTCTGTTGTATGGACAAATAGATGCATATTTGAAGGGTTGATCTGGGTGACAGTAGACTGATAACTTTCATTTGAAATGCCCTTCAAGACGCCTGCTTCCTTATTTGACAGTTCTCTCTATATATGTATGTCTCTATGTGTTATCACTTAATCCCTTGCTAAGTTTCTATACTGTGTTCATCAAGAATTTCAAAGTGAATAGTTCTTAAATATTCCCCCCCCCATTGCTGTTCATTATCTAAGAGGCTTTCACTGAGCGGAAAAGCGCAGAAGGCCTATGGTTCCGCCTGGTGTGTTCTCTGCTGTGGTGGTTTTTCCTTTTTTTTGCAAATTAATGAGGTATATATTGTGGGTGTTCACTTGGTACATTTGGGAGACCAGTTATTTCCTGACTTATTCTTGTGAATTACTTGTTGCAGAAAGAGTAAATGTGGTAGGCAAGAACTTTATTTCTGTAAACCTTTCAGAAGGTTCCGGAAGGGATTCAAAAAAATTCTAATATTAGCAATATTGTGATTTTTTTTTTCCTGTTTTTAAGATTGACTTCTAAACCCATATTTTATTTTATTTTTTTTTTTAAGCCCATATTTTAAATTTATTGATCGCAAGTGTTTTCATTGTATAAACACTGTTCTGCAGCTTGTCTCCTGTGCCCTTGCCAATAAAACTGGTAGAATATTTTAATCTTGCACTTTAGCAGCAGAGTCAACATCTTTCCATGATGCAAGGCCTACACGTTGTGTTGTAATCACATCCCTGCTGCCTCAGACCTCTTGTTTTTTTTCCCTCCTGGTGACTGACACCAACTTCCCACACACTCAACCAGAAACCCAAGCTCTTCTCTTTAGGATTTCTCTCCCTCAGTCCCATAAATCCCCTTAGTGAATATCATGTTATTGATTGTGCCTCTCCTAAGCTCTTGGGATCTGTTTCCTCCTTTCGGTTTCTGTTGCTCCCACCCTCTGAGGCCACTACTCAGTCACCTACTTACAGGTTTTAGGCTTCTAATCTGGACACTTCCTGTCTGTTTTTTTAGCTACAACTGTAGAACTGGTCATAATCCATCCAACCACACCCACCCTGTCCTTAATAGAAGGAATGACAGTACTGCTTGTACAGTGTCTGCTATAGTCCAAATGATTTGTATGTATTTCTAGTTGTTCTGAGTTGAGTATTAGTCCTACAAGCTGTCTCCGTATAGCTGTAGTAACCAATGCTCAGAGATCTTGGGTAGCTTGCCCAAAACCAGTCAGGAAGGACCTGGGTCTGGGATGTGAACCCAGATCTGTCTATCTCTAAGACCTATTTACTTTCCCTTTTTGTTTTCTTAATTACTTAGCATTGCATTCAAGGATATTCATGATCTGATTCAGGTATGCACCTCAAAGTTGGAATTCCTTTTTAAATGATGGACTGGTTACTTCCCAACTAACTAAATACTTAAAGGAAATTGAGACTTTTCACTATAAGACTTAAAATTGAGGTTCTATTTCTATCCATTTAGCACATAGAATACTTTCATTATTAGAAATAAAACAACTAACACTTGCTTCTTACCAGGAATTATTCAGAATGCTAGACATATAGTAATTCACTCAGTCCTCACAAAATACATACGGTAAAATAATGAAATCAATAAATTCAACTGGTCTGAATATCTATAGAAGGTTACTAAAGCAGAAAGAAAAATTGATGAGTAAACCAATACTCAAGATATTTTATGGTATAAAACAGGGATCAGTGGGGCACCTGGGTGGCTCAGTCAGTTGGGATCCAACTCTTGGTTTTGGCTCAGGTCATGATCTCAGGCTTCTAAGATTGAGCCCATGTTGGGCTCTGTGCTTGTCAGAGTCAGCTGGAAATTCTCTCCCTCTCTCTATGCCCCTCTTCCCTATCATGCTTTCTCTCTTTCTTAAAATAAAATAAATGAAATCTTAAAACAACAAAAATCCAGGGATCAGTGAACTGTGGTCCATACCCAAATGCTGCCTAGGTTGGAAAGGGTTAAGAATGAAGCCACAGAGTACGTGGCCCCAAAAAGCTAAAATATATACTGTTTGACCCTGTACAGAAATAGTTTGCAGACTCTTGTATTAAAAAAAAAAAAAAAGGAGCCTGGGTGGCTTAGTCAAGTGTCTAACTCTTGATTTTGGTTCAGATCATGACCTTAGGGTTATGGGATGGAGCCCAGCATCACCCTGAGCATGGAGCTGCTTGAGATTTTCTCTCTCCCTCTCGCTATCCCTCCCCCACTATCTTAAAAAAAAAAAAAAAGTCCCTAACTTGTTCATGGATAGGACGTTTTTAGAATAATGTAATTCACCTTTTTCAAGGAAGAAATTAGCATTACTGATAAAATGTTTCAGTGATTTTTCTTGATAAATTGATGGGATTAAGATTTGTTCTCAGAAACCAGCCTTCCACCTACTCACTTCACTGTCAGTCAAGAATCTACTGTTCCTCAGCTAAACATTCTTTCTGCATCTAGTCTCTAGTCTATCAATGATTGTGTAATCATCTTCCTCTGTAAAATGTCCATACTGGGGCGCCTGGGTGGCTCAGTTGGTTAAGCATCTGCCTTTGGCTCAGGTCATGATCTCGGGGTCCTGGGATTGAGCCCCACATCCACATCAGGTTCTCCGCTCAATGGGGAGCCTACTTCTCCCTCTGTCTCTGTGGTCTCTCTGTCTCTCTCTCAAGTAAATAAATTTAAAAAATAAAAGAAATAAGAAAAAATAAAATGTATATACTGAGAGTCTTTGGATTGGTTTTTAAGAGGTCTTTTCCTTTGCATTAGGATTATAATAAAACTTTGATATATGCTTATAACTATTACACTTTCTTTTTGAAATTGGTGGCAGTTTTGGAGTTTATGGTTTTTGGTTTTCTTTTAAGATTTTATTTTTAAGTAATCTCTACACCCAATGTGGGGCTCAAACTTACAACCCCAAGATCACGAGTTGCATACTCCATCAACCAAGCCAGCCAGGTGCCCCTGGTTTTGGAGTTTTAGAAAAATTCTTTCAGAAAAATGCAGATAGAAAACAGTTGCCTGTAAAAGAACCACAACAAAAGACTTAAAACTTCTCTTCTGTAACACTAGATGCTGAAGGTAAGTAGCATCTCTGAAGGAAAATGTCATGACTCCAAGTTCAGCCAAGTGAATCCTGTCAAGTGCAAAAAAAGCAGAAAAATATTTTCAGATGCACGTAGACTCAGAAAAATGCCCGCATACTTTTTCTGGGAAAGTGACTTCAAGTTACATTTCAACTACCTAGGGGAATGTATGAAGATAAACTATAGAACAGAGAAGTTGTGGCTTAAAAAGGACTGGCCGTGAGCAGTCAAGCCATTTAATATCCGCGTTAAATTTTAAAAACATCATAGTTAGAAATAGTAATGAATATGTGAAGAACAATACTGTTGTATTTGGAACCACCTCCTTTCCTACTTAGATCTAAGAATCCCAGAATGTGTTAAATATGATAACCTGAGGGCTGGGTGGTAACAGCAAGGAGCACATATAAGAAATGACCTAGGAAGAAACAAGAGAGGCTCTGAAACTCTAGCAATTCCCCCACAGGAAGCAGCGAAGGCACTGAGATGCAGGTAACCCATAGAAAAGCAAATTCCATCGCAGCCCAGTGACTCAGCGGTTTAGCGCCACCTTCGGCCCAGGGCCTAATCCTGGAGACCTGGGAGTCCCACGTCGGGCTCCCTGCATGGAGCCTGCTTCTCCCTCTGCCTGTGTCTCTGTGTCTCTCATAAATAAAATCTTTAAAAAGAAAAGAAAATTGCTCTCAAAGGATTCATCTGACTCCTGAAATTCAGATGAACCCAAGCAAAACTGAGAGCTATCTGTATGAAGGACAGTTAAACTAAGAGTAAGGCCAGGTTCTGTGACCCTGAGGACAGCTTCCAGTGACAGCATCAGCATGACCAACTCTGCTCCTGAGGCCAACTTCTTTCTCTGTGGTTGTCCCGTTAAAGGAGCCATGCACCTGTTGTCTGTGGTATTAGTGGCCTATTGTCTTTCCCCTCTGCAGTCTTAGGAGAAACTGAACTTAATGTCAATCCCTGGAATGTGGAAAAAATAAATTTGTAGAATAATATTTTACAGATAGGTGGCTATGGTGAAAAATTATATCTATATGTTCATGATTAAAGTAATGGAGGGAACATAGTGAGACCTAGCGTGGTAGTTCAGAGGATTTGCTTCTGCACCATGCTTTCCTCTGCCTGGAGGGCCGCAGACTGCCCCTTGCCTTGCCTTTTGCCTTGCATAGGTGTCTCTGTTTAAGCTAGACTTAGTTCCACCCCAGCTGGTTTCTCTTCTCTGTGGAGTTGGGCGAGAGAACTTTCCACTGCCACTATGGGTTGGAGAGAGGGTACAGAAGATGCCTTTTTGGGTGTTCCGGTCTCCCACAGCTATGGTGTTTTTCTTGCTTGATGACAACTCAGCCCTCCGTGCTCTGTTCTGGTGTGTCAGCTCAAAGGCAAATTCCACATGTTTCATGCAGGCCTGTGGCCCCTTTGCTTAGTTTCCAAGGCAGATACAGATATCCCCTACTTTTTTTTTTTTTCTTGTGGCTTTTTTAGTGGGAATCAGGTCAGCCTTATTTGGGGAGGGATTGGTAATACCCCTGTGTTCATCTCTCCATTCTGCCCCAACATTCTCCTATTCTCCTCTAAAGTTCTCTGCAACAGGAGTCTCATGATTAAACATTCCTTTGATCAAAACTAAAATTTTAGAAGCTTTTCTGTACACTTTGCCTTTCTTGATCGTCTGATTTGCATGTATTTATTATTCTAGGTTGGCGACAGAGATGATTCTAATCTTTATATAAATGTGAAGCTGAAGGCTGCTGAAGAGGTAACTCCTGAAACAGCCATGCCATCATCCCCCACCCCCACCTCCACCCCAGGTCTTGTCGGTTACCCCTTGCCCTTTGTAAAAACTTACATTGCCCACAACAGGCTTGAATTTATCAGTTTTGCAAGTCGGAAATGCAGGACTTAAGCTGTAGTCTCTGGTTTGCACTTGAATGTTTTCTAATTAATGAATGATGTGCTGACTTCCCAAAGAGCAGTAGCAATGGATGTGAAATTGCTTAAGTGCAGTGGTGAACGAGTAAAGGACAAATGGGTCAAAATGAGAGACTCATTTTTCAGAACATAATGAGGGTGAAATGGTGACTAAGGCCACTTCATTTGATTGAGTCATATTGGTTAAAAGAAATGGGCCCATGTCTCATGTTCTCTTGCCTTTTACCTATTTCAAATGTTCATTTTTGCAGATTGGGATCAGAGCCACGCACATTAAGTTACCAAAAACAGCCACAGAATCTGAGGTGAGCCACAGAATCTGATGAACTGATTGTTAAGAGGACAGCTAATGTGCTTTCTTCTCTGGCTTTTGGTTTAGTGGAATTTTAGGGATTGGTACATTCACCATGTGAAAGACCTCTAGGAAATTCTTTCTTCACAAACTCTGCCTCCATAAAAATCTTAGAAAACACCCACAGAATAAATGGTGCTGTCCAGTGGTATGGGCATTTCATACTCAGTGTGTGATTGCTGCCTCACGTGCTTCAAATCCTCTGCAGTGTTCATTAAAAACTGATCCTGGGCCTGTAGCTATTTGCCTTTTTAAAAACCAAATATGTATTCCATTTATATGATGTTCAAGAGTAGGCCAAATGATCAGTGGTTAAAGTCGGGAACTGTAGCCACCTGAAGGAAGAGGGAGTAACTGTGAAGGAGTGGGAGAGGAAAAGAACTTTCTGAGGTTGTAGATAATGTTCTGTGTCTACACTGTCCAATGGGGGGTAGCTACTAGCACCATGTGGCCATTTAATTAAAATGAAATGAAATATAAAATTTAGTTCCTTGGTTGCACTAGCCACATTTCAAGTATTCAGTAGCCACTACTATACGGGAAAGTGCACATTATAGAACATTTCTGTCATCACAGAAATCTTGATTTGGATAAGTAACATAGGTATTACCATTGAAGTTCTTAGCTTTTTGATGAATTTCTTCACAGGCACTGAATATTACATTTGGTGTTAGAGTTGCTCTTGGGTTCAAGAGGAGGTACATTCTAGGAGGACTGCAATTAAATTCCTGGGGGGAAATGGAGCAACTGAAAAGTGTTTCACTGCCTTTTTGGTTTCTGTGTATTATATAAATTGTGTACGGTATTACTTGTAGGTGTTAAAGTATGTTACATCATTGAATGAAGACCTCACTGTCCATGGTTTCATAGTGCAGCTGCCTTTAGATTCAGAGAACCCCATTAACACTGAAGCAGTGATCAATGCTATTGTACCCGAAAAGGATGTGGATGGGTGAGTGGGCCTTGACTCTCTATGTCATATTGCACAATTCCCATTATATTTGTTTTGGGAACAAACCGTATGTGCTTCTAAAGAGTAAAGGCATCTAATTACTTTCATTTCCCCCTTCATTGCTGTCATTGTTTTAGGTTGACTAGCATCAGTGCTGGAAAACTTGCTAGAGGTGATCTGAAAGACTGTTTCATCCCTTGTACACCTAAAGGATGCTTGGAACTAATCAAAGAGACAGGTAAAAATAAAGGAATGAAAACAAAGCACCATTTCTTGGGCCTAGTCTCAACCCACGGAGGCAAGGAGAAGGGTACCCTATTAGCCCTAAATAAATGGACTTTATTGGCACAAGGACCTGTCAGCTGGGGGTTTACCTAACTTCTCAATTTTTTCAACATCTTTATGAACTCAGTACTATTATTCCTCAACAGCTTGAGAAAACAGTCTCAGAATGGTGCATAACTTGTCCAAGAGGTAGCAGAGTCAGGATTTGAACTCAGGGTTATTTGAGTTCAAAGAAATTTATTTTTTATGAAAAAAATAACTTATAGAATAATAAGAATTCAGACAAAGGGAGAAGTCCCAACCCCCAAAATGTCAAGTCTCCATAATAATTTGAAGACTCGACAGATGGCTGGAAACAGATCTCTTGAACAGTTGGCCATCCTACCCCATTACCTAGTCAACATCTTGGTATTTTAACTTCATCATGAACACTTTGCAGAGGTTATTTTTTACAAGGAAATATGTCCTATTTAAAGGAAGTGGATCAGAAGTTTTAAGTGGAAGTGTTGGCCAACGTAAATGGAAGTTTTCTGTGGTTGGAAGAAAAGGTCAAGCTGTAAGCCTTGGGACAGCTATTACTGTTCAGTTCTACAACTAATTTATACTCCACAGCATATTTAGCAAACTGTATTACAACTTGTTAGAAACAAATCCCATGAGCCACAGCAGCTGTTTATTAATAGTGAAACTATTTGTCCTAATGCAGCTTTAAGTCCTTTGCTGAATCCTAAAAAGTATAGAGTAAAGTACCTTTTAAACACTTCACACTTTGAGGGTTTTACTTCTAGTTGTTCATCTTGTTAACATATAGAAGCTTAGCTTTTTTGAGAAAAATTAATGTTATACAAGAAGCACAATTTAAACACAACCCTCCTTGGGGCATCTGGGTAGCTCAGTCGGTTGAGCAGCCAACTCTTGGTTTTGGCTTGAGTCATGATCTCAGGGCCATGGGATCAAAGCCCTCTGTCAGGCCCCATGCTCAGCGTAGAGTCTGCTTGGGATGTTCTCCTTCTGCCTCTCCCCCTGCTCGTGTACTCTCTTTCACTCTCTCCCTAACATGAATATATAAATCTTTGAAAAAATAAAAATAAACACAACCCGCCTTAAGCAAGAGTTCACTTCAGCTGGGCTGGGTAGATTGGCTCAGGTGGAGTCTTCAGGATCTTATCCCTGCTCTCCTCTGTGTGGTAGCTTCTTCTTGGGCTCTACGTGGTGGCCCAGAGCAGCTCCAGCCTTGTGCCTGACAGATCTCATTGGTCAGGGGCAGAAATGAACACCCAAACCGTCTCTATTGAATAGAGTCTGTCTGTCCTGAAAAGGACATTGGGATAGTGCCAGAAGAATGGATGCTGAGTAAACAAAAAGAAAGTTTTCTGCTACATTTAGAGTTCTTTATCACTTCCCTGCAACAACCCTATGGCTCAGGCCCTATGCCAAAAGAGAAATGTGGATGAGGAACTACATAAATAAACTTACCAGAGTTAGAAAGGCTTACTGATAATCATCTAATTCCCTTTGCTTCCCTCCAGCCCATCACATGTACCCTATTTGTTATAACTATTTTTCCCATGTAAGCAAATCTACTGTCTTCTTCCATATGGCTGTTTAGCTGTATGTCAGGACTTCTTTTTTCTTTGAGTGTAGGTTTTCTTCCCACTCTCCTATGACTCAATGAATGGATCTTGGCTTTGGCTGCTCCCAAAAACCCACTGCAAGAAGGACACAGTACACAGTACAACCCATTGCAAGTTCCCACAGTACAACTCTAGGATTTCAGCTCAACTTGCAGCTGAAATCCTAGAGTTGAGAATATTATTGCCAAGGAAGGGATCTTTTGAGGAAGATTTCCATGCTAGGAACCTGTTTTTGTGCACTTGTTCTGAATTTTCCCATTTCGGTGGCATGTGAAGAGGGCAGCTTCTCCTAATACTCTCACTCATGCCAGCTGTTCTTTCAGGGGTACAGATCGCTGGAAGGCACGCTGTAGTAGTTGGGCGCAGTAAGATAGTTGGTGCCCCGATGCATGACCTGCTTCTGTGGAACCATGCCACAGTGACCACCTGCCACTCCAAGACTGCCAATCTAAGCGAGGAGGTAAGGGATCCAGAGTGCAGTGGAAGAGTTTGAGCGTGTGTGTGTGTATGTGTGTGTTCTCACATAGTGGGAACACCTAACATTTAAGTGCCAGAAACCGCCATGTACTTTACCTCATTCAATATTTCATTGAACCCTTATTGCAATTCTCTTCATTCTTGTTTCATTTTACATGATAAAGACACAAATTCCAATTAAAAACTTGTGCAAGTTATGTAGCTTTTGTTCTGATCGTATTCTTTCTGTACTGGTCTGCCTCATGGTGGATAGGGATTAGCAACATAGAAACAAGGATGGACCCCAGCAGCCAGATTGTGTAACTCAGTGGTGGCCTCAGAGATAGAGGTGCTCCGGAGGGGCATGTGGACCATGGTCCCATGACATCTGTCGCATCTTTTTCTTGACCCTGTATTAGATTCCTGAGTCCAAGAAATCTCACATGTACCTATCCCTATTGGTAGTACACCGTCTCTCTTAATCCTCCTCAAGAAGTGTTCTATGAAAGGTGCTGCTCCCCATACTCCATTGGAGAAGGAATAATCTCCCAATATCATGTAATTTAGAGCCAGGCCTGAAGCTCCAAGCCCATGCTCCTCCCTGCTCAGCATGTTATCATCACGTTCCCCATTTAGGAAGATGTCTAGTAATAGGGAGCATTTTGGCATGTGTAGGAACGAGCACAGCATACAAAGAGCTGTCAGAGTTGGTGTGTGGCCTGCATGAAATAGTTGATGTCAATGAACAGTTTCATAAAAAGCTTAGTCTGTTCCACTTCTATACATACATATATATGTATATATAATATATAATATAATTAAAGTAATATTTATAATAGTATAAAAACATATATATGTGTTTAATGTTTAATGTTTCCTGTGTAATTTCTGAGGTCAAAACCCTCTTTCTTTCCCTAGGTAAATAAAGGTGACATCCTGGTGGTTGCAACTGGTCAGCCAGAAATGGTAAAAGGGGAGTGGATCAAACCTGGGGCAATAGTCATCGACTGCGGGATCAATTATATTCCAGGTGAGTGCTGCTGGAGAATGAAGGTAGTTTCTGATAGTGGGGTGGGCAGAGAAGGGTGTCATTCAATGACATGAGAACTCCTTGTCCCATTTCAGGCTTGAAGAGCTAAGATTCAGAGCAAGTGTCCTGCCTATGGTGCATGTAGTTGGTAGGTGGCATCATGGCCAGCAGGAGAGCAGAGCCTGTGATTTTAGCCACTGTGCTGTGCATTTCCTGGAATGACTTTGTCCAAGGAGAGGGTGAGAGGGGGATCTCATTCTACCTTCACGTATAGATCATCCTTTATTTTTAACAAAGGATGGATGGATTTAAAATACAGTGTGATCTTGACAGAGTACTGTGTAATTCCAGGAGAGGGGCTCACTTTGCCAAGAGTCTTATAGGAAGGCTTTTCAAAGAAGACATTTGACCTAGCCTCTTCTAGGCAGTGAGGATAAAGCCAGCCCCTTGTCATTGCCTCCCAATTATTTCCTGTATCGGATCCATTTCTGTTTTTAATTTTTTTTTTTTTTTAATTTGAGAGAAAAACAGCAACAGAGATACATATAGAGAGAGAGCATGAGCAGGGAGGAGAGGGAGAAAGCAGGTCCCTGTGTGGCAGGGAGCCTGATTCAGGGCTTAATCCCAGGACTCTGGGACCATGACCTGAGCCAAAGGCAGACACTTATGACTGAGCCACCCAGGTGCCCCTGGATCCGTTTTTAAGTCTCAGAAAGCTTTTCCTTTCTTCTGTTTTCGGTGTCACCTATGAGTGCTACCGTCTCAGGTAGGATGCACTGCTGCTAATTGCTTACTAGTCTCCAACCACCAGCTGACTCCTACTCACATCCATCTGCATGTTCTTGCCGCATTCGTGGGTCTTGGTGTGGAGCGTCTTCCTCCCACATTACTTGTCCAACTGCTGAGCCCCACACTAGTTTCAGCCGCCTTTGTGGCCTTTTTTCTCATGCCATGTTGTGAATACCCATCTTAAATGGTTGGAAAGTAGACCTCGTGCCCTTCTCTGCTCATGCCTTATTTGTCCTTGGCAGCTTCTACACCCAAATCCTCAGGGCAGTAGGTTGTTCTTTCATTGTGAAGTGTTTAGCATAAAATTTCACAGCATGATACAGTGAATACTTGTATACATGCCTTGTATATTCAAGAAAATAACAATCTTTATTCAGACAACCGTTTCTGTGCATTAAGCACTGCTGCAGGCCTTGGGCTACATGATCAGATAAAGCTCAACTTTGATCTTCAGTTTTAGCCACTTCTCCACCTTCTCTCTTCCTGGAATGCTCATTCTTCTTTCTAAACCTTGTCTGATTTCCCTTCAATATGGGATAATCTCTCTTTTTGAAAATCCTCTCCCACTTTCCCCTCCTGGAGACATGGGTATCCCTTTTATTGTACACGGTGTTCTGTGCTGTCCGCCACCTTGGGGTGGTGGTTTCTGCATTGCAATGTCAGGCTTTCTACCTTCTAACTGCTGGCACTCACACCTGTTGAATTGCCAAAGGAGTTAGAGCAAGAAGATTGTTTTTTCTCCCTTCCCATCTCAAATAAGGAACATAGACACTAAGCTGCCAGGGACATTAGTCACTGTCAAGCCTTCACCAGTTTTAACCTCCCTCCCACTCTCCCTACCATGCTTTTAAGACAGTAGCTCATAATTGATCACTCATTTTCTTGTAGTGTAATTATCTAATGGGTGATAAAGAAATTGCTCTCCTACAACTCCTCACTTTGAGTACTTGTGATATGACATTCAGGCTCATTCTGTTTAAAACCTTGCATCTTCTGTATCATATTTCTGCTTTTGGCTTTTTTTTTTTTGAGAGAGAGAGAGATGGAAGCCTGGGTGGGAATCTTTGAGTCTTCAGGTACGTTTATTTTTTGTTTTTTTATTTTTAAAGATTTTATTTATTCATGAGAGACACAGAGAGAGAGAGAGGCAGAGACACAGGCAGAGGGAGAAGCAGGCTCCATTCAGGGAGTCCGACATGGGACGCGATCCTGGGTCTCCAGGATCAGCCCCTGGGCCGAAGGCGGTGCTGACCTGCTGAGCCACCAGGGCTGCCCTACGGATAAGTTTAAAATGTTCACTTAAACAGGAAACTCATCATCCTGTTCACATTTATTCTTCACATAGATGGTGAAATACGAATAAGACCAATATCTGGTCAGCTGTATTTTTATTGATCTGAGATATATAGGAAAATAAGTTTTGATAAGGCTGGATTTTATCATTTCCTTCTCACATTATCTTTAGTAAGCCAAATAGGAAGAACATGTTCATGTGTCTCTAGTTAGTACTTTCTGCTCTGTAGTTGAATCTTAAAAGTATTCCTTTTTTTTCCTTTGGGGAAAAAAAAAAGTACATACCTTAATTCATTCTTAATTTGGCAAATGACTTAGGATGGTATCCCTGAGTGGACCATGCAGATGATTTAAATCATCAAAATATGAGTCAAGATGTGGTCCAGTTATGGAACATGATGCCTTGAAAATGAACATTTGCAAAGAATAGTCTTTAGTTCCTCCAGTCCACTCACTGGTCCTTAACTCAGTGATTGGATTTTATACTTATAATTCCCAGTGAAAGAGAAATTCTAGGGCTGGGATAGATAACCAAAATGTTTATTGGTTATCTATTGAAGTGTATCTAACCCATACACTTCGATTGAGTGGTTGCTTTTTCTATCAACCACATCGTATGTTCCATGAAACACTGGACCTGTACCAGGGGGCACTCAAGTCAACCATGGATAAGTGTTTGCTTAAGGAGCAAAACTGAGCTCATGTTGTATGGCAGTTAGTTGTGCAGTAACTGCTATGTCTCCCTGTTTGTGGAGAAACTAAAATCACCACCATGAATAACTAGAAGGAGGTGTACAGGGTATTTTAAGCTAATGTCAGCATTAGACTGTTGAGACCTGTACAAAGTGCAAACCCTTAACCATGGCTACTTGGTGTTCTGAGAGTAAATGTTCTGCTATAGCTTGCTGCTTTATAATCTAGAAACCTGACAGTATCCCAGGGAGTTGTATTCATCAGCTCCTTATAGTACATATAGAAAATCTCTTCTGTATCTAGGATGGGATGAGAAACTTTTATGTTTAGAGAATGATTTTTCAATTTCACAGATGTGCACAATTTCTCACTTGATTCTCAGCAAACTTGTGAAATAGGTAGTGTCAATCCTTCGTGTCCTCTTTGGACTTCTGATCAGTAAGGAGCCCACAGAGGCTAGGGATTGGCAGTAAGTAGAAGAGCTGATCCTAGAACTTGGGGCTCTCAAGTCTGATTCTGGCTACGCCCTAAAGTTTGCTCTCTTGGTTGTAATCTAATTAGAGGGAAGTGGTGGAATGGCTACAATCCTGCCTTGGGAGCCTTAGAGCTGCAAGGTCTGGCTCTGTCCCCCAGCCCCTCCCGGAAGTGCACTGAAGCCAAGTGTAGGATGTACTTTGTGTGAGTGAGCAGTGATGCATCACTGGGTTTTGTTCTCTTGAATAGCTATTCTTCGCTGGTAAGATTTGTAGTTGTTCTTGTATCCTTTTAAGGGAAGTGTAATTATATTCTTTGCCTTTTGCATACATTTAAGTAGCTGCTTGTCTTTGGAATTGGATGTTGAATTGTTCCTCCAGCGCGCACGCATGGAGCTTACAAAATGCTGACAGTTGCTGTAGAAACGGTATCTGGCAGCTGTGACATAGTTGGAGCTTTGTGCGCCCAAAAAATTCCTTTGTAGGCCTTGGCTAATTAACATTTTAAAAGGCGCTCATTATATGCTGGGTAGTTGGTTTTAAGAATAAAAAACACTTGATATTTTATTTGCCACCTGACTGCAAGAGGATTCTCCCGATTCTGAAAAACAACTTAAGCATCTTGGGAATTTCTGCAGGTAAAATAAGTTTCTACCTAGAAAATAAAAAACTCCTGTCATCTTATAGCTTTGGCGTAAAATAGGTGCTTGAGCCTTATGGGACTGCACACCCTGAATTCTACTTAGGTTTTGGTACAAGCTATGATAATTGCCCACTTAACTTGGAAATAAACACCAGAATTGGGGATCCCTGGGTGGTTCAGCAGTTAAGCGTCTGCCTTCAGCCCGGGGTGAGATCCTGGAGACCTGGGATCGAGTCCCACACTGGGCTCCCTGCATGGAGCCTGCTTCTCCCTCTGCCAGTGTCTCTGCCTCTCTCTCTGTGTCTCTCATGAATAAATAAATAAAAATCTTAAAAAAAAAAAAGGAAAGAAAGAAACACCAGAATTATAATTCTGAAAACTTGCTTTAATTTTTCTCCCCCTTGACCAGATGATACAAAACCAAATGGGAGAAAAGTGGTGGGTGATGTGGCATACAATGAGGCCAAGGAGAGGGCGGGCTTCATCACTCCTGTTCCTGGCGGCGTGGGGCCCATGACGGTGGCAATGCTAATGCAGGTGCGTGTGAATAAAAGTTTCTGTCCTGGAGGTTAACTGGACTCACTGTGGTGATCATTTCACAGTACATACAGATATGGAATTGTGCTGTATACCTGAAACTAACATTGTACGTCAGTTTTACCTCAATTAAAAAAAAAGTTTCTGGGGAAAAAAAAAAGTTTCTGTAATAATTGTAAAAAGCCAACAGAATTCAAGTTACTGCTTTTTCCCCCAAGTAGAAACTTACTCAGAAGTTAAATAAGGATGTGAATCTGTTGAAGGGGGAAAAAAAAAAGGGACTGTTACAAGACATCAAGAATTAGTCATATTAATCGGGGAATGTAGGGATGGCACAATCCGAATTTACTTTGGAGCATGAGAAGCTCAGAAGAAGGGACGTGCAAACACACAACTTTGCTAGGTGCGCTTTGTCTTCTTGCTCTTTGTAATACATCAGCTGCAGTGGGGTGAGGCAGGTGGCCTAGGACACCTTAGCTGTTTCAGATTCTTGCTTAGTATCAAAGCATGATTATAGGTAGGATCATAAAGCTGTTCATTTTATGGTCAAACTGGAGTGACCTGGGACTTGGAATTGAGGTGGAGGTTAAAATAATCACTTCTTCTAAGTTCCATTTGTGACATTGTGTTTAGAGCACAGTGGAGAGTGCGAAGCGTTTCCTGGAGAAATTTAAGCCAGGAAAGTGGATGATTCAATATAACAACCTTAACCTCAAGACTCCTGTTCCAAGGTAAAAATAAAATTTTACTGGTTTTAAACTTTGTGGGTTGTCTATTTTTAGCTGGCGGATACCATGGCAACTACATATATGTGCCCCCCCCACCCTCGCCCCCATCCCCAGAAGCGCCATCAGGGGTCGTGGAGAGTCTTTCCTAGGATGGGGTTAATTAAACTCAGTGAGTAAGGATTGATACATATTTTCTGTATTTTTTTGTATGTTTTTTTAAGTGACATTGATATATCACGGTCTTGTAAGCCAAAGCCCATTGGCAGCCTGGCGCGGGAAATTGGTCTGCTCTCTGAAGAGGTGGAATTATATGGTGATACAAAGGCCAAGGTTCTGCTGTCAGCACTGGAACGCCTGAAGCACCAGCCTGATGGAAAATACGTGGTGGTGACTGGGTAGGGTTGTGACTCTTTTGCTAATCCAACTGCAGCCCTGATTATTATTACCAAAGGTTGCATTTGCTCTCAGCATATATATGCGAAGGTTTCTTTAATTTGGTTTTAGCATTTTCACATGTTTAGTCTCCTTTGATCCTTACAGTAACCCCTGTGAGGTAATTAAGAGTAGATTATAACCCTTTGGGAAGGAGAAAATTGTCAAGGTTATCCATCTTGTAGGTAAAAGAGATGTGCTTTAAAAGCTGGCCTTTTCATTTTAACCCCAAATTTATGAATTCAGTAGACATTTTGAGTATTCATTTTTATTGTTTGGCTGAGCTACAAAAGCTAGTTTTTGAGATTAAATTGAGATATTAAAGTGATAGCAGTGTCTCTACAAGATAAAGTGTATTTTCTCCTAGCAGTGAGAAGAGCCCAAGTACAGCAGTCTTTTTAAATGTACCGTTTTTCAGAAACTTCAACTAAGACTCTTGAAAAGACTCTTCAAATCTTTGCTCTTTATACTGTTCAGAGTAAGAGTCATCCTCTAGGATCTGTTAGGTCTGATTTGTGATTCACATAACTTTAATTTGTATAGACTTAATTTTCCCTTTTTTGCTTTCACCTTGAAGAATCACCCCAACGCCCCTGGGAGAAGGGAAAAGCACAACCACCATTGGGCTGGTGCAGGCCCTTGGCGCCCATCTTCATCAGAACGTCTTTGCATGTGTACGACAGCCTTCTCAGGGCCCGACCTTTGGAATAAAAGGTATTAATAGGACCAGACTTTGGGTGGTCAAAAGGCACTGCTTCTGCATCAGTCCTCCCTGGCCCACTTTGCCTATGAGTGCTTATGGGGCCTTCACCTCATTTAGGCGCCAAGAATGTCCTCCTGGCCGGCCCCTCCACCCCCCATCACTGTGCTTTTGGTGAAGGCTTTTCTCAGATTATCCCTGCTCTTGCTGTCAGTATTTGACACAACATAGGGCTTCCCTGGGATGGGTAATATGTGGCTAGGGATACTTTATGTGACTAATGGTCAACTGTCACAGTAACAATAAAGGTGATCATAGCTACTAATCATCACACTGACTTTCTAGAAACAAAGACAAGCCCTACAGTTTTTTACCCTGTTGAGAATAAGAAAAGCCTACCCTTACCGAGTATATGCTTTGTGCCATGTTTATGCATTTTATATTATTTTTAATATTAAATAGTTACTGTTATCACTGTTTTCCCAGTAACAGCAACTGGGACTTATGAGATAACTTAGTTAAAGGCACTTTTACTAAGTAGCAGAGGTGGGCACCATGTCCATTTCAAGAGCTTTAACAGCACTGTCAGCACAGTGTTTCTTCTGATTGCATGAAGACACGCCATCACTAATCATTCTTCACTTTTAGTTTTTCATAGCTGTAGTACTGTCAGTATGCTCTTTTAATTAAAATTATTTTTTAAGTTCTTAGAGATAGCTCTCTCATTTGCTTGGTGAGAGTATCACATGTTCTGTTTGTTGTAGTGATTACTGCGCAGGGTACACCTTTCTCCTTCTGCGTATATTAATATCTTTTATAAATGTACTGACTTAGTTCTCCTTTTGAGCTTATAACAGTCCTCTTTCAGCTTCAGAATGAACCGTTCTCTTGTTCTGCTTATTGAACCCAGTATTCTGCTCATGTTTGTTGCCTGGTCTCTGCCTCACAAAAAAACGCACAAAATCTGAGCCTCAAATTGACATTCATCTCACTGATAACCCCATAACCAGAACATTTTTATCTGGTCTTTTGTTAATAATCCAAATGGTCCAGCAAAAGCTAACAGCTAAGCTGCTTTCTAACATATGTCTCCTAATTAGGAAGAATTGCAGTCTCTGTGTTTGTGTTTGGCATGTGTATTTTAAACATTGCTTTTTTAAAATGCCAGAGTAGCATTTATGAGAGTAGGAAATTGAACAGGATTGCTTTTATGTAACTGTAGGCTGGGTCTTTGAACCGATGTTAGGAATCATGGGGAACCTGTTTCTAAAGATGAGTGGGTATGTATGTGTTCGTGGTTTTGTCATTTAGACCCAGATTTCAACTAAAGACTATTTCACATGAACAGGATAAAGTGTTTTAGCCTGGTAAAAGAAAATTTAAAAAACACTTGATCAAAGCTATCCAAATGGTTGAAAGAAGTAAGTAGTTAATAAGCATAGCAGTGACAAAAATCAATTTGCTTTTATTTGATTTCCAAGTGGTGGAGAAAGCATACTTAACATGAGTCTCACCCTTGACCTGTCCTGTAGGTGGCGCTGCAGGAGGTGGCTACTCACAGGTCATTCCCATGGAAGAGGTAAAGTGCCTGCAGTTTGGTTTGAATCAGACCCTTTATTATAGCTTTTCCTTCCAGAGATTAACCTTTTCCTGTAGAACTCTTAGTGGATTTGTTTCTCATCAGAAATAACACTTAAGGGGAAAACATCTTAAGATGCAGACTTGTGAGATGGCTTAGTTTTTTGATATGACTAAGACTTCAAGGTCTGAGCTTTTGGTGGGAATAATAATTTTAAGTGAGAGATCAAATGAAGTGTGACAGTGGGAAGAACGAACACAAGGCGAAGTCAGGGTGGTAACTGCAGAAATGGGGACACTGTATAGGCATAGAGTTGCTCTCGTGTACTCCTCCTTGCTCACAATTTAACGGACATGAGCATGTCCTCAGCAGTCCAGAATTGCTGTTGAAGTGGGTGGTGTGTTGTTTGTGGTTCCCGGACATGTCACTTAAGGAAAACACCAATTTCTTTTGAGGAGAGAGTCTCTCTAATTTATGTTTTCAAGAGCTATTTGTCCTTGGTGTTTGTTTGCTAACTGTACTGCTGTCAGTCTTCTGTTAGCTTGAACATAGGGATTGATTTGGTTGCAATATACTGATGGTTGGAAAGATGCAGAGAAGTTGAAAGCCTGATGTGGCCTCTGCTGTGTTATAGTTTAATCTCCACCTCACTGGTGACATCCATGCCATCACTGCAGCGAATAACCTTGTCGCCGCGGCCATCGATGCCCGGATGTTCCACGAACTGACGCAGACAGACAAGGTAGGTTGCTGGGGCCTCATGGACACTTTCGAAAGGATTAAAGCACCCAAATTAATGCTGGTTCCTCGAGTGCTGATGTTGTAGGTAGCGAGGCAGTTCCTCTCATTGAAAAAAAGCCCTTTTGCTCCTTTTCTTTAAGGCTCTCTTTAATCGTTTGGTACCATCAGTAAATGGAGTGAGAAAGTTCTCTGATATCCAAATCCGAAGATTACAGGTAAGATTTTTCCTTCTTCATTTTTGGTATTGTATGAAATTAGGTGATTGATAAAGACACAAGGAAATAATCTCCTTAGAGTAACCTATTTAGGATCAAGTTACATCCTTAACCATAGTCTTTTTTTTTTTTTTAATTTTTTTTTTTAATTTTTTTTTTTAATTTATTTATGATAGTTGCAGAGAGAGAGAGAGAGGCAGAGACACAGGCAGAGGGAGAAGCAGGCTCCATGCACCGGGAGCCCGATGTGGGATTCGATCCCGGGTCTCCAGGATTGCGCCCTGGGCCAAAGGCAGGCGCCAAACCGCTGCGCCACCCAGGGATCCCTTTAACCATAGTCTTAAGGTCATTATATGCATAGCAATGATAGGTGGTAGAGGTTCTCATTCATCTACAAATTATAAGTCCTTAGTCCTGGAATAAGGAGAGTACCCACAACCTGCCTCTCAGTTAGGAAGACGACCGATATGTCCTTTAGAGCATGGGTAGGAGTCAGGGTGCCAGCATGACAGCATAGCAGCTCCTGGAATTTGAATACCTGCTCTTCCCAGCACTGGGATCTTGAGAAAGAGTGGTTACTTCCATATTTTATTTGAATTTACATTACGAATATATAGTCATCAAACAAATATACATTGTACCATATGATCCAGAAATCCTACTCCTAGGTATTTATCCAAGAGAAATGTGAACTTGTGTTCATACAAAAACATGAATGTTTTTAGCAGCTAGTTAATAATCTCTAAAACTTAAAAACAACCCAAATGTCCTTCAGTGGATGAATGGATAAATAAACTGTTGCATTTATACAATAAAAAGGGATGAACTATTGATACGATGATTTGAATGAATCTCAGAGACATTATGTTGAGTGAAAGAAGCCAGTCTCCAAAGGCTGCATACCGTATGCCGCCATATATAGGGCATTCTCAAAAAGGCAAAACTAGAGTGATAGAGAATAGATCAGTGGGTGCCAGAGGTTGTAGATCTGGGGAGAGTGTGACTAGAAAGGGATAGCACAGGAAGAGTTTTTAAAATAAAATTTGAAAAAAAAAATAAATAAAATTTGAAAATAAATAATAATAAATAATAATAAATGAATAAAAAGTAATTTGTTATTTTTACATATGAAAGAAATTATATAGACATATACATTATTTAGCTTTGCGCAGTGGCAGTATTGTAGCCAGTGAGGTTTATACGAGGCGCGATTATTGGTAATTATATAGACATATATTATTTAGACAGCCTGAGACATGTAAGCATTCAATGAATAGCTTGTGCTACTTATTATCAACAATAGTTAAACTTACTTTATTTTTAATTTTTTGCAACTTTAAATTTTGATGCCGTAAGAATAGTACATGAAACTCCCCTTTACTGAGATGCATTGTTTATATTTTGCTCTACTTGCTTTACAGTTATGTTTCATTTATTTATATGCCTTTTTATTCTTGACATGCGAAAAAGTGACTTTTACACAGTATGATTATGTCTTAGCTTATTTTGTTTTCACACCCCCAAAAATGCTGGGCATAAGGTAAGTTAGTTATTATCCTACTTTATAAAAGAGTCATGTTTGGAGAGGCAGCAGAGTGCCATGGAAAGAGCAGGCAACTTCTGATCTTTTATTTTTTTAAGATTTTATTTATTTGAGAGAGAGATATAGTAAGAGAGAGCACAAACAAGCAAGGAGGGGGAGGAGAAGCAGCCTCTCCACCAAGCCGGAAGCCTGACACGGGGCTCTATCTCAGGACACCGGGACCACTACCTGGGCCAAAGGCAGACGCTCAACCAACCGTGCCACCCAGGCGTTCCAGGCAACTTCTGATCTTACCTTTGATGATGGAACTTTCTGTCAGATGTGTACTAAATCTGATTTTAAACCCGTCTGATCTTTTTAAAAGCTTTAGGATTTGAAATCTAGGAACTTGCCTGAGGCCACAGTACCTCACACCAGGTTGGAATTAGAACCTCTCCTGGGTCCCCAAGCATCCCCTGGGTCACGGTGCTCTCCCAGTCTGTCCCCATGGGCTCACTCTGAGTGGGCTGTCAATGGCAGATTCTCAGCCTAGTGACAGAGAGTTTTGCTGACTTCCGTAAACAACGTCATATACTAAGCTTGTGAGACCAATTTGATGAGCCAGTGAGGGCCAACTCTGAAAACATCTGAAATTTTAAGACAAAGCCCTCACGGCATAAAAAGAGAACTGTGGGAAGAAACAGGACTTGCTGGAGCCTACTCAGATCTACCACACTTTAGAAAAAATGGAGAACACATTTTATAGACACTTTCCATTTCAGGATGTGACCTGCATATACACTGTCAACAAATAAAATTTCCAAATTCTGTGAGGAAGAAGAGACAAACCTCTTTTGTGCTTTTTGGAACAGTAAGAAGGCAGTGAAAATGCAGCACTATATAAAAAGCAAGGAAAAGTGATTTGCATTGATTTTTTAGCAATTGGTACTTACTTTTGCCCTGTCTAATATATCATTTGAATTGGGCTTCTCAATTGTCTGATTGAGAAAACTTTGCACTTTGCTTTTCCTTTCAATATGTTTGGACTTGGTCAATTAGGTACAACACTTGCTGGTCATTAGGCTTATTTACGGCTAGGTTTAAGGAAGTGCCTCTGGAGCTCAGTTATAGGGATAAAATGTTAATGTCTCTGTATATGTATAAGTAGAAAATAAAGCTTTAGCCTGAGGGATTATAGTTTTGCCTTCTAAATATAACACAGTTTATATTTCCTAGAGGGCACTCCACCTGGAGATAGAGAATACATTTTTTAAAAATTTATCATGCTTGGGGCACCTGGGTGGCACAGTTGGTTAAGCGTCCCACTCTTGGTTTTGGCTCAGGTAGTGATCTTGGGGTCATGAGATCCAGCCCCACATCAGGTTCTGTGCTCAGTGCAGAGTCTGCTTGGGTTTCTCTCCCTCCTTCTTCCTCTGCCTCTCCCCCTACGTCACTCTCTCCCCGCCCCCTTCCCTCTCCAATAAACAAATAAATCTTTTTTAAAAATTGTCATGCTTTTGTTTTGCCTTATTATATGTTTTAATTTTCCTACCTCTTTAGAGACTGGGTATTGAAAAAACTGACCCTACCACACTGACTGATGACGAGATAAACAGATTTGCAAGATTGGACATTGATCCAGAAACCATAACTTGGCAAAGAGGTACCAGTGCAGTCTACATCCCCCAGTTGCTTCAGTTATACTGCATACCCCTCACTGTCCTTGTGCATTATTAAAGTGTGAGGTCCAGAAGCTTGTGTGTTGGTGTTTTCATGGTTAAGGTGTGACCAAGATGGTGACTTACTTGTTTTTCTAGCCACCTCTGTCAATCTCTCTCCATATGAGTTGTAATCAAACGTCTTTTTGTCAGATTCTTTGGACATTTTGCTGGCTTTTCAGTGTTGATTGGAGTGAGGGTGGTTTCAAGGAGGTTCATGCCTACACCAGAAATAACATTTTGCAAGTTTCATGCAAAAAGTTTTGGTGTCATGAAGTAGAGAAATTACGTTTTATCACTTCTTGAATCATGTTGCTCTTTACCCTCAGAACTCTTGTCTGGCATAAAGTGACTTGCTTTTTCTTGTCACTCTCTAGCTTGCCTGCTCATTTTTACCTCACTTTATTAAACTCTTGTAGAAAGTAGGTAGCCTTCAAGGTTTAAACAGTTGGCAGTTTAGTGAGTGAGTTGCCTGGCTTCACTGCCATATGTTGCTTCTCTAAGTACAGCTGTCATGGCTTAGAATTTTATTTGGTACCAACAGTACATCTATCTATCCTATGTCACTGCTGAGGAGGAATTTTTATCCAGTCATGCAGAATGCAGCTAATGCCAAATTTATTGACTGTTTTTGTGATTTTCATTGCCTCAGTAACTATTGCTAACTAATGGCGTTTTAAAGATGACTCCCTTAATATCTAAAGCCACATTGATATTTCTCTTCCTTTGCTTCAATAGCTTTAGACAGACGGTATATTTTATGAGGAATAAGCTAAAGATCCATTTTGAAAATTTAGTATCTTGTTCACTTTTCCTTTGCTTTATGTCTAATTCATGCTTTCTAGGAAAGTTGAAGTAGACAAGGAAAAAATGGATTATACCTATTGACTAGCTATTTTATATAGAGAAATTAAATACAAAGAACTTGACCTAGTTTTGAAAATAAGAATAGGCTCCAACAGTACATTATATCCTTCATTTATCAAATGGGGGGTGTGTGTGTGTGTGTGTGTGTGTGTGTGTGTGTGTGAGCATGCAGTGCCCACGCACTATACAAGATACTGCTTTTGGGATTTAAGTTATTACAGTCTTTATGGAAAATAATTTCACATATTATCAAGTGCCTTAAAAATGCTCTCCCCTTTGACCCATTTAGAGTGTGAACTGGTGTTTTGTTGTTCATTTTGTGTTTTTTATTGCTTGGCATGTCACACAAAAAACAAAATTGGGAATACACTAAAATGTTAACAGTAGCTGACCTTGAAAAGTGGAATTAAGATTAGTTATTTGGTTGATCTTTACCATGTTTTCCAAGGGCATATAATTGGGTACTCTGCCATCAGAATGGAAATGATTTCTTCTAAGTGTGCCGAAGGAACGTATCTGTTACCTCACATGCTTCCAAAAGCATTTGCCTTGCCCTTCATTGATGGCTCTTTTATATCTCAGGATGGTGTAAGGCCAGTGAGTCATCCCACAGAACAATAACTTTGGCCTTTTAAAAAACTAGCCTGCTTTGTTTTTCTTTTCACATGCAATGGGCTTTAAAATAAACTCCAGATTTCCAGTTAATTTGAATTCTCTAGACAGAATAAAGCCAAGCCACCCCGCATTTCTTAAAAATATCCTTCTTTAGAGGCACCTGGCTGGCTGATGTCAGTAGAGCATATGACTTTTGATCTTGGGCTGTGGGTCATGAGTTTGAGCCCTACATTGGGGGTCGAGATTACTTAAAAATAAAATCTTTTATTTTTTAAGTAAATAAACATAAATAAACTTAATCCTTCTTTAAAAATAATTCCTATTCATTTATGGAATAGAACCGGTATTCTAGCTTCACCATCAGTTTTGAAATCAAACATTAATAGACAGTCATTAAGTTGGACTTGTTGTTTAAGACTTCTGGCTTAACTCTATGGTCCTTTTACTGAAAGTTGTTCTGTGTCTTGTCTTTCTACCATAGTATTGGATACCAACGATAGATTCCTAAGGAAGATCACAATCGGACAGGCTCCAACAGAAAAAGGGCACACACGGACGGTAGCTATTTGTTCCTTTCTAAGCAAATTTCGTTCATGTGAGCCAGATCCTTGCTGCTTCTGTCCTCCTCCGTCCTCTCCCATACGATTGATACTGCCAGGTGTTGTTCTGCTTTCTCCCTTTTAAAATGGAAGTGAGTAGGTGTGTGGCATTGAGCACTCCTGACAGCTTCTGCAATAAATCCCATGTGTCACCTGTGTTTTTCCCCCAGCATTTTTTCCTGGAGGTGGAAAGCCCCCAGTGAATATCCTTGCACATAAATGGATTAAAACCGCCTCTTTTTTTGGTGGCCATTTACAATAGGTCTCTTCAATGTAAGAGCTTCCGTGTTGTTTCCTTGTGTGTTAGGGAAACCATCACTGCATGATCACAAGCTGCCTTCAGTAGAGATTTCTTGGTCCTGCTGGAACATTTATTTTTAAAAGTTGGCAGCTCAAGGTCTTGGAATAATTGATTATAAATTTTTGCTGCTGGAGAATTATTTTCATTAAGTTCTTTGTGTACATTTCTGTCGTTCTATCCTTTTAAGCTATTTGTATAAGCCTCAGATGCAAACAAGGATTGTTTCTGCAATTCACGCTTCTGGTTTAATGCAGTGTTGCCTATTGTGTCTTTTCCTTGCCAACAGGCCCAGTTTGATATCTCTGTGGCCAGTGAAATCATGGCTGTGCTGGCTCTCACCAGTTCACTAGAAGACATGAGAGAGAGACTGAGCAAAATGGTGGTGGCATCCAGCAAGAAAGGGGAGCCTATCAGTACCGAAGATCTGGTGGGTACCTGGGTGCTCAGAGGGTGCTTGTGGGTACACAGGGGCGTGGTGATGCCTGTGCGTCTGTTGTCTTAGGTTATCCCAGCAGTTACTGGTCAATTCTCTCTGATTTTGCTACTTACAAGAGAATTATGAAATTTCTAAAAAGTATCTCATAGTGAGTAATAGGTAGTATGCTCCAGTAATAGGCCACAGGTTTCAGATGGTCTGAGCAACATCTTCAGCCTGTAAGTATTTCTAAAAGTGGGTGTATGACTTCAATTTGTAGAGAATGTCAAATGTCCCAGTGAGGTCCTTGGCAGATAGGTTGGAGTCACATCTTGGCCTCCCCCCATGACAGGCCTCCCTGCACAGAGGCCTTTTATCATGAAGCTTGTTGACTCCATCTCTGCCTAATAACCACACTAGGGACAACTCTTTAGCTGGTTTGTCTGATGGTCCTCCTAGGCTAGGTGTTCACTTCAGAGTTATTTCCATACCATCTATGTGGTAATATGAGGTTTAGAATGAGGTAATATTACAGATTAATTGTAATTAATATTACAATTTTTTGAAAGCCTATTTGTGTTGACATACACCCAAATATTTGGCCTGTGATTAGCAGTCTGTCAGCTGAATTCAGAAAAGGGAGAAAATATGAATTTCCTGTTTTTAGAGTCAATGTATATAAGAAAGGAAATCGTTCTAAATTTTTACACCCAAACCAGTAAGTTAGAAATCACCAAAGTTGAATATAGGTGGGATCCATAGCTTTATCATTCAACTATGGTTGGATGGCTTAAAAGAGGGGCCTGATATTTAAGAGTTTGTATTGAACTCCTAGATACATTTTCAACTTCAGCTTTGGAAAACACACACTGAATTTAGTTTTCAGCCATTTCTGCCCAAACATCAAAGTTAGAAATAATTCAGTTCTGTAAGAGCTAGCATTTCTGCGCTTACAAACTAGTTTAAAATGGATTCCCTCATCAGTCAGCAACAAAGCTTGATTGAGCTGCTTGTTTCCAGAGTTACATGTTTTTCCACAAATTACATGTGAATGTCATTTTCATTCTGTGTGTTCTTCCTACTTAAAATAAGTGACAATCTCGTAGTATATACAGAAAAAATAAGTAAATGGATGGTCTGGTTCTAGTGAAAGTACCGATCGGTGCACAATGGCTACAAAAGGAAGATATAAGAATGTTGAGTTTAGTTCAAAAGGTTGGGGTTTTTTGCTGTTAGGAAACAATGCTTCATGCCTTTGTTTTGTAGGGGGTGAGTGGTGCATTGACAGTGCTTATGAAGGATGCAATCAAGCCTAATCTCATGCAGACATTAGAGGTGAGCAGAGTGACTCCTGCCTTCCTGAATCAGTCTTCTGTGTCAGACCACAGTGGTTATAAAGCACATTTCTCTGGGGGAGTCAAAGAGTTCTCTACTCCCTCCTCTCTTTCTTCCCATTCTTTCTCACTGTTGTGATTGGGATGTTGCCAAAATATAAAAGAGGTGGCTTTGTATTTTTCCTTCTGAAAAATCTTTTTCTTTTGGATTCCAACTAACATTCATACTCTTGACCACATGATCCCATTTGGAAGCAGGATTGCTTGGGATCCCTGGGTGGCTCAGCAGTTTAGCACCTGCCTTTGGCCCAGGGTGTGATCCTGGAGTCCCTTGCCTGTGTCTCTGCCTCTCTCTCTCTATCTCTCTATCTCTCATGAATAAATAAAATCTTCAAAAAAAAAAAAAAAGGAAGCAGGATTGGCAGCTTTTCTCATGACGTCTTGATTTCCATAGGGCACTCCAGTTTTCGTTCATGCTGGACCATTTGCCAACATCGCACATGGGAATTCCTCTATCATTGCAGACCGGATTGCACTCAAGCTTGTTGGCCCTGAAGGGTTCGTGGGTGAGTATTTTTGCAAAATCTGTGAATAAACTGTGTTTTCCTTTTAACATCAAGGGAGTTGGGATGGCCTTTTTACCATTGCTTTTCTCCTTACTTACAGTGACTGAAGCAGGATTTGGAGCAGACATTGGAATGGAAAAGTTTTTTAACATCAAATGCCGGTATTCTGGTCTCCGCCCTCATGTAGTGGTGCTTGTTGCCACTGTCAGGGCTCTTAAAATGCACGGAGGCGGCCCCATGGTGAGGATCAACAGTTTGAAGAATCTGATTCTCAGGAATGGTCTGAAGGCTAAAAGGAACTTGGGATGCCTTGTGCCTATTTCTTCTTTAACCTGTTCTTACCCACATGATTAATAGGGTGCCAAAAGCAAGAGATGTTTAGATAGCTCTTGTGGTGGCCACCTTACCACTCATGGAAATTGGCTTCATGGCCAGTGTTTCTGAGGGAACCATCTGATAATATCTAAACCAAGGATGGGTGATTGGCTATACCCACCAAAAACTCCTTTATGTTCAGACTGTTCTTTCTCAAGAAGTCCCGTTTTCCCTCTAAATAGTGACACTGGCAGCCCATCAACCAAGCCATTTCTGAGACAGAGGGTCAGCCCCTTCCTGAAAGGCACATGTTGGAGAGACTAGCCTGGCCTGGGAGGGAGAAGGAAGGTAGAGATGCCCAGGACTGCCTCCGGGTAATAGAAACTAGGTCATGACTCTTTTATCTTCAACTTCAACCTGAATTTTCTGTTTTCCTGAATTCCTACTAGTTAGAAATTGCACTTTTTATCCTATTAGTTTAATTCCTTTCCAGCACCTGCACATGAAGACATGGTGATAGTTTTCAGAAATTTCTTGAAGAAGTATTAAATTCCAAGCCTTATTAAATTCCAAAAGCCAGGGCAGCCTGGGTGGCTCAGCGGTTTAGTGCCGCCTTCAGCCCAGGGTGTGATCCTGGAGTCCCAGGATCAAGTCCCACATCGGGCTTCCTGCTTCTCCCTCTGCCTGTGTCTCTGCCTCTCTCTCTGTGTATGTGTCTCTCATGAATAAATAAAATCTTAAAAAGAAAAAAAAAATTCCAGAGGCCAGTCGTGCAACTTGAGAAATAAGACCTCCTCCACTTAAAATCAGTGTTTCGTAATGTAGTGATCAGAGATTTTCATAACAATAGTTCTCAAGCATTTTAGTCTCAGAACTTCTTTATACTCTTAAAATTATTGAGGACCTGAAAGAACCTTTGTCTGGATAGGTTATAGCTATGATATTTACTCTATTAAGAATTGCCAGAGTTTGTTAATTGACATTAACAAAAATTGTATATATTTTTTAAGATTTTAAAAAAATTATTTATTTATTTATTCATGAGAGACACAGAGGCAGAGACACAGGCAGAGAAAGAAGTAGGCTCCATGCAGGGAGCCCAATGTGGGACTCAGTCCCAGAACCCCAGGATCACGCCCTGGGCCAAAGGCAGGTGCTCAATGGCTGAGCCACCCAGGCATCCCAAGATTTTTTTATTTGAGAGAGTGAGAGCACAAACCGGGCAGGGACAGAGGGAGAGGGACAAGCTGACTCCCCATTAAGCATGGAGCCAGACACGGGGCTCAAATCTCAGGACCCCAAGATCATGAGCTGAGCCCAATTCAGACACTCAACTGACTAAGCCACCCAGATGCCACCAAAATTATGTATGTGTGTTTTGTATGAAAAGTTGTTATATTTTCCCAAACAAAATGTAAGCATTGTATATTGTTCCCACCTCTTCAGTATCTGGCCTAGTGGAAGACCACTGGACTCTCATCTTCAGCATGTGATCACATGTCACATATTCTTTCGAAAGTCCATTGTACCCTCAATGAGAATGAGAGTGGAAAGAACCATGATATCTTAGAATTATTATGGAAATAATCTTAACCTTATGGACTCCATGAAAGGATTAAATCCCCAGATCACTCTGTGGGAACCACTGCCATAACACAACTCCAGCACATGTCTCTACTCTCAGTTGTCCCCAAGGCACCCAAAGCTAGGCACCTAGCTTAGGAGAGCAGGATCGACTCCCTTTTTCTTCCCAGTTATAACCAACATGTTTTCCTCTTATACCTCTTACACCATTGCACCTTGTTTCCTCCTGATCTCAAGGTCTGGAAAATAATGCCAGACACTTAACCTGGGCAGTACTGAGAGGTTAGCATCACATATAAAGCTATGTCAGGGAGCCAGACCTGCTGCTCTCACTCCCTCTTGTAGCTACATGTAGGACTAGAATATGGCGGCTCAGCTCCCTGCTTCCTGCCCTGCCTGTCGGTAGCCCCTTTTGGAGTCGGAGTACCATAATCTCCACAGAATGGGAACAGACCAAGCTGAGAAATTGAAAACTTCTAAGGCACTGTACACTGCTCACAGTGGAGTCCTTGGAATTGGCACCAGGCACCTCCATAACAGTGAACTCGCTGCTTAAGTGTTCTGACACCTTAAATATACTTTGGTGGAGGGAGAAAATCCTGTGTTGTATCCCTCTTGTTTGCATTGCTCATGCTCCCTACTTCAGCTCCACAAAGACATGGGTTGACTCTACAGACCAGCTCAGGAACCCATCACAGGGCTCGTCACAGACACATCCCTTGTCCTACTGCCTTCACATCTGTTCTTGCCTCCTTCACTCAGACCACAGAGGTCTCTCACTCTGCTCACAGCAGTCATTTTTTTGTTGTGTGCGGTAGCGTTGGTCAAAGACCCTAAATCCTTTGGGCAGGAAACAACCCTATTCTGTGATAAACCACCCCTCCCCAGCTAGGATGCAGCTTTTACACTTGGTAAGGCATCATTTTAAGCTAAAACTGCATTGTAAATAGAAAATGCCTCTGACTTTGCTTCCTTTCCTTCCAGGTTACTGCTGGACTGCCTCTTCCCGAGGCTTACATAGTGGAGGTAACTTCATTCATTTCTAATCACTTGTCCTAGAGAGCACCACACCCTGAATCAGTGTTTCTCAACCCAGTCTGTTTGGAAATGAGTGGGCATATGGCTGCTAGGGGCAAGGGTGCTAAAAGGCCTGCAGTGTGTGCTAAAGAATTGCAGTGAATAAAGTTGGGAAGATATGCTCCATTGAACAGCTGCCCCATGGAGGCTACCGGTGAAGCCACTGCTCTAGATCAGTAGTTGGTTCTTAAGCAGGACCAGTTTTGCTCCCAAGAGACATTTGGCCCTGTCTAGAGACATTTTTGATTACTTTGACTTCAGGTAGGGAAGACTGCTGGCTCTGAGTAAAGGCCAGGCATGCTGCTACACACCCTACAACCCACAAGATGGCCCCCAGGACAAAGAACCATTTGGCCCCAACTGTCAGGAGTGCTGAGGTTAAGAAACCCTGCCCTAGACTAATGACTGTTCATTTCACTGTGTTCCTCGAATTGGCTGCTTAATTACCAAATTCCACCTGAGTGAAGCAAGTAGGGACTTTTTTTGAAACGTCTTTCTTCTGTAGATTTAAATCCACAATAAAAGGCCAATATATGGTCAGGATCCTAGTTATTTTGCTAGGTGAAGTTTCTCTAAGCTGATTTGGTATAGAGCAATCAGGGAGGAGCTCACAGAACTGTGAGCTGGAATCTTTTCATATTTATATCACTTGCTCTCAAACATCTATAGAGCCTGTTTGGTTGGTTATGTGAGAGACACTCTTGCATGAAATGGCAAGGTCAGCTGCCGCCACCGTTAATTCAATTTTTCTGCCTTTTTGGGAGACTTAAATTGTCAAGCAATACAGTACCACTGTTCAAGCCTAAATGAAATATTTCAGAAGCAGCTAGAAAGGAATTGTTGGTGCCTTGAGTCTGCCTGTCTTCTGAGTTATGATTTGCCTTTTATGGTCATTTGTCTGATTCACGCGTGGGAGGGGAATTCACAGTTCTGGCCTTCCTGCCACCCCACAGCCTTTCCTGTGTCTAATTAGAGTGACTGCCCCTAACTGGCCCAGCTGGTGTCTTCATTTAAGAAATTCTACTTTTTAGAAACTGTTCTCAATCAGCCTTACATATTAATTGGTTTTCATGTGACTAGGGGTAAAAGCAGGGCTCTTTAGAATATCAAATCCTAATTTTAGTTTTCAGCTACTAAAGGGAAAAAAGCCTAAGTCATGTTTATAATCTCAGTTGTTTTCTACCTTTATCTTACCCCCTTTTTCTGCTGTTTTATTGAATCCACAAACCAGTCTGCTGGGGTTTGCTCATGATCCAGGGTATTTATTTTCACATAAGACTATTATGTTTTTATCTTAAAAATACTTAATGTATTTTAAGCTTGTAATAGTAACATCCTTTTTGTAAAAAAAAAAAAAAATTAAACAACGTAAGGATATAATACATGATTTGAGCCCCCTGAATAGGTTGGTACATATTTTTCAACATTTAAAAAATTTCATGAATATATACTTTTTTTTTTTTGTATTTGCCCAAAAATGGAGTTAATTAAGCTGTCGATAGTTTTGCAACTTTGGTACACTTTAGTACATCTTTGATAGGTTCCATGTTAATACAGATTACTTCACTTTTTGTAACATCTGCATGATACATGTTTATTGAGTGTATATATGTCATAATTCACTGGCCCAATCCCCACTGAAGGAGGTTTGTGTTTGCAGTTTTCCAATGCTGCAAGCAATGCTGCCATTAACATTTAACATATTTAAAGGTACGTTTCCTTGATTACTTTCCTTTAAATGTCATAGTATTTGGTTCTTAAAGATGGTGTTTATCTTTTTTTTTTGTTCCTACTGAAGGTTCACGGTCAAGTTCATTAGAACCTTTGAAAGCATCACTGATCACTTCATGTTTTCCCCCAGCACTTATGGCAGCTGTATAATGAACACCAGGCACTCTGCTAGGGGCTGTCTTCTGATGGAAGGGTCTGTGCAACTCTGAGTAGAGTCAATTTATACCATATGGGTACATAAAAGCTATAAACACAAGGTTGTAAATATAATTTACTTAAGAAACTAATTCCCTACAGACAGCAAATATGCTATTAAGATGTGGTTCGATGACAGCAGCTATACCAGCTCTCAGGCTTTCAAGACAGCCAGGAAACAAGCATAGTTCCACTCCAGTGTTGCAGGCTGGCACAGTTTATGGCCCCATAGCGCCCCCTCACTGTGGTGTGAGAAATGCATCAGCAGACCTGCTGTGGGCTGTTGGCTTTCTCTGACAGTGAGTGGCTACTTGCTCAAGGAGGCAGGTTCCCTTGTAAGAAGAACCTGCCACTGACCTTGTGGAACTTTCCCTCTTGTTTTTACAGAACCTGGAGCTGGTTGAAAAAGGCTTCAGTAACTTAAAGAAACAAATTGAAAATGCCAGAATGTTTGGAGTTCCTGTGGTCGTGGCCGTGAATGCATTCAAGTGAGTACAAAGAGGAGGAGTCAACGGGGACTATGAAAAATAGTCAGAAACCATCTCCTGGAGCTAACTGTATAGCACTGCTTTTAGCTTTATTTTGTTCTTCATCAATTACTGGTATTGGTTGCTAAGCCTCTGCTCTGGCTGCCATCAGTGAGAGCCTGTGGTGTGAGAGGCACCACAGATGCCACAGAAAACTTGCCACTTCTCCCATCAAGGGTCCAGGGTCAGATCTGGCTCCCACGGGTCCCCTTCTCCCCTAGATGACACACAGACTGGAAGTCAAATGTTCTTTTTGCTCTCTAGAGGCCTTTATGCTATTAGAAGGTTGTGACCCTACAGAGTTCCGTTATTTCTGTGGGTCTAGTGGGATGTTATCTTGACAGAATTGAACACGTTGAGCTAGAAATGTTCATGCAAGGGAGAACTTGTGTAGGCTGTTTGGGTATTGTAGTTCTAGTTTGGTCTGCTTATAATGGCCCAACCACAGCAGAATGGGAGGCACAATTTTTAAAAAGCTAATATTTATTGACTCCTGATGTGCCTGGAATGTTCAAGTATTTTGCTTATATTTGTCATCTAAACCTCATGACATCCCAGTGAAATAAGTGCTATGGTTATTCTCATTTTACCATGTGGAAACCAAAGCCTGAGGATTAAGCAACTGGCCAAGACTTACCCAGATAGTCGACTGTATAGCCAGGATTCAAAGCCAGTCAGTATTACTTGATTAGTTTCCATTTATCAGTGACTAACTGACAAGAATTTTAATGGCAAACATAAGACAGAGATTGTCCTCGCCGACTGTCATCAGTGTTTTAACACCAGTGGCTGCCTTTACAGGACAGATACGGAGGCCGAGCTGGACCTCGTCAGCCGCCTTGCCAAAGAACATGGGGCTTTTGATGCTGTGAAATGCACGCACTGGGCAGAAGGGGGTATGGGTGCCTTAGCCCTAGCTCAGGCTGTCCAGAGAGCAGCTCAGGCACCCAGCAGCTTCCAGCTCCTTTATGACCTCAAGGTGAGTTACTTTCTGTATGAAAAAAAAAAGCACAATGAGGTTTCTGTGTGGCTGCCTCTCTTTAGAGCCTGTGTTTAGCATCTTCAGCCCTGTGGGTTTGATTTCCACGTAGGTGAGTTACAACACCATAGCCTGGGCTGTCAACCCCAGACAGCTTTCTTACCAGTGCATGTTGCTGCTTACTTATAGAGTAGCGGTCTCTGCAAGAACACTCTTGCAGGGGGAGGTTGGCTGTCAACCTAAATTTTTTTTTTTAAGATTTTATTTATTTATTCATGAGAGACACCGAGAGAGAGAGAGAGAGCCAGAGACATAGGTAGAGGGAGAAGCAGGCTCCCCACAAGGAGCCTGACACGGGACTCAATCCCAGGATCCCAGGTTCATGACCTGAGCCAAAGGCAGACGCTCAACCACTGAGCCACCCAAGCGCCCTCAGCCTAGCTTTTAAAAAGACTCATAGTACTTTCCCTTTGCTGGCAGAGGAAAGGGTTAAATGTAGAACCTATGGTGTAATTCACTATAGCCTTTTAACTCAAGGCACCAGCTATGTTGTGGCAGATTGGCAGGGGCTACATCAAGCTCAGAAGAGTTTTCTGACCACTTCCCAGTAACAGGGGAAAGCATTGTTCCTAAGCTCACTTCCTGATTTGGGGCTGCCTCAAGTTCGGAGAGACTCTTAGTGCAAAGCCAAAGCACCCCCACAAGGTTCAGCATTCTTTCCATCACTGAGTAACTATAAGAAGCACTGCTTATTCTGTGATATAATAAAGTTAGTTCAGGGGTGCCTGGGTGGCTCAGTGGTTGAGCCAATTAAGACGCTCCAATTAAGCGTCTGCCTTCAGCTTAGGTCATGACCCCAGGGTCCTGAGATTGAGCCCCACGTAGGGCTCCCTGCTCATCAGGGAGTCTGCTTCTCCCCTTCCCTCTGCCTGCTGCTCCCCCTGCTTGTGTGTGTGCAGGCTCGCTTTCTCTGTCAAATAAATAAATAAAATCCTAAAAAAAAAAAAAAAAAAAAAGTTCATTTAGAGAAAGGTTGTTCTTACTATAGGGTTATATTTTGTTTTCGGTTCTCTGTCCATGTAATGTATTTCAGGCTGTGGTTGGACATTAAGTAAGTATGCCCACAACAACTGGAAACTTTGTTAGGAGCATGGGATGGGTATAGTAGTTAATTCTCCTTGTATTTTCCAGGCTAGTTCTTGGCTTGGTTCCTAAAAGATAATCACAGACTTTCAAAAACAGCCATAAAAAGATAGAAGGAAGAAACGCCGGTATTCTTGAATTAACATTGTCTTGTTTCTGTTTGCCCTTTGCAGATAAGATACACTGACAAATGTCCTAACATTGTCCTATTGACACTGACATTTTCTTATTGAGCTTTAGTTTTGTAGACCGGTTTGAATATCTGTTCAACAAGTCATATTTTTAGGAAATGCCATAAACAAATGCAACAAAAGCATTTATAGATGCTCTGTCTATGGCCCATCCACAGTGCCTGAGTTCAGAACCCCAGTCCTGGAAAGCCAGCAGGAAGCCCCAAAGAAGTGCAGTGATGAAGACTTTTTTTTCTCATTTCTACTTAAAACTTCTCTCTGTTCCAACAAACAGGAGGCTGCCACTTTTTGTCTTGTTTAGCATCTGTTGGTCTTCAGTCACACCTCAGGGAAAGGACTTGTGCTTCAGAAGTTCTGAATGTGCCTTGGCATTGATGAAGCTCCAGGGATAAGACACATATGAAAGCAATCTCTGGTCGCATCTTTATAAAACCCTAATTAAATAGACATTTTATTTTTATCCATTATCCAAAGCCTCTTCATAAATTATCACTGTTTAGCCTAAAAAGGACTTTTTATCTCTATAGATTGTTGCTCCTTTCAGGAAACAACATTTTCCCAATATGTCTTCTTGGCCTTACGTGCTAGGGAACATAGAATCAGATATATTGCCTAATTTTAATACATAGATGATTTGGTTTTTATGACTATTTCTAAGCAACAGTAATCCACAATCAATATGTTGTGTTAAAAATAGCCTTTGCCTCTCCTATACAAACTGGGGGTTATTAGATGGATATTGGTTGCCTTGTTTCATCAGTAGTATCCCAGGTCTATTTTGACATGAATCTGATCTCCAGCATTAGAACATTTCTTTGTATTTATGAAGTAATAGTTATTCTTTGATAGTCAGTAGTATTGTTTATGATGTACCTAAGGTGATCCTAAATGTGCATGCGTGCACGTGTGTGTATACACACACACACACACACATACACACACAGTAATTTTACCTCTATGGGACATTTTCCATTTATATTTTTGGAGCTTGGTATTAAAAGAAAATGTTTCTAACTCAAATATACCTCAAACTATTTGCGTATCTGTATGTAAAGCATCTTCTCACCCTTCTGGGAACTCTGAGCCTGGAGTGAGGCCCTGTTCGAGGTCAGCGCCATCATGTGTATCCAGTCATGGCATCCTCCTCTCTTTCTTGTCTACTAGCTCCCAGTTGAGGATAAAATCAGGATCATCGCACAGAAAATCTATGGGGCTGACGACATAGAATTGCTTCCTGAAGCTCAACACAAAGCTGAAGTCTACACGAAACAGGTAGATGGTTGGTTGGTTTGTTCTTTCAACTCTTTACAGAGAAGTCTGGGAGTCAGAGCTCCCGAGTTATCCCAGTTATCCCAGGTGCCCACCACCTCACTTCCCTGGATGGTAGCCCTCTTCCTTCTGAATACTGAGTTTGAATTAGGTGGTCTAGTCCTTTATCTATCCAGAGGTGGTATATGAATGTGTGGAAAAACCAAGAAGAAATAGGGTTTTTTCCTCAAATATTGAGAACCTGTCTTCAGTAGTGTTCTCATGTCTGTTCCAAACTCATTTTTAATTGGCTACATAGATGAAAATTAAATACTCACTTTTGGAATATGATTGTGAGTACTTACTTTCTCATGCAACAGAGATTCTTCTTCTTCTTCTTTTTGATCTATAGTAACCAAGCCCAGGGTCCCTGAAGTACAGGTGGGTATAAAGGGAATTAGATGTTTTAAACAAGCTGACAAATCTGTATCATCACAATGCCCAGATGTCCTGTGTTACATTATCATCTTTTCATTTGTCCTGCTTTATTCCCTTCTCTCCCCAGGGCTTTGGGAACCTGCCTATCTGCATGGCCAAAACACACTTGTCCTTGTCTCATAACCCAGAGCAAAAGGGTGTGCCCACAGGCTTTGTCTTGCCCATTCGTGACATCCGTGCCAGCGTCGGGGCCGGTTTTCTGTACCCCTTGGTAGGGACGGTAAGTGAGTGGTACAGGCAGAGAGTGGGTTGTTCATCTGTGCTTCTTGTCTGAAATTGGTCACTGAAGCCATCAAGCAAGTGCCAGCTGAGCAGAGTTCATTGCTGAGGAGCAAGCTGGAATCGGGCCTATTAGGATTAATCCTCTTGCTTTGGACCATCCTGGTGTCAGTTAAAGTATGAAACCATGACTGCTTGTAATGAATAACAATTCTGTTTCCCAGGGGCAGTATGACCTTGATGAAATCCAGGACAGGCCTGATCGATAGTCTGTGATAGTGCTAATGTATAATCACAACTGACATTCACTGGGCGCCTTTCACAGATTAACTCACTCCTGCCAACCGTCCTTTGAAGTAGGGACAGAGGCTCTGAACCTCTGGGCTCTTGACAGGCCTGGAGCTTATGCCTAAAACTCAGGGAATTCCTTGTTTCAGAGTAAAGAATTTCTCCCTTAAAAGGCAAATGAACCTTGTAGATATGAAAAATGAGGTTGCTTATTTCCACTTTAAGATGAATTAGTTATCAAATGCTTCTTTATCTTACGAACTTTATGTATATTGAAAGATGAGCCTTGTTAACAGGGAGGGAAAGGGGTGTGCAAAGGCATATTGGCAGTTTGGGCTGACCATCCAGGTTAACATTGAGCCTGTGCCTTGGTTTCTCCCCTTTGATCTGCCCAGTGTCCAACATCTGCAGCTTGTACTTACCCTCAGTACAAGACTGACATATTAAACAGCCAATTCACAATGAAAAAGAAACCACTAGAGCTGCAGTCTGCTTTGTCCCTGTTAATGTGCATGCAGAGGAGTGCCTATAGAAGTGAAGGCCAAACTGACCCTAGTCAGGCCTGAGGTTGCCAGGAGCTCAGAGACAAATACACCCTGCCCAGCTGAGTATTTTCTCACTGAAAACAAGTTCTTGCATTAGAAGTCACTGTGAACTGAGAAGACATTTCTACACATTCTCTGGGCTTAACAATCACTATTCTTAATGCCTTCTAATTGCTGTTGTTGGGGCCTGAATAGGGCTCAGAATTTGAGTATTTTGTCAATTTTTTTTTTAAGGTTTTATTTATTTATTCATGAGAGATACCGAGAGAGAGAGAGAGAGAGAGCCAGAGACATAGGTAGAGGGAGAAGCAGGCTCCATGCAGGGAGCCCAACGTGGGACTCGATCCCTGGTCTCCAGGATCAGGCCCTGAGCCAAAGGCAGCGCTAAACCACTGAGCCACCTGGGCTGCCTGAGTATTTTGTCAATTTAAGGTAGTGGTGGCTTCATGTAGGATTTTTATATCTAAGTTCATATGTGTATGTATATATAAGCTTTTCTTTTTTTTTTTTTTAATTTTTATTTATTTATGATAGTCACAGAGAGAGAGAGAGAGAGAGAGAGAGAGGCAGAGACATAGGCAGTGGGAGAAGCAGGCTCCATGCACCGGGAGCCCAATGTGGGATTCGATCCCGGGTCTCCAGGATCGTTCCCTGGGCCAAAGGCAGGCGCCAAACCGCTGCGCCACCCAGGGATCCCTATATAAGCTTTTCATTTAAAAATTTTTTGATCATCCATGGCGCCTGGGTGGTTCAGTCAGTTAAACATCTGACTCTTTTTTTTTTTTCTTTTTAAAGATTTTATTTATTTATTCATAAGAGACACACAGAGAGAGGTAGAGATAGAGAGAAAAGCAGGCTCCTCACAGGACAGGATTCAATCTCTGGACTGAGATCACGCCCTGAGTGGAAGGCAGATAGATGCTCAACTGCTGAGCGTCCCCACATCTGACTCTTGATCTTGGCTCGGGTCTTGATCTCAGGGTCATGAGTTCAAGCCCCACTTGGGCTCCATTCTGGGTGTGGAGCCTACTTTAAAAAAAAAATTGGGGGGCAGCCCGGGTGGCTCAGTGGTTTGGCGCTGCCTTCAGCCCAGGGCGTGGTCCTGGAGACCTGGGATCTAGTCCCACATCAGGCTCCCTGCATGGAGCCTGCTTCTCCTTCTGCCTGTGTCTCTGCCTTTCTCTCTCTGTCTCTCTCTCTTTCTCTGTGTCTCTCATGAATAAATAAATTAAATCTTTAGGAAAAAAAAATTTTTTTTTTACTATCAATATGACCAGTGTTTATGGGGAGAAAATCCTCTTTGAGAAAGAGTAAAAATACTAAAAATCCTAATCACTGTATTGAGGGCCATCTTTAGAGTTTTCTAGCAACATGCTCATGTATGTCTGCATCAGTGAGCACACGCCCATTTTCTTTAATATCATCTTCAGGCTTTTCTGCTAGGTCTGAGGAACAATCCCTTCCTTCCCCCTTTTTGTTCCCACACCCAGCGGTTGCTTACAGAGTTTACGAACAGAGACCAGTGTCAGATCTCTATAGAATATTCTGGTAAGTTATAGTTGTAGAAGTGCAGCTTAAATTCTTCTCCTATCTGGATCTGATTTGGAACTTGTATGTATTCATTATATAAGACATTTTTACAGGTCAAAGTGTCCTGAGTTTTTACTTATGAGCCTTATGGATTTGCAGCTAAGTAGGTATTTGTCAAAGCCAAGTCTGCAAGTACCAATATAATCCATAGGCATTAAGAGCTCAGTTTTAGAAGGCCAAACTGGACCAGTAAGAATAGTGATTGTGAAGCTATCTAGGTTTTGTACAGAAATGTCTTAGCCCAAGTCAAAGGATACTAATTCCTAATGTGTTGCTGAAGCAAAATAATACAGGCATCAACGTAAGACTCATTAAAACAAAATTAAAAAGCAGACAAGCCCTGTACCTCTTTTTGGTCTTATGAGAGGGAAGGAGGTGACTCCTCAGCACCCCACCCCTACCGCCTCCCTAGAGGTTGAAGGTGGAAGTACCTCCTGCCACTTGCAAATGTCAGTGTGGAAGAGGATAGTGAAGCCTGGCATTTGGCTTGCGGAAGGACATTAGGGTTTCTCTTTGGGGTCATGACGGGATTAGTGACTTGGTTTTCAGTGAGTAACAAGAAGAGTACCACTTTACTGACAACTATGAAATAATTTTCTGTCTTTGTGCCTTGGGCTTTTTACCTGAAGGGAAGGTGGAAATAAAGATCACTTTATTTTTTATGCTATTTCACATCTCCTAGATGAGCACAATGCCTGGACTCCCCACTCGGCCCTGTTTCTATGATATTGATTTGGACCCTGAAACTGAACAGGTGAATGGGTTGTTCTAAACAGGTGAGTTGTTACTGGTAAGAATTTTGCTTTTTTTTTTTTCCTTATGAGGTATGTTTATGAATTATGGAACTCCAGCAAAAGCTCTGAAAATGCAAATCTGAATGCTTTCAAAACTTTTCCAAACATCACTGAAGGCAGAGTTGGCTGTGACCAATGAAGGAAATATTCCACATTTTTGGTAGAAAAGCATGGCTTATCATGGAGCAGTGTAGAGAAGAAAGCCACCGTCTAGTAAACTTTGGAGGGACTGCCACAGAGGCTAGGCTAAAGGTCCTTCTACTTTGAGTAGACAGCAGGCAGGAGTTGAGCAAATGTCCCAGAAAGTAGAAAAGAGGAAGAAACAGGACCAGTCCAGGAGTACTTGGGGTCTTAAGTGAAAGGTCCCTAAGTACTCATCACAATGAAGGAGCCTTCCCTAGACACATCCAGCTGAAACTTCAAAAACATTTAAGAAGCCTAAAAAAGCCTTCTCCAGAAAAGAAAAAAATCCTGGCCTATGAGAAAATAGGAATTAGAGTGAACAGCTGACTTCTTATCAGCAGTAAGGGGCTTTTTGACACAGGAGGAATACCCTCCAGGTTTCCAGAGAAAGCTAACTCTCCACCTGCACTTACGCCCCACCAGATCTATCCAGATATTTTCAGACACGTGCAGGTTTGCCACCCCACCTCTCTTCCTAGGAAGATATTTAGCAATGTCCTCCGGCAAAATGGAGACTAAACCAAGAAAAAGGAAGACATGGTTTTCAGAAAACCCAATCTTGATCTGGGCAGTAATGAAGGGGAATCCTGACAGTTGCAAGGGACCCAGAGTTAAAAGTCTAGGAGGGAGGAATTGAGAAACACTAGAAAGTGCTAGAAAAGACAAGAGTATCAAAGGGTAATAATGCAAAATTAAAGCTCTCACAGTGTTTCAAAAAGTAATGGTCCAGGTAGATATCAAACTGTAGTCCTTTTCTAGGCAACCATAAGGATGATTGCTTATAGAAGTAACCACTTTCAGAGAAAAGATGGTGTGCTTGCTGCCCGGGAACACTGTTCTTCAGGAAGGCTTATGTGATGCTGGAAGTATCCTTCTGGCTCATGCCTGGCCTGGCCTTGAACAGTATTCACATAGCCATAATGGAAGTGCCATGTGTTGTTTTCAGGTCTGTGGGTCAACCCTGTAAGAGACTGATGTGGAAAGGCTGGAAATGTTAACAGATTTGGCCATACAAGAGGGGGATGCTGCAGTGTAGAAGGGGAGAGGATACATGTTTCAGCTCGTAGAGGAGTATTTACCTCTCGTTTCTTTTTCCTCCTAGATTGCCTCTCTTCAAGATGCTGCTCCAAACATTTGGCCAATGTGCATTCAGGCCGACTGTTGGTTAGGAAGTGTGGGGAAGTCGAGAGAAGTCAACCCCTGCCCTGAAGATCTTAGGAAGTAAAGAGCAAGAATTCCCCCAGAAGCCTCTCTTTGGTCTTAATCCCCACCATCATGTATAAATTAACATAAATCATGCACAAGTCTACTTACTTTATTGAAGTGCCACAGAATAAAAGGAAATGATTTTGCGATCTGGATGTTTAAATATAAATTCTAGCATTCACAGACTGCTGCAGTATCTCTGCTATCCTGTGTGAGCCCATTTGTCGGCAGAGCCCGGGACCAAAGAAGCAAGTTGCAAGATGTACTTTATGACACTGTTGTGTTTAAAGGGGTAAATGGCACATGCTTGCAGATTTCTGGGAGGACACATCATCAGGGGATCTCCTGATGGGGTTGAAGGGGGAAGTAGGGTATAGAGAATGTGCCTTTTTATCATATACCTTTCTATATTGTTTTGTTTTTTTTTTTTTAACCGGAGAAAGTATTGCTTATACAAGTTTTTATCCTGAACTTCCTTGGAATTCCATTTCTGTCATAGCTTTAGCTCCATTTATTTTTTGTTCTCAGGAAGGATGGTCATAAAGCACTAACTGTAGGTAAACCTTACCTGCTCTGTTGGATCAGCAAATATTTATTGAGCTGTGCCTGGGCTCCACCCCTCCCTCCAGAATGTTTTTTTTTCCCTGAAATGTTTTCCCTTCTCTTCTTGTTCTTTAGCTTCTGTCTCTCTTTCTCTCCTATTCTTTGTTTCCTCTTCCCCCTTGTCTTCCTACATTGGATCCTTCCAGAAGATGCTGCATCCCCACTGATGCCAGTGTAAACACTACTGGTATCAGTGGAGCAGTATTTTTCCCCATGTCCTTGGTTCTATTATATTTAATTCCCTAGATTCACCTCAGTGTTGCAATACAGTTTGCCATCCAAAGAAGTGATGGCGGTGCTGTGGGGGCATATGGCAAAGGAGTCCCAAGTGCAGAGCCCCAGCTTCACCATGTTTTGTGCTGTGCCTGGCACATTGTACACAATGATGTCAGTTCCTGTTCCAAAGCATCATGCGGGCCCAGTCTACACAGAGTTCACTGTTTCTCATGTTTTTGTAAATGTCCTGTAAGACCTCATCTGGAATGGGACTTACAGGGAATTTATTTTATAAATAAGGGAAGAAAGCAGTCTATGGTCAGACATGGTGACTTAAAGATCATCTTAAAGCATTCAGGCTTCCTAGTATCCCCAAAAGCCATGTGGGCTTACATCTTTAAGACTGATAAGGAATAGTGAATACAATTGGTGGGAGAGGGTGACTGGAGTTTTATAAACCATATAATAAGTGATGCAAATTGTTTTTACTAGATACTGCTTGGAATGAATAGACTATCACTAATGCAAGAATTTCCCTAAGTAGGAGTAAAATAGGTCTTCAGTAAAAATTCAAATGGTACAAGTTGCTTTTTCCATCGGGCATTATATCTTGGAGATCTTACTACATGAGCAGTTTGAGATTCACCTTGTTTCTTATGGCTGTGTAGTATTTAAACCATCCTCTGTCAATGGGCACTTAACATTGTTTCATGGTTTTTGCTATTACAAATGAGAGAGCACTGAATATTCTCTTATATATCAGTGCAGTTTGTGTAGAAGCATCTGTTGGATAAAAAATTAGGAATGGAATTGCTTAAAAATGACCTTTAGCTTCAAAATGAGAGGTAGCCTTTGGCTAGAAATAGGTAGAGATAAATCATAGTGAAACAAATTTGTAAATTAGGTTTCAATCTCCATTTTACAGAAAGGCAAATTCCAGAATTGCACTGCTGTTGCCTACCAGATGAGCTTGTTAAAGTCCTCTTGACTCCAAAGCTTTTGCTGTTTACCAACATTCTGCATGTCAGAGCTGTTCCTAGAAGCCAGCCCCTGCCAAGTGGCACAGAAATGGACCTCCCCTTAATGACAGGTGGAAAGCTCTGCCCATTTCACTTCCCTCCAGAAGGAAGGGATGATAACAGGTGACAGGAGCAGAGGGAAAAAATAAAGAGGTTAGGAACGCTGCTGAGCGATTATTGATACCATGGGTTTTGTGGAACTGATTCTTCAATCTGTGATTAAGAAGTGTGATAGGCACCTGGCTGACTCTGTTGGTGGAGCATGTGACTCTTGGTCTCAGGGTTAGGAGTTTGAGCCCCATGGTGGAAGTAGAGATTACTTAAAAAAAATAAAAGTGTGATGAAGAGATGGCATGAAGGATTAAAAAAATAACTGCAGGCTAACTGAAGACATGAATTCAAGACCTACAGAAACAGTAGTGCTTGGGGTACATATTAGTATGTATTGCCGAGCAAGGTCCAGTGCCTTTACCTTGGGGGTAGGAGCCCTTAGAGATCACTGGCCTCCCTATTGCCATTCTTAACCCTTCTCTGGGCCACCAATGCTTTCCCTCCCCATTATTTTTAATGTTACTGATAAACAGATTGAGCTCTCTATTCTGCACTTCAGAGGCTGTTGCCATGCGGTGAAGATATATATATATACTCTTAATTCAGAAGAGGCAGCATTTGTGTGCTGCCAAGTAAAGCAGATTACAACAGAACCACTGTTTGTGTTCACTGGTACAATCCTGATGGTGCCTAGGAACATCAAAATACCAGAAAACGAGCCACAAGTTCATTTAATGCTGTACCAGAGAAGGGGATGGAGGGCTTATTCCCAGAAGGTTTCTAAAATATAAGAATTATTACTAAGGAGTTATAAATCATTTTTGGTAGCTACAGGCCCAGGCCATGGGTGTATGAGACCAGAATGGGAGAAATCCCATGATCAGTTGAGATTAGTTAAACATGCAAGTTATTCTACTGGCACAGTGTGTCTGGTGATATTAACAAGATAAGCTGTAGGTAGGATAATTTCTCATCAGATTGGGGAAATATATTTATAGCCTGTTTCTCATTATATAATCAAAAGCTACTAATGGAGTAGCAGACAATAATATGGGTAATAGCTTACTGTCATTTAAGTGAGTTCAGGGATGACAGGTTTCTTTCATGCATGAAGTACTGGATACATTTCTTAAAACTCAGATGTGGCATCCAATTCTAGTCATACCCTAAGGAAAAATCACAGTGCAGTATTTCATTTATAGTACTATATTCTTTGTGAGTGAGTGTGTGTCGCTGCGTGTGGTGGAGGTTGGCAATGAGTTGAAATATACCTTAAAGAAATCTTCCCTTCAAACCCAAAATCAGTTTACCTTTTAGCTCTTCATCGCCCTTCTGTTCCCTTTCATTAGTCCTTTTAAAAAAAAAAGGCGGAATAAGATCTACTAGTCTATTATCTTAATCTGTTCATTTTCTCATTTCCAACTCCTGCCTAAGAGAGCTGTTCTACCCCTGTCTTCATCTGGATAAGCTCATCTTATTTTTGCCTGAAATTATTGCAAACTCCAAGATCTAGTAGATTTGGAAAAACCTGGATCTCAGTGAGTGATAGCATCTCAATTAGTCATGAGTGGCATGGGTTTCTTTTGGCTTACTTAAAGTTCGCAAGTGTCAGTAAGCAGGGTGAGCAAACCATCTGGGCATATAAATGACATTTTCACAGACTGTGGTGTTTGCTGACCACACAAAGATAGACTGAATTAATTACAACTTAGGCAGATGCTTAGGGATTTCCGTTTTACAGCTCTGGTCTCTGACTTTACCTGTATGTTTAAGACCCTGACAGCTTAGATTCAGCTTTGCTATTGTGTCCTAATGGTTCTTCCTTAAATCTCAGAGCTACAGAATCTCACAAAGGTAAAATATATTCCTGGAAAAACATCCAAAAGCAAATAACTGAGATTTGCTTCCCCAAAGGTCATGATCCTACCAAAGAAAGGAGGTAAGTACAAATGCTTTGCAGTAATTCTTTGCTCCGCCTTAATAGGTTGTTCGTCCGGATGGTGTGCCTGGGAGGGCTCAAGGAGGAGCCAACTGTGCAACCTCAGCCTCAACCTCCGGGGGACCTCAGAGCGGGAACTCCCAGGAAGGCCCTGGTATGTAATGTTGACCCGGAAGCATGCCACCTGAGCCCTCAGCCACACTTTGGTTAATGAAACCGATGGGTTATGTGTAGAAATAAATGCTTACGGTGCTTTTCACTGTGGCTAGCAGCTTGTTTAGATAAAGCTCAGAAAATGTATGAAAATACACAACCTAGCCGTCCAGGCAGGCCGGAGGATCGATGTTGCCTGTGCCCTTTGCTCTGGTTGGGGCTGGAATTGTGAGGAGAGCCCACCTCCTGTTTCCCACCCCCAACCCCACCCCACCCCGCTTAGTGGAGAGGGAGAAGACTAAGCAGACACTGGCAATGCGTCAGGTGCAGAAGGTGGGTGGGGCTGCGGTCCTGCCCCCTCTGACCTCCGCGCACAGGCCGCAGCGCCCTGTGAGAGTATCTGTCCCCGCACCATAAGGACATCCAGAGCCACTCCTGGGAAAGTTTCTGTTTCCATTTCTATATGCAATTTTCTCCCCGAACGAGCTTTCACTCTGCACAGGTTTTAACCATGCTTTTAAAATGCATGTGTCGTGTCTAAATATTGGGCGTGTTGGAGGGAAAGAGGGCCCACAATTCAAAGCCAGGTTTTGCTATTCTCCGTCTCCGTATGCGGACCCCCCGCCCCGGCTGCCAGCGCTCCCGTGGGGCGGTCCGCGCGCGGGGCGGGGCGGGGGGCGGGAGTGCCCGGGGCGCCCCCTCGCCGCGGGGCCGGCCGCTCGCAGGCAGCGCCCCGCCCCGGGCACTCCCGCCCCCGCCCCCCGCCCCCCGCGCCCCGCCCCGCCCCGCGCGCCTCCGAGCCGCGGGCTGTGGCTCCCCGCGCGCTGGGCAGGGGGCGCCGCGGGCTGCGGTCCCGCCGCGGAGGGCTGCTCGCTGCGGTGCGACGGGCTCCCTGGGCGCCCGGCCTCGCGAGCGGCCCCCGCCCCCCGCCCTCGGCAGCAGGGTCTCCGGGGCCCCCGGCGCCCGCGGGTAAGCGAGGGAGGACGGCGGGGGGCGGGGGATGCCCGCGGGGCGCCCGCAGTCCCGGCCGGGGGTGAGGACCGGGCGGGTACGGCTCCTCCTCCCCGCCTTGAGGACTGTGGTTGGGGCTCCCGGCGCTGGAGTGGTGCAGCTCGCCGCGGCCCGAAGCGGGGCTCCCCGCCCTGCGTCCTCGGCCCCGCGCTCCGCCGGGGGAGACCCGGAGCTGCCCCCGCGCTTCGGCCGCAATGACAGCGGGGCCTCCCGGTTACCGCGGCGATGACCGCACCTGCGGGTGAGGAGGACCCTTTACACGCCAACACCCTGCAGAGTCTTTACGTCCGCAGGTTGTATTTTCCCCTTTACGGGGGGGGGGGGGGGGTGCTAGGTGTTCGTTCGGCTATTTGTTTTATTTCTACCGTGATAGACATTCAGAAGGGAGCTGCTCAGGCTGTTGTCTTTGGGCGATCCAGGTTAACTTCGGGTGGTGCCGGCCCAAACGTGATCTGATTTCAGTATTTCTGCTGTACAGCCTCTGGTTGGCAGGGACTCAGGTGCTGAGAACTCCGAGGCGGGAGAAGACCCAGAGCCAGCTGTGATAGCTCTGGTTCTAGAGCTTATGAACGCCTTACACGAGGCGGGACGCTGTGCAATGTTCCTATGTGAGCTCCCCCGCTGTTCTAGGAGGACTTTGTCCTTCTGTCAGGGGCACAGAGTATGTAACTCCCAACCCAAAGGAATATTTACTTAGATTGTAAACTGATTTTCAGAGCTCCAGTTGCTTCTGTGGTTCATACAGTCAAGAGCTACCCAAAGAAACCTTCAGGGCTGAAGGATTTACACAAAAACGTTAGAGTCCCCTTGCTTATTGTAGGACCTCCAGCAACAAAAATTAATACAGCTTCTGTTAGATCACCGCCTCACATCTGTGTTCATTGGTGCTGTCATACTGTTCTGTGGATTAATTTTATGTTTATATATATCTAATCAGTTTGCCAGTTGCTGGCTTATCCATTATATTTGGCTTTCAAATTAGTTCCAAAGCCAAGAACAAAAGATAAAGAATTTCAAAAGCTTGATTTTAAAATAGCAAGAATTCGGTCTAATGTTGGTTCAATTAGGAGTTGATGGGCTGCATTATGGTTAAATATTTAATAATTAAATTTTTGACTAGTGAATCTAGTGCAGATTAGTATCTCTGAACGATTCATTTTTCTGATAAAACTCTGATGCCCACTTTCAGAGCATGGGCTTCAGAAACAGGCAATTTGATTGAATCCGATCTCTGTTACCTACTAGCTGTGTAATCTCAGGCAATTTGCTTAATCTCTATGCCTCAGTTTCTTCCTCTGTAAATAGTGATACCACCGCCTACTCATTTTGTAGTGTTGTGGGGAAGATTAGAGATGTATGTAAAAGTGCTTCGCATTTCTTAATGCATAGGAGTTGCTCAATATACATCAGCTATTATTATCATTCACTCTTACTGACCTTCAACTATGTGCTCATTATGGAAAATATTTGAACAGTCTATGCTTACGGAAAAAAATGTCAAAATTATACAACTAAATTTAAGAGGGGAGAATGACAGTGATGTTAAATTTCCCAGCGTATGTATGAAAAGTAGCACCTCTCTGATGGAACACACATTTTTAGAACAGAAACCTTATGGTATAATGGAAAGAACACTGGAGAGTCAGTCTTCAGTTCTAACTCTGGCTATGACCTTATCTAACTGTATGGCTTTAGGCACTCCAGCTACCCACTCTGGAGCTCAGCTGCTTCATCTGGCTGGACTCGAATGATCTCTAAGATCCTTTGTGGCTGCAGAATTCTTTATTGCATGTAATAAAAATCACCCTAGCTTGCTTACCGCCTTGCTCTGTTTTGTTATGGTCGTTTGTTAACTTGAATCTGAGTCATAAACATCCATAAAGATAGCACAGTGAAAGAACTGATAATCAGATTTGCAAATAATCCAAGTTGAAGTTTAAACAAAGAGAACAAAGCAAAATAGATTCACATTGAGATCTTTTTGATATTTTTTATTCTGTAGTCAGTAGGTTATTAGATGGCAAGCGTGCCTGATAGCATCATATATATTCAACTGAAATCTTTCTATAGAAAACAGTTGGCTGATGGCAAAATAAAATACCACTCTCTTTTCTCTCATCAGGTTGATCCTTAAAAAAAAAAAAAATCTATCCAGTAAAGGGCTTTCATGAAGAAATTAAAGAGAGAAATTACAAGTAAGAGAAAAACTAGGAATTATACGCTGGAGAAACCACCACCTAAAATAACTGTATGGAGTAAGACACAAAGAGTGAATACATCTGAAAGAATTTTTACTTACTATGATATTTTCTGCCCATTTTTTCATCGTAAAGACTGCTAAGGAAGAGAGAATATAGTTTTCTAGAGAAAGAACGAGTGTAATGTAAAAATGGAGACCACAGTTTCTGAAATTCAAGTTGAAAGCAAGGATGAGAAGAGACCAACAGAAGTTAGTCCTCAAGATGAGAGGCAAGAGGAAAGAGCATCAGTGCTTTGCTTCAAGAGAAGAAAGAAAGCAACCAAAGCAATGAAGCCCAAGGCTAGCTCTGAAGCTGCTGGGGCAACAATGAAGTGTCCACCAGAAGCAGAAGCTTCCGATCAGCCACAGCCCCCAGGGGGTGCCTGGGCCTCAATCAAACGTCTTGTAACACGCAGGAAAAGGTCAGAATCTTCAAAGCAGCAAAAGCTCTTTGAGGCTAAAGTACAACCTGAAATCAGTGCTGAGGATGCTGATCTTTCTAAGAAAAAGGCAAAATCCGGACTTAAGATTCCTTGCATAAAATTCTCAAAAGGAGAGAAAAGAAGTAATCATTCCAAAATTATAGAAGACTCAGACTGCAGCATCAGAGTCCAGGGAGAGGCAGAACATTTGGATACAAAAGCTGCAGCCCAATCAGATGACCAGGCAACAAAGACCAAGTTGCCCCAGGATGTAAGTAAAGACGTCTCACGGAAAGGAGGTGATGAGATCTGTGAACCAAAGGTGAGCAACAGCACAACTACACCTGGAGAAAAAGTGATTTCAGTAGAACTTGGGTTAGATACCAGGCATTCTGCTGTTCACCCAGGAACTCTAATCCTTGAAGGAGATACTGAAACGATTGAGGAAAAACAGAGTGTTCAACCCCCACAAGCAAGCGCACTTGAAACTTCAGAAACAGAACAGCCACCAGTGGTTTCCGATGTTCTTCCCTCACCTACAATCCCAGATCAGCAAATTGTGGAAGAAGCTAGAAGCAATATCCTAGAAAGTGAACCAAATTGGGAAGAGCACGAAAGTAGAGAAGTTGTAGCCGAGGAGAGTGAGCCTAAAGATACTGAACTGAGCCAGGAATCTGAGCTGAGAGAAAATGAGGTCACTGCAGAGAAACCCAAACCAGAAGAAAGCAAAAGAATGGAGCCAATTGCTATTATTATTACAGACACTGAAATCAGTGAATTTGATGTTAAGAAATCTAAAAATGTCCCTAAGCAATTCTTAATTTCTATTGAAAATGAGCAAGTAGGGGTTTTTGCTAATGATAGTGGTTTTGAGGGTAGAACTTCAGAACAGTATGAAACACTCTTAATAGAAACAGCTTCTTCTCTTGTTAAGAATGCCATCCAATTGTCTATAGAACAGCTGGTTAATGAAATGGCCTCTGATGATAATAAAATGAACAATCTTCTACAGTGACTTAATTTCCAGATGATGAGAGGAAAAGAAAAAAGGCTTAATGCTAATTATTATACATATTTGTGGCATTTCTTAATCAGTTACAAATGAGAGGTTTATCATCTGTGGAACTTAAAGGTACAGTTCCAGCCCAAAAATGCTAAAGAATTAAGTTTATAAAACTCTCCTACTACTGAAATGCAGTCACTTCTGGATTAGAGGAAGTCAATACAGATTACGATGGAAGTGACATACAGGGAGTTGCTAAAATGACATGTGGAAGTTGGGGTGCTTGGGGGAAGGAAGCTGTATTTATTGAGCATTTATGATATACCAGAAACTCTTTAATATTATCTGATGTCAAAAGCCCGGTTTTCTTTTGATAGTTCAATCCTGTATATAGGTTAACATCACATTCGATTTTCAAAGCTTTTTTTTTTTTTTTACAGTGCACTTTTATGTTTAAAATGGTGAATAAGGTGAGCTATTTTTGTGAATGTGTGATTTACAGTTGTTACACTCATAGGCAGTAGTCTTACCTCAAAAAAAAAATTGCCTTTTCCTAATTTCAGCAGAATGTGCATATTTGAATTAAACATGAGTTTTTCTAGTCTTGCTTAAATACCATACAAAAGCCATTCACAATTTATTTCAAATAATTACCAAGTGCAAAGGTGTGGAAATAGGCAGTGCATTTTCTCTCTCCATCTTTCTTCTGCCTCAAACCTGTCTAAATCTATTTCTACATGGGGTCATCTGCTGAAAAGTTAAAAACAAAACTGAAAAAACTAAACAACAGCAACAGCAAAAACAAGAAGAGTGAAATACTGTTTCTCATCCAGGAGAAGCAAACTGCCCGAGTAACAAATTATCACAGATAACATAGGATTCATCTTGCAGGATTGCTTCTCTAGAGACCAAAATTTTCCACCTCTCCTCAAGGAGGGAATTCACAGCCAGCCCAGCAGTAAAAGTCCTAGGAAATCATAATAACTTAGTGCAAATATTACTCATTTTTTAAAAAGAATGAGCCAAGTTCATAGTTGCATAAAAAGTGAAACATTATTGCTAAAGCACATTATATTTTAATGTCAGTATTCTCTCATTGTGCCTATGTGTCAGGAGACACCAGTAACAAACATTTTACATGTATTTTGAAAATTAACTTTTTCATCAGTATTTTCAATCCAGCTAATCCCTTACCAAAAAAAAAAAAAATGAACTTAATATAACAATGAGAAGGGCTTATTTGCATTTTATCTGGTCATTTAAATCATCAATCTCATCAATAGTTACCTTTTTTTTGAAAAAAGTAATTCCATTTCAATATTTCCTTGTGTGAAATGGCCATAATACTACAACACACTTCCCTACCTCACAGGTAAAGATCCAAATCGTATAGTCCACACTGTCTAAACTGAGGGACAATGCTGCTCTTACAGTATATGAAGTATAGAGCTTTCCACTTGAGTTGCAAGATATTTATTAAAGAGTATTTGTACATACTTGGAGAAAAGAGTGTACATTAGATGACTGTAAATGATCTGGTGACTTCTTACATTTTTTACGGATTATGTATAGAAAGTATATGCTAATTTGTCCTATAGAACCTTCTTTGTTTCTTGCTGTGAGTAAGTGCATCTTGAGACCTTTGGCAGAAAAACTTAATCTGACTTTGGAACCGAACCAAATAATGGATATGATTAGCAAGATTCTTTGCTAAAGTGCAAAATTATTCCCCCAGACTTTTCTACCTTCATGCCTATAAACTTGGGAGGATAAACCCACAAAAATCCTTCAATTTAGCAACACAAAAGTGGATTTTCAAAACATATGACCCAAGAAATGAATTTTAGTTGTACAATATTTAAACATTAAAAAAAGACTGCTAAGTCATTCTCCCTAAAAATACTCTTAATTCACTATATGTGGTGCTAATGGACTTGGATGGCTACCAGCAAATATCATATCATATATAAAAGTGAACAATTTTTTAAAAGCTGATCAAAGTTGGTGCATTTTACAGTGTTTTAAGGAATCCTATCTTCATTTATTGCAAGAATGACTCAAGCCAATACACTTGCATTGTAAGTTTTTTAGTAATCTCTCATGAATGAAAACAAAGTATAGCACTTATCAGTGATTAAAATATTTTGGAAGGATTAGGCATATTTGGAAGTTTTAAAAACAGATATGAGATAAATATGTGTAATTAATTATTTTTGTTAAGAAAACAACTCTCTCTAGTCCTGGGTTTCTACTTTTTTTTCCACTATGGTTTGATATATATTTTTGGTTAGAATGTATTGTAATTGACTGTTTTTGTGATAAAATGTGTACTCTACTTGCATTCATTCCTAACTGGTTCCTTCTTAATCTTTTCTATTGAGAATATCTGGTGGATTAAATAAATAGGATTCCAGTCTCAAAAAGGAATCCAGAAATTAATTGGTCTCAATCTGAGTATACCTGCCACATGGCCAAATCCTATTAAAGTGAACTCTAAGGTGATCTAAATTGTTTTGTTATAGAAATAAGCAGGAATCAGATAACTTGGAAGCCTCTTATAAAATACGTTTCATTTCGATAATATTTATTTTAAGCAATTGGACCTTATATGCAAGGCATTAAATGAATATAAATAGGTCCCTATTCAGTTCCTACCCATTTGACATAATTAAAATGATCATTTAAAAGGTAATTTAGTAATACCACATTAATTTTCATTTAAATTTGCTGTGATAAATGCTGCCCTTTGAACTCAATTTACAAGGTGGGTTGCTTTATTGGATACTTGTTAATTTTTTCAGCATATTATCTTCTTCCTTTTAAGAGTCAAGTATTATTCACTTTGCTTTACAACCCAGTGAATATGAAAACCCTCTTCTATTTTATGGAGCACTATTCACTTAACATTTTCTCAAAGTACTTTATAGGATATAAAAATAGTACTGGGTAACATTTAAGTAAAGGTAGCAGAAAACAAAAGAACTTTCAAACAGAAATCATGTTCCCTGCCACCTCCTCCACCTCAAAGAATAATAAGCATGTGGCACAAATGGAATTCTTCAGAAAAGCTGCCTGCATAATTTTCTTTCAAGGTAATGCATTTGACAGTACGAAGTTTGTAATGGTCTTAATTAATGGTCCACTATTTAGTGGAATCAAAGAAACTGATTTATTTCTGAGAGATCATCTTATTTCACCAGTGTCTGTAAAAAGCCTTACTGCTTAAGGTTGTTAAAGATACCGGGTATGGGAGGGCACCAGTCAAATCTGGCTTCTGCATGCAATCCAGAGTTAACTTCATAAATGTTTAACTTCAAGTTGCCTTATTTTTTATAGTTAAAGAGTTAATTTGCAGGGAGGGGGGTGGTTTGCAGCAGAATTTTTAAAATAATTGCTAGGCTTTAGAATCCCATTGTTTGGAAAAATCCTTTTAATGTCAACTTGATGCAGATCTATAGAGTCTTCTAATTTTATCTGATACTCAATACATCAGGGGTTGATTTTTCTGCCTGCCATTTCTATATTTTTTAAAAGTCGTTGTTTATGGTTTCAGGTTCTTTAGGTTCAAATTCCTATGATGTTTTATCATGTAACATAAGGTTTCTTATACAGAATTCAAAATTTTAATAGTACATTTTGTGGTACAGTTTTGAAAAAAAATTCTTGTAATCCTTATTTAGTTACAAAAATCAAACAGAAGGAAGCTACATAAAATTTAGATGTCCTGATTAAATTCAGTTTGATTCAACATGTGTTGAGTATAACATATGCCCAACAATGTTTGTAAAGGAGACAGGCTTCCAGCCCTCCAAGAGCTCAAGCTAGGGAACAGCAACCAGAGGAACTGGGACAGTGATTAAGGCAAAGAGCCATAGGCAGTGCAGGATCATAGTGCCATAGAGGGGAGAATAAAGAGAGAGTGGTTAATTTGTCCATTGTGGGGAGGTGGGCAGTTTGAAAGCATCCAAATGCAGAGCAATTTGAAAGCATTGTTTCTAAATAGTTAAGCAGTTATGTTCATTATGATTTGTGAACAGGTGCAGAAAAAAAGCCTGCATAATGTTACATATTTATAGTAGTTCTTTGTCTGTAAAAATGTTAAGTGGATGAGCTATTATGAAAGTAAAAATTCCATTTTGTAATTTCTCATTAAAGTTAGTACTATATGACTGGATCAGATGCTAATATTTAAGAAATACTCTGTAGAAAAAGGCTTCAACTGAATTAATATATGTATGACTCAATATAGAATAAATATCGTAGTGGCTCATGTTTATTTTATTTATGTAAATCTTTTAAGAGAAAGGTGGCATATTTCCTAAAAGTATAAAGATCACACTGATGAAACTGTTGAGTTAGCACTACCAAAGATTTCTGCTCTGCTGATTGGGTGTTAGACTTTACAATGACATGCCTAGAAGAGCGCACTTCCAGCAAAGAAAAACACAAATATCTTGAATTCAATTTCAGTGAAATGTCTATCCACCTACAGGGCATTTCTGACTTTGATGCCATCTATAAATTTGACAGAAGTGTACTTGTTTTCATCATCTCTTGCTATACTCATTAGTTGTCTTTTCTACATTATATTAACCTATCAATTGTTAGTAATTTTTTTTTAAGATTTTATTTATTTGACACAGAGAGAGAGAGCAGGTCCCCACTGAGCAGAGCCTGACTTGGGGCTCCATCCCAGGACCCTTGGATCATGACCTGAGCCAAAGGCAGATACTTAACTGACAGAGCCAATCCGGGGCCCTGAATTATTTTCAATATTTTTGGCTCTCCAGATAACTAAACAATCTTGATGTGAAAATGCTTAAATTATTCAGATGTTGGGCAGCCCGTGTGGCTCAGGGGTTTAGCGCTGCCTTCAGCCCAGGGCCTGATCTTGGAGACCCAGGATCGATGTCAGGCTCCCTACATGGAGCTTCTCTCTCTCTCTCTCTCTCTCATGAATAAATAAATAAAATCTTAAAAAACTATTCAGATGTTGCCTGCTAAAGCTGAGTGTTTCAAAAGTTCTATGTTTATGAAGACACTGATTTTATTCCCCTAACATTGACAACCTTGTTTTTCCTTAAGCACAGCACAATGGCAATACAAAAGAATGTACTTTCCAAATCTTGGGACCAATTTAAAGTTGATAGTGTCATAGTGTCTGGGGTGCCTGGCTGGCTCAGTCAGCAGAGCATGTGGCTTTTGATCTCAGGGTTGTGAGTTTGTGCCCCATGTTGGGTGTGGAGATAAAAAAGAAAATAAAGTAGATAGTGTCCTAAAACTAAAACTTCTTCCAAAGCAAAATGTCTTCCTAATGTACAAACCCTGTGCATAAGATTATTTAATATTTCAAATTTTGCAGAATTTTAAAGTTCTTATTAAATCACATCTTTCTAATATAGAAGAAAGATAACACTACATTTTGCAAAACTTGTCCTCATAGGCAATTCTGCTAATCCTTTAGATCTACCATTACTGCTGAAGTCTGGAGTCCCTGACCCCTTTTTGCATGCCTACTTTTTCTCCAAAAGCTTGAAAACACCAGGGGTTAAGTTTCTGAGCTTTGGAAAGCATGAGAACAGACAGTCCCCAACTTACGATGTTCAACTAATAATTTTTTGGCTTTATGATCATGTGAAAGCAATATGCATTCAGTAGAAACTGTACCCGGGATTTTGGATTTTGATATTTCCCAGACTAACACTATGTGGCACAATACTCTGTCATAGTGCTGGACAACAGCAGCTGCAGCCCACGCTCAACCATGTGATCACGAGGGTCAGTAACCGATACACTTACAACCCATACAACCGTTCTGTATTTCACTTTAAGTACAGTAGTCAATAAATTACATGAAATGGTCAATACTTTATCATAAAGTAGGATTTGTGTTAGATGATCTTTCCCCAAATAGGCTAATGTAAGTGTTCTATGTTTAAAGTAGCTGTGCTCTAAGTGGTGATGTTTGGTGGGTTAAGTGTATTAAATGCATTTTCAACTTGTATTTTCAATTTACGATGGGTCTATAAGGACATAACCCCATCACAAATGGAGGAAGATTATATGTGTTTGTACCTGGCAACACTACACATCCGCAGAAATTCCTCAGCAAAGGTGGGCACAGGTGCCACAAACAATTAGGGAAAACCTGGGTAAGTGGAGGATGGTGTGGTGGGCCCCGGCCTAGAAAAATCCCAAACTGAAAACTGTCTCTGTAAATTCCAACTCATAACAGCAGTGGTAGCAGCATTCAGCAGTTTCTGTACATTAGCAAGACAAGATGCACTTTTCCTATGACTCATTTTGTAGCTAAACTCAAGACTTTCAGCCTCGATTTTTATTACAGTGCAATTATGGGGTAGAAATTCAGCCTTTCACAGCTATACTGGTGGCCATAAAACCCAGACCTTCCACTTCTGCACTCCTGGAAATGGGGAGCACAGGGTGACACAAAAGCAGATGAAATTATTTGTATACTTGTACTCGAAGCTTTTATTCCCAAATCCTTACTGTGACATCTACTTTCAGGGCACAGGAAGGTGGAGTCAGTCTGGCTACAAGTGGGTCTCTGGACCACATCTATGATCAGTAAGTCACCACTAATGCAGCTACAAGCACACTCCAATCCATCAAATACCCTCATACATAAATTACAGTGCAGAGGTTCCATGTAGAGCAGCTATTTGTGGCATTAAAAACCTGGGATATTGCCCCCCATTTAAATACATCATCCAAAACCAGAGTATTTCCATCCTCTTGATCAGAACTAGTTAGAACTGCCCTTGTTCTCTGGGTAAGGCTGAGATGTACGGAATGCCAAGACAGTTGGTCACCACTCAATTCAAGTGAAAAAAAGTCCAGCTGACTTTCTGATCTTTTATGCGGATGTGCCACAAACAGCCTTATCAGCAGTTCAGTGAACTGCTTAGAATTATCTTTTTAGTTTTATGGGTTTCTTCTACACCCTTAATGTCTGGCTGATGTGTTTTTTCTGACCTGTGGAGGTTTAATAGTGAATGATAATCATTATGGTTCGGTAAACTCTAAAACGTATTTATATCTAGCTGATCTTAACCTTTTTTTTTTCATTAAGGTATCATTTATATACAGTAAAATCCACCCTGTTATGTGCACAGGTCTACAGATTTTGACAGACACATATAGCTGTGTCATCTAGGGAGTATTTTTTTTTTTCTTATTCTGATTTCATAATTCTCTACACCACATGTGTATTTTAATTTCCTGGCTGTATCAGTGAGAACTGCTACCTGCTGCAGAAATTCAAAATAAGGGCTTCTTAAACCCAACATTTAAACCAGGAAGAATATTCAAGGGTGCCTCGCACATCTGCGCAAAGTGCACAGCCCGACGGCAGGAGAAGCCAGCATGTGGGGAGTGGCGCCCCCTAGTGTTTCCTGTGCATAATCTGCATGGCCATCCGTGGCCGCTCTGAATATAGCCACCAGTTTGAGGGATCTTCAAAACTGTGGTGGTGTTAACAGTGAAACAGGAGATGTTTAAAATAAAAAAAAGGAGGCTTCCATTTATATGCCTTTCCTCCCACACTTTAAAAGACTGTGATGGAAAGAGAAGACAGGAACCACTAAGCTTTATAGCACCAGACTTTGCACATATGTGAAAGAAGGGCAATGTCGCAAAATGAGAACTGGTCTGGTAAAAAAACAACAACAAAAAAAACAACAATAAGAAAACAACTTGGAGACTGCTGAAATCTCTGGTCTGCATCTTATTTTTCTTAAATATGTATTTATTTTAGAGCACTCACGTGCCTGGGGGTGGGGGAAGGGGCAAAAAGAAGGAGAGAGAATCTCAAGACTTCCCCCTATGCGGAGAGCCACCATGGAGCTTGATCTCAGGGCGCTGAGGTCATGACCTGAGCCAAAATCAAGAGCCAGACAGACACTCAACTGACTGAGCCACCCAGGTGCCCCTCTGGTCTGCATTTTATTTATTTTTCTTTTTTAGATTTTTTTATTTACTTATAGACACAAAGAGAGGCAGAGACACAGGCAGAGGGAGAAGCAGGCTCCATGCAGAGAGCCTGACGTGGGACTCGATCCAGGGTCTCCAGGATCACACCCTGGGCTGCAGGCGGCGCTAAACTGCTGCGCCACTGGGGTTGCCCTCTGGTCTGCATTTTAAAACCTTTTCTCTTGCCTTTGCAAATGTTACATCCTCCTTCTAAAGAACCACCATAGGTTCTTTAGATGTTCCTCCCTACAAGGCACTTAGAACAAATGCCAGTTACCAAAAAAAAATTTAATTAGATATTTCCCTACATATGGTTTGAACTAAGTACCATATGGCTCCCACTACAGAAAAATGTGGCAAAACTGAATTCACAAGACCTCATTCTGCTAGGGCCTATTTAGTCCACACAAGTCTAACATGGACCTTCCAGAAATTTAGACCAAACAAGCAGTAACAAATACAGCTGATGAGGGCCTCCTTCTCATGCTTCCTTCCCACAAAGCCTCTTTCCCAGTCCACAGGAGAGCAAAGACCAATTCAGTTGTGCAGATCACCTTTCTCAGAGTACTACTATTCCTTCAGATTTTGACATTAAAGGACACCATAGTCTTCTAATAGTTTAAGGGAAGATATTTCTATTATCTTGATACAATATCACCAAGTTGTTTCAATGAAAAAAGTTTTAACACTGTATAAACAATGGATGATAATTTATGTGAGAGAAGGTGGGATCATTCTCTAAATTGGCTACTCAGCTATAAAATGAATTTAAGAGAAGATTTAGCGATTAGCTACAAAGTTCTAGAGTAATAATATTGCAAGCAGAAATGATGGGCGGGGAAAGGCACACCACATTCACTTAGAACTGAAAGGCAAGAAGAGTTGCAGGCAAAAGAACTCTATTTAAATCTCAGCTTACTGGATCCCTGGGTGGTGCAGCGGTTTGGCGCCTGCCTTTGGTTGGCCCAGGGCGCGATCCTGGAGACCCGGGATCGAATCCCACCGGGTCGCGCTCCCGGTGCGTGGAGCCTGCTTCTCCCTCTGCCTCTCTCTCTCTGTGACTATCATTAAAAAATAAAAAATAAAAAAATAAATCTCAGCTTACTCAGAAAATGGAACTACTTGGAAGGAAGTGAGGGTAGAAAAGTATAAAGAACATCAACAACCAGCTTAGAGGCACCTGGCTGCTCAGACGGAGAGCACGCGACTCTGCATCTCCGTGTCACAAGTTTGAGCCCTGCCTTGGGTGTGGAGATTACTTAAAACAAATAACCCATCAGCTTAGAAAGTCAGTTTTTGAACTACAGTTGAAAAAGAAATTCCAGAAAATAATATAGAGGTCAACCTCATGGGATGTGAATGTGAAGGGAAAAAAAATGGGAGGCAAGAAATAAGGGTATATTTACTCAAATGTCCCTGGATTTATCTCTTGACCAGGGAGGACACCAAAAACTGTTTGATGTCTGATTAAAAGAGCAAATGTGATGGGGAATAAAATTCCAGAGACTTACTGTTAGAGATTTGCAAGAATCCTCAGAAATGCTTGATGTAACGACCACAATAAATGCTATGTTTTAAAAATAGTATTTACATGTAATTGGAAGCTTCTTGATCAAAGAAGGATGTCAACTCAGGTCATGGTCTTGGGGTCCTGGGATCCAGCCCCATGTCAGGGCTCCCTGCTCAGTGGGGAGTTTGCTTCTCCTTCTCCCTCTGCCGCTCTTCCCGGCTGTGCGAGCTCTCTCTCTCTCTCTCTCTCTCTCTCTCTCTCCCTCTCTCAAATAAAACCTTTTTTCTTTTTTTTTTTTTTTTTTGAATTACAACTTACCCTATAGTATCCACTTGAGCTGGCCTTAAAACCTTTTTTCAAAAAACAGAGGGATGTCAAAACAGAAGTACCCAACACATTATGGAATCCTAGGAAAAATCTTGTTAGTTATGACTAATAAAACAAGATCCAGGAGCAGCTAAGTACTAAATAAATAGTGAATTAAACGAATAGTGATGCCAAATTTGAGCATAATGTAAAATAGATTTTTAAAAGATACATTGGTGCCACCTTTTGGCCAGATTAAAAATTTACACAAATTACAATCTACAATCACATTTGAATTTCAAAGAGACCCTGTTAGAGGCACAGTTGTTTGATTCAAACATTAAGTGAATAGATTTAAAACTGCCTTGCTGCTTATTAATACAGCTGATTTTTAATTCTATTTTTTATTTTTTAAGAATTGGGATAGAAGATAATACAAATAGAGTTTTAATGCTGAACAAATATATCTCATATTCCGTAAGTACTCCTTTAGTTCCTGACAGCCATCACAAAACTTATTTTAAGCTTTTCGGCCAGGATTAGTCAACTTTAGCACTACTGATATTTTGGGCTGGATAATTCCTTGGGGTGGGGGGAGGTTGTCTCCTGCATTGTGAGATGTTTAGCAGCATCCCTGACCTCTACCCACTGGATGCCAGTAGCAACATTCCCTCCACCCCACCCAGTTGTGACAACAGAAAACATCTCTACATTGCAAAATGTCCCCATAGTAAGGGGAATCACCCTGTGTATGGTTAACTTTAAGTTTCAACTGGCCACAGGAGCTGATATTTGGACAAACATTATTCTGGGTGTGTCTGTGAAGGTGTTTTTGGATGAGATACATTTGAATCAGTAGACTGAATAAAGCAGATTGCCTCCCCTTGTGGGTCTTGAGGCTGCTGGCTTTTGGACTGGAATTACACTATCAGCTGGCCCAGGTCTCCACCTTGCCTACTAGAGATCTTGGGACATCTCAGCCTCATATCTGTGGTGAGCCAATGCCCTATGACCAATCACCCTCTCTCTCTCCCTCCCTCTCTGCACACACACACACACTGTTCATTCTGTTTCTCTGGAGAACACAGACTAATACATGCTGGTGGAGAACCACTGTTGTTGATTACATTACCAGAAAAATACAGTAAATAGGGAAGAAAAAAAAAAAAAGGCAAAGGGAACTAATGGGCAATGGCTAGATATTAACCTTTCTTTCCAGAGATGGCAGTTGGAAAGCATTGGATTAGGATGCCAATTTTCTATTCACACAGATTCTGGTTGATAAGGACTGGGCTCTATGATGCATTGTTTTGCATTACACATCCAAGATGTTACCTGGTACAGAGACTGACTTACCCCAGTGCTAGGAGGACAATATTTGGCAGACACTTCTGTAAAATAAGAACACTGTGTATAAGCTACACTAAAAAAAGGTTTTGTTTATGGTCATGTCACAATTTATTTGTCATGATAAAATACATGAAATCCACTGTTTTGATTCCAAATAGAGGGTACAAAACTTTCTAAAATAATGTTTCTGAAGCAAACTCAAAGCACACAAGGTGGAAGAGTTCAACCATACAATGCACCATTCACCACAATCTCCTATATTTGCCATGTGTTTCTTGTACTTGGACGGTTTCTTCACTGGACCTTTTTTTTATTGCACATGTTTTTGAAATCCACATTTCTTTGAAATGATTTTAAGTTGATATTTGATCTAGTCTGACTAAATGACTTTATTTGGCACAAAATAGCAGAGTTGATGGCAGTTAATGTCAAATGCATTGGAGCACTATCTACTAAGCACAGATGCATCCTGAAGCACAATGGATCCTTCCAGGTCTTGAAGACAAAAATCTCAGTCTGTGATTCCTTGTACTTAAGACATCCATACTTGGGACTGTATAATCTTACCAGTTTTCAAAAAGTCCAACCATACAAACGTGGAAGTCCAGCAGAGAACAATCATTTGTTGATTTCACTGTTAGGAATTTAAAAATTAATTATAATAAAATACAACAGAGCTACATTTAGTTTAAAATATACAAAGACACAGATCTCATTATGAAATCTTTTCATGTGACTTATTTTACCTCAATTACTACTAAAAAATGACACTTATAAAAAAATGACACTTATCAAGGATCTTGATTACAACAGTAAGATTTTGCCTGTGCAGATAACATGGAAATACCATTTTCCAGCCTATCTTTTTCCATGATTAATATGTATTTCCTTCAGTTTAAAGTGAGGCTTTTCCATTATGAATTACTTCCAATAATGAATTACAATGTTATTATCCCCACTCTATTTCTTGTCCCCATTTACTTTTTAGATGATCTAAATTAAAGAAATGAAAATGATATTTTCTTCATTGCTTTTTTTCCTTTTTCCATGCGTAAACAATACATTTGGGGGAACTTTCCATGAAGCTGAAATGCAAAGATTTTATTCCCTATAATGCCAAAGGACTAACATCCTTCTTTAACAGGTGGTTAAACTACACTAGAAAAGGAATTCCAGTAACACTGCTGTTTCTAGAATATTTCTTAAAAATAAAAATAAGAATTGTGTCAATTGAGTATTAAATAGTGTATTCTAAGATATTCTAAGAGTTTACGGGTTAGAATCCTGGTTAGGATCCAGGTTAGGTTTAGCCATAGAATACATGTAATTTTCTTTATATGGTTCGTTTTTATTAAGAATACTAAGAGAATTTAACGCAATTTTTTTTTTCTATAGAGAAGGGGGTAGAGGGCAGAGGGAGAGGAATGGAGAGAAAGAATCTTAAGCAGGCTCCACGCCCAGCATGGAGCCCAACGTGGGGCTCAATCTCAGGACCCTGAGACCATGACCTAAGCCAAAATCAAAACTGGGTGAACCACTCAGGTGCCCCAAACTTAACACAATTTTAGTACAAATCCTCACAACACCCCTGTGAGGTAGGTATTGCTTATATCCACTTAATGGGAAATCAGAAAAGCAGAGCAAGAAATAATAATCTTAAAACACATAAATCAAGAGATTTTGGTTCCCTTATAAGGCAGACTACACTTACAAGTTCCAGAGTTGTGACAATACGCTAATCGGGACAAATACTGAAACAAATCTGTTTCTCTCCAGAAAACAACTCTATGTAGGATCTGTAAAGAAGGGAAAGTTCTAATCTGATTCAAGAAAAAAATGTCTTTTTAGTATTTGCCTAACACACTGATTAAGGTGCATATAGCATTTCCCATTTGAAGAGCTTGGTAATCATTATGCAAGCCGTTATTATATGGTTAAGATTATAGCTCCATTTTGTAGATGACATGATCAAAACTAAAGGGCTTAGCCAAAAGGACTTTTTTTATACAAGAAGATTTTCTTAGTAAGGAACCATGTCTTTAAAAATTGCACTCAGGGCACAGTATTGATCATGTAACAGCTATTTTAAAAATATATGTCTGCTGAATGAATGTAAAAAATGTAACTGGGGTCAGGGATCCCTGGGTGGCGCAGTGGTTTGGCGCCTGCCTTTGGCCCAGGGCGCGATCCTGGAGACCCGGGATCGAGTCCCACGTTGGGCTCCCGGTGCATAGAGCCTGCTTCTCCCTCTGCCTGTGTCTCTGCCTCTCTCTCTCTATGTGTGACTATCATAAATAAATAAAAATTAAAAAAAAAATGTAACCCAACATCACTATTCACTGGCTATCTGGAACCTATTTCTTGGGACTTTTTTTCTATAAAATGGAGTTAACATTCTTCCATTTCCTAAAACAGAATATTATGAAGATTAAAGAAAGAACATTGGCTTTGAATTTCTAATATTAAAAGGAACTATATGAATAAGGATAAAAATATAGCTAACCATCACATTTTTAACACTCAACAAATGTAGATATATTTCACTTTTAAATTAACGTTGTCTGCTATGGCCCCTCAGCCACAGCAAACTCTTACAATTTCTCCAGACTCTACCCTGAACTGCTGCCCTACCCCTCAACTCATGTGCACCCCAATCCCACCCTTTAACTACATACTTCTTATGTCAAGGTCTAATGACTGAGCAAGAAGGAAAGAACAGAGAAGAAAGAAATCAGAAAATTTGTTATACTAATGAGAAATTGTACTCGAAGAAGGCCAGGGAATATATTCTGAATAGCCTAAAATACATGACATCAATGTCAATATTTGTGTTCATCCTAGGAGATGAAATCTTTCAGGGTAGTATAAATTTGCACAATTGCTAGAATGACTTAAGATTCGAGGAAGTTCTGACTCCAAAGTGTAACACATTTGTTTTTAGCCACTCCCAATATAATTGATCCTCTATCAATAGCTAGATTTTTTTCTCAACACATCTCAATCTTGACCCCAAGAAGTTTTAGTTACTTGTCTGAGGCAGAAACTCAACTGTGGTTTCTTCATTCAGCCTTCAAGAAAAACTTATCATTTCATAATTCACCTAACCTGTTTACCCACAGAAAACCTTTGTGCCCTTAGACTAAGCTAGATTACTCTTTGAGCTCCCTTCTAACCTGAACCCTGACACTGTCAGGAGATGTCCTCAGAAGGATGCAGTCATGAAGGAGCTCTGAGTTTCTGTATAATTTCTAAGCCTCACAAACCAGATTTTTTAACATGTCTGTGAGGCTTTGAATTGAACACGACAGCATACAAGAAAGATGAGACTGTTTTAAAGCTTTTCTCTTTTGTTATTCTTGACTAATCTTTGAAATTTAAACATTTCAGGAACAATTTAGATCTATCCTTTGTGGTGAACTTTGACCAGCTTTTTCCCCAGCTACATAAAGCAGGAGAATCTATCATTTAGTCCCTCAGTTTTAATTTTTCTGATGTTTTAGCTGTGTTAAGTTTCACTGCTATAAAAGGGAGCTAAGTTTATTCACAAAGGGAAAGCTATCATGGATTTTTAGACATAGTTCTAGGACATTGACTGTATCTACTCTGCTGGTTTTATGGGCCAGAAAAAAAAAGAAAACTGTGTCATTGAAAAATTACTTTTTCAAGTGATACTTAGAAAATTAACATCAACTGAGGCAGCCTAGAAAATCCTCTGACACTAAGAGTAGAAAGATAATTTCTATTTTACCATTTTCCTCTTTAAACTGATGGTCATAAAAAAAACAACAACTCTAATTGCTCTTATGGTTGTTAAGGAAATGCTCTATAATAAGGTAACAATACTGGGTTTAGTGTAGACCTATTTCAACTTCTGTCTGTGTTTATCTATCTGTATGTATATTCCTATTTCTCTCTCCTTGGGATTTTATTTTAATGTCTGAATCTTCTCCCTTTCTCTCTTTTCACTAAAATATTTTTAATTAAAAATGAGGTATGCTCAATGTCAAGAAATAAATAAAAGCCATATAAGATGCTGCAGAGCTAATAAGTAAAAAGTGATTTAAAAACTACTTATAATATGTAGCTATACCATAAAACAAAATTTGTATACATCATAACATATAGGTATGCATTAAAATAACTTCCTATATGGCAGAACATAGTTTTAAATAGTCTTCATAGTGGCATATTCATGTGAAAAATTAGCCTAAAATAATAGTGTAGGATATTCTTTAAAAACGATTTCATTTACTTCATTTTCAATTTGGTTTTTACTGATTCTACAACTTATAAATTATATAAATAACTATTTTGTCTCAAGTTCCATAATTCCTACATTGATTTCTGATTTCTAAATTGTGATTTATGAATGTCCATAGCTCTACTTGAAGGTTACATTTTAATAGCCATATGTATAACATATCTTACAATAATTAGACCTACTATACATACAACCTTAAAACTATGGCTAACTGGTAAAAAGTTAATAGAAGGTGAAGAGGAAAATAATCCATGAATAAAAATACATGTGATTTTTTTTAGAATGGATATAAAAATTATGAAGGAGAAACTGCTACTCCACAAGGATAGTGTCCACATTTTCTTGCGTGAGCTCTGACTCTAAGGCACAAGATGAATCTAACTGTTCTTGTGACAAGCGAGAACCTTTCAGGGGGACATCAGACCAGCTGTCACAATACGGCTGAAATCTCTGGGCTAACGCATTGCCAAACCTTTGGCATCGGTTGTATCTGTAAGCTTTACCTTTGTGTGTATACATGTGTTCTAGCAATTGGCTTTTTCGGAGAAATTTATGACCACAGATGGAACAGCTGATTTTTCTTTTCCTTGAAAAGGAAAAATTACAGTTTAATTCTACTGGCTCTGTGTCTTTGGAGATCAAAGACACTTGACTGATTTGCAGAGGCTCTATGGCACCCTGGTTTGAGCGGTCAGGCTGCTGCTCGTTCTCCTTGACAATGAAAGAGCTGAGCCTGTGGCATTCAAGAGCCTCGTTATTTTCATTAAGTGGATGCACTTCACCAAGGTCATTGCTTTCCAGAATGGAAGCAGGGACACCAAATGGGAGGGATCCAGACACATGGGTATGGAGATGTTGTCTTAGGTTACTACGGGAATCAAAACGTTCCCCACAGTAATGGCATAAGTGTATTTTGATACTGCTTTCGGTGAAAGTGGGGCCTGTCACCTCTGATGAGGGTGAGGGGTGGCTCTGGGAGATCACAGATTCTGGGTCACATCTCTCCTGCTTGATGGACACCGGGGGTTTCTGGTGCTCCTCCAGGGCCTGGGAAGCAGGATGGGCCCTCTGCTGCTCTGCAGTGCCATCATCCAGCCCAATAGCAAGAGAGAGCTGCAACTGGGGGTGGTCACCCTGGACAGCAGCTCTGTTTCCACTGTTATTGGAAGGAGCTTCTTTGACCTCCAGCCCTGGTTTGACAGCTGTTTTTTGGGTCGTTGAGATCTGAATGCCATACAAATTTGAGGACTGCACAGTCTCTGGTGAGAACACTTGATTCATTTCAGTGGCAATGTGAGAAAGGTAGTCGGCATGAAGAAATCGAATCCCTTCCTCCAAACGACTGTGATCCACAATCTGTTTTGGCCCTTTCCCCGTGTACATAATGTGCAACAAGTAGCTGAATATGTCAGGCTGGATGTCAGTTGGTTGTATTTTTATGCATTCGCTGTTAAAAACAAAAAACAGACCCACACAAGATGAAACGACCAGTTGGCCTTTTAGTTAGCAGTATATGGTCTTAGACTAACGCAATTTCTTCCTAAGAAGTTCAAACTGAGCAATCTGCCTTGATGAAACATATCAACAAAAATTAAATGCTCGTGGTACATCAGCTTTATGGTCCAGCTACAAGACATCATGTATTCAACCTACTGCCTAAAGTTAGGAAACACACACTGATACTCTGATTAGCTCAACATTTAGTGACTTCTAAGTGGTATGCCCTATGCTACATGCCAGGGAGGAGAAACGTGATGAATAAAACAGATACTCTGCTCTTAAGGAACTTAACAGTCTTTTGAATACATAACCAAAAGAACTGAAAAAATGGACTCAATAGACACCTGTACGCCAATGTTCATTTCAGCATTATTGATGTTAGCTAAAAAGTGGAAACAACCCAAATGTCCATCAACACACGGATGGATAAATGAAGTGTGGCAATATACATATGGTGGAATATTATTCAGCCATAGAAATGAATGAAGTTCTGATACATGCTGCAACATGGATGAACCTGGAAAACGTTTGGTAAGTGAAATAAGCCAGACACAAAAGGACAAATTTTATATGATGCCACTTGTAAAAAAATATCTAGAATATGCAAATTTGTAGAGAGAGAAAGTAGATTAGAGGTTACCATGAGCTTGGGGTGGGGCAGGGGAAATGGGGAGTTAATTGCTTAATTGGGTACAGAGTTGATGTTTAGGGTGATGCAAAGTTTTGGAAATGATAAGTGGTAATGGTTGCGCAACATTGTGAATGGACTTAATGCCAAAGAATTGTATGATTAAAATAGTTAAAATGGCAAGTATTATGTTATATATATTTTACCAAAATAAGAAATATTTAAAATTTTAAAAGGATCTATTAAAATCGGTAATATTTAGAATTTAAATACACTAATCCTATTTTGGCTTCCAAACTATCTTAATATGTCTATTCTTTAAATCACAAATGAATATAGGTGTAAGTTTGAAAAGCTTTAAAATAACCCCAAGCTCAATTTTTAAATATGAATCTAGAATTCAGATGATAGATACAAATAGCAGGGTAACAAGAAATCAGGAAACACTCTGAAAAATTAGGATAAAGAGAACCTGAGGGAAGCACTGGATGTCAACCAACAATTAGTCAATGGACTTACCTTCCCTGAAGCAAAAGTTCATGTCAATGCTTCAGAGTGCACAGGGTGTCAGATGCTGGCAATCCATTTCTTAGTCCCCGTATCTCAGGATTCCCTCCTGGGTTTTACTCTTAACTCTCACCCACCCTTTTCCAGGGTCTGTGGCAGGGTTTGTTTTTTTATTTTCTATCAGCACAGAGCTGTTAACTGAAGATTTTTAGTTGCTCAACAGAAATATCACATAGCAGGCCTAACACATTTATATCTCTTGGATTTAGTTTAGCATGGTGCCTGGTACACAGCAGGGGCTCTGAGAGCTCAACTAACTCATAGCTCTTAGATGAGACTGATGTGAAGGCACTGTTTCTAATCTAATTTCTACATTGACACTACCCATGACCTGTCCCCCGTTCCAACTATCTCCCCACTTTGTGCCACGCATTCCAATCATTCTGATCTACTTGGTTTCCTGAATGTACTACTGTGGTTCATATCTGCCTATGTTTTCATGTACCTTCTCCCTTTGCCTGTAGGGTGCTTTCCTGCATTCCTTTACAATATCCAAAAAACTCCTACTGATCTTTCAAGATTCAGGGCTTCTGTAAAGCCTAGATCAGCCTTCTCAAAATAGGGCTGCTGACACTCTATCTTGTACAACACTTCTATTATAGACATATCACATTAATTATTGATTAAACAGTAGATGACAGTATAAAGCTCTGTACTATGCATTTTAATATTATTAATCCATTTAATCTCCTCAACACCATGGGGTGAGTATACATACTATTCCAGGTGTTTTACAGAGAAGGAAACTGAGGCATAGACAGATCAATTACATTGTGATTGTTTTCTTTACACATATTACCTCTCTACTAAACTATGAGCCCTTGAAGACAGGGAGCATTACTAGCCTGTTACTGGGGTCTAACACAGTGCTGACATGTAAATACCCAACAAATATTTAAATGAATGAACAGGTAAATAAAAATGTGTAACTGAAGCTAGACTCCTAAGTATTTCATGCAAGGTCCTTTAAAAAAACAGAGAATTAAAAAAAACAGGGATCCCTGGGTGGCGCAGTGGTTTGGCGCCTGCCTTTGGCCCAGGGCGCGATCCTGGAGACCCGGGATCGAATCCCACATCAGGCTCCTGGTGCATGGAGCCTGCTTCTCCCTCTGCCTGTGTCTCTGCCTCTCTCTCTCTCTCTCTGTGACTATCATAAATAAATAAAAAAGGAGAATTATTAAAAAAAAAAAAAAAAAAAAAAAAACAAACAGTGACTTCTTTTGACTTTCAACCTAGGATGGATTAAAACTATTCTTTAAGAGCTCAGAATCTGAATACGATTTTCCTGTCCTCTCTCTACATACCTATCATGTTGGGATAACTGAAATTCAAAAAATCAACACTTTTTGAAAAAAGTATTTGAAAAAAATATCTGTTGAACTGTAATATGGAATATAAGGTGGGTAGAATTATAACATTCCACCCTTGCTATGAAAGTGTTATAGAATTGATATCAACAACTTAGAACATAGATCTTTAAAGGAAAAGACCTGCATTTGAGGATAACTTATTACCTGTATAATCCTACATGGGTCAGTTACTTGATTTAGTCTCAGTTTCCTTTTCTCTAAAATAGTATGGATTATAGTAGAATGTACATTAGGTAAATACTTAGTGCTTGGGTATGGGATAAGCCTTCAATAACTTTTAACTATTATTGTTTTCATTTTTACCTTCCACCATGGATCCTACACACTGAGATGAATTGCTAGGTGTGTTAAAATATATATATATATATATATATATATATATATATATATACATACACACACACACACACACACACATCATAATTTTTTTATTTCTTAAGGTGACCCCATAACAAAGAATCTCCCAAATGATATTATAATAAGGCTTAGCTATATTACAACATTAGAAACTCTTCTGATTTACAAAAGCACATCCTTACCTTGTTTGGTGAATAAATATCATCTTGAAATAGTTAGAAAAAGCAGCAAGCACTGCTCTGTGGGCTTTGAAGTAAACATCTCCAATGGCAACTGTGCAATCACACAGAAAACCAAATTCTCGCTGCATGTTCAGCTGCTGCAGAAGGACAAGGCTATGGCTAGCTGTGTCCATTGTGGCTCTGAGAAAAAGGACAATTTTTTTTTTTTTACAAAATTAGCTACAGTTTACACAAACCTACAGAGTACACGGAGATCTAAATTTAAATGAAATTATTCAATAGTTTTTAATACTGTTAATTTTACTCCAAACCTAGCTAACATGATATCTCATTATAAAAATATCAATTCTGCTAAAACTGCAAAATATGAGAATTTTTTTTCATCTGGTAAGAAGGTAGCTTGGTATGAGTGACATAGAAGCAAAAGGAAGGTCTATCTGGTTTTTGTTTTTTGTTTTTTAAATATATCTCTCTACATTTCTAGTCCTGTTTGCTCACTGGAAAATGGGAATGAGATGCTGTCCCCTTCCTCAGGGCTAAATGAGTTGTGAAAAGCACCTTGTGAAAAGCACCTTGTCATGGAAACCTATTCAAATGGTAGCTGTAACTGTCATAACATATCACAGTCCTGGCTGGGCTGGAGCTGTTATGGCTCCGTAGGGTTCCTCTGTGTGCTCGGGGTACACTGGCCTCCTATCATACAATATATCTGGGAAACGGATCAGTCACAGTACATTCAGGAGCCCTTAAGCCACATTCCCTGATTTACATGGGACCCCAGGAACCCAATGGAAAGACCCTAAACCCTGATATTGACTGGATTCAGACACATACAAGCATGGAGGCCCCTGAAGGAATAATACAGAATGGGGCCACGGGTCTGAGGAAGAATCCCACATGAAGAACATGCAGAATTCTGGCAGAGAAGTCTAGTGTGAGCTGCAAGGGCACTCAAGAGTGCCATAGTTCCAGGCAGGTGGAAGCTCTGCTTCACCACCTCCACCACCCCAACTGTGTAGACAGCCCTGGAGCTTTAGGGAGAAGGCAGCTATGGTATAAATCACTGGCCAGCTGTGAGAACCTTCTCTAAAAGAGCAGGTTCTGAAAAAGAGAATGAAGTTCCTCACTATCCAGAGACCAACGTCAATGGAGATCAGTGACGAGAGTGTGGGGTTAGCTGTCTGGAGATTGGGCGCAGCGTGGGCAGCAGACAGCTGAGTGATCAATAATATAATAAAACTAGCTAACACTTACAGTGCTTCCTGTGTGTCAGGCACTCTTCATTCATCTAATTCTCAATATGACTGTACAAGAAAGGGAATATTCAATGCATCTTACAGATGGAGAAACTGAAACAGTAGAGTTAATTTACTCAAGTCACACAGCAAGTAAGTGGCAGAGCAGGGGATTCAAACCCAGGCACTGTGCTCTAGAACCCAAATGTCCTCTCTTTCTGCCTTCCAGAGGGAACATGACCCACAAACTGGAGATGCCTATGGAACGGTCAGGTTATACATCAAGACACCCAGAGAAGCCTCAAGAACATTTGGAAAGAGGAATCAATGAGAAACCCAGATTTTCTGCTGCTTAATTTGCTTACACAAATCTGATACAGAAACTAATACTTATTAATGAATAAAGTCTAGGCTAAATAAAAGGTTATTTCTATTTTTATTAAAACTACATATTTAGGGATCCCTGGGTGGCGCAGCGGTTTGGCGCCTGCCTTTGGCCCAGGGCGCGATCCTGGAGACCCGGGATCGAATCCCACGTCGGGCTCCCGGTGCATGGAGCCTGCTTCTCCCTCTGCCTGTGTCTCTGCCTCTCTCTCTCTCTCTGTGTGACTATCAAATAAAAATTAAAAAAAAAAAAAAAAAACTACATATTTAATGTACTGATATGGAATAATCCCCAGGATATATTAAGTAAAAAAAAAAAAAAAAGCAAAGTGTAAAATTGTTCAGAAAAGACTATTTATGCAAAAGGGGTGGAGTGGTTATTTTTAAAGGTGGGGGAGAAACATACATAAATATATTCTTGTTTGTGTACACATCTCTGGAAAATTTCAAAGAAATAAGTAAAATGTTTGCTTCTGGAGGGAAACAAAGGAGCACGATGGGAGGAATTGTATGGCTTAAACTGAAATCCTTTCTTTTTGAGAGAGAACAAACGAGCGAGCTGGGGTGTGGAAATCAGAAGGAGCAGGAGAGGAAACTTTTTTTTTAAAGATTTTATTTACTTATTCATGAGAGACACAGAGAGAGGCAGAGAGAAAGGCAGAGACAGGAGAAGCAGGCTCCATGCAAGGAGCCCAATATGGAACTCAATCCCAGGACTCCAGGATCACTTTTTGAGGGAAGGGAAAGGCTCAACCGCTGAGCCACCCAGGCGTCCCAAGGGAGAGGGTCTTAAGCAGACTGTGAGCTGAGTGTGGAGCCTGATGTGGGGCTCGATTTCAGGACACTGAGATCATGACCTGAGCCAAAATCAAGAATCAGATACTTAACCAACTGAGCCACCCAGGTGCCCTGAACTTATATCCTTTTATTGAAGTTTAACATCATAAATACATACCAACACGTATTCCTTTCCCCCATATTTCAGATAGATAAATAGGTACAGAGATCAATGTCACAAACATGCAGCCAGCCAGACACCCTGAGCACATAAGGTAAAAATTACAAAGGTGGTAGAGACCCCCTGCCATCTCTCCTTCATTCTAACTACCCACTACTTTGCCTCCAAAGGCAAATTCTACTTCAGAATCCATCCTGATTTTGGTGTTTCTAACTATCTTGTAACATCACCATGTTCTTACTGCACCTGCACACATCACTTATGAAAGTATGGTATTATTTTGCATGTTTTAAAATTTATATAAATAATATTGTACTTCAGGAATCTTGCAACTTGCTTTTAACTCTATTCATACAGTACTTTTTTGAATTCTACTACTCAAACATTAAATTTCTCCCAATCTTCCCCCAATTAAAAAATAAAAAACTCTTAGTCCTTACTACCTCATTTTATAAGCCTTTAAGCAGTAATGAAATAAAAAGTAACAGAAAAAAAGTAACAAAATAACAGAACCAACAGACACCTGAGCCTAAACCAAACTCCAAATTGTATTGTTCCAAACGGCCATTTAACTAAAAGTCACTATTTATTGTATTCATTGCATTACCCAGATTCTAAAACATCACCAATTTATAGAGAGATTTTAAAACCAAAATAAAACTGTATACTGGGGATTTCACCATATGAAAAACATGTCTTAGATTCAATGAAATGGTTCAAATTGAAGTAGTTTAAACTAGTCTTATGAATTGTTTAAAAAAACAAAACCTCAGATCATAAACGTTTTCACCAGATCTATCTATATACATATATATATATATATATATATAGTTCATTAGTATAATGAACTATTGAACCACATGGAAATGAGAAAGGGCACATTAAAAAGCCACATATACAAAAATCTTGTGGTTAATGGTCTATGAGTAAGAGTTAAATTCTCCACTTACTGAACATATTTTTTAAAGAGAAATTTAATAAAGAAATTGGCTCAGTTGGTTAAGCATCTACCTTTGGTTCAGGTCATGATACCAGGGTCCTGAGATCAAGCCCCACATTGGGCTCCCTGCTAAGCAAGGGAGCCTCCTTCTCCCTCTCCCTCTGCCCTGTTCATGTGCTCTCATGCTCACTCTCTCAAATAAATAAAATCTTAAAAAAAAGAAAAAAGAAAAAATTATTTGAAAGCATGCATTATATACAAGGTGTAGGGACAGAAAAAATTACATATATGATGCAACCAAGACAACTGCAGGCTAACATGCACCCCAATGTTTACAGCAGCAATGTCCACAATTGTCAAAATATTAAAAGAGCCCAGATGTTCATCAACTGATGAATGGATAAAGATGTGGTACATATATACAAAATGGAGTACTATTTAGGATCCAAAAGAATGAAATCTTACATTTGCAATGATATGGATAGAACTAGAGCGAATTGGGGATCCCTGGGTGGCTCGGCGGTTTAGCGCCTGCCTTTGGCCCAGGGGCGTGATCCTGGAGACACGGGATCGAGTCCCACGTCGGGCTCCCGGCATGGAGCCTGCTTCTCCCTCCTCCTGTGTCTCTGCCTCTCTCTCTCTCTATATCATAAATAAATAAATAAATTTAAAAAAAGAAAGAACTAGAGCGTATTGGGCAGCCCAGGTGGCTCAGCGGTTTAGCGCCTGCCTTCGGCCCAGGGCGTGATCCTGGAGACACAGGATCGAGTCCCACGTCCGGCTCCTGGCATGGAGCCTGCTTCTCCCTCTGCCTGTGTCTCTGCCTCTGTGTGTGTGTCTCTCACGAATAAATAAAGAAAATGTGTTAAAAAAAAAAAACTAGCACATATTATGCTATGCAAAATAAGTCCAGAGAAAGAAAATTATCATATCATCTCATTCATATGTGGAATTTAAGAAACAAAACAGATGAACATAAGGAAGGAAAAATAAAATAAGAGGAAAACAGAGAGGGAGACAAACCATAAGAGACTTTTAACTATAGGGAACAAACTGGGCATTGCTGGAGGGGAGGACGGAGAGGGATGGGGTAGAGTAACTGGGTAATGGGCATTAAGGAGGGCACATGATGTAATGAGCACTGGGTACGATATGCAACTGATGACTCACTCAATTCTACCTCTGAAACTAATAATATATTTTAATTAAATTGAATTTAAGTAAAAAATTTTTTTAAAGATTTTATTTATTTATTCATGAGAGAGAGAGAGAGAGAGAGAGGCAGAGTGAGAAGCAGGCTCCATGCAGGGAGCCCAACGTGGGACTCAATCCCATGTCTCCAGGATCACGCCCTGGGCTGAAGGCAGGTGCTAAACTGCTGAGCCACCTGGGCTGCCCTAAATAAAAATTTTTTAAAAAGAAGATTGTAAGCTAATAGGGGAGACAAAACATAAGAAGTAGTAATTATGATATAAAGTAAAAGTGGTAAATGTCTTAAGAGCAGTTCAGAGAACATGCCATGAAAGGAAGATCAATGGCAACCCAAAGGAAAATAAGTCATTTGAACTGGATTTAGGGCAGCCAGGTGGCTCAGCGGTTTAGCACCACCTTCAGCCCACGGCGTGATCCTGGAGACCTGGGATCGAGTCCCATGTCGGGCTCCCTGCATGAAGCCTGCTTCTCCCTCTGCCTGTGTCTCTGCCTCTCTCTCTGTGTCTCTCATGAATAAATAAATAAAATCTTAAAAAAAAAAAAAAAAAAGAAGGAAGAAGAAAAAAAAAAAGATTTAGATGAACAGGCAGAAGGTGAACATAGCATTCCAGGCAGGAAAAAATACAATGAATTACAGGGAGGAGTGTGAATATATAGGTAACTGAAGAATTCAGTTTGCATAGAAAAAACAAAAGGAAGTGAGTAACAAGAGATGTGGTCAGCTCATACAGGGAACCAATATAAAACTGAAAGGTACTCCAGCTGTGTTTGAAATGAACGATGTTAAGATGCTTTTACAGGAGGGAGAACGGCATAGTCATTAAAGCTTGGGTTCTGGAATCAGCTTGGATCAAAATTCCAATTCTGTCATTTAGCTGTGTGCTCTTGAGAAGATGCTTAATTCTCTGGTCCTTGTAAAATACAGATAACTACAGTACCTATCTCACAGGTTGTTACATAGATTTAATAAGATATGCATAGAAGCACATAGAAATAGTGAGGCCCATAGGAAGTGTTCAGTAAATACCAGTTACCATTGTCGTCATCATCATCATCAGGCCTGTGAGTTAAGACTGCTCTAGTAGCAATACATAAAAAATGAGTAGTAAGGAAAAAGTATGGAAAAATAAAGACCAGCATGAAATCCACTGCAATACCCAAGTAACGGCAGTGGGAATGAGAATACAAGAAGATACACTCGACATAGAATTGACATGACTTGGCAGCCAGACTGGATGTGGTCAGACACAGAGAAGATACAGTTGAAGGGAAGTCTCAGAATTCCAGCTTGGGCAACTGGAAGAATTCATTCATCCTTCAGGCCATATTTGGAGGAATTGTCAGGTGTTAGGTATCAATATAAAAGCATGGTACCAGAATGCTAGAGAAGAAGCATAGAAACTGGCTCAATAAAAGAGAAGTTTTGTTTTGAACACAGTGAGTTCAAGATGTTCATTCCAGGACATCTGAGTAGAAACGTTTTGTCATCAATGGAGACACTGTGCAGGACTGGGGCTCTAGAGATCAAGGCTAGACAGGGAGAGGAGGTCCTCTGTAGTTACACAGCTGAAGCCAGCAGGAGTGGATAGGACTACTGAGTAAAAGAAGACGGAAAAAAAGCTAAGAATGAATCCTTGAACAACAGAAAAGACACAAGAGGAGAAATATTAACACTGAATGGAGGATAAGGGTGGGTAAAGGAAAAGCAAGAACCATGGTAGGAGGTGGGGGGGGTGGTGGAAAGTGCTGCAGAGAAATATGGGGATGAGGCCTACTATGAACGCCCCAAGAATGGCGACCAAGAGGTTCCTAGTGAGCTCTGACAATGGTCTGGAAAAGCAGCAGGGGCAAAATATCTCACTGCAAATGGATGTTAGACAGAAGAGGCCCTAAAGGTAGGTACAGATAGGATAGGACATTGATGATAGGGAGCTTCAGCTCAGAAAAGACTTTCAGGCTGAAAGTGGTGGAATCTCTCGAAGCCAGAAGGAACACAAGCAAAAGTCTAAGTGTAACAGTCATGGAGAAGAGATGGCTGAGGTGAGGAGAGGATCTTTGAGTACTCTGTAGATGGCTTTGATTCATATACTATGAAGTCAGTCCATATGCAGAGGGATGCTAGCTAGTATATAGTGATCAAGTTTATATAAATTTCACATAATTTTTCTGTTTCAGGGGCACCTGGGTGGGTCAGTCAGTTGAGTGTCTGGCTCTTGGTTTCCTTCCATGGAGTCTGCTTGTGATTCTCTCTCTCTCTCTCTGCCCCTTCCCCCACTGATGTGCTCTTTCTCTAAAATAGATAAAATCTTTTTAAAAAATGAAGGCATAAAAAGAGATCTTAAAAAAAATTTGTTTCAGATGAGATACTTTCTATTAAGCTACAAGTTCATTTTTACTTTATTAAGCTGTCATTTTTGATAAACTCATTCAATATGTATATCTGAATTTTTAATTTCAGATATACTTCCAGGTCTTTAAATTTTCATCTCATTCTTTTTTTCTATTTCTCTGCTGAAATTTCCTGTTTGTTCACACATTACCACCTTATTTTACTTTACATTCTTGAGCATACTCATAATAGCTGCTCTGCTAAATCCAACCTCTGGGTCCTTTGGAGTCAATCTCCATTAATTAGGGTGTTAGTTTCCTGTTTCATTTTGGACAATATCCTAGACATTGTGATTACTATAGTAAAGACTTTAGATTCTGTAATATTCTCCCAAAGTATTGATGTTTTTGCTTTGTTGTTACAGTTAACTTGGCTGGACTTAAACTCCAAATTTTGCCTCTCGTTTGTTTTTTTTTATTGTTGGTGTGCTGTATGGAGGTTCAACATACATGTAAGTTTAGGGGTTGGCAAAAGATTCAAGCTTAATTATATACAATATTTGGGGTTCCTCCAGCATCCTTTCTAAGATTTTCCTTTTCTTTCCAGCTCTGTGGTCATGCTAAACTGTCCTCTTTTATTCAAGCACGTAAGATTACAGGTTATTAACCTAAGTTTAGCCAGTTCCTCCTGTCACCAACTAGAGCCTTCTCTCAGTACAAAAGCCATACAAATGGAAACTTATCCACTGCTGTTCCTTTCTTCCAAGTTTAAACCTCATTCCAGTTTCTGCCTGATTTTTGTCACTTTTAAATGCCATCTGGTAAGATTCTAAAGCTTTTTCACAGTTTATACAGTTGACCCTTGAACTACATCAGTTTGAACTGCAGGAGTCCACTTATATGAAGATTTTTTTACAAACACAGTACAGTACTGTACATGTATATTCTTTTCCTTATGCTTTTTTTTTTTTTTTTTTTTTTAAAGTAAGCTCTAGGCCAACTTGGGGCTTGAACTCACAACCCCGAGATCAAGAGTTGCACACTCTACAGAGCCAGCCAGGTGCCCCTTCCTTATGATTTTAATAACGTTTTCTTTTCTCTAGCCTATTTTATTACAAGAATATAGTTAGTATATAATACATGTAACATACAAAATATGTTAATTGACTGTTTATGCTATTAGTAAGGCTTCCAGTCAACAATAGGCTATTGGTAGTTAAGCTTGGGGAGGGGGCAGTGTCAAGTTAAACGCAGATATCTGTGCAGGAGTGTTGGGGTCCCTCATCCCCACACTGTTCAAGGGTCAAATGTAGTTTCTAGTTCAGAATTGTTCCAATAGGAACTACTCAGCCATTATTACCCTTTATCAGTTCTAAAAAGTTCTGGGCTCAGGATCCATTTACACTCTTAAGAAGAGTATTAAGAATTGCAAAGAGCTATTGGTTATGCAGGTTGTATTTATCAGTATTTACCATATAAAAAATTAAAAGTGAGACATTTTAAATTTTTTAAATTCATTTAAAATAATAAACCCATCATATATTGACATAAAATATTTATTTCTAAAAAATAACCACATCTATTTTTTAAGTGCAAAGGGTAGCACTGTTTTATATTTTACAGTCCTCTTTTAATACCTGGCTTTAAAAAATACAGCTGGATTCCTTGCTTCTGTGTTCAATCTGATACCACATGTTGTTTTGATTCAAGTATATTAAGAGATTTGGGCCTTGCAAAAATAAGATGCTTGCAGATGCTAAAAAGATGTCAGGAACCTCTGGGGGGTCCTTGAACCATACTTTGAGAATCTCTGCCCTATGCTATTTTTTTTTTTTAAGATAGATTTATTTATTTATTTATTTATTTATTTGAGAAACAGAGAGAGGCAGAGACATAGGCAGAGGGAGAAGTAGGCTCCTTGTGGGGAGCCCAATGTGGGACTTGATCCCAAGACCCCAGGATCACAACCTGAGCCAAAGGCAGACGCTCAACCATTGAGTGACCCAGGCATCTTGTTTTAATCCTATGCGGTACTAGAGCAGGTACTATATTAGTTCCATTTTATTTTTGAGGAACCACAGGCGCAGAGAAGAAGGTGGGAAGGTACCCAAAGTCAAATAACTTGCCATTAAATGGTGCTCGTAGTATTCCAGGCTGACTTTAAACTCATGCTCTTTCTTCAAAATCTCCGTCTAAAACTTTCAGCGTGGGACGCCTGAGTGGCTCAGCAGTTAAGCATCTGCCTTCGGCTCAGGGCATTATCCTGGAGTCCAGGGATCAGAGTCCCACATTGGGAGCCCTGCATGGAGCCTGCTTCTACCTCTGCTTATGTCTCTGCCTCTCTCTCTCTGTGTCTCTCATGAATAAATAAATAATATCTTAAAAAAATAAACTAAAAAAAACTTTTAACATACATACTGATGGCAAGGTTTGCAAATATATTGAATAGAATAAGGGGGAAATTTTTCTGAATTTATAAAATGAAACAAATTCAGATCTAAAAAAAAAAAAAAAACCCCACACACAACTTAGATACATAATAGGTTCAAACTTCTTTGTATAATAATAGACCTTTGAGGGATGACACCTGGGTGGGTCAGCGGTTGAGCATCTCCTTTTGGCTCAGGGCATGAGGTGATCCCGGAGTCCCAGAATCGAGTCCCATATTGGGCTCCTTGAATGGAACCTGTTTCTCCTGTCTCTGCCTCTCTCTGTCTCTCTCATGAATAAGTAAATAAAATCTTAAAAAAAAAAAAAATAGACCTTGATGTTTTAAGGTAACACAACCAGATTTTATTTTAGCTCAATAAAGCCAATCCATCACATAGTTATTAAAAAACATTTTCTAATTGACCTACTTTGCAAAATTATTAGCTGGGTTTTTCATAAAGCCTTCGTTCATCATTTCTTTGACTATCAATATTATCTTCTCTAGTATGTGGAATAGCCAAAGATTCCTATGCATACAGAAAGATCTTAGAAGTTTTATTTAACAATTTTGGGTGGAAATTTTAAAATGTGAGAGAAGTTGCAGAAAAATAATTGATCATTTTATATTTACAAATACGAGAGCCAAAATGAAAGAGTGCTTCATCTTAAGATGCCTTATCTATCATCAAAGTGATATTTATACTGTACTAATAGAATTAGTATTGGTATTTAAGAGAGACTACAAAACCTTGTTTACTAACTGAATTGCAGTAACTGTATTAGCTCAAACTAAATAAACTAGAACAGCTTTATACCAGTATCTATTTTTGTTTAATTCAAAGTTAACTTGAAATTTAACACCTTTTGATTTTTACTTATTTTTTAAAAATCTACTGTATTAGACTGGACTCTCAGATCTACGGTAGTCAGACGATAGCTTTTCATTTACACAGTTTTTCATTCTCTGAGGCTGTAAGAATCTTCAATAAAAATGGGACAAAAGGAGTAAGACATCTCTTTTTGTAGAAAATAAACAGTCTTAGATATTTTCTCTGTGGTTCCTACCACTGTGACTTTATTATTAATTATCATTAAGACAAGGAGACAGAGTTGGCAGAGGAATGTGTACAGCTTTTTTGAGATACTTACTCATGGCTATAAATACAAAGGTAAAAGCAGAAATATTCAAAGTGCTACGTGATAACAGACTTTATACAACGATTTTAACTTTTTAATTGTACTTTCACATGATTATGGAGGTATAACATTTTATAACCTAGAGAAAGACTGTTTGCAGAAATCATTTTATCATGGAATAGTAGCTCTTATCATGCCCTGTAAAATTTTCAATGCAGAGTTGTACTGATGTCTGCGTCCTACTCCAGACCAACCCAAACAGAACTGCTGAGAGTGAGGCTCAGATCCTTTTTAAAAATACTCTTCAGGTGGTTCTAATATGATGCCTCGGTTAAGAACCACCATGTTAGAAGGGAACCAAGGAAACTGAAGAAAATATTTCACACTGTAAAATTACAGAGAAAAAAAAGCAATTGTGGGGATTACACCAATTAATTAAATGAACAAGAATCAACTATTGTAATTCTAATTGTGACTTTAAACAAACAAACAAACAAAAAAATGAGCCAGATTCTAAGAAACAAAAGTTCTCCCAAACTAGTAAATTGGGCACTGGGGGCAAAGGAAGAACACATCATTTTCAGACTTCTTCTAAAAAAGTACTTAGGGAAAAGAGGTATTTACTCTCATAACACCATTATGCCTATTTTCATAACATCTGAAGACGATATGGAAATTGCAAACCTGAAAATATTGAGATAAAATCTGCAGTAATTCCAGGCATCTGCTCATGAAAATATTAGAGAACAGGGTAAGAAGCAGAGGTGGTAGATGACACAGGAAGAGCAGTTATGCTCTAGAAACCTTTAACGGAACAGGGAAACGTTAGTTTGGGGCCTGCCTGTTGCCAGACACAGCCAGCCTACTACATCTCTAACCATCTAACCAACATGTGGGATGCCTGATAAAGCCACAGCACCAGGCAAACAAGAGTGTTAACACTGGTGAGTGCAAACTGCTAGTGAACCTTAAAAAAATCAGAACCCTGTGAAGGAAAAGAATTCTTAGTCTACTAAAAAAAATAAATAAATAAATAAGGTACTCAAAGGACAGTAGGAAGTTGGATAACAACGATGCTAGTACAGACCTAGAATACAGTACAAACAAGAATAATTATAACTTCTGAATATAGGTGAACCAATACTTCCTTTGCCGCAGAATGCTCCACAAACACGTTATCCACATTGGTTAATGAAGCCCTTTGCTTAAAGTGCCTGGAGTTTTTCACAAGGAACAAAAAGTCATTGTATGATTGATATGTACAGTTAGGAAATGATTTAGAAAAATTTCAAAAATAACAATAATATTAACACCTTTTGTTCACTTAAAAAGAAAGAAAAATTCCTGATAGCAAAGGGAAAGCAGATGTGTGAATAAATTCAATTACTAATCCTGACACTGATGTTTGTTTCAAATACTTCCCTCTTCCTCTACTCTCCCTAAGTAGCAGTATCTTTCCTATCCTAGAGGGAACAATACTGTTCTAGTTAAAATAGCTACTATTATAATGAGTAAGTACTACATGCAAGGCCTTGTGCTAAGTGCTCTATGAACATTCTTTTCGTCCTCATCTTGACTATGTGTTATTTTTATTTCTATTTTACACATGAGGAAAAACGTAGGCTTAGAACACACAGCTAGAAGATAGTATAAAGTGGGGATCGAAAGCTAGGTCTGACTACATAACCTGCGCTGGTAACTATAAACTGGAGTAGTATTTTTCTTAACTTCCTTCTCTTAAAAGATTGAAATTCACATGCAATCTGGAATAAAGAAGCAGAAGAGGGACACAGGAAGTGGTGTACAAGTACTTTATAATTTATCAAGATAAGAGCACCTGCACTGCTTTTTTAAGACAAGGAAAAAAAAAACCCTGCAATAATATAAAACCCCTAACTCTATTATGGCCCTATTATTACAAAAAGGACAAGTTTTTCTTTAACAAGATGGTCAAGCACCACCTACGGGCCATAGTAAATAAATCACTTTGGTTCAGTGGTGGGGAGGGCATTATGCAACACTTCCCAGCACTGCCCTTGCCAGGATATTTTACGGCCAAGACTCTTGGGCCCCTCCTCCCCAGCTAGACAGCCTGGCTCCTGCGCATTCCCCTCAGGAGATAGGGTGGAAGCACACAGCTCCATTTTCTAAGGCAAAGAGGGCAGCTGAAAGTCCTGCTCAGCCTCTCTGGGCAACCACAGGCGCCAATAAATCAGCCACAGGCGATTCTCTCATCCCTTTCCTGGCTTGAAGTGGTAGCAAGATACAATGCAAAAGAGCACTGACTGGACTTGGGAGATAAGTGATCTAGCCTTGAGTTCTACTGCAAATGACAGCATCATAGACAGCCAGGTAAATCTCTGAGGCTGTTTCCTTGTTTGTAACATAGAGAAAACACTACCTCCTTTTTTGTTAAGGTACTTAAAATTCATCTATGAAAGTGGCTAGCCACTGCAGGCGTTCAATCAACAGCCAACAACCTGAGCAGAATTCATCTCCACTACCTCCAAATAAGACATTCAGGGAAGGGTTAGGTAAAAAGGTAAAGCAAGTCATGTGAGGCCCCTCCCTGCTTTGTTGCTGCTCATCCCTGTGATATTCCACTGGTTCCTGATCATCTCCCGGTCATCAGAACTAATCTACTCCAAGCGCTATGCCGGTACCCTACTCCCTATTAAGAAATTGATTTCTGATCATGGATAGTTTACCCTTACTCAACACAGATCTAGACTGCTAACGAAAAAGTTAATGCCTTAACCTAAGGGAGCAACCAGTGCTGCAATTGTTACTCTTTGCAGAGAACAGGGCTGAAGTTTGGAGGGGATGGGCTTTGAGGCCCAAAATACCTCACAGGCCATCTACTCCACCTAGAGGTAGGTACATCCCAAACCCAGTCCTTAAAACACCAGAGCCATCACACACTGGCCAAGCCTGGTTTCTCAAAATCTGAAGCAAGCCAAGTATAATCACCTCTGGCAAATGGTCTCTACAGGGAGTGGGTTAAACTGGCACTGCGCTCCTGGTGTGGTGGAGGGCCCAAGGCCTGGAGCCCTGGAGTCCAGTTACTCAAAAAGGTGTAGGCCTTAGATTCAAACTACGCGTTCCTTAGACCCGGTGTCTCCGTCTGTAAAACAGAAGGATGAACTGGATTTCCTGGTAGGCCCCTTTCAGCTTTTAAAATCTGTCATCCCAAAGTGTGCTTTACACACTTGACAAACTCCTGTGAGAATCAACAGTTTTGCCAAAAAAACAAAAAACAAAACAAAACAAAAAACTTGAGTCTCAGGAGAATGAATGCCAAATGTAATTTCCTGGGGGGGGAGGGGGGGGATGGGCGTTAGTTTATGAAACCTGTTAGAGGCTGTCAAATTCCAAGTACAGCACTAGGTGCTGCCTAAGTAGCTTCATTGCTCCAAATAACGAGTGCTAGGGAAGCAGTTCATGATCGGGCAGACTTTAAAAAGAAAAACTGGATTTACTCAGGATGAGATTAATATAATCTGAAAAAAAGGAAGAAATGAATTATGGTGGGGGAGGAACTTCCTGCCCTAGAAACGGGGTAATCACAAACGGGGGCGGGGAAGAGAGGCCAGTGGCCGCAGCGCCTCGCCGTTCGCAGCAGGAGGCCCGCCCACTTGCGCGAGGGGCCGCGCGGCCGCCCGCGAACGCCGCGGGCCCGGGGGGGGGCGGGGCGGGGGGTCCCGCGCGGGGCCAGGCCCCGGCAGCCGCCTCCTGCGGGCAGCGAAAGGCGGCTCTGCGTATCCTCGGCCCAGCGCTCACTCGCGGTTGCCATTTTCCTCCAGTGCCCTGATTGACATGTCAAACGGACCAAAACACCCCTCTCCCCAGCTACTTGCATCTGTCCCGCGACCGCCGCAGCTGCAGGCCGCCGCCCCGGGCGGCTCGAGGCGGGAGGGACTGAGCCCGGAGCAGCCCACAGGGGCCGGGCCGCGTCGCTTACCCAGACGCCGCCGCGGCGGCCAGCCGGCTCCTCCGTGCGGGAGGGGCGGCTCCCGCGCCGCGCACGTCACGCGGCGGCGCCGGCTCACGCACCCCGCGGCCCGCTCTCGCGCGGCTTCCCGCGCCGGCCGCCCCGCGATGGGCCCACGTGACCGTGCGCCTGGTGGCCCGGGAACGAGGGGCGCGGGGGCCGGAGTGTGCGTGCGTGCGTACGTGCGCGCCCGCCCGCCTACTCAAGTGGCCCGGCGGGGGTCTGCCCGCGCTCGGGGCGCCTCCGCCACGGTCCTCGGTCGTGACTCTTGAGGCGGAAGCGTGGAGACGAGCCTGGGCGTCACAGGCTCCCCACACACAACCGCGTGACCCGGGGACTTTCCCCAGGGTGTGCAAAAGCACTGCACTGCCTCAGTTTGGGGGTGGGGGCGGGAGCGGGGGAGGGGGTGGGGAGGGATGCGCCCGCGTGTTCGCGGGGAGACGGGTGGGGGCGCGGGGCCAAGGAGGCCGAGCCGCTGGAGCCGGGGAGGGGAGGCGGGCTGGGCTGGGGTGGGGCATGGCGGGGGAAGTGACTCAAGGCCAGAGGCGGACAGACCCATGGCAGGCGGAGTGGGGGGAGCGCGGGGAATGGGCGACCCGGGCCGACGGGCGGCGCACGGGGCAGGACGAGGGCGCCGGCGCCCCCAGGACGCCAGGGGCGAACCGCGAGGGAACGCCCTGCTGCTGAGCCCTCCGGGGCAGGGGTCTGACATCTGGACGGAGTGGGAAAACGGCATCCTGCCCTTGGGGAGTCGGGAGGAGCCCAGTCCCATCCAGCTGTGCAAACAGGCGGAGGAGGAGGTCCCAAGCCTACCCTTGGGAGAGGGGCGCGAGGGGTGGTAAAGCCGCCGCCGCGCCGGCCCCCGCGGTGCGGGTTGCGCCAGCCTCCCCGGAGCCCGACGCAGAAACTTGTTGCAAACAAACAGGCGACCGCGGGTGCCCCTAGCAGCCAGCGGCGGAGTGGGTGGGCGGGCGAGAGGGAGGGGAAGGCTGGCGGACGCCGCAGCGAACTGGTGGGCAGACCCGGAGTCGCCGCGTAAGCGGGGCCGGCTCAGTGCGGTGCGGCAGGCGCGGCTGTGCGGCAGCGGAAGTCCTTTGTTGCAGCACAGTCCCTGGCAGAGCCAGAGCCTCTCCGCGCAGCCCAGCCCGAGCGCCGCGCGCCGCCGCCACTGCAGCTCGCGGCCCCTTCGCCTCCGCCCGCCTTTCCCGTGGCCGGTTTGCCTTAAACTCCCTAAAACCTCCGCAGCCCCGGTTCCTGCCGCGGCCGGTGAGTATCTGCCAGTTGTGGGGCTATTTGCGCAACTTTGGCCCGGGCGGCAGGACGCGGGCCGCGGGCCTGGCGGAGTGCGGGGCCGGAGCGGCGCCGACCCGTGCGGGGATCCGGAGCGCGGAGGACGCGCCGCGAGGACCCGGCGGCGGGCGGCTGCCGGGCCGCCTGCTCGATCCCGCCGTTCGCCGGCGCGCCGGGTCCGGGACGTGCGGCCTCCCTAGGTCCGAAGCGAAGCCCCGGCGGAGACCAGTTCCCAAATTAGTTACCTTCTTTTCCTTTTCTTTCTCTGCCTTTATTTTTTTTGGGGGGGGGGGAGGGGAGGTGTAGACGGGAGGCGGGAGGACCGGGTTGATTGACGTGCCGGAGCCCGCTTCGCTCAACTTACAGCTGCGGCTCCTCGGCGGGTGGGAGGGGAAGTGTCCCGGAGCCCGAGGCCGCAGACTTGGGCGCGCTCCGAGGGAGGAGGCGTAAGAGCCGTGCAAATTCTTGCCACGCTCTTTTCCACCCCGTCTTGTCGGCACACACGCTTTTTGTTCAGTGAAAAGTAGTGAGTCTGGGGTTTGGGAATTTTCAGTGGAAAAGATGTGCTTCGTGGGAAGAAAGTGCTTTCGATTCCGGTGGTGGGCGCTTGCTGGAAGTTCTGTTAGTGTTGGGTAAATGTGTTGTAGATCGGGAGTCGTTACCACTAAAACACGTAGGCTTGGGTCTGAGCTGAGCCAGCCTCCCAAGCCTCCCTTTTTACCTAAGCGGCGCGTCTGTAGGATCTGAAAGGCTGACATGACCTTTTCCAAATTGGGAGCGTTGGGGAGATGTCGATGAAAATCTTTGATGCTTTCTGGGGACAGTAGGGTATCCGTATGATCCTACACCAATCGAGCTTCAACGTGGTAGGTACGCGCGGATTCTCCACTGGCCTAACTGTATTTCCATAGCGTATGTCTCACGGTCTCACAGCAGAACTATTACAGGAAAAATTTTCTCGAACCCAAGGAATAGTTCCAGCCTTTTTGAAGCGTCTTAGAATCAGTTTCTTGAATTCAAGGCACTTTGGAGCAGAATTGGTGAAGGATGCAGTTCTCATGTTAACTTCAAAACAATCGCTACCTTCTCCTCTGAAACCAAGATATTCGATTCAATGAAATTTTGTCAGTGCGAATGAATACGATGGGAGAATTGGGACACAAAAAGATGAAGCTTGAATGATGGCTAGCCATCACAACCTCAAAACTTTCTTTTTGATTCACTCGGCTGGCTATGTGATTGCAGTCTCAATAAGTGAATGGGTTTGGGTGCTAGATGGGGGCTTCCTCATTTTCTTTTTTTAAAGATTTTATTTATTCACGAGAGACAGAGAGAGAGAGAGAGAGAGAGAGAGAGAGGCAGAGACACAAAGCAGAGGGAGAAGCAGGCTCCATGCAGGGAGCCCAATGCGGGACTCGATCCTCACTCTCCAGGATCACGCCCTGGGCCGAAGGTGGCGCTAAAACGCTAAACCGCTGAGCCACCCGGGCTGCCCCAGGGGGCTTCCTCATCTTAAAAAGAATTGAAACATAGGGGTCATGAAACTATTTTCAAAGATCAATACAGTCTACAGTAGAGCCTTTAATTAACATCTTACATTCATTTTAAGAGATTTCTCCATTACGACCAAATTTTCATGGTGTAGAATAACTCAGGTTGTTTGTCCTTTCCTAAACCCCTTTCTATTCTTCCCCCTCCAATGTGATGGCCTACTTGGGGGAATAAGTGAGGGAGCCCTGGTACATCATTGTCAGAGAAAAAAGAAACCATATTTAACCAGGACCTTAGCAGGGCATGAGCACAGTCTCAGCCACTTGCTCTGGACCTTGTGTTTTGATTTCACATTGACAGTGCTAAATTCTTGTAGTTTCCTTATTCTCATCTTTTGCAGGGCTCTGGAGAAGATAAGTTCATGGAGCTTTTTAAGAGTGTGTCCATTTTTCTTGCAGCACCATTTCCTATCCTAATGTGCAAGAGTAGAGAAGTGCCTGCTTTCAGGCCTTTCTTCCTCCAGCCAGGAAAGTGCTAAGCCTTTGCTATTAACCTTCTGGCCCAAAGGGGAGGAAACCATTTGGGATACAAAGGCAAAAAAGTTTCCATAGCTTTTTATTTTTACATTGTAATCTGTTGTCTTCCAAGAAAATGGAGTTGTATTTGAAAAACATCTGTTTGAGAGGTCACTTGGGTCTCTCTGTAAGTTGTTTTCTCCTGATATTTTTTCTTGTGCAAATATATTTTACCCTGAAATATTGACATTGTTATATGCTTTTATGTGAACCAAATTAAAAGTGGTTCATGTCTATTCTGTTTTTTTCTCAAAATAGAAATACTTATAAAATCTATGCTCTTGGTAAGAATTCAGCCTATACTAGAATACATAAAATACAAAAATGAATGTCATTGATTCCCACTACCCAGAGGTAACTGTTAACAGTCAATTCCTTGTTTAAAACAAGAAGAGGCAACATTTGATTCTAACTGTGCTGTTGTATATGCTTCACTCTAAGGATGGCCTATGATGATTCATGGCCTTATGTTCTCTATTCCCTACTCAGGTTGGTGAGAATTGACTAGGGGGAGAAAAAGGGAATGTTTTGCATTGGACTGGTTTAAAATTCTATGATCGAGTAACAGATGTGAGCGTTTAAATATAACAGAGCTGCTATTTTAGGTTTGTCCTTATGAAGTACTTACAGTACCTTGGTGGGCTAGTTCTCATACTTTTTCATGCTAATGTTGAGGTCCAACCTCTGACGGATTGATTTGTACTGGTCAAACTTGTTTTTAAAAAAAAAAAAACACCAAAGCTTCACATTTGTAGAGAGTTTCATAATTTCATAGTTGGGAAGGAGTAGCTATACTTGACATGAAGACCACTGCCTAGATATCCCTGTGCTGATATGGCATGAATGGTTCCCCTTGATTAGTATCTAGAGGTATAGCATGCAAAACATCAAGGAAAGAGAATTAGAATGAAGAAAGGAATTAATGACTCTGCAGTTTTTAGATGTGGCATGGAAGGAGATGGCACATACTTTAGATTTCTAACTATACTTACATAGGGGCTTGTATGGTAACTACAGAAGATTTTAGTCAAAGTACAGAATCACTTATATTCAAGAAGGATGAGTGTAAAGTAGTTGATGATCTGAAAACAAAGCCCCAAAATAGTACATCGAAGTTTAATCACAACATTGATTATTTGAGAGTATTGGGGACATGGATTTTTTTTTAATACTACTCTGCTTTGAATTTAAAATCATTTTCCAGGCAGCCGTGGTGGCTCAGCAGTTTAGAGCCCCCTTCAGCCCAGGGACTGAACCTGGAGACCTGGGATCAAGTCCCACATCGGGCTTCCTGCGTGGAGCCTGCTTCTCCCTCTGCCTGTGTCTCTGCCTCTCTCTCGGTCTCTCATGAATAAATAAATAAAACCTTTAAAAAATAAAATAAAATCATTTCCCAAATAATACTGGAAAATTAAAGAATTAAATCACCAACCAGATTTTCCATTTGTTATCTATGTGAGATACACATAATCCTTTTTCAAGATAACTAAAGAGCTTCATCCCCACTTTACATCTTTTAATATTAGGGAAGGGTTTGCTCTGAGGGCCGTGGGAGTCAGCAGATGGAAGGAGGGGATGGGGAAGGGGCAGGGCATTCTGCCTGCAATATGGGGGCTGTATGAGAGTGGGTGACTGGGAGGCTCAGGACGTTCCAAAGCAGCACTTCAGTTAATAGTCATTGCCAGGAAGAGTGTTGTCTGGTTTATAAAAGCTGAAACTTAGGGTGCTGAATCAAGACTCCAGAATTCGAGTCCCATCTTCTACTTAGAAAATGAGCACTTTGGTATCAACCACTAAACTTGTATTAACAAAATGAGGATTATGAAAATACCTATCTGAGGGTTATTTTGAGAAGAGTTGTTTGATGTATGGGAAATTGCTTTGTAAATTTTTGAGGACTATGTAAGAGTTGCCATGATTGAAGTAATACAAAAAATTGGGTGCCTGGCCAGGCTCATTTAGTGAAACGTGTCTCCTGATCTCAGTTCACAACTTCAAGTCCCATAGTGGGTCTAGAGATTACTTGAAAGAAAGAAATTGGCACAGCGGTTTAGCGCTGCCTGCAGCCCAGGGTGTGATCCTGGAGACCCTGAATCGAGTCCCACGTCAGGCTCTCTGCATGGACCCCGCTTCTCCCTCTGCCTGTGTCTCTGCCTCTCTCTCTTTGTGTGTCTCTATGAATACATAAATAAAATCTTTAAAATAAAAAAAAATTGATAAGCAAAATAAAACACCTACTTCAACATTTATTCATTCAAAACTAATCAAATACCAGGCAATTGTTAAAAGGCTCAGAGGATACAGTGAAGACGACTAAGACAATGCCTTGATCTCAAGGAGCTTATAGCAAAGCAAGGGAGGCACATAATTAAAATCCCTGCCAAGAGTGTGTTGATAGACACAACATCCATTTTGGATGATACATTTTTTGTCACTGTATAGTTAGGGGCTGTCTTAGAAGCACAGGGGAGGGGCATTTTCATTACCCTGAGATCAGGGGAAGAAAAAAAAAACACTCCCCAAAGAGTGAGCTGGACATCGAAAAGTTTCTGAGTAAAGGGAACAGCATATATGAAAGCTTGAAAGCTTTTGCTGTGTAGGTCCCTCGGGATGAAGGGAAATCTTAAATAGATTTGAGACTTAAAAATGGAGTTAAGCTTCTTAGAATGAACACACTTTTTATGATACTCTTTTTATTGGTTTCATTTTCTTTTAATTAAGAGAGTGAAAATTTCAGGGTTTTGGTTGGAATTAAACAAGAAAAGGGTGGCTATAACTGGAAAGATTGGAGACAGTACAATTTAAAAAGCTATGTGCATCTCCTGAGGGAAAGAGCCTGGGTAGCACTTCCTAGTGTCCTGGAGCTGCCTCACCAGCTGCTCATTCAGGAACAGTTACTGCATACTTAGTGTGTTGCACAGAAACAAGCTAACAGCCTTGCCTTCAGGTTGTACATAATCTAGTGGGGAGACCTAGGGACAGATACAAACTGTGGTATCCAATTCTTACTAGCATTTGCTCCTTGACAGCCATTGCCCATGATAACTCTAAACAGTAGGATTATCATCCCCATTCTCAGATGAGAGAATTAAGGTACAAATTGTTTATGCAACCTGCTCGAGGTCATACACTTAATAAGTGGCAAAGTCAGAATTTGAACCCAGGCAATCTGGTTAGTCTACGCTTTAACACCTACTTTATGTTGCTGTTCTGATGATTAAAATATAGTGTAGTAAGTGTAAAATAAGGAGGATACAGAGTAATATCAAAACCTAAAATAGGGGGCACCTAGCTGGCTCAGTAGAGCATACGACTTTTAATCTCAGGGTCATGAGTTCAAACCCCACATTGGGCATGGAGCCTACTTAAAAAAATAATAATAAAACATTTGGGACGCCTGGGTGGCTCAGCAGCTGAGCATCTGCCTTTGGCTCAGGGTGTAATCCTGGGGTCCCAGGATCCAGGCCTGCATTGGACTCCTTGCAGGGAGACCGCTTCTTCCTCTGCTTCTCCCTCTACCTGTGTCTCTGCCTCTCTTGCTGTGTCTCTCTTGAATAAATAAAAATCTTCAAAAAAACAAAACAAAACAAAAAAAACCTAAAATAGTGGGAAAGGGAGGTATTACAGAAAGTTTTCTGGAGGAGGTGATAAACTGATTCTCAGATATGTGGGAGGTTCAGGCAGAAGAACCAATTGGCATGAATAAAAATGGAGATAAATACATTAAGTAAATAAGGTGGGCTTGGGAGGGGAACAGGGAGAGCAAGCCATTTTATGCTGCTTGAACATGAAGTAGCCAAACATAAGACCAGCTGGGTGGGCACTGTTGGCTTTGTATGTTTTGCTAAGTTTTTACTTTAGCCTGAGGATATGTGAAGGGAACCATAGAAGGGTTTAAGCAGAATGAAATGGTCTGATTTTTGTTCTTTATGAATTGTTTGAAGTGAAGGATGGATTTGAGGAACCAGTTAAGGAGCCTTTTGCAATAACTCAGCAATGATGATAGGATCCTCAGGAGGGCAGGGAAAGTAGGGATGGAATAGAGGGGCAGATGTGAGAAATACTAGAAAATTGGTAAGACTTAATAGTTAACTATTAAGTCTGGGAGAAGTCCAGGTGACTCCCAAGTACCCTCAGTGATTGGTGCATGGCAGTGCTAGCTGAGACAGAATACAGGGAGAGAAGCAGATTTAGGTGGGTCCTAAAGTCACAGAGGCACTCTGGAATAGATATAAGTTCCACAAAATGAACCCTAAGAATACCAATACCAATGCCACGTGCAAAAAGTCACTTCCTGATAAAGTTGCTGTTTGCAGAGAGAAGCCTGCTGTTCAGACAGTGCCCTCTAGTGGTCAGAAGATGCCATGTTGCCTCTTTAGATGAACAGATCAAAATGTAGAGACTGCCTAGATTAAATACTTTTCCTCTTCTCTCTTTTTCTTTAAGATTCATTTATTTAAGAGGTACCTGGATGGCTCAGTCAGTTAATCGTCTGCCTTCAGCCTAGGTCATGATCTCGGGGTCCTGGGATAAAACCCTGGGTCAGGGCAGCCAGGGTTGCTCAGCGATTTAGGGCCGCCTTCAGCCCGGGGCGTGATCCTGGAGACCCAGGATCGAGTCCCACGTCTGGCTCCCTGCATGGAGCCTGCTTCTCCCTCTGACTGTGTCTCTGCCTCTCTCTCTGGCTCTCATGAATAAGTAAATAAAATCTTAAAAAATAATTAAAAAAAAAAAAAAAAACCTAGGTTAGGCTCCCTGCTCAACAAGGAGTCTGATTCTCTCTCCTGCCTCTCCTGCTTGTGTTCTCCCTCTCAAATAAATAAATAAAATCTTAAAAAAAAAAAAAAAAAGAGGGATGCCTGGGTGGCTCAGTAGTTAAGCATCTGCCTTCCAGCTCAGAGCGTGATCCTGGAGACCTGGATCGAGTCCCACATCGGGCTCTGTGCATGGAGCCTGCTTCTCCCTCTTCCTATGTCTCTGCCTCTATCTCTCATGAATAAATAAATGAAATCTTTGGGGGAAAAAAAAGATTTATTTATTTGAGAGAGAGAGAGCGCAGGAGCACAAGTGGAGGAGGGGCAGAGGGAGAGAATCCTGAAGCCGACTCTGCTGCTGAGTGCAGAGTCTGGCACGGGGCTCCATCCCAGGACCCTGTGATCATCACCTGAGTGAAACCAAGGGTCCAGTGCTTAACCACCTGAGCTACCCAGGTTCCCCTCTCTGCCTTTTGGAGAGAGAGAAATGTTCCAGAAGCTATTATGTTCACTTTGCTTTCTCTGTGGATAAGTTTACCTTTAGTAACACTTACCTTTAGTAGCAGCTTACCTTTAGTAACACTTCACTTATTCAGAAGTTACTTGGTTGGCAACGTCAATTAACTAGTGCCCTGACCAGAAACAAGAGTAAAGCAGAATTGTTGCCTATCAGCAATTAAAATAGATGAAACAAAGTGCAGGAATTAAAATCTGATCTTACAGATTACTTCCCTACGTCCTCTTTGAAAATTAAATTATGTAAACTCAGCTTCACTGAGTTTTGTCTAATTTTATAACTCATAACAGACTGAAATGGTGGGCAGCAGGAGATCAGCACCCCTTTTAGAAATGACAGCTGTTGGCTTAACAAGCTAGGACACAGAAAATTACTAATCAGCCAACAAACCACGATCTCCCAAAGCACCACAATCTCAGGCCATTTTGTGTAGGTGCAAACAACCCTTGCCAATCTGAACAGGTTCTGTATTTCAGCAAAACACGGTTGATGCAGAGGAGAAAGACAGGCAGTTGTTTCTGTACTTGGGGGCTGCAGGATAGTAGGAAGAGCCCTAGACCAGGATTGAGGAGCCAAGGGCCTTTGCTGTCAGCCACTAAAACTGGAAGTGACTTTGAGCATGTCTCTGAATCTCATAGGACCTCAGTTTGTTGTCTCACCTATAAAGCATCAGGTTGAACTTGACCACTTTGTAAGATGCTATAAACTATGATCATGATATTAATACTTAAGGAAAATTGTATTATGCTTGACAGAAAAAGCAAGAAGAAATTGTCTCTAAATTACATAAGAACCCTGTGAGGGGTATAATTCTCCATGTTTTACAGATGAGAAAAGTGGGTTTAGAGAGGTAAAGATGTTTAATCATAGCTGAATAGGGTTAGCTATGGTTAGTAGGGCTGGTATCCAAATCTATTGGTGCCTGCTTCCAGGGCTTTTTTTAAGACTTTGATTTAGCAAGCATCAAGTGCCAGCTATGTGGGCAGTGAGTGCTAGGCACTTGGGGGCACAAAGGCCTTTTAAGCCTCATCTTTACCCTTTGGAGGTCAGTGAGGTAGGCATTGCTGTATGGTACCTCTGTTGGTGCAAAAGATAAAAGTCATGCTGTAGCACTGTTAGGACTAATGTAAAGCTACATTAAGCATTTTAAAAGATTTTAGAGTGTGAGCATAGAAGTGACTCACCATTTATAGCATTGTTTCTATGGGAATATGTGTTTCAAGTTCCAAATAACTAACTTAAAAATAAAGTTTTGGAACAGAACCCAATTATAATTTCAGAACTTCCTGTGCTAAGTACTGAATTTACAGTCTAATAGCCAGCCAGAATATCTGTTCAAAAAAATGACTAAGATTTTCTAACCTTGATTGTGTCTGTCATTTAAGTGCCTTGAAGTAAAACCTTTTATCTTTAGGAGCATCTACAAAACTGATTCTTCCTGGAACTTTCAAGGAGAAAACCTAAGGAACTCAATTAATTAAGCTTAGGCATTGGCACATATGCTCTGGAAAATGATATTCTAGGAAAGAATTTCACCAGAGTGACCTTATTTTTATAGGTGACAAAATCTCTAAGGCCATGATCTTAGGCTCAAGAGTCATATTGCTTGTGTTCTAATCCCACCAAGTCCTCTGTGGCCCTACAGAAGTTACGTAACATTGAATACCAATACACATTTTATATACACACACACATACACACACGTATATAAATATATGTATGTATATGCACGCGCGCGCACACACACACACACCTGCTTAGACTAGAGCCTGACCATGGATAGTAAGACTTAACAAGTGTTGGCTATTCCCATTATCATATTACAATTGTCATTTGCCCTACCTTTATAGCCTCCATCTACCAGTCCAGTAAGGCATATCTGCTTTCCCTCCCATTACATTTTCATGCTTTTGTTTATGCTGCTGTGTACCCCTCTCTAATTCTTTACCTACACACTTACACAGATACCTGAAATGCCTTTCCCCTGCTGTTTTTCTCTATCCTACTCATTCACCAAGGCTTTACCCAAATCCTACATCCTTCCTAAAGCCTACTCTTCTAGTGGTAGGCTTCCCCCACCCCCCCCAACTCATGCTGAACTTTATTCAGTATAATTTAGTACTTAATTATTCTCAAATTGTTTCTTGGTTTAAAATTTAATCCCTCATATGTAATTAGCTCCATGTTTACCATCCTTCTCTACCCTCTACTTCAATACTTCATGCAGTATTGGAATATTGTAGATGTTCAACACATGCTGATACTCTGATTTATTAACATTAGAGAATCCTTTCATTTCACTTCAGGCTTTTTAAAAGGATAGTCTATAACCCTCAAATTAAATCTATATCTATATATCTCCAATCATAGAAGACACAGAAATAGGTATGAAAAAATGAATATAGATACATAAATGACCTCTGAGATCCAGAGTTAATTGTTAGTAGTTCAGGGATTGGGGAGCTAAATTGAAAGTCTAATAGGAGGTTCTGCTGCAGATTCACTGAGGCTATGCAAATTATCCCCAGGGGAGCCTCCTTGGTCTAGGGCACACATTAAAAAGAGATTTGCTTTACAGAAGGAGTCACTCCAAAATTACTGTAAGTTACTTACTACTTCATTCAGTTTATATGCTTATTTATAGACCCTTCAATTATCATTTGAGGCAGACGCAAAAGAAACTTTGAGCAAAATTGTTTGTTCCAATTTAAGATATTTAGTGATGAAGGAAAAGTATTTCTGATACCTTACTATTGTCAGTGAGAAATTTACCGAAATAGCTTACATGGTATAATTTAGGGAACATGTCTGTTGAGTAAGACTAGATGCACCTATACAGATAAAGCAACATTACAGTTAGATTTCATTCTTTTTTAAGATTTTATTTATTTATTCATAAGAGACAGAGAGAGGCAGAGACACAGGCAGAGGGAGAAGAAGCAGGCTCCCAGTAGGGAGCCCAATGTGGGACTCAATCCCAGGACCCCAGGATCACAACCTGAGCTGAAGGCAGATGCTCAACCACTGAGCCACCCAGGTACCCCTACAGATCGATTTCAGATGTGAGTAGTCACTTCTGCAAGAGCAGCCAGCCAAAACTACCCTGTATTAAGGACTCATGCCCAGTCCTTGCTGAGCGTTCCTTGGAGAAGGGCACATTACATAGTACCAAGTGGTTGGTACACACCTTCGTGGTCAGAAGTCCTCATCCTGTAGTCCTAATACCCATTTCACCACAGCTAACTATCCCCTTGATACACTGTTTAACAGTCTTAGATCTTTACCCTTCCATGAAATAAGAACCAGCTTAGATCTAAACTCTAAAAATCCGTAGGTATCTAAATTAATATTCTTAATGTGCTTGGCAGCTGGTTTTGAATGAGATGAAACTTTCAAACTAAAAGTTAAAAAGTTCATTGCAAAATATTTTGCATCACCTAATTCCTCTCTCTTCCGGGAGAACTGCATGCATACAGACTTTAGTACTCTTAGCTTCGGATCACATTTGAAGTCCTGCTCTCAGCTGCAGCCCTTGACCTCTAGCTGTAATAAACTTGTTCCACCAGTGATACAGCTAGTAACACAAAGCAATCACAGATTTCAGTTATAAAGACAAGAATAACTAAACTCTCTTGCACTGTTGGTGGGAATGCAAACTGGTGCAGCCACTGTTGGAAACAGTATGGAGTTTCCTCAAAAAGTTAAAAACAGAACTGTCCTACAATCCAGCAACTGCACTTTTGGGTATTTACTCAAAGAATACAAAATACTAATTCAGAGGGATACATGCACCCCTATGATTATAGCAGCATTGCTTATGATAGCCAAGATATGGAAGCAGCTCAAGTATCCACCTATTGATAAATGGATAAAGAAGATGTGGTATTTATGCACAATGGAATATTGTTCAGCCATGATAAAGAATGAAATGTTGCCATTTGCAACAACATGGATAAGAGAGAGTATAATGCTAAGCAAAGTAAATCAGAGAAAGACAAATACCATCTGATTCTATTCATATGTGGAATTAAAAAAAAAAAATGAGCACAGGGAAATAGGCAAATCAAGAAACAGACTCTTAGCCTGTAGTAGGGAGGTAGTTTAGGGGATAGGTGAAATAGGTAATGGAGATTAAGGAGGGCACTTGTGATGAGCACCCAGTGTTGTATGCAAGCGTTGAATCACTAAATTGCACACCTGAAACTAGTATAACACTGTATATTAACTTTATTGGGATTAAAATAAAAACTTAAAAAATAAAAACAGCTAAAATATATAATATAAACCCTTTTATTTAAAACGTTTGCAAGGTTTAATATAAAGTTAAGTATTTTTGGTAGAATTATTAAGATTATCAAAAAATTGAGAGAACTTTGGAATTTGAAATTGTTTTTAATAAGTGAGTGAATTTTTAAATTTTTTAATGCAAAAATTATCCTTAAGAGATAACAAGTTAAAAGTCTCATAGGAATTTAGATCCCTCACCCCCGATTCCATGCCCTACTTTTCTTTTTTTTTTTTTTTTTTTCTATTTTTTGGGGCTTTATTTATTTTGTGTTATTAGACCTTCTCTGAGCTTTTTTTTAGTGTGGTGTAACAAGAACAAAGTTGTTGATACTAGGGACACCTGGGTGGCTTAGGGGTTGAGCGTCTGCCTTTGGCTCAGGGCGCAATCCCACATCCCGAGATTGAGTCCTGCATCAGTTCCCTGCATGGAGTCTGCTCCCTCTGTCTATATCTCTGCCTCTCTCTGTGTGTCTTTCATGAATAAATAAAATCTTAAAAAAAAAAAAAGTTACTCTACCTTAAAAAGTTTTACTGGAACGTGGACATTAGCATGTTCCAGTAATGACACTGATGAAATTACAATTGTATGTCAGCCCAGAAGCTGTAGTGGTAGCATGAATTTTGTTCAGCCTCAAGCTCTGAGGGGAAGGTAGGGATATAGAGAGACATCTGAAGACAGTGGGATTTGTACCCATGCCTTTCTGACCCAGAGCCCTTTGTTCTCTCCACCGGAGCATGATGCCTTCTTCCATAGAGTAGGTACTTTACCGAATACATATTGAAGTCACTAATCTAAAGTCAAGTTTCTCCTCAGTGATGTGTCCTCAAGATGACAAAATACCTGTGCTATTGCCAATTCTCAGTACTTTAGCGTCTGACGCCCCGGAGCACTCAATGCATATTTGTTGCATTAAAAAATGTGCATTAAAATGCTGTTGCTCCTCTTGTTTTCATGTTTTATGTTAACATAGAATGTATTTCTACTTTTTCTTTTTACTTTTACTTACTTTTATATTTTTTAAATTTAAATTCAATTTGCCGGAGCACCTGGATGGTTCAGTGGTTGAGCGTCGCCTTTAGCTCAGGCCGTGATCCTGGAGTCCCGAGATCGAGTTCCACGTCGGGCTCCCTGCATGGAGCCTGGGTTCTCCCTCTGCCTGTGTCTCTGCCTCTCTCTCATGAATAAATAAAAATCTTAAAAAAAATAAATTCTATTTGCCAACATAGAGTGTAACACCCAGTGTTCATCCCATCAAGTGTCCTCCTCATTGTATTTTTACTAACTTGTGGCTGTAGCTGTAGAGGTGCCTGTCATTTTGGTGGTGTATATAGTTGCACCTGTTTTTTTGGTTGCTGGCCATAAAACTGCTTTCCATTTAGATTAGAAGAGTTCTTGTTATTATCTTAAGCATAGGAGATTTAAAGTCTTGGGATGCATGGGTGGCTCAACAGTTGAGCGTCTGCCTTTGGCTCAGGGCCTGATCTTGGAGTTCTGGGATTGAGTCCCACATTGGGCTCCCTGTATGGAGCCTGCTTCTCCCTCTGCCTGTATCTGCCTCTCTCTCTGTGTCCCCCTCATGAAAAAATAAAAATCTTTTAAAAAATAAAAAATAAATAAAACCTGAAAGTCTTTACAGATTTAACTGCTGGCATTCCTACTACTGGACTCTGTTTGGAAGGAAATTTTAAGGTTATCTAGTCAAACTTAGCTCCTGATGCTTAAATAAGCATAATCACCAAAACTGCCAAGTTTTACTTCCATTAATTTTCACATGTCAATAATTGTGTACATTTTATACATTGTTTCTATGAATCCTCGTGTTTGAAATGTTATTTGACATTTTATTCTCCTCACTTTGACAGTTCGGGAAACTTGGGAGTCAGTGAAGATAAATGTTACCAAAGGTGGCATGGTCAGATTGGAACTTGAGTCTCTCTGATCCAAAGCCTGTGTTCTCTTCTTTGTATCATACTGTCCTCAATGACATCTCATCCGTCTTCCAGGTTGGGCATCCACTGTCCTTTCAAAAGAGTTTGTTTTATTTTTTAACAATTCTTACTACTAATTTTTTTTGAGATAACATCTATCATTTTGCCTCTATTATCAAGATTCTCTCTGAATCCCATAAATGAATATAGAGCTAGAAATCTCATTCTATTTAAAATGGGTTTGGGGTCCACATTTGTGTGTATGTGTTTTCTTTTTTTTTTCCCTTTTGAGTAAGGTTTTGTTGTTTTGATTCACTTTATATAATTGTAATTGTTACATAATTTCATATCCTTTGTTTATTTACTTGACTTTCCATCCTGGAAACTTGACTCATTTTCTTCTGCAGTCTTCATTCATAAATTTAATTTTTAAAGGCCACAGGACAGTGAATTTTAGGTAGTGGATTTACCTTGGTTTACTTACAACCCCTTTATTACCAGGCATTTCAAATGATAAAGAACATACTGATGAATATCCTTGTCCATATATTGCTTCTTGTATTTAAGTACATACTGAGCATGCTTCCTCATTGCATTGTACAGACATCTGATTTACAGAAGGTTGAATAGGTGGAAAGATTCTACTTATTTGACATGCTTGATCTGGCTTACAAAAAAGGTATAGTGGTTGCAATTTTAAGAAGGCAGAAGGTCTCATTATAAAGCCACTTTCCTTTCACTAGAAGAGGCACATCCCTGGCTATGCAACTGTCATCAGGCAGGATGAACAGGAAGAACAGGAAGGAGGTGGTAGGGTGGGTCTTCAGGTAGTGGAGAAAGGGTATGTGATCCACAGATGATCTGTGACAAACAAGTGGAAATAAGCTGTAGATACCTCTTAATTATCACTGCAGGGATTGAAGGGTTTGGGGACTAAAGATTGAACATTTCTCTGAACAGCTTGTTAAATGTTTTTTTTATGCTTAACTTGTGTAGGAACTTGTTTTTAAGTAGAAGATTCTGAAGTTTTATGTATACAGATTAAAAATTGAGGCTAAAATTGGATCTTTAGTTTTTTTTTTTAATTTTTTTTTATTTTTTTTTATTTTTTTTATGTATGATAGTCACAGAGAGAGAGAGAGAGAGAGGCAGAGACACAAGCAGAGGGAGAAACAGGCTCCATGCACCAGGAGCCCGACGTGGGATTCGATCCCGGGTCTCCAGGATCGCGCCCTGGGCCAAAGGCAGGCGCCAAACCGCTGTGCCAGGCAGGGATCCCTTTTTTTTTTTTTTTTTTTTTTTAAGATTTTTATGTATTTATTCATGAGAGACATAGAGAGAGGCAGGCTCCATGCTGGAGCCTGATGCGAGACTCGATCCTGGAACCCCGGGACCACACCCTGAGCTGAAGGCAGATGCCCAACTGCTAAGCCACCCAGGCATTCCTTATTTTAGTTTTATAATGTAATGAATAGGGCTTCTAGTACTTTTAATGTTTTCCTCTCCCTCTTTTACCAAAAGTCAACTCGCTACACTAATAAAATTTATAGTGTCTACCGTATGTTAAATGAAGAAAACTAGCAGAAAGGTATATATAGGATGATATCATTTAGGTATTTAAAAAAAAAAACCCTACAGAAAACACAGCAAGAGAAAAAACTGTGTGCATTGGAACATAGTAGCTATTCAATATCTGTTGACTCTGTGTGGAGACATAAAAACAGATGTGAAGATATGCAATCCAGAGTGTTTGGAGAGGTTACCTCTGGGAAGAGGTACGTGACTTAAGGTGTATTTTTATTCTATTTACTTATATATTTGAATTCTTTGCAATGAGCACGTGTTACTTTGTATACTTTTTTAACAATTAAAGAATGAAGAAAAAAAAAAAAAGAATGAAGAAAAATTTACCATTTGATAGACACCTCTGTACCTAACGAATCCACTGCTTTGTTACACCCTAAAGTGCATGCCCAGAGATGTAAGACAGATACTCTGACTCTACAGATTTATTGCTTCTCCAATAATCAAGAGAAAAGCATTGATAAAAAAAAAAAAGAAAGAAAAGCATTGATTAAACCTATTTGCTTGTTGCCATTTCCAGAGACTCTCATGAGCATTTTTAATAGAATGTAGTTATCATTCTATTAAAAGTTATCAATTAGTTATCAATTAGTTATCCATAGTTATCAATACAAGATTTTGTATCACCTATAGCCCCTACACCCACCTCACTGGATTATTTTCTAGTATACTTTAGATACTATCATTTCATCTCTAAATGTCAGTATGTGTATCTAAAAGATAGGGACTCTTTTAACACAACCAAAATACACTCACCACGCTTAAAAAATGAGCAATAGTTCCTTAATATCAATTATGTGAGAAGTTTTTAAAACTGTGCAATTTGGTTAAACTTTCATTTTAAGTTGCTATTTTATTTACTGTCGCTGTTTATATCCTTCAAGTACTCTTAAACTTTTTCCTTTCACATTTAGCATACATTTTCCCCCATAGAGTTGCGATGAAACCAAAATGATGGTTTTTGCTTTGAATACCTTAGCTTGTGTTTCTTAAAATCAAAATGAGAAGCTTGAATAATGGTTGGGTTTTCTCCATCTTCACACCTAGAAAATGATTCAGGTGTATATTATTGAGTTTTGCTACATGAGAATAAAAGGTACTTATACCTTTATTGTACTACCAAAGCCACACAAATCCTAAAGTATAATCAAAATGATTCAAGTGCTTTTCTAAAGATACCTTGTCTGACTTTATATTTCTCTCCACATAGGTCTCTAATTAATTGAAGATGGCAAAGCCCAGCCACAGCAGCTACGTTCTTCAGCAGCTAAACAACCAAAGGGAGTGGGGTTTCCTCTGTGACTGCTGTATTGCAATCGATGACATTTACTTTCAAGCACACAAAGCAGTTCTGGCTGCCTGTAGCTCCTATTTCAGAATGTTTTTCATGAACCATCAGCACAGTACTGCACAACTGAATCTCAGCAACATGAAAATTAGTGCCGAGTGTTTTGATCTCATTTTGCAATTTATGTATTTAGGAAAAATTATGACTGCGCCCTCCAGTTTTGAGCAGTTTAAAGTGGCAATGAACTACCTGCAGCTGTACAATGTTCCTGACTGCTTAGAAGACATACAGGATGCAGACTGTTCTAGTTCAAAATGTTCGTCTTCTGCTTCTAGCAAACAGAACAGCAAAATGATATTTGGGGTAAGAATGTATGAAGACACAGTGGCTAGAAATGGCAGTGAAGCCAATAGGTGGTGTGCAGAGCCAAGTTCAACAGTAAATACACCACACAATAGAGAGCCTGATGAAGAGTCTTTACAATTAGGCAATTTCCCCGAACCACTATTTGATGTATGTAAAAAAAGTTCTGTGTCCAAATTATCTACTCCAAAAGAACGTGTGTCACGGCGCTTTGGACGGAGTTTTACCTGTGACAGTTGTGGATTTGGCTTTAGCTGTGAAAAATTATTGGATGAGCATGTGCTAACCTGTACTAACAGACATTCATACCAAAACACAAGATCCTACCATAGAATAGTCGATATTAGAGATGGAAAAGATGGAAGTATCAAGGCTGAATTTGGTGAAAAGGAATCTTCCAAAGCATTTTCTACACAGACAGACAAATACAGAGGAGACACGAGCCAGGCTGCTGATGACTCGACTTCAACCACTGGAAGCAGAAAAAGCACCATGGAGTCTGAAGTAGCCAGTGAAGAGAAAAGCAGAGCTGCTGACAGGAAAAGAATCATCATCAAGATGGAGCCAGAAGATATTCCTACAGACGAACTAAAAGACTTTAACATTATTAAAGTTACTGATAAAGACTGTAATGAATCCACGGACAACGATGAATTAGAAGATGAACCTGAAGAGCCATTTTATAGATACTATGTTGAAGAAGATATTGGTATTAAGAAAAGTGGTAGGAAAATGCTAAAACCTCGGATGTCAATAAGTGCTGATGAAAGAGGTGGCTTAGAAAATATGAGGCCCCCTAACAACAGCAGTCCAGTACAAGAGGATACCGAAAATGCATCTTGTGAGCTGTGTGGGCTCACAATAACTGAGGAGGACCTGTCATCTCATTACTTAGCCAAACACATTGAAAATATCTGTGCATGTGGGAAATGTGGACAGATCCTTGTTAAGGGTAGGCAGCTTCAGGAACATGCGCAAAGATGTGGAGAACCCCAAGATCTGACCATGAACGGGTTAGGAAATACGGAGGAGAAGATGGACATGGAAGAGAATCCTGATGAGCAGTCAGAAATAAGAGATATGTTTGTTGAAATGTTGGATGACTTTAGGGACAATCATTTCCAGATAAACAGTATCCAAAAAAAGCAGTTATTTAAACATTCTGCCTGTCCTTTTCGATGTCCTAATTGTGGCCAGCGGTTTGAAACCGAAAATCTAGTGGTTGAACATATGTCTAGCTGTCTGGACCAGGATGTGTTTAAGAGTGCCATCATGGAAGAAAATGAGAGAGATCACAGACGAAAGCATTTTTGTAATCTGTGTGGTAAAGGATTTTATCAGCGGTGTCACTTAAGAGAACACTATACTGTTCATACTAAGGAAAAACAGTTTGTTTGTCAGACATGTGGAAAGCAGTTTTTAAGAGAACGTCAGTTGCGACTGCACAATGATATGCACAAAGGCATGGCCAGGTATGTCTGTTCCATTTGTGATCAAGGAAACTTCAGAAAACATGACCATGTACGGCATATGATTTCTCATTTATCTGCTGGTGAGACTATATGCCAGGTCTGCTTTCAGATATTCCCAAATAATGAACAGTTGGAACAGCACATGGATGTTCATCTGTATACATGTGGAATATGTGGAGCAAAATTTAATTTGAGGAAAGATATGAGATCACATTATAATGCCAAGCATTTGAAAAGAACATAAGTGATTTTCTACTGTGCTAATGTTTAGTTGATAGCAGACAAAACACCAAAGCAAAGGATATGCGCTATTTAGAAATTGATTTTATAAGATGAATTGTTGGGAAAAAATTCCAAGGCCCTTTTACCTTTAATATTTTTGTTTAGGATCTTAAGTATCTACATTTTAGGTGTTATTAAATGTTTATCATTTTTGTTATTTCTTAATAGAATTCTTTGATTTTTAGTTTGTCTTAGCTATGATTAAAATTACTTTTCAATGTAGAGTACAAGTGGTTGTTACCCCTTCAATGACTATTAAACTTTAGTTTTTTTTATCATAAGGTGATGACTTTACTATTTCTATGTGGGTTTTTTTTTAAGGTTATCCTGTGAAATTTTAAATCCAATATCAGTGGCCATTCGTGTTTATTTAACAAACTTTTTAAAAGTAATTAGCTCTTTGAAACTATCTCATTTAGCCTTTTTTTTTTTAAGTTGAACAGTGATTTAGCCACTGTTTATTCCCCTTTCTTATCAATGAAATTCATATTCTTAAATTGACATGCTTATTAGGCAGGTTAGGTGCATTGACTCTAAACTTGAAGGTTGACATGGGCTCAAACTTGGCCTAAAAAGATTGATGGACCTAAGGAAATTCCTATAAATGAATATTTCCTATAATTGATAAAATATTATCATTTAATAATCACATTTAAAACTTATATTAAGTGTAAAACCCAATGACCTTACCCCACTTGAGAAATTAGTGGGGACAAGTCATTTTGTTTTGTGATATTAAATTTAACTATGATAGTTAATTAAAAAGACATATCTTGTATTCATTTAAAATAATTTAAAATATTCTGATTTCTAAAGTGTGTTAGTTTATCAATTATTTTTGTTTATAAATAGACTTTAATAGCTCTCTAGGAATATGACATCTAAAGGAAAATGATTTTTCACCTTTAAAATTACATACTTTTGGAACTTACTTTGAGACTTGAGAAAGCTGCCATGTATATTGATAAATCAAATAAAATAAAGAAATCAACTACAAATCTGGTTGTTCTATAAAAGTAGAGTGTGGAAAAAATGTCTTGTGTTTTATACTACCTAAGATTTGGAGGAAATGTGTGTGGCAAATTGCAGTTTATCACCATGCTCTTATTTTTTTCTGTAAAGGACTACAAAATTTGAGGACTATAAAATAATCAGAGCATAGAAGTGGAAATAGTTGAACACTTTTTAGTTAAAGTAGTATTGTTAGTTATTACTGACACGAGGTCTACATGATTCACATGTGAATTAAAACACTGGCAAAACTGACCCCACCAATAAACACATCTATTGTATAGAATACCTTTTAATGTGAATTACTTGCATTGTGATACCCTTCTCATAATGAAAGGGATTTTAAATAACATGTACTTAAAAGTATAATTTTGTAATTATCAACAGTAACTTAACATCGCTCTTTTTGTTTACATCGGATTTTTAAGATATGCAAGTGATATTTTTCTATACAATTTGCATAAGAGAACAAATTTCCAAGAGAATTGAGAGATATTTGACTAACACAGTTCTAGTTGAGAGAAAAGTAAGAGAGCACAGTGTGAGCTCAGAGATTTGTGGGGCTACATTGTGGTATTACATAAGAACAGGAACAGTGCAGGAGGCATGTGGTATGAAAACAAAATAATGGGAAATAGAGATGGGGGAAATACACTAAAAGATAAAGAAGAAGTTAGGTGTTTTTTTAAAAAGCCACGTAGCAGAAAAAGCAGGAAAAGTGATTCATCTTAGTCTTGGACACAGTAGTTTATCAAGGAATTCAATCTGAAATGAAACTTTAAATGAAATATATATACATTATTGATAGGAACCTGATAAAAGTGTAACAAACCCAGAAACCATCAGAGGCTTGTGTAAAGACAAGATAAACTCACTCCAAATTTCCAAACTATTTATATAGTTTAATGGACAGAGTTTTTAGGAGGATCACTTTTTTACTGATCCTCATGAAAATTTATTGCAGTAGCTTCCCACCATTAAAGAACAGGGTTTTCTAAATACTACCATGCTGTAAAAAGGATTACCTCTTCCATTAGGAAAGGGGGGGATTAATTTAGCGTTTTCACATGTACTAACAGCCAACAATTAGCAAGTAAATATATAAACATTGAACATAATCTAACTCTACATAACTGAGATGTTTATGGTTTCACAAAGCCCCACCTTACCATGTTGTCTCCTCCTAGTGTCATATGACACAGGACACCTTGTGTTTTTGTCTTGGAACTAGCTACAGGGCAGCACAGGGTTCTGTTACATGTAATGTACAAGTTTTCCTTATTAAGGCAGAGAGTATATGGAAAGGCTACTTGCCTCTTAAGGGGAATGAAAATGTCTGACGCCTCTCTCTCCAACCCAGTTCCCTCTGACTTCCCTCTGCTGGGGTTACTGCGTCTAGCCCTTGTGGAAGCTGCCTTCTCCTCCTGTCTTTATGTAATTTGGCTCCAAATCCAAAAAACGAAAGAAAAATCTAGACACATATGTGGCATCTTGTGTCTTACAGTCTTGCTTAAAGGGCCTGTTGTTCTCCAGCAAGAAATCCTGGAGAAATGGAGTCAGAGCCTAAAAAGCTTGTCACCAGTTACGGTGAGACTCAGATGTTTATAATTCTTTAGTAAACAGGACTCAAAAATCTCAGATTAATAAAACACAATGAAGCAGTAGTGGAGTAAGACTTAAAAATTTGTCTTAATCTCTCCCATATTTTTAAAGTAAAAATATTCAGAGAAATGACTCTCAGGCATAAAATGATACACGGCTAGTGTTTAATGTATGAAGTTTGAATACAGACAAAACATAGAAGGAAGAATGTAAGTATTCCAGGGGCTAGTCATAAAACTAAAAGAATTAAAAGGACAGACTTCGCTAGGGCAGTCAGAGCATCAGTTAAAAGGAAAAACAATAGACTGACATGAAAAAAATCATTGATTTAAGTACTGAAGTTGAGAACAAAAATATGAAAAAGATGTAAAAGCTGAATAAAAAATAAACATTTGGAATTGTCTATGTGAGGGCAGAGATTAAAGTAATTTGATAGGTTAAAGTAATACTGATACTTTGAGACAATTATAGCTATAAAATGCCTAATAAAACAATTGTTGTCAACATGCCAAGGATATGCTTAAATACTTGAGGTGATATGCCAACTTCTATATTCTAAAAAAGTAGGAAGAGAGGCTGGGTGGTGGTTGGCAACCTTCTCCCTGATTAAACAATACTTCTTCCTCTACAACCTTAAAGAACTTCCATATTTAATAGATTTCTGGAAAATCCCCCCCAGGAACCAGTTTAATAGTGAAAATGTCATTGTTACCAAAATGGTAAATTAGTACCAAGCAAAAGAAAGACCTGAATGTGTATGTGTACACATTGTTCAGAATAAATTTGGTGTATTCCTTAATTTTTAATGGGCTTTAGCAGTTAAAATTATTTGTTGTTTGCCATTAATCTACTTAATCAGTTCCTCATCTTTCCTCTCCTGCCCCACCTCCTGTCATTTATCATGCTTTTCGGTGATAAATACTAGTGTCCTATAGGCACCCTAATATTAACAATGCCTAGGATTCCAGGGTGCCAAAAAGCTCTGTGGGGACATATCCTTGGGGAAGGCCCGCCATCTCCTTAATACTTGAGCTGTATCAAACGGGGTGACAGGATGCTTTCCAGTGAACTGAAGCAAGTAGGAGTTCTTTGGGGTGTTAAGAGCCCGAAGCTGCAGCCCAGATTTGGAAGCCCGTGACCCATCCATCCTAGAGCTCTCAATGAGTAATCCAGGTATCCCTTTAGTGTTCTTTATGCTCTGCTAAGTGCTTTGTATATACAATTTTACTTAAACCTCACAGCTCTATGAGGTAAGTATTATCCTAATTTTCCAGATGGGGCACTGAGGGAGTATTTTTCCTAAGATCACACAGAAATTTAACATTAGAGCTGGAATTTGAACCTAGACCTGATTTCTATGTGCCTGTACTTACCCACTAAGCCACATACCTCACCTACCAAGAGGTACAATGAAGGGCCTTTTCAGTCTAGAACACGTGATAAACCTGTTGAAACTCTGTGCTCCATGTTCATCATCTGATCTGCTGTGCCTGGTAAGGTAGTGGGTACCTAATATGAACATGTTGGATAATGTGAAAATGTATCAGTTGGAAACAAAACTTATTATTTGAATGGGTCATTCAGAATGATGTTTTAGAAATACTAAATATTGATGTGTTTTATTTTCCTTTATTTAAACCTTTAGTGGTATTATCAGCCATTTTGGAGGGCCCATTGTTTAAGTACTCAATTAAAAATTAATTTGAATTCAACTTCTCTATTTCTACCTCTGTGACTTTTTTCCCTCCTGTTTTCCCTCTTCCTGACCTTTATATTTTACTCTCCAGCCAGTCACCGTCTTAATGATTGTGAGACTGATAAGTTCAATAATTCAAATCATTTGAAAAGATTCCCAAGAAAAATCAGGACCCCAGAATAACAAATTTCCTCTTTTTTTGTCTTAACAGATGATATGGATAAGAAAATTTTCATTTCTTTGGCTAAAAAACAAAACAAAATCCCTAATTGCCATATTGTGATTGATCTGCTTAAAGTTTATAGACTAATCTAAATTTGTCTAAAAACAAGTTGGTTATTCTAGCTTTATAATTCAATTTACCAAAAATACTTTGTGTTAACTCATAAAGACAGTCTTATAAAAGAAATGAAAGATAATTTCAGGAAACGACAGCTGTTTATACACCCTAACCTAGCAGCAAACTAAAAAAATGAACATTTAATGCTTTAAGTGAAACAATCCCCCTCCCAATCTGACTTCAACTTTATGCATCTATTACCTGATGTCTAAAACCTATGATAGATTTTACTACTATATTAAGTCCACTACTCTAATGGTCTTTCTACCATCTGCCAAATGTTACTCTTTAAGTGAAGAGACAAATAAGATAGTGAAGACTCCACAGATGTCTATAATCACTTAGATGGCCTACTTTCATTGCCTTCTGTCAAACTCAAGGACCTATTACTTGGTAATGTATGGGTAGAGTCTCCTACTAAAACCAGATGAAATTTAGCTACTTATAAATTTATCTGCTGGCAAAAGGCAAAGATGCAAGGATTTAAAATGCGAAGATATTTGTGACTGTATTGGTAAATATGAATTTTAACTAAATGACAATAACGTAAACTCAAACTACGTTAATGCTAATTTTGAACCATGCTAATTTTGAACCAATAACTCTTACATGTTTATATTCATATGCTTAATTGACTTTAGCATTAAGAAGCTTCAATCCTATATGTTTCCTCATATTTAGGAGAACCAAATCGTTGAAGGCCATTGGTATGACAGTTGTTCATCCTTCCTACCACAATCCACCACAGATCACTAGGGGGCAGGAAGCCATTATAATTTCTCCATTATTTTATTCATTTACTGACAAAAAAGATGGTGTAAAGGCTGCAAGCCAGTACTTGGCTCTGAGTTGAAAATATCACTAATCACCATTTCAATAAGGTGGCACAGGAAATTCTAGGGCCAAAGGATGACAAATATGTAAAAGACATTTCCTTTCAGAATTAGGAATATTAACAATTTTATGTGAGAAAATTTGCATAACCCTCTGTACTTATCTATTTGATGAGAAAGGAATACACTCAAGTAGACAGCCTGTGAAGCCCCCAATTAAGCTTTGAAAGTTACTATTTTTTTTTATTGTACTTAAACCAATTGCTTGTGTCAGAATCAGCAGAGCTCATTTTTAGATGACAGAAATATAATTCTGTCCAGATTACAGAAGTCATTTTTTCTTTCAAATGCTTATGCATTCCCTGATGTGAGATAAAATATTTTTAAAAACACTCTCTCTTTAAAAAAAAAAAAATAGGGCAAAGTAGTGTATAAAAAATAATTCTACCCAGAATCACTGGGGCAGCTTAGGAGCATTATGAACTTAAGAATTTGCAGGAAAGCTCCTTGGGGTGTGTGTATGTGTGTACTCTATTTTCATTTGCAGAGTGTACAACATTTAATATTTGAAGAAAACAATGTTAGCTTGATGGTTGAAGGCACTCAGTAAAAACATGAACTTTTAAATTTGTTGCACCTACCTTTCAACCAGAGATTTGACATTAACACGTTGGAAGTACATTGTGGGGCATCTGCCTGGTGCAGTTGGTAGAGCATTCGGCACTTGATCTCAGGCTCATGAGTTCCAGCCCCATCTTGGGTGTAGAGGTCATTTAAACAAATTTTTTATTATTTTTTATTTTTTATTTTTTTTAAGATTTTATTCATTTATTCATGAGAGACGGGGCTGGGTAAACGAGTTTTTTAAAAAGTTAAAGTACACTGTAAAATTATTTGAAGGAAGACACTTCTTAACTGCTTCCTTCCTACTTTCCTCTACCTGGCTGACCTATCTTTTCACGTTGCATGTGTCCTACCCATTCTAGCTTGAATCAATAAGAAGGTATCCCTATATTTGAAGAATTAGTACTAAGAACACCTTATATTTGATGGGTACAATGAGTTACATTAAGAAATTAAATAAATTTAAGTCCCAGGAACTATGCTTTTGTTCCCATTTTTTATTGTAGTAATATTGTGCTGGCCTGGTGCCAAGCGCCATGAAATTCTGACCTAAGAATTATGTTGTATCTTATAGAGCCGTCGTCAACTTGTAATATTATTTTTCTTGAGTTTTGTCTTTTTCTGTGTGGCAGTGGTGAAATAGGGCCTTCTAAACCTCTGGAGAAGTGAGATCTGAATTTGGAGAGGACATGGGGAAGAATCAATCTTCAACAGATAATCTTTAAGTCCAGACCCAGGAATATCAGATCTGAAGTGACACCATCTTTTCTGTCTTCCTGACAAACATCAATCCCAAAAGTTCCAGTTTCAAGGATCCAAGAAAACTCAGTAAAGATCACTTTGGAATCACTTTGCTGTGACAAAATTGATTCACGGTGACTCTCCTAGTATTTGTGGAAAATCTGCTAAAGAAAAGTAACTAGACTATTCATATGACATCAGTGGTTAAAGCTACACTAAAATGAAACTTTATATGCTAATTACCTTCCATGGTCCCTTCTAAAATAAAGGGCTTGCTAGGTTCCTATAAATATATTATAAAGAGATAATAACATATCTGTTTAAACACATATAATCCTAAACTTAAAATAATCCAAATCACAGTTTACATATTAAGAAATGTAGTTAGACAATTAAAGTACACTCAAAAATCTGTAGTTTAGAGTATAAATAAAAAGATATGAGTACAGAGAAAAAGAATGTGATACCAATATTTTAACAAGGAAAGATAATCTAGTTATTGCTCATTGTAATGTAACATTTGTCCTTCCTCCTTTTTCACTGTATATACCAGTCAAAAACTTGATTATTAATATTAATGAAGTTCCCTGTTAATCCTTTTAACCTGAAGGAAAAACAAGTGGTTATTAATTACTTCAATAGTCGTAGATTTTCATAAATCACAGACAACAAAAAGAATGCATCTTAACACACATTATTTTCTTCTGAACTTAGTAATAGAATGAGTTTCTGTTAAATATTTATTCTCAGTATTAACGTATAATACCATTATTTCTCAGCTTTCAAATTTCAAGATAAAATTCAACTAAGTATTGAGTGAAACAATGATTGCTGTTTTTTAAAAAAACCTTTCACTAGGAAATGAAATGTTTGGTGAGATTTTTAACTTGGCTCCAAATACTTTGTTTTATATATATATATGCTCATAAACACATTTCTTAACCATATGAATCTTATAGCCATATCATTTCCTTATATACTTGAATACACTTGTAGTTTTACTTTTGGTTAACTCTCTAATTCATTATTACTATTATTATTTTGTTTCTTATGCAATATTATGATGTTATTATATATTTTCAGAAATGCTTATTTTGTTTTTATGCCTGTTTCTTCAAATGTTTTAATGAGTGACACAATGAAATCTAACTTAGACTATAACATAATAGTATATACGAAAGTAAAGTCATTTAAAATCTCTAGCTATAAAGTGGGATGATAACTTGAATATTCATTCTACTAATCAGACTAACAAAAAATTAGATAAAGTTAGTTAGAATGTGATAGTGGGTATAGAAACCTGAAGGGAGAAGAGAAATCCACCAAAGACTTCAAATTCATATGAATTCACCTGCTTCAGGAGAAATAAGGTTAGAAAAGTGTTAAGTTCTAAAAACAAAAACAAAAAAACTATGGTTTATCTCTTGGAAAGCATATAAAACTGCAGACTTCTAACAAGTAGGAAACAAACAAAATAAAAGATTATCAATCTTGCCAGACCAATATAGTAGAGATTCAACAAATAATTTCTGATAGAAGTAGATTCAGAAACAAAATATGGCTTAAATTTTGACTGTACTAAATTACAAATGTAATGAATTACATTATAAGTGATATAAATGCATTCTATAATGTGATTATTTTCTGTGTATCAGTATAAAATGGAGTTACTGAGTTACATGGGAAATTTGTTACATTTTTTCAATCCATTGCTTTGACCTAATAAAATGTCCTCCTCTATGTTCAGAAGTTAAACTGTCTGTATAATTGCTTTTATTTATACTGTATTTTTTTCAACCTGGCTCTTTTACAAAATTATTTGTCTGAAAAGTTATCAACTCCTTCCATTCTCTAATACCAAAATAATAAAATTTCTGATACAGTTAATTTTGATGTTCCTGAGCAGCTTAAGAAGTACACAAACAGGGACGCCTGGATGATTCAGTAGTTAAGCATTCAACTCTTGATCTCAGCTCAGGTTTTGATCTCAGGTTTTGAGTTCAAGCCTCTGTCTTGGGCTCCACACTTATTTAAAATAAGAAAAAAAATTTTTTTAAGTGTACAAAGGGATGCCTGGGTGGCTCAGTAGTTGAGCATCTGCCTTTGGCTCAGGGCATGATCCTGCGGTCCTGGATTGAGTTCCACATCGGGCTCCCTGCATGGAGCCTGCTTCCCCTCTGCCTCTGTCTCTGCCTCTCTCTCTGTGTGTTTTTCATGAATAAATAAATAAAATCTTTAAAAAATAAATTAATTAAAATAAAAATAAAAAATAAAAAGTACACAAAACAAATTAACTAAAATTCCTATTGCCAAATCCTCATTTCTTTTATATAGAATGAGTGGAAAAGTACTACCTCATGGCAAACACAGGTGGCAACACATTGATTAGGTTTCCTTATAATATAAAAAGAAATAATTTACTAGAAAATCCACTGATATAGCAATTCTTTCAGAGGGTTAATTTTCAAAATAACAATTTCTTCTGAGAAATAACTTCCTTCTCAATATAATCCATTTTGCTTATTTTCAAGTTAAGAGTTTAATATGCTGCCCCCCTTACCAGGTGATCAGCAAAGAGTATTCTCTTCCTTTCAGTACAGTCCTCAAAGACAGTTGAGGTAATTGCCCAGAATTTAGTAAGTATTAACACTTACAACCATATTGGATCTGTTAGATTGTTCCACAAGAGTCTATCCTCAAAGTTAGCACTGTACAAAACTGAAAGACAAGCACAATTAATATTGTTTTCACAGATTCATTTCTCTTCTAGAAAAGCCTCTCTCCTGGGCTCAGGTCTTAGCCTTCCATACCTTGTCCTACTGCAGGCCACTCTGACACTACAATTTTCAAAGACTGAGATTTTCAAGACTAAAAGAAACGATGGTGAAATTTCTCCTGTACTGACAGGTGATTGGGGAAATAGTGTGGAACATGGAACAGGGTACTTCCAAAGAATATAGGATGGCAGGATTTACAGATATCTTAAATAACTACTTCAACTCCAGTTTGCTCACAGGTCCTCAATTACAGGCTGCTACTACTCACTCCACTTCTCTTCAGGACATTACTTCCTCAAAACAATCCACAACCTTTTTGTTTTGTTTTTGTTGTCAATCCACAACCTTTATAAAGGTTGTAGGAATTGAGAGTTTTTCTTTTTCATCCACAACCTTTATAAAGGGTAAGAATTGAGAGGATTCCAGAAAATCCATAAGTTTTTTTCCCGTGGTAATTCTGGAAAAATTTATTCTTACTCATTCTCCTTGGACAGGCTTGACTGCCCAGGCATGTAGTTTTTAGACTTCATCTTACTCATCTTTGTATCTCTAGTACAAGTATTTTCAGATGCGAGTTTGTTTCAACCTTTGATCTCTGCAGTATTATTTAATACAGAGAGACAAGAGGTAGAGAATTTTCCTCTGACACAGGAAAAATTTTTTTGGTTAAATAATGTGCCTCAGGCCACTCTTAATAAAACACTGAGCTAGTGAATCACTACTGTGTTCCAGGTACTCTTCTGGGTGCTGGGGGTTAATTAGATGACTTCACATATGTTAAAGCTCTTATTTTTTCCAGACTGTGGGAAATTTCAGTCTTTGGATTTTAAAAATATTCTGAAACACCCTAGTATTCATAATTTGCCAAAGAGATTTCCCTTGTTCAAAATCAGTAGTAATTTCTATGTAAATAGTAGATTAGCAAACTTTGTTTCAATTGAATGTTAATAGTCAAGCTTTAAAAATCACTGTAGGGATGCCTGGGGGGCTCAGTGGTTGAGCCTGCTTTTTCATCTACGTCTCTGCCTCTCTGTGTCTCTCATGAATAAATAAAATATTTAAAAAATTGGATCCCTGGGTGGCACAGCGGTTTAGCGCCTGCCTTTGGCCCAGGGCGTGATCCTGGAGACCCGGGATCGAATCCCACATTGGGCTCCAGGTGCATGGAGCCTGCTTCTCCCTCTGCCTATGTCTCTGCCTCTCTCTGTGTGACTATCATAAATAAATAAAAATTAAAAAAATTAAAAAATAATAAAAATCATTGTAAAAGTCCAATAAAATTTAGAAAAATTACTGATAATCCTACCATCTAGAGATAATCCATTTTTTGGATCCATTTTAATATATGTAAGATTATTATACATATCAAATAAGATACAAAAGTCCTTAATATTATTATATGTCCACTTAATTATACCAGGAACTTTTCCTGTGTCATTAAAAATTCTTGTACATGATGTTATGGTTACATAATTCATCATAGGAATGTATTATATTATACTTTATATATAATACATTTTCTTATTGCCAGATATTTAAACCATTTCCCTTTTATTACTGTTATTATAAATAATATACCTATATGTTCTATTATTTCCTTAGGATGAATCCCACAAAGAGTAATGCTAAATGAAGGGCATGATCAAATTTTGCCGCCCAGAAAGACTGTACTAACTTATATTCCCACCAGTAGCATTTACCTGTTTTGCTGCACCATTGCTGGCATTGATGAATATTATTTGGTCATAAATTTGCTAATTTAATCATTTTTGATGAGCTGTGTTTTCAATGAATTATGAGCCACAATCATCAAAAAAAAAATTTTAAAAAATCAATACAAATAAGGAGCAACAGAAAAATTCCAAGAATGATCAGTATATGACAATGTTCTAGGGCTGCAAATGTTTATTTCTTACAAAATCAAAATGTAGACATTGTCCTTTTGGGAAAAACTCAGATGCCATTTAAAGTATAATACAAAGGGATCCCTGGGTGGCGCAGCGGTTTGGCGCCTGCCTTTGGCCCAGGGCGTGATCCTGGAGACCCGGGATCAAATCCCACATCAGGCTCCCGGTGCATGGAGCCTGCTTCTCCCTCTGCCTATGTCTCTGCCCCTCTCTCTCTCTCTGTGTGTGACTATCATAAATAAATTAAAAAAAAATTAAAAAAAAAAGTATAATACAAAAAAAAAAAAAGTATAATACATACAGGGGCACCTGGCTGGTTCAGTCAGTAGAGAACCAGGGGACTCTTGATCTCAAGAGTTCAAGAGTCTTGAACTCCTGAGTTCAAGCCCCAGGTTTAGAGTAGAGTTTACTTAAAAAAAAAAAAAAGCTATAAAACATCAATTTACTAGGTAAAAAAAGCAGAAAAAAACCATATAACTAATGAAAATGCAGATAAAACTGCTATTGTGATTTCAGGAAGCAGTGTTAAAGATGAATGTAGTGGTCAGACTGCAAAATTTAGTTGTAATAAGTATGCATTTAGTACATAGTGACCATACATACCTCTTCCTTCTGAAGTTGTAATTTTAGTGTTGTTAAGAACTAACATGTTTGCTTTTTTGCAATCTTGCTTTGCTTGAAGTAAATGTGTGAGGGCGGTCTGAATACAGGAGATCTGGAAAGTTTCTCCCTGTTTTTCTACTTTCACAGTTGTACTGAGACCTGTCTCTAAATCACACTGTATCATCAGTTCTACAAAGAATTTGTATTGCTCTCCAGCCTGCTAATCCCGGATTCCCCTTTCAACAACATAAAAAGTAAAAATTTCCAAGAATAAATCAAAAGATCTGTACTCACAAGTTAAGACAACTTTAGTAGAAACTTTTCGGTTTTATTTTTGTTTCCCTAAAATTTTCTTTTAAAACGTTTCCTAGGGGGATCCCTGGGTGGCGCAGCGGTTTGGCGCCTGCTTTTGGCCCAGGGCACAATCCTGGAGTCCCGCATTGGGCTCCCGGCATGGAGCCTGCTTTTCCCTCTGCCTGTGTGTCTCTGCCTCCGCCTCTGTCTCTCTCTCTCTGTGTCTATCATAAATAAATAAATCTTAAAAAAAAAAAAAAAAAAAAGGTTTCCTAGTCCAACATTTTTTTCTTTAACTTCTCTCATAGAAAAAGAGATGGAAATTGTGGTTAAAACCAACACTATCTAACCAATGAGATTAACAAATTAATAGCAAATGTGTTTTTAAAAATGACATACAATGTCTTTTTTATGTGTTTTTAAAAATGACATGGAAATGACATACACAACTAGATAAAAGAAATCTCATTGATTTGATTGTACAGGATTCTGTCAACATTACTTTTTTGGTCACAGATAGCTTTGTGCGTTTCTTACACAAAAACTTTTCTCCAGCTGGCTCACACCAAGTCTGATAATGGGCCATAGGTTACTGGCTTCCTTCAAAAGATGGTTTCCCCCTCACATAGCCTCGGGAAAAGAATCATGACACCTAGAGCTCACCTGTAGAGACTATTTTTTGCTTGTGTCCTTCTCCTTGTGGTGACACCAAACTTCTGCACAGAACTCGCATGTGCCTCACTACACACTGCCCTCATCCACAGAAAGAATGTCTTTCCTCCCCTCTTGGCTGGCACACGTGGGCCATCAGTTCCAGGAAGCTTTCACCCACAGGCCCTCCCCTGACTGGATGGTCCCCGGCTTTGTGTTCCCACAGCACTTCTCTCAAATTACGTTTTATCTTTTTACTAGAGTCTTAACCTCATAAAACCTGACCGTCTCATGTGTCTTTTTACGCTCAACATAATAGGTACCTAGTAAAGCTCCTTGAATGAATGCCTCCAGCTTTCCCCCACAACGTGAAGCATCATCGCTGTGTCTGTCACAGCAGTTTTGTTGTGGTTTTCCCTCAGGAGTCCGGACACAGGGGTCTGCTTCTACCCTCCATCAGCCGGTGCCAGACAGTACTCCCGGATCCACTCTCCTCTTCCCCTGAAACATAATAATGGAATGAGTTATATGCTCTTTTTTCATCTGCCTACTCTGAGGGGTTGTGTCTTTCCCTTAGCTCCATTCAGCACAGCTGAGGAGAACCACGTCATTCGGCTGAGCTCGGCCAGGAAACACTACTGGGGTCCTACGCACCCGCGCGCGAGCTCAGGGTGGGGCAGGGTCGTGCGGGGCGGTGAGCCTGGGGGGTTCTCACGGGGCTTCGACCGGCGCGTTTTAATGAACTTCTAGATTTTTCCAGCGGCGAATAAAGTGCTCGAAACGGAAAATAAAAGCAGTGGAGCGAGCAGGGAGACGGAGCCGGGAAGCTTCGAGTGGCAGGCCGGGCGGGGAAATGGAGAGCGGGGTGCAGGAAGCTGAAACCCCGGGAGGGCGACGCGCAGCCGCTCCCGGGTCTCCCGTGTTGCAGGCCGCCCGCGCGGCGCAGGAAAACCGCGCTCCCCGGGGCTCAGCTTTCATCCAGCGCTCACAGCCACAGAGACGCCGCGAAGCACGCCAAGTAAACTCCCAGGAGGCCGACCTCCTGGCCCAGGAACTTCAAAGCCCCCGCCGGGAGGGAGCGGCCCTCACGCGCAGACCACGCCGACTCCCGGTCGCTGCCGTTGGAAGGGCGCGGGAGGAAGAAGAAAAAAAAAAAAAAAAAAAAAAAGCTGGCTCCAGCCCTATTTCCTCGGAGCAGCCAACTCTGCAAGGACTGCCCCGCCCCCGCGTGCTACATTAGCTGGGACACTCGGCTTTGCACCGCCTTTCAGGGTTTAACAGCTCCGCCAGCCGCTCAGGTGGCTCCCCTTCCGCGTCTCCTCCCCGTACCACGCCCAGCCGCCCCTTCCCCGCCCACTTGGGAGGTCCGCGCTGCTCATTGGTTGCGCGCTCTGCCAATCGAGGAGACGTAGACGAATCCCGCCTCAGGAAAGGCAAAGAGCGAGCAAAAGCGCTTACACCTGGCGGAGGGGGCGCGAGCCTAACGCCCGGAAGCTGCCCCGCGGCGCGCGGGGCTGGGCGGTCGGAGGCTCCCCGGGAGACGCGCGGGGGCCCTCATTAGCATAACGGCCGCCCCGCGCCTCGGTGCACCGGCCGGGGTCCCGCCCCTCACCCCACTAGAAGTCTGTTGGGCTGCGGGCGGGTCAGTCCGACCCAGGCAAGCCTGCGGCGGGCGGTCCTGGGAGCGGATTGGCTCCGGGAGTTTCCAGAAGGCGGCAGCGCGGCGGCTTATAAGAGCCGGGAGCCGAGCGGGCCGAGCGGGACTCGGTGTCTGCGCTCGCGGTGTCTGGCGTGAGGCGACCGTTAGTTGACGCCGCAGGTTTTCCGGCCCCAGGGTTGTCGCCTAACGTCGCCTGCCCAGCTCTCAGGATGTCTGCCCGCGGCCCGGCTATCGGCATCGACCTGGGCACCACGTACTCGTGCGTCGGGGTCTTCCAACACGGCAAAGTAGAGATCATCGCCAACGACCAGGGCAACCGCACCACCCCCAGCTACGTGGCCTTCACCGACACGGAGCGCCTCATCGGCGACGCCGCCAAGAACCAGGTGGCCATGAACCCCACCAACACCATCTTCGACGCCAAGAGGCTGATCGGGCGGAAGTTCGAGGACGCCACGGTGCAATCGGACATGAAACACTGGCCGTTCCGGGTGGTGAGCGAGGGAGGGAAACCCAAGGTGCAGGTGGAGTACAAGGGAGAGATGAAGACCTTCTTCCCGGAGGAGATCTCCTCCATGGTCCTCACGAAGATGAAGGAGATCGCCGAAGCCTATCTGGGGGGCAAGGTGCAGAGCGCGGTCATCACGGTCCCGGCTTACTTCAATGACTCGCAGCGCCAGGCCACCAAGGATGCGGGCACCATCACCGGCCTCAACGTGCTGCGCATCATCAACGAGCCGACCGCCGCGGCCATTGCCTACGGCCTGGACAAGAAGGGGTGCGCCGGCGGCGAGAAGAACGTGCTCATCTTTGACCTGGGCGGCGGCACCTTCGACGTGTCCATCCTGACCATCGAGGACGGCATCTTCGAGGTGAAGTCCACAGCCGGCGACACCCACCTGGGCGGCGAGGACTTCGACAACCGCATGGTGAGCCACCTGGCGGAGGAGTTCAAGCGCAAGCACAAGAAGGACATTGGGCCCAACAAGCGCGCAGTGCGGCGACTGCGCACCGCCTGCGAGCGCGCCAAGCGCACCTTGAGCTCGTCGACGCAGGCGAGCATCGAGATCGACTCGCTGTACGAGGGCGTGGACTTCTACACGTCCATCACCCGCGCCCGCTTCGAAGAGCTCAACGCGGACCTCTTCCGCGGAACCCTGGAGCCGGTGGAGAAGGCGCTGCGTGACGCCAAGCTGGACAAGGGCCAGATCCAGGAGATCGTGCTGGTGGGCGGCTCCACCCGCATCCCCAAGATCCAGAAGCTGTTACAGGATTTCTTCAACGGCAAGGAGCTGAACAAGAGCATCAACCCCGACGAGGCGGTGGCCTACGGAGCCGCGGTGCAGGCGGCCATCCTCATCGGGGACAAGTCGGAGAACGTGCAGGACCTGCTGCTGCTCGACGTGACCCCCTTGTCGTTGGGCATTGAGACGGCTGGCGGCGTCATGACCCCACTCATCAAGAGGAACACCACGATCCCGACCAAGCAAACGCAGACCTTCACCACCTACTCAGACAACCAGAGCAGCGTGCTGGTGCAGGTGTACGAGGGCGAGCGGGCCATGACCAAGGACAATAACCTGCTGGGCAAGTTCGACCTGACCGGGATTCCCCCGGCTCCCCGCGGGGTCCCCCAGATCGAGGTCACCTTCGACATCGACGCCAACGGCATCCTCAACGTCACCGCCGCCGACAAGAGCACCGGTAAAGAAAACAAAATTACCATTACCAACGACAAGGGTCGTCTAAGCAAGGACGACATTGACCGGATGGTGCAGGAGGCCGAGCGGTACAAGTCGGAAGATGAAGCCAATCGCGACCGGGTCGCCGCCAAAAACGCGGTGGAGTCCTATACCTACAACATCAAGCAGACGGTGGAAGACGAGAAACTCAGGGGCAAGATTAGCGAGCAGGACAAAAACAAGATCCTCGACAAGTGTCAGGAGGTGATCAACTGGCTCGACCGAAACCAGATGGCAGAGAAAGACGAGTATGAACACAAGCAGAAAGAGCTTGAAAGAGTGTGCAACCCCATCATCAGCAAACTTTACCAAGGCGGCCCTGGCGGCGGCGGCGGCGGTTCTGGAGCCTCCGGGGGACCGACCATCGAGGAAGTGGACTAAGCTTGCACTCGAGTCAGCGTAAACCTCTTTTCCTTTCTCTCTTTTCTTTTGTGTGTGGTTTTTTTCTTTTTCTCTTTTTTTGAAATGCCTTGGTGCCAAGTATGAGATCTGTTGTTGGAAGTCTTTAGCTAGGTGTATGCATATGAAAGGAAGGGTGCAACAACTTAGTTTAATTATAAAAGGTTAGTTCTAAAGTTTGAGTTTAAAACCATTATTTGAGGTTTCTCTTTAATGCATTTTGGGTGTTTGCTGACTTGAGCATTTTTGCGTAGCTTAGTTTGTGCATGGAGGTTTGTTTGAGATGGAAAACCTGAAGTTTGCACGAAAGTTCTGTGGAAGCTTGGTTACAATAAAATATAGAGAAGCTTGAATTGTTTATTTTTATGTACCTCTTTAAAATGAACATTGCAGTGATGTTAAGGACAGGTATACTTTTTGCAAACAAATGCATAAATACAAATTTAAAGTAAAGCTGAAATTTATCTCAAAATTAGTCTTCGAGTTTTCAGTTTTTCCTTCTCACTGTTTTACCCCTCTTGGTCTTTACTAAGATGAAATGTAACTCAGTCTTGTCTAATTCTCAGATGGGATTCCTGCTTTGAATTACTGACAACTTTTAAAGGGACAAGATGAGGGTGGTTCAGCAGTTTAGTGCCTGCCCTTGGCCCAGGGCGTGATCCTGGAGTATCTGGATTGAGTCCCACATCAGGCTCTCTGCATGGAGCCTGCTTCTCCCTCTGCCTGTGTCTCTGCCTCTCTCATGAATAAAATAATAAATAAATAAATAAATAAATAAATAAACAAATCTTTAAAGGGACAAGATCTGGGTCAACTTTCCCCCTCCTTTTAATAAAGAAACCAGACATCTGCCAGTGTACCTAAGGCTTGGTTTAAGTTTTCAAGTGAAAATACACCTGAATATTCCAGTAAAATACAAGCTATATTCTGGGGTTAAGTATAGATTGATTCTTTTCTGTAAACTAACAAAGGTGGGGTAAGAGTTGTCTTCTGATAATAGCCTGACATCGTATGAAACAAATTGCTTTTTTTGTGGCATGCGGGTGCCTGAAACAAAAGCTAGCAGGGCAAACTTTAAAGCTACTTAATATTAAGAGTCCAATTTAGTCAAACTTGTTTTAACTTTATTTTTCATGACTTAATTTCTGAGTTTATCCAAATTCCATAAGGACAGGTTTTCAACAGTTGCAATTACTTGGGGGATAGAGGGAGATAATTTATTTTTTTCTTATTTGAGAATCATAATGCTTTTGCAATACTTGCCTTAAATCACTAGAATAGATTTTTTTTAATTTTCATTTTTTAAATATTTGTTTTAAAGATTGATTAAAAAAGATTTATTTATTTTGGGGGGAGGGGTAGAGGGAGAGAGAAACCCAAGAAGACTGTGTTGAGCACAGAGCCCAATGTGTGGTGTGGGGCTCCCTCTCATCACCCTGAGATATCAGACCTGAGCTGAAAACCAAGGATCAGCTGCTTAACCGACTATGCCACCCAGGCATCCCAGATTTTCTTTTCTAAAAGACAAAACTGAAAGATGGTCCTGTATTTTGTAATATACCACTTGTTCATTTTCCTATAAATCTGATTTAAGATTGTTACAGATAAGAATGTTGCAACTCTGGGATCCACTGTCCTGAGCTTAAGCTTTAAAGTCTGCATCCTTAGGAGAAGGGGGTTCATATTTATAGTGGAATGACACTTCTGTTTTGTTCTGATTTATTCTCTTTAAAGGAAACTTGGGAGAAATTCAGAAAAGCTGATTGGGAAATGCATAATGTAATGTTTTCACCACATACAGACTTTGGAATCTCTTTTAAGTGATGTAGATTTGCTTCATGTTGTTCATAAGATAACAGTGCACTATAGGAGCTATATTTTTAGTAGTGGACCCTTCTGTACCATACCAGGAAGATTAATTTTTTAATAATATAAAAACTAAAGAACAAATTAGCCTAAAAATATTGAGCTTTGTAATGACTCTGGTCATGAGCTGTTTTTTATTTTATTTTTATTTTTTAAGGAGAGTCATTTGGGTGGGTGGGAGTAAGATAAAAAGGCAATTTTGAAATTATTTCAAAATAAACTTAAAAAAAATTTAAGGTCATTTCTCTTTACACTCTGAAAAGCTGAAGATAACTCAGGTTTTTCCATGCTGGTGCCACATTGGTGGAAAGTTTTCAGCAAAGAGGCATTAAGGGGGTTTAACTACACATAGCATTACATAAATACTTGGCAAACTACCTTAGTATTAACAGAATCAGGTGAATACTAGCTTTAGAGTGATGTTTAACATGAATTTTTACTAAGATAATGCTCATTCTAAGTAAACTTTTACTAGTCTTTTATTTGTTGAAAGCATTTATCCCTTGCTCTGACTTCAAAATGCAATGGAATTTTTCTGTAAGTGCAATTTGGTATTAGTATGATTCATTTTAGACCTTTGTTTAGAAGAGATTAGTTTCAAAAGTATCAGAAAAATGACCATCGTATGGCCTGGCCTCTGGTAACTTGCTGTAACAATATCAATCTATGTAGATACTCCATTTAATATTATTCTGAAAAGTAATTTGTAAGATTCCTCACCCTCTTGAGTGTTTTTAATTTAATTTTGTCTTCTCAAATTTATCTAGATCTGAATATTACGAAGGTAAAGCCACCAAAGTAGCCACTCAATGTTTCCAAGGATCAGTTGAAACTGGTAATCGGATAACTCCTGGGAACTCCTTAGCAGATGTTAGATCAGACATAGTCAAATGACAATGGAAAAAGTACTTGATACTAGGATGAGACTAAATTACAGCCTAAGGAATAATCAGCATCACTTGAACGTGAAAGTAGTGCTATATTAGGGACTAGTGGTCTGGACTAAAGCTAATGTAACATATATAGAATGCTAAGGGATTAAAAAAGAACAATTCTCAGAATGGGCAATTCTTACCTTGAATGTCAATATAGTTGTCCCTGTTTTGAGACAATAAATCTAAACACCTGTCAAAATAAGACCTAACAGATTGTTTCATAGTATTTGAGATGCATGAAATTTCAAAACAAGCTTACTCTAAATTTTTTATGGTATTAGTTTGATGTATATAGTGATAATTCAATAACATTTGTTCATGAGGAGCTATTAATGCAGTTCACATCTTTAAATTTAGCATGCATAATAGGATAGTGTATCACCTGTCAAGGAGACTTCATGAGAATTTCTTTATCCTACAAATTGAATGTAGTTTATAAAAGTTGTGCTGTGAGGCATGTCCCCCTTGCTTTTGAACACTGGAATTGAAGTTTTCAAGAATCTCAAATCCATACATCACAAGTCAACTGCTAAGACAATATATATGTTTAGGTTGAGAAACAACAGGAATATTCAGTTGCTTCTGTGTATGTCTAAATAGGAATGAGAAAACTGCCTTGAAGGGTTATCTGTAAGCATTACAATTAGATATAGAAAAATTAATACATTCCTTAAAGAGAAATTATAGGTTCTTAGAGGTAGCTCTTAGAATACTTTAGGGTATATGCATTCCTGAAATTTAATAGGATGATAATGTTAAAATGTCTTTCCCTTAGAACATATCAAGAAGCCCATTGGCTCTTTACTTTTTCAGTATAGATTGGGTTGTTTGTGAATTGAAGGTTGGGGAAATAAGCAAACAGAAATGAAGTTGATAATTCAAATACTGGCATTGCCATTTTCTTACAAATTCTGAAAGGTAGAATTATAATACTTTGAAAATCTGTTATGACTTTTTCATAGTATAAGCATACATTATATTCAGTTAATGTTTTGGACCTAAACTCTGAGACCAGCAACCTAGTTTTATATTATATGCTCGTAGTTATATGACCCTGAGAAGTTTCTCTTAATTAGAAAAAAAAAAATCATGTCTCATAGGACACTTGAAACTGTTAATAGGGCAGCCTGTGTCTCTGCCTCTCTGTGTGTCTCTCATGAATAAATAAAATCTTTTAGAAAAATTGTTAATAATTAGTAGCTTTATCCCTACTTTTTTTTAAGAGAGAGAGGCAGAGACACAGGCAGAGGGAGAAGCAGGCTCCACGCAGGGAGTCTGACGTGGGACTCAATCCTGGGTCTCCAGGATCACACCCTGGTCTGTGGAGGCAGACGCCAAACCGCTGAGCCACCCGGGCTGCCCCATCCCTACTTTATAACATCATGAATTTTTTTTAAAGAGAAAATTATATTTATATTTTTGGTTATGAGATTCTGATATTAAAAAAATCTAGTAAAAAATCTTTAATGAATAGGTCACTTTTAAAATAAATAATGAATATTTTACTCCCTTTTTGTTAGGGTCCGATAATACAGAAGCGTAAGATTGCCCCTAGAGAGGTTTCGAAGTTTACCTATAAATATGTCCCTCTAGCACAGGTGAAATAGCTTGTAACTTTTACATTAGATCATTGTTTTTGGTTCTCAACTCTTTTACCGTAGTTTTGTTCATTAGACAGCCTGAAGTTAAACTATGGTGCAGTATAAAAGATCTTTGGTTTTCTATTAACATTTCTTCACTCACTGGGATAAACTGAGGAAGTTGAAGTGTGGTCTTCCTGACAATGGTGGTAAGATGAATGGATTCTATCCAGAGTTCTTGGTCTTTCTAGGCCTTTGTGGCGTGTCAGCTCATAATTTCTCCCTGTCTTCTCTCCACCCCAAGTTATGTACCTTGTTAGGTGAAAAATTCTTGGTGACTGGGATATTCTTAACTCCTATTCTAAATCAGTCATCTCAAATGTAGTAAGCCAGTCCTGAGGCCACAGGCTCAAAGCCACTGCCAGTGTGTACAGGTGGGTTTCCATATATCTGAACAGCAGTGGGAATATAGTTACTATTTAGGGAGCATCTCTTAACCTAATTAAGCTGTGGAGATAAAACAAAGGCAGAATATTTAGGCATTTTCAATCATGTGTTATCTAGCATTGCTGACATCAGTGTTGGAAGGAAAAATATCAGCCAGTCAGTTGCAAGAAGGAATTAGAAGACACAGACAGGATTTGAAAAGTGAAAAGCATGAATGTAAAAATATAATTAATACTGATTGACGCAAAGCAAGTGTCTGCTTTGAGCAACACTAATTTTGAGTAAGGATGGTGTTTTAGACACATTACTCCTTTAAAAATCTCGTAACCCCTGATTTCGGTATCTTCAAGACGATCAGAGTTGTCTTGCCCTGGGTAACACACCTGGTTATGCAGCAGAACCAAGTTATGAAAACCTCACTTACACATCCTCCCCTACACCTCCACCGGCCGCCTCCCACCCCCATCGACCTAATCTCAACTTGGATTTGAAATTTAGTGCCATTAAAATTTAGGACTAAGGGATCTTCCCTATGAAACTGAGTCTTGTTATTTCAATTAAGAACAAGAAACAGTTCAGTGGTTTACTTCACGGTTGGAAGGACCTAAAAGAATTGACTCCAAGAGAACCCCTGGGCAGCTTTACTATACCTAAGCCCAGAAGCCACCAGAGCACAGGTAGTCGGAAAGCAGAGCCCCGAGCCCGGGGCAAGGGAGCCGGGCGGAGGCGTCTCCCGCACCGGGTGGGCCGCCCCGCTGCCCTCTGGCCGCCCGCGCCGCCCGCCCCGGAAGACGCCCCGCCCCCCGGGCGCCCTCGGGCCGCGGTTGCCCAGCACCGCCAGGCGGTTGCTTGGGCACCGGATTAGGCCGGTCGGTAGCGACCATGCCTCAGGTGCCGGAGTTGTATTCCCGTCGGAAGCGGTGGGACGGGCAGACCGCTTCCCTGCCGGAGGTGCGTGCAGCCTTGGCTGACCCCGACCCCGAGGCCCGGGCTGACCCGCCCCGCCGCCGCCTCCCGGCCCGCCGCTCCCGGGGCGCCCCCCCGCCCGCAGCCCCGCCCGCAGCCCCGCCCGCAGCCCCGGGCGAGCGGCACTCGGGGAGAAGAGGAAAACCCAGGCGAGGGAGGTGTACTCGGCCAAGGTCAGAATTGAATTCCGGTTCCCTACCCAGATATTTGGAAGTTCTGGAAATTCCACCTCAGCACCTCTAATTGATTGGTTGCAAAATAAATAGCCCTCCTGCGCAGGCAGCTGTCCTGCCCCAGGCGCGACCCCGGAAAGGAAGGGCTGGTGGGTTGTTACCGTCGTTGACAAGGTAAGCTTGTTCCTCGCCTACTTCCCCTGGAAGGGAGGCGGTGGCCGGGCGGGCTCCCTGGTTTTGAATGTCTTCACTCCTTTTCTCCGCGGAGGCTGCCCTGAGCCTCAGTTTATTGTGGTCTGAGTCCCAATTCATGAGTAAATTGTTCTGAGGAGTCTTGATATAGTGGTGCCGGCTAAGTGAAGTTTCCTTCCTTCCCTTCCTTTTCTTCCTTCCTCCCTCCCTCTTTTCCCTCTTTTCTACTGAAACTGCACTTGAATACAAAAGGGATAAAATCCTGGCTACGATTAAAACAAAAAACCTCCACAACACTTGAAGATTCTACATCTTTATTGAATAAAGAGCAACAAGTGGGAATTGTTAAAAGTTCATTGTGACATGTGTATTGTAAATTGAATTTTTAATATTGCTGCAATCATTTCATTTACAGCAATTCAATTTGGATTACAATTGGGGATGTGGTACTGGAAAGATGAAACCAGAACTCTTGAATTCAGAAGGTATATTTTATTAAAACTTTATTATAGCTTTTATAAAAATTTCATGTGCTTAGGGTAAAACACACACACACACACACACAAGAGTATAACAAGCAAAATAAATATCTGCTGAAATTCCACGATCTAGAGAAAATCATTTTGGTCAGCAGACTTCCAGACATCACTTTTAATAACATCTATCAGCTGCTTCCTATGTACCAGACACTGTGCTAATCAGTTTGTCAATCCTTTGAAAAAGTTGCGTGCTCATCCAGTTTTACAGATAAAACTGAACTCAAAGGGTGAAGCAATTTAAAGAAAACTAAAAGACTTTGCCAAATGGCACAGCTCACAGGTGACAAAGATGATTGAAATCTAGATCTGTTTGTCTCAGAGTCCATGTTCTTAACTACTTTATAAAATTGCCTCTTTGAGTTACAAAAATAAAGTTCTACGTTAATGAGACCGTATTATACTTGCTGCACAATAGTCAATTCTCCAAAGTGAAATTATTAAATTAGAAAAATTGATTTTAATCTCCTTTGAGAAAATACTCTATGAAAAAGTGCATAACTCAACAGACAATACTAGCCACTATCTGCTGTGTACCTATTATGTGCCAGACATTTGCATGTTTTTAGATTCTTTTTTTTTTTTTAAGATTTTATTTATTTATTCATAAGAGACAGAGAGAGAGAGGCAGAGACACAGCCAGAGGGAGAAGCAGAGGCTCTATGCAGGGGGCTCAACGTGGAACTGGATCCTGGATCTCCAGGATCATGCTGCGGGCTGAAGGCGGCGCTGAACCTCTGAGCCACCCCGGCTACCCTGTTTTTAGATTCTTAAACAGCCATGAAAAGTGAGCATTAATACTTTCATTTTATAGATGAAGAAACAAGGCTCAAGAAGGTTAAACAACTGAACCAAAGTCATACAGCCAGTAAGTAGCAAAACTGACATTTTGAACCAGGGTTAGTCTGATGCCAAAACCTTTCCCCACCATATATACATACTGTTTCCCTCCTTTAGACAGTAGGCCCCTCGGTGGCAGGAACTGTCTTACTCATCTTTGTGTCCCTAGGAGTTGTCTACAGAACTTCACAGAGTACACCCTCCCCAAATATTTATTGAGTATTTCAATAAACCAAATCAAAGTACAAGTTAAATACATATTAAAACACCAGAAGGGGGATCCCTTGGGTGGCTCAGCAGTTAAGCATCTGCCTCCTGCTCAGGGCGTGATCCTGGAGTCCCGGGATCGAGTCCCACGTCGGGCTCCCCGCATGGAGCCTGCTTCTCCCTCTGCCTGTCTCTGCGTCTCCCTCTCTCTGTCTCTCCTGAATAAATAAAATCTTTAAAAAAAAAAAAAAAAAAAAAACACCAGAAGGGATCCCTGGGTGGCTCAGCGGTTTAGCACCTGCCTTCCGCCCAGGGCGTGATCCTGGAGTCCCGGGATGGAGTCCCACATCGGGCTCCCTGCATGGAGCCTCTTCTCTCTGCCTGTGTCTCTGTCTCTGTGTGTGTGTGTGTCTCTCATGAATAAATAAATAAAACCTTTTTAAAAATAAATATAAATTAAAAAAAACAAAATGTGGATATAAATTTCAAGTGTCAACATTTTCTTTTTTCAGTTTATTTATTTATTAAGTGACATTTGGGGTGGGTTACCATTAGATTAATCTAATTCATTGGTATCAATTTCTCACCGACTTTCTTACTCATAAAATATTTATAAACCAGTTTCTTTTGGTTTATTAACAAATTATTCTTTAAAAATGGCATGATTGGGGTGCCTGGGTGTCTCAGTCAGTTAAATGTCTGCCTTTGGCTCTGGTCGTGATCCCAGGGTCCTGGGATCGAGCCACATTGGGTCTCTGCTCAGTAAGGAGTCTGCTTCTCCCTCTCCCCCTGCCTGCCACAATGCTTACTTGTGCTCTCTCACTCCATCAAATAAATAAAATATTTTTTTTAAAAAAAATAGGATAATTGATTTCCACTAATTTTGGAGAATATATGTGTGATGGCATGATTTAAAAGGTAGATTATATGGCATCATTTTGAAAGGCCAGATACAAAAATTAAATCTATAATTCCGTTTATATTTAAGTTTAAAATAACAGGCCAAAAAAAGAACTGTGATGATAGAGGTCAGACTAGTGGTTACTTTGGGACATTAGCAACTGGCAGGGGATGGGGGAAGGTGTCAGAGAACCTTCTGAGGTGCTGGAAATGGTCTAAATATTGATCTGGGTGGTGGTTACATGGGTATGTACATAGTAAAAAATTCATCAAGCTGTCCACTTAAGATTTATGTACTTTGCTACATGTTAAATCATACCAATTTTAAAAAGCAAAAAACCAAACCAAAACAACACACTAACTCCAGACGGTGGAGTACACAAAATAGGAGCAGTTAGGAGACAGAAAATAATACTATGAAGAATAGATGGGTGATGGCATGATAAATCTCAGAGTATCAGGATGACCTTGGGAGTCCAGCTGCTGAGGACAGTACCAAGGAAGAGGAAAGTAGACCTTTGGATGTTTAGGCCAGAGCTAGTGTTTGGAGTTGATGGAAATGCAGGTACTGATTTCTTTTTAGAATTAAGCATATGCCATCACAAAATAAAATGTGAGAAGACTCATGAGCAGCAACAAGCTCTTTTTTTTTTTTCCAGAAATGATTTCAGAGACTTTTGTCACCCCCGTTGCTGGTAATGGTGCAGGGCCAAGGCAGTGGTAGGGGTGGGAGCACCAGAGGCAGAGGGAAGGCCTGTTCAGTCACTGCACTTGCACCTGGTTTTGTTTAGTACACTCTATAAATCTTTGCCAAGCAAACATAATGGGATTGCATCTGTGCTCTAGAAAGCCCCTGCCACAGTAGCATGGAGAGGCAAGATGAGAACAAGGGAGACAAGGGCGCCTGGCTGGCTCAGTTGGCTAAGCGTCTGCCTTGAGGTCAGGTTATGATCTCAGAGCCCTGGGATCAAACCTACACAGGGCTCCCTGCTCATTGGGGACCTTGCTTCTCCCTCTCTCGCTCCCCCTGCTTATGCAGTCTCTCTCTTTAAAAAATAAAAAAAATAGAGTACTCTTATCGGTGAGTTTACCTGTGATGGAAAAAAAAAAAAAAGACCTAGTAGCCTTTTGGGGATCCAGTCGTAAAGGAAGGGAATTTTTGTTGGTGTGTTTTTTTAAATTTTTTTATTCATGAGAGACAGAGAGAGACAGAGACACAGGCAGAGGGAGAAGCAGGCTCCATGCAGGAAGTCTGATGTGGGACTTGATCCGGGGACTCCAGGATCACGCCCTGGGCCGAAGGCAGGCGCTAAACCGCTGAGCCACCCAGGGATCCCGGTTTTGTTTTTAAGGTAGGAAAATCTTGTTTGTTTTGAGGAAAAAAAGAGATGAAACAGAAGAAAAGGAGTGGGGAGTGGGGTCAAGAGCACAGAAGAGCTTGGAAAAGATAAGAGCACCTTCCCACTGAGTATGGTGGAAGGGAGGTGACAGACAGGAGGACCGGGGAGTTCAAGGGGGTATGGGCAAGGTAGTATCTATGCTGCCCCTTCTTACTGAAAATAAACCAGAACCTTCAGGCTCCTGTTGGAGGGAAGATCTGTTAGTAGCAGTGCTATGACCCTGTTTCCCTGAGATGGCTGTTCTTAGGGCCCATTCATTAGTAACTGTTACCACTGCCACCACGGGGCTGGGCCCAGACTGGAAAACCACATTCAGCCAAGCACTCTGACCCAGTTCCCAAATGGAGCCATTTTCTGAAGCCCAGGGAATGGGGTGGGGGATGGGCAGGGAAGGCTTCCCAGGAGAGGTGATATCCAAGCCAAGACCTGAAGAGGAGTAGGTATTGGCAGGGCAAAGGGAGATGTGGTTGGGGAGGAGGAGAGTGCATTCTAGGTAGAAGGCCCAGCATGTGCAAAGGCCCAGTCCTGAGAGGGCCCGGGACATATTTGAGACTTCAGGTAGTTCAGGAGCCTGGATAAAGGGTTCCAGGCAGGTGTGAGTAGAATTTTCAAACCAGGGTAAGATCATGAAAGGTCTTGCATGCTATACTGAGGAATCTTTTTTTTTTTTTTTTAAGATTTTATTTATTCATGAGAGACACACACAGAGAGAGGCAGAGACACAGGCAGAGGCTCTATGCAGGAAGTCTGATGTGGGACTTGATCTGAGGACTCCAGGATCATGCACTGAGCCCAAGGCAGACGCTTAACCGCTGAGCCACCCAGGCGTCTCTATGCTGAGGAATCTGAACTTGAATCAGAGGGCATGGGGGAGCCAATGAAAGGATTTTTAATTTTTTTTTAATTAAAAAATTTTTTTTAAAGATTTATCTATTTGAGAGAGTGTTTGTATGAGCAAGGGGGAGGGCAGAGGCAGACAATCTCAAGCAGACTCCCTGCTGAGCTTGGAGGCTGACTCGGGGCTTGATCCTGGGACTCTGAGATCATGACCTGAGCAGAAATCAAGAGTCAGACTCTTAACCAACTGAGCCACCCTGATGCCCCTTCACTGAAAGGTTTTATTTATTTGAAAGATTTTATTTATTCATGAGAGAGACAGAGAAGCAGAGACACAAGCAGAGGGAGAAGCAGCCCTCCATATAGGAGCCCGATGTGTGACTCGGTATTCTGGGATCACGCCTTGAGCTGAAGGCATATGCCCAACCGCTGAGCCACCCAGGCATTCCTGAAAGGTTTTAAGTAGAAGTAAACTAGGATTGGAAAGCGTGTCTTAGAAAAATGAGTCTGGCTGCAGGGTGGAAATTAATTTGGAGGAAAACAAGGCTGGAGGTAGGATATCAGTTAAGAAGCAGTTGCAGAAATTCTGTTGGCAGATGATGATGGCTTAAATTAAGAAGGTGCCAATGGGAAGAGAGGAAAGTAGATGAATTCGAGATGTATTTAAAGATTAAATGATTAGTGGGGTGTGAGGGCCACAGGTGATAGAGAAATCAAGGATGACACCATTTTCTGCCTTGGCCACCTGGTGGATGGTGGTGCCCATTTGCTGAGATGGAAGTAGTAGGGAGTACAAGTTAAAGGGGAATGAATTCAGTGTTGGACATACTGAGTTTGAAGTGTCTGTAGGATGCCCAAGCGAAGGTGTTTAGTAGGCATGTGTATCATTTTATGTCTGCGGAAAGAGCTGAACCTTAACTATACAGTTGTCAGTTATCAATGCTAGTGGAGTAGTTGAAATTACTCAGAGGAAGTGAGAAGAGGAACCAGATGGAACCCAGGGAAAGGCTCTCATTTAGGGAACATGTCCAGGGAAAGGAGGTTGAGAAGGAAACTAAAGAAAGAAGAGCCAGCAGTGGGGAAGAAAATTTGAAGTATTATGAATCCAGATAATAGTTTTGCAAAGTAACAGTATGATCTCAGAGGCATTCAGTTTTTAACCTATCAGTTTCCAACCCTGGGAATCCCTTCTGGTGTTTTAGTCTTCTTTCACATGGAGTAGGCCACCTTTTACACCCACTAGCAAACAGCTGTTCATAGACTTCTAGGTGTTCTCCAGTTAGAGAATATGATCCCTTTGCTCTTCCCAACCTTGTAGGTCCTGGCATCTTTCCTGAATGAGTGACTTTGGAAATCCCACTCTTCAGAGAAGACCTAGCTCCCTATGTCACAGGCAGATCCTGCCTTACTTTTGCAGATTACACCCTGGGAAGGATAACTGTATCAGAAGATACCCATAACCTCCACACAAGAAATGGATGCACACTAATGGACAGGGACAGGATACTCATTCTTTTTTTTTAATATTTTACTTATTTATTCAAGAGAGGCACACAGAGAGAGGCAGAGACATAGGCAGAGGGAGAAGCAGTTTCCCCAAATGGAGCCTGATGCGGGACTTGATCCCAGACACCGAGATCACTCCCTGAGCCAAAGGCAGACATTCAACCGCTGAGCCACTCAGGCATCCTGGATAGTCATTATTTCTTAATAAATTGTTTGTTTGTTTTTTAAAGATTTTATTTATTTATTCATGAGAGACACACACACAGAAGCAGAGACACTGGCAGAGGAAGAAGCAGGCTCCATGCAGGGAGCTCAATGTGGGACTTGATCCCAAGACCCCAGGATCAGGCCCTGGGCTGAAGGCAACGCTAAACCATTAAGCCACCAGGCTGCCCTCTTAATAGGTTGTTAAGGAAGAGACCTTGATGAGTGTTTTAGAGGAAGACCTGAATTCAAATCCTAGCTCTCCCTCTAACTAGGTGGTTATCATTTGTCAAGTTACTTAGCCTTGCTGATGATCAGTTCCCTCATCCATAAAATGGATTAATAATGCTTTGTGAGGAGTAAATGAGGGTGTTGTGTAATTCATTAGCACACGTGCCCATTTCTTATTTGTTAAAGAGGGAATACCTTTCTTCACAGGCCACCCTGGTTTGGCCTGTGAGGCGGATTTCCCTCTGACACAGTGGTAGCTCTCCTATCCTTTCTTGTTTCAGAAGCCCCTCCTCACAACTGGGAGAGAACCAGCAGCCCACCTGAGTCTTTGCCAAGGTCATTGACTCTCCTACAGACATACAGCTGAGGAAACTATCCCTCCAGAAACCCTGAACTACTCTTGTCTTTCCTCACGGCTTGAGAGAACTCTAATAACCACCAAGGAGCTCTAACTTATGTGGAAGCCAAGAGTGATCCAGCCCTCTGCATTTTAGTGATGGATTCTAGTGGAAACTATGATTCTTTTTGTCATTTATTTCAGGGCAAAGGGAAACGGTATAATTATGTTGTAATACTGTGAATGAACAAAATGTGGTCTGTGAAAGGCCCAGATACTAAATGGGTTGCCAGATGGAGGGGAAGATGGTAGAGACTGCAGGAGGGCACAGAACTAGCTCAGACTGTGGTTTGGGAGCTAGTCAGAATTATGATTCAAAGGACAGCTTCCAGTTATTACTAGTGACACTTTCTAGTGATTTCAAATGCACTGTGAGTGTAGTCTGTCTATAGGGCTAAGCAGGGCACTCACAGGGAGAAAGACTTCTCACCAGTCAAGGTAAAGAATAACTTGACTCATGTGAACCACCACTCAGACAAGTGTGAAGTAGGGAAGGTATGTCTGAAAGAAAATAATGTCTAGAGGCTCAGCAGTAAATGTCAGCCTACTGGCTAAGGACAAGCACTTCGTGTCTCTCATCTTAAATTAGGGCAAGACACTTTGAATTATAGGGATAGGACTGAGAAAAGGATAGGAGACAGTAATTTCATTTGACAGTAACTGAGATTGGGTATATCTATCTACTCTTGTCTTCCAGAGAAGAGAAATCCCGGGAGAACTGGTGACCTGTCATTTCCCTAGCCTGGGGTAGGAAAGTTAACTGCCAATGGCTTTTAAGTGGCCAAAACAATGTGATGATCCAAGGAGAAACATGCAAACAACTTTGTGTTCTTATTTAGGGTGGTTATATGAAGGAATCTGCACAAGCACCTTGCAAGAAATGGCTTCAGAGAGCCATTAGAAAATGTCTGGGGGGCACCTGAGTGGCTCAGTCGGTTAAGCATCTAACTCAATCTCAGTTCAGGTCTTGGTCTTAGGGTTGTTTGATCCCAGCATTGAGCTACTTAAAATATAAAAAGGTTTTTACTTATTTGAGAGAGAGCATAAGCAGAGGGAATGGCAGAAGGAGAAGGAAAATGGCTGTGCAGGGAGCCTCACATGGGGCTCAATCCCAGGTCCCCAAGATCATGACCTGAGCCAGAGGTAGATGCTTAGATGCTTAACCAACTAAGCCACCCGGGCTTTTTTTTTTTTTTTTTTTAGGTAGGCTTTTAAAAAGTAGCTTTTCCTTTTCTCTCTGCCATTCCCCCTGCTCGTGCTCTCTCAAATGAATAAATAAATAAAATCTTTTTAAAAAATAAATTTTGGGGGGACGCCTGGGTGGCTCAGTGGTTGAGCATCTGCCTTTGGCTCAGAGCATGATCCCAGAGTCCCAGGATCGAGTCCCATGTCAGGCTCCCTGCATGGAGACTGCTTCTCCCTCTGCCTATGTCTCTGACTCTCTCTCTCTCGCTCTCTCTCTCTTCTGCCTCATGAATAAATAAATAAAATCTTTAAAAAAGTTTTTAAAAAATAAAATAAATTTTCTTAAGTCTGGATTTGTTTGGGAGATTTGATTATTTTATTAAAGGCTATTTAAATGGTCTGTCAATATAACATATCTACCATATAGTGTTTGTATGGGCCTCTATCAACTTTTTTGTAGGAATGCAAGAAATAATATAGTCTTGTTATTAAAAAAAAAAAAACTCAAATAAAATGGAAGTATACAGATTGGAAGCTAGATGTCTTCAACACCATTTCACCTCTCTGCCTCACCTGATCCTCTTTGGTGGTAGCCACCATCAACATTTGGTATTCTGGGATGCCTGGATGGCTCAATGATTGAACATCTGCTTTTGGCTCAGGTCATGATCCCAGAGTCCTAGGATGGAGTCCTGTATTGGGCTCCCCAGAGGGAGCCCGCTTCTCCCTCTGCATCTTCCTCTCTGCCTCTCATGAATAAGTAAATAAAATCTTAAAAAAAAAAATTGGTATTCTTCCATTTTTTTTTCACCCATCCCCTTAGTACTTCAGCATACCCTCCCCACTAAATATCCAGTCCTTGGATATTAGTGATAAGAGTAGCATCAAAAAGGATGAAAAGCTTAGAAATCATCCACTGACCAAGTTGGTGCCAATGGTCTTTAGAAAAAAGAAAAGTAGAAAAATGCAAAGGATCATTCCCTTGCGGTGACATGATATACATGCTTTTAGGAGCTAACCCGTTTTACAACCTGAAAACTGCTGGGAGGTTGGCAAAAACTCTTGGAGGAAGAAAGAACCAAATTGATTAACTTTATTATTCCCATGGGAAAGTATTTCTCTAAAATGATTACTTTGTGAGTAATATCAGTCCCAGAAAATTTTCAAAGAAAGTTGTTTCAAAACTATTGTATCAAAACACACACACACACACACAAAACCCCCACACCTATTAAAATATAAAAAACTGTTGTGTTGACAAGGAGATGAAGAGAGTATACATGATTGACATCCATCTTTAGAGAATGAGTAAAGTCTGGGGAAATGTGCTTCTATTACTATACCCGCACTTAAGCTTAGCAGAGGGGCATGAAGCTGTGGGCAGAGATTAGGCTTCTGGGTTGTGTTATCACTGTGGCATTGGTTCAGACAGAAGAATGAAAATTCTAATCCACAGTGGGTTTCCAAACCAATGTATTTGGTAGACCCCCCCCCCCCCCCCGCCAATTCCCCTAGAAAACGTACTCTCTGAAAAGCAGGAACCACATTCTGCTGGTGTTCAAAATGTTTTTCTTGGTTTTTCTATTAAGCATTTGCTGAAATTCCCAAGAGGCTGTGGATTGACTATAATGGGGACCGTTTTATTTTCACATCAGAGCAATGGATGACACAGAGTATGGCCTCAGCATGTGTGTGTGTTGCTCAGTCGTTGTCCCTTCTTACTCAGCACTGTTACCACTTAGTAAACGTTTGTATGACCTTAGAACTTAACCTTGAGTTCATTAAAGGGTCCTGAAACCTTCTGAGAGACAGTCAAGGCACTTAGAAGCGTCCACAGCAGTGACAACTGAGATGACAGCTCAGGAGACAGGATTGCTTGGTGGGTACATGCATGGCTCTGTGGTGAGAGATCCTGGACCCCGGTCTTGGCTCTGACACATGCTTAGTGATCTTGGTCATGTTACTTAATCTCTTTCTAAGCTTCAGTTTTCTTGTATGTAAAAAAATGGCCATACTAGTAATATCTTCCCCCTAGAGTTATTGTGATTGAATAAGACTATGCCTAAAAGCACTTGGTGCGTCAGAGATGCTCAATAAATAAAAACATTTTTCCAGGCTTATCATGAACTTTCTGTTTCTTGTGAAGTTACCGAAACATTTTCAGATGGAAATGTTTTGTGTATGGTGATGTTCTGGAGACTGCTGATACATAGAGGCAGAGCATAAAGTCTGAAATGTTCATCTTTTTCTAAATGGTTGTTCCATATGTAAAATATGTGAATTGAGTACCACGGTGCCTTGGAGCCTTCCCAGACTCCACTCATAACATCTTCAAGTCTTAAGATCCCATGAGCCACTGTCCTGCTAGGATCAGCCTTCCCCTGGGGAAAGGTCAAGTTCCTAATTTTTTCATTTGTATTCCAGTTTTACACCTGCAGTAGAACTCAAGGAAAAAGGGAAGAAAGGCAAAGCAATACACTTTGCTGAAACTGATGGTCCAGCTGCAGACAGGTATCTTTTCCAAACTATGGCAGTGCTGCTGACAGCTCCTCTCAGCAGAATGGCTCAACTTTTCACAAACTCTAAGAAAATATCATACCATTATCTGAGGTTGATGTGCAGATACCCATTAAGGAGAGAACATGCACTATTTCTCAATCATGGGAGGCAGTAACGGTAGTCCCTGCAAATGTATCCCTGTGATAATCTGGCTCATAGCAAATGTTCAACATTTTATATGTTTTTTAAAATCTGAAAATGGTAGCTACACCATAGAGTACCTAAGTAGATGATTAGTAGATTATTTAAATGCTCTGTTTTATTTTATTTTATTTTATTTTATTTTATTTTTAAATGCTCTGTTTTAGATGGAATTGGTATTTACATTTTATGTCAGGCAGTGTACATTTCTCCTACCCCTAGCATGGTAAATATAATGTTTAATACAAGGCATTCCAAAATTCTCCTACATTAAACAAAACCCATTTTTGGGTTTTGACACTCAGGCTCTCTTTATCGTAAAAGCTTCATGTACCTCAGGATCAATTAAATGCAACTGAAACCTTTCAAAGCTCTACCAGAGACCATTCTATTCCAAAACAGGTTGACAGATAAAAAATTTGCTTCAAGAGATGATAAGTCACCTAAAGCCTTAGGAAAACGAGGTCAGCAGGGCAATGTGACACTACATGATGCTAAATGTGAGTAACTGTTTCGTTATCACATATGCTATCTAGGGTGAGCCTCTGAGGGAGCCCTTTGTCCCTCTCTTCAATTGGCCATCTTCTCTCCTTTCAGTTGTTGCTTTGTTTTTGCTACAAGATACTGAGATGCAGCGGATCTGTTCTTTTACAATATTTATGAGGTATGTAATGCTCCTGAGACATTTTAGATGTTTTATCCTTAATTTGAATTGCAACTGATGAATGATGATAAATATGTTTTTTAGAGATAGGACATGGGGCAGGCTTTATGCAAGCCATCCCCTCAGGACTCAGTCTCAAAGACTGGGATCAAAGACAGGAAGCCAGAAGTCACAGGAGCCCAAAATGAAGTCCTAGGGCAAGGAGTATGGAGAGCACATTGTCAAAGTCCCAGAAAGACCACATTATCTTTGTAAACAGTTAGAGGGTATTGATGAAGTTTTGGAATATAAGTGAGGTTTGGACCTGACGATCAAGAAAGAATTCTTGAAACATTTTGGAATATAGGTGAGGTCTGGAGCTGACAACCAAGAAGTAATTCTTGAGATGTCTTTGGTGCAAAATGGTGGTTTTATTAAAATACAGGGACAGGACCCATAGGCAGGAAGAACTGCTGCCCTGGGCCTGTGAGGGGTGACTGATTATATACCTTGGAGTTGGGAGGGCTTTGAGGATAGCATACTCTCTAAGGAATTTTGGAAGCAAGGTTCCAGGACCTTGAGGGGGCTAGCTGTTGTTGGGAAAAGATCACTTATTACCATCTAATAAAACCTGAGTCATGAGACCCTTCAGATCTATATCGTAAGATGTATATTGGTGGGTCATGTGCTTGGAGGATGATTGCCAACACCTATCTTGGGGGTTTAGCGATAAAGGGACATTTTTAAAGGAATTTTTATGTTAAAGCAGACTTATAGGCTCCTGGGGGTTGGGCTAAGATTGCCTTCTGCCCTTAGCAAAGTACGAACATCAAGGCAGTTGAGTCCTTAGAGGAATGCCCCTTTGCCTGTTTCAAGGACTTGTCAATGTGCTGCCCCAAGCTCATGCCTTGTCCTTAGCTAGCTCTCTGTTCACCCATCAAGTATATTCATTTACTGAAGATCAGTTTTCTCCATGTTGGAGCCCCAGCAAGTACTAGGTGTATGACTCTACCAGGGCAACTTCTTGCCCTTTCTAAGCTTATTTCCTCGGATAGAAAATTAGAAGTAATTGTGACTCCATACACAGGTGGGTGGAAGGTGCTCCTCATGTTGCCACACTTGTGAGTACTCAGTGAGAACTGGGTACGCAACCATTGGCAGCCCTCCCAAATTCTCTCAGTGTTCAGCAAAGGCTGCTTGTGGCAAACACCTGAAGCTTTATTCCACAGCAGGAGCACACTCAGCCTGACTACAAGGCAAGCTGGAAGCACCAGTGAGTCAGTGTCCCAGAAGCAGCCTTCCATCTGGATTGTGCTAGACAGAGAGTTGGTACAAAAATATCCCAATTTTCACCTGTCGAGATAACTCTGAGAAGCTTTCTGAACTGTCTCCCAGAGTACCCCCCCACCTCAGGACTGAACTATGTTTGTCCACAGGGATAATGAATGAACTTGTTAACGCCCACTTTGTGGGCTTCCTTCTCTTCCCTGTCTAACTTCCCCACCCTGCTACTGATGTTTCCTGTGAACACTTCCCAAGTAAACTACTTATTCTCACATCTTTGTCTCAGAGTCCGTCTCTGGGAGAACCCAACCCAGGACAGGTAGTTATGAACATTATGGGGGGGAAAAACCTACAATGCTTATCTTCATCCAGTTGTCAAGGGATGGTTGAAGAAAGAATGCCAGTTAAGAATTTGCATTTGCTAGATAGGAAGCAGCAAAAATCTTGTGAGGATAGTTAGAAGGCAAAGGCTTCTAGTTTTATTTATTTATTTTTAAAAGATTTTATTTATTTATTCATGAGAGACACAGAAAGAGAGTGGCAGAGACACAGGCAGAGGGAGAAGCAGGCTCCATGCAAGGAGCCTGATACCGAGCTTGATCCCGGGGCTTTAGGATCACGCCCTGAGCCAAAGGCACATGCTTAACCACTGAGCCATCCAGGTGTCCCAAAGCTTCTAGTTTTAAAACAAATGAGATGGAATTGTGAATCAGTGCAACCTTTTCCTAGAGCAAAGCTATGAAACTCTAATATGCTCTCCGCCATGCCCTACCAACCTCACTCCTAGGAAGTTACTCAGAGATGTGGCCATAAGGATAATTACTGCAGCCATGTCAATAACATTTTTAAGAGACCTACATACTCATCAATAGAGAACTAGTTAAATAAATTATGATATAGAATACTTTACCCAGCTTTTAAAAGAATGAGAAAAATCGATACACAGTTTCATATATCGATACATAGTACCATGCTAAGCAGGTAAGTGACAAAACCAAGTTGCAGGGAGGCTGGGTTGGCTCAGTGGTTGAGCATCTGCTCAGGGCGTGATCCTGGGGTCCCGGAATCGAGTCCCACATTGGGCTCCCTACATAGAGCCTGCTACTCCCTCTGCCTGTGTCTCTGCCTCTCCGTGTGTGTGTCTCTCATGAATAAATAAATAAAATCTTAAAAAAAAAAAAAAGCAATTTGCAAAGACTTGTGTATAGCATTATCTTCCTTGTTACCAAAGAAAATTTTAAGCCATATATTCATGTACATGTCTGTGTGTTGGTGAGGGAGGACCTTCTGGGTAATTGTCTGTACTTTGGAAAGTTTAGAAAAGATTCATTATACTCTTAGCAGTGGCTACCACTTGGAAGTAGAATGGTAGCAAAGGAGTGAGAGGACTTTTTACCTTACATATTTTAAACAATGTAAAATATTATTTGTTTAATGAAAACAAAAATTTAAACTAATTGATAGGCAAAACTATAATTTAGTGTGTGACATCCCAAGAAGTTTGGTCATAAAAATCAGATTTCTTACATCTTCAATAGTACAGTAGATAGAATTTTGAATGGTAAATTAGTTGTGTGATAGACATGATATAATGTGTATTCCTACTTATTCTCGTGTTTGAAATATGAGGTTTTATGTTTGAAATATGTTTATACTGTATGTTTAATGTTGGAAATGTATTTATACTATGTTTTATGTTTGAAATATATACTATATATTAACTAATTAGAATTTAAATAAATATTTGAAAAAAAACATGTTAGTATTCCTTTCTTTCTTCTTCTTTTTTTTTTTAAACTCTCCCCACAGGAATAAGAATCTTGACAATTTCCTCATGGCATTATTGTACTATTTATCTCATTACTTGGAAAAAAACTCACTGGAAAAACAACCCAAAAGCTATATGGTGTAAGTAGGATTTTGTAGTGCACTTTAAAATTTTATCATTGACAATATTAAAACTAAGGTAAAGAGATGATGGAAATTTTTTAATTTTTGGAGTATACTAAAACGTTTTACATGGGAGGAGTTCTTCAGTTTTTAAAACTCACTGAATAATTCAAATGATTATTCTAGCAACAAAATATTCCAGATAATGTAGACCAGCACTGCCCAGTAGAAATATGAGAGCCACATATGTAACTTAAAATTTAATATAAAAGTGAAATTAAATTTTTAAGATTTTATTTATTTATTCATGAGAGACAGAGAGAGAGAGACGCAGAGACACAGGCAGAGGGAGAAGCAGGCTCCATGCAGGGAGCCCGATGTGGGACTCGATCCCGAGTCTCCAGGATCAGGCCCTGGGCTGGAGGCGGTGCTAAACTGCTGAACCACCCAGGCTGCCCCTGAAATTAATTTTAATAACATATTTAATGTAATGACTCAAAAATGTCATTGCAACATGTAGTCAAATATTAAAAGATTAGTGATGACATACTTTACTTTTTGTAGTAAGTGTTTGAAATCCAATATCAATATTATACTTACAATATACACCAATTTAGACTAACCACAGTTAGGGCTCAGTAGCCACAGGTGGCTCATGGCTACCATATCTGACAGTGCAGATAGAGATATTGGTTCTGTGCTTTTTATGCTTATGAAATTCTTGCTAGGGCTTTTGTAAGCATCTAATGAAAAAAACTAAGAATGAAAAAATTAATAGATATGACCAAAATGTTATTCCATAACACAGAAGAAAACAAGATTTCTTAGCCTACATAGGAAGAATTTAACTGCTTTAGGCAGAGGTGACTCAGAGCTTTAAAGAGCAAGAATCTAAAAAAAAAAAAAAAAAAAAAAAAAAGAAAAAAAAAAAAAAAAAAGAAAAAAAAAGAGCAAGAATCTGGGAACTTGGGAGGCCAGAGCAGAACAATGCCTCTCAGCCTTGGTGACCTTTTGCAAGCCATGGAACTTTCCAAGTGCCTAGGCTGCCCTCCCTAGTATGTGTGGAGCCAACCCAATGATTTAACTGTTAGGAATGCTGTTCGAGTCATCAATTTGTTGCTATGGGATGTTTTTAAAATGCAAAATCCTTGTGTACAACCAAGCAGTTTGAAAAGCATTTTATGGATAGATTAATGTATCTGGGCAGCAGTTCTGTAAAGAACTAGATAAATAATTCAAACACTGCTGCTCCAGTGAAGCCATCATAATATATCGTATCTGTACTATTTCTGGGCACAGCAGAGCAGCCGGAGATTGTGAAGTGTTGTTTCTATGGTGGCAAGCAAAAGGGCTCAGCCAGCTGGAGGCTCACGAGGTTTAAGGAGTCTTCATCCCCCAAAAGAACTTAGACGTTTGGCAGCACATGAGTTTATATTTTATGTGGCATTTTCTAATTCTGGGGGTTAGTGCTAATTTAGCAGACATTTGTTTCATTTCATAATTTATTGGAATATGTTACAGAGAAAAAAGGTTTCTTAGTTGTTTTTGAAACCCACTAAAGCTTATTAGAGCTCAATGGTATAAGGTGGACTTTCTTAGAAGGAATCAGTTACAGAATAAGAGAATAATCCAAGCCTTAAAATGATTGGTGATTCTAAGATACTTAAAATAATTTTTCACTTTGGGCTTCCAGTAGTCCGCTTACTTATTATAATAGAAATAAATATGGATTATATTGAGATATCTGAACTTAAATAACTTTGAGGAAAAAAATCTATTTTAATCAAACAATTGAGGTGTAACAGGGATAATAGTATCTACTTTACAGTGTTCCCATCCAGATTAGATGAGATAGGGCATATTTATCTTAACCCAGAGGTTGCCACTTGAAAGGAAAGCCTACAACCTGTGAGAGAGAGCTGAGAGGGGTACAGAGGTACCCCTGCTGTGATTTTAGATGATTAAAAGCCCCAATGCCAGATGGAGCCTTACCCCCATTTTACAAATGAAGAAGCTAAGGCTCAGAGAGGTTAAGGAGCTGGCTGGAGGTGACTTGCTTGGTTGGTGGGGGAGCTGAGATGGGAGCCCAGATCTATCTAACTCCCATGCCTACGCCTAAGCCACTGTGCAGCGTGTCCACCCTTACCAATCAGCGAAACTCTATTATACAGAATTTCTCCATTTGTATTTAGGATCTGTACGAAGGTAAAATTATGCAGTTTTAAAACATTATATCAGGAGCGCCTGGGTGGCTCAGTCAGTTAAGTGTCTGCCTTTGGCTCAGGTCATGATCCCAGGGTTCTGGGATCAAGCCCTGAGACTCATTGAGCTCCCTGCTCAGTGGGGAGTCTGCTTCTTCCTCTGTCCCCCCCTCCTACCTCACCCCTCCACTCATTCTCTCGCTATCTCAAATAAATGAATAAAATCTTTTTAAAAATGTCATAGCATAAGTATTTTTCAAGGTATTACAATCTTCATAGATTATAATTTTTAGTGGGGGCATGATTTCCATCAAGCTAATGTGTGTTATTGACTGATTGACTCATCTATTAAGAGGCAGTATAGTACATATGGTGGTTAAGGGTACGGACTTTGGTGCTGGAATAAATCCTATGGAGATTCTTATGTTAATAAATGTTGAGTCCTTAAACAGTACCTGGCTGTATTACCACAGCTGGCATTACTACTTTTCCACCTCCATTTTATATAGTTTTGGGAGTTGCCAGTTTTCCTGATAGACAGATAGGTAATAATTGAATATTATTGAATATTTCATGCATTAGATTTCCCCCTTAATTTTGGATATTTTTTTTAAGAAGGATACATTTCGGGGATCCCTGGGTGGCTCAGCAGTTTAGCGCCTGCCTTCGGCCCAGGGCGTGATCCTGGAGCCCCGGGATCGAGTCCCGCATTGGGCTCCCTCCATGGAGCCTGTGTCTCTCATGAATAAATAAATAAAATATTTTAAAAAATAAAGTACCTACAATAAAAAAATATTTAAAAAAAGGAAGGATACATTTCCAGGAGAGATTATTGGGCTCAAATTTATGGTCAATTTACGGCACTTGAAATTATTATCAGTTTTTTTTTTACCAAAGGATTATGCTTGTTTTATTTATTTATTTTTTAAGATTTTATTTATTTATTCATGAAAGACACAGAGAGAGGTAGAGACACAGGCAGAGGAGAAGAAGGCTCCATGCAGGGAGCCCGACATTGGCCTTGATCCCAGGACTCCAGGATCACACCCTGGGCCAAAGGCAGGCGCCAAACCGCTGAGCCACACCGGGATCCCCTCCCAGGTGATTCTTAAGTATATCTGAGCTTAGGAACTATTGGCTTACAATAGCCAAACTGTGGAAGGAGCCTCGGTGTCCATCGAAAGATGAATGGATAAAGAAGATGTGGTCTATGTATACAATGGAATATTACTCAGCCATTAGAAACAACAAATACCCACCATTTGCTTCAACGTGGATGGAACTGGAGGGTATTATGCTGAGTGAAGTAAGTCAATCCGAGAAGGACATTATATGTTCTCATTCATATGGGGAATATAAATAATAGTGAAAGGGAATATAAGGGAAGGGAGAAGAAATGTGTGGGAAATATCAGAAAGGGAGACAGAACATAAAGACTCCTAACTCTGGGAAATGAACTAGGGGTGGTGGAAGGGGAGGAGGGTGGGGGGGTGGGGGTGAATGGGTGACGGGCACTGACGGGGGCACTTGACGGGATGAGCACTGAGTGTTATTCTGTATATTGGTAAATTGAACACCAATAAAAAATAAATTTATTTTTTTAAAAAAAGGAACTATTGGCCTAAAAATTTCAAGGCATTTTTTTATTATTTTGTTTTCAATAGCAAAAGAGACATATTAGCTATTGGCAGCTCTGGTAAAGTAGGAGTGAAGGGTAAGAGAGGGTGGCAGCTGCTGAAGGAAACAGGGAGGTAGGCATAGTGATGGCCATTGGGGTGCAGGTAGGTGTAGGTGTTTGGATTATATGAAATATGGGCATTTAAAGTTGGAACTCACCTTATTCCAGAAACTCATCTTATTTCAGTGACTCACAAGCCTTCTCACCACATGTGATAACAATTTGTGCTTTGAAATATCTCTATTATCCTTAAACCCCTTCCTCCACAACATATCCTCATGTGGTCTGTCTAGTGGTTAACATCAAAAAGGGCAGTAATTTGTCCCTGTTGTTTAAGAGTGCATTTCATTGGGTTTAAATCTTTTTGAAAATTAAAAGGCAGATAAAAAGCCAGTGACACTTCACTTTTCAATAGCAATCACTGAAATGTATTGTTAACAATATTGTTTCCTACTATATTGTACTGCAAAAACTCTAAAATTAGGCTCCAGATACACTGTAACCTATGAAAAGGCTGTCTTTTGGAAAGTTTATTTGCAATTCAATTGGAACTTGGGCAGTGTTTGCACAGGGAAGCAAGGTTATTATAATTGATGCCAGACACGCCACCGGGTGGCTCCAGGTGGCTCCATCGGTTTAAGCATAGACTTTGGCTCAGGTTGTGATCCCAGGTTCCTGGGATTGAGACTTGCATCAGGCTCCTTGCTTAGCAAAGAGACGGCTTCTCCCTCTCCCTCTGCCTGCTGCTCCCCCTGCTTGTGCGCTCTCTGTGTGTCAAATAAATATCTTAAAAAAAAAAAAAGATATCAAAGTTACGAGAGTCGTGGCCCACACATGCTTGTCAGCAAACACAGAACTGAGAATAAAGAAGCATTGAGTAGTTCAAACATTGAGCCTTCAAACTTAGTAGTAATATCAGAAATTTAGGGGAAGCTGAAGGGGAAGTCTCCATAGCTCTTTTAACAGAACAGCAGGAAAATGGGCTGCTAGGTACCTCAGAAACCAGTATAGGTAATTTGTTAGTTGAGTTGTTCTATATAAATTAGGGCTGCCTATATGTAAAATGAAGGATACATACTCTAAAGAATATTAAAAAGTGGAAATTCACCATAAACTTGAGATGCTGATTACAATAACTATCAAAGGGCTTGGAGACCCTCCCTCTGCCATAGCTCAAATCAAATAAACAGAAGGATAAGTGAGATGTGTTGACTCACTTGCATTTTTTTCAAAATAGTTTACATTTCTGACTTTTTGCTAATAAATACTGACATTTGCCCAAATTAATCCAAATGATCACTTTCTTTTCAGGGGCCTTGTAGAGAAAAAAGAGATGGAATTGGTTATAAATAAGTTAGAAGCAGCACAGAAATACTTAGCACAGAAGTACTGCATCCTTGTCCTGGGCTTGGCTATGCCTGATAAGCATCATATGTGCTGTGGAAAGTAAGTGCACACTTATTATTTCATGAGATCTTCACTTGTTTATTTTTCATATCCTTAAGATCCTTAAATTTGAATTTTGGTGCCCTTGTGAAAGTTTTCTTTTTTGTTGTACAGAATCAATGGACTCACGTGAGACTCTGCCTCAAACACATGTGTCTTGTTTGAGAAAGCCAAGTTTGGGAAGAATCCCAGAATCCACATTGCTTAGGTTTAAAAGACTCTTCTCTAAGGGTATATTGGCTCAGTGGAATCTTGCTCTCAACCTGGAAGTCTTCCTGCTGTGGACCAGGGCGCCGTGGCTACTGCAGACAGGAGGCCTGGTGATGAGCAGTGGTGAAGGGGACATTGGGTGTGTCCCCTGCCCTTCTGCCTCTCATTTTGCAGCAACAATAGCTGTGGGTACATGCTAGTAAGGTGGGGGTTATATGATGACATTGTTTATGGGGAGATAATCTTTCCCTTAGAATCACAGTTTAGGGGCAGCCCCGGTGGTGCAGCGGTTTAGTGCCGCCTGCAGCCCGGGCTCTGATCCTGGAGGCCGGTAATCGAGTCCCGCATCCGGCTCACCGCATGGAGCCTGCTTTTCCCTCTGCCTGTGTCTCTGCCTCTCTTTCACTCTCTCTGAATAAATAAATAAATAAATCTTAAAAAAAAAAAAAAAAAAGAATCACAGTTTAGGGCAGCCCCAGTGGCTCAGCCATTCAGCGACGCCTTCAGCCCAGGGCCTGATCCTGGAGACCCTGAATCGAGTCCGCATCTGGCTCCCCGCATGGAGCCTGCTTTTCCCTCTGCCTGTGTCTCTGCCTCTCCCTCTCTGTGTGTCTCTCATGAATAAGTAAATAAGATCTTAAAAAAAATAAAGAATGACAGTTTATATATTACTATAATTTAAATGTAAGTGTCTCATAGGGCATCTGGCTGGCTCAGTAGAGCACCCACCTCTTGATCTCTGGGTTGTGAGTCTGAGTTCCACATTTGGTGTAGAGATTACTTAAAATCTTTTTTTTTAATTGTCTTATCACAGGACAATTTTTTAAAATTGTTTTATCACAGTAGGCTCAGGAGCCATACCATGGCCAGAACTCTTATTTTTAACTTTATAGGAAAAAAACAGAATTCACGGTTTCTATCCACATTCCCCACATTTTCAAAATACAGGTATTTCTGTATTCTTTATGTTCTATATTTTCTTTGTACTTTATTCTGTTATTCTGTTTTCATAATTTAACCTACCACTTTGAATAGCAACTATAGTTATTCTATTGTGTAATATACTAGTTTGCTTCACCATCCCTTCTGTGCATGCTTATGTGGTTTCAGTTTTTCTGCTTCATTATATTTCTGCATTGGATATCTTTATATAAATTACTCTATTTGGGCTGCTTACTTATGGCTTATTACCCAAATATATTTACTTAGAAGGCATCAGTAGTTTTCTAGCTCTTGTTACATATTGCCAGATTATTCTCCAAAAAGGTTAAAACATTTTGTATCACATCAGCAGTAAGCATACCTAGCTCTATTAGTTTAATATTTTTGATAGCTTAAAACCTAAAAAAAAAAAGCTTAAAGCTATTTTATTTGATTTTGAATATTTTTCATGTCTGTGGGGTCTGTGCTCTTTTTCTGTATAAAATAATTTATTGCTTGTTTTTTATATTAATATTATGAATTATTAAAGTTAATTACTGCCTCTTCTGGTTTTAACCATTATCAGAAAGTGAGTATTTATATAATTTATGTTTCATATAGCAAGACTTGGCCATTTTTTTTCTAGTTTTTTGCTTTTGTTTTGATGCTTATGTTTTTGCATATTATGAAAATGTTAAAAATCTATATTTGAACATTTCTACTTTGTTTCTGATGCTATTCAATAGTCATACAAGTTCATCATCAGCTTTACAGTTTCCTCTTCAATGACTGGTAAAATAGCTTTTTCTCAGGGGCACCTAGGTGACTTAATTGGTTAAGTGTACTAATCTTGATTTCAGCTCATGTCATGATCTCAGGATTATGAGATCAAGTTCTGTGTTGGGCTCCTAGCTGGGTGTGGAGCCTGCTTGGGATTCTCTCTCCCCTGGTCTGCTCTTCCCCGCCCTTAAAAAAATTACTTTTTCTCAATATTACTCTAATTTATTCTGGCTTCAAAGTGTCACTTCAAATTGAGAAAACTAGAATTTGAGGTTTGTATGAGCTCTGGCTGCCATAACAAATTACCAGAGACTGAATGGCTTAAACAGCAGAAATTTGTTTTCTCATAGTTCTGAAGCCTGGAAGTGAGAGATCAGGAGGCCAGCATTGTTGAGTTCTGGTGAGGGCTCTCTTCCTGGCTTGCAGACAGCTGCCTTCTCCCTGGGTCCCTCCATGATGGAAAGAGAAAGCCTTAGTCTTTCTTTCTGTTTTGTTTTTGTTTTTAAGATTTTATTTATTTATTTGAGGGAGAACCAAAGCAAGAGAGATCAGAGAGGAGAGGGAGAAACACATTTGCTGGTGAGTGGAGAGCCCCATGTGGGGCTCAATCCCAGGACTTTGAGATCATGACCTGAGCCAAAGGCAGAGGCTTAACCAAATCATCCAGGTGCCCCTCTCTGTTCCTAAAAGGACACTAATCCCATCATGGTGGCTCCACCCTCATGACCTCATCTGAACCTAATTACCTCCTAAAGGCCCCACCTTAAAATGTTACAACCATGATAGTTGTTAAGACCTCAACATATGAATTTGGGATGGCTGGGGGGAGGGCCACAAACCTTCTATCCACAACAAGGTCAAAAAACCCTACTCTAAAACAAACAAAACCCGAAAAACACCTACTCTAATAATCATTTTGAATAATCAATATGAATAATCATATTGGCAATATCTAATGTTTAATCTTTTTTTTAAAAGATTTTATTTATTCATGAGAGACACAGGGAGAGAGAGAGAGACCGGCACAGAGACAGGCAGAGGGAGAAGCAGGCTCCATTCCATACAGGGAGCCTGACTCGATCCCAGGTTGCCAGGACCACATCCTGGGCTGAAGGCCGCACTAAACCGCTGAGCCACCCGGGCTACCCTAATGTTTAATCTTTAAAGATTTTTATTTTTAAGTAATATCTGTACCCAATATGAGGCTTGAATTCACGACCCTGAGATTAAGAGTTGTATGTTTTATGAACTGAGCCAGCCAGGTGCCCCTTAATGTTTAAAAGCACATGTGCAGAGGTGCCTCATGATCTCAGGGTCTGTGGGATCCAGCTACCTTGGGCTCAGCAGGGAGTCTGCTGGAGATTCTTTCCCTTTCTACCTCTTGCTCGTGCACACTCTGTTACTCTCTCTCTCTCTCTCTCTCTCAAATAAATAAATCTTTTAAAAATTAAAAAAATTGGAGGATCCCTGGGTGGCTCAGCGGTTTGGTGTCTGCCTTTGGCCCAGGGCATCATCCTGGAGTCCCGGGATCGAGTCCCATATCAGGCTCCCAGCACGGAGCCTGCTTCTCCCTCTGCCTGTGTCTCTGCCTCTCTCTCTCTCTCTCTCTCTCTCTCTCTCTCATAAATAAATAAAATCTTTTAAAAAATTAAAATTAAAAAATTAAAAAATTAAAATTAAAAAAAATAAAAGCACATGTGCAGTGCAGACTAATTTTGAGATTAAAAATACCCAAACTAGGGATGCCTGAGTGGCTCAGTGGTTGAGCATCTGCGTTTGGCTCAGGGTATGATCCCGGAGTCCTGGGATAGAGTCCCATATGAGTCTCCCTGCATAGAGCCTGCTTCTCGCTCTGCCTATGTCTCTGCCTCTCTCTCTCTCTGTGTCTTTCATGAATAAATAAATAAAATCTTTTTAAAAAATACCCAAACTATAAATAATTGTCTCATAACTAAAAATTTTTATTGTGGGATCCCTGGGCGGCGCAGCGGTTTAGCGCCTGCCTTTGGCCCAGGGCGCGATTCTGGAGACTCGGGATCGAATCCCACGTCGGGCTCCCGGTGCATGGAGCCTGCTTCTCCCTCTGCCTGTGTCTCTGCCTCTCTCTCTCTCTCTCTCTCTCTCTCTCTCTGTGTGTGACTATCATAAATAAATAAAAAAATTTTTAAAAAATTTTTATTGTATCTTTTAGTTCTCTGGATATAGACCCTCACATTATTATACTTTTATTTTTTTATTTTTTTTAAAGATTTTATTTATTTATTCATGAGAGACACAGAGAGAGAGAGAGAGAGGCAGAGACACAGGCAGAGGAAGCAGGCTCCATGCAAGGAGCAACGTGGGACTCGATTCCGGGTCCCCAGGATCGCACCCTGGGCTGCAGGCAGCGCTAAACCGCTGCACCACCGGGGCTGCCCACATTATTATACTTTTAATGGAAAATTTTTATTACAATGTAATTTTTATACAAATTTTTAAAGAACTCTGTTTGAAAGATACTGACTGCTTCAGTTTAGCACTGGCTCATCTCCAAGAGGTGCTGGTCTTTTTTGCTGTTGTATGCAACATCACAAGCTTTTCTCCTGCCTATTGGAAAATAGTTTGGAAAAGAATGGGTTTAGAGCTCACCACCCACCATTCACATAACAAATTCCATTCAGGTCAAAAAAGCCAAACAAAGGATATCAAGGAAAACAGATTACAGCATGTTTTGCCAATAAAAGTTGTTAATTGGCCATGGGTGTTGATTATGTTCTTGAATGGAGTTTATATTGTTCTTTTGGCTATTTTTATCTAGAAGATGAGGACAGTTTTGCCAGTTATGTGATTACCTGATTCTAACATATCATTATTTTAGTGCTCGCTTCGGCAGCACATATACATATCATTATTTTACTTAATGTGAGTAAGCTAATGTCCTTATGAGAACATTCTTGTGTATTTTCTGACTTTTCTTTCTAATATATGTATGCTTAATATTGGACTAGGACACCTTATGTTATTTGTCTCTAGATTTAAATTAGAGATTTCAGAAGACCCAGCAATTTGGGGGCTGTTAATTTAGCGCTTTCATGTTTCTTGAGAAGTAGGAGGACATGCCTTTCTATTCTAAATACATCTGTAAAATCCTAATATTGTAAAGCTTTGGCACAATTTTGATGAACGCGTTCAAGTTAAAGATCTCTGTGTTTTCCAAAATAGATAAGAAACCCCCTTGATGGCACTCGCCATTGAATTAGATCTATTTTTTGGTTACAGCCAATTCAGGCTCCACCCCCACCTCTACTCTAGGATTTCTACCCTCTTCTTTGCTCTCAATGCTAGCTGTCACCTGATGGGGACCAGAAAAGCTGGCATGGGGATGACCATACAGAGAAAAGGATCTCTTTGAAGCTCAGATTTATAAATCATCCTTAAACCCCATTTCCCACTCCCACCCTCCCAGTCCCAATCAATGATACCTCTTTCCCTGCCCCCAAACACTTTCCTTTGATAGTCTCTTCCTTTGTGCAGAGTAGGCCTTGACCTTCATTTAAACCTGATTTAAGGGCAGCCCGGGTGGCTCAGCAGTTTAGCGCTGCCTTCAGCCCAGGGCCTGACCCTGGAGACCAGGGATTGAGTCCCATGTGCTGCTCCCTGCATGGAGCCTGCTTCTCCCTCTGCCTGTGTCTCTGCCTCTCTCTCTCTCTCTCTCTCTCTCTGTGTGTGTCTCTCATGAATAAATAAAATAAAATCTTAAAAACAAAAAACTGATTTACGGAACACTACCTTTTTTCCCTCAGGAGCAGGACCCTATGGGCCTGGCCCTAGGCATTTTCTCCCCCCAGGAATGACTAAAATATGATACACTTTCTTTGTATTGATTTAGAGCTAAGATCTAATGTAGCAAGAAGGAATAAGAAAGCATTGCAACAGGCCACCAAAAATCTCTGGGTTTACCACCAGACTGGCTTTCCCCCCTTTTCTTTAGAGTTTGCCCTCACAAGTGAAATGTACAGCATTTTTGCTGACTAGCATGGTAGCCACTTGCCACATGTGGCTATTGAGCACTTGGAATGTAGCTGGCTCATATTTAAATGTGCTATAAATGTAAAATATACACTATACAAACAAGCTTACAAATGAATAAAATATGTCACTAATCATTCTAAAATGTTGATTACATATTAAAATGATAATATTTCAGGGTTTGGATGCAATAAATATTAAAATTAATTTTGCCAGTTTCTTTTTACTGTGGCTATCAGAAATTTTTAAATTACGTTTGTATTAAATTTCTATTGGATTTTGCTATTATAAAGCCTGTTTCAATTTGTGGAGGATATGGAGTGTTTAAATTTGTTATTTATGCTCTGTAAAATTTTAAATTTATAATCAGTTAATAATTATGATGTACTTAACTTAAAAATTATACAATAAATTTAAAAAGAAGACAAATGACCCAGAATTCACCAAGAGATGAATTTAAACTAGGAGTTAAACTAGGAGTTTCCCAAATGTGCTCATTCTCTGCCTCCATTTCCTGGACTTATTTCAGGTTCACATGTGCAGCTAAGTCAGAATGGTAAGAAGAAATCCACTACATTCTGTACTTGATTTCTGTGGGATAGGCTCCATCAATTTGCTTTGGACTTTTAGGGGAGAAAGAAGTCCCAGTTTTATAGCAACTTGAGGGGGAGGGGAAGAGGTTCATGGTAGCTTCTCTTCTAATGTTTAAAAAGAGAAGAAGAGGGGCACCTAACTGGCTCAGTCAGAAGAGCATGCAACTCTTGATCTCAAGGTCATGAGTTGAAGCCCCATGTTAGGTGTAGAGATTACTTAGGAGAGAGAGAGGAGTGCCCCGGTGGCTTAGTCGGTTAAGCATCTGACTCTTGATTTCGGCTCAGATCATAATGTCAGGATCGTGAGATCAAGCCCCACATGGGGCTTTGCACTGGGCATGGAGCTTGCTTAAGATTCTTTCTCCCCTTCTCCCTCTGCTCACCCATACCCCTGTGCATTTGCTCACTCCCTGTCTCTAAAAAAAGAGAGAGAGGGCAGCCCCTGTGGCACAGCGGTTTAGCGCCTCCTGCAGCCTGGGGTGTGATCCTGGAGACCCAGGATCGAGTCCCACGTTGGGCTTCCTGTATGGAGCCTGCTTCTCCCTCTGCCTGTGTCTCTGCCCCTCTCTCTCTGTCTCTTTGAATAAATAAAATCTTAAAAGATAAATAAATAAATAAAAATAAAGAGAAAGAGAAGAAGAAGAGGAGAAAGTGTGTGTTTCGTGCACACTTTGTCATTTCAAAACCTCACTAAGATGGTGGTAGTTTGGGTTGTACAAACATGTGCCGCTCTAAATCTCCCAGAAGGCAGACTGACTTGATATTCCAAAAACTGAGGTTTTTTGTTTTTTTTTTTTTTTTAAGATTTTATTTATTTATTCATGAGAGACACAGAGAGAGAGAGAGAGGCAGAGGGAGAAGCAGGCTCCATGCAGGGAGCCCAATGTGGGACTCGATCTGGGTCTCCAGGATCATGCCCTGGGCTGAAAGCAGTGCTAAACCACTGAGCCACCTGGGCTGCCCAAAAACTTAGCTTAGTTGGTTTTTGCTTCAGTTTGGTGGGTCTGCCTGGTGTCTGGTGTCAGCTGGCAGATGCCGTGGAAGGGTGGAAATGCCATATAAGTACTCCCATCAGGTGGATCCTTCAGGTGGCACAGAAGGATGCTGAGGCTTGTCTTGAAAGCCTCTGCTGGGCTCCGTAGTTTAATGTTTCCAAGTCTGCAAAATAATCTAAAGGAAAATCTGATTTCCTTAGCATTCAGGTGTCAGGGACAAATGTGGAGATCTGACAAGCCCGAGTTTTAGTACAGACTCTGTTCCTAATTAAAGGTGTCTTTGGACTTCAGTCTCAGCTGTAAAGTTGACTACATCATAGAGATCTTATGAGGACTAAAATGATAATGTAAAGGGCTTAGCATAGAACTTGGCATTATAGTCTGTACTTAGTAAATGTGCACTGTAATTATTGCCTGCTTTCTTTATTGAAGACTTGCACATGAGAAAACCAGTGTATGAATAAAGAGGCTGCAAGAGGGGAGGAATCTGCCCCGGTAAAAGTTTAACTAATGCTTCAGTGTTTCCTCCAAATAGAGGGCTAGTTTGGGCCCACATGGATCATGAAGTCCCTTTGAGTAGGCTGGAGGTCCTGAGGGGTTTGGGTCATCTTCCCCAGACCACTGCAGTTCAGGATTGTTCATGAAAGCCTGATATAGCAAGGCCAATCCTGGGAGACTGCTACTCGGAGGAAGTCCCAGGCAAAACCAGAAGCAAATTCAGAATCAGTCTCGGAGTGCCTGGGTCTAGCTTTGGCCTCCTTGAGTGATCAAGTGATTGCAGGTGCACAGCCCTCTCCATCAGTTCTCAAGTCCTCCACAGGCCATGCTTGCTCTCTTTGGGCTGGGAATCAGAATTAGAATGGCTTGTGTTGGGGAGGGAGGCCAAGTTTAGTAAGCATGCCCGTGCTGGTACAGTAACCTTAACACTGAATTCATGTTGCAAGGACTCCTGAGCAGATGCCTGCCTTTAAGTGACAAGGCTCAGTATATATACCGCATCTAAAAGGAAGAGCACACTACTGTCTCCAGTCAACTGAAGATTTTATTTAAAGATGTTTTTGATCTTTTTAAGATGTGTATTCTTTGTCTTTCTCTCCATTTTAGACTTCTTAGCTCTCTGTTTTCCTACCCCGTGTTACTTCTTTACCACCTTTCCATTCCCCTTCTTCCCCAATACTCACATCACTAAAAACATTCATAAGAATACATTTCCTGCTAACTTGTGTATCCTGAATTTATTAACTTTTGACCAAACACTCTAGGAGTTTTGATCTGGATAACCTAAGAAGCTGAAGAAAAAGATATTGGGACTCATCACTGTCTTTTGATAGCATTTATGTGGCCAAATAGCCGTGGAGCCACAGGCAATGATCCTGCCAAAAGGCCTTTTAAAGATAGAGGGTTGTGTAGATCACTGAAAGGTTGAAGTTGCCTTCAACCTATAGCTGTGAATTTATTATATTGCAGGGAGAAAATCTCAGATACACAAAAAGACTGGAAATTCTTTGAGGTAAGTCACTTACATTTTGGGGCTTTTTCTCTTTCATATGAAACATGAAGTAGGGGGCACCTGGGTGGTCAGTGATTGAGTATCTGCCTTTGGCTCAGGTCATGATCCCAGGGTCCTGGAATCAAGTTCTGCATCTGGCTCTCCACAAGGAGCCTGCTTCTCCCTCTGCCTATGTCTCTGCCTCTCTCTGTGTCTCTCATGAATAAATAAATAAGATCTTTAAAAAAAATGAAGTATACCAATAACCAATATCCATTTGTCAGGCACTTATTTTTATTGAATATCTTTTCTTAAAAAGGATGCTAACAAGCTATATGCCATATAGTAAACTTCTGGTCTTACCTTCCTCCTGCAAAGGTGACTACATGTGTAATTTCCCACAGCTTTTCAGGAATGTGGAGAAATGGGGTCATCTGGGTTTGGGTCTGCTTAGCGGTGTTACAGAGATAGGTGGGAGCTTTTACTCCCATAGCTGGGTCGTGACTGTTGTCTGTTTTCTGTTGTAGTCCTTTTATACTTTCTGTACGTATGTAGCTTGGATTGTCTTCCGACGTCAACACTTCACAGAGATTGAGGAAGAAATAGGGAGGCTCTTTCGTACCAATTTGTTCAACATTCCTCGAAGGAAGCGTGAGGATGAAGAATCAGGAGGGGAAAAGAAACGCATGACTCTTGTACAATTCAGGTATGACCTTTTGACTTTCCAAAGCTCAAGGACATTTTTGAAAACAGGATGATGTAACCTAAATCACCTCTCCCCACCCCAGGAGAATGATGGCAAAACGCCCAGCGATTAAAAAAGCCATTCACATGCGCTCTCCAGTCATGTCTACTCTGCTGCCATCTCTCAGAGAAAAAGCTCAGGATATCTTTGAGAAAAAGAATCATCAAGTAGGCATCAAATTCCCAGCCCAGATGCAAGAGCACATGGAAAGTCTGGACTCTGTGCCTATGCCAACGTAAGTGGCCCAAGGAGAGAGAAAGGAGAACCTCAAGTCATGTCCTAGGTTGAGCCAGGTGGGCCAGGGGCTCAGACACCGTGCTCTGTCCAAAAAGTTGAACAAAGATGAAAGCTTTCTTCTTACCCACCCCCTCTCCTCCCCACTGTTTCCTTTCCCAAGCAGTTCTTGGTATACCCATCTAGACTAGAAAACATTGCTAGACAAATATGCTAGACTTCAAATAGTTCTAATTTGGAGGAGGGAGTTGCCGACTTTATAAGGCTGAGGTTTCTTCATTAGAAGAACCATCTCTGGGAAATGTGGGAAGGGCTAGTACAAAATCTTACTGTGGGCTGAGTTTCTGGACCAAAGCTACACACACACATAAGTACAACTATACACCTTTTTCTTTGGCCTCACTGCTTCAGCTCTACCAATAATTCTTTTCACAGAGTTGGCATCCTGGGGGAGCCTCGATGTCTGTTCAACCCCCATACCCTTCTTCCTCTTGATCTGGAAGAAAACATGAAATCAGATGGGAGACATTCTTCCCTGATCGAAAAAAATAACATGAAAATCCAAGATACACTGAACTTAGTCATGAGAACACTATCCTCTCAAACAACATTCTCTAAATAATCGGGTACCTTCCATTTCTGTAATTAAGTTCCTATATTTGAAGTAAACTACTTTGACTTAATCACTTTATATAGGACTAATATTTATTATTGTTAAACTTTTTAAGGTGTTCAAATTATTTTGTTAAAAGTGGAATAGTAGACAAGGAATCCCAGAAAGCTCTTGAAAAGCTCATTTTCCTGTATTGACTAGTTTGTTTTGTTATTATATATTTACTTCCTTGGCTTCTATGTGACTGTTTAGAGTAATGTATTAGAATATTTAGCCAATATTCTAGTGGACTAGTGAAGAAACATCCTGTGTATTTGTTTCTAAGCTCATTTTTACTATATGAGAGAGTATCTTTGGTACATTTGAAAACTAAATTTTATAAAAAGGGAAACTAAAATGTTTTAAAAATGAAACTTCCTGGGGCAGCCCTGGGTGGCTCAGCGGTTTGGCGCCTGCCTTCGGCCTAGGGTGCGATCCTGGAGTCCCGGGATCAAGTCCTGCGTCGGGCTCCCTGCATGGAGCCTGCTTCTCCCTCTGCCTGTATCTCTCTCTCTCTCTCTCTGTCTATCATGAATAAATAAATAAAATCCTGAGAAACATAAGAGATTGAGATAAATAAAATACGCACCTGCTTACAAGACAATATTGAATGTGTTGGAGGCCATAAAAGGGGTAAAAACCAAGTGCCTTAAGAGGACAGAGCAAAAGAGCAATCACTTCTAGGGGGACCAGGGGCACTTTAACTTGAATTTTGCTTTGCTGGGATTGGTTGGCACTAAAGGGGGACTTCCAGTCAGAGGGAGAACATGTGCAAAGGCCCAGAGATGAAAAAATGTGCCTTATGACTGAGTAAAGGCAGGAGCATGGTGCCTGCAAAGGGAACGGTGGAGGAGCAGGCTGGAAAGGACAGCTCAATGTCCAGCTAGGGAGGGAGTTGGATGTTATTTGGCAGGTGGTGATGATTAAGAATCATTGAGGAAGGGTGCCTGGGTGGTTCAGTTGGTTAAGTGTCTGCCTTTCAGCTCAGGTCATGGTCTCAGGGTCCTGGGATTGAGTCTCACATTGGGCACCCTGCTCAGTGGAGACTCTGCTTCTCCCTCTCCCTCTGCCCCTCAGCTCACTTGTGCACACGCTCTCTCAAATAAAATCTTAAAAAAAAAAAAAAAAAAAGAATCACTAAGGAAACCACTCCACTACGTGGAATACAGAGCTGCTGATTATATATTGTCATTATTTTAAAAGAGTTTAACCAGCTAAAGCAACTGGACTGAATTAACTTTTCTGTGGTCACAGATTTATCCTCAGGTTTCAAAATCCTCGTTTTAGCCTTTAGCTAAAAACTCATTCATTTCAGAGAGAAAACTGGACACTCCCCAGATTTAACAACAGAAGTAGAGGAATACCAGCTCCAGCCTATTGATAATGTGGGGCAGCTTCTGTTAAACATACTCTCCATCTTCACGCTGTCATCCTTTACCATCCAAGTCAATTCCTATAACAACCTCCATTAAAACTGCAAAGTTATGGGGCGCCTGGTTGGCTCAGTTGGTTAAGCATTTGACTCTTGATTTCGGTTCAGGTCATGATCTCAGGATTGTGGGGTCCAGCCCCACATCAGGCTCTTCACTCAGCAGGGAGTCTACTGGAGATTCTCTCTCTCCCTCTGCCCCTCCCCCTGCACATGCTGTATCCTTCTCCCTCTCTCTAAAATAAATAAATCTTAAAAAAAAAAACAAAAAAAACAAAACCCTGCAAAGTTCTTATCAAAATCATGGACCATGAGCTAACCTTTGTTGGACTTTTAACTTATTAGAGAATTTGGTTATAATGCATCTGTCACAAAAATTTCTATCTAGAATATGTTGACATGGTTTTAGCTTTTATTTTTTGATATTTTAAAATAAAGGTTGAGAATTACAAGACTTTTGTAACTACTAAGGCACTGGGCTTTTCTCTACCTCCTTTGTGAACAGTGAGGCTTTGGTTTACTTCATTTACTAATTCCTTCATTTGTTTATTCACTTTTTCATTCCATAATTAGTATATCCGCACTGTGTGCTGGGCACTGTGTTTGGTGCTAGGAATTCAGTGTAGAAAAAACACAACCAGCTCTGATTTGGAAGTGACAAGTCTTAGGGAGAGACAGACAGGAAACAAATACCTAGATAATGAGCTAATTGCAGTGGTGACGAATGCTGCATAAGAAGAGAATGCCAAGAGAGTGCAACTAGAGACTTGCTGGGATGTACAGGATAGGCAGGTAAAGAAGAGTTTATCCCTAAGGAAGTGACATTTAAATCTGAGACTTGAGGGGTGCCTGACTGGCTTAGTATTTAGAGCCTGTGACTCTTGATCTCATGGTTGTGACTTCGAGCCCCACATTGGTTGTAATGATTACTTTAAAAAATAAAATCCTAGGGACGCCTGGGTGGCTCAGTGGTTGAGCATCTGCCTTTGGCTCAGGTTGTGATCCTGGGGTCCTGGGATCAAGTCCCGCATCAGGCTCCCTGCGGGGAGCCTGCTTCTCCCTCTGCCTATGTATGTCTCTGCCTCTCTCTCTCTGTGTCTTTCATGAATAAATAAACAAAAATCTTTTTAAAAATTTAAAAAAGGGATGCCTTGGTGGCTCAGTGGTTGAGCGTCTGCCTTTGGCTCAGGGCGGGGTCCAGGGATTGAGTCCCACATTGGGCTCCCAGTATGGAGCCTGCTTCTCCCTCTGCCTGTGTCTCCACCTCTCTCTCTCTATGTGTGTGTCTCTCATGAATAAATAAATAAAATCTTAAATCTTAAAAGAAATTTTAAAAATAGTGGTGCCTAGGTGGCTATGTCAATTAAGCATCTGACTCTTGATCTCTGCTCAGGTCTTGATCTCAGGGTTTTGAGTTCCAAGCTTCACATTGGGTTCCATGCCAGGCATGGAGCTACTTAAAAATGAATGAATGAATAAGTAAATCTGAGACTTGACACATGGGATTAAAGTGGCAGGAAGTGATAAGGGGAATGCTCCTAACTATTAGTTATCTATTTCTGTGAAACACCTTATCTCCAAACAGTGACTTAAAACAGTAACATTTATTATCTCACAGTTTCTGTGGGTCAGGCATGTGGGTGCAGCTTAGCTTGAATCTTCCAACTCCTGGTCTCTCAAAAAGTTTTCAACCAGTGTGTCAACCAGGGCTGAAGTCATCTGAAGGCTCAACTGGAGTTTGATCTGCTTCCAGTATGACTCATAAGCCTGTGCTATATGAGCCTGTGCCTCAGTAGCTGATAATATATCAGTAGGCTTCATCAGAGTGAACAAGTAAGAAAGGAAGAGAAAGTGTGCAAGACAGAAGTTAGTCATTTACCTAGTATTGGAACTTCCATTCCATCAGTCTGCTGTATTCTGTCCTTTAGAAGCAAGTCACAAGGTTCAATGGGAGGAGACTATACAGGGTCATGAATATGAAGTGAGGATCACTGGGGGCCATCTTAAAAGTCAGCCTGCCACACTGGCTATGAAAGTCTTGAGGCTGGAAGCAAAGCCTTTTCAAGTTGCTGAGATAAAGCTTTTGTGGGTATAGAGAGAAAAGATAGAAGAATGAGAAGTGGCAAGAGAATAGGCACAAGCTTATCGTGGAAGGTTCTGTAAGTGTACTAAGGATACACTTAAGAACAATGAGGGTTGTTGCAATGTATTATGTGGTTTATGGCTTGCACAAAGGCATCAGTCAAAGGGATGGATGGGGGCTGAAATCCAAATACACATCCTTACTTGCCACTAGCTCTTTCCAGAGAGAGTCTCTTCTAGTAATTTACAAAGCAACAGACTTAAATGATACCCTTTGATGTTTTTTAAGCAGGTGCATTGTTAAAGCTTATCAAAGATTTTTTGTTTTTGTTTTTGGGTTGGTGTGTGTGTGTGTGTGTGTGTGTGTGTGTGTGTGTGTTTAATATTTGGCAATTAAGTGAATGAAAAGACAAGCTACCAATTAGGAGAAAATATTTGCAAAACTATCTGACAGAGGATTTGAATGCAAAATATACAAAAAACTCTTAAAAATCAACAATAAGAAAACAATCCAATTTAAAAATGGGCAAAAACTTTTCATAAGAAGATATCTTACCAAAGAAAATATACACACAAAAAAGCATATGAAGAGATGTTCACAATCATTAGGGAAGACAAATTTAAAAAGTTATGAGATGTCACTACAATGCCTATTAGCCATGGCTAAAGTCCAAAAACCTGAATACCAAATGCTGGTGAGGTTGTAGAGCAATGGAACTCTTTTTTTTTTTTTTTTTTTTTAATTTATTTTTTATTGGTGTTCAATTTACTAACATACAGAATAACACCCAGTGCCCGTCACCCATTCACTCCCACCCCCCACCCTCCTCCCCTTCTACCACCCCTAGTTCGTTTCCCAGAGTTAGCAGTCTTTACGTTCTGTCTCCCTTTCTGATATTTCCCACACATTTCTTCTCCCTTCCCTTATATTCCCTTTCACTATTATTTATATTCCCCAAATGAATGAGAACATATAATGTTTGTCCTTCTCCGACTGACTTACTTCACTCAGCATAATACCCTCCAGTTCCATCCACGTTGAAGCAAATGGTGGGTATTTGTCATTTCTAATAGCTGAGTAATATTCCATTGTATACATAAACCACATCTTCTTTATCCATTCATCTTTCGTTGGACACCGAGGCTCCTTCCACAGTTTGGCTATCGTGGCCATTGCTGCTATAAACATCGGGGTGCAGGTGTCCCGGCGTTTCATTGCATTTGTATCTTTGGGGTAAATCCCCAACAGTGCAATTGCTGGGTCGTAGGGAGGAACTCTTATTCACTGCTGGGGTAATAAAAATGATGCAGCCACCCTTAAAAGATGATTCAGAAATTTCTTTCTCTATGCTTCTTTTAAGTTTCTTAAAATTCATATGAAAGTGTAAGAGATCCAGATAAGCAAAACAATTTTGCAAAAGAACAAAGTTGGAAGACTAACACATTCTGATTTCAAAATTTAACTCAAAGGGATAATAGACCTAAATGTAGGGACACCTGGGTGGCTCAGTGGTTGAACGTCCACCTTTGGCCCAGAGCATGATCCTGGGATCCGGGATCGTGTCCCACATGGGGCTCCTTGCTCCTGCTCCTCTCTCTGCCTGTGTCTCTGCCTCTCTCTCTGTGTCTCTCATAAATAAATAAATGAATAAAATCTTTAAAAAAATAGACCTAAATGTAAGAGCTAAAACTAGAAAAGTTTTAGAAGAAAATGTTGGAGTAAATTTTGATGATCTTGGGTTAGACATTGGTTTCTTAAGTATGAATGACACCGAAAACATAAGCAACCAAAATAATTGATAAATTGGATTTCATCAAAATTAATAACTTTTGTACTTCAAAGGACATTATCAAGAAAATAAGGATGATGGTTGTTTAACTCTGAATATACTAAAGACAATTACATTTTACACTTTAATGATGAACTGTATGGCATAGTTATATCTCAGTAAAGCTGTTATAAGTGAAAACAATCCACAGAATGGGAAAAAATATTTGCAAATTGTGTATGTGATAAAGGTCTGGTATTCAGAATATATAATGAATTCTTACAACTCCACAATAAAAAATAAATACTCTAATTTTATTTTATTTTTTATTAAGTTTTTATTTTAATCACCTGGTGGTGCTTATCATGAGACATGCACTCCTTAATCTCTGTCACTATTTCACCCATCTTGCCACCTGCCTCCTCTCTGGTAACCATCAGTTTGTTCTCTAGAGTTGAGTCTGTTTCTTGATTTTTCTCTTTTTATTCCCCCTTTACTCGTTTGTTTCTTAAATTCCACACATGAATGAAATCATGTGATACTTGTCTTTCTCTGACCGACCATTCAGTTAGCATTATACTCTCTAGATCTATCCATGTCATTGTAAATAGCAAGATTCCATTCCTTTTTTATGACTGAATAATATTCCAATGTGTGTGTGTGTATACATCTTCTTTATCCATTCATCAATTAATGGACACTTGAGCTGGTTCCATATCTTGGCTACTATAACTAATGCTGCTATAAGTATGGAGGCTCATATGTCCCTTTGAATTTGTGTTTTTGTATTTATACCCAGTAGTGTAATTGCTAATAGTTCTATTTTTAATTTTTTGAGGAATTCCATACTTCTTCAGCCACCCACAGGGTTTGCACCACTTTGCATTCCCAACAACAGTGTAATAGGGTTCCTTTTTCTCCACATCCTAGCCAACACCTATTGTTTCTTGTGTCATTGATTTTAGCCACTTTGACAAATGTGAGATGGATCTCATTGTAATTTTGAATAGCATTTCCCTGATGGTAAGTGATGTTGAGCATCCTTTCATGTGTCTTGTGGCCATCTGTATGTCTTCTTAAGAGAAATGTCTGTTCATGTCTCCTGCCTATTTTTGAATTGGATTAATTGTTTTTTGGGTAATAAATTGTACAAGTTCTTTATATATTTTGGATACTGATGCTTTATTGTATATGTCATTTGCAAATATCTTTTCCCATTCTGTAAGTTGCCTTTTAATTCTATTGATTATTTCCTTTACTGTGTAGATTTTTATTTTTATTTTTTAAGACTCTATTTATTTATTTGATAGAGAAAGAGAGTGTGTGTGTGAGCCGAGGTGGTGGTGGGAGGGAGCTGGTGCAGAGGGAGAAGCAGACTCCCTGCTGAGCAAGGAGCTTGTTGGCTCATGACCTGAGCCAAGGGCAGATGCTTAACTGACTGAGCCACCCAGGTGCCCCAAAGATTTTTATTTTGATGTAGTCCCAATAGTTTATTTTTGCTTTTTTTCCCTCGTCTCAGAAAATATATCTAGAAAAAAGTTGCTATGGCTGATGTCAGAAAAAATCTCCCTATGTTCTCTTCTAAAACTTTTATGGTCTCAGTTCTCATATTTAGATCTTTAATCTATTTTGAGTTTACTTTTGTGTATGGTGTAAGAAAGTGGTCCAGTTTCATATTTTTTGCATGTTGCTGTCTAGTTTTCCCAATACCATTTGTTGAAGAGACGGTCTTTTTGCCATTGGATATTTCATTCCTCCTTTGTCAAAGATTAATTGGCCATATAATTGCAGGCTTATTTCTGGGTTTTCTGTTCTATTGATCTATATGTCTATTTTTGTGCCAGTACCATAATACTGTTTTGATCACTACAGCTTTGTAATATAACTGGAAGTCCAGAATTGTGGTGCCCCAGCTTTGCTTTTCTTTTTCGAGATTGCTTTGGCTCTTTGATGTTTTTTGTGGTTCCATACAAATTTTAAGATTGTTTATTCTAACTCTGTGAAAAATGTTGCTGGTATTTTCATAGGCATTGCATTAAGTCTGTAGGTTGCTCTGGGTAGTATAGACATTTTCACAATATTTGTTCCTCTGATCCATGAGCATGGAATGTCTTTCTGTTTCTTTGTCTCTTCTGCAGTTTCTTTCATGAATGTTTTATAGTCTTCCAAGTATAGGTCTTTCACCTCTTTGGTTAGGTTTATTCCTAGGTATTTTATTATTTTTGGCATTGTTTTCTGAATTTCTCTTTCTGCTGCTCCATTATTGGTATATAGAAATGCAACAGATTTCTGTAGATTAATTTTATATCCTGAAACTTTACTAAATTCATTTATCAATTCTAGCAGTTTTTTGGTGGAGTCTTCTGGGTTTTCTATATATAGTATCATGTCATCTGCAAACAGTGAAAGTTTTATTTCTCCTTGCTGATTTTGATGCCATTTACTTCATTTTGTTGTCTGACTACTGTAGCTAGGGCCATCCAGTACTATGTTAAATGAAAGTGATGAGAGTGGACATCCTTTTCTTCTTCCTGACCTTAGGGAAAAAGTTCTCAGTTTTTCCCCATTGAGGATGATGTTAGTTGTGGATTTTCATATATGGCCTTCATTATGTTGAAGTATGTTCCCTCTAAACCTACTTTGTTGAGGATTTTTATCATGAATGGATATTGTACTTTGTCAAATGCTTTTTCTGCATCTATTGAAATGATCATATGGTTTTTATTCTTTAGTATTCATGTGATATATCATAGGATTGATTTATGAATATTAAGCCACCTTTGCAACCCAGGAATAACTATGACTTGATCATGGTGAATGACTTTTTAAATGTATTGTTGGATTTGGTTTGCTAGTATTTTGTTGAGGATTTATGCATCTATGTTCATCAGGAGGGATATTGGCCTGCAGTTCGTTCGTTCGTTCTTTCTTTCTTTCTTTCTTTCTTTCTTTCTTTCTTTCTTTCTTTCTATTTTTGTGGTGTCTTTATCTGGTTTTGATGTCAGGGTAATGCTAGCCTCATAGAATTTGGAAGTTATTCTTCTTTTTCTATTTTTTTGGAATAGTTTGAGAAAAATAGGTATTACACTCTAAATGTCTGGTAGAATTTGCCTGTGGAGTCATCTGGTCCTGGACTTTTGTTTGTTGGGAGTTTGTTGATTACTATTTCAATTTCTTTGCTGGTAATCAGTCTGTTCTTCCTGTTTCAGTTTTGATACGTTATATATTTCCTTTTTTTTTTTTTTTAGATTTTATTTATTTATTCATGAGAGACAGAGAGAGAGAGGCAGAGGGAGAAGCAGGCTCCATGCAGGGAGCCCAATGTTCTGGGTCTCCAGGATCACGCCCTGGGCCAAAGGCAGCACTAAGTCACTGAACCACCCGGGCTGCCCATGTTATATATTTCTAAGGATTTATCCATTTCTTCTAGATTGTCCAATTTGTTGGCATATAGTTTTTCATAATATTCTCTTATAATTATTTGTATGTCTATGGTGTTTCTTGTTTTTTCTCTTAGTCATGATTTTATTTATTTGAGTTTTTTTTTCTTCATAAGTCTGGCTAGAGGTTTATCAATTTTATTGATTTTTTTCAAAGAACCAGCTCCTGGTTTCATTGATCTGTTTTATTGTTTTTCTAGTTTCTGTATCATTTATTTCTGCCCTAATCTTTATTACTTCCTTCATTCTGATGGTTTTAAGTTTTCTTTGTTGTTCTTTTTCTAGCTCCTTTAGGCGTAAGGTTAGGGTTTGCTTTTTTTAAAAATTAAGATTTTATTTATTTACTTGACAGAGAGAGAGCACACAAGCAGGGAGAGCAGCAGAGGGAGAGAGAGAAGCCAACTCCCTCCTGATCAGGGAGCCCCATGTAGGACTCAATCCCAGGACCCTGGGACATGACCTGAACTGAAGGCAGATGCTTAACAAACTGAGCCATCCAGGCACCCCAGTTCAGTTGTTTATTTAAGGGTTTTTTTGCTTCTTGCAGTAGGTATGTATGGCGTAAATATCACTCTTAGAATTGCTTTTGCTCTATCCCATAGGTTTTGAACCATTGTGTTTTCATTTTCATTTGTTTCCGTGTAGTTTTTAATTTCTTCTTTTATTTCCTATTTTGCTCATTCATTATTTAGTAGCATGTTATTTAACCTCTATGTATTTGTGGTCTTTCCAGATTTTTTCTTGTCGTTGACTCCTAGGTTCATAGTGTCATAGTCAGAAAAGATGCATGGTATGACCACAATCTTTTTGAATTTGTTGAGGCTTATTTCGTGGCCTAAAATGTGATCTGTTCTGGAGAATGTTTCATGTGCACTTGAAAGAATATGTATTCTGCTGTTTTAGGATGGAATGTTCTGAATATGTCTGTTAAATCCATCTGGTCCCCCTTGTCACTCAAAGCTATTGTTTCCTTGTTGATTTTCTGTTTAGATAATCCGTCCATTGATATAAATGGGGTGTTAAAGTCTCCTACTAATATAGTATTACTATCATTTTAGGTCCTTTATGTTCATTTTTATTTCTTTTTAAGATTATTTATTTATTTATTTGAGAGAGAGTGTGAGATAGAGAGCGTGAAGTAGGGGGAGGGGCAGAGAGAGAGAGAGAAGCAGACTTCCCACGGAGCATGGAGGCTGATGCAGAGCTTGATCCCAGGACCCTGAGATCATGACCTGATTCAAAGGCAGACACTTAACCAACAAAGCCACCCAGGCATCCCTGTTTTCAACTGTTTCATGTATTTGGGTGCTCCCATGTTAGGTGAATAAATATTTATAATTGTTTTATCTTCCTGTTGGAATGTCCCCTTTATTATTTTTTTTTAATTTTTATTTATTTATGATAGTCACACACAGAGAGAGAGAGAGGCAGAGACATAGGCAGAGGGAGAAGCAGGCTCCATGCACCGGGAGCCCGACATGGGATTCGATCCCGGGTCTCCAGGATCGTGCCCTGGTCCAAAGGCAGGCACCAAACCACTGTGCCACCCAGGGATCCCCTGTCCCCTTTATTATTATATAGTATCCTTCTTTGTCTCTTCTTACAGTGTTTGTTTTAAAATCTGTTTTGGGGACACCTGGGTGACTCATTGAGTTAAGCATCTGACTATTGATTTTGGCTCAGATCATGATCTCAGGGTTCTGAGACTGAGCCCTGCCTTGGGCTCCATCCTGGGAAGTCTGCTTGGATTCTCTCTCTCTCCCTCTCAAGTATATAAATCAATCTTTAAAAAAATAGTCTATTTTGTCTTGTATAAATATTGGTACTTTAGCTTTCTTTTGACATACTTGCATGATAAATGTTTCTTTATCCCCTCATTTTCAATCTGCAGGTATCTTTAGGAGTAAAATGAGTCTCTCATAGACAATAAATAGATGGGTCTTGTTTTCTTTTTTTTTTTTTTTAATCTGTTCTGTTACCCTGTGTCTTTTGATTGGAGCATTTAGTCCATTTAATTCAAAGTAATTATTGATAGATATGTATTTATTGCCATTTTATTACTTCTTATGTTTTCTGATCCTTTCTCTTTTTTTTTTTTAAGATTTTATTTGTTTATTCATGAGAGACACAGAGAGAGAGAAAGGCAGAGACACAGGCAGAGGGAGAAGCAGGCTCCATGCAGGGAGCCTGACAGGGGACTCGATCCTGGGTCTCCAGGATCACACCCTGGGCTGAAGGCAGCACTAAACTGCTGAGCCACCAGGGCTGCCCTCTCTGATCCTTTCTTGCCTTTCTCTCTTTCATGGTTTGCTGATTTTCTTTAGTGATCTATTTGGATTTCTTTCTCTTTATTCTTTGCATATTTATTCTTGGTTTTTGATTTGTGGTTACCATTAGGTTTGTGTTTGACATCTTCTGCATATAGCAACCTATATTAAGTTGATGGTCACTTAAGTTTGAACCCATTCTTTACTCCTCTTCCCATATTTTAGGTAATGATCTCATATTTCACATCTTTTAGTTTGTGAGTTCCTTGACTGATTTTTTTTACAGAAATATTCATTTTTACTGCTTTTGTGTTTCTTACCTTTGTATTGTCATTTTGGGTCTTTCCTTTCCACTCAGAGCCCCCTTTAATATTTCTGGCAGGTCTGGTTTAGTAGTCATGAATTCCTTTGGCTTTTGTTTGTCTGAGAAACTATTTATCTCTTCTATTCTAAATGATAGCCTTGTTGGATAGAGTATTGGCTGCTGGTTTTTCCCATTCATCACTTTTAATATATCATGCCTCCTTTCTGGCTTAGCGAGTTTCTGCTGAAAACTCCGCTCATAGCCTAATGAGGTTTCTTTTGTATAAAGCTATCTTCTTGGGTGGCTCAGTGGCAGGGCGTGATCCTGGGTCCAGGGATTGAGTCCCATATCAGACAGGAGAAGCCTGCTTCTCCTTCTGTCTATGCCACTGACTCTCTCTCTGTGTCTTTCATGAATAAATAAATAAAATCTTTAAAAAAATAAAACTATCTTCTTTTGTCTTGCTGCTTTTAACATTTTTTCTTCATCAGTATATTTTGTCATTTTAATTACAGTATGTCTTAGTGTAAATCTTCCTTTGTTGGTTCCTTGGAAGTTGTGCTTTCTGGATCCAGATATCTGTTTCCTTCCCCAAATTTGGGAAGTTTTCAATTGTTATTTCTTCAAATAAATTCTCTGCCCTGGGATCCCTAGGTGGCACAGCGGTTTGGCGCCTGCCTTTGGCTCAGGGCGCGGTCCTGGAGACCCGGGATCGAATCCCACATTGGGCTCCCGGTGCATGGAGCCTGCTTCTCCCTCTGCCTGTGTCTCTGCCTCTCTCTCTCTCTCACTGTGTGCCTATCATAAATAAATAAAAGTTTTAAAAAAATTTAAAAAAAAATAAATTCTCTGCCCTCATTTCTTTCTTTTCTTCTTCTGGGACTTCTGTAATATGAATGTTATTACATATGATAGAGTCACTGGGTCTCCTGAGTCTATTCTTGTTTTGCATAATTCTTTTCTTGGTCTTTTGTTCAGCTTGATTACTTTCCATTACTCTGTCTTCTGGGTCATTGACTCATTCTTCTGCTTCATCCAGCCTGCTGTTCATTCCATCAAGCATGTTTCTCAAATAATCAAATTTTTATTTCTTTTTAAGATTTTATTTACTATCTTAAAATCACACCATGAGCCAAAGGCAGATGTTCAACCACTTAGCCACCCAGGCATCCCTCAAATAATCAAACTTTTAAATGGGCAAAGAATTTGAACAGATATTATTCCAAGGAAGATATAAAATTGGCCATAAGCACATGAAAAAATGCTCAACATCATTAGTTATCACAGAAATGGAAATCAAAACCACTATAAAATACTATTTCATTCCCACTAGGATAGCTATGAACAAAGGACAGACAAGAATAAGGGTTGATGAGGATGCAGAGTAATCAATCTTCACAACATTGCTGCTGGGAATGTAAAATGATGTAGCCATTTTGGAAAAAAGTTTGTCAGTTCCTCAAAAAGTTAAGTATAAAATTATCCTAGAACCTAGCAATTACACTTTTAGACATATACCCAAGAGAACTGAAAACATATGTTTACACAAACACTTGTACACAAATGTTCATGGAAACATTAGTAATAGATAAAAAATGGAACAATTCAAATGTCCAGCAATTGATGAATAGATAAACAAAATTGGTATATCCATACAATGGAATATTATGTAGCAATAAAAAGAATGAAGTACTAATTCATGCTACAATGTGAATAAAGCCTAGAAATATTATGCTAAATGAAAGAGAAGCCAGACACAAAAGGCCTCATATCCTATAATTAACAATAGTATGAAATGTCCAGAATAGGGAAATCCATAAAGATGACGTAGATCTTTAGTGATCTATTTGGTGGTTACCAGAAGCTGAGAGGAAGAGGGAATGGGGTGTGACTGCTAACAGGTACAGAACTTGCTTTTGGGGTGATAAAAATGTGCATTAGATAGTGCTAATGGTTACACATTGTGAATATACTATCACTGAATTGTAGCCAAGTTATGGAAGAGCCCAGATGTCCATCAATAGATGAATAGATAAAGAAGATGCAAAAAAAAAAAAATAAAGAAGATGCAGTGTGTGTGTATATACATATATATACATACATACATATATACACACACATTATATATACACATACATATATATACACACACACACACACACACACACGCATGCACACAATGGAATACTACTCAGCCATCAAAAATGAAATCTTGCCATTTGCAATGACATGGATGGAACTAGAGGGTATTATGCTAAGAGAAATAAGTCAACCAGGGAAAGACAATTATTATATGATCTCACTGGTATGTGGAATTTAAGAAACCAAACAGATGAACATAGGGGACTAGAGGAAAAATAAGACAAAATCAGAGAGACAGACAAACCATAAGAGACTCTAAGCTAGGAAACAAACTGAGGGTTGCTGGAGGGGAGGAGAATGGGGGACAGGGTAACTGGGTGATGGACATTAAAGAGGGCATGTGATGTAATGAGCACTGAGTGTTATATAAGACTGATGAATCACTGACCTCTACATCTGAGACTAATAATACATTGTATGTTAATTAATTGCATTTAAATTTAAAAATTTTAAAACCAGAATTCTAAAAAAAAAAAAAAAAAAAAAAAAAAAGGAAATTTTTGAGAAACTGCCACACGACAATGTAGTATCCTGGAAAAGATCCTGAAATAGAAAAAGGACATTAGGAAAAGATTAAGGAAATCTTAATAAAGTATGGATTATAGCTAATAGTAATGTTTCAGTATTGGCTTATTAATTGTGGCAAATGTACCATACAAATATAAAATGTTGATAATAGGGGAAACTGGGTGTAAGGTATATGGGAATTCTCTATATTATCCTTACAGTTTTTATGTAAATTTAAAATTGTCCTAAAATAAAAAGTTGATTAAAAAAAATGTTCAGGGATCCCTGAGTGGCGCAGCGGTTTGGCGCCTGCCTTTGGCCCAGGGCGCGATCCTGGAGACCCGGGATCGAATCCCACGTCGGGCTCCCGGTGCATAGAGCCTGCTTCTCCCTCTGCCTGTGTCTCTGCCTCTCTCTCTCTCTCTCTCTCTCTCTCTCTCTGTGACTATCATAAAAAAAAAAAATTAAAAAAAAAATGTTCAGCAGATACTTCTGTAGTATTTTGATATGTGGACATAGAGATGGACAACACGCAGTCCTTTATGCAAGTTGCTCTCTGGACATAAGGGAAGAATAAGAATGAACACAGGTTTAAAAAGGAGACTAGATGTCAGAAATCAAGAAAAACAATGCAGGGGTGCCTTAGGTGTCTGCCTTCAGCTCAGGCCATGATCTAGGGTCCTGGGATCAAGCCCCTAGTCAGGCTCCCTGCTCAGCAGGGAGTCTGCTTCTCCCTCTGCTCCTCCTCCTGCTTGTGCTCTCCCACACACACACTCTCTCTCTCAAATAAATAAATAAATAAATAAATAAATAAATAAATAAATCTTAAAAAAATAAAATGCAATGGGGCTTAAGAGAGAGAGCCTATCAGCTTGAGGGAGTGAGAGGTGGGCACAGAGATGGCTCTTGAACATGGAAGGAGTCTGAATAGGCAGAGATGGGGTGAAGCATACCAGGGCATGCTTCTAGGGATTCTCACAGGATTCAGACCAGGAAACTGGGGCCATGAGGCCTTGTGCAGTTGAGCTGGACCATGGTGTTGGTTTGCCAAGAAATAGTAATGACTTTTGTAGACAGTAAAGAAGGGTTTATTTAAAAAAAAAAAAAAAGATTATATTTGATTTATTTGAGAGAGAGTGAGAGCGAGAGAAAGCACAGAGGGAAAAGCAGACTCACCACTGAGCGGGGAGCCCAATGCAGGCCTCCAGGACCCCAGGATCATGACCTGAGCCAAAAGCAGCCGCTTAACCGATTGAGCTGCGCAGGTGCCCCTAGAAGGGGTCTTATTGCTTACCCTTCTGCTGGTGACTGGAGAACTCTTCTGTTTGGTCTTTGTTTTAAGGCTGTCTGCTCCAGGGTCCTAGAGCATTGGAGCCATCACTGTTGTAGGATTCAGCTTGCCCAACCCCATCATCCTATTTCAGACTTGGTAGATGGCATTCTGAGTCCCAGCTAATTTTTATACCAAGAAAGAAAAATAAATTTGACTCCTCCCACCTCTGAACACGTTTCAGGTTGCAGAAAGCAGGCGGTGTCAGGGACCTGAGAACACAGGGTGAACTGGCCCCTGTTGTATTTGCAGATCATCTCCAGAGCAGTCTGTGTCTGGCAGGGGGCTCCTAAAATTGTTCTCTGTCTCTGGTTTTGGGCACTCTCTAGGGGGTGATGCCTGAGGCAGTCTAGGTGAGCCATGCCAAGAGACTTGGTGTCCAAGGCCAATCCCTCTGCATCTTGGCCTCCCTCCTCCTCATATGGAACGATTTGTTCTCATTTCCTTTACCTCTGCCTTTAGCTTAGCTGCCCAAGCAGAGCAAAAGGAGACTGCCCTTGGCCTCTACCCTGCAAAGTCCCACCCCACTGAAACCTGGCACAGGAGTGGCCACCCAAGCCTAGGACCTTGCCAGGGGTCACCTCTCCTACCCTCACTGGCCAGTGTCAGAATGTTGGAGCTATTTAGAATCAAAGTTTTAAGTCTCTTCGTGGATGCCCCATATCAACCTATACTTCTTAGAAATACTTTTTAATGACATCATCCCTCTTCCCCCTAATTTATATAAGTAAACCTTATTTGGTGTAAAAAACAACCCTTAAAAAACACAAAGAGGGGCACCTGGGTGGCACATTGGTTAACCACCTGCTTTCAACTCAGGTCATGATCCCGGGGTCCTGGGATTGAGTCCCGCATCGGGCTACCTGTATAGCAGGAAGTCTGCTTCTCCTTCTCCCACTGCCCCTGCTCCTGCTTTACCTCTATCTATCTCTCAAAAAATAAAATAAAATGAAATCTTAAAATTCTGCCTGAGAAGTAGGAATTTGATTTTTCTTTAAACATCTTAGCTTACATGTACTTTCTATTTTTTTAACAATAGATTAAAAATATAGTGTTCCCAATTTCTTTTTTTTTAATAAAGATTTTATTTATTTATTCATGATAGTCACAGAGAGAGAGAGAGAGAGAGAGAGGCAGAGACACAGGCAGAGGGAGAAGCAGGCTCCATGCACCGGGAGCCCGACGTGGGATTCGATCCCGAGTCTCCAGGATCGCGCCCTGGGCCAAAGGCAGGCGCCAAACCGCTGCGCCACCCAGGGATCCCTGTTCCCAATTTCTTGCATAGTGCTGACATCTAGCACCACACCATCTGGCAGCACACAGGGACCTCAATGTTTATAAGCAAAAGATGTGAGTAGGTAATTAGCCACAAAAGGAGAAACACAAATGGCCAGCATGGTACTTATTCTCATTACTAACTGGAAGTACGAATCAGAACATACAATTCCAGGGATGCCTGGGTGGCTCAGTCAGTTAAGTGGCTGCCTTCATCAGGTCACAATCTCAGGGTCCTGAGCTCGAGCCCTACGTTGGGCTCACTGTTCAGCAGGGAGTGTGCTTCTCCCTCTGCCCCTTCCTCCTCCTTGTGTGCACTCACTTTCTCTCTCTCAAATAAATAAATAAAATCTTTAAAAAAACCCACACATACGATTCTATGTTCAACTATTAAATTGGCAAAATTCTAAGAAGTGACAATGTCTAGTGTTGGTAAGTGGATGGAGAAGTAGGCATTCTCATACACTGAGAGGGAAATATACTAGGATGTGAGCCTTTTGGAAGTCAACTTGGCAGTAATGTATTACTTTTTGAACATGTTTATGTTTTCGTGTATTCATTTAGAGCTGATTCAAATATCTGGCTCCTTCACATCAGCCTGTGATGGTGTAGTCCATTATGGACTTAAAACTTACTGAGGGCTGTAACTGTATCATTTTATCCAACTCTTTGACCAGATAGAGACTTCAGAAGTGCTTTGGAGGGTGATTATGGAAATGATAAAACAATTTATCATCCTGCATTTATAAGCAGTCACCAGTCATTGACTGAGAGCCCACCCAGTGGTCAGTGCCTTGCTAGGTCCATGAGGGACTCAAGAAGAAAAAGGTGGGGTCCCTGTTCTCAGAGTTGAGCTAGAGTCAGGACAAAGCTCCATTACAGAATAGGGAAGTGTGCAGCTAAGCTCAATGGTGAAATGGAAGCTTAAGGGCTCAGCAATCAGCCTGCTCATAATCATCCGTGCAGAAGTAGCGAGGACTCCGGAGAGGAGGAGCCCACGTCTCATTTCCACTGCTTGCTCTATCCTCCTCCTGCACCCATGCTTTAATGAACACTTATCACTTAGTACAGCTGGTGCATCTGAGCATGCCTTGTCTCCCTGTCAGGTAGTGAACTCTTTGAATGTGCACCCTAGGGCAGCCCAGATAGTTGATGAGGGAAAATTTCCCCATGTAGAAATAGCCCGGATGATCAATGCAGAAGGAATGAGAGTTAGAATCTTGCCATCTTTCCAAACCTTAATAGAATAATGGGTGTAGGCATTGATTGCTGGTGGCAGCTAACATCATAAAGGACATCTAGTTATTAGATGCCCCCAATGGGAATATGAAGTACCACCTATGAAATGTTTCAGCCAAAAAACCCAGACCAAAATAGAAACCAAAACCCAAATCAGATTGTGCCTCTAAATCTAACATTTGGGGGCATCTGCCTGGGTGGCTCAGTGGTTGAACTTTAGCTCAGATCATGATCCCGGGGTCCTGGGATCAAGTCCCACATCAGTCTCCCCATGGGGAGCCTGCTTCTCCTTCTGCCTGTCTCTACCTCTCTATGTCTCTCATGAATAAATAAATCTTTAAAAAAATAAATTTGACATTTGATTTCTGGAGGAAATCACGTTAAATAATACTGCAAGGATTCAATCAGAAACATTCAAAATGGGGGGAGCTCTTCAGAAAAACTTACCTTATTCTTCAACAAGTTACAAAGGAGAGATGGGAGGGAAGAGGAACCTCTAGGTGAAAAAAGAGACTTAAAAGGCATATCAGCCAAACATAATATGGCGACCCTGCTTGGATTCTGATTTAAACAAACCAATTATTTTTATATGTGTGATATAATCAGGGAAATTTACTAGTAAGGGAGATACTTGGCATTATTGGTAAATCTGTCAGGTGTAATAATGTTATTGTGATTTTGTAAGCCCTCCATCAAGTCACCACCCCACTTTTTAGAGGCATAAACTTCAATATTTACGGAAGGAAAGAAAAACAAACAAAAAAGGCTGGTGGTAGAAAGGGAGATGAAAAAAATGAGTAGGTATGAATTCTCCCAAACCATCAGATGTGATTGCAGGTTGACTGAGGAATGTTCCATCCTCTTTCCCAGCCTTTCCCTTTGCAACAAGCTCAGACTAAAGCAGGCTGTGAGAATGTTAAACAAACAAAATATACCCTCAAGGAAAAGAAAATGGTAACAAGATGCAGTAAATCCATTAAGTGCAGATAACCGGAATCCACTTCAGACTGAGCCAGTGGCACAGTCAGGCCTCCTGTGGATGTGCCCTGGGCTCAGAGCACATTTCCTGCTTCAGGGATTGTGTTCTTTTGTGTGGCTTCTCTGAGCCTACTGACTGGATAAATATGTTGGTTCCTACCCAAACTCTGTTACTTAACTGGGGAATAATTACCTCCTTCTCCACATGCACGCTATTCCCTTCACACACATCCCTTATCATGCCATTATAATCACACACTGATGCAGATGTAAAAGGCACAAATGGAGCATTTGCTTGAGGACTCAAGAGTCTTGTGTCATTGCACACAAAGAATAAAGTGAGGAGGAGCCTGAACTGTCATCATAGAACTCACACTGGAACATGTACCCATTAAAGAACAATTGGGTGGATTTTTACAGCTAGAATTTTTTCCCCATTAGTTCTCATAGCAAACCAGGAAGAGTGGTAGTTACAGTTGCTGGGTTTTCAAGCCAGAACCCTAAGATACAGAGCTGTTGTTACCAGTCTAGAATTGTAAGTTTGTCTTATGAAATCATTAGTTTATTAATTCACAAACAAATACTTACTGTGTACCTGCTGTGTTAGCTTCTGAGAATACTCTCATTACAAGGCAGACATGGTTTGTGCCCTCCACATGGCTGGAGCTTCTCCTGGCAGAGGGCAGAATAAAAGGGAGTTAGCAGGGACCAGATGGTTTGTGCTTTGTAGGATGTAGCATGAAGTTTGTATTTTATCTAATTGGATGGGAATCTGATGGAGGGTTTTAGGCAAAGGAGTGACATGATCCAATTTATATTTGAAAAGATTGTACTGGGTGGTGTGTGGAAGATGGACTGGGTTGGGGGGTCGGGGAGTGGAGGCTGGAGGCTGGAGGTCAATTAGAGGTTAAGAGCCCAGGACAGGAAAGGTGGTGAGTTGGAGTAGGAATGGATTCTGGATAAGGTAGAGTTGTCAGGATTTGCCAACAGATGGGCTGTTGGGGATGAGAAAAAAGAAAGCAAGGAAACCTCTAAACTTTTTGGCCTGAGCATTTGGATGTTTGGTATTTCCATAAGGGAGAGTGGATGAAGAACAGGTTGAGGGAGAAATTTCCAATTCTATTTTGGATGGTTAAGTTTGAGATGTCAATCTGTCATTCCTGTGGAAATGAGGTGGCCTTTGGTTAGAGAGATCTGGAATTCTGGGGAGAGATCTGAGGCAGAAATACAGATTTGGGGGTAAAGATAGAGAAGACAAAGAGCCGGCCATAGGGCACTCTACATGGAAGAGGGGACAAGAGGAGCAAACAAATGTGGCAAATACCTTACATGCTCCAACTTGACTTCAGAATGTGCCACTAGCCAGTGAGGTAAGAAGAAAAACATGAGAGGATGAGGTCATGGCAGACAAGAGAAAAAGTCTGCCATGATGTAGAAAGTGGGCAGTGGGGTAAAAAATGCTGCAGAGAGAACCAGTAAGACAGAAACAGAGAGGTGTCTGTTGGATTTGGGAACATAGAGGTCAACTGTGCAGGATCCAAGTGTGGAGCCCCCATGATGTGGTCTGAGTAGAGAAAGTCTGGTGAGAAAGTGGAGACCAAGACTCTGGCCAATGCACAATGGTTTGCTGTGAAGGGGGAGAAAGAAATGGTGCAATAGCTAGAGGAAGACATCAGGTCAAGGCAGGAGGTGGAGTTTTAGTATTGAGTTGTTTGGGTTTTGGAATTTTAGAAATAAGAAATAATAGAACCATTCTGTATGCTCCGTTTGTATGATCATCTACTCCGTTTAGGTACAAGACCAGCCATGAAAGTTGTATCATTTTTTTTTCCCATAGGATTCCTTAACCATGTTATGAGTCCTCAAGGATTGAAAGTAACAGCATCTGAGCCCTGAGCCAGCCTTTCCTCTGTAGATTTTATTTTGTGCCCCGGCTTGTATTTTTAAGATTAAGTTTGGGGTGCTTGAGTGGCACAGTCTGTTAAGTGTCCAACTCTTGGTTTCAGCTCAGGCTGTGATCTCAGGGTCATGAGAAGGGGCCCCCTGTGGGCTCCACACTAAGTGTGGATTCTCTTCCCTCTCCCTCTGCCCCTTATACCCTGTGCTCTCTCTTTCTCTCTCTCTCTCTCAAATTAATAAATAAATCTTTTTTTTTAAGTACTAAGTTCATTGCTCTTTTAGAATTGACTCCCAAGGGAAAGACTGCCTCTCTTAAAAATTTACTATGATTATTTTCATGAGAAAACAAGAATATTTGACCCATCATGGTTTCCTCTTCTTCTTTTGCTACAAGAAATCAAAGAAATAAATGTCATGCTTAATCATGAGAATTCAGTTTGGGTTTTGCAGATTTACATTTTCTATTTTTACATATTTGTGTTGATTATACCTTTACTTTTCTTTTTTAATTAATTTTTTTAAATCTGGAAGTAATGGCAAATTCATATGTAGTTGTAAGAAATTATACAGAGAGATCCTGTTAATTTTTTTAAAAGATTTTATTTATTTATTCATGAGAGACACACAGAGAGAGAGGCAGAGACACAGGCAGAGGTAGAAGCATGCAGGTATCCTGACATGGGACTCGATCTCGGGTCTCCAGGATCAGGCCCTGGACTGAAGGTGGCGCTAAACCGCTGAGCCACCCGGGCTGCCCCAATTTTCTGAAAATTCATCTGCTGCAGGTATCAATAATTTATTCCTTTTTATTGATGAGTAGTATTCTGAGATGTAGATGTAACATAGTTTATTTTTTAAAAAAAGATTTTATTTATTTTAGAGAGAGAAAGAGAGCAGAGGGTAGAAGCAAAGGGAGAGAGACAAACAGACTCTGCTGAGCACAAAGCCTGACACAGGGCTCCGTCTCACAACCCTAAGATCATGACCTGAGACAAAATCCAGTCAGATGATTAACCAACTGAGCCACCCAGGTGCCCCACACTTTGTTTAATTCATCCTTTGAAGGATATCTGGGTCATTTCCAGTTTGGAGGCCATTACCAATAACACTGCTATAAACATTCATGTACAGATTTTTGTGTGAACATCTGTTTGCATTTCTCTGAGCTTATATCTTTTATAGTGAATTGTAGTAGGTCTTTTCTGTGGATGAATGGTACATAATCATCAAAAAACAAAGATGATCTACTTTCTTCTTTGTCTTGTGATTGTTATTAGCATGCTATTACCCCTCATCTTCACAGCTTCCCAGTCTCTGAATACTCTTGTGGCCTGGAAAAAAGCAGATGAAATTTAGAAGAGTTACATAGTTTGTTTGCAGGTCAAGTGGAACCTGAATTCTGGTATATGTTCTCAACTCTTGGCTTTTACACAAAAACCACTACAATTTTTAAGATGTAGTTTATTATTATTATTTTTTTTTTTGCTCTTCTCTCCCAGATCCTGGACTATAGTAACCATGTTTTTTTCAAGTTGCTTGCTTAGGAAAGGCTCAGAGATGTGGTTGGGCATTCTCTCAAGTGGGTAGGCAATCAAAACAAAAGTTCTAACAGAAATGGAAGTACAGTTGACCCCAAGACCTACTTCAATCTTGACATAACACTTGAAAATAGGGATCCCTGGGTGGCACAGCGGTTTGGCGCCTGCCTTTGGCCCAGGGCGCGATCCTGGAGACCCGGGATCGAATCCCACGTCGGGCTCCCGGTGCATGGAGCCTGCTTCTCCCTCTGCCTGTGTCTCTGCCTCTCTCTCTCTCTCTCTCTCTCTCTATCTCTCTCTGTGACTATCATAAATAAATTAAAAAAAAAAAACACTTGAAAATAAGATAATCACTTCATGAAACCATGGTAAACGAACCTCTGCTAGAAAGAACGCTCAATTCAGAGAAGGAGACAGAATGACTCCACCATGAAACCCAAGCCATACATCTCTGTGGAAGCCACATCTTCCATCAATGGAGGAATAAAGGATGGGAAAGTGTGTGTACCTGTTCATTTTCAAGGATCTAAAGTGACACATATAACCACAACACTTTGAAACTTGAAGTCAACCACAAGAAAAAATCGGGAAAGACCACAAATACATGCTAGTTAAAGAATATCCTTGAAGAATGAATGGGTTAACCAGGAAATTAAAGAAGAAATTTTAAAAAATACATGGAAGCAAATAAAAATGAAAACAAGCAGTCTAAAACCTTTGGGATGCAGCAAAGGTGGTCCTAAGAGGAAAGGATATTGCAATACAGGCCTACCTCAAGAAGCAAGAAAAGTCTCAAATACATAGCTTAACCTACGCCTAAACAAGCTAGAAAAGGAACAGCAAATAAAGCCTAAAGCCAGCAGAAGAAGGGAAATAATAAACATTAGAGCAGAAGTAAATGATACAGAAACAAACAAATACAAAAACCCCAGTGGAACAAATAAATAAAACTAGGAGCTGGTTCTTTGAAAGAATTAATAAAATTGATAAACTCCTAGCAGACTTATCAAAAAGAAAAGAGAGAGGACTCAAATAAATAAAATCATGAATGAAAGAGAAAAGATCATATCCAACACCACAGAAATACAAACAATTATAAGAGAGAATTATGGAAAATTGTATGCCAACTAACTGGGCAATCTGGAAGAAATGGACAGATTCCTAGAAACATACATTACCAAACTGAAACAGGAAGAAATAGAAAATTTGGACAGACCCGAAACCAGCAAGGAAATTGAATCAGTAATTAAAATCTCCCAACAAACGAGAGTCCAGGGCCAGAAGGCTTCCCAGCTGAATTCTACCGGACATTTAAAGAAGAGTTAATATCTACTCTTCTCAAACTGTTCCAAAAAGTAGAAATAGAAGGAAAACTTTCAAACTCATTCTACGAGGCCAGGATTACCTTGATTTCAAAACCAGACCCCACTAAAAAGGAGAAATAACAGGTCGATATCCCTGATGAATATAGATGCAAAAATTCTCAAGAAGATACTAGCAAATCTAATCCAACAGTACATTAAAAGAATTATTCTCTGGACGCCAGGGTGGCTCAGTGGTTGAGTGTCTGCCTTTGGCTCAGGTCGTGATCCCAGGGTCCTGGGATCAAGTCCCACATCAGGCTCCTTGCAGGAAGCCTGCCTCTCCCTCTGCCTATGTCTCTGCTTCTCTCTCCGTGTCTCTCATGAATAAACAAATAAAATCTTTAAAAAAAATAAAAGATAAAATAATTATTCTCCATAATAAAATGGTACTTATTCCTGAGCTGCAGAGGTGTTTCAATATTGGCAAATCAATCAATGTGATACACAGTATTGATAAAAGAAAAGATGAGAACAATATATTCTTCTTAATAGATGCAGAGAAAGCATTTGACAAAATAAAGCACCTATTCTTGATGAAAACCCTCAACAAAGTATGTATAGATGGAACATACCTCAACATCATAAAGGCCATATATGAAACACCCACAGCTAGTATCATCTTCAATGGGGAACAACCGAGAGCTTCTCCTTTATGGCCAAGAAAAAGACAGAGGTGTCCACTCTCACCATTACTATTTAACATAGTATCGGAAGTCAGCCTCAGCAATCAGACAACAACAACAAAAAAATAAAAGGCATCCAAATCAGCAAGGAAGAAGTCAAACTTTCACAACTTATAGACAACATGATACTCTATGTAGAATACCCAAAAGACTCCACAAAAAAAAAAAATATGCTAGAACTAATACATGAATTCAGCAAAGTTACAAGATATAAAATTAATGTACAGAAATCTGTTGCATTTCTACATACCAACAATGAAGCAGCAAAAAAATAAATCAAGGAATTGATCCCATTTACAATTGCTTCAAAAAATATACGATACCTAGTAATAAACCTAACCAAAGAGGTAAAAGATCTGTATTCTGAAAACTATAGAACATTTATGAAAAAAATTGAAGAGAACACAAAGAATTGAAGAGGACACAAAAACATTCCATGCTCATGGTTTGGAAGAATAAACATTGTAAAAACGTCTACACTACCCAAAGCAATCTACACATTTAATGTAATCCCTATCAAAATGCCACCAGCATTTTTCACGGAGCTAGGACAAGTAATTCTAAAATTTCTATTGAACCACAAAAGACCCTGAATAGCCAAAGCAATGCTGAAAAAGAAAAATCAAATCTAGAAACATCACAATCCCAGACTTCAAACTGTATTACAATGCTGTGATCATCAAGACAGTATGGTACTGGCACAAAAACTGACACACAGATCAATGGAACAGAATAGAGAACCCAGAAGTGGACCTACAACTCTCTGGTCAACTAATCTTTGACAAAGCAGGAAAGAATATTTGGTGGAAAAAGACAGTCTCTTCAACAAATGATGTTGGAAAAACTGGACAGCAACATGCAGAAGAATGAAACTGGACCACTTTTTTACACCATACACAAAAGTAAATTCAAAATGGGTGAAACACCTCAATGTGAGACAGGAATCTATCAAAATCCCAGAGGACAACACATGTAGAAACCTCTTTGACCTCAGCTGTAGCAATTTCTTATTAGACATGTTGCCAGAGGCAAGGGAAACAGAAGCCAAAATGATCTATTAGGACTTCATCAAGATAGAAATCTGCACAGCAAAGGAAACAATCAACAAAACTAAAATGCCATCTGTGGAATGGGAGAAGATATTTGCAAATAACATATCTGATAAAAGGCTAGTATCCAAAATCTATAAAGAATTTATCAAACTCTACACCCAAAAAACAAATAATCCAGTTGAGAAATGGGCAGAAGATATGAATAGATGTTCAACATCACTTATCACCAGTGAAATACACATCAAAACTACAATGAGATATCATCTCACGCCTGTCAGAATGGCTAAAATTAACAACACGGGAAACAAGTATTGGTGAGGATATGGAGAATTGTTGTTGGGAATGCAAACTGGTGCAGCTACTCTGGAAAAAGTATGGAGGTTCCTCAAAAAGTTAAAAATAGAATTACCCCATGATCCAGCAATTGTATTGCTAAGTATTTACCCAACGGATATAAAAATACAGATTTGAAGAGGTACATGCACCCCAATATTTATACCAGCATTAGCAACAGTAGCTGTGTACCCTTTCGAATCTAAATAATCATGAGATGATGTACCAAGTGCTCTTCCAAAGTTTGCAAGCGGCAGGGATGACAGCAACAGCCTCCAGTGAAGAGGGGTGGCAGCGGCAGGGGGCATGTTGGACTGGTTCAGCAGTGTGGCCTTGCCTGTGGTTGTGGCTAGTCTACTTCACCTTTATTCTTGTCTGTTTTCCAAGCTTTCCTGATAATTCTACCCAATAAGCTCCCAGTAAATTATCTGTCTGTGTAAGTCAACCAGTGTTGATGGATAGGCCACTAGTCTCAGATTCTCAGGAAAACTTCCAGAATTGTTTTAAGTATGTAAATGCAGGACTAAGCCTCATCTGGTGTAGACATGTTGAAATACTTCCATGAGAGTCGGTAGACACTGCCTCTACCCCCATGGGATCCCAGACTCCCTGATTTCCTCCTCTCATACCCTGTCCCCTATAATCATCTCAAGGGGTTACACTAGGCCCAGGTGCTCTGTGGCATTCTTTCTGATTGACAGGTGCCTCTGGTGAAGCGCCTAATTGTATATAGTATACACATATAAGTGGATGTCTGTATGCATGTGTACATATATATTCATGATAAGTTCATCTCATTGGGAACTTACTATGCATTCTGTGTGCCTAATGTGAGATTTTTCCATATCACATGTAGTTTTTTAGCATATGTAGTCCTCCCTTTTCAAATGGCTATTTGGTGTTCCATTGCATGGATTTAACCATAAATAATTTAATTAATTTGGGGAGGTTTCAAAAGATAGAGATGCCCTACCTCCATTTCTTAACACCCAACTCCAGATGAAGATTCAGGAAGTCTAGGGAGGGGCTGACCATATGAAAGTTCCCAACTTTCCAGGTGGTTCTGATTATCAGCCGGGTCTGGGATTCTTTAGCATAGGCAATGCATCAGTTCACCCTACAAATATGAGAGAACACGAGAAGCCATGAAACTTCCTTTTATAAAAAAAAAAAAAAAATTGTCTGTCTTTTCCTTTCTAGGACACAAGATATAAAATAAACAATATAAAAATTTGTGTTTAAAGACTTCCAATTCTTTAGTTCATAGTTGCCCTGGCTTGCTACCAGATTGTAAATTTGCTCTGCTTAGCAATAACTAAAAGGAATGCCAGTCTAGAAGCAAGATGAGGGGCAGAGCCCTCTCAGTAAGTTCCAGATATCCAGGCCAAGCTTTTGCTTCCAAAGAACATTGCTGTCCCTCCTGTATTTAGAATAAATTCAACTTGGATTGTCCTCCAGGAACTGAGTAGTGGCCAAACACCAGTATTTCTTCAGATTTGGTAATGAGCTTTGATTGTTTCTTCATAAGTCAGCATAACGCTGAGATAATCATTGCAGTTCTTGGAAAAGATTAAATGTGAACTCAGTTCAACACTCCCAGACTATCTGGAAACCAAAAAAGTATATTTATGGGAAAAGAGGCTTATATAAATACTTTCTTCAGTGACCCACATGATAGAGTTGAGAATAAGTATCTTGCTTTTGGTGGATGATACCAAATTAGGTGGAGTTGCCAACATCCCAACAGTGAGAACTCAACTCAATATGACCCTTTTAGACTGGCCTTGACAAATTTTTAAAAAATGATCCACATCACAAATACAAGACGAAAAATGGCTCACAGCCCTATAGTAAAAAAAATAAAATGTTACAAAGTTTTCAAAGTTAGCAACTGTGTCACAACTACAAACACAGTTAACTACTGTGTCACAACTATAGTTTGCAAGAAGGAAACTATTGGGAAAACAAAAGAACATGATGCTGGAATGTTAATGAGGAAACGATAAGCAAAACTCCTGAATACTTTCCCACATATGGCCTTGGTTAGGCCTTAGCTAGACAATGCTCCTATCCAGTTAGGATCTTCATAATTTGGGAAGAATTATCTAAAAGAAATCAAGTGTGCCCTAAAAAACATGGGTGACTAACATGGCAGAGGGTGGGGGTGAGGGGGAAATCTCTGGGAGAAATTTTAAACTAAATGGAATTATTTAAACAAATCAGAAATAAAACTCAGACACAGCCTAAAAATTCTCTTCTGATATTCATGGTGTGATTATAAAGAGACTGTTGAATATATTTTTCTCTCTCCTACAGAGGATACAACTGGAGGTCAAGAGGTAAATATGTAATAATTCAGATTAAGCTAGATCTCTTGATGGGTCTGCTCAAAGCCGATTAGTGTGCTGGTGTGTAATACCTGGAATGTACAGAGCATGGACTTGAGCCACACTGCCCAGGGTTCAGACCTCAGCTCCACCACTTACTCCCTGTGAGGCTTTGGGTAGGTTACTTCCTTTCATGCTGCTTCAGTTTTCCATATGAGAAATGGGGAGGTCCATAGTGTCTGCCTCATAACGTTGTAGGGAGGATAGTATGAAGTGTTGTATGCAAAGCCCTGAAAAGAATGTGAGTATTGGCTATTGATGGTAAAACTTCCAGAACAGGCTCCAGGAGGTGATTCTTGAGTCTATTCCTAAGCATTTAGAAGACTATATCGGGACACCTGGGTGGCTCAGTTGGTTGGGCATCTGCCTGGCTCAGGTCATGATCTCTGGGTCCTGGGATTGAGCCCTCCTGTGTCAGGCTCCCTGCTCAGCAGGAAGTCTGCTTCTCCCCTCTCCCTTTGCCCCTCCCTCCACTCATTTTCTCTCTTTCTCTTTTTTAGAGATTTTGTTTATTTATTCGTGAGAGACACAAAGAGAGAGAGAGAGACAGAGAGAGAGAGAGGCAGAGACACAGGCAGAGGGAGAAGCAGGCCCCATGCAGAGAGCCCAATGTGGGACTCAATCCTGGGATTCCAGGATCATGCTCTGAACCAAAGGCAGACGCTAAACCGCTGAGCCACCCAGGGATCCCTTCTCTCTCTCTCTTTCAAATAAGTAAATAAAAGTCTTTAAAATAAATAAAATACTATCTCAAACTAATGATTAAATCTGTAGTGCTAATTCAACTCTGTGAAGAGCACATGGTGTCTACACTAAACATGTCATACAATATTTTAGTCATAATTTCAAAATTGCCTCATTCTATCACATTCTTTTCTTAAAGATTTAATTAATTTATTTGAGAGAGAGAGATTGAGACAGTGGGAGTGAGGGGAGGGGCAGAGGGAGAAAGAATCCCAAACTGACTCCATGCTGAGTGCAGAGCCTGATGTAGGACTCAAGATTCCATGACTCTGAGATCATGACCTGAGCCGAAATCAAGAGTCAGACATCAGTCACTTAGGCACCCCTCTGTCACATTCTTATAACACAAAATTATAAATCTTGTGTACTCAGCTGAGTCTGCCTTATGCACAATATACATATTCAATCACATATTCAATCAGAATTGCAAGCCTGGACATACTTATGAGAATATTTGCTCCTTAGCCTTTGATATTGCAGAGAAATAATCAAATAATCTTCATAACAAATCATGAAATATATTCCTCCCTGAATTTTGTGTCAGTGAGCTGGTTCAATTCAATTAAAATAAATTCCATTTAGTTAAATAGGCATTATTAGGGACCTGTGCTAGGTCCTTAGAAAGACTAATAACACTTGTCCCCTTAGCCTTTAGAGACTGCATGGTCTACCAAGAAAAGGAAGAAACAAAAATAGTACATTTTATTTTATTTTTAAAGGATTTATTTATTTATTTGAGAGAGAGAGAGAGATAGCAAGAGAGAGCACAAGCAGGGAGGAGAGGGAGAAGCAGGCTCCCCACTGCATTGGGAGCCCAACTTGGGGCTCTGTCTTGCATCCCTGGGATCATGACTCAAGCTGAAGACAGACACTTAACCGACTGAGCCACCCAGGTGCCCCCTAAATAGTTCATTTTCATGGTACATTTCAGGTGCCAGCTGCCAGCTGCCATGGAAGCATAGAGCCTGACTGATGATTATAGCCTGGGAATCACCAAGGGTCACAGAAGCCCAGACACTGAAGTGAACTTTGAAGAAAGTGGAGGTGAGAGCATTTCTTGAGGTGAAGCTGAAAGGAGATCTAGGAGTGACGGCTCCTGTCAGGCCCAGGGACTGGCACTCAGTATGTAGAGTGAGGAGCACAGTGGTGTGGAGAAGAGGAGGCATGCTGAGAGGAGAGAAACTGTTGACTCCAGGGATTGACAGCATTGAGTGATGCTTCCTGCCTCTGCTAGAGCCCTAGCCTGCCCTGGAGTCTATCAGTGACCAATGGTGGGAATGGATGAGGTGGCCTCTCCCAGTTCCTCTCCTGCCCTCTGTGTTGGGGAGAAATTCATGTAACTTGTAGGGACTCCATCTTCCAAGTAGAGAAAAAAAATCCACATTTCATCAATGTGGTTTTAGGAAAGAATGCACCTCTTTATATATCAGGAAGAGTTGAACAAGCACTAGATTTAGAGTTATGTTTTAGGCCTGGGTTCAAATCCCAGCTCTGAGGGCACCTGACTGGCTTAGTCAGTAGAGCATGTGACTATTGATCTCAGGGTTGTGAGTTTGAGCCACATGTCTTTTTTTTTTAAAAAAAAGGAAGCATTCATTCAGCTTATTTCTATACTCCAAATTGGTACAAGTATGGTGGGAATATTCAAGAAGCCCCCTGCCCATGTCATTACGAAGTTTTCCATGACAGGACCGATAGGGAGAAATAGTAAGAAGAGAGGATGGGGTGTCCCTGCAGATCCAGGCCAAGAGTAGGTTAGGGGGCCTCTTTCAGATAGCAGGGTTGTTTTTTCACTGATGTTTTCCTAAATAATAAGAAGCCAGCACTGTTATAAATCAGTCCCTCCTAGGGTTACAAGGAGGGTGGCCTGGGTGCCACTACCAGGCCAGTCCCCACCCAGCAAGCTCAGATCCTGAGGAGACAAGGCTGCATATATGTTCCTAAGCACCAGCTCGTCTCTGGACATGGCCAATGTGGCCCAGCACCACTAACAGGAAGTCTTTATTTTCAAGGCCGGGCAGGGAAGAGGCAGCTGGACAAGAAGTGTTCAGTGCTTTGCTATGGTACGAGGTCAAGTCTTTTTTCAAAGCAAATGACAGATCATCCTTTGTCTATCCATAGCTAAGTGACACCCGAGGTCCCAGAAGGAATAGTTGGTGCCCATCATGAGATGCCAGGCCCTCATCACATGCTTGTGTCAGGCTCTAAAATGAGAGGCGATGAGCTGGCCCTGCGGTCCTGCCCCTGACCCCTGGCCAACGACTCTACTTTCACCCTGTACTCTGCTTTGGTGTCTGGTTTCACAGATGCCAAATAAAAACCTCATTGATTCAGCATTTGGGATCACTGGAGCTGAACAAATAGAAGTTTTCCTTTGCAATACCTTTAGTGAAGGGTTTGATTAAATGAACAAGGTAAAAAGTTGTTAGAGAAAAGGGGGATTTAACCCAATTACAATAATAAATGTATTAAAAAGACTTTCAGTAGGGTTGTATTAGCCCTTGTTGGCAGATGGGTTTCATAGTTTGATCCATCTCCATTTGGTTGGCATGATGCTATATTTGAGTTTATTTAAAACAGTGCTATGCTTGGGGCACCTTGGTGGTACAGTCAGTTAAGCATCCGACTCTTGGTTTCAGCTCAGGTCATGATCCCAGGGTCATGATCTCAGGGTCGTGAGATCAAGCCCCACATTGGGCTCCATGCTCAGCATGGAGTCTGCTTAAGATTCTCACTCCCTCTTCCTCTGCCCCTCCCCCCCCACTGCACCCATACTTTTCCTCTCTCTTTGATGTAAATAAAAAATAAATCTTAAAAACAAAACAGAGCTGTGGTTGACTAGCAATATCTGCTCTGGGCTCATGAAAGATGATCAGAGGTGGTAGTAAATAGGCCAGGTATTTGATTCCTTGATAGTGTTCAAACTTCTTTTAGAAACAGAGCTATGAAAAAAAAAAAAAAAGAAACAGAGCTATGTGAAGAAAACAAATAAAATGAAGGCAAGTAACACTAATTATTTGTTATGTTCTAGACCTATGCTAGATACTGTAATTAATTTTTTCATTTGATTCTCATTGTGCTCTGAAAAGTAGTAATGATTATTTAGATTTTACAAGTTGATAGATGCCTGGCTGGCCAGTCAGAACATTGTGACTCTTTTTTTTTTTTTTAAGATTTTATTTATTTATTCATGATAGACACACAGAGAGAGGCAGAGACACAGGCAGAGGGAGAAGCAGGCTCTTCGAGGGGAGCCTGATGCGCAAAACAATCCCTGGACCCTGGGGTCACGCCCTGAGCCAAAGGCAGACATTCAACCACTGAACCACCCAGGTGTCCCAAACATTGTGATTCTTGATCTCAGGGTCATGAGTTTGAGCCCCATGTTGGGTGTAGAGATTACTTAAATAAGTAAAACTGAAAAAAAATAAAGCAAAAACAAAAAAACCCAAACCAACAAATGGGGAAGTTGAATCTTATAGATATTGAGTTGACAAAGGTCATATGGGCCTGAGAAACTAGGTTACAAATGAAGGTTTGGTTAACTCCAAAGTCCACACTCTTTTAGTTAAATAAAAAGGACCTCTAGTTAACAATACATTAAAAAAAAAAAACCAATACATTGAAAGGTTTCAGTATGTATGAAAACACTTTCATGTATTTTTAAAAAGATTTTTAAATGTATTTATTTTAGAGAGAGAGAATAGGAAGAGGGTCAGAGGGAGAGGGAGAGAGAGAATCTAAAGCAGACTTCTTGCTGAGTGTGGAGTCCATTTGGGTCTCCATTCCCATGGCTGGGAGATCATGACCTGAGCTGAAATCAAGAGTCACCTCCTTAACCAAATGAGTTGCCCAGGTACCGCTGTCTGGAAACACTTTCAATTTAAAATATTTAAGTGGAGGGGTCACCTGGCTGGCTCAGTTGGTAGCATGTGACTTTTGATCTTGGGGTAGTGAGTTTGAGCCCCACATTGGGGGTAGAATTTACTTAAAAATAAATAAATATAAAATTTAAGTGGAAGTAAAATGGAATAATAAAAAAATACCAAATAAATTCAAAAGAAGACAGGAAAAGAGAAAAAAAGAAACAAAGAAAAGATGTGACAAATGGAAAACAGCTAGCAATGAGATATTTAAATCCAACATACGGATAACTACATTAAATGTAAATAGTCTAAACCACCTCTAATAAAAGGGAGAGATTATCGAATTGAACAAAAAGGCTAGACCCAGCTGTATGCTACCCATAAGAAACACACTTGAAATATAAAGACACAAATAAATTGAAAGTAGAAAGATAGAGAAGGATATGTCATGCTAACAGTAAATCAAAAGAAAGCTCAAATGGACTTGGAAAACAAGGCATATCACCATCAATAAAGAGGTTAATTATATAATGATAAGAGAACAATTTTATCAAGAAGATATAATCATTTTGGATGCCTGAGTAGCTCAGTGGTTGAGTGTCTGCCTTTGGCTCTGGGTGTGATCCTGGAGACCCGGGATCGAGTCCCACATTGGGCTCCCTCCATGGAGCCTGCCTCTCCCTCTGCCTGTGTCTCTGCCTCTCTCTCTCTCTCTCTGTGTGTCTCTCATGAATAAATAAATAAAATCTTAAAAAAATATATAATAATTCTAAATATATATGTACCAAATAACAAAGCTTCAAAATATCTGAGTAAAAACTGATAGAGCTGGAAGAATAAATGGAGAAGTTCATAATTGTAGTTAGAGATTTCAACACTCTTCTCTCAGTAACAAGATGGAGCAAGTAGATAAAGCAGATGGTAGAAGACTAAGGAGAGAGAAGACCTGAACAGCACTATTAACCAACATGACCTAATTAACATTTATAGGACATTCCACCTGACAGTAGATACCCAGTCTTCTCAAGTACACACAAATTGTGCCCCACTATACCCTGGACCATAAAACAAACCTTAGCAAATTTAAAAGAATTGAAATCAAAGTATGTTTTCTAACCACAATGGAATTAAATTAAAAGTCAATAAAAGAAAGATATCTGGAAAATCCTTTAATATCTAGAACCAACACACTTTTACATATTCCATGGGTCAAAGAAGAAATCACAAGGGAAATTAGAAAATATTTTGAATTGAATGAAATAGTCTAAAGTGCTGACATTTCACAAAGTCCACCTTGTCTGAATTAGTATGATTTGCCTGCAGGTTTTAAGGCAATGTGCCATTGGGACAATTTTATTAAAATACAGGAGCGAGGACACCATGATCTCATCAGTCTTTAAAATGAGAAGCAGATGGGTAATGTCTATAGAATGCCTTCCCCTCTTTTTGTATTCCTGGCTCTGCCCTGATTTCAGATCACAAATGAACACATTCCCCAATGGAATTTGACTCCAGACACCAGACTAGTGTTGTTTCTTTCTAAGGGAGCATCTTGCTCATGATACAATCATTGTGCAGTGACCAATGCCCTCTCCCCAAAAAGCAAGAGTCAGCAGTCTTACTGGCACTGAGTTTAAACACCTTTAAATGACAGCACCAAGCATGTGTCCTGCCCTGTTGCAACCTTCTGAAGAGAACCAGAGGACTGTGTGAAGTTCACTCCTTCATCAGAGGAGCTGACGAATAGGGTTTAGACAAGAAGAAAAACCAACTGAGATATGGGGATAATATGTAGATTACATGTCACTAATAGTAATCATAACATGCCCAAACTGCTTACTCTGTCTCAGGCATTATCTCTTTAAACCTTACAGCAACCCCATGAGGTAGGTCCGTTCTGCAGCGGAGAGACTGAGGCACAGCGTGTTAATAAATTCTTAAGGTCCCACAACCAGCAAGTGACAGAGCTGGGATTCTGTCCAGCCTGTTGGCTTGAGTAGCTGAGTGGCTCCAGAGGCCTCATACTGAAGTACACAGTCTTAGTCTCCATGGGGAGCCCTGAGGGAGGCCTGAGAAGCAAATGGGAAAAAGGATGCTGGAGGCGTGTCAGTGCTCATACAGAGGAACCAACAGAGACCCAGAGAGGTCAGATACTTACCCATGGTTGTTAGGCTATTGATGGCAGATCTCACACTAGGACTCAACCCTGCTAATCCCCAGGCCAGTACACTTTGCTCTACACAATGCTGTCTCCTCGCCAAGGTGCCCCAGGAGAATCACTCCTCTTTCTTACCTCCTGGCATATATACTTTCCAAAGTACCAGTGTGACCAACTGTAGATGCAGGTGTGACTATAATGAACAGAGCCGTGGTAGTATTACCAGGCACCGTTCTGAGAGCTGCTTGGTGTCAGGGAGAGGGAGAAGACTGGGAATGACTGGACTATGTGGGCCCATGTAATATGGATCTGGTCAGAGAGCCTCAGGTCACACATGTGATCTGTGTGGTCTCAAGCAAGTTACTTCACCTCTCTGAGCCTCTATTTCCTTGTCCACAAAATTGGGGTAATAATACTCATTGGGTTAACCTCATGGGTTCACTGTGAGTATTAACTATTAGGGCTAATGCACATAAAGCACCCAATCCAGTGTCTGGCACATAAGTGCCAAGGCAACTTTGGCACACAATTGCTAAGTGTTGCTTCTTGAATTGTCTGCTTAGGAGTTGCCTGAGCATATGGTCCTTTAACTATGACCTATAGATGAAAAAAAAAAAAAGTTGTTTTTCTCTTCCTTTCTTTACCATCTTGAGAGTGGTGATTTCTACCTGTGTGTTTTCCTCAGGTGCTCACCAGCCTGGGGCTTTGAGACATTGGCCTGTCAAGACCTGTTCTCACAGTCCAACTCAGAGCTTCTCTTTGCTTTTAACACATACCACCCAGCTTTTAGAAAGTTCCTTCCTGGATCCAGAGAGGGTGTGTCTAGCAGTGCATTCTTTCCAAAGCCCAGAAATGGGAGGATTCTATGAGAATGCTTTGTAGAATACATATATTTGGCAGAAGGGCATGAGGGTGGCTGAAAGAAAGAGCCTGTTGTTTTGCTTCCTAGTTTTGTATATTCAGTCTTTTCTGTAGAGGATTAGGGCTCCATTTGAAATTTTTATTTTTTATTTTCTTTTAAATTATTGTTTATTTTAGGGAGAAAGTGAGAGTATGAGTGAGACGGGCAGAAGGATAGGGAGAGAGAATCTCAAGCAGAGTCTGGACTGAGTGCAGAGTCCTATGCAGAGCTCAATCCCATGATCTTCAGATCATGACCTGAGCTGAAATAAAAAATCAGACGCTCAACCGACTGACTTACACAGACACCCCTCCATTTGAGATTTTTAGAGATAGCATCTCTAGAGTCTACCCTGAGATCTGTAGGGGGTTATTTTCAAGGTTTGGACCCCTTCCATTGGAAGCACCCAAAGCTGCCCATTGGACAGACTAAAATAGTAGAATTTCTTCTCCTTGCCAAAACGTCAGAAATGAGCTCTTGCTAATAGGTAACAAGAGTCTTTAAAAAAGGTTTTTTTCTCCACTATGATTCTTTTTAATTTCTTGGAATGAAGATAACTTTTTTAAAAGTTGACCTTATTTTGAGATGTGGTTTAGCCATCTCAAAGTAGTAAAATTATAGACAGCTTTGTTCCTTTTGCTTATTTGTACTTTTCTAATTTTTCTACCATAAGAAAGAATTACTTAGGTAATTTATTCTGAGGAAATCACCCCTTACTCTGACAAAGATGTCAGCATTATTTACGGAGAACACTACAACCTAACAGTTCATCAATAGGGAATCACTTATCTGAAGTATGATTCACCCATACAGTGATATACAATACAACCACAGGGTGACATTTACAAAGAATATTTAATATTATGGGTAATGCTCACAATAGAATGTTAAATTTAAAAAATAGTATATGTAATGACACAATCGAATGGCTAAAATAAAAAAGACTGACTATACAAAGTGTTCATGAGTGTGTGGAAGAACCAGAACAATCATACACTACTGTGGAACTACAAGACAGTACCAATACTTTGAAAAAGTTACTTTTTAAAATATAAATTTAATATATAAATTTAAAATACATAAATTTGGTAGTGCCTGGGTGGCTCAGTCAGTTAAGCTTCTGCCTTGGGCTCATTATCCCGATGTCCTGAGATCCAGCCCTGCGTTGGGCTCCCTGCTCGATGGTAAGTCTGCTTTTTTCCCTCTGTGCTTTCTCTCACTCCCAAACAAATAAATAAAATCTTTTAGGGGCACCTAAGTGGCTCAGGTCATGATCCTGGGGTCCTAGGATCGAGTCCCACATCAGGCTCTCTGCAGGGAGCCTGCTTCTTCCTCTGCCTATGTCTCTGCCTCTCTCTGTGTCTCTCATGAATAAATAAATAAAATCTTTTTAAATAAATAAATAAAATCTTTAAAAAATTATTTTTAAAAATAAAATAAATACATTTAAACATATACCTACTTTCTGATCTAATAACTTTATTCCTAGATATTTATTCAAGGGAAATGAAGACATATGTCCACAGGAAGACATGTACATAGCAGCTCTATTCACAGTAGCCCCAAATTGGAAACAATCCAAATGTCTACCAGCAGGTGAATGGGTAAACTGTGGTGTTTTATGTTCCACTCCATACAATGGAATACTACTCTGTAATCAAGAGGAATGAACTGCTTATACCTGCAACAATGTGGGCGAAACTCGAAAACACTAGGCTGAATGAAAGAAGTCAACATAAAAGAATACATAGGTATGATTTAATTTATATGAACACTAGAAGAACAAATCTAATCTATGGTGACAGATAGTTGATTGGGAGTCTCCTAGAGCTGTGGACTGAGATCACTAATGGAAAAATGACCCAGAGAACTTTTTGGGGTAATGGAAATATTCTGTATCTTGATTGTTAGTAGTGGCTCTAGGAATGTGTGAAGAAATATTCATTGTCGGTATTTGCAATATGACTAAATAAAAGATATTATGTATCTGTGTGTGTGTGTGTGTGTGTGTGTGTATGCCAGATATAACACCATAGGATCTCAATTTTAAAAAGAAAAAGGGGGGCAGATAAAGAATACCGGAAGCATATTTCTAGAAACGTAGTGGTGGTTAACTCTAATTTGTGCAATTACAAGAGATTAAAAGATTATTTTAATAATTTTCTGGGTTTCACCTAGATTTTGTCCTATGAACAAATATTCATATAAATGTTAGCAAATACAATTTAAAATAATTGTTGAGACTATTATTTAAATTATTTTTTTTACATCCTTAAAGATATTCAATCAATTATATCTCAGTACAGCTAGTAAAAAATTCAAAGACTTTTTGGTGACACATGTCTGTAGAGAACTAAAAAAGAGACAGCAGGCATGTGTTCTTCAGCTCACGAGCTATCTTTACCAAGTCGTGAACTGCATACCAGCCATACCATGTGAGAAAGTAGCTCCTATAATGCTGAGCAACACATCTCAGTATGGGTGTCTCCTAAAAACTTAGAGGATTTATGTGAGGTAAGCAGATTTTGCACAAAGTTCCCACTGAGATCATTGAGTTCTCACTATGGCTCTATTCCACCATCCTCGGGGAGGTGGAATTAATGAAACTTCTGGATTGGTCCTTTGGAGACTTTGACTTGAAAGGGGCTCTGTGGGTGATCCTCACCCCAAGGCCTGTGCCACCCAGTCAAGTGGGCATAAAGGGGCAGAGACCCTGGAGTGTTTCTCCATGGGGTGCAAACCCTGGAACCGACTCCTTTGAGGAGGGATACTCCCAGAGCTGTCATCCCCAATGGCCATTTCCCTCCTTTGAGCCTCTCTCCCCTCCAAAATTGTGAGAACCACAGCTTCTTCCTCCTGGGTACACCCCACTCCCATAGCTCCTGTATGTGAACGTACTACTTTTTCTAGATTAGGTCATTTTTATTTAGTTGATTTGGTGGCGTGAAGGGAAAGTAGCCATCTCCCCTAAGGGAGGGTGCTAATGTCAGGGCTAAGGGAGAGAGTGGACACCATGACTCTAAACTTCTCACAGGGTCAGAAATCCCTGGATGCTTCTGTGCAGTTCTTGGGAAAGATTATGAAGTTGGTCAAACTGTTGGCTGGCCCAGGTCAGAGAAGGTGCTTCCTGCCTCTCTTCTTACCTTTGGTGCCTCTTCACCCAGGAGATCCATTTTCTCCCAGGCTGGTTCCACCACCAGAATATGTTCCATGGCTTAGCTTCTGTTCATAAAGAACTAGCTGTTCTGGCTGAAATCTGGCCCGTCTGCTCAAACGATCTTCACGGTGGCTCTCTCTGGTTTCTAGACCATGCTCTTTGGCCTTATTCTAACTTTGCCACACTGAGGAAAGAGCTGAGAAAACTTGGCATCACTGTGCCTTGTAGACTTGCCACCCACCACAGGAAGTGGATGTAGCACTGGGAAACCAGGCTGGCCCTGCCCACAACACGTAATTACTGGGTTTGATATTTGGATGGTCCAAGCCAGTGCCAGGTCTCTTGTACTTGTAGGAATCAGGACATAATCCCCCATCCTTTCTTCCAAAACAAACCCAAGGAGACTTTATTCTCTGCACTGATTTCCTTTGATGAGGTTTTGCAGGGCCTGATGGATGACTCTTTTCCCTCACCTTGGCCTCTAATTACCGCCCACACTTGCTTCCATCTGTTGTGGTTTCTGAGCTAGGAATGGAAGTGTACTTGGATGTTTTATCATCACTTTGGAACACAGGCCTAGAAAAGCACAGGGTTCCCTGTAATTTCCACTCCTTTGGATTTCTATTCAGCCTTGGTTTTTGCTGAAACAGCACACGAGGCAAAGGATAGACGAGGTATGGGCACCTTCCCAAAGTGCCAGCTACCTCCCTGTCTTATCAAAAGTGAAATCAAATGATACAGCAAGTTTCCATCTTTAATCCGCCATCAATCAGCAGGGAGGTATGCACCTACACACCCTGGCAGGAAGCCAGAGGGCAAAGGAGGTTCCCAGAGGTAGCGGCATGCCCTCTGCCCTCAGGGAGTTCACCATGGAGACTATGCACTCGAGCGTGCTCCCCACGCAGACCCAGGTGGCCAAAAATGAGCAGGTCCAGTTCTCGAGCCAGGAGAGGACACAGGGGCAAGCTGTGATTGAATGTGTTGCATATATAGCAACAGCTCTACATGCTCAGAGCAACTGAAGGTCACTGTGGACTAGACAGTTCTGGGAAGGTGACTTAGAAGAGAATATTTAAACTGAATCATAGGGGCACCTGGGTGGTTCAGTGGTTAAGCGTCTGCCTTTGGCTCAGGTCATGATCCCAGGGTCCTGGGATCCCTGCAGGGTGCCTGCTTCTCCCTCTGCCTGTGTCTCTCTGCCTTTCTCTCTGTGTCATTAATAAATAAATAAAATCTTAAAAAAAATTTTTTTTTAAATAAACTGAATCTTAAAAATCAAGGAAGAATTATTTCAGTGGAAAGGGAGGGAAGAAAATAAAGGTGCTGCATGCTGCATAAGGGGGTGAACCAGCACTTCCAGGCACCTGTGCTGTGACAACCCCCCCTTTACTTAGACTTCCTTCCAGACTTCCTTCAAATGGTTTAACAGAATAAGAGAATCCTCTTAGGCTGCAGGCCTACCCCTAAATCAAGAGATGATCTGACCCTTGAAGATGAAGAAGCCTCTAAATTCCAGCATCCCCATGTCCACCCAAGTAACCCAGCATGTGCCTATACAGTCACCGAAGTAAAAACAGCTAGTTGCAGAGGCTTCAGGGGTGTGTGGGAGAGGGTGTTAGACCTGGGGACACACCACTAAGGGCTGGGGCGGGGAGGGAGGAGTGTGGGAGAGCTATTAGGGCTGTTGCAGAACCCTGAAGGTCAGATGGCCAAACAGCTCTGTTTGTCTCTGAGGGTGGCCAGAGGGGCAGCTGGAAGGAAAGAATCCGGAGTTGATCTGACCCACCCTCCAGAGGCATTGAGCCTTCCTAATCTAACAAGATTTCCCTTGAGGTCAGAGACTATATACCTGGCCTCCCTCTCACAGCTTCAAGGGATCTTAAAGTCAAAAACCTGCTCATGAAAGGAAAATATCAGGAAGGACTTGTGTGGTGAGCTCTGCAACCTTGAGTCCCTGGTCGGTAGGAGAGCCTCTGAAGCGTGTCCCTGCCAGTGACCTCTGGTGTCGCAGTGGCTGCCAACCCGGAGCCAGCTCTTGCCTCAGCACCTGGCTGAGCCTGCACTCCTGGCAGCACTTTGTCTTCTTGATCCCGGTGCTCACAGCAGCCCAGGCAAGACCTTGGTGTCCTGGACCTGCCCAGGCCCTTCCCCTGTCACTACAAGGGGTGTTGGGGGGTGAACCCTGAGGAGGAGGGCAGGAGGGCTGCTGTACCGGAGGTGGGGGCCCTGGGGCTGTTAGCCAGCCTGGGAGCTGGGAGTATGTTGGTTTGAGTGAGGGAGTAATTTTTTTTTGATACCCATGTGTTTATTCGTCAGGGTTGGAACTAACTCTAAGAGGGCACGTCTGTACTGTTCACCACAATGTTCCTAGCAAGAGGCATCAGGACGGTACTGCCAGGAGGGGGTCCCCACAAAGCATCTGTGAGGCCGGGGGGCGGGGATATAAGCACCCCCGGGGCAGGAGGTTCTGTTTTGTTTACTGCTGTATCCCCCCTCCCCGGCCCCGCCCCGCTTGCTGTATAGTAGACACTAAACATATACTTGTTTGTTGAATTAACTAAGTGTCTAAAAATCACCAGATCAAGGCTGGAAGCCCTTTTTGAAGATTGTCATCTGGGGACAGCTGGGGTGGAAATTTTGCAGAGCCCCAATTTGAGATCCATCCATCTGTTTATTGAATACCTACTATATGCACCACACAGTGATTGATGTTTGAGGTACAGGCATGAATTGGGTATGATCTCTGTCTCCAGAAGGTTCACAGGAGATTTGAAACAAATTAATGGAAAAAAAAAATTGTGCTGCTGGAACTAGGTGGAATGAGGAAGTCAGCAGAGGTGGATGGTTGAAGGTCCCGGCCTCCCAGAGATGGTTTTACAAGTTTCTCCCGGCCTAAATTGTTTGACCCCTAAGGGGGGGATGATAACCACTTCTGTTTGCAATAGGGGTTGTTACGGGAATTCGGGAGCCAGAGCGTGAAGCTCCGCAGTGCACCCCGCCCGCGAGGAGGACGCGCCCACAAACGGCTTCTCACAGGAGGGACCCACAAGGGGACTTTCGGGATGAGGGCATGTTGGCCAGGTGGGCTCAGAAGAGGGTGGGTCCGGTGGGCTGATGGCCCGGACGGTACACAGCCCCTCCAGCCCAGCGGATGAGAGGCCCCAGCAGGCCGTGGAGGGGGTGCTTCATACAGAAATTGCCCTGACCTCTGCCCCCCTCCCCTCAGCACACAACCCACATCAACAGGAATGTGCATTTCACATTACAATTTCAAATTTCCGAGGAATTTCTGTGGTGTCATCTATGCATTTAGGGCCTTCTAAGGCAGGATCACCAGGATGTGCTTCAGCTCTAACCCCAAGCACACAGAAGATAACCCACACAGTTCAGTTGGGGTGACCACTTGTGACTTGCCAGTCGGCAGGAAGGAGGTACCCTCCTAATGCTGCCTTGGTGAAAGGGTCTGTTCTAAGCACTCTACCTCTACTAGCTTGTTTAACCTTCACAACAAGCCAGTGAGAAAGGTGCTATTATTTGCCCCATTTTTCGTTAAATTGAGAAAACAGAGGCACAGAGAGATTATGTAATTTGCCTGAAGCCACACAGCTGAAAAATTGTGGAGGCAGGCTTCAAACCCAGGCAGTCTGGTCCAGAGTTGGAGCTCTTGCCACTACTCTGCGTTACAAACATAAGAAGGAGAACGCCTGGGTGGCTCAGTGGTTGAGCATCTGCCTTTGGATCTGGTTGTGATCCCAGGGTCCTGGGATCGAGTTCCACACTACTTTCTCACTGTGCCTATTTCTCCACCTTTCTCTGTGTGTCTCTCATGAATAAATAAATTAAAAAAAAACAAACATAGGAAGGGGAAGAGAATCACAATCTTTACTTTTTAGAGGTGAAAAAAAACACTTTAGCCTCCATACAGCTAAACCTTTTCAGTTCTAGGGTTTTAGAGGCTGAAAATCTGAAAAGTGTCTGGACGCTCTACCCAGAAAAACACATGGTTGCAAATGTGATTGGGGGGGGGGGGGGGTTCCGGGGGGGTCTCCTAAAACCTATCCAAACACCCCTTATAGGCCTGTGTACTTGGGGTTAGTGAGTTCAAGATTTCCTATTTGGCCTGGAGCTCGGGGTAGTGTGGGGTGCGGGTAGGGGGACGGTGCTGCAGAGACCAAGCAGAAGGCTGACTCAGGCCTCCACCACTGCTTGTCACCCAGCTTAGTACTCGGGAGATGAAAACATTCATTGCAAACTCTGAATCATCTGGTGCTATTTCTTTACATATTTCTGCAAGAAAACAAGGCTTTATTTGGAATGATTTGCCAACATATTATAAATCAAGAGACATACAACACAGGCTTAAAGGAGCTACAGAAACTTACAAAGCCTAGGAACTGTAAAAATAAACTATTTCCAATGTTCCCATAGCAAAGCATGTAAACTCAACTCCAGGGAAAAGAACAAATGAAATCAACCTACTTTTCAAGAGGTTACAAATCTAGCTAATATAATGCACAGTTTTTCTTCTTTAAAAACTGAATCAAGGTCGGGGTATCTGGATGGCTCAGTTGGTCAAGTGTCTGCCTTCAGCTCAGGTCATGATCTCGGGATCCTGGGACTGAGCCCCACATCTGGTTCCCTGATCAGTGAGGAGCCTGCTTCTCCCTCTGCCCCTACTTTTCCCCCTGCTTGTGCTGTCAAGTAGATAAATAAAAAATTAAAAAACCAAAACCAAAACTGAATCAAGGTGATGCATCACCAGGATTAAGAAGTAAAAAAAAAAAAAAAAAAAAAAAAAAAAAAAATTGGAAAATCCAGCAATGAAAAGCAGCAGCTTTTCTCTCACCACCTTGAATCCCAGACCCTAATGGTAACTAATTTACACGTTCTGTTTTTACTGCTTCTCAGAGCTACCTCTTCTCTCTACAAAACATGCTCGACTTCTATTGTTTCTGCTGTCATAGCAAGGATTTAGATGACATCACCACTTCCAGGATACCCACCTCCAATTTATTTATTTTTTTAAAAATTTTATTTATTTGAAAAAAAATTATTTATTTCAGAGAGCGAGCTAGGGAGAGAGAAAAGGAGCAGAGGGAAAGGCAGAGGGAGAGGGAGAAGCAGGCTCCCTGTGAGCAGGGAGCCTCTCCCTATGTCTCTGTGTCTCTCTGTCCCACAATATGAGACATTGGTTAGCATTGTAACTTTGAAAAATATATACTTAAATCTCTTTCTCTTGCTCTATCAACTTTCGACAATCTCTTTTCCTGCTTTACAGATGAGGAGATGGGAGGCTTAGAAAGATCATTGCTTGCCCAAGGCCACACTGTCATCGGTGGTAAGTAGGAGATTTGGTTACAAGCCCAGTTCAGCCCCACCAGGCCCAGCTATCACGGCTGTGGTCCCAGAAACACTGCTTGGCACCTATCACTGAAGTGGAGTCACCTGCTATTTTTATACCTGTTACTCTGTAAGAGAGCTGCCTTCCCAAAGACTCAGCTCTGCTAGTAGTAAAAATACCATGTGGGCCAGTGGAAGGGGAGTGTTTACAGAGTGGATTGCAGAGTGCTGTGGTTCAGTCCTAGAGGTCAGGGCCCATCTGCGTTCCCTCATTCTCTTGCGGGGAAGCAGGACTAGATGCAGGGTATTTTATAGCTATAGGGATGGGTGGGTAGAAGCCCGCTGAGAGGTTCCCTGTTCAGCTTTGTGAATATTCACAAGCCACCCAGTGGAAAAGAGAGCAAAAGGACTGAGGTGAGTAGCTACTTTGTTAGTGTCCACCCCAAATCTGGGAATCAATGGGTATCTATCTCCCTCTGTGGAACTGTGGAAGACTGGATTCATTTTCATTGCTCCTTGATGGTTTAAATCCCAATCAGATCAAAGCACACCTGAAAATAGTTGTTTCTCAAGCTTTTTTCAGTTTATCTACTACTTTCTGAGAACAAAGAGGCCCATGTGAGCATCTCTGCAATAGCATGCTGGTAAAAACCTAACAACTGGCTCTCTTGGAAGGGGCTGGTGGTGCTGATAATGTAGCACTTGCCAGTTTGCATGATGTAAATACTCCCATCATAGTTGATATCAAGCTATCAGCATGATTTCACTGAACATGGACCTGGCAAGAGATGCACAGCAGCAATTCATTATAAAGTATTTCCACCACACAAAGGAAATATATATAAATAACCTCAAAAGCACAGATAACAGTAAACCAGAGTGAAATAATTAGGAAATGATGATTTCTGAGCACAGGTATACCTTGGAGATACTGCAGGTTTGGTTTCAGACCACGGAAATAAAATGAGTATTGCGAGACAGTGAGTCAAATGATTTTTTTGGTTTTCAGAGCATGTAAGAGTTACACTATGCTATAGTCTAGTAAGTATGTAACAGCATTGTGTGTGGAAAAAAAAACAAGGTACATACATACCTTAATTTATTTTTAAGATTTATTTATTCACTCATTCATTCATGAGAGACACAGAGACATAGGCAGAGGGAGAAGCAGGCTCCCTGTGGGGAGCCAGATACAGGACTTGACCCCAGGACCCCGAGATCACGACTTGAGCCAAAGGCAGATGCTCAACCACTGAGCCACCCAGGTGCCCCATACATACCTTAATTTAAAAAGGCTTTATTGGGCAGCCCCGGTGGCGCAGTGGTTTAGCGCCGCCTGCAGCCCGGGGTGTGATCCTGGAGACCCGGAATCGAGTCCCACATCGGGCTCTCTGCATGGAGCCTGCTTCTCCCTCTGCCTGTGTCTCTGCCTCTCTCTCGCTCTCTCTGAATGAATAAATAAATAAATCTTTAAAAAAAAAAAATAAAAAGGCTTTATTGCTGGGGCACCTGGGTGGCTCAGTTAATTGTCTGCCTTCAGTTCAGGTCAGGATCCTGGGGTCCTGGGATTGAGCCCCACATCAGACTTCCTACTCAAGGGGGAACCTGCTTCTCCCTCCCCCACTCCCCTTCCTTGTGCTTGCTCTCTCTTTCTCTGTCACATAAATAAAATATTAAAAATACTAAAAAGACTTTATTGCTAAAAAGTGCTCATCCTCATCTGAGCTTCCAGTGAATTCTACTGATTACAAGTCACCATAACAAATATAGTAATAATGAAAAAGTTTGAAATATTGCAAGAATTACTAAAATGTGACACAGAGGCATGAAGTGAACAAATGCTGCTGGGAAAAATGGTGCTGACAGACTTGTTCAATGCAGGGTTGCCACAAACCTGCAACTGGTAAAAGATGTAGCATATCTGTGAAGCTCAATCAAATGAGGTATGCCTGTATTTACTCCCTTTTGAAAAATATACAATTTATTTCACTGTAAGTTTTTGTCACTTGGTTTTTAATAATGACTATATTTAACAACTGGCTCCTAAAATTCCTGAAAATATGACAGCCATTTTGCACAAACAGCTCCAGCCTGCCATTGTTCCCAAACAACTTGGGAAGCTGCTAGCTGGGCCAAAGTAAGGAGTGAGGAGGCTGGGATCTAGTATAAGACTATAATATCTAAGTGACTATCCTAGAAACTGTAAAATATCCAGAAGGCCAGGCTCTGGTGGCACAAAGATAGAGGAACAGAGGAGGCCAAAATGTCTGAGAGATTGGGTAGAGCCAGGATGCAATCTTATTCAGTACAGTCAGATGTGCAGAAACAACATTCTTTGTGATCATTCTTAAATTCCTCTATGGCCTCTGTTTCCTTTGGGGGCAGAGACTTCCACTTGTCTATGAAATTCCCTATGAAAGGGAATTCAAAAGATTTCATTTTCTTTTAGTTTGGAATAATCTCTCCAGGCTCTCTTAGCAACCCCCCCTCTCTTTTAGGTTTATTTATTTATTTGAGAGAGAGAGAGAGAGAGAGCAGGAGGGGCAGAGAGAGAGGGAGAGAGCGTTCCAAGCCGACTGTAGATTGAGTGCAGAGCCAGATGCAGGGGCTCTGTCTCATGATCCTGAGATCATGACCTGAATGGAAACCAAGAGTCAGACGTTCAACCGACTGAGCCACCCAGGCACCTCTCTCTCTCGACAGTAGATCTAGTCTTTCAGATTTCTCCCCATGCATCTTATGCCTTTAGCAAAAATGGTGTATTAATTTGCTAACACAGACTGGGTGCCTGAAAGAACAGAAATTGATTGTCTCACAGTTCTGGAGGCTGGAACCCAAGGTCAAGAGGTCGTGGGGTTAGTTCTGTCTCCCAAGTTTCCTAATTTATATAAGGATATAAGTAATGAAGTAGGGGCTCATCCTATTCATTATGACCTCATCTTAACTAATTATATTGGCAATAATCCAATTTCCAAATAAGGCCACATTCTGAAGTACTAGGGGTATGATACAGTGGTGCTGTGATTTATAGTAAGAAGTATATATTTGGCCTTTGTCCTATTTCTGGCACAGAACTCCTAAAACTCTGGGAATTTCCCGAGTAATGAGAGCAATAAATGTGTCCTCCATTGTATTAATGAGGTTAACTTTCGGACCACACCTAAGGATGGGGGCTGGTTGCCTGCGGAGCCAACCATGTGATTAGAGGACTGGAAATTTCAGTCTGCAACCTTCCCACCCGCATCTCTGGTGAATGGAGAGGAGCTAGAGATTGAGTCAACTGCCAATGGTCAGTGATTAAATCCTTCCTGCCTATGTAATGAAGCCTCGGTAAAAACCCAAAAGCATGGTGTTCAGAGAGCTTTCGGGCTGGTGAGACTCAAGGACAGTGGCATGCTCAGAGAGGGCACGGAAGCTCTGTGCTTTTTGCTCACACCTCACCCGATGCATGTTTTCCATAAATAAAATGTTTCCCTGAGTTCTGTAAGCTCCTCTAGCAAATTAATTGAATCCAAAGAGGGGTCTTGGGACCCTCCAATCAGAAGCACAGGTGATGACTGACCCTACAATCAGCATTTGAAGTAAAGGAGGGAAGGCAGTCTCCCTACAGCTTGTAGTTAAAGTCAACATGTAGAACTCTAAGCAGTACTTTGTTTTGTTTTGTTTTTTAAGATTTTATTTATTATTTATTCATGGCAGACAGAGAGAGAGAGAGAGAGAGAGGCAGAGACACAGGCAGAGGGAGAAGCAGGCTCCATGCAGGGAGCCTGACGCAGGACTCGATTCCGGGTCTCCAGGATCAGGCCCCAGGCTGAAGGCAACACTAAACTGCTGAGACACCAGGCTGCCCTTCCCTGTGATTTAGGACATGGGTGGACAGCAAGGCTTTTCCTAGTTCCTTGTGTTTTTCTCGTATGTCCTAGATCTTCACATGTGCACTTTGAAGCTGGATTTCATTTTTTCTTTAAAACTGAAGAGCCAGGGCAGCCTGGGTGGCTCAGCGGTTTAGCACCACCTTCAGCCCAGCACATGATCCTGGAGACCCGGGATCGAGTCCCACATCGGGCTCCCTGCATGGAGCCTGCTTCTCCCTCTGCCTGTGTCTCTGCCTCTCTCTCTCTCTCTCTGTGTCTCTCATGAATAAATAAAGAAAATCTTTTAAAAAACAAACCAACGTGGGACTTGATCCGGGTCTCCAGGATCAGGCCCTGGACTGAAGACAGTGCTAAACTGCTGGGCCACCGGGACTGCCCAGCAATACTTTTTTTTGAATATGTATATCATATATGTTTAGAATTTTATATCTTTAATACTGTACTAATGTATTATGTGCCTTACAAAACATGTAACCCCAAATAGGCATTTTAAAGGATAAGATAAAAATGAAAATAGAAGTGCTAATATTTTTTTCTTGCACCGGTGTGTTGTCTTGGCACAGCCCACTTTGGAGGCTGCTGTTCACTACTGTTGTCTTGCAAGGGATTAAAAAAACAACAAAAAAAAAGAATTTGGCAGCCAAAGCTGAGCAATGACCGGGTTGTTCTCTTTGGCATCTCCTTTTCCCTGAAGCATGGAAACCTGTTGATTAAATGGGTGGAGAACCACAGAGCACCATGATTTAATCGGAAAGAAAACACACCAGTTTAATATATATTCAGAAGTATCATCCCCATTACATGGGAACCATGCCATGGGCTGGCCCTGATCACCAAGGCCTGAGAGCAAAACAAGCTGCCTCTGTGGGGCACACAACATTCCCTTTGTCATCACTTGAAGACGGATGGGTTAATGCTTGTTGTCCCCTATGCTTTCTGGAGCTACAGGATAGCTAGGGTATCTATCAGCATGAGAAGCATGTGGGCACAAAAGTCTGTGTGTGTGTATATATATATATATATATATATATATATATATATATATACACATTGTGATGGGGGTGGGAGCCAGCGGGAACTGGATATGGAGGAAGGCAAGGAATGCTAAGTTCTGAGTGCTGGGAATTTTAAAAGATATTATTTTTTCGTGAGAGACACACAGAAAGAGACAGAGACATAGGCAGAGGGAGAAGCAGGCTCCCTGTGGGGACCTTGATGCCAGACTCCAACCCATGACCCTAGGATCATGACCTGAGCCAGTGGCAGACACTCAACCACTGAGCCACCCAGGCGTTCCTGTCCTGGTAATTTAAAAAGATGTAGAATCAGTGCTTAGCTGTGGTGACCGTGTGTCCCAGAGGCCAACCAGATCTACCTTTTGAATAGTGTCTTGCGGGACACCTGGGTGGCTCAGCAGTTAAGCATCTGCCTTGGGATCAGGGCATGATCCTGGAGTCCCAGTATCAAGTCCCACATCGGGCCAGAAATGGCCAAAAGTGAAGAAGCAATAACCAGGAGTTTATATGGCAAAAGTTCTGAGTGTTCCCAGACAGAAAAAATAACCTCTTCTAGGCTTTTCTGACACCTTAGGACACATCTTGCCAATGGATGCACAAATTAAATTGGGATAAAGCCCAGATGCTCACAGATACAGTTCAAAGCTGTGGTGGCTTGAGATTGAGAGGCTGAGCATGATGGGGTGTCTCACTGCAAAACAAATGCTGATTGTTATTTTTGCTTTTTGTTGTAAAAGCAAAAATAATCTTCAGATTTCTTTCAGTTAGCGAAAACAGATACTAATGTCAGTATTTTATAAAAGTGAAGTAACAGAAAACAGATTTTCAAAAGTGAGGGAAACCTGTGTGAGAATTCTGTGCTCTTATTGTGATAAAGACCTTCAATAAATATCATGGGGACATTTGGAGATTTCCAGTAGCTTGTCATCTCTCCATGATTTGTGATGTTGGTTTACTCTGGCATAACTATAAGTGCGGTCAAGTAAAAAGGGCAGGAAATTCTGGAATCTGGGCTTGCATTCTGGTTTGACTCCTGGCTAGTGCCTATAAGTTTGGGGACCTTCGGCAAGTGAACTTTGTGAAGCCCTGGTTCCTGTTTATAAAACTATCCATCTCTAAACAAAATGATGTATACAAAGCGTCTGTTGCACCACATGGCACACAGCGGGCATTTAACAGTCCTGATCAAAGTTAGCTGATAACAGCTAAAGGCTAGACTTATTAAAGGTTTCCCCCCAAATTTCCTAGCACCTCCTGCCTGCCTCAGGCCCGTCCCTCCAACCAAAACCCTCAAGTGTTATAGTGGCCTGTTTTAAAAACAAAATTTCTAGAAATTTTACCTTTCTCTGTCTCTCTGATTGATTGATTGATTGATTGATTTATAGATTTTATTTACCATTTATTCATGGCAGACACAGAGAGAGAGAGAGGCAGAGACACAGGCAGAGGGAGAAGCAGGCTCCACGCAGGGAGCCCGATGTGGGACTGGATCCCGGGTCTCCAGGATCAGGCCCTGGGCTGAAGGCGGCGCTGAACTGCTGAGCCACCCGGGCTGCCCTCTTTTTTTTTTAATATATATTTTTAAATTTTAAGTCCAAGCTAACTCCCAACATGAGGCTCGAACTCATGACCCCAAGATCAAGAGTCGCCTGTCCTGCCAACGGAGCCAGCCAGGCACCCCAATGTTTGGCTTTCTGATTAACTTTTATATTCATACAGTTTGTACATGTAAAAATGTTTTACATCATCCTTGGGGAAATCACCAGAGAGTTTCTTAACATGTTTACGTGTCCTGTCAGATCACCAATTCCCCTGCAGCAGCCTGTCCCCACTTCCGCCGTGGTTTGATGCCTCCCCCCACCAAGTGTACATTTTCAGTAGGAAGCTCAGGAAAACCTGGCCATTCTCAAAATCAAAAGAAGTATATTTTCAGTAGTGAGGCTTCAGCCGTGTGACAGATGGTAGAAGGAAATATTTATATGAAGGCTGTGGGAGGGAGAGGAGATGCTTCTTGCTGTTGAACTTGCAGTAGCTGCCAGCTGGACACGCAGCACAAACCTGGCAAAAACCTCCATCAGCTCTGAAATGTCTTCCTCACAGCAAAAGGCCTCCCACCTTTAGTTCCTCCTTGGCCACCAGGGTTTTGCTCAGACGGTCTCCCTCACAATCTCCCCCCTTGGAGGTGTCTTTGGTTCTCCCAGGAGGTGGATGCGGGGCTGGCTCGGCGGGTCGCAGAGCAGGTCATTACAGAAGTGGGGCGGCACTCGGGTGGTGGCCTGGCGGGACAGGTGGGTGAAGTTGAGGATCGGAAATCGTTGGAAACACAACAGATCCCTGGGGAGCATCACAGCGAGGGCCTTGGGCAGCCAAGGACAGCTGGTGACATGAGAACGGAAGGCAGGTTCTCTTCTACCGTTTTCACCAAAGCCTACTCCTGCTTATTTTTACCAAAATGTTTCAAACATAAACTGTTAAAAAAAAAAAAAAAAAAAAAAAGTAAGGGGGGAAGCCAGGGTGGCTCAGCAGTTTAGCGCCTGCCTTCAGCCCAGGGCGTGATCCTGGAGACCAGGGATCGAGTCCCACATCAGGCTTCCTGCATGGAGCCTGCTTCTCCTGCCTGTGTCTCTGCCTCTCTCTCTCTGTCTCATGAATAAATAAATAAAATCTTAAAAAAAAAAAAAAGTGTGACACAGGCGGGTGGAATGGTCTTTCTGCCCCCCAAAATTTGTCTTCAGGTCCCTTTCCCAGGCTCTCAGGGCAGACCCTGGTGGGCTCCGCCGGTGTGGAAAACACTGCCACCTGCTGGGCCTTTTGAGAATGTCAGCTGACCCTGTCCGTCAAGACTCGTCTCCACTTTCCCAGGGCCCTGGGTGTCAGCACCTGCTCCGCTGTGTTGGTTCTCCTGAAAAACAAAACAAAACAAACACCCAACACACATACACACCAAGAATTCTGACCAGAGTGTGTCCAGGAGAACTAGAGTTGACACAGCGGAGGAGAAAGGCTATAAGGATTTTTTTTCTTGGGCCCTTAGAACCACTTTGTCTTTGGCACCTCTATCCCCTATTTCTGGCCTTTGAATTTTTTTTTTTTAAGATTTTATTTATTTATTCATGAGAGACACGGAGAGAGAGGCAGAGACACAGGCAGAGGGAGAAGCAGGCTCCATGCAAGTTGCCCAACGTGGGACTTGATCCCGGGACTCCAGGATCACGCCCTGGGCCAAAGGCAGGCGCCAAACCGCTGAGCCACCCAGGGATCCCCTGGCCTTTGAATTTTAATTTAAGCCGTTGATTGAAGCTCAGATGTGATTTATTTGTGTGTTTTTAAATATTTTATTTATTTACTTGAGAGAGAGCAAGAGCATGAGCAGGGGCAGAGGGAAAAGCAGACTCCCCCCATGAACAGGGAGCCTGATGCGGGGCTCCATCCCAGGACCTCAGGATCATGACCTGAGCGGAAAGCAGATGCTTAACCGACTGAACCCCCCCAGGCACCCTCGGATGGGATTTAACAGCATATGGGGAAAAAAACTTTAGGAATATATTGAAACAAAACAAAAAATTCTAAAGGCTGTCTAAGGGAAAAGCCCTTGCATGCAGGGGCTGCGGTAGGAGTGGAGCGGGGGCTTTGAGAGCTGCTGAGAGCTTCTGTTAGGAAACTCTTAGCCAAACATCTGCTAAGGAGAAAGAGAGAGAAAGAGAGAGAGAGAGAGGGAGAAAGGAAGAGCAGAGGAGGAGAGAAAGAGGGAAGCAGAGAAGTGAGAACAAAGTTCTGTGGAGCTAGGAAATGACCTCTTGAATCGTTCTTTCTTCCACAGATGCTTTCTCTGTGTTAGACATGGGGTGAAATGGAAAGCAGAGTCAAATGACACTCCTCTGGAAGGGAAACTCAGGGCTTGTGACTGCTCCTTGGAGTTCAAAGCCTTGTAGCATTGTACCTGAGCCCCTGACTTTGATGGGCTTCATCAAACATCCTCCTGGCATATGTGACAGTGGACAGAACTCCGCTCATATTCAAGTTTCTCATTTGTTCACAGCAGTACAATCTGTACAAAACATGCAGTGGAAATGTACACGTGTCCCCAACTGCTATTGAGGGGGAGGTATCGTGTTTTGGAGCATCCCAGTTTCAGAATCCTTTAACCTAAACATTGTCAGATGTGTACTCAAGAACAAATGAAATTATGTTCTGTGTAAAATATAAAATAAGAGCATATCCGATCACCACAGAAGCAGTTAACTGTGTCTTACATTCATTGTGGACAGATTCAAGACACCCCTCCCCTCAAATTCAACCAGTTAGGACTCAGCCATGTCCAGCCCCAGCCATCAGAGTTCAGTGACTGAATTGTGGGCTTAGCCATTGCCATTTTATAAGCAAAGTAGCTTAATTGAGAAAGCAAATCATTTGTGTCAGGTAACAGTAATTAAACAAAACATGAGATTACAACATTATGAGAGTGAAAATATTGAATCAGGTCATTCAAAGACAAAGCAACTTGCTGATGTGTGACTTCAGCCTCACATAGTTATAATAAAAATGAGGAGTGGAGTGGGTCATATTGTCTGCAAGTTCATTAGGAGGTATGTGGTGTGTGCTTTATTTCTATGCCAATGTAAAACTCTATAGTTTTACAGACATAAGCACAGTCTGGATGATCTTTATGTCCACTGTAGAGCAGGATTCCACTAGGCAATTTCAAGGTGATATTTTGCATGTGTTTTATGATCACCGTGGGGCCATGTGATTATCCAAGTAACAGAGTGTAGTTATAATGCAGTCTTTTTTCCAACTAGGGCATTCTGAAGGACTCCTCAAGTTATAAATTAGCTAAACACTGTCTTAAGATGGAGAACTTTAGAGTTCTTTGTGGTATAGTGAAGTGACAGGGTAAATCCATGAATGTTAAAATCGCAAGGTAATGTATGGAGGAATCCACTGTGTTCCCTAGAATTACTTTCTTTTTCATCCCGGGCACTGCCTTACCCTTCGGTGTGGCCATATAACTGGCTTTTGGCCAATAAACTGCAAGTGAGAAAGGCCAAAATAGATAAGCAATGGGTCAATATCACTGAATAGTCAGTATACAAAAGTCAGTTGTATTTCTTTTTTTTTTTTTTTTAAGATTTTATTTATTCATGACAGACGCAGAGAGAGAGAGAGAGAGAGGGGCAGAGACACAGGCAGAGGGAGAAGCAGGCTCTATGCAGAGAGCCCAACGTGGGACTCGATCCCGGGTCTCCAGGATCACGCCCTGGGCCGAAGGCAGCACTAAACTGCTGAGCCACCTGGGCTGCCCTAAAAATCAGTTGTATTTCTTTATACTAGCAACAGACAATTTGAATGTGAAATGTCAAAAAAACAGTTCTATTATCAATAATACCAAAAACACCACCTGAGAATAAATGTAACAAAAGATGTACAAGACCTATGTACAGTAAACTACAAAACATTACCAAAAGAAATTCAAGAAAGGAGAAAAACAAGAAGAGGAGTTACATACCATGTTCATGGATTTAAAAAAATCTGTGCAGCTATTAACTCTCCCCAAGTTATCTGTAGATCCAATTCAATCCCAAGCAAAATCTCCACAAACTAATAAGCAAATTATGAACTATTCAAATGGGAAAACCTTAACTCCTACATCATACTAAACACAAAAGTAAATTACGGCTAACTGATGGACCTAAATGTGAAAGGTAAAAAATAAAGCTTCCAAAAGATAACAAAGGGACCACAGAATAATATTTTCATGATCTTGGGAAAAGCAAAGATGTCTTTAACTGGACACAAAATATTACCCATAAAAGGAAAGATCAATATTCCATATCTCGTTAAAATTTTAAAATTTTGTTTATAAAAAAAAAGGGAGCAAAAACTGCAAGCCACAGAGTATGAGAATATAATTGCAATTCATAAAGTGACAAAAAATTCATATCCTGAATAAGAAAAAGACTACCGAAAAGAAAAGTAGGCCAAAGACTTGCATGAAAAATTCTCAAAAGAGAACACTGAAGTGGCCAATGAGCCTATTAAAACTTGCTCAAATAATATTAGTCATTAGAAAAATGCAAATTAGGGATGCCTGGGTGGCTCAGAGGTTGAGTCTGCCTTTGGCTCAGGGAGTGATCCTGGAGTCCCTGGATGGAGTCCCACATCAGGCTCCCTGTGTGGAGCCTGCTTCTCCCTCTGCCTGTGTCTCTGCCTCCGTGTGTGTATGTCTCTCATGAATAAATAAATAAAATCTTTAAAAAAAGAAAAATGTAAATTAAAACCACGATGAGAAAATCAATCAATCAATCCATGTGGGGATACCACTGCCCTCACACCAGAATGACTAAATGAGAAAGAGGACAACGCCAAATGTTTGCAGGGAAATGGAGCCACTGAAAGTCTCATGCAATGCTGGTGGACATATACCTTTGCGTAACCACTTTGGAAAAGTATTTGGCAACATCCACTGAAATTTTACGTATGCATGGTCTCCGACTCAACATTTCTGCCTCTAGGTGCATACCCAACAGAAATATATTGATAAATGCACCTAAAGATACACTCATCATAGATTTGTTGATAATAATTCCACACTTAAAACAGTGCAAATGCCCATCAGCAGTAGAGTGGATAAATTGTGGTGTATTCATGTAATAGCATATTATACAGCAGCAAAAGAGAATGAACTACTGTTTCAAGGCACAATATGGCTGAATCACAGACACACTATTGTACAAAAGAAGTGAGTGTACCTTGCCTATGTTCTCTTTCCTCATCTGCCAATTAAATAACAAGGATTCCAAAGATCTCTAAGAGGGTGGAGCTGTAAAACAGAGCTTACGGAATCACAAATGATCGTGTGAATGCTTAGCTGGCCAGGAACACCCACTTTGTATTGAGTGACATGAATGAACATAACTTTTTGTGTTAAGTCATTGAGAATTGGGGGTTAATCTGTTTCAGCAGCCAGCATTACTTATCTTTGGTAGTAGGTAGTGCACTTTGGAACTAAATGGCAACAGGTGATACCACCAGAATGTGCCCAGGAAGCTCATAAGATAGAGAGGCCACCAGGAGCTAGAGTTGTCAGGAAAGACCTCTTCCCCTTTACAGATGGAGGGTGGGAATTGGGTAAGTCAAGGGAGAAATCCTTCCAGATAGGGGCAGAGGCTTGGGGGCTGATGCTGATAGAGGGTGGATGGAGAGCATCCCCATCCTGCAGGCAGAAGCTGGCTAGGGGCAGCTTTTGCAGATGTCCCTGTCATCCACTGAAGGATCTTGGAAGAGAAGGGTCAGTGGCTATTCTTTCCTCAGTGGATCTATGACCCATGGTTTGAAAGGACATATTCAGCCTACACATTCAGGGCAGTTTCAAGTGAGATGTATATAATTCCTTTCCTCTGACAACATGCCCCACCCATTGTCTTCTGTTTCATAATCATCTACTTTTAAGAGAATTTATGGAGCCTGATGAATAGCTAAACATTTCTTTCTTTGAACTCCCAGATGTTCCGACCGGATTCCAACTTCAAGTCAGTGTTCCCACCCCTGCATCAGAGCTATCTGGTAATGTTCTAATCCTCCCTGGGACATTCCTATTTCCTGCTGAGAAATAAGAAAACAACAATGCTTCCCAAAGGGTGGTAGGCCTCAGCCCTCAGGCCTGGAATCTCCATTTTAGGAAAAGTTTCCAAGGGTGTAAGCACTGAAAGGAAATGGGCCTGTGAGTCTTCTGGGAAAGAATATGAGAACCCACCATCAGGATTCTGCTGCATTCCTCAGCAGTATGGGGCTGTCTAGGAAGTTCGTTTTGATTAAAAAATATATTGAAGTGAAAATGTGTGTGTGAGTGGGTGTGTGAAACAAATCTGAGAAAAAGGCAAAAGTAAGGGAAGTGGGGGAGATAAGGAGAGAGGTCAAAGGCAAATAGTTTTCTTCTTTGCCAAAAGACCTCTACTTCATTTTTTATTATGGAAATATCCAAACATACACAAAAAAAGAAATAGTGTAATGAACCACTATGTACCTGTCATCTGACTTCAACAGTATCAACATTTGTCAATCTTTTTCACTTGTCTGCTCTTCTCCTTTTTTTTTTTTTTTTTTTTTTTTTTTTTGCAGTACAGCTGAAATTGGCAAACTGTGACCCTTGGCCAAATCTGACTTGTCTCCTGTTTATGAAAATAAAGTTTTATTGGAACACAGCCTCACCTATTCATGCATGCATTATCTGTACTTGTTTTCCCATCACAGCAAGGCTGAGTAGTTGTGGCTGAGATCATGTGGCCTGGGAAGTCTAAAATATTGCTATTGAACTTTTTACAGAAAAAATTTGCCAACCTTCACACTGGAGTATTTTGAAACAAATCCTAGACATCATATCATTTCATCTGTAAATGCTTCAATATGAGTATCTAAAAATAAGAGCCTTATTAAAGCTATATTAATAATAGAATCATTGTATCTAAAAAGTTAATACCTCAATTTCATCTAATACCTGATTTATGTTTAAAATTCCTTTATTATCAGGGTGCCTAGGTAGCTCAGTTGATGAAGTGGCTACCTTCAGCTCAGGTCATGATCCCCAGGTTCTGGGATTGAGCCTCTCATCAAGCTTCCTGCTTCAGTGGGGAGTCTGCTTCTCCCTCTCTTCCCTGCTCATGCTCTCTCCCTATCTTTCTCTCTCTCTCAAATAAATAAATTAATTAATAAACAAACAAACAAATAAATAAATAAAATCTTGAAAAAATTATTTTATTATCTTGAAAATGTGTTTTTACAATTGGCTTTTTCAAATGATGATCTAAATAAGGTTCTCACGCTGCACTTGGTTAATATGTCTCTTAAGTATCTCTTAATACATTTTCATTTCTTTCTTGCCATTCTTCATCCCACCTTCTTTTAATTACATTTATTTGTTGAAGAAACCAGGTCATTTGTCCTATGGATTCCCTACATTCTGAATATGGTCGTTTCATCCTTGCTGTATCATTGAGCATGATCAGAGTGCATTTTTGTGTCTGTGTCTGGCTATATGTGAGGTGACGTGGGCAACTTCCATTGCCTTTGCACAGGTGGTATGCAGAGAGATGTGGAATGAGAAATCAGTCTAATCAGATCTGGTTCTACCCCTCTGGGATGTAGAGGAGAGTGTCAATTATAGTTACATTTAGGGCTCTTGTAACATAAGCCAGACCTGGGAAGGAATCAAGTGTTCCTTAACTTTGTTGGAGCTAATGTTGCACAAGTGGTGAGAATAAAACCATATTAATGTGAGGAACATCAATAGTTACTAAAAGTAAGAAGCACAATGATATCCAGAGCAATACGTCATTTCTAAAAATTAAAAGTACAAAATAAATTAAAACAACCCTACCTGCTTGACGAGGACCCAGGCCTCTTTCAGGACCCATGGCGCAGCCTAGAGTGGGTGCCTATGGGAAGGAGGCAGGACTGGGAGAGACCACTGACTAGGAAGAAGAGAGAGCAAGCAAGAGAGGAGTGGGGAGTGTACTGACACTTGGTGGTGGGGTGCCCTGAACTGCAGAAAATGAATAATTCAGCTCTGCACCAAACAAACAAACAAACAAACCCCAAGGGACTCTTTTCCTTACCGGAGATTAGACTGTAAGGTTGCCAAGAAAAGCCAATGCTCATTTTGGAGTGACTTGCCAGGTTTTTTGTGAAAAGTGGTGAATGCTCTGTCATCCCTCTGGCTGGTGAGGAGACTGGACTAATGTGGAATCCTTCACTGTAGGGCCATCCTGTTCCTCTAGGGTTGTAATGGCTCAGCAGAGTGGCCTTTGCTAGCAGGTGGCAAGGTCCCAGAAGGAAACTTCTGCAATGGGCAGGGGCACAGCCTCCTGTGGGAGAGATAAGAAGCCCTGGACCAGGGGACACAGAAAGGCAGCTGCATATAAAGAGGGGAATTTGGAGTACATAGAAAGAAGTTTAGAGAAAGTAACCCCACAGGACAACCTCCTGTTGAGGGCCTAGGTCTGCAAATGGTCTGGGTTGAGTTGTGTCCCTCCTCCCAAAAAGAGATAGATGGAGACCTAACCCCCAGGACCTCAGAATATGACCTTATTTGGAGATAGGGACTTTACAAAGGTAATCAGGTTAATATCAGGTCATTAGTAGAGCTCTAATCCAGTATGATTGGTATCCTTATAATATGGAGAGATTTGAGACATGAACACAAGGAGAACATGAGGTGAAATCGTAGTTATGCTGCCAGAGGCCAAACATCTAGGACAGAGGCCTGGAACATCCTTCCCTAGAGGTTTCAAGAGAGCATGGCACTGCTGACACCCTGAGTTTGGACTTCTAGCCTCCAGAACTGGTACACAGTACATTTCTGTTGTTCTAAGCCACTCAGTCTGTGGTACTTTTGTTATCACAGTTCTAGGAAGTTAATACAGCAACACTTTCCTTTGTGTTTTTTTTGAGGGTGTGAACAGCTCTGTATAGTTAGAACCTTTGCCAAGCCCGTGGTTTCCTGCTCTTCGAAGAACTGCCTGACCATCTGCAGAGGATAGATGTGCCCCCTTGGCAGACTGAGGAAGAAGGGCAAGGCAGTTTACAAGCAGAGAATGCATCAGACACTCTGCCAGGATACTAGTGAAATGCTACATCCTATGAGGATGGGTTAGTTTCTAGACCAATCATAAAGGATTATTGGCAGTAGCAAGAAGGACCCATGGACTGTCAGCAGAGGATATTCCTCTGGTCCCAAAAAGTGCAATTGTCTGATTACTCACCTCAAAGTTACAAGGGTCAGGAGATAGGAAGGAGAGAGGCTGCTATACTTGCATTATGTAAAGGTATAGCACCTGGACCCCTACGTGTCTTACCCTAAAATTGTCACAGCTGGACTTACAAAGCTGGAGAATAGGCAAGAGCTTATAAGTCTGTGCATTTTTTAATTATTATTTGTTATGTAGGAGTGACTTTTGGCAAGTAAAGGCAACTCAAAGGACAGCATTCAGGGAAGTTTAGAAGGAACATGATAAAGAAGGTGCAAAAGTCATGACCTCTCACCCTTGAACTAGAGTCTGAGGAAGGAGAGCATTGAATGAGTCAAAGACAGTGGTACAGTCAAAGAAAGCAGTCCCTCAGGAAAAATGGGGGGGGGGGGGGAGAAAAAAAAAAAAGAAAGCGGTCCCTCAGCCAGGGACCATGACCTTGAATGGCTGGGATCACTGGGTCCACTGCTGAAGGTCAGATTAGAATGCCTAGGCAGGTCTGGAAACTGAAGGACAGTGAGAAGTTGTTGTTTTGATCTGCCATCATCCTTTCTCCTCCCTCCTCACTTCTTGGAGGGTAAGAGCATGCCTCCTTCCTTTGGGGAGCTCCGTGGGATCCTCCTGGTAGGGCTGCCTCGCACAGTCCCCTGCCTTCCCCTCTCTATAGCCCAAGAGGTGCACATGAGACCCAAGCCCAGTCAATCAGAGCCATTCCCTAGGAGTTATGTTTTCTAAAGCAGGGAATTCTTTTCTTCCTTAGAGTTCCCAGACTGGCGTGATGTAAGCCTAGAGCGCCTGCAGCCATGTTGAGTCTGGCCCAGAAACAAAGTCTGGGACAACAAAGCATAGTGAGAATCCTGATAACAACATATAGGTCCCTCGCTCTGTCTCTGCCCAACATATGGACACATCTGAGACCTAAGGAAAGAGAGGACTGTGAGTAAAAACAAATTATTTCCATAAACTCTCTATAAAACTGTAGGGTGAGGGGAGCACATTGCAGAGAGAAGCATCTTTCGGCCACATTGTCACAGAACAGCTCCTCATTTGGGTCCAGTGAGTTCCTGAGAAGCAACACATGGAAGGTATGGGCAATGTCTGGTGGGAGACTTTGGTGCTTGGCCAGGGGTACTGGTTGCTGGTGGCAACATGGTGCTGGCAGAAACCATTAGCAATGCCTACGAGAGATAGCAAACTGCACCCAGGGAGATTCATAAACACACATGAAATGTTCCCTCTCCTCCTAATTCACAAGCATACTTTTCATTTTTCTAGAAAGGTAAGGGGATGGTTAATTTTCAGAAGATCTTATGTTGGGCAGCCCTGGTGGCGCAGCGGTTTAGCACTGCCTGCAGCCCAGGGCGTGATCCTGGAGACCCTGGATCAAGTCCCACGTCGGGCTCTCTGCATGGAGCCTGCTTCTCCCTCTGCCTGTGTCTCTGCCTCTCATTCTCTCTCTGTGTCTCTCTGAATGAATAAATAAAATCTTAAAAAAAAAAAAAAGAAAATGTAAATATTAAAAAAAAAAAAAAAAGAAGAAGAAGATCTTATGTCTCGCTTCAGCAGAAGATGCAAGTGTGGTGAGATCCAAGCATTATTCTTGCTGTCCTCTTTTCTATTTATGTGTTCAGGTGGTTGGGAAACTCAGGTGTCTTTGGGTACCTCAGTAAAGGTAGGCCAACTCATAGCCAGTGTTTAGCTGTACGATAACTTACCCCAAAATCTAGAGATTTAAAAATAACAGTAATATTTTATCATCTCACATAGGTCAGGTATTTCAGAGTGGCTTAGTTGAGTGGTTCTGTTGGGGATCACTCATGAGGTTGCAGCAAGCGATTGCCCAGGGATATAGGATCCATTTCAGTGAGACTTAGGATCCACTTCTAAGAAGGCTCACTCATATGGCTGGCAAATTAAATAGGCTATTTGGAGGGGGACCTTGGTTCTCCCACATGGACTTGACCATAGGACTGCTTGAGTATCCTCACAAGATGGCAGATGACTTCCCTGAGAACAAGTGATCCAATAGAATGAGATAGAAGCTGTGGTGTCTTTTAGGATATAGCTTCAGGTGTTCTACTCTTTCCTTTCTGCAGTAACCTATTGTTACACAGTTTATCCCTATTCGGTGTGGGAGGGGACCACACAAGGGCATGAATATCAGCAGGCAAGACTCACTGGGCCCTCTTGGAAACTGACTACTACACCCAGTCTCAGCATGGAACTATATTCAAAAGAGGCACCATCCAAAAGCACATTTTCATCTACAATTTGCTAAATGCCTCCATCCACTATTTCATCAACATGATTGAGCACTTACCATGTTGTTGGCACCATACTAGGCACTTAGGACATAAATGTGACATGACCGAAAAATGTTGACATGTCATTCTTCCCAGCCTACCCTCTTCCTCCACCTTCGATGCCCCACTCAAGAGTGTCTGACTGTCTACTTGGTTCCTGAGCTTCAAGAGGGGAGAGCTGAGAATTGAGAGAGGTTTGCTTGATCTACATAACTGAGGTGGGGGTGACAGGAGAGATATAAAGATTTGAGTAAGTTGGAAGATGGGAGATTTTGGAGAGTAGCTGCTGTGATAAGTGCGATTTTGGGGATGTAGACACATGAAGAGGAACTTTAGAACTTCTCCTGGGCACTTGCAATGTAATTCCTTCTACCTCACCTCTTCTAGAAACTTCCATCAAGATTCTTGTGCTTTTGGATGTGAACTTTGGATCCCGGGATCACAACCTGAGCGAAAGGCAGACGCTCAACCACTAAGCCACCCAGGTGCCCCAGGATCTGTGCTTTTATTTATCATTATGTCCCCAAAGCCTGGCAATGCCTGGCTTGTGTAGGCAAGAGTTTTGTTGATAATTTATTAAAGTGCCAGACACTTCTCCAAGGTCAACATACATATAAACTCACTTAATGGGATCCCTGGGTGGCGCAGCGGTTTGGCGCCTGCCTTTGGCCCAGGGCGCGATCCTGGAGACCCGGGATCGAATCCCGCATCGGGCTCCCGGTGCATGGAGCCTGCTTCTCCCTCTGCCTGTGTCTCTGCCTCTCTCTCTCTCTCTGTGACTATCATAAATAAATAAATAAAAATAAAAAAAAATAAACTCACTTAATTCTTGTAGTAACCTAATGAGGTGGGTTTTATTACTATCATTCCCATTTTTCAGATGAAAAAATAAGGTGCAAGGAAAGTAAGTAGATTGCAGGAAGGCACAAAACAAGAGCTAGGATTTGGACCAGGGCAATCTTGTGCTAAAGTCTGTGACCACCCTCTCTACCACATCTATGGGTTTGAGGAATTGAATTAAAGTTAAATGAGGAATCTGTTAGACTTATTCCAGGGAAAGTCTGTAAACTTATATAAGACACGTCTAGAAAAACACTGAGGAAGTCCTGAAACCACCAGTGTGCTTTAAGGTGACTCACGGAGGGAAGAGAGGAATTTGCAATGCTTCTGAGGGCAATTGTTTTAGTGAAAGATGAAATATGTCCCAAAAAATCAATAAATACACAAAGGATTTTTTAGGGCAGTGAAAGTGCTCTGTATGACACTATAATGATGGATACGTGTCGTTATACATTTGTCTAAACCCATAGAGTGCACAGCAACAAGAGTGAAACCTAATGTAAACTACAGGCTTTGGGTGATTATGATGCGTCAGTGTAGGTTGGTCACTTGTAACAAAGGGTCACTCTTGTGGGTGATATTAATAATGGGGGAGGTTGTGCCTGTGTAGAGGTGGGAGTAACTGGAAATCTCTATACCTTCCTCTTGATTTTGCTGTGACCTAAAACTGTTTTTAAAGTTTTAAAAAATTACCAGCAGAAAAAGAAATCAGTAAGCACAAATAAAGCCAAGCAGCTGTGTTCACATTAGCATCGAAATGGAAACCCAGCTGGAGTAGGAGCCTTACGGATCTGTCCAGTTCCACACCCCCTCCCTTTCCCACCTGCTGGGACCCAGGGCTAGGGCACTGTTTGGCTGATCCTGGGTCCATCACAAGGTATAGCTCTGGTCATCACAAAGCTCTGGTGCATTGGATTTGTGTTCAGTCTCATCTGGATATTAGTGTTTGAGTGAAATTTTAAAAATCACCATGGAAACCAGGAAGCAACACTGCTATTGAGGAACCAGCTAATGGAAAGTTTTATAAAATAAGTAACACAGCTTATGCTTCAGCAATGGGATTTGTGGCGTCTCTCCCGTGGTGCACAGTTAATGCCCACCTTGTTTAGTACCACATGATAGTCATTTTAGCTTTCAGAATTTTGCAACTGTATAATTTTTGGAGAAGTTTACAAAAGAATGAGAACATACTAATTTCCCATATAAGTAAAGAATTTGCAGAGCTGGAGCAAAGGAAAGCGGGGTTATGGAAATGAGAAGCCGCACAGCACGAGGGAGGATCTAGGCTGGCATCCGGACCCATGGCTTTGAATTTCAGTTCTGCTATTTGCACTCTTCGCCTTTCCCCAGGGCACTTAACCTCTCTGCGTCTTACTTTCCTCATCTGGCAGCTGAGAGGGTTGCCCTCGATGGTCTTTAAGGACCCACCCAGGCCTAGGTCTGAATCCAGAAGACACGGAGGTGTGGTTAAGGCTACGTGGCCTACTTCTACATGGCTCATGTGCGCAGTGGAGCCCATGTGAAGTGTTCCGTTTGGAGAGGCCGCTCCGCCGCTGCGGGGCAGGCAGCCGGATCATCTGCAAAGGAAACAGCCTTTGGAATGTGGCAGCCCGGCCCAGGAGGGGAAAAGACAGGAGCCAGTGTCTGAGGGGCAGATCCGCCCTGCCCAAGCACTAACCAGTCTTCCTTTTCTTTTTTTTTTTATTTTAAGATTTTTTTTTTTTATTTGAGAGAGAGAGAGAGGAAGTGAGAGAGAGAGAGAGAGAGAGAGAGAGAGCAAGCACACACAGGAGCAAGGAGAGTGGCAGAGGGAGAGGAAGAAGCAGACTTCCCACTGAGCAGGGAGCTGGATGTGGGGCTCGATCCCAGGACCCTGAGATCATGACCTGAGCTGAAGGCAGATGCTTAACTGACTGAGCCACCCAGGGCCCCCACAAAGCATTTTTTAAAGAGTGAGTTGCATTTTGTGCTTCTGTTAAAAACTTGATTTTTTTGTATGTAAATGGGCTCTCCATAGAGTGAGAAAATGGAAAGAGGTAGCTGCTGGATAACGAAATCTGACTGGAAATCATAATGACCGAAACGTGTACGCTAGTGTTTGTGTGGGTTTGGGAAGATGTGAGAACATGGATTTTAGAAAGAGGCAGAGAAAGTCAAAGGCAAAGAGAAAGCCAAAGACCTAGTGCAGGGAGCAATTTTTCACTCAGCAGGTCTCCAGACTCCTCAGATGACACTACTTTCAGTTTGCTCCTGACTCAGCAGCCATGACTGAGTAAGAATTTGTCTCTAATCCTTGCCCCAGAGAAGTTTGGTCAATATTTTCCAGAGTTTTTCTGCTCCTGTCATCCATGATAGGTTTTCAAATAGGCACATTCCTTCAACAGACTCCGGAGAGAACTGGGAGTGACTTCGTGTCTCTGCTTAGCACTACTGTGGCTTATGTAACCTCTGTGACTTAATTCCCCCAGTTCACACTCACTACTGCCTTTCCATAGCAGTGACTCCTTCATTGTGCCTAGTGCCGGACAGCTTGCAGAACCGTCTGGTAGACTGTGCCCCCCGAATGTCAGCTCTGTGGGGACTGTTCTGTGTTCTGCTGAATTCCCAGCCCAGGAACAGTGATGCCACATAGGAGACACACAATCAATGTTGCCTGAATATATGACCGGGCGTGTCTTATTTAGTCCTCTGGGCAATGCTGTGAGCTGCTTTTTCTCCTCATTTCACAGATGAGAAACCTGAGTCTCAGCAAGACTGAGGAATTGACCCAAAGATCTGGGATTGTTAGCACAGGTGATTTGGCTACGAGTCTACTGACTAAGAGGTACGTCAAAATAAACTTACTTTTTATTTTTTTCCCTTTGTTTTGTTTCCATTCAAGTGGGTTTTTATTTAAGACGTAGAGGTCATAGGTTTTATATCCTTAGGCTTGGTGTATATTAGTTTAAGCTGACTTTTTAAACACCTAGGCAGGAACATGAAGCAAATACTTTGAGCCTTTGTGAGGATGCTGTTGTCTCCTCTTGTTCTCCTGTCCTGCTCATTTTTTTCTTGCCTCATGTTTCCCTTCCCTGTCCTGAAGCAGCTTCGTGTTTTCTTTAGCTGCCATCCAGCTCTTTGCTCTTCCAGCTGTTTGGGAATGCCCCTGTGGGGTCTTTCCCTCCTCTCCAAGTAGCTGTGAAAGAACTTCCTACCAAAGTTCTCTCCCCAGGATGAGTTCTGATAAACACAGTCTGTTCTGTCCTAACACCTTTCAGCAATCTCGTTCCCCTTCTAGACCCTGTCTGGCCTCTGATCGGCTGGTCCCCCTCTTCCTCAAAAGAGGATTTGTTGAGCTGGGGGTGGAGGCGAAAATTCTAGGCTCTCACTGTCTTTCTTCTCAGCATGTAACCCCAAGTCCTTGGTTAAAAGCCCCTCTGTGTTTATCAGTAATGGGACAACTTGATGTCATGTGCCTCCTAATATGATACCCTTGAAAAGAGCACAGCACCATTTTTGCGGTATTCTCACCCCAAATATATAAATCATGAAGAAGCATCAGACAAACTCAAATTGAGGGGCATGACATAATGTAATTGGCCTGTACTCTTCAAACATGTCAAGGTCATGAAAGATGAGGAATGTCTGAGGAACTGTTCTAGGTTGGAATAGACTCAGGAACATGACAATGAATGCAAGTGGGATCCCAGTTTGGATGCTGGACTTGTAAGTGACGTAATTAGGACAATCAGTGAAATTTGAATGGGACCTGTGGATCACATGGTATCATTGAATCAGTGTCAATTTCCTGATGGTCATGGCTGTATGGTGGTTATGTAGGAGCTTGTCTTGTAGTTGGAGAATACACGGTCAGGTATTAAGTGGGGAACAGTCTCTCTCTGCCTTTGAATGCAGGATAACAGCAAAGTGGGTAAGAGGACAGGCTTTGAAATGCAACCTATCTGACTTGCATTGCAGGCCAAGTCTGTGTCCTCATCTATAAAGTGGAGCAAATCCTGTACCTACTTCAGAAGATATTTTAAGAATTCAATAAGATCGTGTTTGTAAATGGTTTAGCCTGGTGCCTGGCACACAGCAAGCTCTCCATAAATTCTCACTATCTTTATTGCCTGCACGTGTTTCACGTGGATGAACAACTTTTATTGTACTGAACACTGGCTTTCCAGCTTTGTGCCTGGGACCTTCCCTGGCTCCCTCCTGCTGCTCTGCTTTGAGAACATGTCACCGTCATCATGGGCATTGTTGTCTTTGGGACCAGCCACTAGTCAGAATTATTTTCTTTGGCCTGAATTCAGATTCCCCAAGTTAAGCATTGAAGTCTGAAGGAAAGCTCCGACATTCCAGCTTGGTTCACAATCTGGGCTTCCTGTGCTTGTGGCGGCCTGCTGAGGCTAGCTTCTATCTCTTCCTGAACAGTCTGGGGCTTGATTGAAATTCCCCTAGGCCTCCAAAGGGCATGACTCTGGATCCCAAGGTGAACCATCTAAATGTCCTTGTTTCAGAAGATCTGGAAAGCAGCTAGTTACTCCTGGCCAGCAGCTTCTTCCTCAAATCTAGCCATCAGTTTCCCTTGAATGTGGGCAGGCCCAGATTGGCGGTGCATGTGGGAAGCCAGACCCCTGAGGGGCTGGGTGTGTACTCACTGAGACAGGCAGTAGCATCTTTCCAGACCAGATATTACAGAGTGTGTGGTTTGGGCCTTACTTTGCCTTATCACTTAAAGCACCTGTTCAGGTAATCACCAAGGGCAGGTGTGTTCCTAGATTAGGTAGGGTGTGCTCACTTTTCATAGGTTTGATAGCAAAGGCTTTATTAAATTTTAATCTTCAGGACCCCTGGGTGGCTCAGTGGTTGCCTTTGGCTCAGCTTGTGATCCCGGGGTCCTGGGATTGAGTACTGCATCGGGCTCCCTACAGGGAGCCTGCTTCTCTCTCTGCTTGTGTCTCTGCCTCTCTCTCTGTGTCTCTCATGAATAAATAAATAAAATCTTTTAAAAAAATAAATTTCAATCTTCATCCTCTTTAGGGACCCTATCTTTCTTTCTTTGAGCAAGAGAGAGCGAGTAGGGAGGGGCAGAGGGAGAGGGAGAGAGAAAATCTTAAGCAGGGTCCATGATCAGTGGGGAGCCAAGATGGGGCTTGATCTCATGACCCTGAGATCATGACCTGAGCCGAAATCAAGAGTCTGACAACCGACTGAGCACCCCAGGTGCCCCTGGACCCTATCTTTCAAGTATCAAATCATTTAGATAAAAAAACTTTTGAACTAAGTCTTGAAGCAAAATTTTTTCATCATTTATTATCTCAAGGCTTCTATTGATTAGTAATTCAGAGCAAACACAGTGAGGATGGCTAATATCTGCTCTATGATGTCTGGGGCTTCAGATTGCAGTTGTTGATGAAGGCTGGGGGCTGGAGTTGTTCAAAGGCTCTTTTACTCAGATGGCTGGTTATTTATTTATTTTTTAAAAAGATTTTATTTATTTATGATAGATAGAGAAAGAGAGAGAGAGAGGCAGAGACACAGGCAGAGGGAGAAGCAGGCTCCATGCACCGGGAGCCCGACGTGGGATTCAATCCCGGGTCTCCAGGATCGCGCCCTGGGCCAAAGGCAGGCGCCAAACCGCTGCGCCACCCAGGGATCCCCAAGATGGCTGGTTATTGAGGCTGGTTGCCAGCAAGGCACCTATTGTCAAGAATATCCACACTTGGTTTCTCCATGTTGCCTGGGCTTCCTCACAATATAGTGGCTTTTTTCCAAGTACTCAAAGGAAAAGAGAGAGCAAGGTGAGGGCTTTATTGCCTTTTATGACCTAGTATATTAGAGTTCTTAAGAGAAACAGAACCAGTAAGATATATATACAAGTCCAAATTTCTAATTCTAAAATGCAAGTTCAAAATCTGCAAAATGGGCCAGCAGGCTGGAGACTCAAAGAGCCATTGCTGCAATTCAAGTTCAAAGCCCATTGGTTGCAGAATTTCCCCTTTCCTGGGGGACATCAGCCTTTTGCTCTATTTGAGTCTTCACCAGATTGGATGAGGCTCACCTACATTATGAAGAGCAATCTCCTTTACTCAAAGTCTACAGTCCTAAATATTATCTCATCCAAAAACACTTTCACAGAAACATCAAGAATAATGCTTGACCAGATATCTGGGCACTGTGGTCCAGCCAAATTGACATGCAAAATTAACCATCATACCTAGTTTCAGACATCCCACACAGCATTACTTCTACCACATTCATTGGCCAAGTGCAAGGGGAAGGAAGTATTCCATCCCCTCATCCACTGCACCCCCCACCCTGCTCCAAGCTCAGTAGAAGAATATTAAGTTCATGTCAGAAGAGCATGTGGAATGGGGCATACATTGGTGTGGCATCTTTGGCTGCCACCAACAGAGTTGCTGTAGGTAGTGTGATTTTCCAAAATGGCGAATACTGTAAAATTCTACACAAAAGAAAGTGCATGGTAATTGCATTCCTGGGAGGGGGGTGGGCAGTTAAACTGGGCATATAAAAGTAGGCAAAAATACACTGCATTTATGTGTAAGATGGACTTAGGTTTCAAGACTCAAAGTGTTATAAGTAGGTGGTTTTGCCTCTAGAAATGTCTCATGGAATATTCAAACATCGTGTGGGATATAAGTTGATTCCTGCAGAACTTTCCAGCACATTGCAGGAGGACATTCAGTCTCCCTGATTTCTCCCTACAAAAAGCCAATAGTGCTCTTCCCAGCATTGAGACAACCAAGAAAAGCCTCCACAAATTTCTAAAACACCTCCTGGAGCGTAAGTAGCTCCCTTATTGAGAACCAGTGCTGTGAAGGAAGGGGACAGTGAAATTCCAAAGATTTCTCTGAGGGGAAAGTCTGGGTAGAATAGAAATGAACCAACCTGTGTTAAAACAGAGGATGGAAAGCAAAAAGCCCTATTCATGGGATGGGTGGGACCTGTGTGTGTGTGTGTGTGTGTGTGTGTGTGTGTGTGTGTGTGGCAGGGGGCTATCCAGCCCATCCCAGAGAGCCCCAGTGGAGGCCCCACCCTGCTCCTTTAGGGACCCAGCACCAGCCAGGATCGGGGAAGAGCCCTTTCTCATGTGTCCACTGTCATCAGCATGAAGGGCCCCCAGGGTTGTAGGGCATTTCCCCTGCTGAGGGTGAAGCATAGGAAAAAGAAACAGAAGGGCCGTAGTGGTGTTCTCGTTCAGATCCCTGCATCCCAGCAGTTGGACCTCTGTTTGTTTAGGGATGAAGGAAAAATCTTGGGTCTTACTGGGACTATCTGATAAAAACTGGAAATTTCAAAGTGGCCTCATTTAAAAAAAAAAATTAGGCTTCATTCAGGAACCTCTATGTCAGACCTAACACGTCCTTTAAATTCCTACCACTGTGCCTTTGCACCCATCATCTGCCCTGCGGGGATGCCATCTCCCCTGCTGGAAATCTGCATGTCGCCTGTCCCACCAGCTTCACGAAGCCTGGGGTTCCCAGCCTAACCCAAAGGGAACTCTCTTCCTCCCCCTCATGACCATGTCTTTTATGGCTCCGACACTTCTCGGATTCCTATGTACCATGTGTATCTTATCTTAAGCTCTTCTCTCTCACCACATACTCTTTTTTTTTTTTTTAAGATTTTATTTTATTTATTTATGAGAGACACAGAGAGAGGCAGAGATATAGGCAGAGGGAGAAGCAGGCACCCCACGGGAAGTCTGATGCTGGATTCGATCCCAGGACCCTGAGATCACGCCCTGAGCCGAAGGCAGACACTCAACCACTGAGCCACCCAGGCGCCCCACACCACATACTCTCTTAAAGACAGTGACTGATATGGATGCTTATGTTGTTTTGTATCTTCCCATAGCACCGAGCCCAGGATCTTGATCAAAGTACAAATAGTTTGGGTGAATTCAACAGGAATAAAGCTTGGTAGATTCTGCTGCCACTTGAAATATGGCAACTATGACCTCCTGAAGTCAAAGCAAACTTTCACATCACTGGAAATACAATGCTGACATTTTCAGGGCTTCCCTTCTTCTTGTGAGAGGCTGGATAATTAACTGCTACTTTAAACAAGAGGGCATTGATGTTGTTTAAGTGAATGTTGGGCATAGCTGCCAGCAAGGGAAAAGCTGCAGGGGTCTGAGTCGGGAAGGCAGAGCGCAGGTGCCTAACGCGGTCCATCCTCCTTGGCCTGAGGGAGGCACGTCCCCGAGCCCCTCTGGAGGAGGAGGAAGTCAGAGTGAGAGTTCCTTCAGCTTCTTGAAGGGAGATGTCGAGAATTATCATCCTCAAACTTTGTAACCTGGGGACACCTGGGTGGCTCAGCGGTTGGGCGTCTGCCTTCAGCTCAGGGTGTGGTCCTGGAAACCCAGGATCGAGTCCCGCATAGGGCTCCCTGCGCGGAGCCTGCTTCTCCCTCTGCCTGTGTCTCTGCCTCTCTCTCTCTCTCTCTGTCTCTCATGAATAAATAAATAAATAAAACCTTAAAAAAAACAACAACCCAAAAAACAAAAAAAAAAAACAACTTTGTAACCTGTTCGCTGCTTACATTTCCAAGTCTGAATAGCTTCATAAATCACTTCAGAGGCTCCTGGAGCAACTGTGTAGAGTTTCTCTGCCCCCAGATGGTGAGAACTTTCAGGAATCCACTGAGTTACAAGAACTTCATTTTGGTTTTTTAGGAGAAGTTTGGGGTTTTTATGTTTGTTTGTTTTGTTTTGGTATCACAGGCCCTGGATTTGATAGTTCAAGAGTGTCTGTATTCTTGTCCTGTGACTTTTTTCAATCCTCAGGTGAGGCCTCCCTGCATTATAATCTCACAGGAGCCTGAACTTCCCTCTGAGCATTTGTACAATTGTGCTAAAAAACAATCTATTTAAAAAAATTTTTTTTAATATTTTATTTATTTATTTGGCAGAGAGAGAGAGAGCACCAGTAGGCAGAGTGGCAGGCAGAGGGAGAGGGAGAATCAAGCTCGCCAATGAGAAGAGAGCCCCATGCAGGACCCGGGGGTCATGACCTGAGTCGAAGGCAGACACTCAACCACTGAGCCATGCAGGTGCCCCAACAATCTATTTTTAATTATCTGTTTAATGCCTCCTTCTCTTGCTGAACTGTATGCTCCATAGGGGCAGGTGGCTAGGTGCTGTTGGTTCCTGACATAGCAGCATAGTGGGGCTCGGTTAATATGCACTGAGTGGGCGAATAGTCTGGCAATTCCTCGAGCAGTTAAACATAGAGTTGCCGTATAACCCAGCAATTCCACTCCTAGCTGTACACCCAAGAGAACTGAAAACATAGGTCCACATACACACTTGTACAGGACTGTTCATAACAACATTATTCATAATAGCCAAAAAATGGAAACAACCCAAATGTCCATCAACTCATGCATGTGTGAATAAAAAGTGGTGTATCCATACAACAGAATGTGTTTCAGCAACACAGTACACATTGCAACATGGGTATAACATGGAGCCTTGCAAACACTGGGCTACGTGAAAGAAACCAGACACAAAAGGCTGCAGAAAGTATGATTTCACTTTAGAAACGTGCAGAATAGGTAAATCATAAAGACTCTCGGTAGATCGTGATTGCTAGGGGCTGGGGGAAGAGGTAAGGGAGAGTGACTTATGAAGTTTCATGTCATGACGGAAATGCTCTGGAATTAGAAAGCAATGATCGTATAATGGAGAAAATATACTAAAAAACACTGAGTTGTGAACTGTAAGTGGTAAATTTTATGTTCTGTGAATTATGTCTCAAATTTTAAAGATACTACCTTTAAAAAGCATTTATATATGTGTTTATTGAGTGAACGATTCATCCCTGAGAAAGATGCAAACTCAGGGCACTCTGGTTCACCTCTAGGACTTTCTAGATGTTCCTGTTAGCCATAGTGTGTGTGAAAAGTGGGCTCTGAAAGCTGAGCTGCTGGCACTCTGTGTGAGAAAAGGGCGTGGCTGTGATTCATATGAGATTGTGTGTTGGCTGCCAGCACTCTTGCTGGATGTGGTCCATCACTGACATTTTTATCAACTTCAAGAAAGGAAGTTTGGAGAGGGAGGCTTTCACCCTATTTCCTTGGGACTGATTTCTTAGGCATGTCAGATTAACAAAAACATCCTAGATATGGAGGCCAACTACATCATCTTAATCAGACAGGGACAGGTGGCAAATACTCAAGTTAGAATTTTGATGTATTTTACTGTAGGCTTTGGTAGTTTACATAAGAGGTGGGGGAAAACAAAACAGTTAGTGCTATCTGGGGCCAGGCTTTAGAGTTGTTATGAATCCAGAAAAATGAGCAATGTCTGTGGTTCAAACCCTGGTGTGGACAGTGGGACATACACTCCCTGTGAGAATATACTTAGGGGCCTTCATCAGTTTGGCTGAACAAAAAGCATTTGGGGGGTTTGTCCTTGCAGAGGTAGAGGTCAGTGATTCATCAATCTTATATAACACCCATCTCACATGCCATCCTTAACGTCCATCACCCAGTTACTCCATCCCCCCATCCCCTTCCCCTCTAGTGACCCTCAGTTTGTTTCCTGTGATTGTCTCTTATGGTTTGTCTTCCTCTGATTTCATCTTGTTTTATTTTTTCCTCTTTTCCCTTATGATCCTCTGTTTTGTCTCTTTTTTTTAATTTTTTTATTTATGATAGTCACACAGAGAGAGAGAGAGAGAGAGGCAGAGACACAGGCAGAGGGACAAGCAGGCTCCATGCACCGGGAGCCCGACGTGGGATTCGATCCCGGGTCTCCAGGATCGCGCCCTGGGCCAAAGGCAGGCGCCAAACCGCTGCGCCACCCAGGGATCCCCTGTTTTGTCTCTTAAATTTCACATATGAATGCGATCATATGATAATTGTCTTTCTCTGAGAGACTTATTTCACTCAGTATAATATCCTCTAGTTCCATCCATGTTGTTGCAAATGGCAAGATTTCTTTCTTTCTTTTTTTGATGGCTGAGTTGTATTCCATTATACACTATATATATATATATATAGTATAGTATATATATATATATATATACTATACTATATATAGTATACTATATAGTATACTATACTATATAGTAGTATATTGGCATATATATACACATACATATATATACCATACCTTCTTTGTCCATTCATCTGTCGATGAACATCTGGGCTCTTTCCACAGTTTGGCTATTGTAGAGTTTACTTTAAAAATAAATAAATAGGGGATCCCTGGGTGGTGCAGCGGTTTAGCGCCTCTCTAGGTCTTGCTTGTTGGGCTGGCTCCTGCAGAGCACCTCAGTGAGGCCTTGGCCTGCTCTGGGCCCCTCATGCATCTCTTTTCCTGCAGCCTCAAACCCAGATGGGCTACCATCCAAGGACTTGGCACTGTGGCATGTAGTGGCCCCATGAGACCAAGGACCCACTAAAGACTCACCTTGAGAAATATGGGGAGGAAGGCTTGGCTTCATTGGAACACCTTTAAACATGAGCAAGGGAACAGTGGCATTTCAGATCATTACAGAGGTCAAGTTGGAGTTCCCTGAAGGAGACACTTGGGTGCTAAATGTCTGTGTGGAGTACTGATTGTGAACTGCCTTGCTATTTCCCAGTTGTGTCAGTCAGGGAACATTCCAGAATCCCCATTATGTACCAGATATAATAAAACCACTTTTCATAGCATCGTCTCATTTCATTTTCACACAACCCAATGAGATAGGTACTATTCTAATGCCCATATTACAGTTGAGTAAACCAAGTATGGAATGGCTAACTTGCCCAAAATCACATCGCTAATGAGTTGCAGAGCTAGGATCTGAAGACTGGTCAATCTGATTCCAGAAGCCTTATTTTTGGGTTTCTAGAGAACTTTCCTTTTCCAAATCAACTTTACTTTCCCCAGCATCTTTGTGTGAACATGCAAAAGTCCCGCTTTGCATGGCACATGGAGTGAAAAGAAGGATCCTACAGTGTGGCTGTGAATGCAAACAACAGGGGCATGCAAAGCTCTGGACCCCAGCTGCTCCTAGAAGAGCTGTGAGCAGTGTGGCAGGATGTGGGTCTCTACCCTTGTGGAGACCAACCTCCTAAGCAGGTGACCCAAGGCTTCCCTGTAGCCTCTTGCCAGGGGGTTGAGGTCTGGACAGAGACAGAAAGAGACTCAGGGATCTTGGAGCAGGAAGGAAACTTGATGGGTGTTCACCCCCTCATTTACAGACAGGGAAACTGATGTTTGGGAGATTAAGTAAAGCACACCCTGTCTGCAAGCACAACTTGGGTCTCCTGGCTTCCATATCAGTCACAAAATGGGTTATTTTCTAAATTAGGAAGCCAAGGCTCTGAGAGGTGATGTAATTGACTGAAGGCAGAGACCCTACTCAACCCCCTTGGCATCTGCCCCATGCTGAAGTCATAATGGGCTGTAGATGGGAGGCGCTCTTCCAACTCTTGTAAGATGAGTGAATCATATGCATCTGTGTTTCCCAAAAACTTGCCTGAGCATAAGAATCATCTGGGGGCCGGTATTAAAAATGAATGCTCCAGTCTTACTGCAGGTCCCGCCCTTGATATAGTGTTCTCACTCCCGGTCCAGAAAATCCCCAACCGGTTATCACCAACTTTTCATAAACTAAAGGGTGTTCGTTTTAGATTTGTTTCTTGCAGGCCTGAACCTGTTGGGATTTGGAGCACACTTTTTAAACACTGCCTGCCTGTCTCTATTCTCAGTAATGTAGGTTGTGTCCTCTAGGGGGCAGAAACGAGCTACTTGTTCTTTCTTCGGGGCTGAGCTTTCAGACTTCCCAGAAACTTAAGAGAAAATAAATACCCGAAGGTAGTTGAAAGGGGGCAGATCGTACACATGCTTTTCTCACTAGGTTGAAATGTCCTCTAAGAGACACGATACTGGTGAGAACCTAGGCTCTGAATTCAAGCAGACCCAAATTTTCTGATCAAATGTACAGCATGGGAACTATAGTTCACAGTACCGGACTGTATTTTTGAAATTTGCTAAGAGAATAAATCTTAGGGACGCCTGGCTGGTTCAGCAGTTGAGCATCTGGCTTTGGCTCAGGTTGTGATCCCGGGGTCCTGGGATCGAGTCCTTGCAGGAAACCTGCTTCTCCCTCTGCCCATGTCTCTGCCTCTCTCTCTCTCTCTGTGTCTCTCGTGAATAAATAAATAAAATCTTAAAAAAAAAAAAAAAGAATAGATCTTAAGTGACACACATACAAAAGGTAACTATGCGAGGTAATGAATGCATTAGCTAACCATATTGTGGTAATCATTTCACAATATCTGTGTGAATCAAATCATCACATTGTATACCTTAACTGTTCACACTATTATTTGTCAGTTTTGTCCCAATAGAGCTGGGGGCGGGAGGAGAAAAAACAACAGCAGCAAAACACAAAATATCTTCTCAGTCATCTGTTGTCCTTGTGACCCCAGCAGGCTATTTAGATTCATCAAGCCTCAGGTTCTTGTTCTGTAAAATGGAAATAATAATACTACTTGCTTAACAGGATCGTTTCAAGCCTTTTATCTCAATTGCTAAAAAACAAAAAGTTTACTGTTATTATCATTTCAACGGTTACTGCTGCTTTCTGAATGGCATATGATTGTGAAGTCTAGCAGGAAGGCAGACTTTCTTCAATAGTTGGCTGAAGCTTTCTAAAGAGGCATTTGGCCCATTCTCCTCCAGGCTCTATCCTACAATGACATTTCACATCCTGGAAACCAATAATGTGAACAACACAGAGTCCACATTGGACAGAAGGAAACGTGTTGACTTCCTTAATAAAATCAAAATCCGCTTCCTCCGAGGTTGGCTCTGGCTGCCAGGAGATTCTCCCCATGGGAAGGATGGTGGGATCTCTTGGCTCTGTCTCCCAATTTTTGCCTTACCCTGGAAATTTCTCCCTAATCTCAAGGGGTGCCCCCATGGATAAGGAAAGCTGCAACCCTTCCCCACCACTGTGGGAATTTCACCTCCACCCCCACCAGCCTTGGAGGAGCTGGGTTCGATTTCACTGAGGGTGTCAATAAGTTTCTTTAGCCTGAGACTTGGTGATTCTCTTCTTTTTAGCTTCATCTGGAATAGCTTGAGATTTCAGGATCCTTGGTTCCTACCTGGAAAGACTAATAATGCCCATAGCAGCTGTCCTCTTTTGAGCCATTCTTATGTGCCAAGTGCATATGGAGTCTCTCATTCCATCTCCACTGCTGCCCAGTGGGTTAGTTCTGGTGACCACCCTCATTTTGCACGTGGAGAAACCGAGGCACCAGGAGGTTGGGTACCTTGCTCCAAGGCCCAAGGGTAGTCTGTGAAGGAGCTTAGGACTAGGACCTGGCACTTTGACTTCAGAGTTGGGTTCCAGATCACTTGGCCTTGAAGGAAATTGAATGAACACGGAACCTGCCTTCCTACCCCTTCTGTTCCCTGGAGCAGTATTAATACCAGTTTTAGCAAAAGGCTTGGCTATAGCCTGGACTCCCTCTGACTGCCTCCGAGTCAGGTGAAGGGGTCAGTGACATCAGGGAGGAATTGTCACACAAGGAAAGAGCCAGCCTCCCACAGCACACTCTATTCTGACACTTTCTCTTTTCCATATGCCTCTGCCCTCGTCTTCCTCCCTGCTCAAGACCCAGGAGGATGCTCAGTTCCCTGGGCATGACCCTTTGCAAAGGCTTGTGGCAGAGGAAGAAGGGGTGTATAGCTCCTGTGAGGCACAATCAGCTTGCAAATGTCTGGCACAGGAGAAAAGAGGAACACCTTTGAAGTCTTCTCATCAGACACATTGGGTCTGACCCCTAAGCACAGATGCCCTGTCCTCTTGCCTACCCTACCCCCTCCTTATTTCTTCATCACTGTGAAGGCAACACTCAACAGGGCATGTAAAGACACTGTCTCTGCTCTGGAGACTCAGAATCTGTCACCATCACTCTGGGGTGAGAAGGAAATTGCGCTGTTGAGGTTTCTTGCTTCTTCCTCACTGAGAAAAACCCCACTGTCAACAAACCCAAACCAATGAGCCAAATGGTGCTCGGAGGCTCCTGGGCAACAAGCTATACATGTGTGTCAGTAAAGGTCATGAGGTAGCCCAGGCCCAGAAAGCAAGGTGACAGAGGACAGAGGACAAGGAGAGGAGGAAGGCTGAGAAGAGGGATGCTTGAAGGTCAGAGAGTTGAGGTCAGAGTGTGTGGATTCCCCAGGTACCCAGGGTTCAGGGCAGTAGGAGTGGAGTGAGGGAGGAGTTTTGGGAACTGTGAGGAGGCACCTGAAGAGAGGCATCTGGGTCCCACGAGGCAAAGAACACCAAACCACCTTTAAAAGAGTAGCAAACGGGCAGCCCAGGTGGCGCAGCGGTTTGGCGCCGCCTGCAGCCTGGGGTGTGATCCTGGAGACCCAGGATCGAGCCCCACATCGGGCTCCCTGCATGGAGCCTACTTCTCTGAAGTCTGTGTCTCTGCCCCTCTCTCTGTGTGTCTATGAATAAATAAATATAATCTTAAAAAAATAAAATAAAAGAGAACCAAGAGGTCTAGGATGGTAAATACCCAGACCCGAGACCCCTAGGGGGCTGGGGTTTGCACAAAGCATCCAGTGGTGGGTGGGGAAGCTGCAGACACAGCTGCTGGTCTGGGTTTGTCCATATAAAGCAGTTGGCAGAGAAGACAGAGTGGAAGAAGAGGAGGAAGCAGAGGTAGACACTGTTTAAAAGTTTAGGACAAAAGGCTACATAGTGTGCGGTTCCATTTATACAGCATTCTGGAAAAGGCAGGATTATGAGACAGAAAACAGATCAGTGGTTGCCAGAGGCTAAGGGTGGGAGGGCCTGATTGTGCAAAGGCTACAAGAGACTTTTGGGGGGTGATGGAACTGTTCTGGATGTTAATTGAAGTGATGATTATACAACTATACATTTGTCAAAACTCCTTGTATGTACACTTTGAAAGGATGGATTTTACTGTGTATAAATTATGCCTCATAAATCTGACTTAAAAACAAACTGAGGAGGTGTCAAAATTACACACTTAAGAAAAAGAAAAATTTAGCCTCTTTATTTTTTAGAACACACATAAACTTCACAAATTCTCCTTTCCATTAATATTATGTGGGAGAATTTAAACTTGGCAACTAAAAGAAAACTAGCCTCTTCTACTTTATTTTAAAAAGTATTTTATTTACTTATTTATAAGAGAGAGTAAGCAAGCAGAGGGAAGGGAGCGAGAGAATCTCCAGCAGAGATTCAGAGCCCGATATGGGGCTTGATCTCATAACCCTGAGATCTTGATCTGAGCCAAAATCAAGAATTGGATGCTCAGCTGACTGAGCCATCCAGGTGCCCTGCATCTTTCTCTTTAAAATAGTTTTAGGGATCCCTGGGTGGCGCAGCGGTTTGGCGCCTGCCTTTGGCCCAGGGCGCGATCCTGGAGACCCGGGATCGAATCCCACGTCGGGCTCCTGGTGCATGGGGCCTGCTTCTCCCTCTGCTCATGTCTCTGCCTCTCTCTCTCTCTCTCTCTCTGTGACTATCATAAATAAATAAAAATTAAAAAAAAAACTTTAAAAATAGTTTTATTGTGAGCACTGGGGTGGCTCAGTGGCTGAGCATCTGCCGTTGGCACAGGTCATGATCTCAGGGTCCTGAGATGGAGCCCTACAACTCCCCATCGTGACCCCTCTGGGACAGGCTCCCTGCTCAGCGGGAGTCTGCTTCTCCCTCTCCCCTTGCTCCTCCTCCCTGTTCATGCACGCTTTCTCAAATAAATAAATAAAATCTTAAAAATAAGATAATGTAGTTTTATTAAAGTAGTTCAGCCCCTTTTGGATACATATACAGTCCAGTCCTGCCAGCACTGTTACTTGCTCTCTAGGTGTACCCCTGCTCCTCTACCCTTGGGATAGATCTGGGGCAATGGCAGAGGGAAGCTGGTTTGCTGCTCTGGATGCTGGACCTGGTGCTGTCGTCTGGTCCTCAGTGGCTTCTGCCAAGCCGTCCTTCACCCACCCGGTCTACTGGCATCCATGGTGAGGCCCTGGCTGGTGGGGTCTGTCTGACAGTTCACTTGGTTTATTGGTCCTGTCTCAGCTCTGCTGGTTCGGTCCATACAAATCTACACCTGTTCCATGCCTCTGCATGTTTTCCTTTTCCCAAAGCAGGTCCACAGGCTCTCAACTCTCAATGCCTGTCTACATTCCTTAGGGGATCTAGAAACTTCTGGGCCTCACTCAAGCCAAAGGGAATTAGCTTGGGGCAGGGTGGCGGGAGGCCATCTAAAGATTCTCTTAGACTAAACATACCATGCAGTTGTCTCTACTTTGCCCCAGTCACCCTAGATAGACATAGGGACACATGGCAAGGGTGACTCCCCCAGGGCTCCATTAAAGGAGCAAGGCATAAGTTGTTTTTGTTTCTAGCATACTCTCAACCTCTGGGGAGGTTTCTACTCTTTTTCCACACTGCCATCAAGGTTTGACATGAGTGGGAGAGCATGGACTTCTGGTCTCCCATCCCCTCCCTCTCTCCCTCCACATACCAAAAGGGTTTGTACTACTTTATGTTTTTCAGAGACTTCTTTTTCATCATATCTTCCTCCTTTCTTGTCCTTTGGATTTTATTCAAGATGGTATCCACCTTTCTCTTCCCTTAGGACATTAAGTCCCATGGTGCAGTGAGAAAATATAGCTCAATGATAATGAAATTGCCTTGAAAACTGTTTCAAAAATAGTTTCTCCACTACTATAGGGTCTTAGGAAGGAGGCAGCCATCTCCAAGGGGGTGTTTTTGCTGGCCTCTTAAGGAACTGTCTTTAAAATGATACAAGTTTTCTAAAAATGTGGAATTCTCATCCAGTTAGGTATATGGCACATTCATCACCATCTTTGAGACTCCTAGACTACTGGCTTCACACCCAGTGTATTGCTATGTGTTCTTTTTCCTTAAACTGGAAGAAATTTTGTCTCTGTCCTATCTCCCATCCCCACTGCTACTTCCTTAGGTTTTCTCACCTGGATTGTTGGAACAGTTTTCTGATGGATCTTTCTACCCCCAGACTTGTTACCTGCTTTCCCTTTTTTTTTTTTTTAATTTTTATTTATGATAGTCACAGAGAGAGAGAGAGAGAGAGAGAGGTAGAGACACAGGCAGAGGGAGAAGCAGGCTCCATGCACCGGGAGCCCGATGTGGGACTCGATCCCGGGTCTCCAGGATCACGCCCTGGGCCAAAGGCAGGCGCCAAACCGCTGCACCACCCAGGGATCCCAATTACCTGCTTTCCTCTACCCATCATTGCCACTGGCATGATCTTCCCAAACATATGTCAGATGGTGTTGTTCCTTCAGCTAAGGCCTTTCAGTTGGGTCCCCATGCCTCTATGATGGGCAGAGGCCCAGCACTCAAGATTCATCTCCTTTTCTTGTGAACAAAATCTCTACTCTGCCCACATCAAATCACTTGCGGTGGATGGGCTGTGTTGTGCTGGTCCCTACTTCTGTGTCTCTGCACCTGCTGCTCCCTCTGGTTGGAATGTCCCTCCTTACCTTCTTACCATGCAACATTCAACTCAAAGATCTCCTTCGCTTGAATCCTTACTTGTCCCTCCAAGCAGGACTCTATGGTTTGAGTCATTGTGATACCAACCTCCCTCTGTTAGGACACTTACCACAAAGGGTTGTATCATAGTGCTAGGCTGTGAACTCTTTGGGGCCAGTGATGGGCTGTAGTAATCTCTGTTTCCCCAGCATGTAACACATCGCTTGGTCCAAGTCAGTGGAATGAATGAATGAATGAATGACAATGAGTATCAGCCATAGAATGGGAAGAGGTCCCTAGGTTCAATGTTCGCATTTTTCAGAGAAACTCTTGACCTCGGGGTTGTGAGTTCAAGCCTCATGTTGGGTGTAGAGATTACTTAAAAATAAAATCTTTTTTTATGTTTATTTTTCTTAGTAATCTCTACACACAACATGGGGTTTGGACTCTTGACCGTAAGATCCAAAGTTACATGTTCCGACAGAGCCAACCAGATGCCCCAAAATAAAACCTTAAACATACACACACACACACACACACACACACACACTTACACACAACTGAGTCTGGTCTTTTGACTCCAGTATTGAGTTCTTTCTCCTCTCTACAGGGTCTCTAGACACAGGACCGGAGCATGGTGGGGGTCAGGTGGTAGGCAGGGGTCAGTGAGAAGACACCAGAGACAAAATAACTCAAAGCCTGGTATAACTTATTCTCAAGCAGGAAAATGGGTCAACTTCACAAAGGGGTTTTGTAAAACCCTCTCACCTGTGCAATTGGAGTGATGTACACAATGTCAGCATGAGCAGCTGGCATCTGAAGTTACAATAACAATGTTGTGGAAGAAATTTAAATAGAAGCCTCGCTTGTTCACTGCTGATTTGTTTGAGGCCCTGCCAATGTAGCTAGCCTGATTATGCTACCATCACCACAGAGATTTTATTGCTTTATTTCTTTAAAAACAAAATTTGTATTTTATGATTTTAAAAAAGCAGCCATACATACTAAGACCTCACCTTGTTTATTTCTGGGAACTCAGTATAGGATGACAGGAAGAGCTCTGGGGACACAGACTGATACTGAATCTTGGATCGGTGGCTTACTTGCAGCGTGATTTAGGGCAAGTCACTTAACTACTCTGCACCTCAGCTTTTATGTTTATAAAAGTAGAGGTCCTGCTGGTGCTCCCTGTGGTTGTCATGGGGGTGAGAAGAAGGCACTAGGGAAGCCTGGTCCTGGAGCCATAGTGCCCTGGCTTGAATTTTGGCTTTTGCCTTGCAAGGCATGTGACTTCAGACATGTTGCTTATCATCTCTGCCACTCAGTTTCCTCTCTTTGGTAGTGAGTATATGTGGCACTCAGATGGTGCCCAGTTAGTGAAAATGCTGAACCCAGTGCAGGCATGTAATATGTGATGATTCCCTTTCTTCTTCCCTCCCGGAGGGAGCTGTTTGTACATCCATCTGATGGATGCCCCTCAACCCATCCTGTATCAGTTTGTGATCAACCTGGAAAAACCAGGACGCCTGGTTGGCTCAGAGGTTGAGTGTCTGCCTTTGGCTCAGAGCATGATCCTGGAGCCTTGGGATTGAGTCCCACATCGGGCTCCCCATGGGAAGGCTTCTCCCTCTGCCTGTGTCTCTGCCTCTCTCTATCTCTCATGAATAAATAAATAAAACTTTAAAAAATAAAATAAAAATAGAACTGGAGAAACCAAGACTTCTCTGTTGAGCCAGTGACATGTAGCTTTTTTGTTGGTGTCTGGAGTCATACAGGTTGACACCACCACCCCCAGCCCTGGAGGTAGAGCTTGCTCTCTCCCCACCTTCTGGTTTGCTTAGCAGGGATAACAGGTACAAGCCCAGTCCATGTCTAGCCCTTGCTTCCAGAATCTAGGACGGTGTGGCCTCCTATCTGTCTTGACTCAGGGTGCTTTGTTCGGTCCTGTGGCCTGGGCCCTGGCTCCTGAAACCTCTCTGAAGCTTGTTTGGACCTGTTGTTTCTTGGGTTTATTAGTCTCAGCTCGCCTGCTAGCCTCTCAACTCTGCATGCCAATCCCAGTCATAGGCTCCGCCTTCTCCGTTTGGACACACCCCAGGCCCTGAGAGGGAAGGCCAGCCCCAACCCCCTGCTGCAACCCTGGAGCTTGTGAAGGGAGGTGGGTGGGCCAGGGGCCAGAGCTGCTGCCCTTGAGAAGTTGAAAACAAAGACAGTTGAGATCTCCAGGTCCTGCTTCTGTGTCTCTTGGAAGCTCCTTTGCCTAGTGGCAGTTCCAGGCCCAGGATTCCAGAAATAGAAGACATGTTAGAGCTCCTCTAGGCCTGCTCGTGCCTCATTGGAACAAGAGGCCGCATTACGGCATCCCAGACAGGTGGTCTTCCAGGCCCTGTGTGAATGTGCTCTGTAACAGGGAGCTCACTACCTTTCCACCCTGGCCATGCTATTGCTGAGCCCCTCTGCCAGCTGAAAATGTGGCGTCTGGAATTTTGACCCAGTGCTCCTAGTCCCTTTCCCGTGTGATGGTCGGTTTGAGCAATTATCCTATGTACTCCACCCTCCCACCACTCCCCATTTCTCAGTCTAAACACCCTCATGGTTCCTCACATAACACAATTTCCAGACCCTTCCCCATTCTGCCCATGATCACTGGGCTTCCCTCATGTCCACAGAAAAACAGCTGTAACAATAATAGCAGATCCAATAAATATTTAGGGACCTGTTGTGTGGTGGGCATCTCAGCAAGTGCGGTAGGGGGGGCAGGGGAGTGCACAGGCATCACACCTAGTCTCTGTCCTCAGGGAGCTGACTGTAGAGGTAAGAAGGAGACAGCTTACCCTCACATTTGGAGGCCAATGGGGGGCCACCTGCCATATACCTAATTTTAAAAGTTTAATAAGGGGGCACCTGGTGGCTCAGCAGTTGAGCATCTGCCTTTGACTCAGGTCATGATCCTGGAGTCCTGGGATCGAGTCCTATATCGGGCTCCCTACGAGAAGCCTGCTTCTCCCTCTGCCTGTGTCTCTGCCTCTCTCTGTGTGTCTTTCATGAATAAACAAAATCTTTTTAAAATAATAAAAAAATAAAACTTTAATGGGGAATGTGATAGCTAAAGGATATGAAGTTTCATTTTGAGGTGAGAAAGTGTTCAAAAATGATTGCAGTGAAGGTTGTACACATCTGTGAACATACTAAAAACCACTGAATTCTAGACTTCAAATGGATGAGTGCTATGTGTATGTGAATTATATCTCAACAAAGCTGTTTAAAATGTTCAAAGTTTAACAGTTAAGGAAAGTATAGTCTATCTTCCTCTCATGAAAGTATGCCTTCAGAATAATCTGGAAAGCCAAGTTTGAAGTGAGGCATTCTCAGAGTCCCTGGAATTCTGCACAGGAGAATGGAAGCAGAGGGAAAGTCTGGTCCTCCCCACTGCCCTCTCCATCTTCCCATGCCCAACTCTGACCTGTACCTCGAGAGATCCAAGCATGCCAGTAGACTCTGGTTCTTGAGTTCCAGAGCCTTCCATAGCACCCCTGCCACTTGGCCACCCTTATGAGTAGGGTGGTGGGGTCTGCTCTTGGGGAGTCGGGTCTGCTCTTGGGGAGTCAGATCCAAGGAAGACATTGATCATCACAGGCTTGAGTGGGCTTGTGACCTTTGAACCAGGGAATTCTGGAGCATGGTCCAGAGCAGTGATCTCCAATAGAACATTCTATGTATTGGAGATGCTCCGTATCTGCACTGTCCTATATGGTAGTCACTATTCTCAGGTGGCAAATAAGCCCTTGAGATGTGGCTAGTGTACCTGAGGAACTGAATTTTTAATTAAAAATTTTTAGTTAAGCAACACTTAAATCCAAATTTCACATGTAGCTTGGGGCTACCATATTAGGTAGCATGGGTCTGGAAAGTGGCCGGGTGGGAGTGGCTCTGAATGGTCGTGTCCTGTTGACTCTGTTGACTTCATCCCATGGAGGAAGGGGAGCAGCCTGGAGGAGGATCAGAGCGGAGCTCTCAGGGCTCAGGAAGATACTGAAGAGGGAAATGAGATTTGTTCTCAAAAGGAAACTGCCATATGAGGCTGTATATTCCTAGCCAGTGGAGCTCTCTGGATCTCTGAGGAGAGAGAGGCAGATGGCTGTGGGCTGGGGGAGGGTGGGTGACTTGAGGGTACCCCCAGACAGGTCCTCCTGAGATCTTTGCACGGACCTGTTTCACAGAAGAGGCCTGCTTTGGTAGTTCAGGCCTGCTAGTACTGTGGGTCTTGGCAGAGAGAGAAGGCTCTGTTATTTTTTCTGCTGAGGCCATGTGAACGGGGCAGGCCGTGTGCATAGTTTCCATGGCATAATCTGACTATAAAGCCCTGTGTGTCTGTGGGGGAGGGATGAGGAGAGGCCCTCAGCCCAGCCTCAGTCAGGACTGGGCATGGGCCCAGGAGGCACATTCCCTCCCGATTCCTGCGGGGTCCTGAGCCGTGATGCGGGGAGGGCTGTGCCTGGCTGGCCTGAGCCTTTGGAAGCTCCTTTGGTTGCTGACTGGGGTGAGGGTGTTGGCTCTTCCAGACGCCTAGAGATGAGGTAGAGGAAAGATAATCTCCCAAGAACTGGGCTGAGTTGAGACTCAGGCAGACCACAGGATGTGGATTCACTGGGAGGCAAAGTGGAGGCAGGCAAAGGAGAGCCTCCTTGTCTGCACTTGGCTACCAGCTCCCACCTGCAAAACAGAAGCTCCCTGCAGGCTGGTGAGGGTCCAGCCCCACAGGCGAATTTGCTTTGAGCCATGCTAGGCAGGTTCACTGAGCACCTTTCTCTACTGGAGAAAGGAGACCTTGTGAGAGGTACCCTGCTAGTTGCAGAGAGCTGGAATTTCTCAGACGGAAGTCAGGGGTGCAGAGCATGGGGTGACAACATTTATTAAATGACTATTAGGTACCAGGCTTTTTAAAAGGATTTTATTTATTTGAGAGAGAGAGAAAGAGAGAGAGAGAGAGAGAGAGATAGCAAGTGGAGGATCCAGGACCCTGGGATCATGACCTGAGTTGAAGGCAGATGCTCAAGCCACTGAACCATGCAGGCGCCCCAGGTACCAGGCTTTGTCCTAAGCATTTTGCATTTCTGATTTCTCATGGAACAATACAGATGAATAATAATCGTAATATCTACTAATTCTTGGGTGCCTACCAAGGTAACAGACATCCATTTATTTATTCCTCACAAACCCCCTGTCTATGGGATGAAGGAAACTATTGCCTCATCGGTAATTTTGCTTTGCCCTATGTCACTTAGCCAGGAAATGTTCCATTTGGGATTTGAACCCAGACTCTCTGACCCCCACACCCCCTGCTCTTCACCATCAATTTTCCCAACAGAATTTCTGAATGTATGTTTTGTGAGACACCAACCTGGGGCCTTTGAAATGGTCCCTAGGCTCTGAATTATCCAGTTTGTCCCAAAGCTCCTACTCCCCTTCTCTACCCTGGCTCCCTGGGGTCTTGAAGCTTGGAGTCTCAAAGGCACCCTGTCCTGGGAGAGCAGCTGCCCCTTTGCCTGTTCTGGGTTTGTTGTGACGTGCAGGAGGGCAGCCCCAGGCCACAGAGTTTGCCCAAGACAATCTTGCCTTTCTGAGGGGTGCATCTCAGGCTGCAGCCGCTGGACACAATGCCCTCTGTCTCCACCAGGGCAGAAAGGCTCATTATTGCGGTCGGGTGACTCGGGCTCTGCCGGGGTGATGTCTGTGGTCCGCACATCCCCCACCCCATACCTCCCCACTCCAGCCAGTGCAATGGCCAGAGGCTGGGTAGGGAGGGGATGAGGAGCACTCAGGGCCTGAGAGTCCCTTCCTCTGGAGGCTCCTGCCTTGCCTGTGTTGTCAGACTTGTCCCCTCATGCCCCATCCCCTCCGGTAGACCCTTCCCTGGACCCATATCTCACACTTCCAAGTCTTTGAGTGCTCAAATTTAGATTATTCTGGAAAGCACATACCACTGTGCTTGGATGGAGCCTGGTACAACAGGCTCTCCCCAAATGTGACTTTCTCTTCTGTTTTCCTTTTCTGGCTTCTCATGTTTGGAATTTATGCAAGTTGGAGATAATTTTGTCATCAGGAATTTTGACAGAGACCCTGAAAAACAAGTGTGTTCTTAATAGCAATAACAGCCCTGGCTGGTGCCAGGCACGGGGCCAAGGCCAAACCCTCACGACAGCCCTGGGTGGGCTGTGCTCTTTCCTGTTCCACATTAAGAGAAAGAAACGAAGGCTCAGAGGACTTGAGTGTTTTTTGTTGTTGTTGTTGTTGTTGTTTGTTTTTAGGACTTGAGTGTTTTGACCAAAGTGGCAAAACTTATAAATGGTACAGGTGGGAGCCAAACTCAGTTCTGACTGAGTTTAAGTACATGTGTTTGGCCTTTGTGTTATTACACCGGTCTTAGCTTCCCAGGGCTACTGTAACAAAGTACCCAAAACTAGGTGGCCTAGAACAACAGACATTTATTGTCTCATGGTTCTGGAGGCTAGAAGTCTGAGATCAAGATGTTGATAGGGTTGGTTCCTTTTGAGGGCTCTAAGGGAGAATCTGTTTCATGCCTCTTGCCTAGCTTCTGGTAGTTTGCTGGCAATCTTTAGTGCTCCTTGGCTTGTAGACACATCATCCTGTGTCTGCCAAACCTTCACGTGGTGTTCTCCCTGAGTGCATGTCTGTCTCTGTATCCAAATCTCCCCTGATTGTTAGCATATCAGTTGTGTTGGATTAGAGCCCATCCTAATGACCTTATTTTAATGTGATCATCTGCAAAGACCTTATTTCCAAATAAAGTCACATCCAATGGGACTAGGGGTTAGGACTTCAACGTCTTCTGAGGATCATAATTCTACCCATAGTGGTGCCCTGCCCTGCTCAGTTCCCTGGTGACCCAGGCTTTTTTATGACCATTGAAAGGAGGTGATGTTTCCGTCAGCTCCGAGGGCAGGAAAATCTCTTGTCAGGACCCCCTTTCACTTGCTCACACGGTGTACACACACACACACATACACACACACACACACACACATTCAGTGGCAGCAATAGTCAGGACAGAGGGGACAGAGGCTGTCCTGCCACATTAACATCTGGACCTGATGGAGTTGGTGCCACATCTGGCCAAGGAGAGGCATGGAGGGTGCCAGGTGCTCTGGCAAGATGGAGAGGAAACAGCTGGCAGAGCAGACACTCAGCCCTCTGAGCACAGCAGTTTGCACACAGCCACACCAAACTGGTTCCTAAAATATCCCCCTTTTCCCCGTCAATCCTTCTACCCTTCCCAGGCTCATTCCCCTTTGCCACCCCCCACCTTGGCCTCATGCCCTCCCCGCAGTCTGATTAGGGTGAAGGCAGGGGGCCTGTCTCTGTAGCTCTAGCATTTGGTGCAGGAGTGAGTTTATGGGGCATGGAGGGCAGAGGGAGGCAGTTTGCCAGCTGCGACGTGGACTCTTCCATCTGTATCTCCCAGCTACACCCAAGTTATTCCGCTTCCTTGTGACCATCCCTGCTAGGTGTCGTCCTGTTAGGTGGGGCCAGGGACGCAGAATGTTGAGGTAAGGATGGTGCTTCTCTGGGTCCCTGGCTTGAGGGGTGCAGTGGAGTGGTAGTGCTCCTGTAACCCTCTGGCTGGTTGCTATGGGGCCTTCTCTTCCAACCACTCCCCTCAGCTCCACCCAGGCCTGCCCCAGCCCACACCCCCACCCTACCCACTCCCCCATAGGCTCCTGTTCAATTTTCTGTCCTCTCAATTTCCTGCCAACCTCACTGACTGGTTTCCCCCATGTCAGGCCTCCCGGACCTCAGCCTAATCACTCACACACATGTTCACAGCACCCCCTACACACGAGTCACACACAGTCACATGCTCATACACTCACATGGCTTGCATGCTCACACATATGCATACATGCCCACACATACCAATCATACTCTCTTATACAACACACTCATACACACACACACATACACACACACACAGACTCATATAATCTCCCAGAACCTTACTGCTTAGGACTGCCTTGGCTAAGCAGAGCCTTCCTTGAGTTGGCTCCATAGAGGGCTTATAAATGGGCCCCCTGGGAGAATGAAAACAGCACCCATTGCTGGGAGAATGAAAACAGGCAGGAAGCAGCTGGGCCCTGAGATGGAAGCACAGGGGACTAGAAGCCTGCTGACTTTCCTATTAAATCCCAGGTCCACTATTTTATGTCCGTGGGAACTGAGATTCTTGCTTTATTTTTCCAAGTCTCAATTTTCTTATTTGGAAAATGGGGATTATGCTCTGCATTTCACAGAGTTGAGCTAAAACTAAAAGATGCATTTGGAAGATAATAGCCTGGCATAAAAGAGGCATTTGTTATTTTTTTATTCAAAACCTTAATTGCATTTACAATTAAAAATAAGTAATAGTGCCATGCTTTAAAATTCAAAAGGCAGGAAAAGGTATACAGTGAAGTTTCCCTTCCGCCCTGCCCCCAAGCCGCCTGGCTTCCTTTCCCCCAACCAGTGTTACCAGATTCTTATGTTTCTTTCCAGAAAGACTTTTATATAATAAGTAACTATATATGCATATATTATTGTTCTTCCTTTTTTTTCCACAAATGGTTTATACTATACATACTGTTTCTGTGCCTTTTCATACTCAACATCTCTCCAGGAGAATGTTTCATGTCAGTATATAAAGGGCTTTCTCACTGTTTTATGGCTGCACTGAATTCCACCATACGGAGGTACCATCATTTATTTAACCACTTCCCGGGATGCCTGGGTGGCTCAGTGGTTGGGCATCTGCCTTTGGCTCAGGGCGTGATCCTAGGGTTACGGGATCAAGTCCCACATGGGTCTCCCTGCATGGAGCCTGCTTCTCCCTCTGCATGTGTCTCTGACTCTCTCTTTCTGTGTCTTTCATGAATAAATAAATAAAATCTTAAAAAAAAAAAACACTTCCCAATGGATGAGACATTTAGGTGGTTTCCAGTCTTTTGGTATTTCAAACAAGGCTGCGGCCAAAAATCTTGAACAGACATCATTTCCTACAGGTCTGAGGCTATCCATTCATACTGTAAATACCATTAAACGGACACCAAAAGCCATCTGTCCTGGCACTGGGTCACTCCTCCTCTTACATAGGCCACTTCCAGCTGCAAGCAGTCTGATCAGCAGCCCTACACCTGTGCCCCAAACCAACCCTCAACCAACTCCAAAGACCCTGGCTTTGGCTAAAGAGGCAATCCTTTCCTTTCAAGTTTTAGCATTTCTATTGGATTCAATCCAGAGGCAGTGAGCTAACACTGCCTGGATGTGGAACGAAGTGAAAAAGAAGTTATGGGTCTGCTGAGGAGAAGGGCATTTGCAAACCAAAGAGCATAGTGCTCATGCATTTGCCTGTAGCTTCAGTCCGTCAGCACGTAGCCACTGGACACGCACACAACCGGCCACTCGCCAGGTTGGCTGGGGATGACAAGACAAGTGGAGACAAGTCCCGGCAGGCCCTGCCCTCAGGGAGCTTGTGGTGGAGACAAATACAAAGCAAATAATTCACACACCAGCTGTGACAGAAAAACAGGGAGTGGAAAGAGCATTGCTCAGCTTAGGCCATCCCAGAATTCTGAGACAGGTAAGGGCACCCCTTGACTACTTTTCTAAAGCCCTTTCAAGTTTTCCCTGGAACCACCCCTGAGCCTCTGCCTTCTTTCCTGGTTATCTTTCTATCCATCCCTTCCTTTCCCTCTCTGGTTCTGGGCAGGTGGAGGCCTGTGGACTGGGTTGAGAGGTCGATGCGGCCATCCAGATATACAGCTGGAGCCACTCTAGGGCCTCAGGCTTTTCCACTGCCACCTGACATCAGCCTCCTAGGCGGGGGAGAGTGGCCTTGGGTCACTGGTGAAAGTGGGGGCTATAAATTGAGGAAAGCTGTTACTCTCTCCTGTTTCCAGGAGGGCTGGCTCAGGCCACAGCAACTGCTTGGGGCTGTCCTTATCAGAGCCCAAGCAGGCTCGCCTTTCCTGACACACAGGAAAGCGGCTATCTGATGAAACTGGATTGCACTGAAGTGCCAGCCACTTAATGTGGTAACCCTCCCAGAAATATTTGCATATTAAATGACACCACAGGTGAGGCCTTTGCTTAATGCAAAGGAGTGAATTGCTAATAATACAGGCCATAAAGGCTGGCTGGTGGGAAAACTTTATTTGGATGGGGACCTTCCCATATTGGCAACAGTTTACTTCGTTTAGGATGGTATACTCTATAATCTCTGCCCTGCTTTTATTGTGAGGAATCTGTAAAAATGAAAGATTTGCTTCTGAACCCTCATCTATACTGAACATCTTCCTAACCAACTGTTCTCCACGCCTTTTCAAAAGCCATCTCCAAGGGTGCCTTAGGTGGCTCAGTGGGTTGAGCATCTGTCTTCAGCTCAGGCCATGATCCTGGGATCCTGGGATCAAGACCTGCATCTGCATCAGGCTCCCTGCTCGGTGGGGAGCCTGCTTCGCCCTTTCCCTCTTCCTGCCACTCTACTTACTTGTGCTTGGTCTCTCTCTGTCAAATAAATGAGTAAAATATATTTTTTAAAGATTTTATTTATTTATTAATGACAGACACACACACACACACACAGAGGCAGAGACACAGGCAGAGGGAGAAGCAGGCTCCATGCAGGGAGCCTGATGCAGGACTCAATCCTGGGACTGGATCCTGGACTCTGGGATCACACCCTAAGCCAAAGGCAGATGCTCAATCCCTGAGCCACCCAGGTGTCCCATGAATAAAATCTTAAAAAAAAAAAAAAAAAGAGAAAAGAAAAGAAAAAGGTCATCTCCATTGTTGACAGCAGACCCATGGAATGGGAAGTGTAGCCTTGCCACAATGAGAGAACTACACCCACAAGGTCATAATTATGTAAGCATGGTGGGTTAGTTTTCAACTTCTAGTATCAATCTACTGTGAAAGAGAAAGATGGACTTCAGTGCTATCAACCATAACAATATAAATGTAGAAATACAGCTGGCGGAAGTTGGGGGTGAAGGGGACAACTCTGGAAAGACAGGAAATGAACTCATTTAACTGAGCAAGGAGAGTATGGAACATGGACCCAATCAGAAATCCAGTGAGCTTTAAGTGCATTGTTTACAATTACAAAGATAACTGATAGAATAACTGACAATGACTAAACACCAGAGGACTGGAGATGAAGGTGGGGTTTGGGTTGGGAGGTAAATCCTCATGTTTCTAAGGCGGGAGTCACAGATAGCTGAAGTTGATAGATAAAAGTTTTGCAGCAAACTACTTAGTGTTAGGTTGATGACCATCTAAAAGCAGAAAAGTCTAAAACTGGCTGTCTCTGGAAAGGAGGACCAGAGTGGGGCAGGGAGCTCTTGCTTTTTTCTATAATCCCTGTTAGATCACATTTCGATTATGCGCAGGTTTTACTTTCACAAAACTTACGAGAAAAATCTTCTCAATTTTCCATATTTTCCATGATGGACATGTAGGACAATGATAATGTATAATAATACATGAAAAGCTTAACTTATTAGTAATTTATTTCAAAAATCTTAATTGTGTGAAAAACACATGACCAAAATTTATCATCTTAACCACTGTGATGTGTACAATTCATCAGTGTTAACCATATTGACACTGTTGTGGAACAAATCTCTAGAACTTTTCATCTTGTAGAATTAACTCTGTACCCTTTGAACAACTCCCCATTTCTCCTGCCCCACAGCCCCTGGCAACCACCATGCTACTTTCTGTTTCTACAAATTTGACTTTAGATACCTAGTGTAAGTGGAATCATGCAATATTTGTCTCATTTCACTTAGCATTAATGTCCTCAAGGTCCATCCATGTTGTAAGCATGTAACATGATTTCCTTCTTTTTTAAGGTCGAATAGTATTCCATTGTGTAGAAAGACCATGTTTTCTTTATCCATTTTTCTATGTGGATGAACATTTGAGTTACTTCAACCTCTTGGATATTGCAGATAATGTTGCAATGAGCATGCATGCAACCTTATTTTTTTAAAAAGGACCCCCCAAATAGATGTGGGAACTATGGTCAGAGAAAGCCCAGAATTTGTTTAAGTCCCTCCTGGGCCAGAACAAGCCTAGGGACTGCCTGCCTTCACCCTCCTGACAGCTGGGAAGTTGGTCAAGGCCTGACCTCTTGGGATGGTCTACAAGTTGGAGGAAGTGTGAGATAAAGTCGTGGAATAGCATGGAAAGTGCACAGAATGGATCCAACTTGACATAAGCCTGGCACATAGTCTACTTTGTCATCCATCTGCCTCTGCTGGTGCTCTTGCAGCCCTGCTCAAATCTATCCAATGCCTTGGCCTGGCTTCTAGTAGTGTGTGCAGCTGCAATCTGAGTTCAATGGGAAGACAAGTCTCCACTTGATTAACTGGCTGCCTTTCCTACAAGTTCACTTTTTTCCTTTGGTCTTGGGCCTGTGCCTTGGTGTTAATTTGCAGGGCTAGTTTAGGTCTCTCCTGGGCTGTCAGGACCCCTTTCCCTAGTCCCTGACCATCTTGATAGCACAAATCCCTTTCTAGGCTGGAGGCTGTGGGTGGGGCCGGCTGTTCTCTCTGCTGGCTAGCTTGGATGGTTTCCCACTGTGCTAGGTGACAGATTGTTCTTGGACAGGAAATTATTTAAGTTCAGCTTTTCCTCTGATGATCTGGGAGGCTTTCAGTCAACACATGTGCAACTGAGATCCCTTAGGGATCTGGCCATTAATGGGGTCCTTAGGCATAGCGTGAGATACTTTCCACAGTGAGGGAAGAGGAGTGGGATATGGGGTCTCCCATACTGTGGAGGGAGGGTGTTCCCTCTGGGGGTAGTGTGGAAGTGATTTCCTTCCTCACTGGACTGGCTTTGGAGCCACCTGGTAGCCTCAGATGACCTTTTGTGAGGTTCTTTTCAGAGGCAGTGGCTCTCGGAGGGAGAGGCTGGGGGATAGTTGCCAGAGTTCAGGCAACTGATGTCTGTGTCTAGGAAGGAGGTTGACACCAGGGTCTTCTTCATTTCCCAGTTCTGTACCATCTGCCTTTCCTGACGTAGATCGTTGATTGGGATGTTCCATTCCAATTTATCCTGCCTTTTTCCCTTCCAAGCCCTGGAGGGTCACGGAGGAAGGATGTTCTCTAAGACTTAGCATCTAATACATAACCACTAGCCACATGTGGCCATTGAAATGTAAATTCATTTCAATTAAATAAAATTGAAAATTCAGTTTCTCAGTTGCACTAGCTAGACTGTAAGTGCTCAGTAGCCATATGTGGCTCCCATAATGGACACTGAAGATAGAGAACATTTGCATCAACACTGAAAGGTCTTTTGGACAGACTGCCCTAAGCCTCCTCTCTTTTCCTCCCCACAATTCTGATCTGGAGTGACTGATAGCTGTTGTTGCCTTACACTGGGGCCCCCAGAGCATGCTGCCTACTGAGAATTCAAAAGCAGAGAATGAGCAGGGTGGAAATGTCTTTAGTCTCCACTCAATAGTGAGTCCAGGGCAGCCTTAGGCTCTGAAATCTTGCTCTTCCTGAGTATGACACCTACTGGGTCCTTGCTCTTCCTAGTATGACACCTACAGTCCTGAAACTACCACCCAAGCCCTTTAAGTGATGTCTGGCCTGCAGCAAGGATTCTGTTCTGCTCACCACCAAATCCATTTCACGAATTTTCCATGGTGTAAAAGTAGGCCAGCCTAACCGGGTCTTCTGAGCTAGATCCCACTCCTAAGACACCTACATCCCTTTGGATGTGTACCCGGTTACTAACTCTGTTGCGGGTATCCTGTGATAGGTAGCTGTTGTCCCTACACAAGCCCTCTTAGCAATTAACCATTTGTTTCCCTAAGAAATGAATCTGGCTATTAGGACTGGGAATAATTGAGAAATGTGTCTATCTGGGAAGTCCATAAAAGGGAATGGGGTTTTCCAGAATAATGCAACACAGTCTTGCCTTCTTCCCCAGGCCATCCCTGTGTTATTTTTTTAGTTTTTTGGGTCCACCCCACAGCACAGGTGTTCCCCACAGGACAGTTAACTTTGGGATTCTTGTCAGTGAACCTCTTTTATCTCCATTGTCAGGGATGCTGACAAGGGACTTATGAAGAGGAAGCAGGAGGGAAACTTCTACTCTTTCCACTGGTGTTGATAAGTTCAGAGAATATGAATCTTAGGTGACTGGCAGTCATTTTCCCTGCTTCATTGTGAGAGCCAACATTTAAGGTGGTTCTTAGTACAGTATAAAATGGGAAAGAAAACAGAGCCCTGAGATATTAGAGCTCCTAGAGGCAGCTGTGCCTTAACACTCTTGTCAACTAATGGACCTCCATACCTGGATTTTCCCATCTAAGAGACAAAGCCCTTTCTGCTTAAGTTAGTTTTATGTTGAGTGTCTGTCACTTGCAACCCAAAGAACTCTAACTAATAGAATCATTAGATCTGAATATTTGGAAAGAGGAAACCTCTGTTTGATGATCATGTTCAGGTCTTTGCCAAGACACTTGAAAAGAATGACTAGATTAGAACACCAGTGAACCAGAGATAGCTCACACATATATTAGCATCACACACAGACCAATCTTTTTTTTTTTTTAAGATTTTATTTATTTATTCATGAGATACACAGAGAGAGGGAGAGAGAGGCAGAGACACAGGCAGAGGGAGAAGCAGGCTCCATGCAGGGAGCCTGACGCAGGACTCGATCCCTGGACTCTAGGACCACCTGCCGGGCCAAAGGCAGATGCTAAACCGCTGAGCCACCCAGGGATCCCCCAAGAAGTCTTTCTTGACCACTCTAGCCTGTAGCCTACAGTAAGCTCTCTGCTCTCTGGCTTTTTGTACCAATTGGAATGATCAAAAATTGCAAACTGTCTTATACCATGTCTGCTTTCACTGTCTAGAATGGCATTTAGAGATTTTACTGTTATATGTTTACAGTTTGTCACCCTCTTCTACCTGGTTGAGGTCAGAGATGGGGTCCGATGCTTTTGTGTGCTTGACAGGAGCCAGTATAATGGCTGGCACATGCTAGAACTGCAATGAATGTCTGTGGGTTAGAAATTTGTGGAAACTAGTGTGAGAGCTATAGGAGTCAGGTCTGTGTCCTGTTATCCTCAGTGGGGAAATAAGTACTCCACTTAAATGCCCAGGGGGTGGGGGTTTGTGTGTTGCATTCCCCTAGTGAGCTATGTGGTTTACCAAAAAATTCTTTTTCACTTCAGGGGGGTGAGGATGGAGGGAGAGGAGGAGCACAAGAAGGAAATGGAGAGGAAGTGAGAATGTAGATCTTTGCTTGATGGCTGAGACCTCCCAGCGATGGGTCCCTAAGTCACATGGGCTAGTGGAGACTAGAAGTGACTCTGTGCCTCAGACTTCCCTCAATTTCTCTGTCATGAGAGGGGAGAGCAGACAAGGAGGGTGGGCGTAGGTGGGGACAGGCACAGAGAATCAACTCCTCTCTGGAAGTGCCTTCAGAACTGGCTCAGGTGGGGTGCCTGGGTGGCTCTGTTGGTTAAGTGTCTGCCTTCGGCTCAGGTCATGATTCCAGGGTCCTGGGAGCCTGCCTCTTCTTATCCTTCCCCTCCCCTCTGCTTGTGCTCTCTCTCTCTCACTCTCTCTCTCTCTCTCAAATAAAATCTTAAAAAAAAAAAAAAAAAAAGAACTGGGTCAGGGGCTACATGGGAGAAACTAGCATCCTCACTCCAGTCAGTCTTCATTTTGGATCCATTGTAATGCAGCAAGAGATTATATTTTCCACTTGACTTGGGTTTGAATTTGGCTATTTGCCACACATCATACCCCAACACTTGAGGCCCAGGATTTGTCAATATTAAAGCCATTATAATGATTTGAAGGATACTCACCCACACTGGGAAGGGCAATCCACTTTACTCAGTCGAGTCATTCAAATCCTAGCCTCTTCCAGAAACTCTTGTAGTCACACCCAGAAATAACGTTTAACCAGATGTCTGGGCATCATATGATCCAGTCAAATTGACATAAAGCATTAACTATCACAAACCCTAATATTTATTAAGCATGTACTATAACCCAGGCATGGTTTTACTAAGTACTTTACTGATATTTCTTAGATGTATGAAAACTACATAAAGAAAAAAAATACTTATTCCAGGTGACTTCTAGTCTCTTCCAGTTGTAAGATTCTTTGACTTGATATGGGATTAGAGAAGCTAGGGTGTTGAGGTGGTGCTTGGGAACCTGATACTTAGAAGCAGAAGTACAAAGAGAGTTATAAGCTACCTCTTTCTGTGGACTAGGAACTGTGTGTTCCTTACAAACATTTTCTCACTTATTCCTGAAGAACACCCTGTGTGATAGGTATCACTCCTCATCCTATTTTCAGATGAGGAAACTGAGGTACTGTGAGATTCATGGCTTGACTTAACAGCAAGTGTTCAGTTCTGTTGATTCCAAAGCTTGTGCTCTTAAGTTGCAGAGGGACTGCAAAGCCCTCCACATCTGATCTGGATGCCTGAGAAGTTGCCTTTGCATCAGGTCACGGGATGGAGGTGAGCTAGGGGAGGGAGGGGTAGAAGGAGTGTTGTCATAGGAACAGCAAGTTCCACCATGAGGACGGGTAGCAGGCAGGGCAGGCTGGGGATGAGGAAGGTTCTAGAGGCAGTTCTGCAGGAGTCTCTGAGCCCAGCAGGAAGCCGACTCCCTACGCCCTTCAGCAGCACTTGGTAAGCCTCAGCTTTGCTCCCTGTCTCTCCCTGGGCAGGCAGAACAGGATGTTCTTGGAATTCTCGCAACCAGACTATTCCTAGGGAACCGGCGGCAGAGCCATGGTTAGGGCTACAGACTGTGCTTGCCAGGCCAATGTCCTGCTTTACCTTTTATGGCCGGCTAGCTTGAGATGTCACAAGTCTTTAGAGATTTTTGCTTTTTTCTCCTTCTCCTCTTCTTTATGACCCTGAACACATTCCTCCTTTTCTCCCCATCACTTGATTTACCAGCCCCTTCAACAAGTCTGTAACTCACTTGTGAGCCTGGTAGGCTTTCCAGTCAGTCATGAGGCAATTCACAGCAGTTTGAGCAGAACACGGACGGGACATTTCTTGGGTTTAATTTATTTAAGTTGCTTCCATCTGCTGGAGTCTAGTGGCTCCTTGGGAACAGGGTGAGGTTTCTTGGTGGCAGGTTGCCAGTTAAGAGCACAAATTCGGACTGCAGAGGGGCCTGGGAACATGTCCTGGGTCTGTTGTGAAGTGCACATAACCTGGGGCATGTGATTTGACCTCTCTAAGCCATGATGTTCTCACCTGTAAAATGGGAGAGAACTATTACTTGCCTTAAAGGACTGTTTGGAGGATGGAATGAGAACACTCGTGGAATACTTAGCACTGCTCCTGGCACAGTGCTATCCCCATAATCTTCCCAGCAGGTTGAGGACAACCACAGGCCTGAGATAAGGATTGGATTATGGAGCCAGACCTATCTCCCTAGTCAAGCTTGGAGGGGAAGAGAAAAGAGAGCTTGTACCTGAATGATCCAGTTTGAGATTCCTTAAGATGATGGAATCCAAGATTTTCAATCCTCTAAGGCAATCTTCTAAGACTGAGAAGTAGGCAGTCATGTAGCAGGAGAGTGAAGAAAAGAGTGGGCCAGGGTGACTGCCACAAAGCACCACCCGTGAAGGGAGGCGAGGTTTCCGTGGGAGTGCCTGGCAGCCAAGGATAGGATAGAAGGGCTCCGTGAGCCTGCTCACTGTTCGGGTGGAGGAAAAGTTATTCCTTGTCCACCTGGGTCAGTTCCTCATTTCTCCTGGAGGAGATGCTGGTGACTTAGGAAAATGGATTGGGTCCCAAGTGCCCTAATCTAGTTCTAACCAACTCATGTTTCCTTTGGGAAACAGAAACCAAAGAAAGAGTAGGCTAATCTGGGCCCCATTGGTTTCTTGGAACAACTGCTCTGTACTCTTTGAGCAAGATATTCTTGGGGAAGCCAGGGCTGAGTCTACCTATTATAGACCTTGGTCTAGGAGAAAAACATCAACAACCAAAATTACAGCTGGGAAGAACTGCCTCCATCTGCAAGTAACTGGGCAATTACCTCCTAATTAAGCTCTTATTCGTTTGTTTTCTGAGCGTTTCAGTATAGTACTCAGTAGGTGCACCCCACCCCGCTTGTCACCAAGGTGTTGAAGATTAAGCATTTCACATGAATCGAGGTGGAACTCTTTCATCCGATTTGTTCCAACATGATGAGGTCTTAAAGCTGTACCCTTTCATCTTTGGAGCACTGGGTTTGCAGGGTTTCTATTTTGAGTCCTGTGCCTCAGGGGAGGAAGAGGAAGCACCAGGAGAGGAAAAGACAAAAGACAGAACTCAGACCACCGTTTTCTCAAGTGTGGTCTAATGGGTCTCTCTTGCATCTGAATCATTTACTATTAAAATGCAGATTCTTGGGGATCAGCTTCAGGCCTGAGTTAGAAACTTCCCAGGTGCTTCTTAGGAATACTGAGATCTGAAAATCTCAGAGGCAGAAACTCTTGGAGCACCTGGGTGGCTCAGTGGTTGAATGTCTGCCTTTGGCTCAGGTCCTGATCCCATATCAGGCTCCCTGTGGGGAGCCTGCTTCTCCCTTTGCCTATGTCTCTGCTGCTCTGTCTCTCATAAAGAAATAAATAAAACCTTTAAAAAAAGCAGAAAGTCGGGATCCCTGGGTGGCGCAGCGGTTTGGCGCCTGCCTTTGGCCCAGGGCGTGATCCTGGAGACCTGGGATCGAATCCCACGTCAGGCTCTCCGTGCATGGAGCCTGTTTCTCCCTCTGCCTGTGTCTCTGCCTCTCTCTCTCTGTGTGTGACTATCATAAATAAATAAATAACAACAAAAAAGCAGAAAGTCTTATGGAATATTAACAACATAGATAAAGGAAGTGTACAGACAACTCACCACACCATTCCAGCCAATAGTTTCTGAACCCACCCCAGAAAATCTTTCACTTTAGCATTAAGCTGGGGAAAGCCTGGCTGTTCCATGTTTGTACTTCATCTATCTACAGGCGGTGCTGCAAATAGAAAAACGTCTGGCCGAAAAGCCAGAAGTCCAAGAAGGGTCAGTGCATTAACCAATCCCTAGACCACGAAAGGCTGATGTCCGTCTGGTCTCAGGTGTTGTAAATGCTGACTTACAGCCCCTTTATCTGCCGATAACGAAGGTGAACGTAAGTGGATCTCCAGACATGGTTCACACGCGGCTCCCAGGTTCTTGAAAAACCACAAGTGATTGGCAAATGTTTCTATTGCAGACACAAAGTCAAACAAACAGCTCATTTCCTTCAAGAGCTCCTCACAGCAGGGGCTGGGAGTCAGAAGGTAGTAAGGAGCGAGGGGAGGCTTCCTCTCCCTTCCCCCACACCTTCTTCCCCTTTTTGGTGTCAGATTTTTTCTGACACTGGAGTTTAGACTGGCGGAAAGAAGCAATTGATAAAGAACTTCAGGAAGGGGATTTCTATTCTCCCCAGGCCTTTGCCCTCTCATCAGGGTTACAGACCTTTCATTTTATTCATTTCAGGAAGCTTGGGGCCACAAGGCTCTGAATCACAGTCTTGTAAGGCGCAGAACTTCATTCAGTGTGCTCTGGGGAAATGCAGAGCGGGGGGCCTGCCCACCAAAGATTTTTTTTTAAATTTATTCATGAGAGACACATGCAGAGAGAGGCAGAGACACAGGCAGAGGGAGAAGCAGGCTCCATGCAGGGAGCCCGACATGGGACTCGATCTAAGGACCCCAGGATCACTCCCTGAGCCGAAGACAGGTGCTCAACTGCTGAGCCACCCAGGAGTCCCCCTACCAAAGATTCTGATGGGATTCTGATAGATTCTGATTACAGGCAGCCTGGTAACTCTGGAACAGGTGGTAGTAGTTCACACTTAAAAAAAAAACAGCTTTATTGATTATATTGCACATGCCACACAGTTCACCCACTTAAAATATACAATTCAGTGTTTGTTTTCTGTATAATCACTATTTTTGTTGCAGGGTTCTTTTCTCATGGAGTTGAAGAATGAATCTAGAGGACACAAAAGAGTGAAGTGAAAGTTTATTAAGTGAAGGTGAGAAGAGGAAGGAAAGAAAAAAACTCGAGAGGGGGTCCCGAATGGGTTACCACTGAGGGCTTTTATGGCTGTCTTTTATAGAAAACTGACCAGGGAACATTAATCTCCTTGACGTCACCACTGATAGCACCATGATTACTTCTCCTTTGAACATCTCCTCTCTTGTTTAAGACAAAGAGGTGGTCTGGTTATGTTCCCTTATCTCTGGTTTTGTTACGCCTCAGCATTTCTGGGATTTTTGGCCAGCCTGATCATGTAGCCCCCTACCTATCTCTCCCTCCCTAGCCCTGCCTGTTCCTTACTGGTCTTTAGTGTTTACAGCACTCTAAAAGAAACCTGAACCCCCTTTAGGAGTCACTCCCCATCTCCTCTCCACCCCTAGTCCAGCACTCAGGCAACCAGGAATCTATTTCCTGTCAGTATAGATTTGCTTATTCTGGATAGTTCATATAAATGGAATTATACATATATGGTCCTTTGTGGCTGGCTTCTTAGTGTAATGATTTCAAAGTTCATCTATGCTGTAGCATCAACCAGTATCTCCTTTTTTATGACAAATATTCCATTGTAGAGATATACATTCATCATTAACTGATGGACATTTGGATTGTGCCTACCTCCTGGCTATTATGAATAATGATGCTATGAAATTCTCTTGGGTGTATATATATATATATATATACATATACACACATACACACCTGGGAGTGGAGCTGCTGAGTCATACATTCACTTGGTTTAACCTTTTATGTATGAGAGTTCTAATTTCTCCACATCCTTGTTAACACTAATTATGTTTTTGATTTTAGCTGTCCTAACGGGTATACAGTTATATGAAATTTCATTAAATTTAGCATACAGTTAATGAAATTTCATTTTTAAAAAACCTTATTTTTGAGAAAAAGGGGTGGGGAGGGGCAGAGGGAGAGAGAGGAGAGAGAAAACCTTATATAGTCAGTGAGGAGCCTGACGTGGGGCTCAATTCCACAATCTTGAGGTCTTGAATTGAGCCGAAATCAAGAGTCCTAGAGCTTAACCGACTGAGCCTCGTAAGCATCCCAAATTTAAAAAAATTTTTTTTTGATTTTTTAAAAAGATTTTATGTATTTATTCATGAGAGACACAGAGAAAGAGAGAGAGAAAGGCAGAGACACATGCAGGGAGCCTGACGTGGGACTCGATTCCGGGTCTCCAGGATCCTGCCCTGGGCTGAAGGCGGCGCTAAACCGCTGAGGCCACCCCCCCTTCCCCCCGGGGCTGCCCTTAATTATTTTTTAAGTAGGTTCCACACTCAGGGTGGGGCTAGAAAGCATGACCCCAGAGATCAAGAGTTGTGTGCTCCGCCTACTGAGCCATCCAGGTGCCCCTCTTTTTTTTTTTTTTTTGATTTGCCTTTCCAGGGTGGCTAATGTTGAGCATCTTTTCACATACTTATTGGCCATCTGCCTATCTTCTTTGAAGAAATGTCTTTTTACATTTTTTGCCCATTTTTAAATTGGGTTATTACCTTTTTTATTGAGTTTTAGGGATACTTTACATATTCTACGTAAGATCTCTTTGCAGCAATTTTCTCTCATTTTTGGGGTTGTCTTTTTTACTTGATGCTCTTGAGGCATAAGTTTTAGGTCTTGATGATGTTTAGTTTGTTTTTTCTCTTGTTGCCTGTGGTGCACACTTTGAGAAACATTACTCAAATGCAACTCGAAATGCTTGGTTGGGCTTTTTAGGTCACTTTGGAGGAGAATTTCCTCCTCCATCCCAGCTAGCCTGGGGTTCCTTCTAAGCACAGAGCTTCAGAGGACCTTCACAGTCTTTACACCCCTCCCTCTCCTGAGGTCTACCACAATAGAGCAGCTGAAATGAGTTTGGAAATGTCCTTTATTGTGAAAACTCAATGGTCTTTGTCTCTGGGATTTGAAACTTTGATGCAGATGTTGGCAGCTGCGAGGAAGGAGGAGGGGAAGGGCGGGGAGAAGAAACCCTTCCACTGATTTCCATAGTGAGTCATTTAAATTCTCCGTGCTGTCTTGGTTTTCTCACCCATAAAATGGGGGAGAACACCTCCATCTGCCCATCTCAGTGGGGGTACTGCGAAGATGAATTAATCTGTATTTTTAAAAACACGTTGAGATCTTGGATTAAAGGCATTTCTGGAGCACAAGGTATTATTATAATAATAAATGATTTAATAGGAGGGAGAGTGCAGCCACTAAAGCAAGAATCGGAAGGGGCAGGAAGGAGACAGGCTCTGATCACTGGAGTCTGAGCCCAGACACAGCTTTTTATCCATAGAAGTGAGCTATGATTTCTCACAAACTGGGTTATTTAATCTGAATTAAACATTGCTTTACAGAGTGCTTCCTACAGGACTTCTGCCATAAGGAAAGATTACAATCTTTTTAGGAAATAAGTTATGTACATGAAAACAATTAGAAGCAAAGCAAGGCATTATGATGAAGTGCTGAATTGAATATAACAGGTGTCAAAAAAGCAGAATAGTTGGTGGTGAAGATCCGCTTTGCCCAGGTCTGTCACACACTTGCTGCATGACCTTACCTCTGTTGCTTCTGAGTGGAACTGTTTAAAAGGCTTAGAGTGGTTAGGACATAGTAAGCACTCAAATGTTAGACCTATCTGGGATCTTGTCAGTCACTGCTTTTGCTGGTTATGTAATCTTGGTCAAATTGCTAGATACCCTCTGATCCTCAGTTATCGGATCTGCAAAATGGGGATAAGGCTACTGACTAGCTCACAGGGTAACTGTGAGGATGGAGGGCGACAATGTAAAGAGTAGCACTGGGCCCTACAAACGGGTAAGCATCCACTAATGAGTTATTATTACTGTCACTGACACTGCTCCCTGCCACAGGAGTGAGAGGTGCACTCAGTAAAGCCTCGGTTAAGTCAAGGGCCTTCTTTGGAACCTGGCATTTGAGGCGGACTGAACGGGATTGACAAGATTGATCAGAGAAGGTGATCAGAGAAGAAAGCAGGATCAAAGAAAGGCAGAAGCACGAGGGAGGACTGCACCCCTGGAAGGCAGGAAGGGACTTGGGGCTTCTCACTTTTCTCTCCAGCCGGGCCCGGCCGGCAGTATCTGGTGGAGGAGCCTCGGCGGCTGTTTACCCCCAAACTCGCTCGGCAATCTCGGCTTTCACCTCCCCAGGAGCAGAGCCTCTGGCAAGGCGGGAGCCGACCCTCCTCTCTGAGGAATGTGGGTCCGCGTCCCGGGCCGCTCAGGCCCAGCGCTTCCCTCGCCCCGCAGTCAGGAGCCGGGAGCCCCGCTGTTTTCACCCCACCCTCTGCCGGGATCCAGTTTCAAAGTCACCTGAAAGCCATTTCCTTCCGCGCCCGTCCTTCTCCTCCCCTCCCCTCCCTGTAAATCACCTGCAGTTTGCATTTGCCCGGAGCAGGTTTTTTTTTTTTTTTTTTTTTTAAAGCTTGTTTTCTTCTTAAGAACTCTAATGCCTTTGACTATACACACTTGTCTACCCAGAACCCAGTGATTCGATATCAGGGCTCCATTCCTCCTCCCTGGAAACTGGTGACAATGCCTAACCAGCGGGATCTCTCCCGGGGCCTCGCCCTGGGCTTCTCCCCTGCCTCGTGCTGGGACAGCATCTTCTTTCCATCTTTATTGACGAATACTTCTGCGTTTTAAAATTTATGATCTGGCTCGAAACCAGCCTGGCCTCAGTGAGTGCCCCTGACCCCCTTCCAGATGTGGACCTTTCCTTGCTCATGGGATTACATACAGACGGGAAAACCGGAGGCAGGTTCTCCGTCTTTGTTTTTGCAGAAACGTGGTTCTCTCTGGCACGGGTTTCCGCATCCCGTTTCATCCACCCAGCAGCAGCCTTCGGGTGGCCTCCTGCCGAGGTGCCCTTTCCTCCATCCCGGAGGCTTGGATTTAGGTTTGTCAAGGGTCACAGGGACGGAGTTGCGGTGAGGGCTTCAAGACGTGCCTTTCCGATTCAGAAAGGCCGAGGTGACCTGCCCTGCTGGGCTCGAGACCCCCAGGGCGGACCCCGGCTAACGTCTTCCTAGAGAGCCCCCGTTGCTATCCGCACGGCGGGGGCCGTAGGGCTGACACCGGGTGACCCCGCGGCGCGCGGCTCTGGGCCGGGGCGGGGCGCGCGCCCCACCTGCGGGCGTTAATCATTAACGCGCGCGATCCCCTTCAGCCCGGCTCCGGCCCCGAGGCTCCCCGGATCCCCGCGGAGCCGCCGATCGCAGGATCCCCGCGGCCGGCGCGAGTCTCCACCCACTGGAAAAATTCCTGGCCCGCCCCTCCCTCTCCCCTCCCTCCGGCGGCGGCTCCGGCTGGGTCCGCCCGGCCCCGACTTCCTGCCGGGCGCTGGGAAGGCGCGCGCGGGCCGGGGTCCCCGGGGGGCCGCGCGGGCAGCTGGCCGCGTCCCCAACGCCGGGGGCCGGGCCGTGGGCGGGAGCGGCCGCAGCCTCCGTCCCCGCCGAGAGCGACTTTCAAACTCGCGCCTGCGTCGCGGCCGCACCTGGGCAGCCCCGCGCGCCGAGCGTGCGGGACCCGGCGGGCGGCGACCGCGCGGTGAGTGGCCCTCGGCCCCCTCCCCTCGGCCCGTGGCAGCGCCCGGAGCCCCCCAGGCCCCCACGCCCCGGGGCCCTCGCCCCAGCCCCCCGAGGAGGGCCCGGGCTGCGTCGGCGCCTTCCAGGGCGCCCCCCCAGGGCTCCCCCCATGGCTCCCCGGACCCCGCGGCGGGGGTGTCGGAGCGCGCGGGGCTCGTGCGCGGAGACGCGGTCTGTCCGCAGCCCCCACCCCGGAAACCAGAGGAGCGCGCGCCAGGTGGCTCCGGGAGGCCCGCGCGCTGCGCCCGCCCCCCCCCCCCCCCCCGCGGTAGCCCGAGGGCTGCCCCTGCCTGGGAGTGCGGGACTCGGGCCGGGCGGACCCTTGCGGGGAAGCACCCGGCTCTGATCCAGGGAGCCCGAGGGGCGCCAGCAGCTGGGCCCGGGGGCTGCCACATGGTGCTGGTTCTTGGGAGGGATTGGCGTGGGTCCCGGAGCGTCCCATGGAGCTGGGATGTTGGGAGCCGAAGGCATGGAGGCCACTGCCTTGCCTCTGTCTGCCTCGACCTCGCCCACTCCTGAAATCTGTTTGGTTATTTTCCTCCCCATCCTCAGCCCTTTGGTTTGGAAAGACTGGGGTAAGACGTGCAAATTTGAAATTTCAAGACATTTTTAGGTAGCTACTGTGACTCTTTGGAGCTGGTTTTGAAAACAAAGAAGGGAGTGGGCAATGTAATGGTCGGAGGCTGGAGAGGTGTGGCCTTGGGGGGGGGGGCGGTGTTAGTGGCCGCGGTCGCAGTTTGATCCTTGACGCCACTTTCTAAACTGTCTGCACATGAGGGAGGCAGCTTCTGCGCCGGGGCCCCTAGGGAGGCGACTCTCACTGCATTATCCTACATGGAACCCCAGACCGGGGGTTCCCAGAGTCTTCCCAGCCCTGCCTCTGCATGTAGCCCAATCACATCGACCTTACTTAAGAAGTAATAAGTGGGGAGAGTAATGACAGCCCAGGACCGGCTTCCCTTCTGAGCACATTGCCTACTTCCTTTTAGGAAAGTGTCTTTCCAGCACCTTCCTTGCTGACTGGGAATGGAATCCTGATTGACTTAAGCTGGGGATGACTTCGTTCCAACCATCCCCAACAGAAAACCTAGAGAGTCAGAACCAAAGGAAGGTGTACCCCTTCTGTCATTCACCCCTTCCAGTGATCCTGGGTGCCTCATCAACCTTCTAAGCCTGCTGTTCATACTCTTGCTGCTTCTGCTGAACCTATTCCTGGCGGCTGGACAACCCCTTGGCTCCCTGGTATCTTGCTCTGGGGATGGGGCAGGGAGTCAGCATGGGGTAAACCAAGTCCTAAAAGCAGAGGGAGTGGTTTAGGAGTTGTTTCGGAGGCTTTTCCACTACATTTTATTAGATGTGGCCTATCAGGAAGAGTGGAAAGAGCACTGGCCTATGAGTCCAGCACAGGATTTTCCTTGAATTTTAATCCTGGTTCTACCACCTGGTTCTACCGTCAAAATTGGTGGAGTCGCCACCTCTGATTAGCCTACTCTGCACATGAAGGCAGCAGAGCCCAGAGATGTGAGGTGGCTTGAGCCTGGTCCTTGTTGGCCAAACAGGGACTAGAACTCAGATTTTCTGCTCTGGCTAATCCATGCTTTCTCTAACATGACCTGGGCAAATCCTAGACCTTTCAGACTCAGTTTCCACTGAGAGAAGCAGGGTACTTGCCTTCTCTTCCTTATAGAGGTTGTAGTAAGGATCAAATGAAGCCAGACATGTGGAAGGTGCTCCATAAACTACTGTTAAAAATAAAGGGCTCAAAAAAAAGGGGGGGCGCTCACTGTGGCTGGGGGGGGGGGGGCGGCTTGTGAGAGCTTTAAAGTTTACTGGATATGTCCCATGTGTGCCATAGGAGATGGTAAATACCAGGACCCAGGGTGAACGTTTACATCCATGGCCTGCGATATCTCAGCCCCAGAGTAAACATTTGGCTTACCAAATCCACAGCTAACCCAGGGTCACTGTGTTTACACTGGAGGAGGCCAAAGGCCATGGCCTGAGGGATGACCAGGGCTGGAGGGGAAAAGGGACTGTGTTCCAGACCTGTGGCTTGCCCCTTCACCTCCACCCTCTCTCAGAATCTTGTGAAGTCTCTGGCTCCAAGCCTGGAGGGGTTGCCACAAGCCCAAGCTGGGGCACTGGCTTTGGAGGGTTAATCGTGGTGTCGACTAGCTATTCTGTGTTGTGTTGGGGTTTGAGGGGACTCTTGGGAGGGTGTTGCCTTTGCAGCTGCACTGAAGCCCTCTTCAGCTCCTCATTTGCTTCCTCCGCCCTCCCCGCCCCAGGCTGCTCCTCTGGCCCAGGCCTCTGCCTCTCTGGCCAGCTGCATGTCCATAGGCCTTTGTTCCAGGGCTGCCTGCCCACCCTCCCCAGCAGGAGCCCTCAGGCTAGGGCCTTGGCAGCTGGAAATCACTACTGTGCAGGAAGGCTGTATTGGAGTCCACAGGGGACTTGACAGACCTTCCTTTCCTCCTGTGGGCTCCTTTAGGGCCTCTAACTTGCTCCTGGCCGGCCACACTCTCACTGTCTTCTCTCATCTCTCCTTCCCATGAATGGTTGGATAGTCCTTTGTTTTTCTTCCTAGAATTATGCTTCATAGTTCTATTTTTAAGTATTTGTTCTTCAACATTTATTTGGCACCTACTGTATATGAATGTAGATGCAGGGGACACAGCAGTGAACAGAATCTACAGATATTGACCTGGAACTGACTTGTAGTGGGGGAAGCTGACAGCGAACAAGATAGAAAGTGAAATAGAAAGCATGTCACTGATAAGTAGAAACATGTGATAGGGAAGGTGGACACGCATCCCCACGGAGGGAGTGAGATGGCATTTTAGATGGGGTGGCCTGGGAAGCCTCCTGAGCAAGAGATATTGAAGATAATGCCTGAGGGAAGTATTTCCCTTCATCTCTTATCACCTTTGCTTGAATCCCAGTTGGAGCAACCCACTGTGGGATTGGGGGGCAGGGTTTGGAATCAGATGCAGCTGGGTTAGGATCCCAGCTTTGCAGCTTGCTAGCCCCGTGGTGCTGAACTCCTGAGCCTGTGTTTCCCACCTGTAAAATGGAGTTAGTCATCCTACCTACCACATACGGTATTGTGTGAGAATGAACAATGGAGAATGTGTGTTGAATGCTCAGCAAAGCCCACGGAGGTGTTCAGTAAATGATAGTCTTATTTCTCCAACCAAATTGTGCAGGGGTAGCCCACGATATTTAATGCCATTGCTAAGGACTCTGGATGAAAGGCTTTGTGTTTCAGGTGTTGGGATTGGGTGGGGAATTGGAAGGAGGTAAAAACAGAAACCCTAGTTAGGGCAGACTTTCTAGTTAGATTTTCCTGCCCTATCCTAGATTTCCAACGGTTGGGGGTGAGGATGCAGGACTCCCAGGTGTGTGCTGCTTCCCCCATGACAGGGTGAACTGGGGGCAGCCTTGTCCCTCCCTTGCTTTGGAATTCCCCCAGCTTCTAACCAACCCTGATGAATCACACCATGGTCCCTGGCATTTCTACCCGGACTCCCAGCTGGGAAGGCTATCTGCTCCTCTCCCAGCCTCCTGTAGATAAGTTTTGTTCAGAGGAGTGAAAGGGGTGAGGAAGATGGGGGAGAGGGGGGAGGGCAGGGCAGATGGCATAGGTGGTGAGAGGATTCTGATGGAGCCTTATCTCAGGTCCTGCCTGGACTCAACTGCTCAGTCTTCCACTGCATCCACCCAGTCTATAGAGTCTCTTCTCTCAGCTGGAACCGCAGACCTCAAAGGGAGGGGCCTGATCTAAGACTGCTGTCAAAGTTGTGGTGAGTGGTTTCCTGGGGGCCCTGCCCTGGCTCAGGAAGCAGGGATGGGCTGTGCTGTGGAGGGCGAGGCCCAGGGAAGTGGTCATCAACTAGACCACACCCCCTGAAGGCCCTGTGGCACATGCAGTACAGCCAGGCAGGCCCTGTGGTGAAGGACCTTTCTGCCAATTGGTGCCTAGAGACTTCATAGTTATAATCTGGCCTTAGAGGAAGTGCAGAGATGGCCCTGAACTGCTCCAGCATTTTTGTGAGTTTTGGGTGATCTGAAATCAGAAGGAAAACTGGGTAGGGTCCACTATCCCGTGATCAGAAGGAAGGTGCATCTGGAGACACTTGGCAGCATCTCTGGGAGTTAGCTGTCTGGAATGACGGCCAGTCCCCTCAACTGGGTCTCTGCTTGGTGCTCCTTATTTTGATTCGAAGCTCTCTGAGGGCAGGAACTGTGCTTGATTCATCTTTGTTTCCGTACAGCACAGAGAGCAGTATCAAGTGTAATCAACAGGGTGTGATGAGCCTGTGCTGAGGTCCCATCCTGGGAGTAATCTGGGCTTGGTGGTCTCACTTGCTCCAGCTTTTTATTCCAGGGGAGTTGTGGGGGAGAAGGCAGTGGTGGGGGTTTGGGCCCACCTGGGTGGGCTGTTGACACCTGGGAACGCAGGCAAAGGGAGAGCCAGGCTTTTTATAGTTCTCTGGTTGGCCTTTGGGGATGGGGAGGGAGCCCTGGTTTAAGCTTGGGGAATGGATTTTTTTTTTTAAGATTTTATTTATTTATTCATGATAGACATAGAGAGAGAGAGGCAGAGACACAGGCAGAGGGAGAAGCAGGCTCCATGCCGGGAGCCCGATGCGGGACTCGATGCGGGACTCGATCCCGGGACTCCAGGAATCGCGCCCTGGGCCAAAGGCAGGCGCCAAACCGCTGAGCCACCCAGGGATCCCCATCAGGGAATGGATTTTTAAAGGACTCTTAAACTGTTAACTGCTGAGCACATTGTGGGGCTAGACACAGGACCCGCACAAGGTTCTAATGGGCTCACTGGTGGCTGTGTATGCAGCCTTTTGGGAAACACAGTTTGGGATTCCTCGAAGTTGTTGGGGTCTGGCTGAGAATGCAGGGAGGTGCAAGAGGAATGAAGTCTAGTTCTTACTGTGGTAACAGGATCTCAGGAGGAGAGATGGGTTCTACAGGTACTGGAAACTCCTAAAAACTCCTACATCCTTTATTCCCCAGGCTGAAGATTGTGTGTGTATGTGTACATTGGAGGTTCTTGAGCAATCGTTGGTCAGTGTTTGTTGACAGGAAAAGGGAACCAGTATTCATGTAGTCTCTATCTGTCCTGCACATTGCTACATCCCCAGTGTTTGCTGCATATCCAATAAATATTTTTTTAAAGATTTTTAAAATTTATTTGAGAGAAAGAGCACATGGAGGGGGGGCAAAGGGAGAGGGAGAAGCAGACTCCCTGCTGAGCAGAGAGCCCATTGTGTGGGGGGTGATGGGAGAGTCGTGGGGCTTGATCTCAGGACCCCAGGATCAGGACTTGAGCCACGCAGGCGCACCTCCAATAAATATTTTTTGTATAAGTGAAACCCTACTGTGTAATGAAACCCTTAGGAATTAAATTTTCACACTCTTCACAAATATTCTATTCTTATATAAAAATGCCTGGGATAGTTAGGAAAGTTAATCCGTGGTCAGCTGCTGGGGCAGAGGGGCAGGCAGCTGTATGTCTGCAGCCTAGAGAAGTGCCAGGGTGCTGGAGTCACTGGGACCAGCCCCGTCAGGCCTGCTGCAGGGCTTGCCCCCACGCAGATTGGGCCCAAAGCGGACAGTGCGGTGTGCTTGTAGTTTTGAGTATAATTCATCCCGTAACAGGTCCCATAATATCCCACAGAAGGCAGTGGTGGGGCTCACCTCTTTTATGCTCTTCAGGACTCGCCCTCCCTGTAGCCTTGCTTATCTGCATATAGCTGACGGGGCCTCAGATCAGCCAGGACTCAAGTTCCTACATTTTTTTCATGCCAGCTCCCTCAGACTGCGTTTGACATTTATTTTTATTTTTTTAAAAGATTTTATTTATTTATTCACAAGAGATACAGAGAGACAGAGACACAGGCAGAGGGAGAAGCAGGCTCCATGCAGAGAGCCCGATGTGGGACTCGATCCCAGGACTCCAGGATCACCCCCTGGTCTGAAGGCAGGCGCTAAACCGCTGAGCCACCCAGGGATCCCTCTCCATTTAACTTTTATATATATGTCGTGCCGTCCTCTTTCCAAGCTGGCAACTGAAAGGGAGCAGCAAAAGAAAGACTGTGAAGAGACCAGTAGAGAGCAAAAATGACCACCAAGGAACTGAGGGTTGACAATAAGAGTGGACAGAGGTCAAATAGCAGGAAGAGCAAGTCCTAGCGTCAGAGCCAGGGTCTCTGATTTAGGAAGAATGGCTAGGTACACCTTGGCCATTGGAGGGATTATCATTTTGATAATTGATGCCTTGCTGTAGTTGTGACCTTGAGTCATCCAGAAAAGGTTAAATTATGCTCCCTTGACTGTTTAGGAAGGCATGCGAGGAAGCCGTAACGTATTTTGAAAAGATTCCTGGCCAGATTGACTTAAAGTTTAAAAAGTGTGGATACTTAGGTAATAATATCACTACTCCTCTCAACAAGGTGAAATAAGTGGTGTTACCACAGGTAAGGAAATGTAGTCCACACAGGGTTGGAAATTCATCCAGGATCACTCACCCAGACTTGCCAGGAATGAGGTTTGCACTTTTGGATGACCTTGGGGCACAGGCGCTCACTCAGTTTTACCCTGGGCTATTTCTTTTTTTTTTACCCAATACTATTTCAAAAACTCTCTTAAAAATGTGGCTTTTTGGACAACCGTCGCCATGGGGGGCGAGGAGTGAGTCCAGGTTTTAATGTTTTTTATTTAGTACAGCAGAGACAGGTCCAACCCTAATTCAGCTCCACCCAGGTAGACTGCCAATTATCCCAAAGGGTACTTGTCTTAGTAGACACAAGAATGCTTTCAGTACATTTACATTTTAAGCATCTGCCTGGGTGCCACACAGCACTTTCAGAGGCCAGAAAATGACAGGGAGGAGCTGCAGTTTCAAACATCCCAGGCCTCTTTCCATCAAGAGCTTTGTTCCTTTGTTTTGGTTTTGGATGCTGCTGGAAGGTGCTCTGGTGTGCAGTGTTGGTGCTGGTTGCTCCAGTCAGTCTCTAGGAGGCTGGGGCCCACCCCTGCCTAGGAACTCGGACCTGACTCCCTGTTCCACCATCCAGACCTGGCAAATGGTCATTGTATCATACTTGCCTCTCTCATTTATCATAGAGCTAGAATGGTACACATGCAATTGAAGCTCCTTTTTCTCGGGGAAACTTTTCTCTTCCCCTCCCTCCCCCAAAGTAACATTCTCCTGAAAGTAGTGTTTATTGTACCTTTGCATGTTTTTATATTTTTTGCTGTTGTCTATAATCGTGTTGTTTTAATTTTGACATATATAACATCATATTGAGTGTGTTCTTGAATTTTTATCCAACATTGTTATCTAGATTTATCCATGTCGATATATTTAAATTTCATTTATTCCTTCAACTGTTGTGTGGTATCTATTGTATAATTATATCACAGTTCCTTTATCAATGGACATTTAGGTTGTTTCTAATTCTTTCGCCACTATAAATAATAATGTGTTGAATGTGTGCCAGTCTTTTCTACTCAGCAGCGGTAGTAGTCAAGATACCATGAAACAGGGTCCCCAGATGATTTGTAACTAATTTAAGTTCTTAGCAGAAATAGGAGAACTCCTATTTCACTAACTTTAGATTGTGTCTTTCAATCTGGTAGGTATGAAATGGTATTTAAAAATTATTTAAAACAAGGGTTTTTTTTTTTTTAATTTTTTTTAATTTTTTTTTTTTTAATTTACTTATGATAGTCACAGAGAGAGAGAGAGACAGGCAGAGACACAGGCAGAGGGAGAAGCAAGCTCCACGCAGGGAGCCCGATGTGGGACTCGATCCTGGGTTTCCAGGATCACACCCTGGGCCGAAGGCAGGCGCCAAACCGCTGAGCCACCCGGGCTGCCCTAAAACAAGGGTTTTTAAACATTAACACTTTGATTGTAGGTAGGGACAAGCACTTTTTTCCTGTTTATTGGCCAATCATGTTATTCTGAGTCTTTGCCCTTTACATTAATTTATTTTTTTTTAACTGGGTAATACATCCACGTGATTCAAACTCCAAAAGAGAACAGAGTGAAAAGGTTCCCACCCGTGTTCTACAGCCCCCAGCTTCCATGCCCACACTGCCCACACATGGTATAGCTTCTTGTGGACTTTTCCAGAGTTTTAATTGCCATTGCCTTGGCGTGCCTGAGTCCCTCAGTTAAGTGTCTGAGTTCACTTTGGCTCAGGTCGCCTTCTCATGGGTCATGAGCTTGGCTTGCATCAGGCTCCATGGTCAGCAGGGAGTCTGCTTGAGATTCTCTTCCTCTCCTTCTACCCCCCACCCCCTACCACTTTTGCGCTTTCTCAGATTAAAAAATGTAATTGCCATTGCCTTTTTCTTGTTGATTTCTAGGAGTTAAAATATGTATGTTAAATAATCTTTTAGGTTATATTCATTACATGGAACTGTGGGGTGTCTTTACTAACATCATTTTTTCATAAGGAAATTTTAATTTAATGTCAGATTTACAAATCTTTTGTTTGTACTTTCTCTTGTTCAAGAAATCCTCTCCTACTCTGATTTTATAAATATTTTATATATTTTCTTGTAAATATAAGTTATGCTTCCCATGCTTACATTTTATTTTATTTTATTTTATTTATTTATTTATTTTTTTATGTATTTATGATAGTCACAGAGAGAGAGAGAGAGGCAGAGACACAGGCAGAGGGAGAAGCAGGCTCCATGCACCGGGAGCCGGATGTGGGATTCGATCCCGGGTCTCCAGAATCGCGCCCCGGGCCAAAGGCAGGCGCCAAACCGCTGCGCCACCCAGGGATCCCCCATGCTTACATTTTAAATTCACCTGGAATGTATTTTCTTTATATGAAACTAGATCTCAACTCTGGCTCCACCACTAAAGCCTTATGAGGAACTTTAAAAAAGAAAGTACTGATGTCAGAGTCTTGGTTTGATGTCAGCTCAAACCAATAAAATAAAAATATCTTGGGGTGGGGCCCAGGCATGTTTATGAAATGGGCAGGTGACTTTTATGTCCAACCAAGGTGGAGAACCACTCAACCGTCTAAGACCAAACTGATTTTATTTTTTCCAGAGGAATAGCCAAACTTTCCAGTATTAGTTATTGATTAGTCTATATTTTTCCCAAGTATTACTTTTAAGATTTGACTGACTGATTTATAACTTTGAGGTATATTTCACATCTCTTATAATTCATCCATGTCAACTGTTCAGTGGTTTTTAGTATATTTACAGAGTCGTGCAACCATTACCGCTATCTAATCCTAAAACATTTTTATCCTCCCACAAAGAAACCCTGTATCCGTTAGCAGTCATTTCCCATTCTCCCCATCTCCCATCCCCACGCAACCATGAATCTTTCTCTGCATTTGCCTATTCTGGATATTTCACATAAATGAGTTCATAAGTATGTAATGTATTATGACTAGCTTCTTCCACTTAGCGTGATGTTTTCAAGAGTCAAGCATGTTGTGGAATGTTATCAGACCTTCATTCTTCCTTTTTATTGCCAAAAAATCCATCATATGGATAAACTGCATTTTATCTTTTCATCAGTTAATGGGCATTTGAACTCTTTCCACATTTTGGCTATTATGAATAATGCTGCTGTGAACAGTTATGTACAGCTTTTTATACAGATGTATTTTTAATTTTCTTAGGCATACAATTTCCTGGACACATGGTAACTCTTTTTTTTAAATTTTTATTTTATTTTATTTATTTTTTTCATGGTAACTCTTTTACTTTTTGAGGAACTGCTAAATTGTTTTTCAAATAAGCCTCACTATTTTACATTCTTACCAGAAGTGTGCAAAGATTCTAATTTCTCCACATGCTCACTAACACTTGTTATTTAACACTGTTTAGATTTTAGCCATCCTAGTGGTATGCAGTGATGTTGTGTGTGTGTGTGTGTGTGTGTGTGTGTGTGTGTGTGTTTAAGATTTTATTTATTCATTCATGAGAGACAGAGAGAGAGGCAGAGACACAGGCAGAGGGAGAAGCAGGCTTCATGCAGGGAGCCCGATGTGGGACTCGATTCTGGGTCTCCAGGATCAGACCCTGCACTGAAGGCGGCGCTAAACTGCTGAGCCCCCCGGGCTGCCTTATTTTGTGTGTGTGTGTGTGTGTGTGTGTTTTAAGTGTGGTTTTGATTGCAATTCCCTAGTGACTTATGATGTTGAGCATATTCTCATGTGCTTATTGGCCATTTGTATATCTTCTTTATAGAACTATCCAAATCTTTGCCTTTTTTTTTTTTAAAGATTTTATTTATTCATGAGAGAGAGAGAGAGAGAAAGAGAGAGGCAGAGACACAGGCAGAGGGAGAAGTAGGCTCCTCGCAGGAGCCCGATGTAGGACTCTATCCCCAGACCTTGGGATCATGCCCTGAGCGGAAGACAGATGCTCAACCGCTGAGCCACCCAGGCGTCCCAATCTGCCCATTTTTAAGTTGAGTTTTGTTACTATTGTTGTAAGGGTACCTTAGATGTTCTGGTTACAAGTTCATTGATAGATATATGATTTCCAACCATATTCTCCCATTTTGTGATTGGTCTTTCACTTTTTTTTTTATGCAAAAGCTAAGGCAAAATGCATCATATACCCAAATGTAAGACCTAAAACTATAAAACTTTTTAAAATAATTTTTAAATTTTTATTTATTTATGATAGTCACAGAGAGAGAGAGAGAGGCAGAGGGAGAAGCAGGCTCCATGCACCGGGAGCCCGACGTGGGATTCGATCCCGGGTCTCCAGGATCGCGCCCTGGGCCGAAGGCAGGCGCTAAACCGCTGCGCCACCCAGGGTTCCCTAAAACTATAAAACTCTTACAAGAAATCATAGGAGTAAACCTTGGTCAATTTGGATGAGCAATGGTTTCGTAAATATCAAAATTAGATACACCAAAACAAGTAGATAAACCAGATTTTATGTTTTTTTTTTTTTTTTTAGGATTTTATTTATTCATGAGAGACACACAGAGAGAGAGGCAGAGACATAGGCAGAGAGAGAAGCAGGCTCCATGCAGGGACCCCGATGCGGTACTCAATCCCAGGACCCCGCGATCATGACCTCGGTCGAAGGCATGTGCCCAACTGGTGAGCCACCCAGGTGTCCCAATAAACTAGATTTTATCAAAATTAAAAACTTTAGCATTCCAAAGGGCACGATCATGAAAGTTAAAAAAAAAAATTTAGTTCTTGAAGTACCAATTTGTTCAATCTTTTTACTCCCTTGTGGATGGTTTCTTTTGTTGTATAGTTAGTAATTTTATACTCAGCTCCTCTTCAGTGGTTGCAGGGAGTGTGATGCTTAAAAGTAAGATATTTTAGAAGTTTGCACTTACTGGTGATGATGAGGTCTAGGACATACGATGAAACGTGTGGGTGGGTGGCAAGGTGGAGTAGAGGAAAGGACTTTTGGAAGGGTCTTCCCCCTAGAACTTTGCATGTCTGCCTGATTCTTACATAGGACTCTGCTCAAGATTCACCTTCTCATAGTCTTTTTCTAAACCTCTCCACCAAATAACATCCTCATCTCCCACTCACTCTTTTTTCTTTTTTTAAAGATTTTATTTTTATTTGGAGGAAAGAGAGAGCACAAGCAGGAGGAGGGGCAAAAGGAGAGGTATAAGCAGATTCCTTGCTGAGCAGGGAGCCAGATGTGGGCCCTGGAATCAAGACCTGAGCTGAAGGCAGATGCTTAACTGACTGAGCCACCCAGGCACTCCCCTGGCTTTTAAAAATATTTTATTTGTTAAAGAGAGAGTACCCCACTCTCTTTTCTCTGCTTTAATCTTCTTTATGACATTTATCACTATCTAGAAATACATTAGTCATTTGTCTACCTTTTGTGTCCTTCTTCTCTATTGGAAGGTAAGCTCCTCAATGGCAAGGATTTGTCTTATGTATTGTTGTGTTCTCACCACCTGGCACATGGTTTATACTGCCGATAAATGTTAGCGGGTTTGAGTAATCCTATCTTCAGAAGGAAGTCATCTCAGCCTTGACTGCAGCTTTCAGCTAGCTGGGCTGGGTCTAAGCAGGCAGTAAAGAAGAGGTGAACAGCTTGGCTCTCCATTCCCAAACCTTTTTCTGAGCCTCCACTGGGGATGTCTTTTTTTTTCCTCTAAGAGCTCAGAAAATACCATCTACCTCATGTGCTTCATTTCAGCCTTTTTCTGGCATGTTTTGCACAGCTTCCAAAATCCGCAGTAGGCATTTGAGTGTCAGAAAACCTGGAGGCAGAAGGGTATACCGCCCCACCCCCCATCTGATTCTTACCTGTAGGAGGCTGTAATTGAGTTAAGAAGATAGAACCTTCACAGAAGACACTTTAGGTACTTGCCACTCATTGAGCTGCTCTCCCGTGAGTTCCTCTTGCTGTGACAGGGTATAAGGTCACATAAGAGAAAGGCAGCCTGTGTCCTGGTCCTTGGGCCATCCTCAATGGGCAATATAAACCATTCCTGGAAACTTCTAGAAGGGAATTATGAATTTCCAGGTGACTCCATTTTGCCCTCTTTCTGAGGTTGCCCCATAGTGTAAGAACTTGGTCCGAGCAAAGTGTTACTTGTAAATCTTGAAGTGCCTGAGGGCACAAGGTGGGCTGAGGGAGTGCCATATACATCTCAAGCCCCACCATGGGAGGCAGTGTTGAGGAATGGTGAACTCTGGAAGCAGGGATTCCAGAAAACCACAGAGCTCTCCCTCCTACCTCCCTGTTTGGCCCTTGGGTAAGTGAACACATGGCTCTGGACCTTGGGGTTGTGAGGAGATTACATAGAGATTGTGTTCGGCACAATGTCTGGTGCACCCTAATAACACGCTAGTTGGTATTCCAATTTGGCATTTGGGGAGCCACTTGTACCTCAGTTTCCTGATCCCTAAAACAGGGATAATAATGCGTGCTGCCCACCTGCCCCTTCCCTGTGCTCCTGGCTGTTATAAGGACAAGGGTTAATATCCTCAGGCTTTGAGGGCCTGGGGTGGGGGAGGAGCCACATAAATGGAGTATTGTTGTGCTGGTGAATGATCTGGCTTTGTTCAAGTGTCTTCAGTATTTGACTTCCTGCAGTTAGTGTCGCCTTGTGTTAATTGCTCAGATCTGCGCAGGTCCTCAGTGGGGCTGTGCTTACCTGCCAGACCGTGACCCGGGTCCTCACCCAGAGGGGACCTGCTGAATTAGGGGGAGATGCCTCATTTCCTCCGTCAAGGGCCCCCCAGGAATCAGGAATGAAAGAAATGCAGAAAGTATGACCCACACGCGGAACTGGTTCTGAATAGGACATTTATTGGAGAGGTTTTGCAGGAGGCGGCGGGCACTTTAATTCCCGAGGCTGTTGGTGGCAGCTCGCTGCTCGCCCCAAGCCTGTTAACTGCTCGGCTGCCGGGGCTGGGAGGATGCAGCTCCCTGGCCCCAGGCGGCCCTGTCAGTGCTCCGATGGGAGCCCTTTTGAGGAAAGCGGTAGGTACCCGGCTGAGGCCAGGCCAGGGGGCTCAAGGGGGCCTGCCCAGAACTCTCAGCTCTGGGCCTCCAGGCCTTTATAAACTCCCCTGCCAAACCTGGCCAGCCCCAGGTTTGGGGGCACAAGGTAGGTTTCTCCCTTGGGGGTCGGAAACTGAGGAACCCCATGGATGCAGGTATAGGAGAGCGGTTTCTTTTTCTCCTATCCTGCCCTGGTTTCTTCTAGTGGATCTGTCAGTTGTGGATGAGTAAGAACAAGACAACCCTGTGTTTCTTTTTTGGAGGAGACTGTAGACAGTTCTGTTGGGGGTTTTAGAGGGTCTCCTGGTATCTGAACATTCAGAGTTGGGCGATTTAGAAAAGAGACTGCTGTTGGAGGGACCCAGCACAGAAGCGCATACGCACTGGGAAAAGCAGAGTTAATCTCCTACTTCTTCCTGAAGTTTCTTTTTTCCCAGAATCCACAGAGGGTAGTTATTTTCGATAAAATCAAGTGGTGGCAGGTCAACAAACGAAAGGAAGCTCTCTCCCACCCTCCTTCACCCCGGATGGATGCTGCCAGGCAGGGGCTGTGCCCACCACTTCCGGAGCTCAGGGTCACAGGAGCAGGGAGACCAGGGGGCAGATTGCCACCTTGACTTGGCTATATTTTTTAACCTTGAATCAAGGCCTAGGTTTTCCAGGAGCGGAACTGCTGCCTGGGCTGTGCTGCTCTACACCACGTGTATCCCCTCACCCGAGAATCTGGGGTTTGGTGATAGCTGACCCTCCTGTCTGCATTCTGGTCTCTTAACCTCTCAATTAAGGGACAAAGTGCCTTTTCTCCCTCCTGGGAACTGGTTGGATGAGTTTCTTGGGCCTCTCTGGTTGAGGCCCCTTGGTAGGGAAGGTGAGGGACCTGGGGGGTGGGGGCAGGTGCTATGGGGTGGAGAGAGGGGCTGTCCTGGGCTCTGGGAGAGGAAGCGAATGAGGCCTTGCTGTCCGAAGGGCTGGCTGTCTTTGAGAGTTGACACGTGGGAATCTATTGCCTGCCTTCTAAAGGAAAATCCACTTTCCTAACTTCTCTGGGTTCAGGCATCAGGCCCAAGAATCAGCATCCAGGGTAAATATGGGGCCAGGGGTGGGGGCCTTCGGAGCACTTTTGCTGTAGTGCCCAAGAAATGGGGAAGGCCCAGGTGGATTGATGGATGGCAGTATGGCAGCAGATCACAGAAGGGGGCTGCTCACGTTAATGTACTTTTCTGGGTCTGGATGGTCTGGATGGTCATGCTTAGAATTAGAGAGGAAGTTGCATTTGGGGGAGCCACCCTGTTGGCAGCCTTGCCAACTAGTTTCTGATTTGCTTGGGGAGAGAAAGGATTTGGGGAGGGAAGAAAGCCCTCAGGTGGTGAGATGTACTCTGACCAACTCCCAGCCCAGTAGAGAGCTTTGGCCTGGAATCCCAGGCCAAAATGGGACATTTTGTTCCAATGAAGCCCCACGTCTCAAGTTTTCTAGAATCTCTGATCTCTCCCTGCTTTCAGAAGCATGTAATTCACACAAAGCTTTGTTTCTTCACCTTTCTTGGGTCCGCATTGCTCCCGCCCGCCACACAAGGGTTGGAATAGGTCTCCCTCTTTCTAGCAGATGTTTCTCTGGGTCATTCTCTTTCTCCTCCCTGATGCGCTCTGTGAATAGTCCGCGCCTTCTAGGGCCTGTTGATTCTTCCTGAACATTCTTTGGCCATAGGGACACAGGCTACCATAGCCCCACATGCTGTGTGTGCCTTTTTAGGGCCATCCTTACACCTCATCTCCTAGAGTCTCAGTAGGTGTGGCTCGGGCATGTCCTTTCCCACAAAGCCACTGTCGATGCATCCTCCAGTCTGTCCGATTCCTTCCAGCCTGGCTTCTTGCTGCCAGCTGCCCTAAGTCCTTTGAAGGTCCAGGTCCTTTTGGGACTCAGCTCTCCCATGCTGCTGCCTTTGCATCAGGGGCCTTCCGTCTCTTCTTCACTTGGCAAGTAAAAGCCTGTTCATCCCTCAAGGCACATCTGAAATATCGCCTCTTTTAAAGCTGTCCAGGACCCCCAGGTTGTACCAGCTACTCCTTCTGTTAGCACAGTTGATGTATTCGTACCTTCTACACCAGGACTCAAGGCATTGCCTTATGCATGATGTGTTTATATGGCTGTTTTTCCTTCTAGAATTCGGTTCCTCAAAGACCAAGAGACAATGTCTTATTCATTTTAGCATTGTGTTCAGAAGCGTGGAATGAATTGCCGAACTGGAGACAGTCTTGAACTCCCATACTGTTCATGACCCCATTCTTTACCTCCTTTTGTTATTGGGGCACTTGTCTTGCTTCTCCTGATAGAGGATCAGCTCTTGAGAGCTGGCTGTGTGTGTGATTCATCTCTGTCTCCCACAAGGCTGCCACAGTGTCTGTGCAAAGTGAGTGCTTGAAAATACTTGTCCAGTGAATTCTGAAGCTCACAACTTAGGAAGGGCAGGGACTGTTATCCCTAAATGAGAGGGTAGACGTTGTGGCACAAATTGCTCACTGGCTTGTTCCTTTATCATCCAGCTGTTTGGGAGCAGAACTGGGGCTGGTTTTGAGCAGTGCTGGCTGGAGTCTCTGGGCTCATTCATACACATTTTGTTGCTCTCTCCCTCTTTGATAATCCCTGCGATTTATTTATTTTTTATTAAAAGATTTTATTTATTTATTCATGAGAAACAGAGAGAGAGGGAGAGGGAGAAGCAGGCCCCATGCAGGGAGCCTGATGCGGGACTCGATCCTGGGTCTCCAGGATCAGGCCCTGGGTGAAGGTGACATTAAACCACTGAGCCACCAGGCTGCCCTTCCCTGTGATTTAGGACATGGGTGAACAGCAAGGCTTTTCCTAGTACCTTGTGTTTTTGTCGTATGTCCTAGATCTTCACATGTGCACTTTGAAGCTGGATTTCATTTTTTCTTTAAAACTGAAGAGCCAGGGCAGCCTGGGTGGCTCAGCGGTTTAGCACCACCTTCAGCCCAGCACATGATCCTGGAGACCCAGGATCGAGTCCCACATCGGGCTCCCTGCATGGAGCCTGCTTCTTCCTTTGCCTGTCTCTGCCTCTCTCTCTCTCTCTCTCTCTCTCTCTGTCTCTCATGAATAAATAAAGAAAATCTTTAAACAAAAACAAAAACAAACCAAAGAGCCAGTGTTAAGGGTGGTTTTTACTGATCACTTATTTTTGCTTTTGCCACTTTGCATTTCCTTAAGTTCTGTTCCTGCTTACGCCTGTTGTCTTCCATGCTTCTGCTCCTCTTTAGCTCCTGGCAGTACATGCTCTCTTTCCCTGCGGAACCCTGAGGCCTGTGCCTTGCCTGCTACAGCAAAGGGCTCTGACTCACTTATACTTCATCTTTTGGTTTGCCTTTCTCTTGGGCATGGATATCAGACTGTGTTCCTTTCCAGCTGAATTGCTTTATATTTTCCCATATAAGATCATGGTTTGAATGGATGTTGGGATTATAGATGGTGGGGGAGGATTAGGTCATGCTAGTTCACCAAGTTTAGTACTTTTATCTTTATTATTAATTTGAGATGTGGGTAAACATTTTAGGCACAAATCAGAAAAAAAAATCTGTCCCAGTGCTCGTGAACAAATAGTAATTAATCTATCCGTACTTGTCATCCTACCACTCATGGTGGGTTTACTGTGCGTCATATGTGGTACGGATTGCTCTTTCTTCTCACTCTTGAAGACCAGGGAGGCTGGTGCTTTTGTTCTCCTTTTGCAGATGAGGAACTTGAAGCTCAGTCTGGTCAAGTGGCTTGCTCAAGGCCACACGGGCCCATAAAGCCGAGGTGCTGGGTTTCAGACCAGGTGTACCTGACTCCAGAGCTTGTGAATCCATTTAGTGCCAGTAACCTCTGCTTCGTGGACTCCTGTGCATACATGTGCCTGCATAGTCTCTCCTCCTCTGCTGGGGACTCAGAGGGACCTAGTGGGACCCCTCTGCTCCCACTTGCTTCAAGCTAAGATTCTCTCCAGTGCCCTTAAATGTGATGCAACAGTAAACGCTGCAACTGTGAAAGATGTGGCTTGCGTTTCCTCCCTGCCCCCACCCCAGCCTAGAGGCCTCAAAACCAGCAGCCCCTGCCCTGGGGGTAGGGACAGCAAGATGGCTGATTTGCAGGGCGAGGTTCCTGAAGTTTTCTGGTAAGGAGTGGAGGTCCTGTGAGCCTTTTTGGCCTAGCGATGAGAGAAATGGGGCCTCTAGGAACACAGAATCTGTCAGTGATTTCTAGCACTGGCTTTAGCTGCTCCATCTTCTGGGGACATTGTGTCATTTCTCTGCTTAGTGACCAGCTGCTGGGAGCCGCGTTCACCTACACTGGCTGTGAGCAATGGCAGTTTCTAATCAACAGTAATTGCTGTCATTTGCCTTCAGTATGTATATGAAACTTCTGGTAGACAGCTTTTCCTGGGATTTTTGTAGGGGGATCTTACTGTAGTCTCTTCTCTGAATTCCAAAGTGATTCCTTGGCCACTTTTCCCTTCCTCTCAATTTTTTGTGGCTGGTCACTTGATAGGTGGCATGATGGCAAGGCAGCTCTGCTCTGCTCTAGTCCATTGTCTGGGGCCAAGTAGGACAGGACTGCTTGGGTGAATGAGCAGTCACTGCTCCTGGGTATCTCAGCAGATTGGAAACTTGCTGGAAGTGACTAATGTGGAAACTCATTAGTCTAGGAGGAAACTGGCTCAGCCCTTGATTTTGACCCTATTTATCTTTCACCTGACTATGGGACCAGTGAGAGGTCCTTCAGCACAATTCTGCAGACCTCCCATAGGTGTTTATTGAGCACCTAGTATGTGCATTGCTCTCTGAGGGGTGAAAGAAGGGTACAGGGAAGCAGGTCCAGTCCCATTGACTTTTACCGTCTAGTCCAGAAGAAAAGCATGCATGTACAATCCCCCAAGGATCAGCACTGTAAGTGATACTCAAGGTCACTAGAGTGAAAAGAAGTGTATTAGTGTCCTATGGCTGCTGTAACAAACCCCACAAACTTAGTGGCTTGAAACAACACATATTATCTTACAGTTCTGGAGGTGAGAGCACAGGACCGTGTTCCTTCTGGAAGCTCCAGGGGGAGCATAGGTTTCCTCACCCATTCCAGCCTCCTGAGGCTCTCCAGACCCTGTGGCTGCTGATCCCTTTCCTCTGCAAAGCCAGCAGCCTGCCTTTCTTTCTTTCTTTCTTTTTTCTTTTCTTTCTTTCTTTTTTTTTTTAGATTTTATTTATTTATTCATGAGAGACACAGGGGGACTCGATCCCAGGACTCCAGGATCATGCCCTGGGCCAAAGGCAGGCACCAAACTGCTGAGCCACCCAGGGAGCCCAACCAGCAGCCTTTCTGTCTGTCCCTCTGCTTTTGCTGTCACATCAGCTCCTGAATACCGCGTCCCTCCTGTCAGGACCCTAGTGATCACATCAGCCCCCACCCCAGGTAACTAGGGTAATCTCCCCATCTCTAGAGCCTCAGCTTGGTTACATCTGCAAAGTCTCTTTTGCCAGATAAAACAGCCTCCATAGGTTCCTTATATCCAGGGATTAGGATGTGCTCATTCTTTGAAGGGGGGGCAAAGTCACACGTAGTGTGTGTGTTGGATTCGCTGAAAGTGGTGGAGGAGGCCTTTCTGAAGAAGATGATTTGACCAAATTTGTGTAGGGAGGGAGAGCCTGGGACACATCCCAGGTATGGGAAACCACATGAGCAAATATTGTGGCTGTGGGGTGGTGGGAACAGTGAGGTGTAGACGAGGGGTCCTCCCATTGGGGCAAGATGCCAGGGGCTTTCCTTCCCTTCCAGGGCCAGGCTGAGGAAGTTTTCTGGACTTCAGTCTGTAGACACAGACATCCTCTCAGAATTCAGGTGGGAAGGCTCCACTGGCAGCCACAAGCCCTTTCCTTCTCGGCAGCTGAAATCCTGCTTCAAAGACCCAGATGCACTTGGTGGCCCCTGCTGTTCCGGGGTGATGGGAAAAGGAATTCACGAGGGAAAATAAATTCAGAAGGGGAAATGAGTTTGAGCCAGCTGGCCTGGCTTTGTGGCCCAGAAACCCTGGTCACACTATTTGCACGGCCTCTGTGACAGTCACGTTGCTCACATTGAACACATCCAACACAGTCACTCCCTAGGGAGCCTTTCCTTGTCCTTTCTTAGGATGCTTAGAGCCCCCAAGTGTCTGGGGACGGCTGGAAGGGCCGGAGTGAGGAAGCTGCTCCAGGAAGGGGCAAAGGGCCAGACCCTCTCAGCGATCCTCCTGTCCTCCGGAAAGCCTCCAGGGCTGTGGTGAAAGGTGTCCTGCTGGTGTGGCCCAGGGAGAGTGGCAAGAAGAGACAGGCAAAGAGCCGGGCGTGGGGCGGCTGTGGGTGACGGCACAGCTGAGTGAGCTCAGCACCCCTGTTTGAGATCTGTCTGGCGGTTCACCTTGCTCCTGTTGTGCTTCTCTGGAGAAGCTGTAGCTCTTCTCTGGTGCTTCCTTCTGGTACCATCTCTGAGGAGTTCCTGACTGGGGACTTGGGCGATCGTTCAGGAGGAAGGTCAAAGGTGGCTGGCTGCCCGGGTTTGGAGAGCCTTTGGAACGGGTAGGGGGTGTAGTTGAGCGATGAAAGAAGCCCCTGGGGAGGCGTGCCGGGTTGGCAGACGTTGGCGCAGTTGCCTTTGGGAGAGCCCCCGCTCCTCTCCTGGCCTCCTCTGAGACAGGTGTGTCGGGCTTCCGCTTCTTGGGTGTGGGGTGAGGAGCGGAAGGTGAAAGGATGACATCAGCCTCCTCCGCACCTGGAGCCAGCCTCTCTGAAGCAAAGTGTTTTCTGGGGCGTCTCCAGGGCTGGCCTGCACAGAGGGTTATCCAAGTGCCCCCCTCCTTCTCCTGCCTTCTCAGCCCACTGGCCAGGGAGGGAGGGCCAGAAGGGAATGTTACTGAGTCCTGGGATTCCCTAGGACCAGAAAAGGAGAAGTTCTCCAGAAGGTTCTAGGTGAGTGCCCCTGTGGGACCATCTCTTTCTTTTTCTCTTCTCTTCTCTTCTCTTCTCTTCTCTTCTCTTCTCTTCTCTTCTCTTCTCTTCTCTTCTCTTCTCTTCTCTTCTCTTCTCTTCTCTCTCTTCTCTTCTCCCCTCTCTTTTCCCCTCCCCTTCCCTCCCCTCCCCTCCCCTCCCCTCCCCTCCCCTCCTCTCCTCTCCTCTCCTCCATTCTTCCTTCCTTCCCATGCTCAACATGGGGCTTGAACTCAAGACCCTGAGATCAAGACCTAAGCTGAGATCAAGAGTTGGCTGCTTAGGGACCCCGGAGTGGCTCAGCGGTTGAGCGCCTGCCTTTGACCCAGGGCGTGATCCTGGAGACCTAGGATCAAGTCCCACGTCGGGCTCCCTGCATGGAGCCTGCTTCTCTCTCTGCCTATGTCTCTGCCTCTCTCTCTCTCTCTTTCTCTCTCTCTCTCTTTCTCTCTCTCTCTCTGTCTCTCATGAATAAATAAATAAAATATTAAAAAAAAAAGTTGGCTGCTTAACTGTCTGAGCCACCAAAGTGCCCCTGGGACCATCTTTTCTGAAGTTGGGGGTGGGGGAGCAGGGTCCTTTTGCATCAGTGACCAGAGGCCTGAGGACAGAACATGGGGGCTAACTATGAGTCTTGTCTTTTTTTTCTGTTGGAGGCAGGGGTATGGGTTAGATGGGGACATGGTGCTGAGGCTTAGTGAGGAGGAGAAGGACTTGGGACTTGACCCCAGTCAGCTGTGCTGGGAACCCAAGGGACATGTTGCAGCCTGCCTCCCTGTCTGGGGACATTCAGGGAAGGTCCTCAAAAGGGAGGGCCAATAACCTGGGGAGGTGTAGGTGGAGGAAGGGTGCAAATTGTGCTTAAATTTAGAGAGATTATATATATATAAAAAAGAAACATTTCTCTCCTGCTTCCCCTACCTCCCCTGGCCCACCCCCACCCCACCATGTGTGTCTGAGCCACTTCTTGGCTCCATCAAAAAGAAAGGCTTAGGGGACCTTCACAGGTGTGGGACTGGAGATACAGCGTTTTCTAGAAGACTGATTCACTGATTGATGATTGGACTGACTCATGTTGAGAGATAGAAGAGGTCATGGTTAGGGGAGACTTTGGGAACTTGGAGACTGGGTGTGGTAGGAGGAGGTGGGCGTGGGCATGTGGCTTGGGGCTTTGGCCGCTCTGCCTGTCTCCTTTAGGCTCCCACGTCCCCAGCAGACTGTGTCTCCCAGATGAATTTAAAGACCTGAGTTCTAATCTTGGCTCTCGGGTGATAGTAGAGAGGAAGGAAAACTTGCCTCTGGCCCAGGACATGTGGGCAGGGTCTTGTGCTGTCTTTCTGGGAGTTTGAGCTACACACACAGTAATGGTTGGGATCAGGCTTTCAGAACCAAAATGCATTCTGATTGGGTGTGATGACTCTATTAAAACCCACTCCTGTGCTCTGCCTTGTTTGCTCTCACTGCCCCACATGCTTGTCCCCCTCCTTTTCTGGGTCTTTGTGTTCTTTTCCAGCAAGCCTCCTGTCCTAGAGAGCTTTCTGACCCTAGGTCTCCTGGTCCCTGCAGAGCTTGTCTCATGCGAGGAATTATAGTCACATCCTGGGGACCTCAATGACCTCATGCTTTTTTCCTTTTCTGTGACCTGCCATCCTTTGACTTGGAATTTGTATTTTACCATATTGTTCCAAAAGGAGGGTAAGTGGCCAGAGCTCACAGAGTAGCAAGTCTAGAAGTAGCTGTAAAGAATCTTAACTTTCATTCCTTTACCTGCATGGCCTTTTTTTTTTTTTTCCCCCTGCATGGCCTTTGTACGGTAAATGAAGTGTCTTGTTAAAAGCCCTGATCTTTCAAGCCTTAATAAGTCCCCCACGGGTAGCATCCAGGTGTGTGACTAATCGCTTGCCTGTGGGCCTGGCTTGTGTGAAATCCATTAGGGAGACGGCGGGCGGGCAGGGGCAAGGGAGAGGCAACACTAGAGCCTAAGTTCACATCCAGGCTCTGCCACATGCTATTTCTGTGGCCTCAAGTTTCTGTGTCTGTAAAATCGGGGTAATAATGGTGCTGTGTTCAGAGCCGTGTTAGGTCAAAGAGGCTTGCTGCGTCTGCAGCACTTAGAACGCTTCAGCTGTTGGCTGGTATGCTTCATCTCAGCCTCAGGAGGGGTGCGGGGCATGGGCGCTACTACCTTGAGAGCGTGAACTTGCTTTGCAGGGAGACCGGTGCGTTCAGTTCAACCAGAGGAGAAAAGATGCTTTCATTTCTGGGTTCATATGGCCAGGGGTCCCCGAAGAGTAACCCTCGGAAGGCCCCCCTGAGGGAGTGTGTGTGGGGGTGGAGTGGAGCTGTGGCTAATCTTCTACTTTAAAACTGACCTGGCCAGCTGTGAAATCCATCTGGGACTTGGGCCTTTGCCATTTAGCATCCCCACAGGGGCTGGTTGACCCCAGGTCTGATCTGGGAAAGGTCTTAGGTCATAAGTTTCTGCCCCATTGTTCCAGCTGGGACTGACAGCGGGGGTGGGAGGGTTGTGCCTGAGTGCAGTGGGCTTTGAAGGACACCCGAGTCCCTTATGGCTGGGGGTTAAGGACTAGGGCGGAGTTTGGATCTTTGTCTTTCTTTGTGCTCAAATGACACAGCATTACCCCATGGACTGGTTCTGTGGAAAGGCCTAGCTGGTTAATTTTAAAGGCTCTTTTGAGGAAGGAGGAAAAAGTGGCAGTGCTGCATTTCCCAAGGGGCTCTCTCTGAGATGCTCAGAGTTTCACCAAGATGAGCTTGTTAATTAATCCTCCTCTGTTGCACCTGGAAGGGAGGGAGAAGGCAGGAATGGCCTTAGCGCTGCCACTGTGTCCTTATCTGCAAAGCAAGAGGCTCCTGTAGATCACCAAGGAGGTGACACCCCTCCCTCTGCCCAAGCAGAGCCCTGCAGTGGCCAAGTGCTGTGCTGGAGGGGGTCCTTGCTGGGCTCTTGACTATCAGCTCTGTAGAGGCACCAGTTTATTCGCCATCATTCATTTGCCAGATCACCCTCAAATCCCCTGAGCTTAGGTCACCTTACAGTTTAGGGAAGCAGATCTTCAACTAGTCACAATCGCACAGGGGGTGGGTGGGATAATCCTGGGGTCCTGTAAGAGTATGTGGAAGGGAGCATCCAGGTTTGTTTTCTGGGGAGGTTTCTAGAAGGGGGCTAGATTTTAATCTGAAAATTGAGGATTGGGTATAAGTGACACCGGCTGGGGGATGATATGGCTTGGGGCAGACAGGTAAGAAATAATGTCCAGGCAGAGAGAACATTTGCAAAAGCCAGAGTCCAGGGGTGCTGGCACAGCCAGAGGCACATGTTCCAGGTTGGGGCAGAAGCACAAAAAAGCAGGGGGGAAACTCAAGGCTGCCAGAGTGATGGTACCTACTAGATCCTCCTTGGAGTTCTAGCCTGTGCTCTACTGATTTCTGAGCCCTAAAACTAGGGGTGGAAGGCTCTGGGTCAGTGAAAGTGAGAGTGATACTCTAGAACTTTGTTCCTGTACAAACAGCAATGAGATGCACATTTTGGAAAGTGGTTGTTGGTGAGCTGTGGCCTTCTGGGGTTGGGGTGGAGTGTCCCTGTCCTTCCCAGAGGCCGTAGCCTCTCCGAGGCAGTTATTGCCCCAGGTTTTTCAGGTGGGCCTACCTGTGAACAGCACCACCTGCTCTGGGAATAAAGTCCACCTGAGGCTGTGTTTGCTTTACCTGGGAGTAGTTTCCTGTCTGCTGGGCTGCCTGACCTAGCTGTGCTAAAGGTAGCGTAGGGAGACTCATGGGTGGCTCAGCCCTGCGGCATTTCCTGTGTGCTGGGAGCTGAGGTGAGTCCGGGCCTGTACCAGGTGCTGGGGGTTGGGGAGCCGTTGTACTATCTCCTCTGCCTCTCCTGTCAGTATCCAGAAAGTTTCACATTCATGGTTCATGGTTCCGCTGCTGGTACCCCCAGAGATGTAATCTTACCTTCTTGGCATGTGTGTTGTCTTAGATTGTAAGAGCAAGATCCTCACCTGTGCTTGCTGGTGACCCCAGCACAGGCCCCGACAAGTGGGCATTTGGGAAGGGTTTTTTGGCAATTGCTATTATCATCACTGTTTTGATGGTTTATGGAGCCCTTGCCCTGTGCCAGGCATGACACTCAGACCTGTCCGTGCAGGGGGTCGCTGCATCCTCAAGGACACAGCCCTGGGGGAGGTTCTGAGAGGCTGGGTTCCTTGCTGGAGTGGCAGGGCTGGGCTTGGGGTTCCGTTGGAAGACACTTGACTGCTGCTCTGGTGGAGATGTTCTCTCTGTTTTCTTGGGGCTCAGGTTTCTGAGCACTTTATTGTCCCTTGGATGTGATCAGCCTTTCCTCCTGGGAAAGCTGGCACTGTTGGAGTTAGGAAGGGATGTTGGGCTTCCTTGTGCTTGTGGAGTCTGAAGGAAGGGATCTTCTCAACATTCAGAGTTACTGTTTTTAAAATTATGGTGAAATACACAAGCGTAAAATCTCCATTTTAACCTTTTTTAAAAATTTTTTTACATTTTTTAAACATTTTATTTGAGAGAGCAAGAGAGCAAGCATGAGTGGGGTGAGGGGCACAGAGAGAAGCTGACTCCCCACTGAGCAGGGACTCCAGGATCATGATCTGAGCCGAAGGCAGACCACCAACTGAGCCACCCAGGCACCCTCATTTTAACCATTTCTAAGTGTATGATGGATCAGAGGCATTGCGTACCTTCACGTTGTTGCTCATCTGTCACCACCAACCATCCCCAGGACTTGTTATATCTTGCAGAGTGGAAACTCTGTGCCCATCAAATACTGACTCCTCATTCTCTCATCCCTCGGCAGCCTCCCTCTTACTTTCTGTTTCTGTGACGATTCTGAGATTTAATTCTTGGTCTGTCTGGGCAGAATCTCCCCGGAGTGCCCTCGCCAGGCAGCGATGCCAGGATGCCCGTCTCTGCCTCCCTCCGCCAGGACGGCAGCCAGGAGCGGCCGGTGAGCCTTACGTCGACCACATCCTCGTCGGGTTCCTCCCGTGACAGCCGCGGTGCCATGGAGGAGCCCAGCGGCCCCGAGGCCTCGGCCGAGAACGGGGCGGGCTCCCCGCGCGGCCGGCACCCCGCCAACGGCGACAGTGGCCCCAGCGGCTGGCTGAGCGTGAGGGGGCCGCTGTCCCCGTTCAGCAGCCGGGCCCCTGCAGCCCCAGCGCTCAAGCTCAGCTACCTGGGCCGCGTGGTGCGGGAGATCGTGGAGACGGAGCGGATGTACGTGCAGGACCTGCGCAGCATCGTGGAGGTGAGGCCGCCGTGGGCTGGCCTCTGGCTCCGGGTGGCCCTGCTCTCGTAAACTCCCCTCCACCCCTGGAAGGAGCGTCCTCCCTGACAGAACACCGCTTCCAGGGGCGGTGGGGAGCCCCAGACCGCTCATACTCTGGGTCAGAGCAGTCGCTGGGGCTGCAGACCCTTGGGGAGTAGGCACGGTTGGTGGGGAGGCCGGGGACTGCCGCGCCCGCAGAGGCTGAACACGGTGAGGAAATGGCCTGGATGTTGCCTGTCAGTGCCCAGATCCTTGCTCCGTTGTTTCCTGGCCGCAGATCTCAGGCGCCTGCCTGAGTCCTTGAGCCTCAGGTTCCTCTCTGGGAGATGAAGACACACCCCCTTGCAGGGCCAGTGTGAAATGCTTCACCCTGCAGGACACTCGGGGAGGTGGCTGGATGGCTGCCACCGAGGAAGCCCTCTGCTCGCCGCAGAGACAGACTTGTTTGTTTCCTGGGGCTGCTGTAACAAATTACAACGAGCTGGTGGCTAAAAGGCAGAAATTTCTTTTGTGTTGATTTAGGAAGCCTGAAGTCAGAAATCAAGATATTGGTAGAATTGGCTCCTTCTGGAAGGTCTGAGGGAGAATGCATTCCATGCGTCTCTCCCAGCTTCTGCTGGGAGGTGGTTGCTGCAATTCTCGGTGTCCTTGGCCTGTACATGTACTATCCCGACCCCGGCCTCCATCTTCCATGGCTGCCTTCTCTGTGTCACTCTGTGTCCTTTCCTCTTATAAGGACACCAGTCATGGGACTTAGGGCCCACCCTAGATCCAGTATGCTATTGTCCTGGGATCCTTGACTGATTACGTCTGCAAAGACCCTATTTCCAAAACAGGTCACCTTCTGAGGTTCTGAGCAGATACTGACTTTGAGGGGGCAGCTATCCAGCCCAACACAGTAGGCGAGGTCTGTGAAGTCCCATCGCAGCTGTCAATGCAGTAAAGGAAGAGATGTGGCTGGAGGGAGTGGGGCCAAGAGGGGCTGGGTCCTGATGCCTCCCTCCACACAGGACTACCTCTTGAAGATCATCGACACGCCTGGGCTGCTGAAGCCAGAACAAGTCAGCGCCCTCTTTGGGAACATAGAAAACATCTATGCACTGAACAGGTATGGAGCAGGCCTAACACACACCGTGTTCAGCCTGTGAGACCCATCTCAGGGCCTGGGTGGGGAGCCCTGGATGTCCCTAGTCTCCTGGGCTGTGACACGTGGGCCCAGGGCCTGATTGCAGAGGGTGGGTAATGGTGGCCCATCCCTGTACAGATGTAGTTAGCTCCCTGCAGGAGAGAGGGGATGTGGCACCAGGTGCTCTAGGGTGGACGTGCTAGATCATTTGAGGCCATCTGCATGTTGGGTCCAGCTTGGGCCAGAACCGCCTCAGGGAACCGCTCGACTCTGGCCCGTGATGCTCATCCCTCTGTACCTTTGTGGCCCTTTGTCTCTCCTATCTTCATCCCCTACTTGCACCTCTCTTAATTTCTTTGTCACCTTCCCACTGACCCCATGGGAAGTCAGGTCTCTCTGGAGGTGATCTCACCTACTAAGAGAATGATCAGGCCAGGCAAAATGTGATGCGGCAGGCTGAGCAAGGCCTGGTGAGGGCAGAAGGGCTCCTCAAGGAGCTGGCATGTGCTGCCTGGTCCCCCAGAGTCCTCAGGGAAGGGACACTGATTAGGAAGAGCAGTGTTTGAGGGGACAGCATCACTAGGACAGGAGGATCCTTACTGTGGGTCCTATAACACGGGCGAGAGGGACTTTGTGCTGTGAACGCTGCAGAAGTCCGGGAGGGCAGACACAGGGTGACTTGGGCTGGGTGGTGGTGGGGTTGGGAAAAGAGGTGCACAGGAGGAGGGGTCCAGGGAACACTGTTTGTAGGGTTTCCCATAGGGCCCCATCAGGTTCAAAGGGTATACTGGGACTCACCCTGTTTCTCTCCCTTTCCTGTAATCTTGTGAAGTGGAGGCTTTTGGTTCCTTAGGGAGTCCCCCCCATCCTCTTCATCTTCCCCCTTTAATCTCTGCCTTTGTGTGTTTGACTCCTTCTGCCTGCAGAGGAGCTGTCTCCCCTCCCGAGGTGGGTACTGGTGTCCCCTCTCTCTCTTGCTTGCTGAGCATGTGGGTGTCCTTTGCTCCCCCTCTTTGTGGCAGTGTTGATTACTTTCTGTGGTTGCTGGTCTGGGTGGAACTCACTCTGAAGATGGAAGCCCCGACTCTTTGGCATGACACGGGGGCAGGCTGTGTATCTGAGTACCAGGAGGCTGGGGAGGGGGCGTGTTGGTAGCTGTGGAGGCTGTGCACTGCCTGGTGGGGTCTGATGACCACTCTCCCCTCCCCCAGCCAGCTACTCCGAGACCTGGACAGCTGCAACAGTGACCCCGTGGCTGTGGCCAGCTGCTTCGTGGAAAGGGTAAGTAGGGCTGCTGGGTCCTTGTCTCTTGTCCCGCCTTGCTGGAGCCACAGAGGCACAGGCGTGCCCAGCTTAAGAGGATGAGGGAGTCCTGGAGGCTTCTGTCCAGGGGAAGTGCCAGGTGCCCTGCCTTAAATGGGAAGGGCATTCTGGGATAGAGCCAGGGGCTGCTAGATGGATGGGATATCCCGGACAGATGGGTACTAAGATGGATCTGTAGGTGTTCAGGGAGAGAGGGGCAGAGTGAGCTATGGGGGTCAGGGCAATGTCTTTGGTATAGGCAGGTTTATAGTCAAATGGGAGTCTCCCGGAAATCACCATCTTTGTTTGGTCTCCTCTTAGAGTCAAGAGTTTGATATCTACACCCAGTATTGCAACAACTACCCTAAGTGAGTAATTGGGGTGGAGAGGGGAGATAGAATTATTTTGTGGGCCTGGAGCACCCACATCCCCATCTAGGCCTTCCCAGGTGGTGACGGCTCCTTCTCCCTGCCTCCCAGCTCAGTGGCCGCCCTGACTGAGTGCATGCGGGACAAACAACAGGCCAAGTTCTTTCGGGACCGGCAGGAGCTACTACAGCACTCTCTGCCCTTGGGCTCCTACTTGCTAAAGCCTGTCCAGCGCATCCTCAAGTACCACCTGCTGCTCCAGGTAACCCAGCTGTCTTCCTGGGGGTGTGGGGGGCTGGGGGCAGGGGAGGGCTGAGTCTGGGCTGCCTAAGCGCCTGTCTCCCACACAGGAAATTGCCAAACATTTTGATGAAGAAGAGGACGGCTTCGAGGTGGTGGAAGATGCTATTGACACCATGACCTGTGTGGCCTGGTACATCAATGACATGAAGAGGAGGCATGAGCATGCAGTCCGGCTCCAGGTGCTCCGGGGCTGGTCGTTGGAGGGACAGGCAGGGATGGTGGGCAGGCTGGGGCCGTGCTTGGAAGAGGGCATGTGGCTGCCCTGCTGGGGTGAGCTGAGAGCTGGTTTCCCTGTGGGCGGCTTCTCTGTGGCAGTATGTGTCTGGTGGATGCAGGCAGTGGCTATGTCTGTAGGAGTTTCTGGGCTTCCATGGAGTCCCCAGAAGGTCACGAGTAGCCTGACTCTGGGTGTTGGGGCTTCTCTATTGTAGGAGATTCAGTCGCTGCTCATTAACTGGAAAGGGCCAGACCTGACCATCTATGGAGAACTCGTCCTAGAGGGCACGTTCCGAGTGCACCGTGTACGCAACGAGAGGACCTTCTTTCTATTTGACAAAGCGCTACTCATCACCAAGAAGCGAGGCGATCACTTTGTCTACAAGGGCCACATCCCGGTAACCAGGCTGCTGTCATGTCCTCTGCCTCTTTGCCCCCTTGCCCTCTCCCCTGCCTTGCAGTGTGCCAGGCTCCATTCCCTTCTCCCCATCTCCCTTTTTAAGATTTTATTTTTAAGTAATCTTTCCACCCAATGTGGGGCTCAAACTTAAAACCCTGAGATTAAGAGTCTTAGGCTGTAACATCTGAGCCAGCCAGGTGCCCCAAGCTCCAATTCTTGACCTCTTCATGGGCCCCCAGGTTGGTGAGGTTGCAGCTCCATCCTTCTGAGTTACTCTTCCTGCCTCCCTAGTTGGTCTCAAGGGACTGGGCTCTAGGTCAGCCACCCCCCACCCTGCCCCTTCCCATGCTTGACTACACTCTTCTTCTGCCCTAGTGCTCCTCCCTGATGCTGATTGAAAGCACCAGAGACTCTCTGTGCTTCACTGTCACCCACTACAAGCACAGCAAGCAGCAGTACAACATCCAGGTGAGCGTTGGGTCCGGGTGCTCGGGCTGGGGATGGACTTACCTCCTTCGGCTCGCTTAGCTGTACTCAGCCTCACGGTCTCCCCCTGGAAGGCAGGGATCATTGTGGTCACCTCTCAGAGGTCCCAGGACAGGCCATCTTTTTGCCTCTGCCCCCCATGACGGAAGCATGGCCCATAGCAGATGGCTTTAGCCTTGTGATAATAACCCTGGCTCCTTCTCCCTTGGGTCCTTCCAGGCCAAAACAGCGGAGGAGAAACGGAGCTGGACTCACCACATTAAGAGGCTTATCCTGGAGAACCACCACACCACCATCCCCCAGAAGGTGAGTTCCTGAGGTGCCCCACCTATGCCTTGATGGGGCGCAAGGAAAGGGTGTTCTTCAGCCAGCTCCAGGGTCCCACCAGTGCCTTTGGACATTGGCTTCGCTTGACAGCGGGCGTCAGTTCAGCAGATGCCATGGGCTTTGGCACAGACTGTGGGGTGTCCCAGTGCAGCAAGAGCAAGTTGGTGGGCTGAGGGAGCCACGTACGTAGAAAGGTAGTTACTGGGTGCATTTCCTTTCCTTCCAGGCCAAGGAAGCCATCTTGGAAATGGACTCCTACTGTAAGTGTACCCTTTCTGCCTGCTTTGTCCCTAATTGGGCACATCTCTAGGTCATGTTGCATCTTGGGGAAGCTCTGCTGATATTTATATTCCAAGGAGCAGGGAGAATGGGGATGCTCTACCTGCCAGGGGTTCGAGGTCTATTGCAAGATCAGGGGCTTGGTCCTGCTGGCAGGTGGGATTCCCAGTGCCTAACATTTTTGGATGGAAGATGGAAGAGGAGGGAGCCTCTGGAGCCTTCTGGCCCCTGATGCTGGGGCAGGAAGCAGAGATGTGGTCAGGTATGGTCAGAGTCCAGGCCCAGGCTGATTGTCAACCTTGTGTGCAGATCCCAGTCGGTACCGCTGCAGCCCGGAGCGCCTGAAGAAAGCTTGGTCCTCCCAGGACGAGGTGTCCACCCATGTGCGCCAGGGGCGCCGGCAGTCTGGTAAGGGAAGGGCTGTGTGGGCAGAAAGCCTTCCTCATTGGGCTCTTGACCGAGGAGGGAGACTGTCTGCAGCAGCATTTGGGGACGGATCTCACCTCTCCAGACATGCTGGGAAGGGGCAGGGGGAGGGTCACCAGGTGCCCTCCCAGTGCTTGGCACCTTCGGGCCCTTCTTGCCCACCAGGTTTTTGGCAGACCACCTTCTCCAGGGCCCTGAGAATGCTTGTCACTAGGGCTTGGTGCTCCTTAGCTTTACTGTGACCAAAACCTCGCACCTTTGCCACTCAGAATCCTGGGACTCAGCCAGGAGTGACGCTCAGACATCATGGGTGATGCCCAGCCCAGTTCTAGAGCAGAGCAGAGGCAGGACTTAGGGAAAACGAGTTAGACCTCAAGTGGCACCAAATTCAGACAGGAAATATTTACTTTGGGTCTCAGGAAAAAGTTCCATTTTCCTCTGCTAGGTTTTCTTTTCTTTTCTTTTCTTTCTTTTTTTTTTTTAAAGATTTATTTATTTATTCATTCAGAGAGAGAGAGAGGCAGGCAGAGACACAGGCAGAGGGAGAAGCAGGCCCCATGCAGGGAGCCCGATGTGGGACTCGATCCTGGGTCTCCAGAATCATGCCCTGGGCTGCAGGCAGCGCTAAACCGCTGCGCCACTGGGGCTGCCCTCCTCTGCTAAGTTTTCTTCCATGACTGGGCTTGCTACAGTATACTTGGATATTGGAATGAATCGTCTGTTGAAAAAGAGAAAACCTTGCTTTTATTCTTAGCGCCGGGGGTAATAAGGGTGTTTCTCTGTCTGTTCATCTGTTCATTTGTACTCTGCTCTTTAGTCCAAGGCCCAGGGACAGATTTAGCTTCAACTGGGTATCTGCCAAACATAGATGAGAAGAGAATGGGAGTGAGAAGTGTCTCAGAGACCCCTAGAGAGAAGATTCGGGAGTGACTGGGGGCATTATCCGGGCACGGATCTCCATGGTGCACTGCGCTTTGGCTATGACAACAGCCTTTCCCCTGAACAACTGTGGTGATTGACATGTAGGCTTTGGTCTTCTGGAAGGATGGAGCCAAGAGGTCTCTGGAAAGCTTTCGTATTTTGTTTTGTTTGGTATTACTCCCAGTGGATCTTGAACCCGAGGGAAATTTGTGATGGTTGCAAAAGTTTTATGACACCCTATGTTAAAAACCCCAAATTGGGGGTATTACTTTATAAGTTTCTGGCCCTCTGTTTTCCTTTCTTCGGTAACACTCTTCCTGTCCTCTTAGCATTCCCCCTTTAACCTGCCAATTGCTGTGAATTGGAAGCTTCTGGCAATGGAAGCGATGGTGCTGACAGCAGCACTGCCTGTCATAATGTCAGCGTCCAAACCTCCAAACCGTAGCTGTTGTAGCCCTCAGGCAGTGAGTCGTTTCAGAGCTCAGTTTCCACAGGACTGAGATGTTAGCCTGTGAACCCTGACAGAATGGTGTTCTGTTTGCTTGTTTTCGTACTTTAGTTTTAACCATTATGAAACAAACCTCTTTTAAAACCTGCTTCGTCCTCATGAGCCTCTTAACTCTTAAGGAAGAGGATGCTGACCGCCGTTAGACTTTTCCTTTTCTCACGTCAGTGTAACAGCATCCCTTTGGCGTGTGAACTGCTCGGAGCTGTGGGTTGCCACCTGAGGTGTCCTGTCCACCCTTACCCCGAAGGGTTGGTTCTCCTCTGTCATAGTGTCCTTGCCTGTAGCGGCTCTTCTCCCTGCTTCTGTTGTTTGAAATCGGTTGATTGAACTTCTGAGAAGTGTGGGTAAAGACAGGCAGGCACCCTAGCTGGCTCACTTGGTTGAACTTGTGACTCTTGACCTTGGGGTCATGAGTTCAAGCTTCACGTTGGGTGTAAAGATTACTTTAAAAAAAAAAAAAAGTAAAAAAAATAAAGGGCCAGCAAGTTGCTGAGAGGGAGATAGAGGCCGCAAGCAAGTGCCACAGTGATGGCTTGGAGTCACCTACGCTGCCTGTGGGCCTCCTCCCAGGGAGCTGAGACGCACAGAGAGGTATGTTCTAGATAAGTAAGGTGCTGCTGTCACTACCTGCCACTTGTTAAATATTCTTGACTATAGGTTTTTTTTTTTTTTTTTTTTTTTTTTTAAGGATTTTATTTATTTATTGGAGGGGGAGAGAGAGCACAGGCAGGAGGAGCTGCAGGGGGAGAGAGAGAGGTAGGCTCCCTGGTGAGCAGGGAGCCCAACGCAGGGCTCAATCCCAGAACCCTGGGATCATGACCCAAGCCGAAGGCAGATGTTTAACTGACTGAGCCCCCCAGGTGCCCCTCTTGATTATAGTTTTAAGATGAAAGACTAGGGCATTTTGTATTTCTCATTTTAAAAACAATTGGATTCACAACGTACTTATGATGTGCAGATTATGTATATGCGCACACGCATCTCAGGAGAAACTCCTTTGGTATGCTCCCCTGCTCGGGAACAACTAAGAGACCTCAGGAGATTTTCTTCTTGCCTCCAAGTTAATTGTGGGCTTCCCAGTTACCACCAGTTGGGCAAGAACATTGTGGGTGAAGGTCAAGACTCTGTGGAGAAGTCCGTGGACAATGGTCCTCTTATCCCTACCTGCCTATCTCAGGTCTGTTCCCAGAAAGGCTGGGCCCCAGGATGATGACACCATCAGCCTTATGGATGTGTTTTGTATCTTGTTCCCAGAGCCTGGTCAGCCCCTGTTCCTCCGGGCAACACTCCCCAGCAGGCAGCGAGGCTTCACGGAGTCAGGCCTTAAGGGCCGTAGGAAGTCGGGTGCGACCTCTGCTTCCCAGCTGGGGTGCTGCAAGGGGGCTTGGCATGGGTGTAGCCAATGCGCTGATGTGCTTATTGCAGGGAGGGAGGGGCTTGAGGTGTAGAGCTGAGGATCTCCGGAGGTGTGGTGCGAGGTGCACCAATGCAGGGATTGTGGGCAGAGCTGTTCCTGGAGGTCCCTGGTGCTAGATGGAGGTGACCCAGGCCCTGCCTCCCTGTGGGGTAGGTGTGAGGGCAGCCTTCCTCAGGCCCTAAGACTGAGGGGGTCCAAGCTGGAGTGGACTTTTTTTTTTTTTGCTGGAGTGGACTTTGAGCTGGTGGTGGCAGTGGCACTGTGAGCATGGAACCAGGGCCAGACACAGCTGTTTCCAGGCCTGCACTGACTGTTCATTCACTTTCTTTCTCAGAGCCAACCAGACACCTGCTCAGGCAACTCAGTGAGAAAGGTGAGTGTGAGCATGGCCTGCCATTCCTGGCCAGCTCTAGGGTAGGGGCAGGGAGGTGACAGAGGTAACCTTCCGGGTGTTGAGGACAGTTTGGAGGGAACTCTGCCTCTCTTCCTCTCTGGAGGTGGGCCTCACCCCTTGGCTGTCTGGCGATGGGGCTTGAGCTCTCCCTCGCACACACTCCCTTGCCCTGTCCTCGGATAACAGCTGCCGTGAGTGACACACACCAACCTGTGCTGCTCTGTGGCCTCAAGAGCCTCTGCTCTATCGGTCATTCCTTGGAAAGCCCAGGAGACCGGGCAAGGGTTCTGGGAATAAGGGGCCCCAGTGAAGCCTTATTACCCAGGTGCCTCGTGGTCTCCGTAAAGAGGCTCCTTCTCCTGCTTACCGATCTCTTCTCCCCACAAACCCCCTTTGCCTGTGTGCTGGGACCTGGCCATGGTGATAGCAGCCAGAGCAGCAGGAATGAAGGTAAGGCCAGTGGGTAGAGAGGACTGGCTTGACAAGGGGGTGGGACAGCCAGGTCAACGCCTGGCTTTGGCTCTCATTGTGCATTCATTCATGCATTTGACAAATACCTGTTAGGTACCTACTCTGTGCTAGGCTCTGTCACAAAAGTCACAGAGATGAATAAGCCATGGTCCTTCCCCTGGGGACCCTCCTGTACCCATTTCCTAGAATGGTACCCTGGTGATGGCCTAGCCTGGATCTTCTCCATTTTCTCTGTCTAGGGCAGGCAGGCCTCTCTGGGTCTTGAGCTCCTGACCAGGCTCCAGCCCCAGCCTTCCCAGGTCCCAGCTTTCCCACCTTGAGAGCCCCCACCCCATCCTCCCTGGGCCCTGGTGGAGATCAGGGGTTGTGTTTCAGTGTGGCTTTCTCTGTGTAGAGCCTCCCTACCCCCAGCCACTGGCAGGAGGAGGGGGCTTGCAGAGAGGCTGGTCACGAGGGGGTCTTATGCTCTGAACAGCATGCAGGCAGTGCCGGCGCTCTCCTGGACTTTGGGCAGCCTCCTTGTGCTCAGGGCGTGCAGCCAGAGACCGAAGGGGCTGCCCAGGAGGAACAGGAGGAGGAGGAGGAGGAGGAGGAGGAAGAGGAGGAGGAGGAGGAGGAGGAGGAGGTGGTGGTGGAGGAGGAGGAGGAGAAGGCCTTTCAGGTGTCTCTGGAGGACTTGGCAGGGCCTGAAGGCAGCGAGAAGGGGGCCAGACTGGAGCCCCCAGGCTCGGAGGAGGAGGAGGAGGAGGAGGAGAGCCTGGCAGTGGCGGAGCAGGTAGCCGACTTTGCCAGCTCCCTGCTGGCCGCCCTCCACTGCTGGCACTATCGGGCCAACGCTTTACTTTTCTCCCGGGGCGCTATGGTGAGGTGTCTCTTTGATCTCCCCTCCTCCTTGCATGTTCCCTGGCGAGTGCATGCCCATCTGGAAGTTCTCTCCCCTGCCCCCCCCACCCCTCTGTCCTGTTCCCTCACTCCTGCCATCAGCACCTAACCCCTTGCCCGCTGTCACGCCCTGGTGAGCCCTTGGCATGTGCTGTTCCAGTAAGGGGCGTGAGCTAGTATACTGCCCAGTGAGCATGACTAATAGGGTGGGGGCGGTGGGGAAAGGGGAGAAGCCAGCAGGGGTGGAAGGGGCAAGCAGGATGGGCTGTCCTGAGGCTGCACACCTGGCTGGGGTTTCTGCATCCCCAGACCTGGCAGTTCAGTATCAGGTCTCAGGCTGGCTCTCAGTACAGCCCGGCCCCCCTGGGGCTCAGGAGGTTTGCCTGTTTTGGGCTGTGGAAGGGATGAGCTCGCAGTTATCTCAGGAGCTGACCATGGCCCCTCCACTTGCTGTAGGAGAAGGGGCGCAAGGAGTCAGAAGGCCCCAAGAGCCGCAGAAGGTCCAGCGGCCGGTCTCCGACTAGTGCTGAGAAGCGCATGAGCTTCGAGTCCACCTCTTCCCTGCCAGAGGTGAGTGGCCGGCGGGCAGAAGGGGCCAGAGCGGGTGGGGCCTTCAGGCAGGGGCTCTCCCGTTGGGCCCATGGGACTAAGAATTCCGCCCCCATCCTCCTCCACCCTTCCCAGATTCTCGGCCCTTTGGGAAGCCTGTCTAGCCTCTAGGTGTATGGTGGGGGGAACAGGCAACCCCTTTCTATGAATTAGAAAAAGAAGCTCCTTTTTGACAAGATGCGGTCTCTTTGTCAAGGGCTATATTAGCAGAAGCGGCCAGATTTTAGGACCCGTCAGCCAGGCTTCATTGTATAGGGCATAAGGCCCTGTCCCCACCAGCCTGCCAGACATTGAAATTACGCCTGTACCCGCCTGGGTACTGACATCTGCTGGGCACTTCCTATAGGTCCAATGTCTTATTCCTTTCTTCTATTCCCTGCAATAGCTCAGGTAGAAAGAGGTTCAGAGGAGGTGAGTGACGTGCCTGGCATTGGGCAGCTTCTGAGGGGCAGAGCTGAGGTCAGACCAGAGACTGTGACTCAAGCCCACACTCCACTTCCTGCCACCTCATGTGGTCTGTGTGTTTTGCAGAACCTATAACCTTTGTTTTCCCAAAGTTACAAGAAAAAGCATATGAGGCCTAGACTCCAGGGGGGGCCTCAACCACCAGCGCAGGCCTGAGGAACCTCGGTGACATTGGGTGGGAGTCTGGAGTGGTGCTATCCAGCCATCATAGGAAGCAAGCTACACGGATAACTTTACATTTTCTAGCAACCACGTTAACAAATTATTTAACACCAGCTATTATGTAGCACGGAATCAATAGAAAGAGCTATTAATGACATTTTATACATTATATGGAGTTTTTGCAGTCTGGTGTGTATTTTCTTTTTTTTTTTTTAGTGAGTTTTTTTTTTAAGATTGATTTTATTTATTCATGAGAGACACACAGAGAGAGAGAGGCAGAGGGAGAAGCAGGCTCCATGCAGGGATCCTGATGTGGGACTCAATTCCAGGACTCCAGGGTCAGGCCCTGGGCTGAAGGCGGCGCTAAACCGCTGAGCCACCCGGGCTGCCTGTTTGCTCTTCTTCCTAAAGGTCCCTCTGGAAAGCTGCCTGTACTGGCTGGTTTCATGGTTTGGATGACCTTCAAGTTGGCCAGGGGGAGGTTCTTTAATTTGCTTCCTTCCTTACCTGTCTGCTGGGCATGTGCAGAGTTGTGCATAGGGCTAGAGGCTGGCTGGTAGGAGCCAAATCCCTGTCTTCACCAAGTCTGACAGGACTCTAGCATGTGGTCCTATTGCCTCCTGGACCCTCCTCCACAACAGGAGGTCCCGGCTGCTTGGGGAAGTTGGGTTTGAAACCAGAACAATGCCTGTGTGGCCTGTAGGGCTGTAGGAAGCTGCCTCTCCGTCAGGCATACCCTGTGTTGTATCTCCCACCTTGTCCCTGGGGCTCCTAGGCAGGATGTCACTGAGAGGTGCCACCACTGTACCCGATCTGTGTTCCTAGAATCTTCCTAGCTGCATGATGACTGCGGGGCATCACCACATTCCTCTCCCTCAGGACCTGTTTCCCCACTCTGAGTTGTGCACATTCTGATTGCCTTTGGTCCTAAACTTCATGACCTCCCACTAGGCTTTGAGCAGGTCATGCTGTCTCCTCATCCTTGGGTCTCATGAGGCAGGGCTTTGGCTCACAGGAGTTCTGTTATCCCAGGTTGAGCCAGTTCCTGACCCCGAGATGGAGCAGGAAGTATTTGCTGCCATGGAAGGTCCCAGCATCGAGGAGGTGCCCTCAGACACAGAGTCTCCAGAAGTCCTGGAAACACAGCTTGATGCCCACCAGGACCTGCTGGGGCTGGCCCCCCCAGGTGACATGGGGGACTTTGTGGTGGTGGAGAGCACCGAGGATCTTAAGGCTTTGAGCAGTGAGGAGGAGGATGAGGATGTGAGGGCTGCACAGGAGACCGAGAGCCTCCTGCCGCCCTCTGTGCTGGACCAGGCCAGCATCATTGCAGAGCGGTTCGTCAGCAGCTTCTCCCGGCGGAGCAGCCTGGCGCTAGAGGACGGCAAGGCCAGTGGCTTTGGGAGCCCGAGGCTGATAAGCCGGAGCAGCAGTGTGCTCAGCCTAGAGGGCAGCGAGAAGGGCCCAGCCTGGCACGGTAGCACCACGGATTCCCTTGGCTCGCAGCTGCCCCCAGAGGTGGATGCCACTGTGGGCGTGGCCATGGAAAGTGGCCCTCCGGTCAACGGGACAGAGCCCCCAAGCCCAGGCTGTCTAGCAGAGCCCGACAGGTCTTCCTGCAAGAAGAAGGAATCGACACTCTCCACCCGAGACCGGCTATTGTTGGATAAAATCAAGAGCTACTATGAAAATGCAGAGCACCACGATGCGGGCTTTAGCATCCGACGCCGGGAGAGCCTCTCCTACATTCCTAAAGGGCTGGTGAGAAACTCTGTTTCAAGATTCAACAGCCTTCCCAGGCCAGACCCGGAGCCCATGGCTCCGCTGGGGCACAAGAGGCCAGTGGGCTCCCGGCCGCCTTCATGGGCTCTGTTTGACCTCCCAGGACCCAGCCAGGCGAGTGCTGGGGAGCCAGCTCCTATCACAGATGCTGAGTTCCGGCCGTCTTCAGAAATTGTAAAGATCTGGGAGGGGATGGAGTCTGCCGGGGAGAGCTCTAGGAAGGGGCCTGGCCAAGGCCAGGCCAATGGCTTCGACCTACACGAGCCGCTCTTCATCCTGGAGGAGCACGAGCTGGGGGCCATCACTGAGGAGTCGGCCACTGCTTCCCCTGAGAGTGCCTCCCCGACGGAGCGGCCCAGCCCGGCCCACCTGGCCCGGGAGCTGAAGGAGCTGGTCAAGGAGCTGAGCAGTGGGGTCCAGGGGGAGCTGGTGGCCCCGCTGCACCCCCGCATCGTACAGCTCTCCCATGTCATGGATGGCCACGTGAGTGAGCGAGTCAAGAATAAGGTCTACCAGCTGGCCCGCCAGTACAGCCTCCGGATCAAAAGCAAATCTGTGACGGCCAGGCCGCCCCTACAGTGGGGAAAGGTGGCTCCTACCGTTCCCTGCCTTCAGGAGGAGGCTGGAGCACCCTCGGGCGGCACAGGTATGACGATGGGGATGGGGAGTGGGCCCTTCCCGCAAATCTGGGGTGGAAGAGCCTCTTAGGAACACGTTGGCCCCTGGGGCAAAGAGACCCATGTAGAACCATGACCAAGGAGAGGGCCGGTCTCCACACACATGTGGCATGAGCCCTGGTGGTTGGCCTGATGCCCAAGGCCAAGCGTGTGGCTTTGGTTGAGCCCCATCCCTGTCCCCCCTGAGCCCTTCCTCTAGAGCAGAGGCTTGGGAAGAATGTGGCTATAGGCCCTCTCTACCAGAAGAGCAGAGGCTCTCGTCTTTTCCTTTGACTCCTCCTTGTTCACTGCCTTTTCTTCATTCTTCCCATTGCTCTCTCTCTTTATTTTTTTTTATTTTTTTATTAAAAAAATTTTTTTTAAAGAGTTTATTTATTCATGAGAGACACAGAGAGAGAGAGAAGCAGAGACACAGGCAGAGGGAGAAGCAGGCTCCATGCAGGGAGCCCAATGTGAGACTCGATCCCCGGACTCCAGGATCACGCCCTGGGCTGAAGGCAGGCACTAAACCGCTGAGCCACCCAGGGATCCCTGCCCTCTCCTTCTAAAGAGTATATTTATTACCTGACAGAGAGAGAGCGAGCACAAGCAGGGGGAGGGGTAGAGGCAGAGGGAGAAGCAGTCTCTCCACTGAGCAGGGAGCCTGATGCGGGGCTCTATCCCAGGACCCCAGGATCATGACCCGGGCCGAAGGCAGATGCTCAACCAACTGAGCCCTTCCGGGCACCTCCCGTCATTGCCCTTTAACAAAAGGGGCTGTGGAAGGTGAACGTGCTTTCTCCCTTCCCAACCAAAGCCCCGCGAGCAGCCGTGCCTGGAACGTGAGCCCAAGGCCGTGCAGCGTCCTCACTTGCCCTGCCCGCTCCTGCTCAGGATTCAGTCCGCTCGCTCTCTCCTCACAGGGAAGAGGAAGCCGGTGCTGCCCCTCCTCAACCACGAGCAGACGGCGGCCCAGGAGCACAGCCCGCCCAGGCCCGGCTCGCCTCGGCTTTTCGCCTTCAGCCCCACTGCTGCCAGCCCGAAGGCCAGCTCAGCGGCGCCCCGGCCCTCCTCTCGGAGCCCCCTCAGCCCCTTTGACGCCGAGCCCTTCAGCTGGCCCGATGTCCGAGAGCTCTGCTCCAAGTACGCCTCCCACGACGAGGCCTTCCAGGCTGAGGGCAGCCGGCCCCGCGGCCCGCCCGTCAACCGGAGCCGCTCGGTGCCCGAGAACATGGTGGAGCCGCCTCCGGCGGGCAGGGTGGGCCGCTGCTGCAGTGTGGGCGCCAGGAGGGGCCGGCCGGGCCCGGAGGCCGCCCAGCCCCAGCTGCCCGGGATGCTGCCCCAAAGCAGGCCGGTGGAAGACGAAGCCCTGTATGTCACCGCAGACCTCACCCTGGAGAACAACCAGCGGGTGATCGTCCTGGAGAAGGGGCCCCTGCCCTGCCCCGCTGCGGGGCTGGAGGAGCGCAGTGGGCAGGGACCAAGCTCACCAGCAGCCACAATGAGACGGGGCCTGGATTTCCAGGAGACTGGAGTTTCCAGGAGCCCGGAGTATTGGCCAAAGGAAGAGGGTCCCAGGGACCCGGCGGACCCAGGCCAGCAGGGCAGAGTGAGAAACTTGAGGGAGAAGTTCCAGGCCTTGAACTCCATAGGATGACTCTGAGTCCTGGGAGGAGCCGTGTGGCAGGGGAACTCCGAGGAACCTTGGAGTGCTTGCCCACAAGCCTGCGCTCCCCCTGCCCACGTGAGCCCCTGAGAGGATGCTCTGGGGTACTCAGCAAGTGTCTTCACCTGCTGGGAATGCCCTGGCGCTTCCCTGGGCTCATGGCGACTTCTGCAGGCCCTTCTTCCCACCGGGGCCAGTGTGGGCACTTCCCTCATATATAGTTCTTCTCTGGTAAGAAGCCAGATATTTAAGCTCTCCTCTTCCTGGTGAGAGCAAGCCATGCTCAGGCCTCCAGGGCTGGGCTGACCACTGCCGGGCTGAGGAGAAGGGGGAAGGTGGCCTGGGGAGGCTTTGCTCTTTAATTGTGCCTTTTCTTAGGATCCAGGCAGGAACAAGACCCATAATTTATTGCTTTCCATTCTGTGGTGTATTTGTGTGCACACGTGTTCCTGAGTGTGTGTTCTCCCGTTGTTGATTCCTCTCCTGTGAAGAATGTAATGGACTTGGTTCAGGTACTTTTGTAGATTGTCTTGCTGACTCTGTGGTTGTCGCTAACGTATATACATTTCATTATTTGCCAATGGTGCAATAACCGCTGCTGACCAACCACCCATGTGTGGCTCCTCATTGGGCCTTGCTGGGATGGGGAGAGCTGACCGAGGTCAGGGTGTCTTTGGGAGGCGGGCTAGGGATGGTGGTGGCTGCATCCACATTTTCTCCTCCATCGTCCATGCTCATGAAGCCTAAGGCACTAGGGTGCTTGCAGGGGAGGTGGGGGCCGTGGGATGTGCAGGAGGGAACTTGTTCTCTGTCCACCCTTGCCTGGTGTCCTGTTGGCAGGGGCAGGCACTGTGCTAGCCTTGAGCTCTCTTCCTCAAGGACCAAAGTTGGACTAAAACAGGTGAGGAAAATGAATGGGACATTCAGAAATTTCCAACGTCTTCTGTGTTTTCTCTCTCGCTACTTCTCAGGAGACACTGTAGGAGGCCAGGATTCTAAACTTAGAGCCTAGACATATCTTAAGGTGGCTTGCAACATGGTGTGAGGAGAGCAAATGCATTTTTTCTTTCTATTCTCAATGTGTCTTTCCTCAAAAGGGCTGGGATGCCTGCCTATTCCTTTTTTTTTTTTTTTTTTTTAGATTTTGTTTATTCATGAGAGACACACAGAGAAAGGCAGGGAGAAGCAGGCTCCCTGTGGGGGAACCCGATGTAGGACTTGCTCCCAAGATGCCAGGATCACTCCCTGAGCCAAAGGAAGATGCTCAACTGTTGAGCCACCCAAGTGTCCCACCTGCCTATTTCTAATTGGGCTTTCTGCCCTATCTCTGTGGTGGACCAGCCTTGTTGATCCTTTTCCTACAGGCAAGTGTTCCCACAGGTCTGCTGGATCAGGGCTGTGTGAGCTTCTGATCTTGGAGGAGAGACTCAACCTGAAGGCGGTTGTGCAGAGTCCCTAAAGAGGTTAAGAGAAGAGTGGAGGCCAGGGGAGGCCTCTCCCAGGCAGAAGCAAACAGGGCAGAAGTAGCCTACCTTCTACCCTGAATGTTCTGTGGCCACCTCCACTGTTGATGAGGATAGTTAGCTCCTACCAGGCTTGGGGTATGATGCTCTCAGTAGCCATAAAGCTACTGGAGTGAGAGTCTAGCCACGTCACCCAATTCATCTGTGAATTGAAGAAAATGGATAATGTACTGCTTCTTGAACTCCCTGACTCAGCCTTTTCAGTTGTAGCGAACACTTTCCCCAGGTGATCCTTAGCCATCTAGATTTGACTTGGAACCTTGAACTAGTTCACTGGTTCTCACTACCAATGAGCGTCATCAGTGGAGCCTTTTGAAAAATGGTGATGCCAGTTTCATCCACGTAGATCAAAAGAAATCACCCCCCTGGAGATGAATCTCGGGCGTGGCACTTCTAGTGATTCTGATGTCCAGTGACAGCCAAGATCTCTGTCCAGAGCTCTGTGGGGACGGGCTTGCAGCAGACCCTCAAGATGGTCGAATGCATGAATGAGCAAGCTTCTTGCAAGGTCTCAGGCAAGGCACAGCAGCTGCGTATGGGCATAAGACTCCCCAGGTCCCCAGGGACAAGCCAGAGACTCTGGCTCTCCCTCTGTCTCCATGGTGGTTCCCCCCGCCCCACCCTTTTGCACACTCAGCTACCTCTCTGTGGTCCAATTCAAAGGGAAACAAAACTAGTCAAATAAGTAACTGAGAGAAAGATGGAGCATTATTGATTTATTAGAAAAACTAGTAAATGGGTTTTCTCTGGTTGGTGGAAGCACATTTGAGCAGGTGGAGGACAAGGCCCAGCTGGCCCCAGGGTCGGCGCCAGATTGTGTGGTCTGTGCCCAACAGGGGTGCAGTCTTGTGTAGCTGCCTCCTCCCTTATGTCCTCCCTGAGCTTGCTTGTCCAAGGGACCAAGCCATATGGTCCTCTGGATCCTTGCCCCCTCCCACTAGAGGGAGGGGAGAGAGATCCAGGAGCAACCTTGGGGACCCTGGTAGCCCTCCGATAGGCAGGAGAGAGAAGTGATGTGGTGGGGACACTGAGCCTTCCACAAGTTTCCTGTTATGGATGCTAGTTGTGGGGGCTGGAGGGGAAGCCTAAAGGCCCTCCACACACCCCCTCAGCCAATCAGTTGAGGCCAGGGGATGAAGGGGATGGAGAGAGGGAAGAAGGACCACCTGACCATGCCCAGAAGGAGCTTCCTCTAAGCTGCCCTGGGGAGGAAGCCTATTATGCTGGTGTGGACTGGAGCTGTGTTGACCTAGTTTGGGAATACTGTTAAGAGACTGCAAAGTAGAAAATGTAAGGAGGGGAAAACCCTTGCCAGGGCACCAGGAGCTTAGTCCCATGTGGCACAATCTCCCAAAGCTGGGCTCCTGTAGCTTCAGTCCTGTGGGTTGTCTTGGGGCCTGTGTGATATGAGAGGGATGTGTGGGGCACTGGCAATAGATGGTGGGTCACATGCAGCTGGCTGCCACTGCCCAGTCTGGGGGACCTGGGGTGGTGAAATCCTACCTCATCCTTTGGGGCCCTTTCATTCTTTGGACCATGGAGTTACTTGCGGGAAATTTCTCACGTCAGTTGCTACTTTGGCACAAATGGAGGGGTGGGGGAGGGGGTCCCTTGTCTCCCTAAAGACTGGACTGGGGAAAGAATTGAGGAAGACTCTTGCCACTACCTGCTCTTCAGTAAGGAACGTGCTATTTGCCCTGGAGCAGGACATCCCCTCAGATGCATCAGAGGCCTCCTTCCTTGCCAGGTGATTATAGTCACCTCACTGCCTCCTGCCTTGGTTTCCCCAGATGGAGGAGGAGGCTGGTGAATGGTATATACTAGCTTCCCTGTAGAAGCAAAGAGGGCTGTAGGATTAGATGCATAGAGGCCAAATGAAGACCCTGGCTACAAAGGTGGGACCATCTGATCCGGGGGTGTCAAGCTCCACTGAAGAACTTAGCTTCCCCTTGACAGGGAGGTATTGATCTCTAAGTTGTGCCTGAACTAGGGGCTCCTGCCTGGGAAGGCCTAGTAACAGTGCATATGTACCTCTGTATTTGCTACCTGAACCTCACCCCCTTCCAGAGGAATCATCTCAGTGTGTCTAAGGCTCCTCATAAGGAAGGTGATGGAATAGCAGCTGTAGGCCCCAGGGATGTTTATGGTCTCTTCAGCAGGAAACACCTGCTGCCCCCAATTTGACCCCTCTTTTGAACCTAAACCCAGATACGATGCTGGGCTGGAGCTGTATTGCTTTCAGAGAGGTGGGGGAGATACTTGTTGAAACGAGTGCCCTCTTCCCTCCAGAAGTCTGATCCAAACAGCATGGGGAAGGCTGTCTCTGGGAAAATAGGGTCCAGGGCTCGTTTTGGCTGTGCTTGAGGAAGGGGGTGTTAGATGTTTGGTGACCTTTGGTGACTTCCACAAGACCAGGACCTTCAGGAGAAGCTGAGCAAGGGGTGCCATACAGCATTTGTTCCAGTTGGCCGGGGCTTGTGTCACATGGGTAATACCCAGATGTGGTTCTGTTTGCCACCCCAGAGTGATAGGTCATGAGATTTGCTGTCTGTCCAGCCAGGACCCTCAGGTGGTGCCAGCTGTGGCTAAGACACCTTGGGCCTTTGGCTTTGGGATGCTTTACTGCAGGTGCTGGGCACCCGTCTTCTCTCTCTGGGGACCTGTACTATCCCTAAGGGACCTTGGGTCTGAGCTGGATAGTGCTGGTTCGGGAGTCGGGGAGGATCCCAGCGTGGAGGGGCAGAACCGTGGGCCGCGTCAAGGTCTGTCGGCCGCCTTGGCCTCTTGAGCGCTCTGCAGCTCTGTGTTAAGAGGACCAGCTTGAGAGCTTTTACTCCCTTTTACCACCTGGGCTGGTAGCAGAGGGCACCGGAGGCAGCAGGAGGCCCTTGCATTTAGGACCCACCAACCTTGGGAGGTGCCCCCCACCTTTTTTTCTTTTTTTTTTTTTTTTTTTTTTTGGTGAGAGGAAGACGGCGAAGGGATGTGGTGGCCCCTGAGGTGAGAGTCCAGTTCTGAGTAAGCCCAGTGGAGAAGAGGCCCCTTGAGTTCCAGCAGCCCCTTGGCTAGAGCTAGAGCCCTGTGCGCCTACCTGAAGCTCCTTCCTCATGCCCTTAAGGGGCAGGTCAGGCATCTCCAGTGTCCCCTTCCCCCATCCCCAAGTGGGAGGTGGCCCCAAGCAAGACCTGCTTTGGGAGTGGGCAGCGTCTGAGGAACCTCCTTCATCTTCTCCAGCTTTTGTGGGGCTCGGGGGGTGGGGAGGCAGGGGCAGCAGGGTGGTTGAGGAGGGCGGGTGCCCGGGAAACCGTTTTGCGCCCCAGGGGCCCTGGCCCTTGGCGGGGAGCCGGGGCTGCACGGGGCGGAGGCAGGGAGGGCAGCGCAGTGGGCCAGGCCGCCGCCGTCATCGCAGTCGGAGCAGGCAGGCGCAGGCGGCGGCCGGCGCGGGCCGCGGGGGGACCGGGACCGGGACCGGGACCAGGACCAGACCCAGGCCCAGGCCCAGGCCCAGGCCGCGCGCCCGCCAGTCCCTCCCGGCCCGCCGGTGGGGCGCCAGAGAGGCTACTTCTTTTTGGGGAAGAAGCTGAATCTCTTCTCCTTGTCTTTCTTGCCGAGGCTGGCGTCCGGGCCCGCGACGGAGGGCAGGGGCAAGCTCTGTGCCTTGACGCGGATGCTCTGGGACTCGTTGATGGCGGTGCTCACGCCCTGCAGCCAGGACAGCATCTCCTCCTGCAGGCCGAGAGGGTCATGGGCCACAAGGGAGGGGGTGCCCCTGGGACTTAGGTTGTCAGGGAGACGACTGCTCCTTTGTCGGCAGGGGTCCGGGCTAGGCCTGGGCTAGGCCGCCGAGCACTCACCTCATCCTTGCCGTGGAAGAGCCACTCACTGCCGTTGCTCAGCCTAAGACAAAAAAGGGTTTCCTGCTGGAGCCTGGAGCCTCCCCATGACCTGGAGCCTCCCAGGCAGCACAGCACCTTTGACTCAAAAAATCCCTGAGGGGCAACTTTAGGCGTGGAGCTGGTCTCATACAGGGAGCTCCTATCCAGCCACGAATGCTGAACTAAGTGGCCAGGGACAGCCAGGGACAGGAGGGGCCTCACCTCAGCTTGAAGACATGCTTCTTCTTCTTGTAGTTGGCAGCAATCTCACAGATGGCGTGTCTCAGGGCCAGGGGCTCCTCCCCATGGTAGGGGACCCCCAGAGCCAGGTTTTTGGCATCCTTGTAGAAGGTCAGCTCACTGTTCCGGAGCACACAGTACAGATTGTTCCAGGACCTGCGAAAATACAGGGTACAACAGTTCTGGAATCCATTCTTACAGCTTAACCAATTTTTTCTTTATTATACCATTTTTGCCCCAATAAGTAATAACACATTTTACAGTTAAAAAAGGCAATAAAAATCATCTGCATGTAATTCCACTACCAAAAACTAGCTATCAACATTTTATATATTTTCTTCTATTCACATATATATAACGGGTGGCTCAGTCAGTTGAGCATCCAATTCCCAATTCTTGGTTTCAGCTCAGGTCATGATCCATGCTCATCAGGGAGTTGGGCACCATGCTTACTTAGCAGGGAGTCTGCTGGAAATTCTCTCCCCCTCTCCTTCTGCCCCTCCCACTCATGCCCACTCTTACTCTGTCTCTAAAAATAAATCTAAAACAAAAAACATATGAATATTTTTACATATCCTTCAAATCTTTCCTAAAAATAATTTTGAGTTGCTATATGGTACCCCATTCTGTATATAAATAATCCCTTTAGTGATGGGCCTTGTAATTACTGGAAATTTAAACAGTGCAATTTAAACAGCACTGTGATAAACATTCATGCATAAATCTTTGCTATAACCCTGATCTTACCTTGAAATACATTTCTAAGAAGTAGAATTATTGCATCTAAGAACAACTGTGTAAACTTAACTTTCAAAGCCTTTCTGCATCCATGAGTATATGTGACTCTCACCACTGAACTGTGAATAGAGTAGCATTTTGTTCTGGTTGTTAGTTTTTGCTTTATTGAGATATGCCCAGTATACTGTCCTAGCATTTTTTATTTTTATTTCTTTTTAATTTTTAAAAATTTATTTATGATAGAGAGAGGCAGAGACACAGGCAGAGGGAGAAGCAGGCTCCATGCACCGGGAGCCCGACGTGGGATTCGATCCCGGGTCTCCAGGATCGCGCCCCGGGCCAAAGGCAGGCGCCAAACCGTTGCGCCACCCAGGGATTCCTGTCCTAGCATTTTTTAAAGAAACACTTTTGTGCAAATCAAGACTCAACTGATGTTTGGTGACAAGCTTAGAAGCTCATGTGTGGGCTAACCTCAGCCCCTTCACTGACCAATGGGACATGCGGTGACTTCACTTTTCATAGGAATGAATGCTGGGGAACAGAGCAACAGTAAGCTTTTCGTCCTCCTCCCTCCCCCCCTATAGGGGGCAGGAAGGTGGAGGCATGCAGGGCACAGAGGGAGGAAGGATAGCAAGTTCAAAGAGAGAACTTGACCTGTACTGGACAAGCTGGCAGCAGAGCCCTTTCATGGAGCCCAGGATTCTGACACCCAGAGAAGATCCTCCAGGAAAGATACATCTTTCCTGTAGCTCTTACTACCTTCTTTGAGCTTGTAGCCCAAGGAAGGCCGTTGCTAAGGAGGAGCTGTATCCTGGAGTAAAATCCTGCCTTGAACAAATGCCTTCTCTGAAATTGTTTCTCTATCTGCAAAATAGAAACCTTGATATCACAAGGTGGTTGTGAAGATGTAATTGGTCTTCACAAAGCCTGGCACATAGTAGGTGCTCAGTAAATGCTGGTTTCCCCATTTCTGGTGGATTCTGTATCAATAATAAACTTCAGGGTGGTTGGGTCCCCAGGTTCATTTTTGGAATTTGAGCTTTAGTATGTCCCCCTGCCCTGCCCAGACTCTGTATGCTGCCACTTGGCCCTGGGAACATGGCTGGCTTCAACCTCGTGATGCTGCTCTGTGTCCATGAGGCCCTGGCATGCTGCCTGAAAACAGAGGCCCCCAGGGACCTTGGGTAGAAAGCCCTGGACAGACTGAACTCAAGGACATAATTGCCTCAGAGCCAGGAAAGGACACAGCCTTCGAATGAGTTCCTCAGGGTCACAGAGTTGCTGTATGACAGCACTGGGAGGGACCTCTGGAAGCCATGTATGCCAACCCCATTCTCCTATTTGACAGCTGGGGAAACCGGCCCAGATTGGTTAAAAAGTGGGACTTGGTCAAGGATCTATTGTTACTGTCAAGACCTTACCTGTTACCCAGCCCTGGGATAAGAATAGTAGCTAGTATTCACTGAGAACCTACTCTGTGCCAGGCTTGGGAATCTGTACCAAGGTGGCAGGTTCTCCTCATCATGGGGAAACGAAGGTGGAGTAACTTCTACAGGGGCATAGGGTTTGAACTCATCATTCAAACTGAAGATATGCTCTTCCCATCATGCTGGCCCAAAGGGGGGCCCGGGAGTTCTCAGAAGCCATTCTCTCGGGGATCCCTGGGTAGCTCAGCAATTTAGCACCTGCCTTGAACCCAGGGTGTGATCCTGGAGTCTCGGGATCAAGTCCCACATCAGGCTCCCTGCATGGAGCCTGCTTCTCCCTCTGCCTGTGTCTCTGCCTCTCTCTCTCTCTCTCTTTGCGTCTCATGAATAAATAAAATCTTAAAAAAAAAAAAAAAAAGCATTCTCTCCCCTACCACATGGCTGTGGTGTTGCACAGGCTCTGCAGGTGGAGAAGCCCCTGGGAGCCGCCCGCCCCACCCACCGGGGGCCCCTCCCTCACACACCTGTTGGATGCCTTCTTGTTGGGCCCCTCCAGGTCATGCTTGCGTCCCAGGTAGCCCTCCATCTGCACGCTGTACCCGTGGTCCCGCTGGGCTGGCAGCGTTGTAGGCTCATCACCCTCGCTCAGAGGCGTGTCCAGGACCTTAAAGAGAGGCTCTGTGGCGGGCCTCTCATCCCCACTGGATTTCTCCTGCGGCCCTGGAGGGAGGGGCGGCTGCAGGTCCTGAGGCCACTGCCTCTCTTCTTCCCCCTGCTCAGGGGCATATGGGAGGAGCACACCTTGCTAGGGGTTCAGACCCAGGGGCGGCTACTCCGCAGGACCGGGAAGTATGAGCCCCCCCCCCCCCCCCCCCCCCCCCGCCCTCCCCAGCCTGGTTCCTCTCTGGTTCTGCTTCCCTAGACTCTGCCCATGCCTCTGGCTCCATCCCCACTCCTTCCTGGCCTCTAACATAGTGACAGGAGATTCTTTGAGTAAGCGGAGGGGCCTGGGTGATGACTTCAATGCTGGGGCTTTCCGGTGCTACTGGCAGAGCCCTGGATCACTGCGTGGCTCCAGGCCCCTACCCCTGCTCCTGCAACTGAGTTACACGCAGGCACCAGCAAGATTTCATATGAAGGCTTCCGCTGCTGACACAGGTGTGAAAAACATGTTCATGGATGTTGAATAGAAACCGCTGGTACCTGCTTGTGTCTAAGGCCCTGGAGCCAAGGAGACCCAGCTGTAAGTCTTGCCTATCACCTTATAAAGGAGAACCTGGATCCTCCCTGGTCACAGTGCTGGACTAACTGGTCCTGCTCCCGTCCTTGCACAGGGAGTTGTTGGAGTAGGGCAGTGGTTCCTAACCCTGGCTGCCTTTTACAATCACCTTGGGAACTTTAGTAAAATACACCCTGGAGTGGGGTCAGCACGTTGGTGTTTCTGAATAAGCTTCACACTCTGTAAAGAGCAGCTGAAGTCGAGAGTCACCACAGAAGAAGTCATTGCTTTGGGGGAAAGCTGTCGCTTTTAGTTCCCTGTACTTCCCTGTGGGTGGTGGGGTGCTCTGCCCCCTGCCAAGTGAGGGGTGTACATCAGACATCCACAAGGAGGGGAGCAGACCTCCCATTCCCCATATGCAGAGGCCTTTGTGATCTTCAGAAGAAGAGGGTAGGACTGATGGCCGCAGTGGGGGCAACCAGGAAGGGCACCTATGGGTAGATTCTGTGTGCCAAGTGAGCATGAGTGAAGGCAGCCTAGCTTGAGCCATCTGGTCAGAGACCTGCCTCAAAGGCCTGACTTCTAGAGACCTTACAGCATCAAGCATCAGGTCCTTGAGCAAGTTACGTCCAGACCCGTGAAAGAACAAGGGCCTCAGCCGAGGAGGCCCAGAGCCACCCCCAGGCAGGAGAGACCATCCCCTTTGCTATTTGCTTCTTGCCTGACAAGGTGGAGGCCTGGAGGAGCCAGAGTAGAGCAGGGACCCTGTGCTCCCCATTGTGGGTCCTTCAGACCATGTATCCCACCTGAAATAGAGAAGTAGTGGATGGGAGAATGTGGACACTACATTGGATAGCAGATTGAAGCTTTACACCGAAACACACTGGGTATGCTTTTTAACAGCTCGAAGTGACCAAAGACTGCCTAAGATGGTAGTAAAGCAATGGACGGACTCAATGCAGATGTCTGACGCAGTGGTTGGAAGAAAGGTAGTATCCCATTGAATTAGGACTGACCAGTATATAGTTTTGAGTTGGGATTCCAGTAAGATCTCCTTTAAAGAAAGGATAATATGACTGCAAAGTTAGAAAACCACTAACCTAGTTTAACACCTTCAATCTACGAGGAAATCTATGCTCAGAGAAGTTAAGTGACCTACCCAAGGCCACACAGCTAATAAGTATCAGAAGTGACAGCATGCACTCTAGAATTAGGCCAGGGATTTGTTTTGTTTTGTCTTTTTAATTATGTCTTTAGGTCTTTTGTCTTTTCCTGTCTTAGAGCCCCATGAGAGCTGTGGCTGGCTCATACTCATCTTTAAGTATCTGTAGCATACTTGTATCTTCAAGTGTCTGTAGTGAGCTAGCATTGGCCACAAGGATCTAGAGGCCCCAAAGCCCTGCCTGGATCATCCTCTAGCAGGAAGGGAGGGCAGGATTGGCAGGGATGATCCTGGGAGCCTGGGAGCCTGGGTTTGGGCTTTTGCTGGGGCCTCATTCAGGCCACCCCTCTGATTGGGTATAAAGCTTGGTGGTGGTGGGGGTGGAGGGTGGATCATGAATGCAGAAAGTGGAGCCTCTTTTCATCCCCTGCCTCTCCATCTGGCTGCATGCTCCTCTTGGTTATGGGCCAGAGCTTTCCCTGCACCTGCTGTGGGGTGTCACTGCCACGTTTGCCTTTCCTCACTCAGCTCCTGCCCTCCTGGGACTGGTTTTATTAGGGACTGTATCCACATATTCTTCCCATGCTTCTGTTCTCTTTCCTTTCTCTGAAATAAAGGCAGCTTTTTCCAGTACTGCCTCCCAACTTAATCCTAACCTTTCTTCTTCTTCCACCTAATAAGCGCCTGACCCACATTCCCTAGCAGGGATATTTGGAGGCCATGGCCTGCATGATCAAAAGTTGCATGGCCATGTCATGGGTTTGAGAAAACAGGGTTTTCCAATGTATGCAAAGATTTTTTTTTTTTTTGTGCTCTTGACTGTTCATGTGGAGATCATTTAAAAGCCAGTCTGTCCCCTCCGTGGCTAGGGCTTGAGGAGGAGCCAAGAATGAGGGCAAGAGGTGGAAGTGTTTGGCAGTTGATGCCCCCCTCCCAGGTCTAGGGCCAGCAGAGCTGCTCTTCTGGGCCAAGGGAGGAGCCACTGATGAGAAAGATGGGGCATGGTGGCCAGAAGGACCTTCTTTCCCAGGCCCCAGGGGGAAGACAGCTTTGTGCTGTCTTCTTAAAGCTAGGGAAGGGCGAGGAGGAGGTGAGCATTTTCCTGCTGCCCCTGGAACTATGCTGTGCTCGGATATGAAGAGACCACCTTGGCCTACAAGGGAGGGATCTGTGGACAAAAGAGCACCAAGAGGGGATGGTAGGTGAGGAGCTGGGGCCCAGAGCTGCTACATGCGTGCTGTAGAGACAGGCACGTCCTGCCAAAGGGCCCTGGAGAGGGGAGATGATCTAAGATTCCCTTCTCTCCTCCGTGTTGTAAGGTAGTCGGCTGCTTCAGTCCCTAGCTCATGAGGACGGTGCACAGATCACACCTGTACTGTTGAGAGTACCTCGCCTGCAGATACCACTGCGAGGGGCTGAAAGAGGGGGACTGGAGGAAATTCTAGGGGTCAGGCTGGAGCAGTTGAGAAATCTAGACTATAAATGGGAGTGACAGCACGAGGGAGAATGGACTGAGGTGAGGGCTGGAATAAGGGGAGGGGCTGCCTGCAGTGTGGAGCCAGATTCTCTGGCTTGGGGAACAGGTGGGTGAAGTGGGGGCGTCTGAGAGGAGGGTGGGTGAGCTGGCTGCTGGGATCACGATTTCAGAGGAGGGCAGGGGACAGGCAGCATTGGCTGCCAGTTGGGGGACATTGGGAGGAAGAGGCACAGAGAGGAGAGGCTTTGGGGATCTCACAGGATTGTAGTCAGACGGGGAGAGGCCTCAGTTCCTAACGGACAGAGCATGGCCACCTCTTCTCAGAATCTTATAAGCTTGACTTTTAAGGGTCCTGGCTTGCTAGGAGGCTGGCTTGCAGGGGAAGTAGGCAGAGGGTCGGAGGTCTTCTCCACAAAGGAGGTTCAAGAAGGGGAGAGAAGGGGGGACAAGATGGGTACATTTCTGCTCTGGACTAAAGGAGTTGAAGGTGTACTTCCAGCCCCAGCCAGCTGGTGGCGTAGAAGACAGCACACAGATGACCAACTCTCCCAGCTCTCAGGAGAAAAATAACCTGGCCTGGGACCATGGGGTGTTTTGGAGGTTCTAGAAGATGCTCAGTGAGCCCAAGCAAGGAAACACAAGTGAGGGGCCTTCTCTCTAAAGGAGAGGTTGATAAGCGAGAACAAGGGGAGGAGGATGCACCTCAGGAAGAGCGATCCCACCTGTGATGTGATAGTCATGCCCACTGATCTCACAGCAAGGACTGAGCTCAGAGTGTGTATTCAAGGGGACTAAGGGGGAGGTGCTCCGGGAAGGTTGGTTTGGGAGGGCTTTGGCGATGCTAGAATTCACATGGAGAATGCTTCTTTTAAGAGATGAAGGACTGCAGTGATGGACAGAGCAAAAATGAAGGGAAAAATGAAGACAAGTTATCTAGTAGATGCCAGAAGTTCTACCTATAGTCTCTCTCTCAGTACTTACACCTGTGAGGCAGGTCTCAGCACCACTTTCATGGATTCAGGGAAGTGAGGGTTAGGAAGATTGAGCAGCTTGCTCAGCCACACATCCAGAGAGGAAGCAGATTTGTTTGGTCCCAAACTCTGTGTTCTTCCTACAAAATCCTGCTGCAGATACTTACTGCTCCAGAGGAAAGCACTTACCCAATGCAGTTCTCAGTTTAAAGGAGACAAGATGAGGCAGAGAAAACCTGAAGGGGCCAGAGGAGGGGCTTGGGGCCATACAAGACCTATCACCGATGCCTCAGGCACTCAGATAGTGTGGGGAGCCAGCCGCTTCCACAGCAAAGAACTGTATGGAACTCCCCCAGTGTCTGCTGTCTGGGCGCTTGTCCTCTGGAAGAGGGGTGGGGCGGATTGTGCACCATCAGCTTGGGAAGACAGTTCAGAAGACAGTTGTTTACAAGAGAAGAAAAAGAGTTAGTTTTGTTGGGTTGAAAGCAGCCGGAGAAATGAAGAGATGGCAACTTAGGGTGAGCAGAGACAAGTACCTCCAGAGAAGGCAGGCAGGAGCAGCTGGGGTGGAGGGCTTTCACAGAAGGTGGCATGAGGGAGCAAAGTGGCTCAACATGGGACCCCAGGGGACAGCCATCTGAGATGACAACTGGGACACCAGGGAAGATGATGGGGCGGGGGGGTGGGGGTGGGAACCAGGTGAAGTGAGAGGAGTGTGCAAGGTCTCAGACCAGGATGGGGAGACCTGGTTCACTGCCATCACAGGCGGGAGGACAGTGGGGCTTCCTTGGGAGCAGTCTTCACTCTTCCTGCCACCAATGTGGGCTCTTCCAATCCCTGCCCTGGAGAAGCTGGTGGCTGCTTCATCCTGTGGTGACTCTGAGCCAGCCGCTCAGAAAGGCTAAAAAGAGTTAGATGTCTCCTCCCCCATCGAGATCCGACCCCCAGTGCTTAAGTTGGCAGCTTCAAACCCCATTTATGAGATGCCTCCAATGTTAATTGGGTTCCGTTCTGAGTCTATTTGGGATGCTCTGAAACACAGCTGGGGAGAAAGAATTCAGGGGCAGCCTTTGGAGCCAGGAAGGTCAGCACAGAGGGCTGAGCACATCCAGCAGTGGACAGGGGTCCAGAAGTTGCCTGGTGCATCAGGGTGCAGTGCCAGGCTGCAGGCAGAGCCCCGCTCCCCAACGCTGATTCAGGCATCCTGGGGAGACAGGGCCACACCCAGGTGTAGGGGAAAACCTGAGTCCTTCCCAGGCCCCTTCTGCTCATTATGAACAAACATGATTCGCATCCGTTGAAAAATGCCTGAAGCAGCAGCTCCGTCGGGCCTCATGGGGTGGGGAGGAAGGACGGGGAAAGCTTGCCTGGGCAAGAAGCAACACAGCTGCTCCACACACACCCACGTCCCGTCCGTCGGACCGCGGAGCCCGGCCTCTGGTCGCCGCGTAAAACTTCAGGCTGCCTACCAGGGAGGCTGCCGACCGGGGACAGCAGCTGGAGCCAGCCAGGCACCGGCTGAAAGGTATTCTGGCGGTGACCCAGTGCCTGCTGGGTGCCTGGGCCATGTCCCTCACATTTATAAGTGCCGGTGACTTCCCTGAAGCCACAGCAACTTCTGAGACCGAGGAAAGGAAGGCACCTAGGCGCCTCACTCTCCACCTTCTTCCCTGAGATGCCCAGTCCTCTCTGGGACAGCCAGCTGCAGGCAGTCTTGGAAGGTCCCGGGGAAGAGTGACATCTGTGGGCTGTACTTGGGTAGGAGTTTCCTCCGACCCCCTGATGAAGGTGGGCCTGATAATGAATACCACCCAGCAGCTGCTTTCTGGAGGAGCCTCACATCCCCAAGGCAGGCAGGGCAGGACTACCCATAGTGGCAACCCTGAAGACTGACTCTTGCCACGGCCCCTAGGAACACCAGTCCTTTCCAGGGATTTCACTCCCATTGACCCAGCTGCCTCCTGTTGGGAGAGCTCCTTAGTGGGCCCCGATTCCCATCCCAAAGCCAAGAAACAGATGCAGTGCACAGAAGACATCCCAGCACTGTTGGCCAGGGACCCTGATGCCTGGGGTGACTTGGATCCTCTGCAATACCATTTTTCCTCTGTGAAAGCACTCACAACATCTCACCACAGAGGTTACACCAGGGATTCTGGGCCTGGAAGGTGAGAATGCTTAAGGACACCCTCAACCCCTGTAGGGAGTATTAGGGTGCCACTGGACCAGGCACTAAAGAAGAAGAGGAATGGCTCAGCCAGCATCCAGGCCCCCATCCAGTGCCCGGGGCCCAACCATCTTCAGGGTACAGACCCTGGCAGGAGCCAAGGCCCAACCCTGCCGGTCTTCCCCAAACAAGGACAAAGGCAAACACCTCAGCCCTTTACCTCTTCTTTCCCATCTCCAGTCTCACACCAACTAGTACCTGACAAGCGAACAGGCTCCTTAAAACTAAGGATGAGACCAGAGGAAAGCGGGGGAAAGCCGCCTCTCCCAGCCTCTCCCTTTATTTAGGTACATTGTTGACATACAGGAAAGTTCTGGACTTTCTGTAATCCCTAAAAGGGGGCTTTATAAGGGTGAGGAACCCCAGGAGGATTAGGTGGTTTGTTTAAAATCATGCAGGAAGCTTCCAGCAGAATTAAGGACTAGAACCCAACGTCCTGACTTCCACTCCAGAAGTTTTGGCTTTTGTGATATCTTGTTTTTTCTGCTTGGCCTCTCACATACTTACATACTTACCTGTGTGAATAGATTGTTTTTTTGTGGTGGTTGTTGTTTTTGTTTTTTATCAGAACATGCTCTAATGTGGGAAGGTGTGAGGAAGGCAATGCATTGGACAGTGATGTGCTTGAGGAAGAGCCTGCCGTGGCAGGGCACTGCAGTCCCTGTGTGACACGCGCACCTGGGGAGGACGGGGCTGGGGCCGGCAAGCTGGCCACCCCGTGGTGTGCAGCAGCCTAGGCAGGGGTTCCGGTGCCCGGTACACTCCCATCTGTTGCCCCAAGCAGGAAGCCAGCATGCACTAGTGATGGGTTTCACATAAAGCAACTTCACATGGACCCACTCTACAGGGCACCCACACCAGAGCACACACACGGGACAGCAGGAGAGCCACCATGACCCAGGCCAGGCCGGAGAGGGGGCAAAGCACACTGCCAGCCCTTCCTGGGAGAGGCCTGCGGTTTCTGTAGTGTCCCAGCCTGCACGGGACCCATTTTCCTCTCTTCTCACATCAAAGACCAATTGGATATCATGCCCTCCCTTGGAGTTTTGCAGATCCTCAAAAACCCAACAAAGGGCTCAGAAAGGAGAAGTAGCAGAAAAATTTGTTTCCATGAGGCCTCAGGCCTGGTATTCACTTGATTTGCCATCCAGTTTCTTCCCATACCAAACACAGGCACTTTCCCATCTGGCGGAGTGGCTGGCTCTCTGGGAAGGGGCTCAAATGTAGGCTCATTTCCTCCTTCCAGAGATAAACTCAGGTGCAAGCACGTTTTATTCCCCCAAACCCAGTGACATTCAGGTGCTGGATGGAGGCAGCTCTGATGCACACATAATTACATTAGCACAGACGTACACGACACAAATCACAGAGTTGCTCAGGTGGTCACAAAAGAGCCTGCAGCCCCAGGACACCACTGCATGGAGACACACAGGGATGAACAGCCCAAGCACAGGCGGTGCAGGACAGTCCCAGCCCCAGCGTCCACAGTTCGTGCAGCCCCCAGAGTTCTCCTTCCAGTAGGGGCGGTCTCTGGGGAAAAGGGGCCTGGGAGGAAGTCCACCAGAGACCCCACATGCGATGATGGGAGCTTCAGAGGGCACTTGTGGGAGGAAGGGACCCTCCACCGGGAGCCCAGGAGTGCCCTCTGCTGGACACGGAGGCCGGTGCAGCTCAGAAAGGGAGGACTGGCCAGGCTGGAGGCAGGGTGTGTGTGTGTGTGTGTGTGTGTGTGTGTGAAGTGTGAGTAGGGCTGAAATACAGAGCTGACCAGGATTCTGCATGGGATATATTCATGATTGTTCTGGGGTGGTTGGTGTATGGGAAATCTCCATCTAGAGTATCCATCTCCCTAAAGGTGTAGGCAAGCTGGGTCAGGCAGTTGGACAGGTGGGGTACGTGCACTGGTGAGCCATGCAAGGCACGGGCTGAAGTGTTGTCTTCTTCTAAGCTGCTCTCCAGGGCCTTTCTCCCAGACCGGAGTTACAGCCTCTTGGGCTCCCTGCACAGACACCCTGGGTCTTCTCAGTGAATGGACCTATTCCTTCCTGAAGCCATGTGCACCAAGCGTTTGGGAGCTGTTCTGTCTTGGATCTTCCCAACACTTCCATCAGCCAGGACTCAGATGCACACCTTCTTTTCTACAAACTGGGGGGACTAGCCTGGTGACCCAGAAGCCCTGGGGCTTTCCTTCACTGCTGCAGGGCTCCTTGAGGCCTAATCCTGCTTTAGAACTAGCTCCACATCCAAGCTCACCAGCCCACAGGTGTCAGGCCAGGGAGCAGCAAGGGGAGGGGGATCTCTGAGTAGGAGGGAGGGATCTGCTAGAGGGCTGGTTGTCCCCACTTCACTGGCTGGGGCAGGTGAGATTGGATGGTCTATTTGTGAGAGTGTGTGTGTGTGTGGGGGGGGGGCATGCTGTATCAAGGATGGAATGAGAGGGAAAATGGGAGAATGGTATATAAAAATAAATCTTCCCTGGATAAACTGTTTCTCCTAATGTCGATGGTGATGTATCTGTACAATAAAATTTATTAGACTAGGTAAAATCAAACTAGTAAGAGTCATGCCAGTTGCCCGGCATGTCAGTTTCCTCTGGGGTGAAGGAGCGGGGAATTATTCTAGAAATTAAGGAAACCTAAATAAAAAGAATCCTGATCTGAAGGAAGAGTCTGGAAGAGTGGGTGGTGCGTGCCTGTCCTCGGGTTCTGCCCTGGCTGAGCCTAGTAGGGATGAGTGGATTCTGGCAGCAAGGACTCCAAGGAACCAGACCAAAGGGACAGGAAACTGACCGGGGACGTCCTCTCGGTGGTTGTGCGATGTGGACCTCGGGGAGCCTCCCCTGCTGTCTCGCCTTCTTCCTCTTGAGGCCTAAGGAAGACACAGCCTCTCTTTAGAAACCACCTCGCCGAGGCCACTGCCTCCCCTCAAGGCCCAGCTCCCCACTCTCCCCTCCCCAAACACGCGCCAACTATCTCCCAGTCCGGGCTCCCAGAGCAGGGGCGGGGGTGAGGGGGGTGTTGTTTCTGCACCAGGTCTTCAGGCCGCAGGTGGATTTGGGGGAAACAAAAGCTCCTCTCTGCCTCTAGGCTGCAGACACTCCAGATTTCTCTGGCTAGTGGCCCAGGTGTGACAGGTCACATGCGCATTATTAAAACATCAGGGGGCCTGTTTCTGATTAAAGTATCCTCCTTCCCCTTCCCACCTATCCTCCTCCGCAAGGGTTCCTGCCAAGTCCACCGCCCGGCCCTCCCTACACTTACCCGCTCTCCTCCTCGGGTCTCTCTGGGGTCTGGCGTTCTTTTAGCTCCAGCTGGGGGAAGAAAAGGCCCAGGGTATCAGAGTAGCCGCCGAGAAGAGCCTGCTTGCTGTCAGACCAGCCTTCCCTAAAGCTGGCTCCCAACACACCTGGTGTTTGTTCTTTTAGAAATTACTCCTTTATGTCTTTTGTATTTAGAAGTACTTCCCACGTCCCCGGTTTCCTTCCCGCTCTGCTGCTGGCCAAGCCTTTTACACTGCCTGTGGGTGCCTAAGGACTTGAGATCCCCCCAGGGCTGGCTGCGGGGGCTGCGTCCGTTCCCTGCTCACCGTAGTGGGCTTCTCCAGGGCAGCGAAGCGCTCCGCCCAGCTGGCTGTGGATTTCTCAAAAGCCTCATGCCTCCTGATCAGCTTCTCCACACTATCCACCGTGTGTCCAAAGTCCCGGCTGGCCAGGTAGGGCTCCTGGGCAATCAACCACGCTTCGGCCACGGACGCGTCCCTCGAGAACTGGCACACTTCCAGTACTGCCATGGAGAGCAAGCCACAGACCCGCCGCGGGGCCCAAGGGCCGGTTAGTACGCAGCACTGGGGCCGCCAGTGGACAAGGAGCGGGCGGTCAGGCAGGAGGCCTCCACAGGTGTCCCCGAACCACCTGGACACCCTGCTCAGCGGTGACCACTCCCTCCCATACCATGTGGGGCGGGCGGGGGGGCTTCCTCTTCTCTATCCACAGTTATATTTGAAAAACACATTAGTTAGAACAAATACTAGTTTGAAAACAAAACATAACTTGGAGGTCTCCTTTTGAGGAGCAGGCTTTTGTCCTGAACGCTCTCTGACCAGCCCTTGGCTATCTCACACAATCGTGTCCAAGCAACCTTGCAGCCATCAAGGCTCGTGTGTAGCTCCTACCTGAGTGGTAGGATTTTCCACCTCTCCTGAGTCTCCAGCTGCAGAGGACAGAGCTCTGACATGCCTCAGATCAAACATGTGGGAGGCTCTAGAGCCTTAACCTGACCCTTCCCCAGGCTACAGGGATACTGGCCTGGTACGAGTGGCAGTGTCCTCCCAGTAAAGGCTGAGCCACTAAGGCTCTGCCTGGACCTAGGTGGAGCAGAGGGCAAGCAAAGAGAGGGCATGCTGGCCAGTTAGGGGTGGGCTTCCGGCAGCGGGCCTGTGTGGGTGTGTTGTGTGGACCCCTGAGGCCTGTGGCCCCAGAACCTTGTTGATGAGTGGTGCTCTGGGGGCTCCTCTCTCTAGGCAATCAAAATCACCTGCCCCCACCTCAGCAGGACCCTTTCCTGCCACCCCCAGTTCTGGGTTTCCAGTGCACTCACACATGCGGAGCTGTTCCTGACGAGCCTCCCACTTCTCATTCATCTCCTTTCTCCTGGATAGCACCTGCTTCAGTTTCTCACTAATCTGTGGGAAGGGAGAGAGAACAATTCGGGCTTTCCCTTGTCTGAGGTGGTGTGCAAATGGGTCCTGCAAAGGAGTCTGGGTTTGGTCACATGGACCTCACTTCAAGTCTTGGCCCTGCCACTTGCCAGCTGTGCAACCTTGGGCAAATGACTTAACTTCTCTGAGGCCCGAGTGCCTCTCCTAGGAAATGGATGTTGCCAACGCCAAAGCACGCACACATGTGGGTAGTTAGGTGGGTGATGAGCCTGCTCTCCCCTACTAAGCTGCCAACCTTGGGTAGGTTTGGTGGGGCTCTAATCCCTGGGCCTGCACACAACCCCGATGCTCTGTGAGTGAAAGTCTCCCTCAGGGAAACCATGGCCCACGGCTCCCTCCCAGGAAGCTCTCTGGCCTGGCAAGAGTACAGGCAAGAGTACAGGCTTATCTTTACCCCGCTGTCCTCTCACCTCCTCCGAGGCCTGGTGCTGCCTCTGCAGCAGGGACTCCCCCAGCTCCAGGCAGGCGCTGAAGTTTTTGCTCCGAGTGTCGATCTCTGCCTTGATGCCCTGGTGATACTTCATGAGCAGTTCCACTGAAGAGACATCCCTGGGAGGTGGGGTGGGGTCAAGGGGTCGGGGAGGGAGTTTGGGGAAGAAGGAAACTCTGGGTGACTCTGGCCTGCCTGATGCCAAGTCTTGCCCAACAGGGCTGCCCCCTACCTGCCTGGGAATCTGACCCCACTTCCTCCTCTCTCTGGGCAGCCAGGGAGTCCTCTGCTAATCCAGCCCCAACAGGAACGCTGGTGCCCTAGTATCTTCTGTTGGTCAGTTGGCAGGGGATGGGCTGGGAGTCTGGGGACCCCAAAAGAAGCCTGGGAATATTATTTGACGATAAAAATAAATGAAGTTCTGACACTCACTACAACATGGATGAACCTTAAAAGGATCGCACTAAGTGAAAGGAGCCAGTCACAAAAGACCACGCACTGTATGGTTCCCTTCCTGTGACGAGTCTAGGACAGGCAAATCTGGAGAGACAGGAGGCAGATTTGTGGCTGCCAGGGGCTGGGGAGAGGAGGGAACTGGTGGGCAATGCCTGTGAAGGGGTACAGGGCTACCTTCTGGAGTGATGAAGGTCTTTTAAACTTAGATTGTGGTGAGGGCTGTACATGGTGATCATGCAAAAACCCCTGAATGGGACATGCTAAGTGGCTGAATAGTATGTAACGTGAATTGCATTCTGAATAAAGATGTAAAATATAAAGTCTTGGAACGCCTGGGTGGCTCAGTGGTTGAGTGTCTGCCTTCGGCTCAGGGCATGATCCCAGGGTCCTGGAATCAAGTCCCATATTGGGCTCCCCGCAGGGAGCCTGCTCTTCCTCTGCCTCTCTTTGTGTCTCTCGTGAATAAACTTAAAAAAATATATATAGTCTTGGCCGTTGGGATAGGCACTTGAGGGCAGAGGGACATAAATGGGCCAGCGACCTCTGCCAATAAGACAGTCCGTGGAGAGCCGCTCCCTGCAGAGGGTCTCACTGCCATGAGCCTGCCCCTACCCATCATGGACAACAAGCTCCTTCCTAAGCTGGGGGGTACAGCCTCCACACCCCAGCCCTGGGGGAAGAGTGCACAGTCCTGGACCTGCCTAGCTACAGATGTGTGAAGCACTTGTTTTCACTGACAGCTGTGGTCATTGCCCTGCTGTCATCAGGTATGAATGGCAGAGGTCTTTCTTGCCACTCTTAGGGCTCCCTTCACTCTGAAATGGTCGGTCCCTCCAGTAGATGCCGAGCTGCCCAGTTTCTGCCTGGACCCAGCCCCAGATGCCCCCACAGTCCAAGACCACCCTTCCAAGGAGGAGTCCTCGGGCAGTACCCTGGTCTGCCAGCCTCTGGGACAAAGCAGCTGAGGAGTGGGGCTGCCTTGAGGATGTCCCCCCTTACCTGGGTTTCTCCTGGGTCTCAATCTGCCGGATGATGTTCTCCATCCAGGAGAGGAGGTCTCGGACCATGCTGAAGAAGCGGAATTTGTCTGCTGTGTCTACCAGCTGGGTGCGGCGGCCGGCACAGGCATCGAGCAGCGCTTGCCACGCGGCAGTCACCTCCTGCTCCTTGTTCAGGATGGCTTCTGCTTTCTCCCCAGCGTATGCCGTCTGCAGGCGGGTGGCCACATCCTGGAACTGCTGTACCTGTGGTTGGGCAAAACTGGACATTGTTCCCCAGAAAGACATGTCTCTGGCCTCTGATGGGCAAGGGGTCTGTTTCCTTCAGGTCTTCCTTCCCAGGGCTCTTCTGGAAGGCAAGGTCTTCAGCCTCCCATCAGTGCTGGGGGACAAGGCTCCCTGGTTTGGCTTCTGTGGACCCAAGCCATCCTTTGGGTTTTGATGAGGATATGGGAGTGAAAGGGACTCTCTGCCCTGTGATCTCCCCAAGAATACTGTAATAAGAGTAACTATGGGCCAGGCATGTTTCATAGGCACCCTATGAAAGAGGTACTATTGTGATCCCTGTTTTTGACATGAGGACACTGAGGCACAGGGAGCCAGAGTGAGTGGCCTGAGTCATTCACACTAGGAGAGGGGTGCAGATTGGAGCCCCTGCTCTTAACCATTCTGTCTGCTGTCTGTTCAAGGAAGGGGCTATACCAATGAAGCCTCATTTCTGAGATTTCAGTGGCCTGTGCCCACCTCAGGGGTTGTGGCATCCCCAAAGCACAAGAGCCACATGGCAGGCCCCATCTCCAGCTGGAAGACAAATTTCTAGGTTTTCTTCCTAGTGAACCAGGGCAGGACCCACCTTGGTGTCCTACCCCTAAACCCCGCTGGGTGGGTGCGGGCTCCACAGCTAGCCTGTCTCTCCTGGGGCCTCTGGAAGGCTGCCAAGGCCCTGGCAGCAGGGGCCCCTTGCCTTCACCCTTTCCATCATGCTAAGTCCTATGGAGCCCTATGGACCTGCAGAGGTGCCTCCGGGGCACCCCAGTGATGGAGAGAGAGGGTCTAAGCAGATCCTGGGGTCCCTCTAGCTCCCATGTAGAAAGACTGAACACCCTGGTAGCTGACAGCATGGAGTCTGTGGCCAGGATGCCAGGATCTGAATCCCAGCACCACTGTTTATTAACACATTCTGGGGAACTTGTTTACTCTCTGTGCATTGCTCTCCTCATCTGTAAAATGCCAATACTGCTAGTACCTACCTTGGAGGGTGGCTATGGGAAGTCCGTGACTACATGTATCGCTGACAGCAGTACTTGGTGCTAGAAAAGCACCATACGTGTGCTCACTCGTCACACTGTGGCACCACCAGAGAAAGAGTCTTTTAAGGCATTTTATGCTTTGGGTTTTTTTGAGGATTCAGTTTGAAGAACTACTTCAAGCTAAAAAATCAGTGAAGGCCACAGCCCCCAGCCTTTTGGCCCTGAGCTGTTGCTTTTCTACAGAGGTGAGATCTCCTGGTGTCCATTCTTGGGGGTTCACCTCTAGAAGCCAGAAGAGGCCTTGACAGCCCAGGGCCCCCAGGAAGAGGTGGACGGCAGGTCCCTGGAGCCTGCAGGTGGGCAGCAAGGGGCAAAAGTTACCTGCAAGCCCAGCAGTTGGAGCTCTCGCTCAAAGGCGGTGTGCACCCGGTGGAAAGACTCTGCAGTGCTGGCGTCCAGCCCCACGTCCTCAGGTAGCTCACGGTGCTTCTCATCGATGAGGCCCAGGATCTCCGTGCCCGTGTAGAAGTAGCGGTGCAGGTCGTAAGAGGCGGCCAGCAGCTGCATGCGCGTGTCAATGAGCTCCAGCAGGTCCGCCCACATTTCGTTCAGCCCATCCTTCCACTCGGCGATGGTGGCAGCTTCGCTGTGGCCTGCGTCGATGAGCTGCTCGATGATGAGGTTCACGTTGTCCACCCGTTCCTGCCCAATCGCCCCAGTCTCCCGGGCAAAGTCCCGGAACTTGTCCCGGAGCAGCTGGATGTGGGATAAACAGAAATGTGGTTATTAAGGCCCCAGGGCCTTGTCATGACCCCAGCTGCAGACTTTCTCAAAGTGGCAACCAGGGCAGCCTAAGCTCACACTGGCATGTCTCCATCTCTATGCAGGAGTGTGTGTGTGTGTGTGTGTGTGTGTGTGTGTGTGTGTGTGTCTGGGATGACTGCTCCTGTGTCTAGGGCTTCAAAGAAAACAGGGAAAGCAGTTACTGTGAGTACTCACAGTAACATGGTCAAAGTCCTGCCCCATTTCAGGGGAAGAGGCCACCAGCTCCTTTTCTGCAATCCACTGCTCCAAGTCATCTGCCTCCCTCTTCAGCTGGAACAGGTGGTACATGTTCTCCAGCTTCCGCCTGCGTTCTTCCGCCACGTCCCTCAGCCCAGCATAATGTTTATCCACTTGCCCCTGAAGTCGGATGATCTGCTCCCTGGAATTCCAAACGAGAAAGCACTCAGAGATAAAGGCAGAGAGCCCTGAGCAGCCAGCTCAGAGGAGCCCATCTACAACTCCCCAGCCCCATAGCAGGGATAGACAGGGAGGCCAAGTGAAAAGAAAGGACAGCAGCTTTTCCCAGGAAGTGCTGGCAAGGAAAGGAGCCATCCCTGAGGCCAGAACACCTCAGGGGAGGTCCAAAAACGTGTCCTGGGTGGATACCATGCCTCCCTCATTGTTCCCCCAAGGAGGCCGATGACGCAGCAGCCCGGATGGGGCCTGTAGGGCCAGGGACACAATCCTTGGGGTGGCTGCTGAAGCCCCACAGCTGTGGATGCCCTGCAGACAGCTGAGGACAGGGCCGGGCCTGGGGAGTGCAGCCTGAGGTGTCTGGCCCAGTGGGCTCCCATCTGTGCAGAACTGGCTAGACAGGTGGGGTTTTCTATCTTCACACCTATATAATGATTTTTCTGAGACACAGTGAGATCCTGAAGTACCTTCTGGACCATAAAGGGAAGAACAAAGTTACTCTGGAGTATCTCTTGGCATAATCTAACTCTTCAGGAGATTGGAGCTCTTGATTCACCAAGAGAGTATAGTTTTCTACCCCATTTTCTGATCTTTTTGCAAACTAGGTCTCGGTTGGCCTTGTTTGAAGTTACTCATGCAAAACCAAGGCGGGAGGGCAGCCCGGGTGGCTCAACGGTTTAGCGCCGCCTTCAGCCCAGGGCCTGATCCTGGAGACCCGGGATTGAGTCCCATGTCGGGCTCCCTGCATGGAGCCTGCTTCTCCCTCTGCCTGTGTCTCTGCCTCCCTCTCTCTCTGTGTGTCTCTCATGAATAAATAAAATCTTACAAAAAAAAAAAAAGAAAAGAAAGAAAACTTAAAAAAAAAAAAAAAAAAAAAAAAAACAACAAGGCGTGAAATGGAATTGGACCAATCAGCCTTCCAGAAAGCAGTTGTCTCAAACCCAGTCATCCCAGAACCTGTTGCTGTTTTCCCACTGGGACCTGAGAGGATCCTGCTTGGTGGGGCCCCCGGCCCGATGCCCGTGACCCAGCCAAATCACTCCAGGCGGCACACGCACCCCTCAGGGTGGCCTGCAGACAGCAGGCTCTGGGCCCTGCCAGCCAGCTGCTTGATGTTCCTTCCATACTCCTCCAACGTGTGCTGCTGCCTCAAATGCCGCTTCAGCATCACAATGGCACCCTCTTCATCCTAGGAGGCATGACTATCAGGGCACCTGCTCCTGGAGGTGCCTGAGACAGGGGTGAGGGGTGGGGTGCAGCCAGGCTCGTGGGACCCTCACAAGAGAACTGTGCATGATTCCTTCCTGATACTTATTTCCCAGCAATACCCTACCTTCCTCTTGATTCTTTTCTGCTACCCATCCTCCCAGGCCCAGCTCTGATCTTCTGGCCCCATAAAGACCTCCTTAGAGACACCTCACCTCATCTCTCCCTCCCTCCCATGGCAATCCATCAGTACGGAATCCGTGACACGAAAAAGGTGAGGAAATCTTGGGTTAGATCCTATCTAAGTTGGCAAACGGGGCACCCGGCTGCAGGGCGTATATTGCGGTGGGTGTCCTCACACACCTGGACTGTCATTGGGTGGCTGCCCACTGACTGCCCAGCCCCAGCTCTTCCTCTTGGCCTTGGCTCCCAGCCTGGCACCCCCGGCCCGGGCCAACCTTGGGAATCTCGTCGGAGATGATGTAGAGCTCTTGCTCACTGATCCAGGCCTCGGCCTCGCCTGCGTCCAGGTAGTACTGCTGTGCCTCGCTGGCATCCCGCAGGCGCTGTAGCCGCCCGGCCGCCGCCTCCCGCAGTGTGTCCCATGAGCCCTGCAGGTGCCCCAGGCGCTCCTCGATGTCCTGGCAGTCGATTTCTGCCGCCTCCACCAGCTGCTGCCCTCTCTGCAGCACGTCCTCCACCCGCGGTGTGTGGCCCAGGATCTCATTCTGGAGCGTCTGTGGCCAGAGGGGAAGGGCTCGGAGGTGAGGTCTCCCCACCATGTAGGGGGCCAGGCCTGCAGCAGGTCACCCAGGGCCACCTCTGGCACCTTGGCAGCCTCCCACTCAGGGAAGCTAATGCAGAGCAGGTGGTGGCCATAAAAACTGCCCCTGACCATGTGCCAGGCACAGTGCTAGGCACGCCACAGTATTCTCCGTCTGCCACCCTGCAGCCTTCTAGGATGAGTGCGGAGCGGTTAAGTAACTTGTGGGCAGTGAGTGACAGCGCTGGCATTTGAAATTGGCTCTCTCTGCTCCCTATTCTTCCTGCGTCTCAGCACAGCCTGCTTCTTAGCTGTACGTGTTGGAGAAGGGAAAACAATGTTTAAATGGCCTTTGACATCTTATTTTAGCATCCCTGGCTCCATGTGAGACAAGAGTTGACCGTTACTCCTTGTCCAGATTTTAGGATTTTGGCTCTCCGTCCCATTTCTATTTCTTAAATCTTTTGTGAACCTTGTATTATTACCTACTTAAACACGTGGTCACCAAAATGGCATTTTCCACTCTCTCGGGTGACTAGGATCACCTTTTTCTTCCATGGGCCACTACCCATGTGTGACTCACTTTCTGGGTCCGAGCCTAGTTGCTTCTTGCATGTGGGCTCTCGGCTCCTTACACTTAATCTCCTCCCTTTCTACAATTTCCCCATGGCCTTTAAAACCATATGGAGGGCGGGGGCAAGAGCAGTACACAAGAGCAGTACAGTGACTGTCAGCATTTAAAATACACAGAACCGGTCATATCCACAAGTCACCTAACTTGCTGAAATGTCTTTTTACCTTTATATTCGGAATCTCAATCCTGACACTGTTGCGTAGTCTGTGCAATTGAACTCAAACAACCATGGCGTCAGCTCTGTGTGCCTCTTTCTTTCCCTGGGATCTTACCACCTCTGCTAGGGATCCTAAAAGGTTTTTCTCTCTTTTAAAGCAATTCCTCTCTAGGCTTCTGTGCAGTGTTCTTCCTTTATGACATATTCTTCCTACTTCATGTGTCCCACACACAGTTACGCAGTTATTTCCTAAGTCCTGGGCCTCATTCTCAACAAGGGACAAGATCAACATCTTGTCCCCTGCCTTCATAAAGCTTACACTGTTGGAGAGGGAGCAGATGGCAAGCATGTAAATTAGTGAATAAATGTGGATACTGGGTGCTATGAGAAAAATACCCCAACGAGATCGAGAATGTCTGCCGAGGTGTGCTGGTGGCTCCTTGAGCTGGGGAAGTCAGAAAGGGGCTATCTGAGGAGATGGCATTGAGTGAAGCATGAGTGGTGAGGAAGAGGCAACCACACAAAGATTTGGGGGAAGAGTGTTGCCAGCAAGAGGGAAGAGCGAGTGTAAAGTCCCTGGGGTGGAGCAAGCCAAGACTATCTACAGGCCAGAGAGAGGGCCAGGAAAGCTAGAATACTATGATAGAGGGTCAAAGTGATGAGAAGTGAGCTTTAGAGGAAGACAGGAGCCAGATCAGGTGGGACAGAGGTTCTCAACCCTAGCTGCATGTTGAATAATCTGGGAAAACATACATAGGGCCCTATCCTCAGGGGTCTTAAGTAATTGATCTGAGGTAAGAACTGAGCATTTATAGGTTTAAAAGTTCCCCCAATTAGGGAATTAGGTGATTCTAATGCACAGCTGGAGTCGAGAATCATTCATGTGGTACCACGCGGGATTTGTTCTAGTTGTAATGGATAACCTTTAGAGTAGTGGTTCTCAAAGTGGGATCCCAGACCAACAGCATCAGAGTCACCTAGGATCTTGATAGATACGCAAATTATCAGGCTCTACTCCCAAAGTCTGATTCAGTAGACCTGAGATGGAGCCTTGTCACCTGTGTTTTAACAAGCCTTCTGGGTGAGCCTGGTGCATACTGAATTTTGAGAACCACCACAGTAGAGGGAATGATAAAATGAGACTTAAGCTGTAGCCAGTCTAGCCTAGAGTTGTCTTTACTAGGCCAGCCATGCTCTCCCAAGAGACTATCTTCCCCTTCTCGGTGAGGGAAATCCCATCCATATTTGTCTTGCCCTTTTCCTGAAATAGCAATCTTCATCCAGGGTAGTTGAGAGTCTTTTAGGCAATGACACTGAGGCCAGACAAATCAAAGTCTTGGGTGTTGGAAGGACAGATGTTGGCTCATTTTACAGTTGAGGAACCTGAGGCCCCAAGTATACTGCTTTCTACCTTTAACTGGAGGTTGTGGTGTGAATTGAACACCTACCCATTACCTTCTAGCCCAAGATCCTGCCTGTGCCCACTGGAGCCTTTGTGACTAGGTCATATCAACTGGAAGAAAAGGGTTCGAGGGAGCTTTTCAGACACCTCTTCAAATGTAAATCAGATCCTCGCACAGTTTCTGGGCTCTGTGAGCAGATGTCAGATGCTGTTATTTTGAGGAAGAACTGTCTGCCCTGACCTTTCTTCCCCAAGGAGCTCAATATTGACTGGCATTCTGGGACACATTGCTTTTCTCTGGGATATGTTCCCAGGCTCTCATTGCTCTCAGCTGTGGCTGCCCCCACTTCCTGACCCAGAGGGTAGATCAGGCAGGAGGAGTGACTTTCTACTCAAAAGCAGGGTCTGTGGCCAGCCCCTGGCTGGACACAGAGGCACCATAAGTCCATACAACTGGCCTTCGTAGAAGATATAAGAGGATATTCATAGTCCTGATACAGAAGGAAGTATAGTATCTGCTCATTTCTGGTTTGAATCGGGGCCACAGAAATTACCCATTAGGCTTAAGAAAGAGCAGAACAGCAAATGGTATTACTCCAATGGCTCAGGGACCGAGTTTAGTGGCTTCCTAATGGGGTTTGAGCCCCATGAGTATCCTCAGGTGGCAAAAGAAATGGGACCTACTTGCCCTGAGGATACCTAACAGGCCAGGCTCAGTCCTGGAAGAGGGGCAAATCAGTACTGGGAAAGAAACCAGGAGCTCTGGGCTTCCTTTCCGGGAGGCCATGGGATACAGAAGTTATAAAGTACATTAAATCCCAGGCTAGGGCCTCTGGGTCCTGTACTCACTCATCTATGCTCTGATGGTTCTGAATGGCTCCAAACCCAAAGCATCTGGACAATCCCTTACCAGCACTGGCCCCGGCATGTACTTCCCAGAATTCTCTCTGCCATCACCTAAGCTGCTCTTTTTATGGATCTGGGGGCCCCATAGCTACCAACAGGAACAATAATTGGCTGTTGCTGGCCTTCTACAGGCCAGGGCTGGGCTGGGCATTCTGCCCTGGGCAGGGCATGGGCAGGGCAGGGACAGGTGGGGGTACTTACCAAGTGAAGAAGGACTCACCTGATTCTTCTTCATTAACAGCTGCACGGTTTGTAGATTTGTGCCATAGTTGGCTGACTGGGCCAGAGGCAGCCTCTCTTCCACCCAGAGCTGTAGAAATCAGAAGGCGGGGATAGCTGATGACAATCATGGCCACCCTTTCCCTGAGCATTCACCACCCTGGGTCAGATAGAGCTCTCTCCTGCTGTGTCTCCCTGGTTCTTCCCAAGGCCCCATCAGGGTTTTGTCCCCATTTTACAGATGGGGACACTTAGATATTTTGAACTGAGGTTCCAAGTAACTTGCTTCTGGTCATACAGGGGGAAGGTAACATAGCTGGATCCTGAACCCAAAGTCTCTCTATCCCAAAGTCCATGACCGAGTTATCATTCAAAAAGCACTGGCTTAAAAAAAAAAAAAACAAAAAAAACTGGCTTTTCTTTCATATTTAACGTAATCATCACAATGGCTCTGAGGTCACAAGGTGAGAGGACCAGACATCTGCTAAGAATTGCCCTGGGAGGCAGCCAGTTATCCCGATGGCAGCTGCCGGCTCAGCCTCTGGGAGTGAGGTCTGCGGCCAACTCACGGTCTCATCCTCTAAGTCCCTGCTGATCTGCAGCTTGGCTCGGGATGACTCCAGCTGCTTCTTCCTCCTCTCCAGGGGCTCCAGGAGGTCCAGGAACCGCTTCTCGATGCTCATGTCTGCGTCTCCTGCCTCCTCTCCCAGCGAGGGCACCTGGGCAAACAGCTCCCCCAGCTCCTCCTTCCGCACGTTCACTTGGTCTTCCACACGCTGGGACACAAGGCAACAGTGTCGGTAACAGCTTTGGCACCTGGGCAGCCCACGTCCTCTTCATCATCTGTATCCTATCCATCCTTAAAGGCCCAGCCTTCCCCAGGAAGTCTCCCTGGATGCCCCCACTCATCCTTCCTAATCCACAAGTGCCTATCCTATACTTCTCGTGCATGTTTTTTTTTTTTTTAATTTAAATCCCAGGATCCCTGTGTTACCCACTGCAAAGGAGCAGAAGATGGGTTTTGAACCAGGAGACATTTTGGCTCAAGCCCAGCTAAGAGGAACAGAAGGAGTAATTACTTTCAGGTTTCAGATTTGTTCCCCAACATCTCTTATTCCAACATTCCCAGTCTACAACCCACTCACGTGCCTTCAGCTTAGCCAACATCCGGTTGACACTGGTCAGGTCCTTGCCCGGGTCATCAGACCGCAGCTGGTCCTCCATAGCACTGATCCACTTGCTGAGGTCTGCATGGGTCTGTGAGCGCAGGTAGGAGCTCCTAGCTGCTGAGAGGTGCTGGGCCCTCTCCTGAGTGGCAGCCTGAAGCTCATCCCAGAGCCGGTGCAAGTCTTCCAGCCTCTGGGACACCCGGGCTGCATACTGGGCCTTCTCCTCCATCAGCTGCTTTCCTTCCTGTGTGGAGAAGCAGGAAGGCTCATCATCTGAGGCTGGGCAGTCTTGGAACAGCCCTGCTCCATGTGGCTGCCAGGGGTTAACTGAGGGGAGATTGGGGAGTCAAAGAATCTGCCTAGAACTCAGGTGAGGCTCAACTGAAAGACTGCACCCCCAGAGTTATTTGCAGGAGAAGGTGTGACAGGGAGGGGTGTGTCTGGGGCAAAGGACTCAGGGAGATTGGAGTATGGGGAGTTGTTGCAGACCAGGATCAACTGATGCTAAATTATTTTTTAATAAAAAAAAAAAAAGATTTAAGATCCATCCAGGTACAACCAACATGGAAAGGACTCTACCCTTTCAGTTGTCTTCCCAGAGGCTGTGCAGTAGCTTTTGGTGATATCTTTTAGTTACTGGGTTTGTCCTATATGGTTTTCACCTGCATAAATGTACCCTTTTGGGTGGGTACAGTAGGATATGACTTGGGCCTAGAAATATATGTTACTAATAACAATATTTCCTGAATAAATAATGGCCCAATAAATGCCAAGTACTATTCTAAGTGCTTTAATGTTCACTATTCCCTTGGGTACGTACTGTTACTATCCTCATTTTTCAGATGAAGAAACTGAGGCAAAGGGAGATTGAAGAGTCAAATAGTCTGGCTCAGAGCCTGCATCTTTAAACACTATGGATACTGCCTCATGTGGACCCTATGCCTACTTCTTCCTGGACAGCCACAGCAGGGAAGAGCAAAGGGAATTGATTCCCAGATCTAACACCAGCTACATTTTGACTTGGGCCCTTGATCAAGCCTGTTATAAGGGGGACCCTTGGTTTCCTGTCTATGAGGGGTGGGGAATGACCACTCCCTGATGGTTTTGCCCATCCAAATGATGAAGGCCAATGGTCCCCTGGATCACTCTGCTCATCTCACACATTCCTCACCCTTGGTCAGGACAGTGCTGGGGCCCTGATGAGGATGATAGAAGGCAAACAGTGATAACTGGTGTCCTGGGACTAGATGCTGAGGCACTAACTCAGTACCTCAGTGTCCTGGACTGTCTCCAGACTCAGGTGACCCAGAGGAGGCACCGATTCCAGCCAGGCCTAACAATAATGGATGTACCAGGAACTCAGAAGGGTTGACTACTATTTAGAGAAGTTTTTCACTTCCAGGTTCTATACTGTCCAGCAAGCTTCAGATGGTGTCTATGCCCTGTGTGAATCCCCATTCAGGTAAGCATATCTGAGCAGAGAGCCCGCACCACTTACCACTTGCTTTACTTACTGCATCAATGCTATCTAGCCACCCTTGGTGGGAAGCCAGGTCTGCCATAAATGCCTGGTGTTTCGCCCACTTGTTTTGCAGGTTTCTCGCATCATCATAGGAGACATCCTGAGATGTTAGCAGCTTGTCATTGATCCAGAGAGTGAGCTGTGGACAGAAAGAGGGAGTTTGAGTGCATCTCTTTGGCCAGGGGCTCAGGCAGGACCTGCTGCCCATCTCGGCTGCAGAAAAAGGCCAAAGAGGGGAAGTATGAATACAGCAGAGCACTACTTTCCAACTTTCCAAAACTCTAGGTCCCGAACTCCTGGACAGCAACTTAACCTGTGTTCTCTCAGAGCTAAAATACGAGCACCTGGGTGTCTTCCCTAGTAGAGCGTATGCAGTGTGACACAAGGGTATTTATGCTTCTCCCCGTATTTCCAGGACCCAGGACAGGGCCTGGCCTACTGTAGGAATTCAGTGACTGTTTACTGAATGGATAGATAAATCCACCCTTTGGCAGTAGGATGAGAAATAATTAATAAACAGAGAGAAAATATTATCTGAGGAAGAAGCTAAGGGGCAGAACCTATAATTAACAATGAGGGAAGAACTGTGATGAGCATCCAGCGTTTCCAAGATATCCTGGCAACATCCCAAGCCTGGTTGGTGCCAAGAGCAGAGGTGGATGAGAACAAAGTTATCTGGGCCGAGAAGAAAGGGGTATGAGGATGGGAGAGAGAAAGAAGCCAGAGAAAGCACCATTCCACACAGAAGTACCGCACATGAAGAGACTCAGGAGTGCAGGTTAAAAATCTTCCTTGCACAGCTCATCCTAGGCTGAGCAAGAACCTTCTCAGCCAGCTCTCCAACCAGGAGGCTTGTTGAAAACACTCTTCTCTACTTTTTGAGACTCTGATTCTTCTGGGCCTGAGTGAGGCAGGACTTTACATTTAACAAGGGCCAAGACTGGATCCATAATTTACAGGGCCCAATACAAAATGGAAATGCTCAAAATTATTAAGAATTTCAAGATGGTGGGATCCCTGGGTGGCGCAGTGGTTTGGCGCCTGCCTTTGGCCCAGGGCGTGATCCTGGAGACCCGGGATCGAATCCCATGTTGGGCTCTCGGTGCATGGAGCCTGCTTCTCCCTCTGCCTGTGTCTCTGCCTCTCTCTCTCTCTCTCTGTGACTATCATAAATAAATAAAAATGTTTAAAAAATAAATAAAATCAAGCTTGGCCGAAACATTAGTGCAGCCATTAAAAAAAAAAAAAAAAAAGAATTTCAAGATGGCAACCACAGAGCATTAAACCAAGCATGGTGCCCTTCTGAGCACAGGCCCTATATGAATGCACAGGTGGAATGCCCTTGAAGCCAGCCTTGACCAGGGTCCAAGGTGACTTTAATATAGAGAGCCCTTAGGCCACTCTTTGAGAAACCCTGCCCTAGACTAGGCAAATTAAAATTTGTAGATTTTGGGGAAAAATTATAGAATCAAAAATTCTAGAGAATGACCTAAGCTATCAAATACCCAGACTTCCCCTCATGAAATTCCAGACTCCCAACTTAGAAAGGATCCCTATGGACTTTCTTCTTCTTTTTTTTTTTTTTTTTTAGTTTATTTATTTATTTATTTTAGTAATCTCTACACCCAACTTGAGGCTCAAACCCATGACCCCAAGATCAAGAGCTACATGCTCCTCTGACTAAGCCGGCCAGGTGCCTCCCCTTTCTACCTCCCATGGACTTTCTACCTCTAGGGCACTTTGCTCCTAGAAGGGAATCTCCTGCAAAGTGGTCTGCCTTCCTAGAGTCTCACCTCCTGGCAGTTCTGGAGGAAGTTCTGGAGCTCCAAGTTGTCTTTTAGAATGATTGAAGCCTCTGAAGCCTTCTCTTTGTTTTTCCTGTGCCTAGAAGGGAAGCCGGAAACCATAGTCACAACAGTGCTAAGCTTGGGGACCTTACATAACACCACCAGCCCTACCTGGCTCTGGCCCCATGACCCTGGGGGTGGAGAGTACCTGTCCTCAATCAGCTGCACCTTTTCCAGGATCTTGTCTGAGTAGAGGTTTTCATCAGCTACCAGCTTGTTTCCAGAGTCCACAGGACTCAAGACCTTATCTTCGTTGTTCTCCATAGACACCAAGAAATCCTCAAACTTCCGGATTCCAGCTTCTGCAGCCTCTAGGGAGTCTGGGGGCTCCACGTGAGCCAGAGTATATTCCTGTTGAAGCAAGTTTCCAGATAAGGCATGAAGACAAGTTGAGAAGGTAGTGAGAAAAAAAAAAAAAAAAAGAGAGAGAAGGCAGTGAGGGCACTTGCCAAGCAGAAGCACCATATGCAGCCATCTAGGCTACAGTACAGCATGAATGGTGTCCCCTGGGGTTGTGCAAGGAAGAGGCACTTTAGGCCTTGCACCCCCACTCTCATCCCAGGGGCACCCAATGTACAGTGTGCCTAAAGCCACATGGAAGGGTAACTACTCAGGAAAATTCATATCTCCAGCCTGTAACTGACCCAAGAACAAGGCATAGTTTAGGAAATAGGACTGGAAAAGGCACGTGATAAGGAACAGAGAGGATTTTCCCCCAACTAGTGGCTGGAGAGATTCCCCAAAATGTAGAATTTGAGGATGCAGAGGAAGGGGAGCCCTCTTGTACTACTGGTTCCTCAAAAAGTCAAAATTATAGCCAGCATTTGCACTACTAGGTATTTACCCAAAGGATACAAAAATACAGATGTGAAGGGGGACATGCACCCCAATGTTTATAGCAGCATTATCAACAATAGCCAAACTATGGAGAGAGCCCAAGTGTCCATTGATTAATGAATGGATAAAGATGATGTGGTGTATATACACAATGGGATATTACTCAGCCATCAAAAAGAATGAAATCTAGCATTTTGCAACAATGTGGATGGAGCTAGAGGGTATTATGCTAAGTCAGATAAGTCAGTCAGAAAAAGACAAATACTATATGACCTAACTCATATGTAGAATTTTTAAGGAGGAAAACAGATGAACGTACAGGAAAGGGGAAAAGAAAAAAAAGGAGAAACAAGCCATAAGAGACTCTTAATGATAGAGAACAAACTGAGGGCCAATGGAAGGAGGTGGGTGGGGGATGGGCTAGATGGGGGATGGGGATTATGGAGGGCACTTGTGATGAGCACTGGGTGTTGTATGTAAGTGATGGATCACTGAATTCTATTCCAGAAACTAATATTGTGCTGTATGTTAACTAAAATTTAAATTAAAAGAATAAGTAGAATTTAGTCTCCGAGGACATTCATAGGCTCACCAGTGCTGTTACCCTAAGAGATAACCCCCCTCCTATCCCTGAATGCCTCTCCCTACCTGATTGCTGAGGATGGCCTCAGCTTGCTTGGCATCTCTCTGGAACTCCTGGAAGCCGAGGCACTGGGCGAGGGAGTGGTTGCGGCTCTCCCACATCCGGCACAGGGCGTCCCAGCCAGAATCCAGGCCTTCTAGCCTCTGGCCCAGGAGCAGGTATTCTGGGTCTGTCTGATCACGGATCACATTCTCCCCAGATGCCTTGACCTGCTGGTAGTCCCCTCGGTGCCCGTCAATCTCGTCTTTGATGGCCACGTGCTGCTGTAGGAGCTGCTCGGCCTCTGGGAGGGACTCAGGCATGTCCTCGGAAGCCACAGCCTTCTGGGCCATGGACAGCCAGGTCTGGAAGTTATCCAGATGCTGCAGGAAGGCCTGTAGCTGGCTGGCTTCACCCAGTGAGGCTTCCTGTTCCTTCAGGGCTTCCTGCAGTTCCTGCCACAGCTTCTCCACACATGCCTGCCTCTGGCCAATGTCCTCTTTCTGCTCAGGGTGTGATGCCATCAGCTGCTGTGACTCACGCTCCAGGGCACCCACACGGGCTTCGATGGCAGCCACATCGCGCTCCAGCCCCGACAGCTTCCGTTGGATGGAAATGATGCCCGTCAGGTCCTGGCCCAGGTCCTTTATGGACTGCACCACTTGCATCTTGTCCTCAATCCACTTGCTAGTCTCTTCACAGTCCACACAATAGTTACGCACCCGGAGGGCTGAGTTCACTGCCCCCCGCCGGTCTGATACTATGGTCTGGAATGCTTGCCACCTGCCAAGGAGGACACAGACACCCTCTTTCTTAACACTTTCCACAGGGCATCCCTACCTAGACTCCCGCCAGAGGCTCTCCCCATAGATCCTGCACACTGAAAATCATCTACCCAACAAATTGTGAGGAGTAAAATTCACTTATCCGATTTTACCCAAGATGATATAAACTGCCAATCAAATCTTTCCATTAGCAGAGATGTGATTTCAACCATAAGTAAAGGAATGAAAAGGACTCTTAGTTTGGCTCTGTATGTAGTTGAATTTTGGACAAATGCATAACTTCCCCAGATTTTTTTTTTGAAATGCTGAAAATAATGAGAAAGTTTACATTTATCAACTCAAAGACATAGGGTCCCAGCAGCCCTAGAGGAACCATACAAATAGCCAAAACCATGTTCAAAGTACCCAAGGCCTAAAAAGTCACCTTGGCTCTAAAAGAAAAGGGACCTTATGAAGGAGGAGGAGGAGGAGGAAGGGGGAAGGGGGGAGCTGGGATTATAGCTGAAATGCATAGCATAATCTTAAACTTCAGCTGCAGTGCTTGAATGAAAATGGGAAACATGCAAAGGTCTAGCACATGTCCTGGGTCTGAGGCTGGTCTGCTGCTCTCAGTCAGCCTCCTCTAAAGAGCTGTGCATCAGCCTGGGCTGAGACCAACAGGGACTGTTTCCTGGGATCCACGTTGACGCTTTCTCTCTCTCTCTCTCTCTCTCTCTCTCTCTTTCCCTCCCTTTCTTTCTGTCTTTCAGAGAGAGAGACAACACGAGAGAGCACAAACAGGGGGAGCTTCGGGCAGAGGGAGAGGGGGAAGCAGGCTTGACTGGGCAGGGAACCCAATGTGGGACTTGATCCCAGGACCCTGGGATCACAACCTGAGCAGAAGGCAGATGCTCAACCGACTGAGCCACCCAGGCACCCCAAGTTGACTCATTCTGAGTGACATGTAATATGTAAGCAACATGTGAGCACATAAAAGTGTGCTGAATGCTCATCTGCTGAGCCCATCTTTCCTGAACACCCACAAGGTATAAGTATTATGTTAGCTTTTGGGAGAATATAGTCATAGCCAGACTTTGCCTTATGGAGTGTATGACTTAGAGAGAAATTAAGACAAGCTCACAAAATAACTATAGTATAAAGTGCTATGATTAGAGCACATACCAGGCAGAATGGATTAAGGGAACTGGGAGGGTGACAAGGGTGACGGGGGAAGGTTTCATGGTGGCTACCTGAGCTGGATCTCAATAAGCACCTCTCCAGCACTGCTGCTGTAGTGATCTATTTAAAGAGGGGGATCTGAGTAGCTCACTCTTTTCTGTACCCCCAACACCTGGGGGAGGAGGCTGAGGATGTAGGTGAATGGCCTGTCCCCAGGCCAACTCTCATTGAGTGCATTGTGGGTCCTCCTAAGGTGTGACAACAGCTGCTAGACAGGTCTGCAAAGAGAAGTGGGAGATAGGCTGGGGAGAACTGGGAATACCAAGAGAGAGAAGAGCAAGAGCCCAAAGATTTCACATCTTCCCTCCTAGACAGAGAAATCCTTGAGTTCTGGAGAGTTCTGTGCCTCTGTGCAAGAAGACTCATGGTGATTTTCTCGGTTTTTCCCGGTGTGGCCTCATTGCAGACACCAGCAGAGGCCACAGAGAGGATGGGCTGGGAGTGAAGTCTGGTCCCCCTGCTGCATGGTCTTCCAGGTGGAAGAAGTTGACAGCACCACTCCAGTTAGCCCTGGCCAGGCCATGTCAGAACTTCAGGTTTGGTCCTGGGCCCAAGATTATTGAAGAAAATGTTGGTCAACTGGCATGCACACAGTGGAAGGTAATTACTTATTCAGTAAGAGTTTGAATGACTCACATGTGCCAAGCTTGGCAGAAGATATTCCCGTTTTGTTCCTGTTCACTCATTCACTAAGCATTTATCATGCAACTGTCATGTGCCTTGTGCCAGGCACTGTCCTAGGCTCTAGAGAGGTAGCAATGAACAAGGCAAAGTGCTTGTTCTCATTTGAGTGGGCAGAGACAAATAAATCCATAATTCATCCAGCAGTGACAAATGCAATGAAAAAATTAAGCAAGGTGATGAGATAGAGGCGCGGGGACTGGGTGGGAAGGAGGCAGTGATATTTTCAACTGGGTGGTCATAGAAGGCTTCTCCAGTAAGCTGACATACAAGTTGAGATCTGAATAATGTCAAGGTGTAAGCCATGTGGATATGCAGGAAAAGAATATTTCAAACAGAGGATGCTTATAGTCCAGTAGGAAAGTTCTTCAAGATCAAAGTAATTATAATACAAGGCAGAATGTAAAGCTCTAAACCAGTACAAAGGAGGGAAAGAAGGTTTTTCCTCTTGGACACAGGGAGAAAGAGGACCCCAAACTGGCCTAAAAGAGGGGCTGGATGTGGAGGAGAATTTGCACGCTGGTGGAGAGAACAGTGGAGGCCTGGAGGCAGGACTGTGGGCAAAGGGGAAGAACGGACAGTGGTTTTAAAATATTTTTGAAGGGCTCTCGCATGGACGAAGAGTCAATTGGTTTTGATCTCTCTGAAGGGCAGGGCCAGAACCAATGTATACAAATTGCAAGGAGGGAGATTTCCTTCAGTAGAAGGTCAAGTCTTTTAACCAAAAGGAGCTGCCTCCAAATGGGATGGGCTGCATGGTAAAGGGGCGAGCTCCCCACCTTGGGAGTGTCTGTCCAAGACACAATGGCCTGGGAGTATTTGACTGGATGAGATGACTTCTCAGGTACATTTCAACTCTCAGGAAGACCATCCTACTATTTCATGCATTTGCTTCTCTCACCTATGGATGGCAAGTGCCTTGATGTATTTCACTCAGGACAGTAGAGGGCTTAGGGATCTGTAAAGATCGTTGTTTGACTATAGCTCATTAAGGCAACAGATACCTGCTGACAAGTCTTTCTGTCTCACACATGCAAACACACTCGCATGCCCGCCTGCACACATGCAAATACACACCCACTGCCATTACCTCCAACCCTAAAGAAGGACAAAGAGACATCTTCCTCCTCTGCATAAACCTCAGATTACAGAGGAATCTCCTGAACTACAGTCTCCATCTTCAGATGCTGAGATAATCAGCCCTGTCCTAGTGACTCTGAAGTATCCCTACCCCCTTCCTGCCTCCTGCTGGGCCCCCACCAGAGTCTCTACTGTGCTGATCCTCCCTCTTTTCCCCCACACAACTGGGTTTCCCTAACTCCACCTCCCAGATTGCTTCAGGCAGAGCAAGATTCAGACCCAAGTGTGGGGAAAGGGGTTGGGGCAATGGGGAGGCGGTGAATATGTGGTACCATGTGTGCAGGGCCCAGGGAACAAATAGGAACATGGCGAGTACTGTCCTCAGAGACCCTTGAGGAACTCACACCAATTATGCCTTGGTCTGAAAGCGAAAGCACCCCCTTTCCAAAAGCTCCTCAGGGCCTGTTTTTTGTTCCAGTCACAAAGCTTGCTCAAGGCTTCCTGCTAATTCTCTTCTTCATTCAAGCCAGCCTCATTATCGATGCTGCATTTTGGCACAGGCTGGAGCTTTCTTTTATGGACAGTACTTAAGAGCTCTCAGAAAGCAATTTTCCATGCCTACGAATGTCTGGGGAAATGTGGCATGAGTACCATATGGCCTGATTCTAACTATGCGTGCACTCAGAACGTCTCCGCCATCACACAGGATACATGCCCCCCTTCCCCCGACCTGGGGCGGCATTCGCAGCTGTGTTCATCACACAGGGCCTTCCCCCTTGTTGCTTCAGCTCCACAGTCAGACGGAGACCGTGGCTTAGAAAGACAGGAGCTCTAAGGGGACATGGCACATGTCCTGACTCTTAGGCCCCACTCCAAGGGGGGTGTCAGTTGCCAAGCAAAGGCACCCTCAGTCCCCAGCCCAATCCACACCCCACCTGGCATTCAGGTGGTCCTGGTACTGCTTCACTTCCCCGCTGCGAGGGTGGCCGCTGTCTACCAGGCTGTTGGCAGCAAGGTTCACACCATCGATCTGTGTCATCAAAGTCTTCATCTCCTGGTCCAGGATGTCAAACCTGATATGGAAAGAGAAGATGAGGACTGGGGAAGAAGCATGGGCACTTTGCCTACTGCCCAGTCTCTGGAACGTGGGGCTCTTGCTTTCTCCTTCCATTTCCTGAATACATTGGACTGGGTAAGGGGACAGAAAGGAAAAAGATATGCTGACATACCCTATTTTCTGGTTCATGGGTCCAATTTCATGGTTTAGTATTTCTCGGGTCAGGCTAGTAAAGAGCTGGTTGCTTACTACATAGGCCACTGGCTCAATGGAAAGGCACAGAGGAAAGATGAATTGTGCGTGTATGGGGGGGTTAATCACCACAGAGAATACCTGCCATATTTCCAATTGCCACAGCTGCTGCTCTCAGACCCTAATTCCACTGCTTTGACACCTTGGCCTGAAGGCTACCCTCCCCAACCAGGTCCTCTGTCCTTGGGTAGGAGAAGGGAGAGCTACCGGGGGTACGGGTGTAGTTTGGAAAGCTGAGCCTTCTGGGATAAAAGATCAGGTCCTTCTGGCAACGTAAGCCCACCTGTGCACACTCGACCATGACCGCTCATCCTTCTCAACTCTCTAATTCCATACTTAAGATGCTGGAGGGCCACATGGATGGGGGAGGGGTGCTCCCCCCCACCTCCGCCCGAGCAATGACAGTAAGGAGAGTGGCCTTGTAGACCGGTGGTTTGCAAACTGGTCCCTGGTCCTCTGGGGTGCTGTGACCTAGGGACTGCCATAGAAAGCTAGAGCTGGTGGGGTTCTTTTTCTTTTTTTTTTTTTTTTATTGGTGTTCAATTTACTAACATACAGAATAACCCCCAGCGCCCGTCACCCATTCACTCCCACCCCCCGCCCTCCTCCCCTTCTACCACCCCTAGTTCGTTTCCCAGAGTTAGCAGTCTTTACGTTCTGTCTCCCTTTCTGATATTTCCCACACATTTCTTCTCCCTTCCCTTATATTCCCTTTCACTGTTATTTATATTCCCCAAATGAATGAGAACATATAATGTTTGTCCTTCTCCGACTGACTTACTTCACTCAGCATAATACCCTCCAGTTCCATCCACGTTGAAGCAAATGGTGGGTGGGGTTCTGATTTCTCACCTCCCCCTTAACCAAAGAGCTCCACTTTCCTCTGTGTTATAGGTCAGGGGTTCTGTATACAATTCATTTGGGCAAAGACTGCTGTGGCTGAAAAGTAAATGACTAACTGGACTAGAAAGATCTCCTTTGCTTTAGTTTAAGGAAGGCCCCATAGGGTAAAGTACCCAAAGCCACAGAGGCTGATTAAAACCTGACTTGGAAAAACAAAACAAAACAAAACAAAAAAGAAAAACCTGACTTGGGTGCCTGGCCTCAGAAATAAAGGGCATCCCATCACCTCTCAAGAGGAGTCTTGCTGACCTAGAGGCTGTTCTCACACCAGGCTGAGCTGGAGTGCAGGCTGCATAGCAGGGAGGTGAGGAAGAGAAAGTCAGGCTCTGACCTGTGCTGTGCGACCTCAAGGTCCTCCAGCGTGTCTGGGATTTGCATCTGGGCTAGCCACTTCTCCTTCTCGCCCATCCACAGCTCACAGGCGTCTGTCTCCCCAAACACCGTGTACAGGTCCAGGGCATCCTGTAGCCTCTGCCGACGCAGGTCTGCCTGGGCCACCACCTGCTGGTAGAGCTCCTGGAGGGCCTGCAGCCGGTTCGTCACATCTGGAGAATCCCGAAACTCTTGGGGGAAGCCCTGAGCCTGCTGTTCTAGATGCTCCATCACCCCACGGCTCTCCTCCAGTTCCTCCAGGAAGTCCTTGTGCTTCTTCCCCAGGGCCCGTGTGGCCCCCTCATCCTGCCCCACATCTTCGCCTGAGAGCAGCCGGTGGGCATCTTGCAGCCAGGCCTTGAGGTCGTCAGCATCACCCTGGAACTGGAAGAAGTTCTCAGCGTCCTGGAGGTTCTTCTTGCGAAAGGCAGCCAGCTCCTTCAGCTGGTCCCACTGGGCAGACACCTCCTTGATCCGGACCTCGATCTGTGGGTACCCAAACTGCTTCCGTGCGACCATGCCCTCTGCCTCCTGGAAGATCTGCCCCAGGTGGGTGTCCAGCCCTCGGAGCTCATCCTCAAAGGCCTTATGCTTACGTTGTAGGATGAGCACGCTTGTCAGGTCCTTGCCATAGTCTAGGGAAGAGTAGATCTGCTCTTTCTCCTTGATCCAGCTCTCGGCCTCATCCATCTCCCAGAAGAACTTCCAGAGCCGCTTAGACTGCTCCAGCTGGGCCTTCCGCCCAGCTGCCATGTTGCTTAGCTCCTCAAAGCACTGTTCCAGGTGGCTGACACGGTCCTGGATAACCTGGGGGTCACAAGGCTGGTACCCTGGGGGGAATGAGAAAAAGGAAGACAAAAGAGGTAAGGGCTTTGTTTGTGGGCAAGCTTCAGATCAGTTGCCAGGCTAGAACCACATGATCTAGAACCTACCATCTCACTGGGGCTTTGGGATTGCATACAGGGGGGCCCAGTTGCTTGGAAGGCAGGCGAGATTCTTCATAATTAATTCCCACTAACATTTCATGAGTAAGTTGGGCCAGCTCTTAGTAGAAACGCACAACGTGAAATTATTTTTTAAAAGGCCCAGACACAGGGGAACCTGAGTGGCATAGTCATTTGGGTTCAGATCATGATCTCAGGGTCATGAGATTAAGCCCCATGGTGGCCTATGCGCTCTGCACAGAGTCTGCTTAAAACCTCTTTCCCTCTCTTTCTGCCCGTCCCCCTGATGTATCTCTTTCTCAAATAAATAATCTAAAATAAAATAAAATAAAAAAATAAATAAAATAAAATAAAATAAAATAAAATAAAATAAAATAAAATAAAATAGCCCTGGAGTGCCTGGGTGGCTCAGTGGTTAAGTGTCTGCCTTTGGCTCAGTGTATGATCCCCAGGGTCCTGGGATCGAGTACTGCATCAGGCTCCCCAGAGGGAGCCTGCTTCTCCCTCTGCGTCTCTCATGAATAAATAAATAAAATCTTTAAAAAATAAATAAAATGGCCCAGACACAAATTTCAAGTTAACTCTTCAAAGAGGCAACAGGGTGTTTTATTTAAGAGCCAGAGCTGGAGGAGCACCTTGTTGGCTGGCTCAGGTGGAGGAGTGTGGGACTCTTGATCTCTGGGTCATGAGTTTGAGCCCCACATTGTGTGTAGAGATTAAACAAATAAAGCTTTATTTTTTAAAAAATAAAGAAATCAAACCAAAGCTAGCAATCCCAATTGTCTCTGTTCTATCTTGAACTGGCAGAGTGAATGAAAGGCAGATGAAGCGTTATTGGTGCTTATAAACACCTAATTATAGATTATTAAAGCAGCTGCCTGCTCTCCGGAGAATTTTGCTATCCTTCAAACTTCTTCCTTGCACCATTAGGTGATGGAGGAAGCAGAACTCTAAAGCTAGGAGATTTATCCAAGCTGGTGTGCCAGAATGCTAAGCCAGAGGTTGGGGAGACATCTGTGGCCTCACCTTTCTCCTCAGCGAACTGCCGGGTAGCTGCGGTGATGGCCTTCACTTTGTCCCCTTGGATGGCGATGTCAGCCTCCATCAGCTTGTGCTTCTGTAGCAGGTCCTCAACTTCCAACAAGTGTTTCCCGAACTCGGCAGACAAGAGGTGAGCCTGTCAAAGAAGACAGTCCAGGTAGAGGGGACGAGGAGAGGTGAAGGCACATACCTGCTAGGGGAGGGAATGTCTGGGCCTGGGAGTCAGATATAGTCAAAAAATGGTTGCCGCTCAGCATGGAAGCTATAGAGCAGGACTTCCTCCTGGAAGTGCCTTTCAGAATCATGCATGGAACGTTTTTCAGAAGCTGAAGCCTCACACTAGATCTCTTGCATCTGTCTCAAGTTTTGGAGCCTGGGCATATGTATTTTTAGAAAACTCCATGATCGGTTTATTGTGCATCTTTGGTGAGACCTACTACAGTGGAGGAGGAGGAGGTTCAAACTTCTTGATTGCCCCTATGCTGGGAGGTCTGGATTCTAGCCAGACTCAAACTGTGACTACTCAGAGCCTGATTCTCCAGGCTCCTGATTCATGTCTATAACTTCTAGGTCCTGTGGGTTGGCACCTGAGCTACCACAAACCTAAGACATCTTGATCACCCAAAATACAGTGGACCTGGGCTGGTGACCTCTCTGGAGCAGAGGGAGCCAAGCAGTCAATAGGTGGATGCAGCCAGACATGGTACTGCCTCTGTTTCTCCATTGTGGCTTAGGGATGTGCTTGGCTGGGAGGCATCTAAGGAAGCATAGCTCACTGCAGGGCCAACACTGAGGTAGGCCTGGGGCCGCGGGGGATGGGCAGCCTCTGGGGCCCACCTTGATCTCATCCATCCAGTCAATGCTGTGCAGCATGTCCTGGAAGAGCTTCTGCAGGGCCAGGGTCATCTCAAGTCTCTGGCGCCGGGTCCTCAGAAGCTCCTGTAGATAGTTCCACAGGCGCAGGATGTTGTCCTTGCGAGCAGTGATGCGTTTCTGGTCATGGTAATTCTCCTTTTCCAGCTCCTGGGCCAGGTCCTCCAGGGCCTTCACCCGCTCCTCATAAGCAGCCGTGTCGGTCTCGATGGCCTCGTGTTTCTTTTTGGCGGCCTCCACAGCTGCCAGATCATACCCAAAGTTGTCCTGCCCCATAGGGAGAAAAGCAGGCAACCCAGTCAGGCTCCCTCCCCGTGGCTAGTCCCTTCACAGAGAAATGGCAGGTCCCTTCAGAACAACTGCTCCATGGGAAAACCCATTCCCAGGGAGTTTGTTCTGCTGTATTTTCAGCCTGTCTTACAGAGCCAAGTTCCAAAGACTAAATGTCTTGCAAGAACCTTTAAAAGAAGCTCATAAGTTTATTCACCAGGCCATACTTGTAAGTTTGCTGTGTGTAAATTATTCATAGAGCCCTTTCGCGGCCTGTGGGCACTCACCACCCTGTCTTGAAAGGACCTGCCCAATTCTAGGCAGGAAGGGGCTGTGTCTCACTCAGAGCCCCACAGCTGTAAACAAATGGCTCAGCCCTGTGCTATTGGGGGTGCATGCACAACTCTCCAATTCTCTCAGAACACTGGTTTTTCCCCTTCCTGGACAACTTTTGAGTCCAAACTCTGAGTGGTAAGCCCACTACTTTTCCGGGGCCTCAGCCCTGGGGTCAATTTTTAGCTGGTGAAATATGACCGTGGCCCTAGAGGCCAGAGTCTATGGAGAGTTCTTCCTCAAATGTGAATCCGGATCTACCTAATCATGGGGGGCAGGGCTGTGAGGCCCGTGGAGAGGCTTATCCTACTGCTGCTGGGAGGCCAGCTGGGTCTCCAGCCTCAGGTGACCGCTGGGGGCTCCAGAACGCTTCTGCCCCCGCCATGGCCAGTGCATCTCCCACTACCTGAACCACAAGGCGCTGGTTCTCATTGAGCCACGTCTCTCTCATGGCGGCCTTTCGGTCGAAGCGCCGGGCCAGTTGTTCCAGCTTCTCTTGCCGAATGAGCTCATGTCTCAGGGCCAGCTCCCGCTGATACTCGGCCTCCTCCAGGCTTTCCCAGGCCTGTGTGAGGGACAGAGGAGAATTCATGGGGTGCAGGAGGAACACCTGGGTTTGGGGCTTCTGCCTCTTTTGCCCAACACTGAGTGATTTCAGGAATCGAATCTAGGCAGAGCCTGAAGTTCAGAATCTTTTGGTTACCGAAGATTTGGGGAGCCCAGTCCCCTCCTCCTCTAAACCTGCCTTAGATACTCTTGGCCTAATGTTAGTTACTGTTACTTGTACTCTGTGGGTGTTCAGTAAATTCTCACTGACTAAATGGCTGGTTTCATTCTGTTAGAATGCCCAAGTGGCGCTAAGCCTCCAAACCTCTGAAATATCAGAAGGCATTTCCCTTCTGTTATAAGTAGTTAACATTCATTCTATAGTCAGTGAAACTCAAGAAGCTATAGAGACTAAGCTATAAAACTGGCTTGAAAAAATGACTCTGGGCATCTGAGCAGGGGGCTGAATTAATGGACAATGGGTAGAGTTGAACCTCTCAGAACTGGGTTCAGAGAGTACCCCTAACTAGCCAGCCTGTGTAGTTAATAACACGATAGAAAGTGGCTTGGCTTAGCCCTGTCCAGTGACCATTCTCCACACCCTTATCAGAAACTCAGCCAACCCGCTGGCAATGCATAACGGAAAACACTGCTGTACCCGGTTGATGTCAGACACGAGTTTCCCATCGTGAGGTGTATACACTTTCTGATTGTTGGCTCTCATCCGGGACTGAATGGTAAAAAGCAGGACTTCCAGGTTCCCCTTCTCCTGAAACCTGTTGAGAAAACCAGAGGTAGGGAGATTAGCGTCGAGGTCCCCACAGCCAAATTTTTTGCTAAAACCAACATGAAACTCTGGCATCTTGGAGCTTGGATAGAAAAACATCTTTTCCTTGAAAAACAAAAAGTAAAGAGATATACAGGTTTACTTACCTGTTAAGACATCTATCATCCTCACCAACTGTGATCTACTAAGGGTTAAGTCTTTATAATACAAACCAGAAAAAAACACAACAGCCACCCTAATGTTTGCTTATCATTTGTTTCCACAGGGGAATGGCTAACCAGAGTATTCTAGTAATTCCTGCGGATACCAAGAGTTTTGCCAACTGACACCAAAAAACACTCTTCACTGTTCTGCAGACAATGAAGATGTCTGACTAACTCTTAAGTCAGTTTCTTATTGAGTGAGCCAATGAAGCCTTAGAAATAGCATTATCCACATAAGAACATATTGTATTGAAAGCAACTTCCACCTGAGTACTACTGAGCCAGCCCTCCGGACAAGTCCTAAAGGCCAGATGCTTCTGAGGGGAGAGGAAAGGCTGGGCTCCAGGAGGATAGCAGGTGCAGGTGAGAACTGGCAGCATGGTGAATATCTGGAACCCGGGGTCTAAGCTCAAGGTAACTGCATACTTCTACATTTTCACATGTACACAAGTATCTACCCACTTCTGCATCTTCCATGTGGCAGTCGAAGATTGGCTGTCAACAAAGTCCCTACCCCAAGACCAGCCTGACAGAGCTGACCCCTCACAGTCATTTTAAGAGAGCTGTGGCCCCGAGCGCCATCTACTTGGCCAAGAGACAGCATCCCTGTGGTGCATGGCCTGAGAGAAGCAAAGGGGAGGTTATCTGTATTGAATTTAGGACTTTAAAAATGCGTTAGTGTCAGGCCAGAAACCAGATACTTGTTTATAGTACGTTCTAGACTCTATGTCTTACCTTTCCCTGTTTGAGAGTCATGAATGAAGAGTGTGGGAGGGGAGGGAAGGAACAAGGCAGAGGGTACTATCAGTGAGCTAGAAATCTGTTTCAGAAGAACTGGACAAGCTGATGACAGGTGAGCTGGAATGCCTCCTCTGTGTGTATGCATGTGCATCTTTCTATGGGCATGTCTACATGCGTGGGCATGCATGAGTGTGTCTGTGCATGTGTGTGCACATGTGCACAGACCCTGAACATACTGGGATGAAGCGGAGGTCCCAAGAGGTAGGATTAATGCTCTGTTGATGAGCAGTGACAGATGGGAGAGAAACAGGAGGTATCTGAGATCAACAAGACCCCACACAGAGAGCTCCAAGACTGAGAATATAGAGGTCATTACCAGATAACAAATGCACAGCTTAGTCTACAGAGAAGAGAGAAACTTTCCAGCACTTTCTCCTTCTTTGGCTATGAGTTGAGGGTTACTCATCAATGCCCATTTCCTAGAGCCTGATGACTTAGGAGCAAGAAAGGAAGGTGGGGATGACATACATGACAGATGTGAAGCTCTCTAGCCTCTAGGATAGACTTCCTGGACATAATTCTCAAGGCCCAGGGCTCTACCTTTAGCAATCAGTTTCTTAGCCTGAATGCCCATCTTCCCAGAGCCAAGGCCCTTACTTGGGTGGCTTCTCCACAGTGCGGTAGGTGCTGAAGGCCTGTAGTTGTTGTTGGACGCCCGTCAGGGAGTTGGCAAACTTGCGGCTGTTCAGGACAACGATGGTCTGCTCAATCCAGGTGAGCAGGTCTGAGGCCAGCCCGCTGTATTTTTCAATCATCTTCTCGGTCTCAATGGCATGGTCAATTACCTAGGGAATCACTTTATTACTTATTTTTTTAAAAATGTTTTATTAATTTATTTGACAGAGAGAGAGCATAAGCAGGGGGAGCTGCAGGCAGAGGCAGAGGAAGAAGCAGGCTCCCCACTGAGCAAGGAGCCTGATGAAGGGCTCAATCGCAGGACCCTGGGATTGTGACCTGAGCTGAAGGCAGATGCTTAACTGACTCAGCCACCCAAATGCCCTTATTACTTATTCTTATCAGAAGAGCAATGATACCAATGAGGCCACCAGGGGGGCCACAATTAAGGTGGCCCTCCTCTCTAGCCCTGGAGTGTTCCATGTTAGGTTTGTTCCCTGAGCTCAAAAACATTGCCAAGGCAGGAGGAGTGGACTGGAAGTGGACTGGCAACATTAGTAGGAAGCTGGCTCTGCTAGGGTTCAGTGGCAGCTCCACCCTTCCCCTAACCCTATAAAAGACTGACTGGTAAGCTTGCTATACCAGGGCATCAGCCACTAGAAAGGCCAAAGTCTTGTTTATTTTTAAATGCATTATTAGGAATCCAGGGCTTCTAGGCACCATCTTTGCTGAACACCAGGCATACAAAGACAAATGAGAAATAGTCTCTACCCTTGGGGAGCAGTGGACCAGCAGGGGAGAAAGGAATTTGGCATGAAGGTCTGTACAGTCTAATGGGTTCCTGATATACCACAGAAGCTAAGAGGCCCAGAACCATAATAAACCAACATATAAAAGCCCATCGTGTCCCATGGAAATGTTCATGAGATGTGGAAGATGTGCTCAGAGCTGCAGGCTAGGACATTTTTCAGGACAGACTATCAACTTGCTTTGGAATTGAAGTTGGGAGCCATTACCTCAGCAGAGCCAGGCTTCAGAGAAGTTGGTAGGGAGTGATCTATAGCCCCCCACTGCAGCAGGGGCCCAGATACACAGCTCTTAGGATGGAAAAGGAGCATCTCAGCATGGCAAACAGGGAAACAAGGTGACACTGGCTGTGAAAGCTCTGTACCTTGCCGACGCGCTTGCCCTCCACCGCCAGCACCTTCATTTTGGAGAAGTAGTGGTAAAATGCCACCACATAGGTAATAATGGATTTCTCATCAGGATTTTCCGTGAAGACATCTGCAAGGGGATAGGGTGTGTGCTCAGGACCCAAATGGAAGCTAGAGATGTCAGAGGGTTTATCTCCCTGTTCCTCCACCATGAAATTCAGCTCCAGACATCAAGGGACAACCCAAGGGTGAGAATGAGTGTTTGTGATTTTAGCGAGAGGATGAAATCCATATTAGGACCACAAATGAGGTGAAGGGAGAGAAAGAAAGATCGAAAGACTACAAATGGGCCACTGGTTGGGCCAGGAGAGTGTCAGGAGCTGCCTTGGATCTGAAGAGCAGGCCCGGAGCAGACTGCTGGCCTAGCCACTGGCCCCTTGCTGTGTCCGCGGCTGGCTGGGCACCGGGCCTACGCTCCTCCAGGTGCCCTGTCAGTCTGGGGCTCCCTCCAGTATGAACACTACGTCCCGTCACAGCAGCGAAGGGCTGGGCAGGTGCAGCTCACCTTCAGGGTCAAGAAGTGGGATGATGCCTAGCTGACGCTCAGCCACGTCGAATGCATGCTCTAGGTTGTGTCGCGCATTGGAGTCCTTCAGCTTGTCGAAGTCAATCAGGTCAGGCCTGGGGGCACAAGGCCAGATGGCTAAGAGGCGGCGGCCACGGCATCCCCCACCTACAGGGCAGCCCCGGCATGAAGCAGACACTCAGACAGCTGGGGAGAAGTGAAAGGAGGAGACAGAAGCAGGGGAAGGGCAGCTGTGAGCACCAGAATGTGGGGAAGGGGCAGAGGGCATGCCTGGAATTTCCAGGAGGCAGGGAGGCTGAGGATGAGAGGAAGGACCAGGCGTTGTGCGCAACGTATCCAAACAGCGCAGGGGTCCTATCCTCGGCCCTCTCCTCCCCCTTACCGGTGCTTGTGTATCAGGGCGTTAAAGGCCAGGCCATCCTTCCAGCTTGAGGTGAAGTTGGTGACATTGACCTGGGGGTAGCTGCACCCAAGAGAAACATTAAGACCTAAGAAAAGATTATTCTGGAGTCCCCAAAAGTGTATGAACTGAGGGACCAAGGCACTGGAGAGAAACAGATCTGTCCCTTCTCGAGCCCCCTTCAATTGCAGACAGCAGCTAAGTCACATGAAGAGACTCCTCCATAAGGTGGGCCCAAGAGACTCACACCCACCGACACCACAGTCTGAGCCAGGCAACTCTAGAAAGGAATCCTGAATTCCAGGCCTCCAATAATCAGGTCAGGACAGATTCTGTATCAGTTAGGCCAAAGCTGCTAGTGTTCTGGGCGATGTTGTGCGTGTCTCTTGGCTATGGCAGTACTTGGGGGAAAGCAAGAGGGTAGTGGGGAATGTAGTCATTAACTGGTTCCCAGGGCATACCCTGCTGTCTTCATCTGACACCACAACAGCAACGCATCCTTGGCCGAGCGCGTCTCACGACCCTCCTGAGTTTGCACAATAATGTCCTGAATCTAGGGGTGCGGGAACAAGAGAGGGGGGAATTAGATTTGCATCTGGCTCCGTGCCTTTCTGCTCTCCCTGGGAAGCTTCCTCCCTCTCTCTTCCTTCTTAGCCACCTGTCTGCACTGCCAGCCCTGCAGCAACACCATGGTTTAAGGTCCTGGGTCCCGGTGGCCCGTTCCCCGGCCTTAGTTCACTGCATCAGGACAGGGACAGCCTCCTCATGTCAGAGGAGACAGCTCTAGCTCGATGACTCATGGGATACTGACAAGAAACAAGATGCCCCAAATCCTCCTCTGAAGAACAATGCCCTGCAAGGGACAACACGAATACTGAAGGATTGGATTTTGATTAGAAGCTCCTCTTGCCTTTTCATTCTCCCCAATTCTGCTGTTACCACTGTTTACTGTACGCACCCGAGACCCCCTGGATGAGCTCTTCGGTCTGCGAGTTGTGTGCTATCTTCTTCCTCCCTGCCCTTGGGACTAGATTCTTCCTATCCTCAAGCCAGCAGCTGGAAGGCCCTGCTTTCCTTCCCTCACACTTTCTAAATTTCCTTACAAGTAACGGACCTTGAATTTCAGGGTGGGAAGGGAAAGGTTTCTGATTGAAAACCATGATATAGATCTTCTGTACTGTTTTGGCAACTTCTGAAACGAACTATCTTAAAAAAAAAAAAAGTGACACATGTTGACATGTTGTGGGAAAGGGACAAAAGCAGATCCCCCAGCCGGACATCATCTCAGCTTCTAATTTCTATCTTCTCCCTGAAAAGACTAGACTGCTGTCCAAACTCACTCTGTATCTGTGAGCCATCACTGCAAAGGATGGTTACTTCTTCCTTCCTCCTACAGGTTCTGAGCCTCCCAGAATGTCCACGAACACTCACACTCCATTCATCATTTTATAAGATTCCTAAGCCCTGCCTGGCCCAGGGAGGCTCCCTGCACTCCCTCTGCCCCGCTCCCCCGGAACTCACCTGGAAGCGAAGGATGATGGTCCAGATGAGGCCCAGGACCAGGCGATGGTTGCCGTCCACAATGTCGTGGGAGCCCATGTTTTCCAGGTGCACCCTCTGCTCCTTGAGGAACTGGAGGGCCTTATCTACATTCTCCAGGCAGTGAATGCGCATCTTTCCCTTCGTGGGCTTTGGCTGGGGGACAAGTATTGGCTCCGTGGGCATGGAGGAATGTCATGGTCACCCCAGAGGTACCTGTAGCCTGGGCCAACTCCTGTCATCAGCACCCACCCTCCGCCCTCCTGGCCAAACTCCAGCTCTCACACTCACTCCTTGACACTCTTCAACCCCATCCTTTCTGCAAAGTTCAGAGGTTCCCCCTCCCCTGAGCACCCACAGCTCTGCAACTGGGCTGCATCAGTGCTATTTCTGGGTCTGAACGGGTAATAAATGACATTCAAAAGCCCTGACACAACAAATAGTTAACTGAGTACTTACTATATGCCAGGCACAGTTCTAAGAACTATGAACTGCTGGTTGGTGATAAGAGGGGCTTTCTGTTGAGTGATTGATAAGGGGGTCCATCCCATCAGCCAGCCTCTGCCCTTCCCACCCCTGAATGGCCCCAGTCAGAACTTAAGGGGGCCACCACTGAGGAGGAACCACATCATGTGAAGGGTTCCCAGTGGTAACTCTTCCTAGTGGTCTTTCAATACAGGATAAGGCACAGCAGCCTGGAGTTGAAAAAGCAACAGAAGAATGTGGTACATTTTATTTTTTATTTTTTTATTTTTTAAAAAGATTTTATTTATTTATTCATAGAGACACAGAGAGAGAATGAGAGGCAGAGACACAGGCAGAAGAAGCAGGCTCCATACAGAGAGCCCGATGTGGGACTCGATCCAGGGTCTCCAGGATCACACCCTGGGCTGCAGGTGGCGCCAAACCGCTGTGCCACCGGGGCTGTCCCTGTGGTGCATTTTCATTCAAACCCTGAAGATCTTAGTATTTCATCAGGTACAGGTATCACTTATACAAGGAAAAGAAGGTCCTGACTGATAGAACCAAGGTCATAATAGAAGTAACTAAGCAGGGCAGCCCCGATGGCCCAGCAGTTTGGCACCACCTTCAGCCCAGGGCCTGATCCTGGAGACCTGGGATCAAGTCCCGTGTCAGGCCCCCTGCATAGAGCCTGCTTCTCCCTCTGCCTGTGTCTCTGCCTCTCTGCCTCCACTCCCTCTCTGTCTGTCATGAATAAATAAAAATAAAATCTTAAAAAAAAAAAAAAAAGAGTAACTAAGCAAAACTCGAACCTTAATCTGGTTCTCCCTCAGAGGCAACATTACTGCACAGTGGGTCACAACTGAGAGGGCCTACATAAATTTCCACTTGTAAGAGTGACAGAACACATAGGAAAATATCTTCCATGTTTTTCTCTTGGTTTCAAGAAGGATGCAAATTTCTCCAGCTGGGTTACAGAATCCATTCCAGACTGCATGAGGAGGCTGGCGGGGGGGGGGGGGGGGTCCGCTGCAGGCCAGACGCAGATGCCTAGGCCCCAAGTGGAGAACTCGAGAGCTCTGTGTGGCTTTTGGGAGGAGCATGAAGAGGTGGGAATGGCCAAGAAACAATAAAGTCTGGTAAGAGGTCAGAGAACTCAGTAAGCCACACGGACATCTCACATCAGGAAGTAACAAAACCTTCCAAAAGAACAGGGAGAAACCTTGAAAGGCAGTGAGAAATGGAAATACCCCAGATGATGTCTTTTCTAAAGAGGAGACATAGCACCAGCCACGGGATTCAGGGAAAGGGGCCACAACGCAGAGAAGGACTTTACCAGGATCTCTCCGGAGAGCACCTCCAGCAGCTTGATGAGCATCCTTCCATCCCGCAGGTCCTTGTAGAGGTCAGTGATGCGGCAGGGCACGCGAGCCAGGTTCGAGTTCACCCATTTTGTGAAGGTCTTCTTCTGAACAACTTCCCGTTCATCTGAGTGAGGAGCAGAGTCTTGGGTGAGGTGGCCAAGACTGGCAGTGTCATGTGACATGTGACATGGAGCTGAAAGGTTTTCTCTTAATCCCAGGACCCCCCAATCCTTGGCAGAGAGGGTTGAAGTATCTATTCCACCCCCTTCCTAGGAACATTTGTGATCAGAGTATAGCCTTTGGGCAACATGAGTCCATGTACTATGACTGGAGCAATGAAGAGATAGCTTCCACCACCACATTCTGTACACAGTGGCTATGTGCCTCTAATTCAGCCACCTATTTCTTCTACCTGGCAGAAAGCTCTGTCCCAGTGTACCAGCAAGCTCAGATTCCAATGCAAGGTTCACCCATCTATCTATCCAACAAACATTATTTCTGCCTAGAATGGTCTCTCTTGCCCATCCACTCTACCTCACCCCTTCCACCTAACTCCTATTTGTCCTGTAGGAGTCAGTGCTTCTCCAAAAAGCTTACCCTGACCCCTTGGCTAGGTTAGGCCTCCCTGTGTGTGCCCTGACCCCTGCATATGCATTTCTTATTTAGGTCTCACTTCACATTCATATGAGTTGAAAGCCTATCTCTCCTGCAAGGCTGTAGGTATCTTGAGCCCAGCAAAGTCTATCTGTCTAGTTTACTTCTACATCCCCTAGGCCTAGAGCCTGGTATACAGTTGGTGTTCCAGAGTTGAATTGTAGTTGACTGCACATTTATTCAGCTCCTGTTGTTGGCAGGCTTATGCTAGGCCTGATAATATATAAAAGTAAAACAAACTCCTTGAGGGGCTCCTGGTAGGGCAGAGAAGAATGATGAGCAAGGCAAATGGAATGTGTGATCCATACAAGGTGAGGGATAAGGGAGGCTTGAGCTGGGGACTATCCATGCTGAATCTCTCACCACCAGAAGGGCAGGTAGGGGTTTCTCCATCTTCAGACCTGAGAAGCTGACATGACACCCCCACCCTAAATCGCATCAGCCCAAACCAGTTTTCTTACCCATGTTGTACTAGTTCAGAAGAGGTACCTCTTAGCACCTCTGTAAAATAATGCTGGTAACCTGTCCAGTTAGGGCTGGGAGGTTTGAACCAGATGCTGGAGAGAGGGAAGAGCTGGGTAGCAGAAAAAGTGGGGGAGAGGTGGAAGGTAAAGAAGAGAGAGTGGCAGAAAAGAGAAACAAAGGGAGAGATGCGGGAAGGACGGGTGGATTCTTGCTCTGTTGGCCTTAGTGAAGTTTGTGGCAAAAGGCTTTGGGCACTTTGGTGCAGAAGCCGACCTGGCAGTATGGCTGGGCCTAGGCCATGGAGGATCCCCAGGGAGGGTGTGGGGGTTGGGCAGAGCAAGGACAGGCTCAGAGCAGCCTAGCCAGGAGGGATGTCAGTGCCCTGGGAGCAGACTAAATGTCCGCTCAGCTGAGCCCAAACCATGGAAGGGTTGGCTTTTTAAATTATTAAATATCTGATTTAACAACAACAAAAAGAGGAACCCAGCCAGCAGGGCCTCAAGGGTATAATTTTGGTGGTTCCTGAGGCTCACAGCATCAAATTCCTTCCTACTGCACTGCTATTTTAGTGTTAGGAACTCAGACACTTTATTCACTTATTCATTCATTCAGCCAATGTTTACTGTGTCACCGCTAGGTGCCAGGCTCTTGGGGGAGGTGGGGAACTCAGGGACAGGAAAGACAGCTCTATCTTTGAGGCAGACATACTCTTTTATAAATATGATGAGTGCTGGTGTCTCATATAAAGAATTCAATGGCAGCCATCTAAATAAGACTTCCACGAAGAGGAAAAATACTACTACTGACTCTCTAAGTCTCAAATATAAAATTAAAATGGTAATCCATCCATATTGGGCCGCTGGGCAAAGTTTCAGGGGGAAGACTCTCTTTACTCTTTTGTTGGCAGCAAATTAAACCACTTTCCCGATTTCAAGGACTATTCAGTAAAATGTAACTAAAATTCCAATGATATATTGGACAGAAAGCAATTGCATTTATTCTGGGGCATGTCTAGAACCAGCCACAACCCCATGGTACCTTCCCTAGAGACCAAATCTGTTCGTTCAGGGACTAGTCCTTCCAACCAATTGTGGAGCTTTGACCAAGGGCCTGAAATTTTTAGGCCCTTTAGAGATGAATGTATTAAAAAAAACTCAAGTCCTTTCTTCCTTTCTTTTCTTGATTTTAAGAATCCAAAAATTTCATCACATGGGTGCCAAAAGTCATTTATTTGTGCTTGACAAAGGGTAAGGAAGTGGTTTTAGCTGGGGACATGGGATTTAATTCTTGGCTGCTGGGCTGGCATATATAGTGGGCTGGTACAGATGGATCCTAACTTACCCTTAGATCTCCCCAGGTTTCAACACACAAATGGAGCCTTGTGGACCCCAAAATATTGGAGCTGTAGGTTTAGAGCTCAGACAGGCAGCTTCTTGGCTACCTTTTGCTTGGAGGCTAGTACACAATTGCCCAGAATCCCCAGAACCCTGAAACATTTTGCAGTGTTGAGACATGGGTAAGATTCCGAGAAGCTAATGATGATCACAAGGAGAGAAAAGGCCCAGGGGTGGGGATTAATTTCCATTAGCTGTTTGCTCTGGCTGCTCCGCATCAGCATGCTCAGCACATTTACTCCTAGCATGGCACAAGTATTTATCAGGAGCCTTCCCAATGCAGGAGCAATGGGTGGCCCAGGGCCAGCTGGGCTGGGAACCCTGGTGGTGTGGACAGGCTGGGGCAGTGGCCATGCATTGGGTCTGCTGTCTCCAGGGGACTTGGGCCATCTTGCAGAGACCCTCCATGGAAAGGAGGCCTCAGCTAGGTGCAGCCAGGGGCCAGACCTTATTTCCAGACCCCTAACCCTGCCAGTGCAGGAAAGTAAGCAAATCCACCGGCATGCCCTGACTCAAAGCCACCAGAGCCTCAGAAAACCCTGGTGCTTCTGTTGCCCTCAAGCTTGGGAGCTCTCCATTCCTATTTCTCTTCTCTTCCTTTCCTTTCCTTCCCAGGCTGTGGCCATCCTCAATCCTCCCCAAGATATTGGGGCTGCTCCTAGAAAGTTCGTGTTCTTCTCTGACCAGCTAGCTATAATGAGTGTCTGGACATTGTGACTGAGTGAGCTTTCTTTTCTTCTTTTCAGAGGTTTGGTTTGAGGTCAAATCAAACCACAACACCAAAATGCAAATATTTATCTGTCAATAAGGGAGCTCATCCATGGAAAGTGTTTAAAACAGTACCTGGCCCCCAGAAAACTAGCCATCATTATCATTCTTACCCATCACTACTACTATTATTACAATATGTAGGGTCCTGTCCTGGATGCTGTGGGGAGCACAAGGGCCTCAATCTTGTTGACGAAACAAGACAAAAATCCACAAGCAGTTAATTTTGCAACCACACAAGAGTTAAAAGGCAGTTCATTTTAATAATACAAAAGCTGTCACAAGGTGTTATTGGATTAATTATCAGATAAATGGCACATTCAGTAGATGGTCATGGGCCGAAGAGGAAAGAGGTCATTTCTAATTAGAGTAGTCAAGCGGGAGGGGAGGCAGGGTATCTCCTGAAGAAAACAACTTTGGATTGGCAGAGGAGGAGGGGAACCAGGGAGGTACAATGCTCCCAGCTAGAAGGCATGGAAGGATACAGCTTGTTTGGAGGCTGCTGAGTAGATACAGGTAAGAAGAAAACATGTGGAAAATAGATTTTTAGCTGAATATATGTAAAGCTCTAAATGAAAGGCTAAGTTTAGATTTAATCCTAGAGGCAAAAGATACCATTGAAGGTATGACTGGATCATTTTCTGAAATACTAGTCTAGAAGGCCCTCAATGATAATTTAAAAAACAATGTTTCAGCTTAAAAAGAAGTGTAAAATCTACATAAAGAAAACATTAAAAGGCTCCTGAGGTACACAAAAGATTTGAACAAGTAAAAGGCACCTCCAATTTTGAATAGGAAAACTCAATATCATAAAGTTGTTAGTTTACCCTAAATTAATCTGTATGTTAAATATCATTATTATTTCAAGATTTTATATATTTATTCATGAGAGACGCAGAGAGAAGGAGAGGCAGAGACATAGACAGAGGGAGAAGCAGGCTCTCCCCACAGGGCCTGATGTGGGACTTGATCCCAGGACCCCAGGATCCAACCCGAGCCAAAGGCAGATGCTCAACCACTAAGCCATCCAGGTGCCCCTAATTGAATATTTTAAATATATTTAAATTCTATAATTTGGGGGGAACTAGAGAAGCTGTGAGAAAATTCATTGGGAAAACAAAAAGGCTAGGAAATTCCAAAAAGAAGAATGACAGCCCTTCCCAGGTTCTTTTTCTATCAGATAATAAAGCACAGTACAAAGGTACCATGATAAAACTGTGCTACTAGAATATGAACAGACACATCAATGGAATAGAAATAGTCCCAAGCACAGATAGGCATTTGATATCTGATAAGGTAGTATTTCAAATATAAAGGGGAAAGAAGGATTATTAGGCAAAAAGTGTGGACAAAACCAGGTGCCACACAAGAAAAATTAACCTAAATTTATAACTCACCCTCCAGAATAATTTCATTTGGGTAAAAACTGAAATGTAAAAATGAAACCATAAAAATACCAAACAAATCATGGTTGAATGGTTTTTGTTTTGTTTTGTTTTTAGAATGCTGGTATAGGAAAAGTCCTTTAAATAGGACACAAAATTCAAAAGCCATAAAGTAAAAGATCGAAAGTTCAACGATGTTAAAAAAAAAAAAGGCAAAATTTCTGATCCTAATTAAAATTAAAAAAAATTTTTGTGTGCGTTAGTACACTATAAGCAAAGTCAAATGACGAAAGATATTTGTAACTCACATCACAAAGGACCAATTCGCTTAGGATATAAGGATACAAATTAATGAGGAAAAGGACCATACCATCAATCCAAGAGCAAAGTGGACATACGTTTGTGAACAAAAAGTTAACAAAATGTAAAAATCTCTTAAATGTGTAGAAAGTTGTCCAAGCTATTCATGGAAGTATAAATTAAAAGTTAAACATATACACAAAATTTAATAAGTGGTCTTTAATTAGTGTGAATACACTAATCATAAAAGACATTTTTGAGACAACTGGGAAAATTTGGACATTGAGTATTAAATTTTATTAGAATTGATGTTAATTTTTATTAAGTCTGCATTTTTGCCAGCACATAGCTTTAAGCTAAGGGTAAAGCTAGGTGTAATAGTGGTATTATGGTTAGGTGGGAAATGTTTTTGTTTTTCAGAGGTACATATTAAAGTGTTAGGGGTAAAATGTTGTGGTAATCTTCAATTTACTTTAAAAATACTTCAACTCCCAAAATGGACAAGCAAATATGGCAAAAAATGAACAGTTGTTATGTCTAGGTGATGATTCATTATACTTTCATCTCTACTGTATGTTTGAAATTTTTCATACCAAAAGTCAAAAAGTGCAATGACAGTAAATCAAGGCACTGTTTCACTTAGGTGGGCTTCCTTCAACTTCAACTTCCCTCCTCCCTTGGCAACAGCACACCTGCCACTGGTCCCACCTACTCTGGTACCTGCTTTACTTCCTGATATCATAGGCATCTGGGAAGTTATCAAAAGTCTCGGGTGAGGCTGTTTTAAAAATAAAAGTTTATTGTGCATTAGCTGTTCTTAGGCTATGGCTATGGTAAGGTTGAAATATCTTATCTACCAATAATCACCCAGGTCTAGGCCCATCTATTCATTCCTGCCATAGCTTCCTATAAAATTCCTTGAGTGCTTCATACTTCCCTGTCTTTTTAAAAAAATTTTTAAAAAAGATTTTACTTCTTTGACAGAGAGAAAGAGAACACAAGCAAGGGGAAGAGCAGAGGGAGAGGGAGAAGCAGGCTCTCTGATGAGCAGGGAGCCCACGGGGCTCAATTCCAGGATCCTGGGATCATGACCTAAGCGGAAGGCAGGCACTTAACCAACTGAGCCACCTAGACACTGCCTCTTTTATCTTCTCTCCCTCTTTTGTCTGTTAAAAATCTGCTCTCAAGAATAGAGAATAGCAACCTAAATATCCAACACAGAGGATTATATGATAATTTTGGTACATTTATAAAGATATTAATAAGGTTGTAGAAGACCTTTCAATGGCAAGAAAGGATATTAGAATACATTTTAAGGGGAAGTTCATATTATAAAATTACATGCATAATATGAACTCATTTTGTAGCACTATATCCATTTAAAAATGAAAGCTTCAGCTAGATGTTGTTATAGCTAAGTGGTAAGACTATTGGTGACTTTTCTTTTTGCTTATCCATAGTTTCTAAAATTTCTGCAATGAATATGTATTCCTTTCAAAATAAGAAACAACAGATGTCATGAAGAAAAATAGGATATAACGCTCAAAAACCCTGAGGACTAAATGAAGAAAAGTTAAAAAAGGTTTGTGTTTTTGTTTGTTTTTCAGGAAGCCTGCATTTTTACCAGCACACAACCCTAAAGTATGGCTAAAGCTAGGTGGTCAGAAAGGTAAGAGGGAGAAGAGGCACCACGAGAGGTCCATGTACCATGAGCCTCCGCCTGAAACCAATCATTTAGTGTTGAGCCCTTTGCAGGTTTACAGCTTGGGATTTCTCCTTTTCATGCCAGGAAGCCAAGAGCTTAGGGAACCTGAGTGAGCAATACTTGAATTCCCATGAACTGGTAACAAACCTTGAAGATAAAGATGCTAATCCTATAAAGCCTAGCATAGGGGCAGACCCTCAGGGACATATCATAAATGTTGGTGGCACAAATTCTACTCTACAGTTTGGAGAGGGACTTTTCTTTCAACCAACCAACTTTCATCACACTAGTATTGTGAACAGCTAGCTAGCCTACAAGATCTAAAAATCTAGCTAGGGTTGATTCTAAGAGAGAACTCTAGGATGCTTACTACATACCTGCAAAGGCAATAATAAAGCACATAAGACTGACTTTAAAAGTGAGCAGTGTTGGGGCACCTGAGTGGCTCAGTGGTTGAGCACCTGCCTTTGGCTCAGGTTATAATCCTGGGGTCCTGGGATCAAGTCCTGTATCAGGCTCCCTATCGGAAGCTTGCTTCTCCCTTTGCCTATGTCTCTGCCTCTCTCTATTTGTCTCTCATGAATAAATAAATAAAATCTTTAAAAAAATAAAAGTAAGCAGAGTTGAACACTAAGATGTTGGTTAACTAGACTGGGGTACGTTAATACAAAGGAAGACTATATGGCCATGAAAATGATAATCTGCATGCTTACTGACATAAAAAGATATTCACAGTATACTGCTGAATGAGAAAAAGTCTAAGATTATAATATTTTAGGTCATGTTTTAATATTTACACATTTATACACATAGTCATGTATCTATAGGCTTCAAAATATCTGTATGGGTCATTAACAATGTCTCTAGTTTCCCCCTTTTTAAATCTATGTTTCTAATCTCCTCTATACTAAATATATATTTTTGTGTAATAAAAATGTTTAAAGATATAGAAGTATTCATCCAATTGTTTTAAACATAAAATAAGGTCTTTATATATAGTAGGAAAAGAAAGCAAGTTATTATAGGTCAGTTTAAATTTTTAAAAAAATGTTTTTGAAGGCTAGTTTTGATCTGAGGTTTGAGGATGATCATGGTTTTTGAACAGCAGAGAAGGAAGGGGGGCTCTTATTCAAAGCCCTCAAGGTGGAAACTGGCAAATGTGTGTGTGTGTGTGTGTGTGTGTGCACATGTGTGTAGGTACAGGTGTGCGTGTTTAGGGGGTGACGGTGAGAAGCAGTGAACTGACCCAGAGCAAAGAAGCTGAAGGGCAGTCTAGGGAATTTGAACTTTATACTCCAGGTAAAGAAAAGCCTGGAGGTTCTGAAGTAGAGGAACAGCTCACTAACAATTTGTTGGAGGACAATGCTTCTCACTGCCCTGTGTAAATGGGATTGGGCGAGGAGAGGCCAGGGCACCAGGTGGAGACAGCTGCAGAAGTCTCTGCTTGAGGTGCCATGACCCCAACTGACACGTGAACCATGGAAATGAAATGACCAGAGCTGATCCGGACAGCCACAGAACAAGGCTCAGCTGGCCCACAGCAGGTGATAGCATTCAGAGGCTCTAAGAAGTAAAAGGGGATTCAGGGTTTTGATCCATAGGGCTCAAGAGACTATTGGTGGGAAAGAAAATGGGAAGCGCTGACTAGGGTGGGATGCAAAGGAGGAGATTAATGCAGGTCATGTCATGTGCAGTAGCCCTAATGGCACTGGGAGGATCTGAAATCCCTGGCATTCTCTTCTGGCACTTCCTGCTGTGCAACCTCCCCCATCTATAAAGGGGCATGGGGATAACTTTCCCCTGCTTACTTCAGGGTGGATAAGGGTCAGGAGGATCATCTGGATAAAAAGCGCCAAGACCACTAAGCGGCTGTGCGAGCACCAAGCTCTGTCATGCATGCAGGTGGTGGCTGCAGGGAGAGATTACACTCACTGAGAACATGAGGCCGTTGAAGTCAAGATGATCCAGGGCTCGGGTTCAGCCTAGCCTTTATTAAACTGAGAGAATTTCTGGAGAATCTACCAATTTGCTAAAAAGGATCGATTCCCTTTTCCTAAGCCAGGAACTGAAGCCCCATGGCTCAGGGTAGAGGCATATGGTCAGCACTACTCTAACAGGTGGCTTCTTCCCAGGCTGCCAGAGCTGGAAAGGCTTTGTGCATCATCCGACTCAAGCCCCTTATTTTATGGGAGAGGAGCAGAAAAGTGACTCGGCTAAGGTCACCTAAGTTGGGAGAGCCCGTGACAGCAGCAAGAGGCCAGAAGAATAATAATGTGAGGATGGACCACTTCTCCCTGTCGAAGGCTACCAAGCTAGCTCACACTGCCATCTTCTCCTTCCCAGACTTTTGCACAGCCTCCCCACAACCTGTTCCCCTCTCTGAAGACAGAGTGATATTTAAAAGCCCAGATGTAACCATGCACTTCCCTACCAGAGCCCTTTGATGAGTGTGGGAGTGGCTCCATCCTTCTGGTCCTCTACTGAAGGCTCCTGTCCTGAGAGCCTACAGCTCTCCCTGCTACAGGCTCCCACTCTTTGACCCTTCAACCCTGCCACTGCTTTGCAAATAATCTCCTCATTAAAGTCCTCAGCTACACTTTTTGCATTTCCTGCTGCTTCCTGCCAGGACCCTGAGGATACCCATGGTCTATAAGGCTCCTGTGATGTGGCTCCTGCCTGCCGCTCCCCCCTCCACCCATCCTGCCCCCTAGCTCTCACTCCAACAAGCCCCACTCCCCCTTGGATGAATTGTAAGCTGTAGGTTAGAAACTCATAGTTCTCAGTAAATCTTTACAGTATTTATCATGATTTATCATCATGCACATATGGCTCTATGTACTGAGACACATGTATGATTATTTGATCCACTTCCTTCTCGCTGGGCTGTAAAATGAGATCCCCTGTTGATCTGGTTTCCGAGTCTGAAGGCCAAAGGGTTTGGAGGCAAAATGCTCCCAGAGACTCAGCTGCTACCAGCTTCCTTGTCATTCCCTCTCAGTGAAAGGATAAGAAAGGAAAATGAACAATTGCTACAGATGCTTGGAAACAACACTCCTGGCACCTCTTCAGGCAAGCGGCACGCAGCGGGCGCCCAGTTGCAGAAGGGGGAAATGGATACCGGCTGCTCTGGGAACCAGAAGCAGAGTCAAGGTCTGGTGTCACAGCCTGCCCTTGGGGATACAGCTGACAGCCCACAGGAGTGGCCCAAAGACGGAGGAGGCTATTACCATGGCTCACCCAGACTGCACGGCATGGGGAGGGAAGAATCTTATTATTAACCTCAGTGTATTAATATTTGAAAAGCATCTTCACAATGATAGATAGCAGTCACCCAGAGAATGGGGACAGCCTTGGTTCTGCAAAGCATTCTCTGAGAGGGAGAACAGCTTTTATTGAGAGGGGAGGGAGGACAAAGGGGGAAGGTGTTGTGTCCGGGGCAGGGGAAACTGCCCGGACTGCGCGGCACAGGCGGCGAGCCGGCCCCTCCCATCGATCTGTCGATCTGTCCGCACAGGTACCGGCCGCTGTGTCTGTGTCGGAGCAGTGGCCACTGCGTCTCAGGAAGGAGGGGACTCACGATGGCTGACCGCCCAGAAAAAGCTGCTGAGCCGATTATTTTTTCTTCTGACTGTATACTAAAATGATTGCCGATGATTATACATATTTCCGTGAATAGTATATTTTCCCAAAATATAGTCTCTACATAGAACTTCATCTCATGTTTTGGAATCTGAGAAGAAAACATTTAAAAAACCCCTCATTAATAACCCCATCTTTGTTCTCACAGGTAGCTTAAGAGAGACAGTCAGACCATTAACACCTGATGGCTTGGTCTCCAGCAGCTGCCTGTGAACTTGTCAACTTAATAGGCTGCCAAGAAGCTGCTGAATCCCGGCGTCTGTGCCCCCCCGACACACACACTGTGGTGGAATCCTGCTCTCTGAAAGAAATTATTCACCCTCTGGACACAAAGCCCTTCTCACGTAACTGGGGCACCTCTGGCGCACCTGGAATCAGTGTCATCCTGTGCAGGTGGGGAAAGAGGCCCAGGGAAAGGCCAAGCATGACCTTTTGCTGCCAAAGTCAGGAAGGAGCTCATACCACACTCTCTCTCGGAAGTTTCCAGGGAGCCAACGTGGGTGGACAAGGAGCAGCAGGGTCTGAGGGCCGCTGTCCTAAGGCTCTGATGGAACATCTGCCGGTCACAGAACTTAACCTTGGGGCTTGGGCAAAGTGGGTCTGGAAGATGTTCAAAGTTCAAAGTGGCAGCAACTCTGTGCTTCAGAGCACAGGGACACAGCCTGCTGTGCACCTGCTGCCCTGTTGTGTTCTCTGAATTGTCCTCAAGCAACCTCACTACTTGACCTCATCTCCTGTCTAGCAAGATGGCTACAAAGACAGAATGCAGAAAGGAAAGGCACCTTTAGTTTGAAACATCACTTGGATTCTGATTTAAAGGCAAAACCAGCATGGGCTACTCAAATTTGTGTGCTTTGTTTTCAAAGGATGGTTCTGTGTTCAATGGGCCAGGGTAGAGGATGAAGTGGCACGTGGGGCCCTTTCCTTCTCACAGATCTTAAGGGGCCTTGGACTGCTTTTTGCACTGCAACCTTCCAGATGCCTCTTTGCTCTGAGGAGCTGGAAATCATGCAGTGGGTGACACCTGGGAGGCCCAGATGCCGAGCTGAGTGTGTGGGCAAGGCAGGGGGAGACTAATGCACAAGGTTTCTGTTTTAGGGGGTACCTTTCTGTTGCACTCTCCCTCTCCCACTTGGGCCACGTTGCCCTGAGGCAGTGTCCTCTCCCGAATCAGTAGGGTAGCCAGGTGCAAGGGGGGCACACAGGCCAGCAGAGGCCTCCTCTGGGATGAGGAGAGAGCATGGAGGGCAGGCTTTCTGGCTGGTAAATTCTCTGCAGCCTGCAGTGCCTCATCCCTCATCCAGACAGCCACAAATGTTTACCGAATGGCTCCCAGTATGAAAAGGGGGAAGGACAGGAAATGGGGTGTGAATGAAAATGAGGGTGGCTCTAGGAGACACTGGAAGCCTTTCTACTGAGACATGAAGGCTGGAACCTCCTGGAGGGCTAGAACTTGAGCTTTTCAACTGCCCCCCTTCCTCTCATCTTTCAAAAAGTAGAAAGGTGCTAGAGGCGATCATCAAAGTAGAGAACAACCCCTGTTCAGGAAGAAGCTTCAGGGCTACCCAGCACTTAACCCCACAAAGTGCTGTCACCTTTAAGAGGCTGATTCTGAGAGCTAACATCTGTCCAGGGACCCACTGGGCAAATATTCCTGCTGGACCCCCACTAGGGGTCACAGCCGAGGCTAAATACATCCCCTTGCAGGAGCCTTCTGCAACATTTTCTTGCCCACCTCCCCCTTGCTTTCACTCAGGCTGATCCACAGTGTTAAATCCAGTGATTCACGTGGACAGGTCAGGTATTTGTATACCAATGTGGCAGTTTCCACACAGAATAACGGATGGCTTGCTTATTTCAGTCCAGGGAGGAAGATCTGGCAATGGCTTGACAGGCAGAATAGGGAGTATTTCCTTGAGAACTGAGAGGAAGTTGAATTAAGAGGAAGAAAAAAAATGGAGTCCAGTTAATCAACTGCAAATCTTCTAACCACAGGTCACTAAGTGGAGAAGGACCCAGAGAGGCTGCCACACCAGGAAGAGCATCTAACAAGCCTCATTGTCCTTTGGTTTCTTGGCCCTTCTAGGTCACTCACCTGATGGCAAAGACATGGCTGGGATCCTGGCTGGGTAGCCTTAAAAAGAAAGATCTACAAAGCATGGGGCTTCATCCCTCTGGGCACTGGGTCTCTGGGGACTGAGCTAAGAGCTCCAAGCAAAAGTATCAGCCGAGTTTCCCTGGTCCCTGGATCCTTCTTTGAACCCAGGCCTTCTAAGACAAAGGAGGGAGGGCTTAAGAAGGAAGAAAGTGCCTAGGAACAGGCCAAGATAATTGGGACAATGACTGAGCTAACAATCCCGAATGTCTGAAGTTAAAAGAAAGGACAGAAAGATATTACTAAGATTTCCTATAAATACTAACATTCACCTAGTATTTCATTACTAATAAAAAACTTTCATAAACTTTATCTCACTTGACCTTTACAACACTCTTGTGAAAGTACTACTGTCTGCATTTCATAAAACAGGAAATTGAATCAACCATCCTTCACGGCAGTAGCATTAGAGGTGGAACCAGGACTCGCATCTGGGTCTTGTGACATTTTTCTCCTCACCTCAGGACCTTCAATTTTGGAAAGAAAAGGCCAGACCAATCTCTCCGACCTTGGCACATATACCTACAAAGCAGATGACCACCATCTTGTAAGAAAAACAGGACTGAACGCCTTCCTTGCCGTAATGGTCTTAGGTGTTGGGGAGTGACTGAAATGAGAGGTACTTCTGCTTCCTTTGCCTCTGTGGAAACACTGACCCCTGCCTAGGCTGACGAGGCAGCCCCAAAGATAATACTGAAGAGAAAAATATCAAGAATTTAAAACTGGGGGAACCTGACAGCATGTTTCTCTGCTCTGCCTACCCACCAGAAGGAGTCCATCCGACCTCTCTACTTTGGACCCTCCCAAAGCTTTGGCTTCTCCCACAGGTCACTCAGGATGGACTCTCAGGAAAGTCAATAGACTGCTTAGGTTTGTTTTTAAAATCCTGAATGGACCCCAAACTTCCATGGTTATCTGCTAGCCAGATGTTCTAAATCATTGATGTCCAGGCATGCAATTCTACACTCTGTGGTCCCCCACCCCCACCCCATCCCCGGAGGACACTACAGATTCTCCAGTAGATGAGCTGCAAACTCTTGGTAAGATATAGGCAAGGTGCATAGAGGCTCTTTCCTCATAAACCTGATCAACCACCAGTTCCTCAACCTGTTCATCAGACCTGGCTGCCATTCATACAGTCCGACCAGATGGAGCTGTGCCCCACCTGTGTGTCAGGGTGTCACACACCCTTCGCTTCTGGGGCCTTCTCCACAAATGAGTCCCTGATTCTCCCTGCGCCTCCTCCTTTGCTCTTGTGTGCCGCTTAATTATGTGACTTCTTTACAGTTCTTCTCTAATTCTACTTGTGCTAATTAATTATGAACATTGTTCATTTTCCCTAATAGATCATAAACTCCTTAGAGACAGATACTATGTTGAATTCATCTCTGTGGTTTCTTCTCCCCATTTTCATGTCTGGTTGGGGGTTTTAGCTTTACACATAGTAGGAGTACAATAGATAACAGTTAAAATGGAATTGACCTTGGTATCTTAAAAAATGAGGTATCTGTGAGACATATGAAAGGATCCCTGCACAAAAGACAGTACCACTCCGCACAGTGTCCTTTGACAAGACTTATGGAGCATGATTCCCCACCCCCCCACCTTGATCACCAGGATCACCGCAACCAGGCTCAGCTGGCACAGAGATATGAAGAAGACAAAACCAGACTGGCAGAGACCACGGTTCCTAGTTTGCTTATTTCAAGAGGTAAAGATTACATAAGCAAAGCAAGGGACTGGTGCTGTTTCCTCAAGGGAAATCAAGGAAGGACTTTTTAAGGGTAGGGAATGGGGAGAAGGGGGTGAAGGGAGAAGAAAGGGATTTTCTTATAAATAACCAGGACACAAAAGCTGATGGCTGAGACCTGAATGGATTCTCCATCATGACAAGGGACTGAAACACCCCCATTTCTTTCACAGAATAGGAGGCCCAGATACTCCTAAGGTGAAAGGCCATTATGGTCCCAGAGGGGCCCTAGGGCCCTGCTCATGACTCAAGGTCAGCTGGAGACAGAGGCACCTGGGAGCAGGGTAGAGGGAGAAAAGGGAGAAGAGTAATACCAGGAGCTTCGGATAGGGCTATTGAGCAATGGGGCACCAGGAGAACTGCTCTAGAAGGTGCTTATGGGAGAGGTTAGGTCCTTCTTATAAGGTGAAGATAGGGATAATTGATGATAGGGAAACAAATCTGATTTGGGTAAATGACTGGTGGAGCAGATGATGGAATCTACCTCTACCCCTTCTACCCACACACTATCCCACAGAATTCAAACTGTCTTTGTTGGCCAAGGACTTAGCACCAGACCATAGCTAGCCTGGGTCAAGATTCAGGGAGGCAATGGTCACAGGGGTTGGTGGGGGAGAAAAATCCCAAGAATAGATCTCAGCTAACAGGGTGGAGGAGAAACCATTTCTACTGGAAACTTAAGTGCTCTGTCTCTCTCTGTCTGTCTCTCTGTCTCTCTCTCTCTCTCTCTCTCACACACACACACACACACACACACACACACACAGAAATCTATTATGAACCTGCTAAGTAAAAATCTAATTCCAGTTTAAGGATAAGAGGTTTAGTAGAGAAAATCCTGCTTCCTGAGCCAGTGTGGGGAGAATGTTATCTGTTCTCAATCTCCTATCAAATCACTCTTTTCTTTTGAGACCACAGAAAAGATGATGATAATTTCCCTAGCCAGGACCAGGCAGGAGACTGAGGTGCATAATGAAGCCCCATGTGCCTCTACCTGGCCATCTAGTCCCTCCGACACTCCTTCACCCAGACTTCCTCTTAGTTCTGACTTTGACCACAGGTCATTCAGGATAGAGACAGAGGGTAAGGCCTATCTTGCTGCCAAGATAGGCCACCTGGGATCTTTTTCTCACTTCCCACCTGGGATGAAGTGAGGGATGCATGTGAGCAGAGGCTGCCTGAGCCTGTGCTCCCTCCCAACAGGACCAGGTCTTTCTGAGCCACACAAGCATATCTCCATCACCTCCCTGCCAGGGCTCAAGCCAGTGCACACAGAGGACTGACCCCTGGGATTGTGAGACCCGCTCCTCTAACCCCCACGGCCCCAAATGGTACCTGCCAAGGCCTTGATCCGGGACCTCTCAAAGAGCCTGGCTGAGCTGTTGTCATTATCCAGCTCATCGTCCGGGGCATCCCAGCGGGCATTGATCCGGCTGTATGGTGGCTGGTTGCCCACGTTTTCAAACTCCGTGGCCGATGTCATGTTAGCAGGCTCTCAGCAGTTTCGCCTGCCTCAGTCTTCATGGAAGGGTCCCTAGGGGGGACAGCAACACAGTCAGAGGGTTAGCTTCCCCCCTTGGACTTTTTCTCAGGGGAAACTTATTCGGAGCATCCAACAGGGGTGGGTCCTTGCAGGAGCGGCACACCATGCCAGCTGCTGGGCCATGCTTCCCACCCGAGGTCTCTGGATTATAAAATATTGCAGCGGCAGCAGCAGCAGCCGCCACAGGAACGGCGACAGTGGCGGCGGGGATGGAGAGCTGCATGCAGAAAGGGTCAGGATGGCCAGCAGGTGGAGACGTCAGTTGCAGCAAGCCTGCTTCCTCCAAACCTGCTGCCACTGGCAGCTGTGGGAGCTGGAGCTCCGGAGCTGGGAGAGGGGTGGCTCTTCTGGGAGCCAGGGGCTGGGTAGGGTGGAGGATAGAGAGGGGCTGGGAGGCAGGAGAGCAGCTCCACCCTTTGGACTGGGGCCGGGACCAAATCTGGAGGGGAAGTGGGGACAGGAAGGAAAGGTGAGAAGCTGGAGGTTGGCTGAGTCCCACTCAAACATGGATCAGTGGGGAGAGAGACAAATGTGAGATGCGCCTAAGGCCACGGCCCCAGCAGCTGTGCTGGAGAAAGTAGACTCCTCTCAGAGGCTGCCCAACATCCCTCCCAGTGCTTTCCTAGCGGCAAATACTTAGAAAGCCGAGCTCTTGGTTTTGCCTTCTCTAAGTGCAACTAGGCATGTGGACAAGGTCTTCAATGGAATCCCAAGTCCGACCAAGGAGCCCAGATGAGCCTGTGGTCCCATCAAGGCCATCAGTGTGGTGGGAGTGGTGGTGAGGGCATCTCACACACGGTAGAGCCACATGTGTTCTCTATGCAATGCACATGGGCATCAGGAACACTGTGTTCTCCCTCCCCTGTCATTTGTAATGTTTCCATTCATTTATGATTAATTCAAATATGTACCAAAGCCCAACTCGAGGGCAGGCATTGTGCTAGGCAGAAGTGCCCTGTCCTTATGGAGTTTATACTCTGGCCGCAAGACACCCAATTAAATAGGCAATTACAGTAAGGTATGATGTGTACCACCACGTACCACCACTAGGAAAGAACGAGGAATGGTGGGGGACTTGTGGCAGGGGCTGGATGTCAGGGGAAGGGAAGTGTAAGCTGGTTCCTAAAGGGAGCTTAGAGGCATTCTGTGAAGGGATAGAGGCAAGGACAAGTCCAAACAAAGGGGATAAAGAGCAGGTACAGAATTCTGAAGGGGAGAGAGAACATGGCAAAATTTAGGAACCTTACAATGTAACTAGAGGGTGAGGGCAGGGTCAGGGAGACAGGGGGACAAGACGCTAGAGGTGCAAGGCTAGGTCCTGATGGTCTTGGGCCTTTGGAAAATGACGCTTTCTTTTAGCTTTAATTTCCTCACCAATACCTGCCTTTTAGGCATCTCCTGAGGAAGCTAAAGGGATTCTGAAATCAAGTCTACAAGACCCAACAGGGAGCCCAGAGCCTTCCTATCCAGGAGAACAAAAGGGGTGGGGGTGGGGAGGCCACGAAGCAGAAGAATGACAAGTGTGAACAAACAGTGAGCTGTGGGGCAAACCACTCTCTCCATGAATGTATGCACACACACACCACACTCACACATTCATATACACACCCCCCAACACACACACATACCCGAACATCCTACGCACGGACACACACATCTAACATACACACTCACACACCCGAACAGACATATGCCTGAAGAAGAAATGATGGCAGCTCACCAACCCAAGCGTAAATGCAATGCTGTCGCCCTTATTTTTCAGACACAGAATCACTTCAGACTCCTTTCTCCCCGGTCTGATTAATCAATCCCGCCACATCCCTTTGAGGTAAGACAGGAGCCAGAATTATCCATCTTAACTGCATGAGGAAGAAAACCAAGGCCTCACACTGGACGAAGCCTCCCCAAGGTCATCTAGGGAATTATTGCTACGGTTAGGGTAACGGCCAAACTGTAGCCCAGTTTATCCCCCTCTACTGGCAGATTTTAGGGAAGGAGAGGAAATTGAGGTGGGAGAAGAACATGACACAAGGGGACAGAGGGCATTCCTCGGCTTCCAGGACTCGGCAAAGGTGTTTGCTTCTCAGGGAAGAGGAGGTGTAGGGTGGGGAAGCCTGTCATTACCCCACAGTGCCCCACAATGCCAGGCCTGTGCCCAAGAACACCCTTGTCCCTTAGCCAGCCTGTTGTCTTCCACAAAGAGACACACTACTTCCAGGGCTGAGATTTCTCACTCATCAACTGGTTCAGGCAAGAGCTGGGAAGATTCCCTCCTCCCCTTGCTTTCCCCAGCTTCCCTGAAGGGGAGCTACTGCTGGCTCCCAGCTCCGAGCAGGAGAGAGACTGACAGCCTGACCAACCAAGTGCTGGGCTGCAGGCCTGTCCAGTAGCCCCTGAGAAGGCCTGAGCTGCCAGACGCAGGAGGTGAGGTAAGAGCAGATCCTGCTTGCAGGAGGTAACTGGACCCTGGCTCTCCTTCTTGTCTTGGGCTATTTTTAAGAGTGGCTGAGAGAGGCTGGGCCACAGGGCCGGGGGTTGGGGGTGGGGTGGGGAGTGAGATTACCTTTGCCATGGCTCCGTAAATAAGTCTGCCCCAGAAAGATGAGCCTGAGCAGGCACACCAGCAGGCCCAGCATTCAAGACAAGATTGATGGCCCCGGGTGCAGAAGAGCAGCCACTAGACAGCAATTCATTCTGCTTAAAAATGCCAGGCCTCCTGCTGCTATGGCTCAGAGAAGGAAGCAGCCAGGTAGTGACTTGGCTGGGAACCTGATAAAGCACACGTGTATGTCTAAATACACAAGTCTAAGGTTTTGGGGGGTTTTTGTCTTGTTTTTGGAACATCAAGTCCCTGAAGAAGACCATCAAAGGGAGAAGATTCAGAAACTAAAGGGAAGCCTTCTTTGTCCTGCCTCACACATGTGCCCATCCCAGTGGACTGCCCAGATGGCATTCCATCAGAGTCAAGCGGAGGGTGTGTGCTCAGTGGGTCAGCAAGGGGAGAATCTCGGGGAATCAGGTGTGACAGACAGAAGAAAAGAAAATCTGAAAACAGGAAAGCTGCAGGATGGTAATTCCAGGAAAACAAAACACAAGCAAAAACAAAACCCCAAACAATGCCTAAAACCAAATTTGACCCAGAGCTTTCCCAGCATCACCCATGTCAATTTGCATTACTGTCATAGTACGCCTTTGAAGGCCTGGCAATAAAGAAACCAACATGAGTGAAGACAGTATGTCTGTGGGAGGCTCATGGTGGAAACATCTAATCAAATGGGTAGTCATAGGAAGGATACTTAAGTTTATATCTGAGGGGAACCTGGAGGTCAGATAATCCCATCACACTTTTAAGGATATAAGTCATCTATGCATCTAGAACGGCCTTCCACAAGCATGGAAGACAACAAGTATGTGGCTAACATTTGGCCTTAAACAGCCCGTCACTCCCCTGCCAACAAACCCAGGAGAAAGGGCATGAGGAGCAGGCCCTTGCCCTTTCACTCTCCAATTCACCCTCAAGCTCCTAAGAAGTCCTTCTTCCAACCCACCAGACCCTCGTCAAAGCATAGCTGAGTCTTCTCTGGCCTGTGTGACTCTGCGCCCAGGAAAGCCCACCTTCCCTGTCCATCTACCTGCCTCCTGCGATGGGACAGGCCTATCTCCAAATGCACAGTCCAGAGGTTTACCCTCACCTTCTGAGCTTCTGCTATTCCCTAATGCCGGCTTATATTTTGATCTGGGTGGTTCCTAGAAGACTTGCCCACAGCTCAGCACAGAAAAGCTCATCTGATCATCGAGGGCACTCACTCATAGGAGGGCCCGCTTGGTAAACGGATTTCACAATCGTACTGCCAAAACCCATCGCACAGTGTGCCCAGGACCTCATCTGCTTCTGAGATCAGGCGTTAGGTCTCAGCATCTCAACCTCATGTGCTATGCCAGTTAATCCCTGGGGCAGCCGGGAACCCGGGCAGTGGTGGCAGAGGTGGCAGTGGCAGCAGGAGCTCCCCCCGCTCCACCGCCCCTGCAGGAACCCTAGCTAGAACTCACTTCAGTCCTCCTCCCGCATTGAGCAAAAGAGGAGGAACGTGCTGCTCTTTCTTTCCCCACCCCGGCTCCTCTTCCCTGGGTGGCACAGGTGAGAAGCAAATCTTCAGGACTGGGAAATGGGGCAAAATACAGAGTGATGCCTTCACGGGGTTACAAGTCACAGGCTGTTGCAACAGCTTCCATGCAGTCTTCCTTCAACAGAGAACTCAGACCCATTCTACCTTTAATCTTCTCTCTAGCGGTAAGGTTGGACTCTTCCTCTGCTTTCTATCTTGTCCTGCCCCTTAATGCTACTCCAAACCGGCTTTTAACATATTTTGGTACTATGGCAACCCAGGTCAGGAGATTAAATCCTGAAGTTTCCCTGGTAACTTTTCTGCCAGTGCATTTACTAAAACAACATCCTCCTACTCCCTCTGGTAGTAATCTCACTGCATATTCACAGCTACCTTAAAGAACAGACTCACTAAAATAGCATGAGAACCAATGAGATGCCCAGTACAGAGTACACTACCTGTACCTCAAATCCTAACCTCCTGCCCACCACCAAGCTCTAGCCTGGCACCTCCATCTGTCTACCAGATATCACCACCTAGAAATTACAGCTTAGTCTCATTATGGTTAAACCTGAGCACGTGGCTCCCAGGACAGAACAGGGGAATTTTAGGATCCCGAGGTGACAGTGAAGCCCAGTGAGGTAAGCATGCCACCTGTGGGTGACCTTTCCAGCAAATGGATATCACCAGCAATACCTGGACCAAGCTGCTTCCCCTCCCCAGAGCACACCCTGCTTTTCCACACTTTGCAGTTCCCATCCCAGCTGCCCTGGCTGCCAGTTCATGAGTAGCAGAGTATACTTCTGTGTTCTTCAAGTGTCAAGATTCCTGTCCATGGTTGCCACTGTCAGGGATGCCCATGCATTTGCAATACCCTGGCCATTCTACCTGCCATTCTGGTCCACTGCTTACCCAGACCCTTCTGCTCCAGTTTCTGTCACCAGGCAGGGACTCCAAGTCCACATGTTATAACTTGTCCACTCTCATCATGGAAAAAATCTCTGACCAAAAACTGACTCCAGTTATGCTGCAGCTGCTGGAAAGGGAGTGGGAGCATGGTGGGATCATGACCCCAACAGTTCTTAGAGGGATTTGGTTGGGGAACAGGTGCAACTCAGTGTTGATATAGGGAGGGATTGCCACCTCAGCCCTCTATCTTAATAGCATCTATCAGCACCTCACATCCTACACAGAGGCAAATGCCCATTGGGAATGATTAAAGGAGACAGGAGAGAAGGTACTCTTAATATACATCATTTTCAAAGACTATCCTGCATTGTCCAATGGGCTCAATATCTACATTTATGGAAAGCTATTACAACCCAGTCCTACCTCTCATCTTTCCCAATTCACTTCTTTCAGGATAGCCACTGGCCTCCCCTCCCAGAATAAGTAATAGTCTGTGGTAGGTGAATTAAAAGTTGAACTCCCAATTTCTCTTCTTCCATAAAGACTTTTCCAGAATACCCACAGTGCCCTCTCTCTTAAGAAAATTGTCAGGGAGGTAGTAAGGTCTCAATGTTGGAAGTAGTTAAGAATAAGTTGAAATAAATCAATTTGAAATAATTGTTGAGATATTTCTAATGTGGTAATTGATTCAGAAAAAATCAAAAAATAAAATAAAATAGATAGGTTAATGGAGAACTATAACAACAGAATCAAGTTTCCAACACTTGAATTCACTGATGAAACTTAGTATCACTAGCAATAGATACTGCATGTCTCCTGATGTGATGCAGTATATCATGACCAAAGACATTGTTGCCAAAAAAGTTGAAACTCAATCTGATCAATCTTTAGAGTTAAGTTTCCCTTTAGAAATTATAGGAGACAGGGCGCCGGGGTGGCTCAGTCAGTTAAGCATCTACCTTCGCTCAGGTCATGATCTCAGGGTCCTAGGATCGAACCCCATATCCGGCTCCCTGTTCAGCAGGGAGTCTGTTTCTCCCTTACTCTCTGCCCCTCCTCCCTGCTCATGCTTTCACTCTCTCTCCCTGTCTCTCTCAAATGAATAAAAAATCTTTAAAAAAAGAAAAAGAAATTATAGGAGACCAAAAGACAAGTTAAATGACAATATGAGGAAGAGACAGATCTACAAGCAGAGACATTCTGCAGACAAATGATTCCATTTCCTAAACAAGTCAATGGCATTTAAAACAAACAAAAAAGGAGGCAAAAAGTAGGGACTACTATAGATCAAAAGAGACTTAGGAGGGCAGCCCTGTTGGCTCAGCAGTTTAGCGCCACCTTCAGCCCAGGATGTGATCCTGGGGACCCAGGATCGAGTCCCATGTTGGGCTCCCTGCATGGAGCCTGCTTCTCCCTCTGCCTATGTCTCTCCCTCTCTTCCTCTCTGTGTCTCTCATGAATAAATTTTAAAAATTAAAAAAAAATAAAAGAGACTTAGGAGATGTAATAATTAATGCAATATGTACCTTGTTTGGATCTTGAATCAAATGACTATCAAAAAACATTTTTGAGACAACCAGGGATATCTGAATTATAGACTCAATATTGGATGATAACCAGAAATTATAGTCAATTATGTTAGGTGTGATAGTGGCATTGTGGTTTTCTAAGAAAATAAACATTTTTCAGAGAAGCTGAAGAATGAAGGGGGGGACAGGACATGTCATCTGGGATTTGCTTAAATATGCTACAGCAAAGTAGGAAGCAAAGATTAGGAAATCCGTAATAACTGTTGACTTGGGATGATCGACACATGTGGGGGTTCATGATACTATTCTCTCTGCTTTGGGTATATGTTTGAAAATTTGTACAATAAAAATGTTCATTTATCATCAAGCTTAATTTTTAATAATTTTATTTTAAAAGGTCATATGCCCTAAGTACAACTGGAACTTAGAATGAAAGTCAACCCCTTACTATGGCCCTAATGCCCAGCATGGTCTGGCTTCTTCCTCCCTCCCCAAGCACGTCTCCCCTTACTACATACAACCTGCAAGCCTTTCAGGTCTTCTAACTTGCCATTTTTTCCCCCAGTTCAGGCTCTTGTGCATGCTGTGCCCCTGGTCTGGGATACCTTTTGGAGTATCTTTGTATGTCTGGCCCTTTAAGGTCTCCTCTTAGATATCATCCCCTTTAGAAGTCCTCCCAAGCACTCTATCTCGGGGTAAATCCTTTGTCAGCTTCAGTCTGAGTACTCTGCTTGACCCCTTCCTAGCACTCAACATGATAGTAATTACTCATACATCTGTTAGTTTTTGTTTTTGCTTCTCCCTGCCTCGACTATAGGTTCCTGCAGGCAGCAGCCACGTTAGTCTTATTCATTATTATATTCCAGTGCCTAGCATTTTGCTTGGGACACATAGGCACTGAATATTCTCTTCTTCCTAGGGACCTAAGCTCTGGGGCTTCTTTAAACCCCTCTGTCCCATCATATTCCTTGATCTTACTCATTCAGTTATCCCATTTAGGTGTATTGGGCACTTATTCAATATTTATTTATCACCAAAGCCAGTCATTATGCCCTGTAAAGTGTCTTCCTTTCATTATTCCTTTCTGTTCTAAAGCTTCCACTTTACTTCAGGCCCTTAGGACTTCCCACCTGGACTTTATAACAGTCAATCTCTGTCAAGGCTTGGCCCCTTCAATCCATCCTGCATGGCCCTTCTCATGACGATATGCCTCTACTCTGTAACAAGTCTATCATACACAGTCTACCAAAGTCCTACACTATCCAGTACTGAGCTCACACTTTCTTTTATGCTAACTTAGCTCCAACTAGGAGGATATACGTGTCCACCAATCCTCACACCATGTCAGGTGCCTCTATAACTTTGTGTCACATTCCATATGCTGAAATTTAGGCATTATCCTTTCTTCTGTCAATTTAAAACAATTTCCAAACATTTAGAAATACAATACAACATATTCCTAGAATCTGAATGAGGTCACTTTTCCCCTCCTATCCCACCTCATGGATTCTCAACTGCCTCTTCATCCAGGTGCAGAGGACAATGAAGACGGGCTTCATGGGCTTCATTCAATGTCAGGGAAAGCTGACAGAGATCTGTACACAGACTTCCCTTGATCAGTCCTACATCCTCCTAAGTCTCATTGCTATTTTCAGGTGAGGCCAGACCCTCACTGTCTTGCCTTCTGTCCATCTTGTCAACCTTAGGACAAAGATGAATCTTTAGCTTTTTCTCCCTTCCATTTCCATTTTAACATGGAAGAGCTCAAGTCTTTCTCACCTTAAATAAAACTCTTCCTTGCTATATTTTCTCTTTTCTCTCTCGGAGTCAAAACTTCTTTAAACTTCTTTTTCTTTTTTTAAAAAAAGATTTTATTTATTAATTTGAGAGAGCAAGAGTGAGTGAGCAAGCTGGGGAGGGAGTGGCAGAGGGAGAGGAAGAAGCACACTCCCTGCTGAGTGGAGAACCCAATTCAGGGCTCCATCCCAGGACCCTGGGATCATGACCTGAGCCAAAGGCAGATGCTTAAACAACTGAGCCACTCAGGCACCCACAGAGCCAAACTTACTGACTAATGTGCCAAGTATATGAATAGGGAAATTACAAGAGAGGAAATACAAAAGAATAAAAGCCTGTGAAGAAATATTCAAGGTTATTAGTTACCCAAGAAATGTAGATTAAAGCAAGAAAGAGATTCTATGGGCAAACATTATCCAGCTGGATAATATGAAGTGTGGGTGGTGATGTGCAGAGCAAGAACCTTGTGCCCTGCTGGTGGGAGTGTGGACTGGCCTAGCCGTTCCAGAGGCAATCTGCAAGTTCTCAGGCAGGTTACAAATCTGTAACTCTGTTCCTGGGCCTAGAGACAAGACAAATTCTCATGCAGGTCTGAAAGGGGATAAATGCAAGGATGCTCACTGCAATATCGATTATGGGGGTAGGTTGGGGTGAGCAGGTGGAGATAACCTGTGTGTCTGTTGCTGGGGAATCAACAATAAAACATGATAGATGTACACATGAAAGACAAGGGCAGCACTGGAAGATCTTAAAACCACAGTGCTGATTAAATAAGTAAGGAATGGAATGATATCTTTAACACAACACTAACATAATTTTAAAATACATGCATATAAAAACAACATACATAAGAGCACATTATAAACAGGAGAAAAACTTAAACACATGAAAATGGCCACCTCTAGGTTGGGGTGAGGGGGATGGAGAAGGAAATGAAAATGAAAGAAAATCAACACCAAAAAAAAAATCTGGTTAAAAATGGGCAGAGGGCCTGAGTAGACCTTTTTCCAAAGAAGACCTACAGATGGCCAACGGACACCTAAAAAGATCCTCAACATCACTCACTCATCATTAGGGAAATGCAAATCAGAACCATAATGAGATACTATCTCATGCCTGCTAGAATGCTAAAATCAAGAAGACAAGAAACAAGTGTTAGGGAGGATGTGGACAAAAAGGAAACTTGTGCACTCTTGATAGGAATATAAACTGATGCAGCCACTGTAGAAAACAGTATGGAGGTTCCTCAAAAAATTAAAAATAGAAGTATCATATGATCCAATAATTCCACTATTGGGCATTTACCTAAGAAAAACAAAAACATTAACTTGAAATGATATATGCATCCCTATGTTTACTGCAGCATTATTTATAATAGCCAAGACATGGAAGCAACCCAAGTATCTATCAATAGGCAAATGGATAAGGAAATGTCATACACAAGCAAATGCACACAGAAGAATATTACATAGTCATAAAAAGGATGGGATTGTGCCATTTATGATAATATGGATGGACCTAGAGGGTATTACACTAAGTAAAATAAGTCAGACTGAGAAAGACAAATACTATATGATTCAACTCATGGAATCTAAAAAAATAAAAAGCAGATTTGGAACTATAAATACAGAGAACAAAGGGATGGTTGCCAGAGGGCAGAGGTGTGGAGCCTGGGCAGGATAGGTGAAGTGGAGGGGGTGGTAGGCCTCCACTTATGGAATGAGTAGCTCATGGAAATGAAGAGCAGAGTGTGGGGAGTGCAGTTCATGATATTGTGACAGCGATGTAATGAGACAGATGGTGGCTATACTTGTGGTGGACATAGCATAATGTATAAACTTGTCAAATCACTGAGTTATGCACCCAAGCTAATGTAATATTGTGTGTCAACTATACTTAGATAAAACAAAAAGGACTTGTTAGGAAAATAAAAAAAAAGAAAAGGAAATCAATCAATCTCCAGAGTTCTGCCCTGGGCCCCCTCCCCATTCTTCCTCTGTCTACACACTCTTCTAGGCTATTCCCTTTACTTTCATGACCTGAATTACCATCTCAAGCTAGTGGCTTCTGAGTCTATCTCCTCAATTCCCATCCATCACATCCAACTACCTTCTGAATATCCACCTCAGACTCACAGGCTCCTCATGTTCAACATGATCCCCAATTGACTATATGACCATCCCTGTCCCAGTCTTTCTTGTCAGTTCCTTGTCTGCCAATATCCCAATGGTACAAACCAAAAGCTAGGGTCATGCTCTACTCCTCTCTTTCTTTCCCAGTATCTCACCAACTCAATCCCCTCAACATTTCTCAAATCTCTATTCTGTGTCTCTACTTCTCCTCCACACCTCTGGCCATCATCACCTCAAGTCTAGTGGTTTCCAGCTGATTTCTATATTTGCCCTTTTGCCTACCATTTTAATTCATCCCCTATACTATAGTCAGAAAGATTATCTTAGAGTACAAATATGATGTCACATCTATACTTTAATAGCTCTTCTCTATTTCAGAAGAAGGTTTAATGCCCATAATAAACTGCAGCCAAAACCCTTCATGATCTATCACTTAACGGACATCATTTCCATCCAAACTTTCTTCCCAACTTCCCCAATCTTACATCCCCACCATAATGAACACTGTTCGGATCACTGGCTCTCTCTGGTCATGCTCTTTGTACATGCTAAGCCCAGAAAAGCCTCCCTCTTTTTTTGGAGTAATTTCTTGTCCCTCAGAACTTATCTTAGCCATCACTTCCTTCAAGAAACTTCTCCACTAGGGTGCCTGGGTGTTTCAATCGGTTGAGTGCCAACTCTTGATCTCAGCCCAGGTTTTGATCTCAGGGTCATGAATTTGAGCCCTGCACTGGGTGTAGAGTCCACTTAATAAAACAAACAATGAAACAAAAAACAACAAAAAAGAAACTTCCCCATCTTTACCACCATCCCCTGCAACTGTGGGAGGCAAGGGTGATTCTTCTAGGTTCCCATCCCACTCAATGCTCATGTTCATCAAAGTGCTTCACTACATTGTAGGATAATAATACATTTTTCTTCTTTCCCAATAGACTCTACACTACTTGAAACCAGGGACATCCTTATTCATTCTTTTTGTCTCAAAGGCCTAGTATACTGCCAGGTGGGTGAAATGAGGCTACAAAATGCTGAACAAATAGAGGAGAACTGAGAAATGCAAAGCACTGTTCCTTAAGATGATAAGAGCGGCTCCTCTTGAGGACACACCATTTGGAGGTGAATTTGGAGGGGAAGGTGGTGAGGGGACTGGAAACATGGCACCAGTGCCATGGATTCAAACTGGGCATCTATTCCCTGGTGTTGGTCACTATTGCCCCTGCTGCCTCAACCACAGATTTTTGCCATGTCCTCCTTTCTGGCTGGACTGTGATGGCACAAGGGATGGATGGTGGCAATAGGGCCCAAGCTCCTACTGCTGTCTACAAATCTTGATGCCCTTTGGAGTAACTCTGATTCAGCCACACCTCAATCTCCTCACCTGAAACATTGATGAAAGCAGCAGCTTCTCACTTAGAACTCCTCTAGATAAGGAAGTCCTACCCCACTTAGCTGAGAAGTCTTTTTTTTTTTTTTTTTTTTTTGCTGAGAAGTCTTTTATTTATTCTTTCTTGTGTCACAGAAATGTCAGTTGCAGAATGGTTTCTATCCATACATCTCCGCCACACAAATGAAAAGAGCTATTTTAAAAGTGGAGCCTATAAATAATATATAAGTTATGGGTGCCAATTTAATTATTCATTCATTTTGGAGCTTTTAAAATAATTAAATAAAAATTAACCTTTTAAAAGTTGCTCAGGCCCACAAAGACTCCTCAGGGAACAGATGTTGGCCAGAGGCTTTTCCCATCCTTGGCCAGGACACAAGCCTGATACAGTGGGAACATCCTCTGGAGACATATGGGAAGTTGCCTGCAAGGGGCAGCTCCAGTTTTGCAGGGAAAACAAGTGGAGCCACTTCAGGCCTGGAAGAGCCAGTTTCCAATGTGCATAATCTCCCAGGCCTGCAGACAGAGCACCTCTCAGCCACTAAAGTCTATTAAGTCCCTTCTCTGGGTTCTGCTGATCGGCAAGCACCAGCTGCTAGATCATGCAGCCACTCTGCTGCCCACAGTCCTCAGGAAAAATGCTTAGCTCTTGATAGGAGTGTGTAGTAAAGCCCAGGGTTAGGAAGGGAACCTGGAATTTATTAAGACCTTTATGCATATTGCCCCATTTAATACATACTCACACTCAGAACTGTTAAATATTATTATTCTAACTATTGTTATTATTATTATTGTTGTTACTGTTCTATCAAAACAGTTGAAATCCTAACTCCTGTAGTAGTGTATTCTTCAATAAATCACTTAACTACTCTGTACCCCTTTCCTTATCTGTAAAATGTAGGAAGCATCCTGTGCTTCTGGGGTAGAGACTTCTTGGGTCTACCAATGTCTGATTTCTATTCTTTCTACGGACAGCTTGGAGGTATCTTCTAGTCACCTTTGTGGTTGGGTGTGGTTGTGTGATTAAATGAGCAGATGTGACGTGAACCATTTCAAGGTATTAACCATAAAAAGCTTTCCATAATTGTGTTACTCTTCCCTAAATTCCTAGAACCTAGACTACTGGAACAAAATGGAAAGAGTCTGACTGCCTGGATAACTATGGGGAAGCAAAGCTTCTGCCTCAACTTACATCCATTTATTCACATATGATGTGAGAAAGAAATAAAATTTTATTTTATGGTTCTTTATTTGAGCAGTATACCCACCACTTACCACACACAGCTGTTGTACAGATTAAATGAATTTATACGAAAATGATGTGAAAACTGTACAGTACGATATAGCCCCAAGGTATTATTATTTACAAATAATATACAGTGTCTCCTTGTATCAGATTTGTGGCCCTGCTCAATATGCATGCTCTCATAGCAAAAAGGAAAGTGTACATTAGGTGGAGTCTATTGTCATTACCCTTTTGCCCCTTCTGCAACTCTCTTTCCTTTGTCACCCTTATCTTAAGTATCCATGCTCTCCCAACCTCTCTTGATGCCAGGTGCCTCCATTGAGTTCAATGATCCAAGTGGAACTCCTTCTTCAGACCTACTTCTATCACTACTTCAAAACAAAATTAACTAAACTCCTTACAGGGAAAGATGCCATTTCTACCTTAGAGGCCCTTACACTCGGTAGGTACTCATTTAGTACACATTAATTGGGTGAAACAGATATATCTACCCTCCCAAGGAACACATCTTAGTAGGGCCTTATGGGAATATAGTACCAAACCCAAAGGAGGAGTATAAAAGAGACAGTTTAGGAACCAAACCAGACCAATGGGTGAAATGAGTAGCATATCCAAATCATGTAAGAGAATCAATTGTGTATTTTATCTATAGAACAGGTAGCTTTGAGCTATAGAGCTATAGCTATAGAGTCCCTGAAAAGTACAGACTTAACTCAATAAAAAACTTGTGCTAGGAGGCAGACTCTAAGCAGAGGGAAGGAGCTGTCCAAGGTTAAAGAATGTGGAAAGAAGGAGGTCAGAATGAAGCCCGTATTTCCTGCCTTCTAGAGTTATACTCAGACCTCTTAGGCTCACTGCTGTCTTGGCCATAACCAAGGGCTTTGGGAAATTTCCAACCTTATTCTAGCATCTTGTATTTGACTACAGCATCAAGGCAAGCATTCATAAGTAGGTTGACATTGTTTATTCATTAATTCCACAAATTTTTATTAAACAATAGCACTTTACAAAGCTATGAAATACTTAGGTACAAACAGAACAAAATATGTGCAGAATCTGAAAATTCAAAAACAGTAAGAAATTAAACATCTAAATAAATGGAGAGATATATGATGCCCACGGGTTAAACGATTCAAAATTATTAAGACATCAATTTTCCCCCAAACTGATAAAGGACTTGTATCTATAACATAAAAAGAACTCTCAGTTACAAAATAAGACCTCAATTAAAAATGAGCAAAATATTTGTACAGATGTTTCATAAAAAAATATATGGAAGGCAAATAAGCACATGAAAAGTTGCTCAATTTCATTTTCATTAGAGAAATGCAAATTAAAACCACAATAAGAAACTACTAGACCCTATTAGAATTTTTTTAGTGCTATTAAAATACCATTGACTATACTCCCTCTGCTGTATCTTTCATTCCCTTACTTGTTCATTACATAACTGGAAGACTGTACCTCACACTCCCCTTTACCCATTTTGCTAATCTTCCTATCCTCCTTCCCCCTGGCAACCATCAGTTTGTTCTCTGTATTTATGGATCTGCTTCCACTTTGTTTGTTTATTTGTTTTGTTTTTTAGATTCCACATACAAGTGAAATCATATGGTATTTTTCTTTCTGTGTCACATTTATTTAATTTAGCATAATATCCTCTAGGTCCACCCATGTTGCTGCAAATGGCACGCTCTCATTCTTCTTTATGGCTGAGCAATATTCCATTGTATATATGCACCACATCTTTATCCACTCATCTATCAATGGGCACTTGGGTTGCTTCTATATCTCAGGTATTATAAATAATGCTGAAACAAACTTAGGGGTGTGTATGTCCTTTCAAATGTGTTTCTATTTTGAGTAAATATTCATAGTGGAATTACTGGGTCACATGGTATTTCTTTTTCAGTGAAGAGCTTGAACTCTCCTTACTCTGAGATCAAGACTCAAGCTGAGGTCAAGAGTTAGATGTTTAACCGACTGGGCCACCCAGGTGCCACACTCTTTATAATTTTTTGAAGGAACCTCTATACTGTCTTCCATAGTGACTACACCAATAGAATGGTTTTTTAAAATAAAAACTAAAAATAATGGGCACCTGGGTGGCTCAGTGGTTGAACATCTGCCTTTGGCTTAGGTCCTAATCCCGGGGTCCTGGGATCAAGTCCCGCATCGGACTCTGGCATGGAGCCTTGCTTTTCCCTCTGCCTGTGTCTCTGCCTCTCTGTGTCTCTCATGAATACATAAATAAAATCCTTTTAAAAAAACTGACAATAGGGGATCCCTGGGTGGCTCGGCGGTTTGGCGCCTGCCTTCGGCCCAGGGTGTGATCCTGGAGACCCGGGGTCAAGTCCCACGTTGGGCTCCCTGCATGGAGCCTGCTTCTCCCTCTGCCTGTGTCTCTGCCTCTCTCTCTCTGTGTCTCTCATGAATAAATGAGTAAAACCTTAAAAAAAAAAAACTGACAACAAGTGCTGGTGTGTATGTAGAGCAACTAATCTCTCAAACATTGCTGGTAGGAATACAAAATAGTACACTTTGAAAAAGAGTTTGGCAATTTCTTATAAAATTAAACACACATTTACCATAAGATCCAATGATCTGACTCGTAGGTTCATGCAATAACTTCTGTATTCATAATGTCCAAAAACCAGAAACAACCTAAAAGTTCATTAACTGGTGAACAGATAAACCAACTATGGTACACAATGGAATATATTCAGTGGTAAAAAAGAAGTGATATACATATGACACGAATGAATCACAAATGCATTATGCTAAGTGAAGGAAGCTGGACTCAAAAGGCTACATACTGCAAAATTCAATTTATGTAACATTCGGAAAAGGCAAAACTATAAGGACAGAAAACCAATCAGTGGCTGCCAGAGGTCAGGGCTGGGAGAAAGGACTAACAACAAAGAGGCATCAGGGAATTGTGGGAGGTGATTGTGGTGGTGGTTATACACTACATGCATTTGCTAAAACTTACAGACCCATCTACTGAAAAGAGTGTATTTTACTGTATGTAAAGTATACCTTAATAAACCTAAAAACAAAATATCAAAACTAAAACTATAAATAAAAATAATAAAAACATATTTACTGAGTATGAACCTACTATGTACAGGTCCATTGTTATGAACTGCTTTGATAATAACAATGTAGGATAATTCCAGCAATTTATTTTGAAATGAGACATTTTTCTCAGCAAGGTACTAGAATGGAGGATATAAATATGGTGTAGGCATGGATTGCACCCTCAGGTTGCCTAAGATATGGATAGAAGTAATGATACAGCAAGACAGAATTAGGTAAGTGTCAAAAGGGAGGCATAAATAAAATGCCATGGGACTTCAGAAACCGGAGAGAATACCGAATACTAGAAAAACAAGAGAAGTTTTCATGGAAGAGATGGCATTTAGTTAGGTGCTGATGACAGGGAGTGATGATTTTATTGTTGGATAACCAATGTTTATCTGAAAGTTTTCTCCTGCAAGTTCTCTTTGATCCACCTGACAACCCCGCGAGATAGGTGGGGGAGGCACTGTTCATCTCAGTTTCAGTTAAAGTAAGACTCAGAGATCAAGTTCCTTGCCCACACTTAAGTGGCAAAGTCAAGGCTTGAACTTAGGTCTTCTGAGAGTTTGGTTAATGCTCTGCTCCATGGTACACCTATCCAGAAGAAAGTCTCTGCCTTCTCATAAGGGAAAGAGACAGAGAGACAGAAGGACAGAGACTGCTAATGGTCCATTTCTACCTTAGGATCTCTCCAAGAGAAAGGCCCACTCCTAGCCTTTCTGGACAATGCGAATACCCTACCAGACTAACATGCTTATTTGGGTCTACTGCATACAGAACAAGAGCCAGCAGAGTGGAGATTTTTCTGTGGCATTTGTTTAAATTCATTGTTTAAAGGTCTCAAAAATATCCTTTATAAACAGTAAAAAAGCAAAAGCCTTGAAAGTTACAAAGATAACACTGACTACCTCAAATGCATGGTCATATACATAACCCTGAAATTGTTTAAGATGTGTCCCCAGACCTTGTAGGGCAAATTAAGAAAGCCGCGCTCACTCTTGGAGGGAATCAGATCCTCAAAAGAAAAAAGGCTATTCCAAGAAGCCTCCCTGTGACTTGAAGAATACCTGTTCACACACCCCACCTGGCTTAGCCATGACTCACAGAGCCCTTTCTTCATCAGCCCTTCACGCATTTGGGAATTTATCTGGCACACACTTAACAAGTTCCTTACTTTATCTATGTGCTAACTACTGGGCTAGAGATCATCTTTCTCTAGGGAAGAAACATATTACCAGGGAGATGTATATGGCCTTGACATTTTGCTGCCATCTCCATCTTTTTTGTCCACTGCAAACTTAAAAAATAAAGAGATAGTGTCATTATACACATCAAGTTAGTTAACCAAAAATTTCCTGAATGGATACTACCTAAGTGCTTATAATGAGAGGTCCTAGTCCTAGAGTTGCTCACAGGTAATTTAAACATCCCTCATTGGCACAACTGGAGAAGCAACTTCCTCCTTTCTGTGCTCTAGTTTTCTCACCTGGATAAGAGAGAGTGAATTTCTCCAGCCATAAAGCTGTTGTCATCAAATATTCATTGCAAGCTTACCTGGCGCCAGGCACTAGCCTTACAAACACCATCACATTGAATCCTCAGAGCAAAGCTGTGAGGCAGCCACTCTCCTCCCCATTTTATAGGTGAAGTCACCTGGGCTTTAGAGGGATCAGGGATCATCCCACTCCCTCACCCAGTGAGGGACGAAGCCAGGATTCAAACCCAGGCAGTCTGGCTCAGAGCCCCTGCCTGACCCGAGCCCCCTGTAGGAAGGAATGTGGGCATCAAAGGAGCAGGGTGCTTATAAACAGTGTTTAAATCATCTGAGACAGATTCTTCCACAACCAGCTCAACACTAGGCAACAAGAACATCAAGAAAGGCAACAGGAAAGAAAGATGATCTATGTTGCGAGGCCCAAGAGGCCCTGCAGGGTCACAGTTATTTCAACCTTGAGATTTCAGAACCTGAATACAGCTGGTTTCTAGCCTGGATCAGACCCACATTTTCTCTGAGGATCTCTAAGCACCTCCCCCCCCCACACCCCAAGTCATCAGAGACATAGAGAAGACAGGGAAGCAAGGCCAGGCAACTTTCCTGGGACAAACAAGTGGGAGAGCCAGAAGGGAAGCGTTCATGTCTAATTCCCCAGCTCCCCATGTTAAGCCCCACTCTATTTTTTAGGGTCCCTCCTTAACACAGCATACATCTATCTATTTGCAGAAGAAGGGAAATTCCAATGTGTGCAACCGAAGAGGGTTTCTTGCAGAAGGTTTCCCAAAGTGCCCCAGTTTGATAACACTCTCTCATATCTGTTAAAGTGCGCGGCAAATGTTATCATGTGAAAGCACCTGGGGCAAGGGTACCCCAGTTCTGAGCACTGTAAATGGGCTACGAAGAAGCTTCCAATGACAGCACATCAGCGCCTCACCCTGTAATCAGGCTGAGCTGCTTGCAAGTAACTGCTACTACATTCTTCTCTTAAAGGGGCCTGACTCCAAACAGCTTGGCAAGAGCCAGGGGCAACAAGTGCTGCCAAGTGCCAGCTGTTCCTTGCGAGGCTTGGGTGTGTGGCCAGCCTGGTGGACACATAAGCCAGGAGAGGTCATCTGAAAGGTGTAGAGAAGTGAGTGGTCATTGCTAAAATAGTCTGTAAGTAACTGCAAAAAGTTGGCCACGCCTCAATGTTCCCTAGTACATGGTGGCAATACTCCTCCATTCAGCAAGGACTTGAGCCAGCTTCCAGAAAGAACCAGAGGGTGGCACACAAGGGATTGAGTGCCAGAAATAGTAGACTAAGGTGACTTTGACGTGGGGAATTGACCCAGGCAGTGCGGTCTAATGGTTAGGGACATGTGGTGTTAGACTGCCACGAAGGACTCCCTGGCTGTGTGGCCTTAGGCCATCTATTTCAACTCTAAGCCTCCCTTTCCTATGTATAAAGTGGAGTTAATAATAGTCATCACCTTACAGCACTGCTGTTTGGATCAAATGAAATAACATATTTAGGGTCCTTAACAGAGCATCTGGCAGAGAGTGCAGCCCTGAATACGTGTATGCCAGTAGCACTGCGCCAGGTCTCTCTCTGGCTGCTTCCATAGCTTGGAAGAATGAATTGTTAGCCTCTCTTTGTGCTCCAGTAATAAAACAGCAATTAGTCTCTCCTCTGCTTGTGGCACTTAAAAGCTGGGGACATGCAGAAATTAAGGGATTTTTTTTTTTAATTTAGAGAGAGAACTTGCACTCGTGTGAGAGTGGAAGGGTGCGCAGTGGAGGGACAGGTGGGGAGATGGAACGGGGAGGGGTGGAGAAAGAGAGAATCTCAGGCAGACTCCATGCCCAATGCCAAGTTCAATGTGGGGCTCAATCTCACAACCTTGAGATCATGACCTGAGCTGAAATTAAGAGTTGGACATTCAATGGACTGAGCCACCTAGGTGCCCCCAAAATTGAGGGATTTTAAAAAAGTTATCAGAAATGTTATCCAGGTTTTATATGGTATCTACAGGGGTACTGGCCATCTTACACTTTGGGATATCTGTGTAGATCCTTTAAATGCTGGATGATAGATTTCTGAGTAAACCAAGCAGGCTGTGCTTCTACACTTCTCAAGGCTTTCATGGTGCCAGGAGCAGGCATAAGAAAGCAACCATCTCCCATGAAGTCCCAGACACGGGTATAGAAGAGATACTCAGAGGAAGGATGCAGAGTGGTCATGCTGTTGCTGCTCAAGACTTGTCATGTGACACCCTCCCTTCTTCTTTCCCTCCAACAGAGGGGGAAATGTTTTTACTCCACTGAGGGGAAACAACAAATCAGTGTCTGAATGTTTGCCACAATTCTTCACAACAAAAAAAAGCAATAACTTCCTTCCTTTCTCATTTCTACTTAATCACAGCTACGTCATAATCCCTAGCTTCTCATCCTAGAAAAAAGGGGTGGGAATGACTTTCTGCTGAGAGTTACTATAGGCTTCAGGCTTGTTCCAGTGGCTGCCTTCTCTGGATGAAGGTGGTCAAGCCAACCTGGGAAGCTGGGCTCTGAGAGAAGAGTGGGTGTGTCTATACAGGAGAATGCTGCCTGGCTCATCTTGGCAGCTTATCCTCCATGGTCAGTTGCAGGCTCAGAGTATATCAACATTGACTTTTTTTTGGTAAAGATTTTATTTACTTATTCATGAGAGACACACACAGAGAGAGGCAGAAACATAGGCAGAGGGAGAAGCAGGCTCCCCCGATGTAGGGCTCTTTGTGGGGCTCGATCCCAGGGACTCCAGGATCACCCCCTGGGCCAAAGGCAGATGCTTAACCGCTGGGCCACCCAGGAGTCCCAACTTTTTTTTCTTAACATACATGTGCTCATGTGCCTTGAGCCAAACCATTCCACCACTAGCATCCCATCCCAGAAGAGAGCTGTTTAGCCTGCACAGGACTACTATTAATTAGGTTTATTTCCTTTCAGCCAACCTAATATGTTTTATTAGATTATTTTTAATTACAAAAGTGATGTCTGCAGGGCCTTTAGAACACCCCAACAAAAAAGGCTGCAGTTGAGATCCAACAATAGCAGAGCATACCTGACCTCAAAACTACATCCAAACTGGGGTTTCGCAGAGAATCCTCATGGGAACATGTGATGGCTATGCTCACCAGGAGCTGCTTAGCAGGAGTCCCACTGTAAAAGTCATGGGCTAGAAAACCCAACCTTCCTTTATTTCTACAGAGTCCCTTGATCACCAGAGAATGAATGCTCTCGGTTGTGAACTGTCCACAACTATTCCCATCCAAACCCTCTCCCTGCATTCCATGCAGCCAAACCACTGGCTACTCATATGTGAAGGGATCAGGTCCCAACACATAACAGATATTGTTGTATCTTCAACAACAGACATTTGTGGAATACCATCATAGAAAACAGGAACAAAAATAATAATAATCATATTGTGAGGACTTAGTATATGGCAGGCTCTATGCTAAATGCCTGGTATACATAGCTCATTTCATAATCAATATACTCATGTGAGTGGTTTTCACTTTCTTCATTTTAAAAATGAAGAAACTAAAGCTTACAGAAGTTAAGGAACTTGCCCCAGATCACAGAACCATGAGAAGCAAAGGATAAAGTGTGACCTACACTCGCCTGCCACTAATCTGACAGTGTAACTTTTGGGTGAATTGCTGCTAATGAAAAATTTCAACTTTGTGAACAGCCCACTAATTCACATTAACATTTAGCAAGGCTTCAATCGAAAAGAAACATGAAGATGCTGGGGTTCCCCATAAGCACCTCCTATTTATAAAAGTCAGATTTAGTATTCTCCTATTCCCCATCCTATTTCTTCCAAAAATAGCCAAACATTTCCAAAATACATCCAAACTGTGTTCCAGGGATCCCACCTAATCTAAGACGTCAGCGTTTAGAAAGCTGTCTGGCTCCTGTATTCTCTGTGTGACCACAGCATGCTACTTCAGAATAGAGAAGAAGCTGCTGTTCCTAACAGGCCTGAGCAGTTCAGGTCACTAGCCCAACCAGAAATAAGACCTGTTGGTCCCAAGTCCTTGAACTGTTGCTCTCACTACATATCATAAATAATACTCCCTTGTTAAAGAGAGAGAGACAGATGGATAGACATACATGGAAAACAAGCAAAACACTGGGAAAATGACAGATCCAGAGTAATCCGTAACCAAGCCAGCCTGGGACTGCCTGTGTGAAAGAAACCTATAAGTCCGCTCCCATTATCTGGGCTTGGCAGAGCTGGCCCACTCCCCTAAATTATCTCTTTTTGTGCCCCACACAGTTTGCTACACCCACTGCATGTAGACACCCTTATCAGAAAATACCCACTTAAGTGTTTGCCTTTGAACAGAAGTTGGTGTTTAGCCCGCCAAATGTTGGTAACTTTATGTATGCTTATTGGTACGTATATTACAAACACAGACATGAAGCTCACGGACACAGAACAGGCACTGACTGCGGGGCACACGAGGCATGGGTCCCCAGGAACTGCCCACCTACTTACAAACTGTAAATCGGGGCCCTTCAACTGAAACACCTGGCACTCCTGTCCTCTCTGTGAACTAGAAATTGAGGAGAACAAAAGTTACTGCTCTGAATAATTCGCATTCATTCATTCCATAAATATTTTCTGAGCGTGGTGCTATGCTCCTAACATTTACCAAACTGTAGGATTCTGGAGATGAAAAGATTGTGACACTAGTCTTAGGAGGCAGCAGGATCACCTATCTTCCAGGCTTACTGAGAGGTAACAACAGCCTTTGATGGCATGAATTAATTGGTTTTTGTTTCTGTTTTTTTTTTTTTTTTTTTTTTTTTTTTTTTTTTTTTTTTTTTTTTTTTTTTTTTTTTTTTTTTTTAGGGATCAATGTTTCCTATCCATGTATCTAATATTGTGAAATGACCACCTGGATGATCAGCAATAGGTTTATCTACTGTCTTCATTTTTGAATCAGATTATTTTTTACTCTTTTTAAAGTTTATCATTTTAGCTAATATGTATTTTTAAGATTTTACAATCCCAAGATCAAGAGTCTCACACTCCATCCACTGAGCTAGCCAGGTGCCCCTCATTTTGTTTTTTTTTATTGTGTAGGTGTTTGTTAAATATATTTTGCGGTCAGGTATTTTGGGCCAATATTGATTTCTAAAAAAATACACTCTGCATTTTATGTAAAGTATGCAGACCATGAGTTAAGATAAAGTTTTTAATGGCTTCATGGTTCTCTAAATATTGAAAACCTTCACTGTAAAGCAATGTTGCAACCACAGCCTAAGCACCTAGCGAAATACGAGATGCTACGTTCCTGTATCACCTGCTGTGATCAGAATGAAAGCAGAGAACTGTTACTCTGGACTGTGGTAAGTAACTTGATTATAATGCATCAGGATGACTGGAATTCTCTTCTCCCTACACAGAGAAGCCTGATCTCAACAACAAAACAAAGCCTACATGGTAATTAAAAACCCTGCCCCAGAAGTAAAGTGGGGAATGGACCTCATTCTCCTCAAATCTTTGGAAACATCAGAAAACACCGGGGATGGGAGAGAAAAGAGGAGTTTTAAGGACCCTCAGAGCTGGGTGTATGTACTACAAAGCCCATGTGTGTAAGGGTTAATGGGCCTCATACTCTGCAGAGCATGTTCAGCTAAAGGGATCTAGATAATGCACAGCTGCGAAAAGCCTGTGCAGGTACCCGAGTGGGGGTGGTGTAGAGCCTACGCTCCTGCAAGGGCAGCTGAATGCACAGGTTATATTTGTAGCTGGATGAAAGCACAAGGCAGATAAACGTGTGCACCTGTGTTGTGGCAGCTGATTAATTCAATTAATATTTATTGAGCACCTGCAGGGCTCATGGAACCATACTGTGGGAAAAGGGAGTATCCTTTGCCTTGAAAAAAACTCATGATCTTATTACGATAAGACAATGACAGGGAGATAATGTAACTGATTATGCTCAGGTACTATATGAACCATATACATGCATGGCTTATTTAAATTGGGTCTAAACCCGTCAGAAATGGCCTTTGTCTCATTGATCCTTCACATTCTTGAATGCTGGCAGCAAGAAGTCAACTCAACAATCAGACTCTAATCTCCTCTAGCATTTTGCTTGTGAAAGGGACATCAAGCACTCAAGTGATAGCCTCAGAGCAGAGAAACCTGTGCGTTTGGAGAGAGAAGCACTTGCCTCGATGTCTAAGTCCAGGCTGGTCCTCAACCAGTCTACTAAGCTACTAAGAACTCATCACCCATGAGTAGAGCCTCCATCCTGACATTACTTAACCACCATAAAAGCCACTTGTCTATGTGTAGAACCACTTCAGGGTGTGATCTCCCTAGGTTTTCACAGGCTTTGCAGCCTTGAGCCTAACCAATTTTGAGACAGGTATCCAAGTCCTCAAAGCCTCAGAAAGCTAAAACAGAAATTCACTAAGAAACAGTGGTCCAACAGATCTGTGAAGAGAGCCCAAGCTGGCTGCTGGTCATCTCTTCTGAAAAAAAAAAAAAAAAAAAAAAAAAAAAAAAAAAAAAAAACATCCTAGCCACAGGAGGTATGTTCTGGCCATATGAGAGAAGGTGGGCAGAACATACCCACAGATAGCCCTTTTCCCAATATAGGGTCTTGCTCAGAGGACCCTAATATGGTCATCTAGGGCAGACTTTCCTTTTTCTTTCTTTTAAAGATTTTATTTACTTACTCATGAGAAGACAGAGAGAGACAGAGAGGGAGAGAGGGAGGCAGAGACACAGGCAGAGGGAGAAGCAGGCTCCATGCAGGGAACCGACGTGGGACTCGATCCCGGGACTCCAGGATCACGCCCTGGGCTGAAGGCAGGTGCTAAACCACTGAGCCAGCCGGGCTGCCCTAGGGCAGACTTTTCTAACCAGTGTCCAGTAGGCATTGCAGAGTGGGTGGATGAGTAGAGGAATGCCTATTCATCAACCCCTCATGTACCTGCCAGGTTGGCTACAGCTCCTTCAAGTCACAGTGGCTTTGAGTCAGAACATCAACTTAGAAATGGAAAGCCGGGGCTGGGAGGAACCACCAAACTCTTTAGCCCAAACAGCAAGAAGAGAGTCTGTGATGAAAGCGCTTACTTCCATGAGTTAACTAGCCAGCTGGTGGGAAACACTGACCTATTATTTTCCCTTCCTCTTTAGGCCAGATTCTAAATAAACCACTTGAAACTCACTCACTACAGGAGTTCATGCCTAAAGGGGCATCCCACCCACTGCTGTTGTATCAACCAGCACAGACCGGCTCTGTGGTGTACCTCGTTTTCTTCACTGTAATCCTCTCCATGGCTGAGACAAAGGGAGGCACTCCACAGGGCCCTCACACCTCCACCTGGTCCACAGTCCCTGACCAATGATCATATACATTCTTTCCCTTCAAAGTGCTTTCATCCCGCTCATCTGTATCCTCACATTTACACTAATCAAGTTAAGATATTTAAGGCCACCCTTAAGCCATGAAGGCTTCCATGACGCTTTTTGATGATCTCTTCTGGTGACTCACAGCATCTCATTTATATGTTTGAGGTTTTGCTTTCATTCTTTTACTTGCTATTCAAATATCCTTTTTTTTTTTTAATAACCAAATGATGGTTCCTCCAATTTTACCTTCAAAACAAAGATAGAATTATAGGCACATACTTAAGGAAGTCACTTTTACGCTTCTTGCCTTTTTCCCCCCAAGGTTTTTGTAAGAGCAACTTCGGGTTTCTAATAAAATTAAGAGGACAGTAGAGATTTCCCATACGCTCCCTGCCTCCACACAAGCATCCTCTTGTTTTTTAATACCACAATACAAATACCTTCACAGCCTTTTATTGTGGTTTCCATTGTAAAATCACATTCATTTTCTTTGCTCTTGTTAACACCTACTCCCAATTCCCCTCTTTCTTTCGAACTAGGAGCTCCCAAATGAGACTCAACCCTGAGTAAAGAGCTAGCCAGATGTTCACAGAGGATGACCTCATTGCTGGCAATATTTTCAATATTGTTAGTATAACACTTAGTCATTTTTAGTTCATGGTTTAAATAAGTAAAGACTATGGCACAGTAAGCCTTCTCTGATATTCACCTTCATTGCTATTATTAATAAGCTAATTATTATGCATATTATAATTACTGAATTACAAAACTACAAGAGACCTCCACAAATTAGCCAGTCCTTCATCCAGTCACCTACCAAGATGCACAGAGTCCAACGCCTTTGACTTTATTTACTACTTTCTAACCTATGATTCATCAAGGCAGCTTTTGGTTTAACTATAGCTTTTAAGAGAATTCCAACATTTTTGAATATGTATTTTGAAATTAGAAAAATGGGGAAAAAAAGGGCTAGTTGTTTAATAGCCACCCAAAACTCTTGACTTATATCATGTTCCTGTTAAGAAAAAAAACAATTGATATTTAATGAGTACCTACTACATACAAGCACCATGCTAGGTAGGCCTTGTGGAAGATAGAGTTTCTATACTCACAGAGCTTCTAGGCTAATTTAAGAAACGTAACATGGATCATAAAACCTTATCTGCAATAATTCTGATATTCAAAAATCTCTGAACACAGATATTTGTAATTCATTTGGTGTCACTATCCTGAAATTAGGCTTACACTCTTCATTTATCTTCCTTTGTATAAATATCAGCTGTACTACAAAAATAATAACATGTTTCATTATAGGACGTTGCCCCAAACACTGTGTAATATTAGATCTAAAAGATTCTGAATTTGAAACACATTTTCTACTGGCTTCAAATAAGTTGACCATGGACCTGAAAACTGACCCAAGAAAGAAAATGATACTAGCCAGTTACTCCACCCACTGAGTGAGGGATTAGGCAAAAGGCGGGTTAGCCTGTTACTCTCATAGTTCTCAATACCTCTAAAAATCTAAAGTGACAAATGAGCATCACAGCAATATCTAAATTAACTTAGTCCCTTGAAAAGAGATAGGGACAATAAATAGAATTGGAAGTTTCAGCCCCATTTTATTAAACCTTGGACCTAACTCAATCCAGACAGTAATATTTATGCATCTCCTCTTTAAGAGTAGAACTTTGCTTTTTCACCTATTGAATGGAATCTTCCCCCTCTAATATCAGGGATTCTCATTGCAGGCACGAAGATTAGGGCCATTCCAAGTATGAAGTCACCCTCAGAGTAAAAAGTGGGACCTTTCACTGTTTTCATTAACCCCTTTTTTTTTTTAAGATTTTATTTATTTATTCATGAGACATACAAAGACAGAGAGGCAGAGACACAGCCAGAGGGAGAAGCAGGCTCCATGCAGGGAGCCCAATGTGGGACTCCTGGTCTCCAGGATCACGCCCTGGGCCGAAGGTGGCACTAAACTGCTGAGCCACCCAGGCAGCCCCAACCAAGACTCCCTTTTGTTGCCACTGTAATCAGGAGGCCTGAAAGAGGGGCTTTGTGGTCAATTACTTCCTGTTCACCTTCAGCAGTAGCTAGAAGCCTCTGAGATCCAGTTTTGACTTATGGTGCTGCGGTTTGCAGACCCGAAGTCTAGAGTACCAATCCATCTCATGCCGTGAAGTCTCTATGACTCCAAGACAAAGTTTAACATAACCTGGACTCTCTTGGGACCCTCACTCGGCACATGGCAGAGCCTGAATTTACAGCTGGGTTATTACATTAGACCAGGAGAAATCAAACAATAACCACTAACCTGTTTTGGCACAGTCTGTGAGCTAAGAGTAGATTTTACATTTTTAAAGGATCGTAAGACAAACAAGAATGTGACAGAATGTACGAGATGCACAAAATCAAAAACATTTACAGAAAAAGTTTGCTGACCCTGCTCTCTCACCCGCAAAGAGGCCTGGGAGAAGGATTTAATGTTTGTGTGTCAGATACCATGAGTCACTGCATATGGTAGCAGGAAAGGGCCTCCCCAGACCCTCGGATGATTTTTTTAGAATCCCACCTTGGAAGTCTCCAGCAGGATTTCAGAACTAATTCAACCTCAGATTTCCTTCCTTCCTTCCTTCCTTCCTTCCTTCCTTCCTTCCTTCCTTCCTTCCTTCCTTTCCTTTCCTTTCCTTTTTTTTTTTATTAAGTTTTATTTGAGTGAGAGCAAGAGCAAGCCCAAGGAAGGATAGGGGCAAGGGTAGAGGGTGAAGCAGACTCCCTGAGCAGGGAGACAGATGCGAGCTCCATCACAGGACCCGAGCCAAAGTCAGACACTTAACCGACTGAGCTACCCATGAGCCCCTAACCTCAGATTTATTTTCAGAACAGCCCTCTTTTTCTTATAGTACCTTCCGCCCAGCACACCAATATAGAACACCAGCAAACATCATTAGGCTTCAGGTCCCTCACCCAAGGCCCACCCACAAACCAGGCTGCACTCTGAGCCCAGGACTGAGCTGTCACCATAGCCTTGGTGAAGGTGTTGGCATCCCCTTCCCTAAGTGAAGGTTCTGATTGTTGGGAGAAGCCAGAGACATAGAACACCAGCACTTTATATTTTCTTCTCATTTGTTAGGCTTCCTTCCAGTCTGTGTGAAAATGTAAGTAAATAAAGGTTTTTCTTGTTCTTTTTTTTTTTTTTTTTTTGCAGTGGTGCCCCCAGCCTTCCTTTTTCCTCAATGGCCTCCTTTCTCAAGGATGCCATCATCCTCTCTGCTCCCTCCCACCTCTCCGGTACTCTTGTCAGACTCTATTTTGAGGGACTAATGACAGCCGGAGTTTGATGTGCTTCCACCCTCATTCAACAACATGACAGAGAACCAGAAGATTAAATGTGGTCTTTGAGACACTGGAGAGAGAAGTATTAAACGTGGGACTAAGCTGGCCCTGATCTGGTCATCGTTCTGTCTACCTACATGTCATACTCTTCATGAACCTGACACACCGCCCTGGTAATAATCTACTTCTCATAAAAATGTTCAGAGACACCCTCTGCTTGCCCTGCTGACAAGTTTGGGATTTTTTCCCTTCCAAGGACAGAGAATCCTATTAGACTTAGTAATTAACACAAAGAGTTAGATGGATGGTTTTCAAAAGTCTTTGTATGTTATCTCACTAATAGAAAGGAAAGGGATTAAGAGCCAGGGCTCTGGAGCAGATTGCTGAGGTTCAAATCCCCACTCTGCCACTAATTAGCTGTGCAACCTTGGGCCTTGGTTTCTTCATCTATAAAGCAAGGATACTAACATCACCACATTTACAGGGTGGTTGTGAAGATTTACACATATGAAGCTCCATATATGTAGAATACCTAGAACAATGCTTAGCACTTAGAAAGAACGCAGGAAATGCCAATTAATATCAGTAGTAGTAGGAGTACAAGTCTGTCCCTCAATCCCATTGTTTTGAGCTCATTCATTATTTTCTTTAAAAAGCATATTCATGAGGCAGGTGGGTGGCTGAGGTAAAGTGTCCAGCTCTTGACCTCTGCTGCGGTCTTGGTCTCAGGCCTGTGAGTCCAAGCCCCATGTTAGGTGCCATGTTGGGCATGGAGCTTAATTAGGGAGAAAAAAAAAAAAAGCATGATATATGCCAGGGACTTTGCCAGGCATGGGGGTTACAAAGATGATTAAACCTTGTCCCTGCCCTCAAGAGCTGGCAGTTGAGTGTTTGAGACAGTCATAAAAACAGGCTAGGCCCTCATGTGGAGAAAGAGAAATAGCCAGGGCTTTCCAGGAGCACAACAGAGGTGGCCTTCTGCCAAGGTGGGTAGGTAGGAATCAGAGATGAAAACAGGAGTCTTCCAGGTATAGTTGAAGGAGATGGAGAAGAGATATGCATGGCTAGTAGGGGCATTTAAAATAAGAGGAAAGCATACACATGGCAAGGAAGGGAGAAAGGCAGGAAGGGAGGAAGGAGGGGAGGGCTTATTCATGGGAACCTGCCAGGAGTGTGATGAGGGCTGGGAGACAAAGGCCACATCCCAGTCAGCCTTTATGTGCCATGCTAAGGGAGCTGAGCAGTGGGGAGTCTGTGAAGGGTTCTAATTCTAAATGGCCAGAGTGGCTAGATTTGCCTTCTAGAAAGCTCCCTCTGGCAGGGTGTATGACAGAATTGATTTAAAGGAGAAAGAACACAATTATAAGCAGGGAAAATGATTAAGATGAGATGATAGTATTTGGGACAAGAGATGATATGAACCTGAGTTAAGGTTTTGGTTAGTCAAGATGGTGAGGAGTGTTCAGGTTACAAAACTATTTAAGGTATTGGTGAGCCAGTAGGAATAGCAAGTTAGAGGAAGGAAAGCATCCAGAATGACTTCTCCATGTTCAGTGATGTTGGATGGTGGTTCTACCAACCAGGATGGCAATTACAAGAGAAGGAGGTTTAGGGGAAGGAATGATTCAGTGGATCGGAAATCTGTATCTAGTCCATACTCTGTGATAGCCCTGGTATATAAGTTAGATATGCAATCATGAAACAAAACGGAGAGGGCTCTCTGCTCTCATGGTGCTTTCAGCTAGTGGAGAACACAAAGAATTATTACAAATAATTTACAAATAATTTATAATTTACGAATTGCAAAGTGCTACAGAGAAGAAGTACACATAGTAAACAAAGGTTAACAGGGAGGTCTCATCTAGCCTGTAGGATGGGAAGTCTCTCAGAAAAAAGTGGCCTTTAAATTGATACCTATGGGACAAATATGGTTTAGACAGGCAAAGAATGGGGAAGATTATGTGTAGGACAGCAGTAGCAATCTCAGACATCCTATGGGATATCCAGGTGGAAACGCTTAGCCCAAGGCTGGATATCCAAGTCCTGGGAAAACAGTCTGGAAATATTTAAAGTCATCAGCAATAGGTGGCAGCAAAAACACTAGCAGTAGGCAAGATTATTCCCAAAGAGGGTATAGGGTGGCCAGGATGAGGCTAAGGATAGACTCTCAGAAATCCCTTCCTTGAGATATGCTAAGAAAAAGGAGCCAACAAAGAACAAGGCAAGTCAGGAGATTACCACGTCTGGGTAATCACTGGTACCACTCAGGGAGTGACCAGCAGACCCACAGAGCTTTAGTTCACAAGTGGTGACAACTGTGAGAAAAGTTCCTGTAAAGTCATGAGGGCACAAGCCCAGTTGAAGTAGGGAGTAGCATAAATGAGGACAAAATAACATGTAGCACATTCCTTCGAAATACTTGATGGGACTTTGACAGTAGGTAGACAGAGATGCAGGACCAAAGGACGGTTTTACCTAATAGGAGAAATTCAAGTTTGTCTATAGGCTCTAGGAAAACATCAAGAAAGAGAGAAGGCTTGAAGACTCAGAAGAAGTTGGGATCTCTCACACAGTGGAAATTGAACAGACTTTAACACTTACCATTGGGCAAAAGCACTCAATAGCTTTCTGGATCCTTGACTGGATATGGTTCATCCACTCCCGCCCCAGAAGGTACAACTCTGGACTCCCTAGACCAGTTATGCCTAAGCTGGTCCTATAGAATTTTCACTAGCTTGACCAGGTCCAGAAAGCCACATGGGTGGGAGGAAACTTCAAATTCCCATCGCATCCTCCAGGACGCTGGGAGACTCACTTGCCCTTAATTAAGGGGAAAACCGAGAAACTCAGTAGTATTTCCTAGTGAACAAAACAGAGCTACCTTGGCCCAGAAACTTTGCTACAAATGAGTTCTCTGTGAACAGAGAGAGGTGGCAGAGAAGGACTACCAATACCCCTCAGATGGGCCTGGCTCTGTGATGGCCTCTCTCAGGAAGTGGCACCTGGCTGAGATCCTCTGTGGGGCCCTTGCCCCTCATTTGTGGCAACTCGCCAGAAAGCAGGAGCCTCTCACAACCACTCTGTGGTCAAATGACAGCAGGGCCTCCTGGAACCAGTAGGCTCCGTGTGGAAGACAAGGGCAGCCCAGCCCTGATGCTCCACTAAACAGGCAAAGGGCTTCCCAACCAGCACAACACTTTGAGGAACGATAAATAAACCCCAAAAGCATCAACATCTTGGAAAAAGCTAAAAAAGAAGGAAAGGGCATGTGCGTGCATGTGAGAGAGAGACAGGCAGATGGATAGACAGACAGCCAACAAGGTGCCTATGAGAAGAAAAAAGTCTGGACAGTTCAATAGGGGTGTGCTAACATACACTCTGGCCTATTGCCAAAAGGGAACTTACTCTAAATGCTATACTTTATGAAATACGAAAATAACTTTCTAAAAAGTTATTCTTCATGGTTTGAGGAGATGAAAAAAGAGACAGATTATATTAGATGAGGTATTTCAATCACAAGGCATCATCGTTCCTTGTATTCTAACATGACATAATTGGCTGAAGAGAAATGTGAGCTTTTCTTAGTAAGTGACCTCCAACTTGGATTTTCCACACAATTCCTCGTGCAGCCACTGGTGCCACAAAACCCACAACCCCCCCCACACACACACACACACAACAGGGCAAGAAAGCAGGGGTCTATGGTGAGTGCACGCCAGCGGGGGAGGAAATGCAGTAGTTCCTTCACCACCAAGACTGCCTCAGAGGGGACCTCCTGAGCCCTACCCCTTCCTGTCTTCTCCCAGCATTACCACCCTGCAGGGCTGGAATGGGACCCTGGTAGGCCTGCACAGGACCACCAAGAGAATCGAAGGGCTGGGGCGCTGGGCAGAGCTGTGGAAGCACTGGCCGAAGCCCAGGCTCAGGCCAAGGAGTGCGGCCTGGCAGATGGCAAGACACACTCAGCCCAGCTGGCTTTGGAGCCACCTTGCCTGGTTCAGGGGAGGGAAGAAAAGGAAGCCATGTGCTAATGCTGGGGGCTGTAGCTGCCACCAGCTTAAACAGGCAAGATGTAGTAAAGCCAGGGAGGCTGTCTCTCTAGGCATCCTGCTTCAGGAGCAGACGGGACTGCAGTTGTTTTACAAGGCAGCTTCCCCTATGGGAGAGGAGCTTCCTGATGCTCATGTTACAAGGCTGGGCCAAGAGCCCTTCCTGAGCCTCCTCACCTGGGCTCTCCACAGTTTGCCACCTGAGAGGGAAGATCCGGTGGGAGGGGAGCAGAGCCATCGCCAAGTTCTTTCCCTCGGCACCAGACCATCCAACTTTCTCAACACTGCTGACCTGCCTCTGAGCCATCTGCTAAGCAAGCTCAGCAGGACGCCCCTCAAGGGGCTTAGCCAAGTTCAGCAAGGGAGCAAGAGTTGCTGGGTTTGGAGGGGAAATTTTAGTACTGCTAATAACTGGACTCTTTGGGCAAGTCATTCCTCTTACTCACAGAGCCTTCTTCCATTTGGAAAGAAAGAGATCATACTACCCAGCCTTCCCCAAAAGGATTAGAAGGAGCAAACTTTGCAAAGAGAATGCCTTTGGTTTTCTAATCCCTCCATCCAGGTGATAAAAGGTTCCCAGGGTTTGTTCCTATTCATACAGGAGTTCAAAATATCCTAAAAGAGAATGCTCTGCCTAAAGGCAGGAGTCCTCAAGAATTTGTTCCCTTATGGGCACAGAGGGATACTTGGCTCCAAGTATGGGTGAACCACTACTGAGAGGCCCCAAGGAACAGTGGCAGGAGAGATGAAAAGCAAGCAGTAGCAGTTGTTAATATGCTGTTGTTATTGGTATGTTGATCTTGGATGAGTTCACCACTTCTGTGTGGGGGGAACAAAGTTCTTAATTTTCCTTTGGGACAATTTGAATCCATGTTCTAATTTCCTTATCATTTGTCCATATGGTCCCATGCATCACCTTGAGGGATTAGCACCAGAAACCAATAAACAAAGGCTACAAACAAGCAACTCCAGAATGCTGAGTGTGAAACCCAAAAATGCAGCATGCCTTCTGCAAGCAACCGGGATACACAGATTTGATAATGAGGGTACGAGAAAACCACCACCATTACAATCTATGACAAACCCTCACATAAACAGAGAAGTCTTTGCTTAGAAACCCTTTGCTGCACGTTTGTGGCAATGATCAAACTACAAAAAGTATTCCTCAACTTAGCTGCTAGACCTCAGAAAAAAAAGGATCCAGCTTCTGAGAGTCATTTGGTGTCAATGAAAACAGCTTTTCTCTGAAAAATACTAATTACTACCAACACAAGGGACTTCAAAGAAACATCTAAATTTTTGTTTCGTTATTGTACTTACTACTGCCAAGAAGAAGAAACGTTAAGTGGCAAAAATATTATGTTCAAAATTTTACATCATTGTAGGGTTCATTTCTAACAGGATATTCGATGCATTGATTCTTTGACCCCTTATAACATATGAGAGTAGCTAAAAATGAACATGTTAGCTAAAGAGAAATCAAACTACAATGCCAATAGTACCTCTAATTTTTGCTCACCTACCATGTGCCAGACATCTGACACATACTTTGTCCAGTCCAGGGCACAATCCTATCTGCAAGGTGGGTACTGCTACCTGAATCCTACTGACAAAGAAAATGAAGATCTAAAAGATGAAATTATCTGCTGAGGCCACGCGGCTAGTAAATGTCGGAACCTGAGTTCAGAGCCAGGTCAGGCCATAGCCAAAGCAGGTCTCTCTCTGCCACACTACAGGGCAGGAGTTTCCACTAGAAATGAAGTCGCCTGGCAAGGAATGGAAATTTACTATTCACAGTGCAGTGAACAGAGGGTAAAGATAAGTACCAGGTAACATAAGGCAAAGGGGCAGCTGTGTTAAGCTTGGTTTATATTTAAATCCTTTAAAGGGTAGGGTAAGTGATTTGGGGAAGCAGATTTAATATATTTTGCAGATGAGACGACTGGGGAAGCCAGCAGATGTTAACAAGGGCACGATCTAGAGAAACTGGAAACACGAGCAGGGGATAAAATGAGATCAAAGTCAGGGGCGGTAGGAGGCCCTGCTGCGGGAGGGGAAGGCTTGCAGAGCCTGAACAGCACACAGGTGACAGCAAGTGAGAACTACAGGGGAAGCTGCAACTGGACACCAAGTTAGTAAGAGGAAGGAAGGAAGGAGGGAGGGAGCAGAAGAAAGGAAAATGCAGAAAGCAAAACAAAATGGCAGTGTAATTTGGTCTAAGTATGCTTTGTAAAAGAAGGCTGGTGCCTGGGCGTTTCCTGGGAGAAGGCACAGGTGACTTTCCAGGCTACAGGAGAGAATGCAGCTCTGGAGTCATGAAGATCAGCTTTCCATTTCCCAACAAACTTTGGTCTTATTTTACAAGCCCCCTTATTTTTTTTTTAAGATTTTATTTATTTATTCATGAGAGACACAGAGTAGAGAGAGAGAGAGACAGAGAGGTAGAGACAGGCAGAGAGAGAAGCAGGTTCCATGCAGGGAGCCCGATGTAGGACTCGATCTGGGGTCTCCAGGATCAGGCCCTGAGCTGAAGGTGGCGCTAAACTGCCAAGCCATCCGGGCTGCCCTATAAGCCCCCTTAGCTTGAACACACCATCTACTCCAGCAGTTTAAAACCGGCTCCATATTATTGGGTAGAGCAAAGATACATATAGGCAATCTAATTTAGCATCATTTAAAAATTGGTTAAATAAAATATGATCTTCCATACAACGGAACAATTTTGAATGAGGAAAATCTACAAGTATGTACATGTGAAAAGATGACCTTATGTATTGATGCATAAAACAATGTAAGTTATTAAATAGTATTCATAATATAAATATTTTTCTGAAAAATAAAGAGTAATCATATGTTTTATTAATATACATATTTCTTAAAAGTTGGAAGAATATACATTAAATTGTAGTGAATGATTGTCTAGGAGATAATGAAGGGGGGCTGACAAGGAGCTTTCATATTCTACCGGTCTGTATTTCTGCAATTTTACATTTCTTTAAAAGATTTTATTTATTTACTCATGAGAGACATAGAGAGGCAAAGACATAGGCAGAGGTAAAGGCAGGCTCCCTGAGGGGAGCCCAGTTCAGGACTCAATCCCAGGACCCTGGGATCACAACCTGAGTCAAAGGCAGATGCTCAACCACTGAGCTACCCAGGTGTCCCAAAATTTCACATTAGTAAAACGTTGTATTACATTTGTAAATAGAAAGGAAAAGGAGAAAAATTTAAGTGTCCCTGAAAAGACTATAAGTAAAAAGCTAAGTCTCCCACCTCAACTCAAGGACAAAAGGTAAAACAGCCAAAAATGTAAGTCAGATACTTCCTGCTTATTAAAATACTTCATACTGATAGAATCTAAGATGATTACAACCACGGCCTGATCCTTGGGCTTCTGCCCTGCTCAAAAATAGAGTTTGGGATGACAAAAGAGCTGGACTTCCTAGCAAAGAGCCCTCTCGTTCATTGGGCATGAAGGAAAGCTCCCAGCAACACGAACCAAGCAAAGAAAGTGCATTCACACCCAGGGAGCTTTCAGGAAACAAGATCTTCTCTTATCACCATCAACAAGGAGACTCATCTTTCACCAACTCATTGAATGAGCCCCTTTGTTTCCCCAAAGGGTTCATCATATATTCTTTCCCTGCTTCTACACAAAGTCCAAGCGCCCCAGAATTCAGCACTGAGAGGCAAAGGAGGAGTCCCAGTACAAACTTACTTGTCCACATTTTCAAGACAAACAGGACCTGAGATGGCAGGGCACTGGGAAAGGGGGAGGTACATGCCAGTGGCTGCAGAAGTGTGCAGGCAACAATGTTTACTTTAGGACTATGATCCCAAACTTACATGTGTGTCACATACCTCCTATGTCCCATTAAGCAAAGAAAAAGGAAAGGATGGCGCCTGACTCAGGATGTTGCAGGACAGGTGTGGTAAGTCTACCAGTGTTTGACAAATATGCATCATCCTCTGTGCCAGGCACTATTCAAGGCACAGAGAATAATTAACCTAAAATCTCTGCCCTTGAGGAGAGCAGAGTCACCCAGCAGCCCCACAGAAGTGAGGGATGCCACTGTGCATGGTGTCTGAATGCAGTAGGTTGTAACAACTGTTCCTCTATGTCAGGGCACAGGCATGACTGTGCTGACTGGCTACCCTGCCACCTGATGCTCTTCAGCCTCCTAGAGACTTCCATCAACCACTAATCGTCTCTTATCCCTTGCTGCCTTCTCATGACAACTTCCTTTCCAAGGGCTCCTCACTTGCTCAACCCCAAAACCTTGCTCTCCATCGCATAAAACTTCCTTTGACCTGTCTCAAACCACCCTTTCTCCGTCAAGTTCTCAGACAAGCTCTGCACTCACTGCTTTCTCCTCCTCACCATGGCTTCACTCTAATTCCCAATAATTGAGTTCAACCCTCCACTAAAATTGCTTTCTTGAGGGTCACTTGAGTCTCTTACAACGCTAATGGCCTCCTCTGATCCTTTCCCATCATCCTTCTCCCACGTTAGGTGCTATTAACCATTCTTTCCCTATGGCTTTAGATTCTTTTGGTTCTTCACCCACAGTATGTTGTTATTTCAAAATCATTCTATAGATCCTCTATCTCTAACCATAGCCTAAATGTAGGCATTCCTCAAAGTTAAAGTTTGTTCTCTTCCCTCATGCCATCCTCTCTCCTTTCTGTGCTGAGGCTGGCAAATCAACATCTTGAGGCCCAGGCCCTCCTGGGCTCCACGTCTCTACAGTAGCCACACAGAAACATGCCACTGACACCTCCTACTTGACATGGGTGACACGGAACTCCTTCTTTGTACCCTCTCCCCATCCCTGGAGTTGCTCCTTCTTTTAAGACTTAAATCTCAGGCAATTAGCCATACCAACCTCCCAGATACCTGACCTAGAAAACTCTAAGTCAGATTCAATAGCTCTCTTCCCCTCACTTCAGTGCCACTGGGCACAATGCGCCTACAAGTGAACTTTAAGGACCTTCAAGATGCTTTAAGACTTGGAAAAAATTGGTGCCAATTAAGAGTATAAAATCAAAATTGAGAATAATTCCAGGGGCATCTGCATGGCTCAGTTGGTTAAGTGTCTGCCTTTGGTTCAGGTCATGATCCTGAGTCCTGGGATCTAGCCCTGCATTGGGCTCCCTGCTTAGCAGGGAGTCTGCCTCTCCCTCTGCCCCTCTCTCCACTCATGCACTCTCTCTGTCAAATAAATAAGACTTTTAAAAAAGAATAATTCCAAAATCCCTTCGAATACTTTTGATGGCAAAAACATTATATTTAATATGAAATAGTGTTAATTATTGGTCCATTATGTGATAGGGGCCCATGAAAAATGCCAATGGATCAGTCCTACCTCAGACAGAAAGATCAGATACTTGGACTTCTCTGAATCACTTGGATTAACCTCCTCCCTTTCATTCCCACTGCTCTGGTATAGATCTTCTTGAGCTTTCCAGTGTATTTTGGTAGGATTTTCCAGTGTATTTTGTATCAGGTATTCTAAAACACCTGATAGCACATCAGTCCTCTATTCAAAAATTTTGATAGTGCCCCCAGGATCTGACGTATAAACTATAAGCTCTTACTATGGCATTCAAGGCCTGCTACAACCTACCTCTTGGTCCCCTCCCCTGCTATATACTTTCATTCATCCTCTGCTGCAGACTCATATCCCATATGCCCCTATTTGCCCAAGGGAATGCCCTCTCCCCTACTTAGCACTGAGTGATAAACACCCTTGTCTCAAGGATTAGTTCAGATGGCTGCTCCTCAGTGAAAGCTGCCTTCCCAGGATCCTTGGCCCAAACCAGTCTTAGTTTCCTACAGACCCTTGAGCAGTTTGCAGTCCCATGATGGCACCTGCCTCGCTCTGCCTCACACTGCACTATTTGTGTGTCTGTCCCAATTATGAAACCATCAGCCTCTCAAGAGCAGATAGCTCTTAGTCAGTCTTCTCTGTGCTTCCCACACAGCCTAGCACATAACAGACAATAACACATCCTGAATCCTATTGGCTAGTATCTTGCTGAGAATTTTGGCATCCATGTTCAACAGGGATATTGGTCTGTAATTCTCCTTTTTGGTGGGGTCTTTGTCTGGTTTTGGGATTAAGGTAATGCTGGCCTCATGGAAAGGGTTTGCACTATTGGGTATTTACCCCAAAGATACAAATGTAGTGATCCAAAGAGGCACCTGCACCTCAATGTTTATAGCAGCAATGTCCACGATAACCAAACTATGAAAAGAGTTCAAATGTCCAACAACAGATCGATGGACAAAGAAGATGTGGGGTGTGTGTGTGTGTGTGTGTGTATATATATATATATATATATATATACACACACACACAAGGGAATACTACTCAGCCATCACAAAACCCAAAATCTTGCCATTTGCAACAACATGGATGGAACTAGAGGGTATTATCCTAAAAGAAATAAGTCAATGAGATAAAGACAATTATCATATGATCTCACTCATAAGTGGAATTTAAGAAACAAAATAGAGGATCATAGGAGAAGAGAGGAAAAAATAAAACAAGAAGAAATCAGAGAGGGAGACAAACCATAAGAGACTCTTAATCATAGGAAACAAACTGAAGGTCGCTAGAGGGAAGGGGAGTGGGAATGGGGTAACTGGGTGATGGGCATTAAGGAGGGCACGTGATATAACGAGCACTGGGTATTATATAAGACTGATGAATCACTGATCTCCACTTCTGAAACCAAGAATACATTATATGTTAATTAACTGAATTTAAATAAAATTTTAAAAAATATAATGCATCCTGAAGAGTAGTCATCCCCTCCTCCCACATCACTCTGTTTCTGCTCCACTACTTGGTCCTCCATGTCATTGCTGTGTATGGAGTGGACACTTAGCTAGGTCTAAAGCAACAAAATTTGGAAGCTATGAGAAACCCTTAGCTTCAAATCTGCCATAACCATGTGTCCTAGATTTCAGACAGTGAGAAAAAGAGAGTTTGGGGTCAAGGGACTTCAAATCTGAAGCCTGGTACTTAATCGACTATGTGACATTTAAGCAAAAGTGGCTTGACTAGCCTAAGTCTCCTCACCAATAAAATGGGAATCACATCTAACTCAACGGACTATTGTAAGAATGAAAGGAGTTAAGGCATTTGAAGTCCCAAGCATGGCAACTGGCATCTGACAGGCACCCATAAGTAGGTAGCAGCAGGAAACAGGAGGGTCTCAGGCTGCATAAACCATGTGAAGTCATTCCCGTTCTTGGATATTTACATAAAACAGATTCTTACATCAGCATCGTGAATATAGGACTCAAACTTCATGGTGCTGTTTATACATCTTAAAGTCATCATGGAAAAACAGTAGCATAAGATACTACACAGCTGTTAAGAATGAAAGAGATCGATCTCTATGTCCTGATGTAAAAAGATACCCAAAGTGTTTCATTAGTAAGTGAAAAGGGCGAGTTGCAATACGGTATGAAATATAAACCATTATAACAGATATATATATGCCTGTGGATATATTACATATGTTACACATACATATCCACATCCATATATATATATACACACACACACACACACACACACCTACACACTTACCTACCTGTATCTACGTATGTGTGTCTCTATGTGCCTCGAGAATCTCTAGAAGGATATCTGAGAAATTTTAAAAGCAGTTACTGCCAATAATGGGTCTAGGAATGCCATTTACACTCTTCTGTACCTTGAATAATTTTTACCATGCATATACATTCATAGTTTCAAAACCAGCCTTTAAAATCTGCTGGAGATGACGAGGAGCAGAAAGGCAGGGATAGAGGGAGGAAGGACTGGGCCATGGACCGACTGAGAGACCTGGGTTCCAGTTAGAGCCCTGCGTTAACTCAGACAAATCACCTCCCCTCTGCAGACCTCCCTTATTGGTAAAATAGGGGCACTGAACCAGACATGTTTTGGAGAAGTTTTCTAGGTTATTTGATGATGTCTGCAAGGTCCTCTGAGTACATCTTACCCATGGAACATCACTCTCTGAAATGTTATGATGCTTTAAGCATCAGGTTTTAACAAAGGAAAATGGATACACTATTTTGTTTTGACCTCCTTCACATTTCAATGAGAAAGCATTCCCACCATTTTATAGGCAGAGAAACCAAGTATATACTGTAATGATCATCTGCCAACCAAATCCACTGCTCACTAGACTCTGCTGTTTGCAAAGAATTATGATGCCAGGAGTTTTATAGCTCCCAGTTCATTTGTGCGTCTTCTGCAGAGCGGAGCGGGCACAAGGCTTATGCAAAACAAGCAGAAGGCACTCTGCTGGTGGAAACAGGGTGAGATGTAAAGTGACTTCCTCTGGGTCAGTGCATAAACAAAGCTCACTCCCTGCACACTTAGAAAGTAAATATCGAACCCCTGGGACTGACTCCACACCCCTCCCCCACCTGGACCGGCAGCTTCACCTTGAAGATGCATTTCACTGCAGTCATTTTCTGAGCGTTTTCTGGGTCAGAAGCAGTGAGAGCAGCTAAACCGAGGCTGCTGATGGAGTTGCTACATTGAGGGCACCGTACTGAGTTACCTGCTCTACCACGCACCCACCCAGCTCATCTAGCAACCCGCCTGGCGAGTATTTTTCCAGTCTCCTGGCAAAGTGACTTCACACAGCTTTGAATGCAAACAACCTCATTTGTCCTCACAGGTATGGTCTTCATCTTGCAGAGGGCACTGACTTCCTACTCCAGGGTAGCTCACTTTGGTTCTACCATAGAATCTCACTCTCTATGCCTGTAAACACCTTCCATTCCTCTGATAACTTCACATTGTTGAGGGACCCTTCTGCCTGATGTCTTGGACAACAAGATTTCTCAACAGCTGCAGAGAGCACGTACAGAATACACATAGCACCTTCCAGAGACAGGCAGAGCCTGATCCGCTGATCCTACACTCAGTAACCTAGATTTGAAATGAGCAAAACCAAGACCAGAGCATGGCTAAAATACCACAAAGTAAACCATCCCCCAAAATGAAAGAATTGCTCGCTCAAAAAGTATGCAGACAGGCTACTAACCAGTGGTCAGCCTACTGTTAACCTTTGCTATAGCACCTAGTAATCCCTGAGAAGGGAGAATGATCATCAGCATCTGTGCCATGTTAAGCTTCTAGAAGCTGCTGTTGGTTGACCCCACTCTCACTGTCACCTCTGGGTCAAGTTTGTTGACTCCTATCTGCTCACCACTGGTTTCATTATGTCCCTTAATACTCACTAGGGCCTTCATTCATCTTAACTGAGTCCCTTTCTGAGTTAAGTCCCTTAACTTGTCCCTCCACCGTTAGGTCCTCTGGGCAAGGTCTAACGTGGTCCTTTGCCCTTCTCTATCCTGGACACATCTTTCTAAGACTTTTTGAGGGCCTTCCATTCATCAGTTCATTTCAGACCCACCTAAATATTTATAAAAGCCTAGCAGCTCCACTCACCACCTTTGGAAGCCAAAACCCACATCCTATCCATTGCTGGGCACAGAGCACAGTAGAAGAAGAAAGCAGTTATACTGTAGTGGGAGTGTGCCCATGACAGAGAGTTTTGTTAAAAGAAACAAAAATGCTTTCAAAGGCCTGAGCAAGCAGTATTCTGGAAAGTCTGGCCATTGGCGAGACTCGCTTTTTGTCCAAGGAAGGCAAAAATGAGGCCAGAACAAACCAACTAATAGTACTGTAATATTTTACAAGGTAGTTTCTACTCTGACATACCTCTGTGACAACAAACAAAAAAGGTTACACATATCCAGGAGAAAACAAAAAACAAAACAATAAAACCTCTTTATGCAGACTTCTCTTTTCTCTGAAACGTTTTTCCTAACTCCTCACCATTATAAAACAAATCTTGTATATATCAGCCTGAAACGCTCACTCAAAGAGTCTTTCATAGCTGCATTCTGAGGGTCAGCCTCAAACATTCACTGAAAAATGAGGTGGGAGTGAATGTATTCTGGATGAATAACTAAATTTTTCTAGCAATAGACATATTCTGATGATGTAAGTTAAAAATCAGCTGTTACTTTTGTGCCCAATAAGTGGAAAGCAATTGGAGAAGACAGAGGTGGGAAGACAGACTTCACTCAAGTCGAAAACATTCCTCTTCACTCCTTACCCCTATGCCATCAACATTTAGCGTCTTCCCTTAACCCTTCTTCATAATCTGCTATAGGTCACCATTTCGGAGATGATGTTCAGTGCCGAACAATCTTGAAACTTGCTCTGTCATTCAATTCAACCCACATTTCTTGAGCACTGCACATGGGCCAGATGCTGTGAGACACTAGTGTTCACGTAGGCACCAGACAAGTGCCCCTTCTTCAAAGAACCCATAATCTAGAGGGGAGTCAGACCTGTGCATGACCAACCAGGGTACTATGTGAGAGCTCACAGGAGAAAGTGGATGTCTTTGTGCATTAGGGAGGAGAAACATCAGAGGGGTTCTGTTTGAGTGGAGCCTTAAAAGATACATGTGTGAGAATTCACAGCTATGGAACAGGAGAAAGACATTGCAGGCCTAGAAAACAGAGAAGCAAAGTCATGGATGCGAAGATGCATCCTGAGCTGACAGTGTCCCAAGCATCCAATGTAAAGTGTGTAGAAAGGGAATGAAACTGGGATGCTGGAACAGACTGCCTGCCTGTTTAAACTTTCTTTTGGGGCAATGGGGAACCATTGAGGGTTTTAAAGCAGTTGAATGACTCACGTTCATGTTTTTATTTTTTTATTATTTTTTTAAATTTATTTATTTATTTATTTATGATAGGCACACAGTGAGAGAGAGAGAGGCAGAGACACAGGCAGAGGGAGAAGCAGGCTCCATGCACCGGGAGCCCGATGTGGGATTCGATCCCGGGCCTCCAGGATCGCGCCCTGGGCCAAAGGCAGGCGCCAAACCGCTGCGCCACCCAGGGATCCCCCTCATGTTTTTAAAAATAATGCTGGGATCATGGTGTAAGATGGGATAGAAAGAGACAGAGGGCCAATTATTCAAACATGAGACAGTGAAAATTGAAAGAAAGAAACTAATTTGAAAATTTGGGAGGAAAAATGAACAGGCAGCCAACTAGATGCAGAAGAGTAAAAAGAAGAAAATCCCAAAAAGTTGCTGAGGTTCATATTTAGGATGATAGCAACAACAGGAACCTAGCTATGAAAACAGGGAGAAGGGGTGCCTGGGTGGTTCAGTTGGTTAAGAGTCTGCCTTTGGCTCAGGTCATGATCCCAGGGTCCTGGGATGGAGCCCTGAGTTGGGCTCCCTGGTCAGCGCCAAGTCTGCTTCTCCTTCTCCCCCAACTTGTGCTCTCTCCCCAGTGTGTACTCTCAAATAAATAAATAAAATCTTAAAAAACAAACAAACAGGTAGAAGAGCAGGTTTGAGGGTGAAGGTGGGAGCTGAGGGGTTCTATTACTACATAAGTTTGAGATATCTTGTTAAAATCAAATGAAAACAGCTAGCAGACTGCTACCGAATAGATCTGGAACTGACGGAGGAGGCTGAGGCTAGAGATAAGGATTTAGATGCACTGGCAACCCCAACAATGAAAAGCTGGTAGAGAAAAGGAGCCAAAAATAAAGAAAAGAGAAGGAGAGCAAGAAAGAGAAAGCAAGCAAGTCTGCCGTATAAGCAAGCTGGGAGGAGAAGGAAAAGTTGGATCCCAGAAGCCACAGGAGAGCTTACTTTCAGACCAAGAGTGGTAAACAAAGTCAAATACTGGGGAGAACTGGGACCTGGGTCTGGAAGAAGGCTATCTCAATATCAGACCTCTTCTAAAGCAACTTTACTATAGCTATGTGGAGCTACCTTAGGACAGTGGGCATATATTGTACAGAACTAATTAGCATCTTCATCCTCAGATGCCAAAGAACTATGTTGGAAATAGGATTCAGAATACTAATTATTTATTAAAAGCTAATAAGGGGATTCAAGCCTATTAGGTTAAATCATTGCAGATATGAAGCAACATATAAAGGTATACAACTAATTACCTCTCTAATTTCAGACCATTAAAGATGCAGATATTGGACACCTGGGTGGCTCAGCGGTTTAGTGCCTGTCTTCAGCCCAGAGTGTGATCCTGGAGTCCCAGGATCGAGTCCCACATCAGACTCCTTGCCTGGAGCCTGCTTCTCTCTCTACCTGTGTCTCTGCCTCTCTTTCTCAAGGTCTCTCATGAATAAATAAATAAAATCTTAAAAAAAAATAAAGATGCAGATAAAAGAAAAAAGGAAACTCTTAGAATTAAGAGTGATGAAATATTGACCTCACCTAAATATAGTGGGTATAGTGATTCTAGGCAAGCACTCTAGAATAAATACATCAGAGTTCAAATCCAGCTTTGATCTTCTCAGTGTATATAATTCTGGGTAAATAAACTTCTTTAAGCCTGATACTTTTCATCTGTCAAATTACAAAAACAACAGAAATGACAAACCATATAAAAAACCCTCAGCATATCTCTCTATGCTGAGACACTTACAAATGTTGACTTATTATTATAACTCATTATAGTATTCATTTTCAAGATATATATATATCTTAATTACATATTATAGCAAACATTCACTCTTTAATTTTTTAAACTATAGCTGTTTTTGAGCTACTCTCCTCTGTGTACCAAGCATGACTGTAGCTTCTGGGAATGAAAAAAAAAAAAAAGACCTAGCTATCTGTCACAAGAAGCATAGTAGTCTAATGATGTAGGAGGCAAGTTGACAACTGCAAAACAAGATGATCCATCCCATAAAAAAGAAAGGAGAAAGGTGCTGCAAAAAGCACACAGGAGGGAGTGCCCTGTGCTACTCCAGGTCCTGGGAGGGAGAGGGGCTGTCAGCCAAGGCTCTGAAAAGGAAGCAACATTTAGGTATTACAAGGAACTCTGCAAAGACATTTATGGGATAATAATAAATATTTAAGTGCCATCACACACACACACACACACACACACACACACACACAAATCCCTGGAAAAAAAATGTTAGAGAAAGAGGAAGCTCTGTGCCCAAGGGCAAACAGCAAGAGAAAAGGAGCTGGAAGCAACCCAGACTCTTGTCATCCAGCTCAAGGAGATATTTTGGTTGAAATACATCATCACGTAATACTTACACCTTTCGCCACCTGAGTTTGGGCTACATGTTTTACAAAGCAAATTAAACATCTCCTGCCTGTCCTCTCAAAGTCTATGATTTTAAAACAGGCAAACTAATATTCAGACAAACGCAGGAACTTCGATGACAAACTATCCTCCAAAGACAGTGTTCTCAAATAAACAATTCTCAAGTTCACTTTGATTCCAAAGGTGAGGATATGAATAAATTTTGCCCTTCCCTTTGGAGAGCAGGGAGAGATATTATAACAGCATAGTTTGGTTCCTCAAAAAATTAAAAATAGAATTACCATATGACCCAGCAATAAACTGGAGTATATAGTCCTGAGTATAAGCCTGAAAGAAGTGAAAGCAAGTTATCAAACAAATTGTTGTATATCCACGTTCATAGCAGCATTATTCATAATAGCCAAGGGATGGAAGTGACCCAAGTGTCCATAAAAGGATGAATGGATAAATAAAATGGAAAAAAATACATACAATGGAATATTATTCATCCTTAAAAAGGAAATTCTGACACATGCTTCAACATGGATGAACCTTGAAAACATTATGCTAGCTGAAATAAGCCAGATACAAGAGAACAAATACTGTACGATTTCATTTATATGAGGTACCTAGGGTAGTCAAATTCATAGAGATAGAAACTGACGAGGTGGGGCACCTGGATGGGTCAGTCAGTTAAGTGGCTGCCTTCAATTCAGGTCATGATCTCCAGGTCTTGGGATAGAGCCTGACTTTGGGCTCCCTGCTCAATGGGGAGTCTGCTTCTGCCTCTGCCCCTCCCTCTGCTTGTATGTATGCATGCGCTCTCTCAAATAAAATCTTTTAAAAAAATTAAAGAAAGTGACGTGGTGGTTGTCAGGTGCTGGAGGATGAGGGAAGTTAGCGTTTAATGGGTATACGGTTTGAGTTTTAGATGACAAAAGTTCTAGAGATGGATGATGATGGTGGCATGCAACAATGTATGTGTACTTACCCCACTGAACCAAATACTTAAAAAATAGTTAAAATGGTAAATTCTGTTATACATAGAATACATCTTTTTTAAAAAAAAAATCACATGGTTGCCATGTCCATTAAATAACTCTACTTCATCATTTAAGAGCAAATTAAAACACCTTGTTTCTGACATTTAGGTACCATCTGATGAAGGACGAGAGTATGAGACCAGGCCCCTTAGAAGGTTCTAAGGCCAAAGCAGCAGAATCCATTTACTATTCCTTCAGAATGGACACCTATGTAATCCCCTAAGAAGGTGGCTTTGTTGGCAGCCATCATCTGAGAATTTTTAATTAATATAATCCCTATGCATCAGCACCACCCTGTTAGGCAATGACTGTCAAAGCACACATTCCAAACTCTTTTTTTTTTTATATTTTTTATTTATTTATGATAGTCATACAGAGAGAGAGAGAGGCAGAGACACAGGCAGAGGGAGAAGCAGGCTCCATGTACCGGGAGCCCGATGTGGGATTCGATCCCGGGTCTCCAGGATCGCGCCCTGGGCCAAGGGCAGGCGCCAAACCGCTGCGCCACCCAGGGATCCCTAAAGCACACATTCCAAAAACTACTAGTTGAACTATGTGAAAATGCATTATGCAGGACTTTATGCAAGACCCATGACTGTAATTCACAAATCAGTTATTGCTTTTAAGAGAACAAGTGGAGCATATGATAGATGTAAGTTAAATAATAATAGTAATAATAACAATAAATGAAGTCTATGATTATGTAATTAGCCCTTCAACAAATCTGTAGAAGGGAGAGATCACTAGAGGCTGGAATGTTCCAGGAAGACTGATGGAAACCACTCCAAATCTGGGTGGAATGTTCAGGACTGAACGAGTAGAGGCAGAGGAACTTGGCTCAATAAAGGGTTTGTGATGGGAATTGTTAAGAGATTCTGATAGAAAAAGAGATTGGAGTTAGATTACAATGGCTCTTAAAAGTCAACATTGGAAGTTTGGATTTCCATCTCTACCCAGAGGGAAATCACTGGAGGTTTTTGAGAAGGGGTATTACAGGACAAACACAGTGCTTCAGTGCAGGAAGGCTTAGGAGAGGGAGACCCCTAATTGATAGAAAGTGGACTCCAGGCCCGAGGGCTACCAAGTCACAAAAAATGAAACCAAACGTGCGCTTTGTATAGGTTAAAGCTAGGACTTGAAAATATGGCCATGTGCTTATACATGCAACGAGTTTTTCTTGAAGGATACACAGGAAACTGTTGACATTGGTAACTTCTTAGGAGTAGAACTAGAGTGGGGGGAAGGGAGACTTACTTTTCTTTGTATACCCTTGTATAATGTGGATACACTTCTTAATCATGTACATGAATTCATTTTATAATTTTAAAAGTTGTTTAAATATGACAACCAGAAAGTGCTAAAAGATGTTTAGGCTGTAAATGACACATTCAAAACATTTCTAATTATGAAGTGACATATATTTCAAACTTGTTTGTATTATATTTTACTCTCTGTCACATAGTGGAGATGTGAGAATGACCTAAAAGTAACAGTATGAAGTATACAGAACTAACTGCACATGGAAGGCTCCATTTCAAAACAAACAGATGTCACGAGTCACCCACCATAAAACACCTTCTTTTGGGTATATTTCAATGAAAAAGCTGCCTGAGTCTATTTCAAATCAACTCCTTGATAACAATAAAAATAAAAAGTAATAGCTCACAGTACATTTGACAAGATAAATCCCACCTCAGTAAATGTCTTTTTCATTCTTAAAGTTGCTCAGGCCAAAACCAACTGAGTCATCCTTGACTTATTCTTTTCCTTTCATCCTCTAACCCCAAATCCCATGAGCTCTAATTTCAACTCTAACCAGAAGCCAGTGGCATTTCACCACCCCCACCACCATCATTTCTAACCTGGACTACAGTAGCTTTCATTCTATTCCCTCTTCCCACTCTTGTCCCCTACAGTCAGTTTTCCACAGGACAGCCAGAAAGATCTTCCTAATACACAAATCTGAACAAATCACTCCTGTGCCCACAGCTTCTGGTGGCTTCCTATTGCAGGGCTAAAACCCAAAGTCCTTGCATGGCTGTAAAGCCTACATGATCCAGACCTTGTTTCCTCTCCAATGTCATATCCTGCACTCACCCCTTGCCCTCCTCTCCAGCTGGGCTGGCTTCCTGCCCATTCCTTGGACCTAGCAGTGACCCCCACCTCAGGACCCTCACCCTCACCGATTCCCCTTCCTTACTTGGTTTGGCTCTCTACCCAAATGAAACCTCATCAGATAGGCCCTGCCCCACCATTCCTACCCCAAATAATAGAACCACCTCTCTTTCTCTTCACACTGCTTTTTCTGTATAGAAAATTACAATATAGTCTTCTGCTTATTGTTATTGTTTAGTTCCTGTCTCATCCAACTAGTACATATGCTCCATGACATCAAACTTTTTCCCCCCATTTTCACTGCTCTATCCCCTAGACCTAGAATGTGTCTGGCAAATAAATGAAAGCTCAATAAATATTTGTTGAATATTGAAGTACAAAGCAAACACCTAAAATACTGGACAAAAAGAGGTTTTCAAAGTCCAAATGAGGCATAAGCATAATAATATCCAGGAAATTTAGGTAAAGAAGTGAAAAAGCCAACACATCAATTGACAGGCATATAAACCTATCATTTATCTATAGCACGCTGGGAATCCACACGCATGCTTGACTTTACTTCATACTTTGGGATGTCATTTGTATATGTGCTTAGGTGGAGGGTTTCTTGAGGTTTTGTGCTTAAGTAGTAAATACTATAACGAGTTTCCCCCTCCCTCTCTCCAACGAACTGAGACTGAAAGTTCTGAAGAAAGAAAGCAATCTCTGTCTCAGCTAGAAAGCTCAGAATATTCAGTTACTCCATTGAGGAGATCTGGATAAAGCCCCAGCCTTGGAACTAGGAAATTGGGTCGAAGTCAGGTTCTGCCATAAACTCTGAGAGGGAGCTTGGGCAAATCAGTGTTTGTTTCTAATCCTGTTTTCTCTATTGTAAAGCTTCTTCACGTGGTCACTGTAAAATAAGATGACGCATATATACAGGCATCCTGAAAGCTGAGCGTACTATACATCATCTGTGTGATCATCATCCTGTGCTAGCTAATCTCTAGTTCACATTCCCTTTCTGCCACTAGTGAGCTTTGCCTTAAACAAGGATCTGATCTAGTCCCTCCCCTGTTGAAAAACCTTTACTGATTTCAACTTGAACCTCCAAGGGTTCAAGCTTCTTCACAAACTGAACCCAAACCATCTTTCCAGTCATATTTTGGCCCATTCCTGGGCTGTGCCCTACATACCAGCCACACAGAACTGCTCCTGTTTCCTGATTTCATCATACTTTACTGCACACCTGTGTGAGTGCTGTGCCTAAGCCCCCATTCCCACCTATCCTCTCTTCTTCTGTTAGAGAAACCCTAGGCACTCCCTAACTTGAATCAGATTCATCCTCCTGTGGGCTTTCTCTCAGGCACCCTGCCTGTTTGCAACACTCTTTCCCCATCAGACCAACAGATCTCCTTCTGATCCCTTTTTGCATCCTCAGCATAGTACGGTGTAATGCACATAGTAGGTGCCCAATGGTCACTCTCCTCAATAGTTCTCAAATGGCTCTCTCAGGCCTTTCCAGCTTTTTCTCTGACTTATGGCTTGGAGGCAGTATTAGGAAGAGGCTTCTCTTCCTTTTCTACTCCTGAGAAAGTATGCCTACTGGAAGATGCCACTGAGTGACCACTCCTAGGGGTTTCCGGAAATAGGTAAGAACTAAGTAGAGGGGACGGAACGAAGCCAGGGACCTCTCTCCAGGACTCATAAGTTATATCTTTAAAGTATGCTTTGTTTTATTGGAAGTGCTAGGAAATCTCAAATGAAGCACACCCTAATACAAATGGAAATGATTTCAACTCATTCATTTTCAGGGTTATTCAAGTTTCTGTTCCTTTTCATGATGGTGGAAACTCCTGAATTGACTATAATTCAAAGCAATTATTGTTCTTTAGCTGCCAAGGTGCCCTGTTATTCTTTTCATAACTATCCTGGATGATCTGAGCCCAGTTCAATGCAAAGTCTATTTTTTTCTAGCTCTGTACCTTTTCATTTGCTAAATTTATAGCATTCAAATGAAAGGAAGAAAGGAAGCCCCACTTTTGCCCCCATTGGGAACATGATATATGGGTTTTAATTGCCCTTGTAATTATACCCTTGTCCAGATCTGCACAGGTATAATGTAGAAATTAAACATAGTAAAGCCTGAGAAGGCCTCGCTGAGGGAGGAAGATGATGGCTTTGTAAGATTTCCTGCCACCAGGAGAAAGAAAGAGAAAAATGAAAGGTGGTCCGGGAATATCATAAGCTAGCCAGCAATCTCCACTAAGGAAGCATTTTCTGTCTATGACCGCCTCTAAAACTGTGTGAGCTATAAAGCTGGGGATCCCCTGGTGGTTTGATATTCAGCTAAGGCTGGCTGAAAATGGCAGAACTTGGATTGCTTGGCTGTGAATTAAGAAATAAGCACAGCAACAAAGGGAAACATGCTATGACATTTTCTAAATATTTACCAAGAGGAGTTGACAATTCAGTGACTGGAGCCAGATCTGACAGTGAATTCTGACTGCCTCCTACGCCTTCCCTCGATCACTGTCTCCATCTCCAAAACCAGGTGACCTTCACCTCTTGGGGTTGGCAGAAAAAAGAAGCATCTTTGTGATCACCTAGCAAATGCTATGTGATGATTCAGGTACACAGACCACTGCATTTATTCCTCCTCCCCAGATTTCTTATCTGAAGTAGAGGAGTAATCAAAGAGCTATCTATAACAACAAATGAGTCAATACAAACTACTTCTAAGATAAAATACTTCTTTCCACAGCAATTTCTGACTAGTAATATCCATATGGTTTCAGAACTCAATATCCATGAACTATTCCTGCCAGTCCTCATCACATTTCTCTTCAGCCCACACTATACAGTTATTTTCATTCTTTTCTTTTTTTAAGATTTTATTTATTTATTCATGAGAAACACACAGAGGCAGAGACATAGGCAGAGGGAGAAGCAGGCTCTCTGCAGGGAATCCAATGCAGGACTCGATCCCAGGACCCCAGGATCATGCCCTGAGCCAAAGGCAGATGCTCAACCACTGAGCCACCCAGGAGCCCAGTTATTTTCACTCTTGATCCTCCCAGGTCACTTGATAAATGTCAATCAGGTCTGAGATTATAACATTATGAATAATGAAGAAATGTACATCACTTTAAACATCCTGTTGGTCAGGTTTCCTACACTTCCAAGTCTTACACAGAGTGTATAATTTTGCATTTGCTTTTAAAATCTGAAATAATATATTTCAAGAGCAATTTGGTGATGGAGTTTAGATTAAAAAGGTATCTGACAGTCCCAATGATTTCCCAAAGTCCTTTCTTTCTCCACTGCCCCAGAAATGCAACGTAATTATTTACCTTAAGATAATAACACACATATCTATTGTATAAAAATGTATACAGCTGTATGCCTAACAAGCAATGGAAATATTATGAAATGGTTTATTTATTTTTTTTGAAATGGTTTAGAGTTTAATGCTCACTGATGTCTTCTCGCCTGCCTATCTCCAAAACCTGTTTTTTGTTTTTTGTTTTTTGTTTTTTTTAAGATTTTACTAAGATGAAAGTAACTGGATACAAAATATATCCTCTCACAATCTCCCTCAAAGGAAAGAAAACTTCAGTGGTTTGGTTAGGCAGAACTTTAGGAAATAAACCCAATATTGGTCTTGAAAGAGCAATGAAATGAGCAAGAATGATAAGAAACATGGGAGGCACACACCAGGTACCAGATGACCAGGTAAGTTGCAGTTAGGTCTCCCCTTTAGGCAAACAGCCACACAAACAGAAGGCCGGACTCAGTGACCTCTAAGGTCCCTTCCTACTCCAATAGCGTTTGCCTTATGAATTTTTTATAGTCATCCTCTGTCCTATCACACTGTCCCCATGCATCATCAAGCCCTCCTGGCCACTTCCACGACCGAAAGGAAAATCTGTTTTCAAAAAAATCCATGCTTTGACTACTGCCAAAATTACAGTTCTGTCCTTGAAACAATGACCTGAACATAATGGGCCAGGCTAAACACCTCTGAGCAAATAATTGCTTAATACCATTTTCAGGTAATACTTTTTAAAGCTTCTCTGATATGTGCAGAATTATAACCCAAGGTCTTGAGAGTGAAAGATTGTGAAGCTAATAGACCATCCTTTAATCAAATCTTTCCAACTTATATTCCCTGATGAACATCTAAACTTAAAAAGTGGGTAGGCACCAAACAGCTGAGTTTGAATCCTGCCCCCACCTCTCATCAGCTGAATGATGTGAGGCGAATTATTTCATTTCCTTGAGCCTGTTTCCTGACTTGTAAAATGCTGATAATATGAACTACCTTGCAGAACTACTTTGACAATAGGATTTAAACCCCTCCCCCCAAAAAAAAAACAAAAAAGCACCTCCGAGCATTCATTTGTTCATTCTCTCATTCATTCAACAAAGATTAACTGAGTGTCCACTACCAGCCAGGCACCAGTACATAAAAGATGGGGAAAAATGAAAACTATTATTGCTTTCACTTACGCAAATAATCTGTTTCCAGGGTTGTGGCAGAACTGTCAGATTTTGACTTTAGTTCAAAACTTCCATGACTAAAACAGTCATTTTTAGTTTGTCAGATATGACCCCACATGGGAGTGTACCTACTGCCTAACCTGTACGTATCCCAAGGCTAATCACCTAGCAGGTGTTTGGCTAGAGAGCACCTTCAGAGCACTTGGAAGAAGCAACCACCAGAGCAAAAAGTGGTATCCCAGCTCTCAGCTGGATAAGCCACTCAGAGAAAACTCGATATGCCTGTGCTACAAGACACGTCCTGGATGCCTGGAAGTTTCTGCGTGCTTTCAATTCCACGAGCGGACTCTGAGTCTTCCGAGAATTTAGGATTAACAGGTCTGGCTCATCCCCAATCTATGTGACTGCACCACTGATAAAGCTAAGAGCAACTGTTAAGGGGTCTAAAAGCCATGTTTTCATGATGTAGGGTTTATGTTTTTCAGCTGCTTTCCTCTAGAGTTGGATAAAGTTCTGTATAAATGATCCACCTCCGAGGAGTCCATTGGTTTCAAGGCTGGTAAGGCTCTTCTTCAGTGTGAGCCTAACATACCTATTCCTAACTAGCCCAAAGCCTCCAGGAAAGTACAAGCCTAGCTGTCTTGGGCACTGTGCATTCAGTACACTTAAACAAAAAAAAAAAAAAAAAGTTTTCAAAGACATTCTGGAACCCAAGGCTCCTAGCAAAAGAGTAAAAGTCTGACCCTGGAATAGGAAATAACCTGCCTGGGTCATAGGGTGGTCAAATAGGGAATTCTAGAATAAAATTCAGAGCCATGTGTGAATAAGAATAGGTTAGTGGACAGTAGAGAAATCAAAATAAAATTTTTGATTTGCAGACTCCTCTCAGTCAGGAACCACCTGAATCATTTTCCCTCGACAGTGAGGTATAGACTAGGACTACCTCAAGTCTATGAATTTTGCATTGCTACCTCTCACCTGGAGGTGACAGCCTAGGCTCTTCACAGGAGTTACGGGTACAAAAATACTGTCACCCCCCCAACCCCCCTTTCCTGATGCATCCAACATTTTTTTCGAAAAAAAAAATGGAGTTTCATTTCCCTTCAGCCAGTTTAGCCCATTATTATCAACTCCTGGCGCCTCTAATTGTTCACTGAAAACAGTGGTTTGGATATTAATAGTCTATAAATCAAGGCCCTACCTGGGGCTCGTTGTCACGGAAACAGGACTCAAGCCCACAGCGGCTTCCCCGTCCTCAGGAAGTCTGGGCGAGTTAGTGGGAGTTAGGGATGGTTTTAAAGCTCCTGTTATTTCTCCCACTTTCTGCAATTTCTCAGGGCCAAGTTGTTGGGGAAAGAGGAGCTGGTGAGGCAGGTGAGAGTAGAGTGGACCGCAGCAGCTTGGAGAACTCTTCGGGACGGGAGGGAAGGAGGACCTCGGAGCAAGCCTCGGGCATCCTGAGCTCTTCTCCTAGGGTCTGCCCCGGCCCCTGTTTCCGCGGCGAGCAGGCCCCCTCCGCTGACCCGTCCTGTCCTCCCTGCCTGGGCGCTGGGCTACCCGGGGAGCGCGGGCAAGTTCCCCCAGAAGAGAATCTGAGGAGCCCGGCAGCGGGAGGCAGAGAGCGCAGCGCGACGGTCCGACAGGCTAGAACCGGGCAGACTCCCCTTTGCCCCCACGCCGGCGTCCTGGAGGAGGTGGCCCGGGACTTGAACACGCACCGCCCCCGCCCCCGCGCCCTCCCAGAGCCCCGGGGCGACGCTCCGGGATCCGGCTCTCCAAAGCAAAGCGCCCCGCTCGCCAAGTGCCCCCGAAGCCCACGCGGATTCCCGCGCCCCGGGGTGCTCGCCGCCGCAGCCGCCAGGGCCTCCCGCGCCCCGCGCCCCGCGCCCAGGGCTGAGCCCCCCCACCCGCCCCCGGGCCACTCGCGTCACGCGCCCCCTGGGCCCAGCGCCTCCTCTGCACTCGCGCCGCGCGCCCCAGCCTCGCGCACCCGCACCCGCTCCCGCACCCGCCCCCGCCCCCGCCCCCGCCGGCCGCTGGGCCCTCCCGGGACTCACCTGCGCTGGGGCTGGAGCGGCGGCCACCCCGAGCCCGGGGGCGGCGGCGGCGGCGGCGCGGGGGAAAGAGGGCAGCGCGGGGCTCCTGGCACAGCGGCCGCCGGGCGCCTGGTGCTGCCGAGCCGCGGACCCGCCCAGAGATATAAATAACATTATCTGAGGAGGGACATTCCTGCCGGGGGACATCGCTGCTGCCGGGACCAGATAGTCCCGCGGCGGGGGCGGGGAGGCGGGGCCGCAGCCTCCCGCAGCGCCAGGCCCAGCCCCCGCCTCCCCACCCACTCCCGCACCTGCCAATCAGCCTCCGCGCCGGGGGGCACCTGCCGGGCCTCCGCCCGGTTCCCGCGGCCGGCCTCCGCCTCCTGGCTGGCAGCCTGGGCCCGGGACGCCAGAAGCCCGAGCCGCCCGCAGCGCCCCCATCGTGGTTCACCTCCCCTAACCGCGCGCTACCGCGAGCTCCCTGCGGCGGGAAAGGGGTTGGACTCCGCAGCTCAGGCCTAATTCGTGCGCCCGGGGCGGCGAGCCCGGCTACACAAATGAGCCCTCTGGCCTTTCCCGCTCAGCGACCCCACTGTGTACTGTCCGCTTTTTAAAATATATCAAAACACACGCTTAGACCGTACGGTGGGCGAGGCGCGCGCCCGGGCCATGCGCCCCCGCTGCGGCGGGTTTCGGGGGGGGAGATCGTTCCCCCAGGGCTGGGTGTTAGCACGCTCCGGGGCGGACTTCACTTGGCAGGCGGAGTGAACAGACGCTGGGAGCCCCCGCCCCCAGCCCACGGGCTCAGTGTCTCTGTTTCTGTCTGCAAATCTGCGAGGACCCGGCGATGCTGAAGGGGCGCAGCCCACAGTCCCACTCAGCAGCTCGCATATCCCAGGGACCGTAAGCAACAGGCAAACTGCCACACCAGCCCACCGGCACCTCCTGTCCGGCCGCTTTCCAGGCTCCAGGCGAGTAGGGGCTTCCTCACTGCAAGATGGGATGGGGTGGGATGCGGTAGGCCAGAGAAAACACTAGAATCAGTGGTGCCAAAGAGGAAAGACAAGGCATCTCCCGGTACCCCCGGAGAGAGATTCGCAGAAGAAAATGGGCAGCTTGCTGGTCTGTCCATTTTCTTGACTTTCTTAAGATACAAGGTTATTGCTCAACAACACTTAGTGGTACGCCTCATTGTAGCTTTCCTCTTTCTCCATCGGTTGTTTCCAGGACAATGTCTCACCCGGGTGAGACAGGTATCAGCCCAGGTGATCTCAGGTATTATGGATGGCAATGGAGATTAAAAGCACAAAGATGTAGAAAAGAGTTGTAACTTTGACACTGCCTGGTGTTCTTAACAACGGAAGTCTTACTCCTGAGTTATTTGCTTGGGAGTATAATTATGCTGTTTTCCAGGATTCACCAGGAAAAGGGTGTTTAATCGCCAGATGTGCATGCTTAGTTTATATATTGAACAGATGCAAAGATATCTCACTTCCTGCTGCAGCCACACTTCTCAAGAGTGGGCATTTTAGACACAGATGTGCTAAGTGGAGCAAACTCCACAGATATTACATAGCCATGGAACTCTCCACCCCACCCCTCTGATGTCTGGGCTCTTATTAACCTCAACTTCTCAAGAGTCACTAGTAATATAGGAAAGATGATACCAGAATACTCGTGGTCATCCATTAGATTAGCAGTGATGCACCCCTCCTTCTGACAACATTTAAAAATCCATTTGTTTATTACTGAGTTAGAAACAGAAAGATCTTTTTCATTTAAAAAATTATTTAAGAACCAAATTCTGGCAAGGGAAACTCAAGAAAAACAGGCCAGCTTCAAAAGCTGAGAGTATGATATATCTCAAGTAGAAATCCTTGATCTATTTTTGAAAGGAAAAAATGGTGAGAAATTATTTATGTTTCTTAAAGGCCTTCTGTGAATAAACTTATTAAATAAATTCATGATTCCTGGGGATTGCGGCTCTGCAGCTACATAATTGTATACTAGTGAAACAGATTATTTCTTAGCTATAGGTCTGTGGTACTGAACTGAAAAGTTGAACACATATTTCTTTGTAGCCTTAGAATTTATAATTTTCAACCACAAGAAAAATTAATATGATATAAGTACCAAATCAGTGGACAGATTACCCTAGGATTTTACAAACCAGCTCAGCTGCTTTAGTTATCTCCACTTTAGCTGAAAGCTAAATAATTCAATACAACCTCATTTGCTACAGAGCCTGTTATCCTGACAGCATCCTCAAATGCTTTACAGCTAATAGAGTTACAGTGAAATGATAAATCAGAATTGAGGGAGAGAGGAAGTTTAGGAGCACAGAGGGGAAGGGCATTGTCACAGAAGGGGGGGGGGGGGGAATAGCAAACCCTAGAGTGTGGGAATGAGAAATTAGGGAGAGATAAGAAGGAAAAGCTGAATATATGGGTTCATAATCAAGGTCGTTGTGAGCAACAGGGATTAACTCTGCAGGGATTTTCTGAGAAGAGTATGTAATGCCTCCTGAGAGTATGTAATGCCTCCTGAATGGTCTAAAGGGTGGGAGATTGGTCCTCATTCTCTTTGGTCCAGGGGCTGCACCTTCTTTATCCCATCCATGTTGACACTTCACACTTCCAAGCTAACCAGCAAGCTCCCAATAGGTAATCTGCAGTTCTGGGATCAGAAGGGAAGGTGTGCTTTTGAGACTATCTCCTGTCAGCCAGTAAACCAGAAAGTGAGAGTAAGCACTCACAGAATAGCCTATCCAGCTCTAGCTAATACCAATACGTAAGGCCAAGGGGATGTAAATTGGGATGTTAGAGGAACCTGACACAGGAACTTTCACTTTTTATCTCTGTAGTCTCAGAGTTTTTCACATTGAGCTTGTATTATTTGGTAATCAGTAGAGATAATAAAATAATAGAGATTAGATCAAGATGGATCCATCACATACATTTACCTTTCTTCCATCCCAAATCTCAGAAAAAGATACGTCTTAGAATAAGAATTTAACAGCGCAGGGAAATAAGACAAAGGCTGATCAATTTTCCAAGCATTTTTAGGAAATCCTGAAATATAGAAAAGAGAGACAGGATCTGATCTATAGAGAAATACAATGAGAGAAAGTCAAAACAGGCTCAGGAGAAGGAATAGCTTAGGGAAGTTCTAAGCAAGAGTCAAAGGATACAAGAGAAGGTGGGGGCCCATAGGAAAGAATAATTCATTAAGGAACCTCCTCTCCCTGCTGGCATTAAGTATCATATGTTTGCCTGTCGGATAAAGAAGCGAGTGGAGATCCTGGAGCCAGGGGCAGAACGCAGGTATTTACTTACCCCCAGAAATGACAAGGAACCTTCACTCTCTCCTGATAGTATGTGTGCCCTTCCTTCACAATCCCTGAAGAGAGAGTGTGGTAAACAGAATAGGCAGGCAAATGAATTCTCAACTAAAAGATCATCAAGCAGGGTGCCTCAATGGTTGAGTGTCTGCCTTTGGCTCAGATCGTGATCTTGAGATCCTGGGATCAAGTCCTGCATCAGGCTCTTCCCCTAGGGAGCCTGTTTCTCCCTCTGCCTATGTCTCTGACTCTGTGTGTCTCTCGTGAATAAATAAATAAAATATTTTTAAATGAATGAATGATCATCAAACAACTGAAACCACCAAAGATTTTGTCAGGGTAGGGGAACCAATACCATGAAAGAGAAGCACTAGACTCAACTAACAGAAGTAATATCAGAGGAAACTAAGTTAATAAAATGGAACAGATAATTTTTTTTAAAGATTTTATTTATCCATTCATGATAGAGAGAGAGAGGCAGAGACAGAACCAGGCTCCATGCCAGGAGCCCGACGCGGGACTCGATCCCGGGACTCGATCCTGGCACTCCAGGATCACGCCCTGGGCCAAAGGCAGGCGCCGAACCGCTGAGCCACCCAGGGATCCCCCCCCAAACAGATAAATTTAAATGAATTTAAAATGAACTTAAATTTTATTCAGCAAGATTTAAAAGGATATTGGATCCATGACAAGCAATAAGAAAACAAAGACATTTAAAAAGTGGTTTCTGAAATTGAAAATTTATAAGCTAATAAGCAGAACTCACCAAGTGGAAAGACAGATTAGTGGGAACAGAAATATAAAATCTTTAAAAAGGCGGGGCTGGGGGGAATCCTGGGGTGGCCCAGCGGTTTAGTGCCTGCCTTCGGCCCAGGGCGTGATCCTGGAGTCCCGGGATCAAGTCCTGCATTGGGCTCCCTGCATGGAGCCTGCTTCTCCCTCTGCCCGTGTCTCTGCCTCTCTCTCTCTCTCTGTGTGTCTCTCATGAATAAATAAATAAAATCTTAAAAAAAAAAAAAAAAGAAATTCCCCCCAAACACAGTGGAAAAAACAAAGAGATGGAGTTTATAAGAATAGTTGAAAGCCATGGAAGCAAGATCCTCAAAGTCTAATCTCTGTCTAATAGAAGTCATACAAGGAAAGAGAAGAGGGAGTTGAGATAATGAGAAAGTAGAATAAAATTTCTAAGAATTGAGGAAAATATGAATTTTCAGGTTATAAAATCTTAAGTTTAGGGCAGAATGAAGGCTTTTAAATACAGTTTTATGAGCAGCTTAAAGTTTATGATTTATAAAACCCAATGATTTGAATAAAATTAAATCAAAACCAAAAACTATGATAAACTAACTTGCTGTGCCTTGAATTAAGACTATTTTTACTGAATCATAGAATCGAAGTTGTTTGAAATTTAAAACTACTTTGTTTGAGAAATGATTATATATCAGAAAGCTACTTACAGAAGGAAAAGCCAAGCCAAATAGACCTGAACCTACCTGATGTTTCACTCATTCAAATCCCTGCTAGCAATGGAGGAATCGAGAGAATGTACAGAAAACTTCAAAATAGTGGCTAGAGCTCAAAAAACATTTGTTCCTTTCTTTATCCTTTCACCAAGAGATGTATTTCATGAAATTAAGCTAAAATTTCCATTCTGTTTCAGGAAATATCTGGGGGAACTATGCTGTTTACAAATCCCAAAGACAAAGCAGGTGTGCAAATACCAAACTGACCATCCTCTGAAGGAGCAGGTGACACCAATTTCAAATTTCCCTCCACCAATAATGGAAAGGAGCAGAAGAACAAGGCTTACATACTGTCATCCACTAGTCCATGGAAGCACTAGTCAGGCTTTGTAATAAATGAGCATCTATCCTTCTAACGAAAAGTTGTTCCTGAGCTTTTTCCTCCCTTTTTAGGATTAGATTGTCTGTTTCCTAAGGGATGCCAGCTTTTATAGGTAAAATTGCAGACGTATATTGGGGTGTGCCTGGAGGTGCTTAGCGTTCTACAGTTGCACTGTTTGGGCTGTATGAGTCTGCTAGGGTTTCCGTAACAATTACCACAGGCTGCGTGGCTTAAACAACAGAAATTTATGTTCTCACAATTGTGTAGGCTAGAAGTCTGGGATCAAGGTGTTGGCAGGGTTGTTTCTTCTGAAGCTTCTCTCTTTGACTTGTAAATGGCCATCTTCTCCCTGTCTTTGTATGGTCTTTCCTCCATGCCTATGTCGTAATCTCCTCTTCTTCTTGTTTTTAAAGATTTTATTTATTTGTTTGAGAGAGAAAGAGAGAGAGCACAAGCAGGGGGTGAAGCAAGCAGAGGAAGAAGCAGAGTCCCCGTTGAGCAAGGAGCCCCATGCGGGGCTAGATCCTAGGACCCCAAGATCATGACCTTAACCAACTGAGCCTCCCACATGCCCTCTAATCAACTCTTCTGTAAGAGCACTATCATATTGGATTAGGCCCACTCATATAACCTCAGTTTACCTTCATTGCCTCTTTAAAGGCCCTATCTCCAAATATGGTCACTTTCAGAGGTACTGGGGGTTAGGATATCAACATATGAATTTGGGGGGCACATAATTGAGCCTTAACAGCCCCCATCTTTTCTCACATGAACTGCTTCTATAAGCCTCCTAACTGTTCTCTCATTCTCTAGTTTCATTCTCCTTCAATTCTTCTTCCATGTAGTAGCCAAAGTACACTTTCTAAAAAGGAAATCTCATCATGTCACTCCACTACTTTAAATCATCCAGTGGCTCCCCATTGCTTTCAGGATATAGTTTTAAGTTCAACAGCATCTAGCACAGTTTCTGGCTACAAGATGTGCCTCCTAAATGTCTGATGAGTAAATAAATGAATTAATGACTAATCAATCATGGAACCTAAAGAGAGCTGCAATTGTGGAGATCAGTCAAAGAAGGAGGTAATTTAGTCATTCTATTTGGCTTAAAAGTATATACTTGTGATTTTTTTTTTCCCAGGAGAACTACTTTCCTATTTATGTTTGGGTAAGATTATTTAAATAAATTCACATTCCCTGAGAAATAACTGGCAACATTTGTGCCTGAATTTCACCAGATCCTCAGCCGCCTTGGCACATTCATACCTAACTTACTGTCTATGGGTGAGAAATGGAGCCAATTAAATAGGTTTTATGTTCATACCTACCACCAAGTTCACCTACAGGGGAAAGGGCCTGCCATCTTCCAATGTCTCGTTCACAATGAGGCACAGCAAATACAATGGTGATTGTTCAGCACAGTTTTGTTTTGTTTTTTAATTTTAAATTCAATTAGAGGGCATGGAATTTTGTCTCTGTTTGCCCTACCTGTCAGTAACATTTGCAAACCTCATCCTTAGAACGAGGCCATGTTCCAATATGCCAAAGTCTTAAGCGCACAGGATTAAGAGCATTGGAAGGTGGATCAAAAAGCATCGCAGTTAGTTGATATTGTTTTGACATTAGCATTCTTATCTTGAGTACTCTACAAAGCATATAATCTATATGTGGATAATTGAGAATGCATAAACCTGAAACTTTGTTCTCTTCCTTTATAGATATTTATCAAGCCAGGAACTCAAATCAAGGGAGAAAGTATAATTTAAAAATTGAGTTTGTTAATAAAGAATGACAGCAAGAGTTACAATTCAACCAATTAAACAATTTTTTGTTTATGTGATAATTACTGCCAACATAAATGGTCTTAATTGCTTTTATTAGTGAGCAGTTTCTACATTCAAAATATTTTTTTCATAATGTTAACCAAGACCTTTGGGAAAATTTCAATAAAGTTTGGAAAGATATTGCAATAAAAGACTTCATTACCTCTGCAAATTCATCTCATTTTCTATTCTGTGGGATATTTCTGCAGCTGCTTAACTTCTGTTTGGATATTTCTTCAATGCTTTAAAGCCTATAAGAAACTATGATTCAACTCAAACGTGATTTATTTTGTAGAATAACTACTCCTTATCAAAAACATTTTTCCTCATTTTCCTTTGTGTAAGGCAAATTATCATTTTCTTTTTACCAAATGCCATATAATCATTTTTATTCAATTTCATGAAGTAAATTGCTATCATTATCCTTATTGCTAGATAAAGAAACCAAGAAACTCAGAGTTCAAGTAATTTTCCAAAAAATCACATAGAACTCCAAATCCTTTGCTTGTTAAAGAGTTATTTATCCAGGAAGCACTATCTCATGGTTTTTGAATTAACACATTCCCATGATATTTAATAGATTATCCATAGTATAGACTAATATTTTAAGTCAATAATCAAGCCAAGGATTTAGCCCTAAATTATGCTGAGCATGTGCAAGCTGCAACTCTATGTTGCTTATCCTATTCTATCATCATCTTAATCATCAAAATGCACATAATGATCCATATACTCTTCCAGAAACTGAAAGAAGTGAAAGCATAGGCCCTCTTTGGAAAGATTTCAAAGGTTTCCTATATCTGACCTCAACTCCTGCTAAACCTTTCTCAACCCCCACTCCTTACTTCTACCAAATACTACCAGAAATTCATAAGTAGGAGCTTGTCCCTTATGATTTCAGGTACTTGAAACATATGGAATGTCCTCATTCCAGAGATTATATAGGAATCCTCAAACTTATTTCATAACTAACAACAAATGTTAAAATGCAAATGACCCTGGGAAGAGTTAACTTTTAAGGTACAGCCTTTTGGCTACTGGAGTAAGAAAAAGCCAGTGCCACTTTGTAGTATTTAAATACTCAGCAATTTTTTTAAAAGAAGTTAGTAGGGTGGACCGGAAAAATCAGCAGACATAGTCAATAGACCTGGATTCTACTCCCCCTTATGTATGCCTCATTTTTTTCTTCTGTAAAACGATATCACTGAACTAGCTAGTCTCTAAGGACTCTTTCAGCTCTAGCTCTATTTTACACTTATAGTAAGAACACTCTAGATGTTCATTATAATAATGTTCATTAAAATGAAAAATTAGAAATCAATGTCCATCAAAATGGAATTGGTTAAACCAGGTATGGTGTATATATATATATATATATATATACACACACACTACATATAAATTCTATGTAGTCAGTTAAGTGATGATGTGGTTTTATATTTATTCATGAGGAAAGATGTCATGACATACTGCTGAATTCTTTTTTAAAGTAGACATCAAAGCATTTCTATTTGACTAAGAAATAAAGTATTTTATATCAGAAAGAACACTCATAAAATGTTATTTCTATATGGTGAGATTAAGAGTAATCAACATTCAGATAATGAAATATTTTCCCTGAAAGTAAAGAACTCTTCTTGTTGCACAATTGGGCTCAGCTGATCTATTTTTCTTAGTTATCTCCGTTATCACCAGTGTTGGGAGATGGATTTGCCTGACCCATGCTTGCTCCCTCACCAGTTTATCCCATGCCCAGTGTGAAGATTTGTCAAGCCATCAGACTGGCCATTGGATTCAATCCAAAGCTAACCATCTTAGGGACATGATTGATTCCATAACTTTGTGTTCTTTACTACCATGCTTTAATTATGTGAGTTTCCTCATGTTGCCTAATCAATCTTGATAATTATCACTTATTACTCAAATTTGAAAACATGTAGAATTAAGTATTTGAAAATAGATTAAATCAAACCAAATAGGGAATCATATATAATTCAGCAAAGGAGGAAGAATTAAGTTTTCTAAGTACAGAATGGCAAATAACAGTTGAAATTGGTAGGAAAACAAAATGTTGCAGGAGATTATAAATTAAATATAGGCCAAATTGTAGCTATTGTCATTCAAAAAGTGTGGTGTGTAGCTGCAACAGCAGCAGAGATCTCACTGTGGGATGTGAGTCCAAGCAAGCTAAGCTGGCCCTGTGCTCTTCCTGAGGGAGCCTTGTGTTGACAACTGAAATTACTAGTTCTATATTATTTTCTTGTTATGCTAAAATTAAAATTCTTAATTTTCAATTGGGGGTCAATATGGGTTAACTATCCGGGAGCTAGGCACCTGGGAAGGGAACTATATTTACAGAAAAGAGAATTTCTCTAGTTCTGACCCACAGCAGCTCAAGAAGTCAATTGGTCTTTGCCTGCTGGAAGTGCTGGTGGTGTTTAAGGACCACGGTGGGAAACTGAAGTGGAATCACTTTAAGTAAAAGACAGCTTATGTGTAATTAGAAATAGTATTTTTTACTAATTTTTTTCTCATATTCTGCTTCCTGAGAGGATTTTGAGGAGGTTCTTGCATCTTATTTACCAGAACAACTTCGTATATTAATATTTTCTTCCCAACTAGATTGAATAACGCCTGATAAGCATGTCTTCAGTGTCTTTTCTATTGCTCAAGGTGCCTGGTAAAATGCTGAACAATGACAGATGGGCATACATAAAAATAATACTGAAGCGTAATGAGCAGAAGTACATAGTTACTACTGGTTAGATTAATTAGCAAAGCCATGTTACAGATTCTAGCTCTTCTCCTGGATTCCACAAAAGACATGGTGGTCATAGGGTGACCATATGTTCCAGTTTACCTCAGGCAATCCTGGTTTACACCTGTCGTCCTGGCAGAATCATTAATTCCCTAGGACTTTTAAAAATGTGAAAATTACGCAATGACCCTATTGATCACTAAGGGGCCTCCTAATAAATTCCCATATTCAAAAAGTAATTCGACCTTAGCAGTAAATGAAACTTTTGTGGCAAGGAACGACCACAAAGTACAGAGTTAAGATTACATTAACTACTTGCTATTTCCTAAAACAGTTTATCTCTATATAAGTTTAAGTCAACTCTGCCCTCTACTGTCATATGACAGTATTATGACATCATGAAAGGTAGCACTGTTTCAGCTCCTTTGATTGAAGCTGTTGTGTTGGTCCTGTCGATTACTTTAGAAGGTTCTCCCTCAACCTTGAGCTGCTATATTCCTTACTGCCTATGTGGTACACCTAATCAACTAAATCAGAATCTCTGAGGATGAGACCCAAGTGTCATTTTTTTTTTAAAACTTCCTCATTGCTACAGCAAAAGTTGCGAACCATTGTCTAGAATGTCAGATCTATTAATCTGTTGTGGTTCATTCAGTTTTTTTTATTCCATAGCCCAGATTGTACTATATTCCTAATCATATCTGGAGAAGCCTTGGAAATTAGAGGATAAGTGCATCAGGACAAACCTACATCACTACTGAAAAAAATGGCACTTAAAAAAAGCCATTCCAAGGGATGGTGTCTTCCTTGGGTACAAAAATATATTTGTAATTATAGTGATGAAATGGACAGTACTTACTCAGAAATGAGTCTGTTAGGCCATCATCTTTGATGCCACAGCTCAGCCCTAATTCTCTGATGATGGAATTATGTGCTGAGGAAGCTCTAAGATAGCCAAGAAAGTTGGATCAGAAGATGGGGGCAAATGAGGTAGAGCCCATTGCATTAAATGACTGCTTCCTTTTTTGTGAATGTTTAGAGACTTGTTAATGGAGTTCATCATATGGAAAAGCACTGATGTGAAAGCCCAGGAAATCTGCTGGAGTAGAAGTTGCACTAATTAGAACATTAACTAAATTAAGTCATGGCGGGGGAGGGGGGCAGTGAATCCCAAAGTGAATAACAGAGAAAGGAGGAAAATGTAGAAAAATCATTAATAATCAGCAAGAGACAGATTTTGCAGAAAATTAACCAAGAAGCAGGCTTTTTTTTTTTAAGTTTTATTTATTTTGAGAGAGATTACAGAGGGAGAGAGAGAGAATCTCAAGTTGACCCCCCACTTTGCTCAGAGACTGACAGGGAGGCTCCATCCCAGAACCCTGAGATCAAGAGTTGGATACTTTACTAAGTCACCCAGAAATCCCAGGCTTTAAATAATAAGCAAAACATTCACTTCCCACTCCTTTTTCCTAAAGTTCACTAGGAAAAACTAATGGATCTCATGTCTGAGACTGGCCCTGTTAAAAGAGGTCTTATTCCTCTTAAACTCCTAACCAAAACCGTGGGATCAGCCAGAGAAACAAACAAGGGTCACTTGGGAATTTTGATAGTGAGCATCAGGGTACTGATGACACCAGAGGCCTCCTAATAGTAAAAGGAGGGGAGAGGGAGATGTACATGATAGACGATATTGTCCTTACACACCCCATCTGGGTTTACATTATTCAGTTCTCCAATCTGGCCAAAGGCAATACTCTAAGCGTAAATGTGGACAAAGTAGAGGTTTAGAAGCAGCATCAGGAATTATTCTAAATGATTTTATCTGTACTGGTTCTACTGTCTGTGGAACATCTACTGATACTTTAAGAAATTCCTTTGCAAGAAAGGAATGGGGACAAGGTAAAAATGTTTCAACAAATGTATGGTTTCATAAGAACGGTTCTTACTTTTTTCTGGATAACAGACCCCTGTGAATAGCTGTTGAAGTTTATAGGCTCTCTCCCCAGGGGAAAAAAATGGACATTTTTAAAAATTTAAATTCTATTAATTAACATAGACTAAAATATTAGTTTCAGAAGCAGAGGTCAGTGATTCATCAGTCTTATATAATATGCAGTGCTCATTATATCACATGCTCCCCTTAATGGAAAAATAGACATTTTAATAATTTTATATACAGTTCCATCCTAGTGTAAGAACACTAGACACACAGATGGCCTACAGTACATGAAAAGGTGCTCAACATCACTGATCAGGGACATACAAATCAAAACCACAATGAGATATTACTTCACACTTGTTAGAATGGCTAATATCAAAAAGACAAAAAAGAAAAAAAACAAGTGTTGGCAAGGGTGTGGAGAAAAAGGAATCCTTATGCACTGTTGGTAGGTACAAAATTGTTACAGCCACTGTAGAAAACGGTATGGAGTTTCCTCAAAAAAATAAAAATAGAAATACAATATGATTCAGTAATTCCATGTCTGGCTATCTAAAGAAAATGAAAACAATAATTTAAAAAGATATACACCCCTATGTTCATCACAGCATTACTTATAATAGCCAATATATGGAAACAACCTAAATGAATAGATAATATGATATATATACACAATGGAACATTATTCAACCATTAAAAAAATTGAAATCTTGCCATTTGCAATAGCATAGATGGACCTTGAAGGTATTATGCTAAGTGAAATAAGTCAGAGACAAATATAATATGATCTCATTTACATGCAGAACCTAAAACAAACAAATAAAAGGTCATAGATACAGAGAACAGATAGGTGGTTGGCAGAGGTGGGTGTGTGTGTGAAATGGGTAAAAATAATGAAAAGATACAACCTTCTAGTTATAAAATAAATAAGTCATGGGAATGTAATATACAGCTTGGTAACTATAGCTAATAATACCGTATTGCATATTTGGAAGTTGCTAAAAGAGCAGAACCTAAAAATTCTTATCACAAGAAAAAGAAATTGGGATGCCTGGATGGCTCAGCAGTTAAGCTCTGCTTTTGGCTCAGGGCCTGATCCTGGAGTTCAGGGATGGAGTCCCACATTGGGCTCCCTGGGGGGAGCCTGCTTCTCCCTCTGCCTATGTCTCTGCCTCTTTCTCTCTGTGTCTCTCATGAATAAATAAAATCTTAAAACAAAACAAAACAAAAAGAAATTATGTAACTATATGTGGTGATAGATGTTAACTAGCCTTATGGGGTGTTCATTTCACAATGTATACAAATATCGAATCATGTTGTATACCTGAAACTAATATAAGGTAATATGTTAATTACACTGCAATTAAAAAACAACCCTTGATTTATAAAATAACCTTCTGCAAATGGATTTTATCATTAATATTATTATAAACATTTATGAAGAACTTATGTACACAAATCTTTTAGCATCACATACACATTAGGTTAAACAATAAAAAGTTCTTGTCTTCCACTTACTCATAATCCAACATATAATGTCATTATAGCTATGTAAAGCACATGCAGTTGCTACATTTAAAAATAAAAACATTTGGGCAGCCCAGGTGGCTCAGGGGTTTAGCACTGCCTTCAGCCCAGGGTGTGATCCTGGAGTCCCGGGATTGAGTCCCACGTTGGGCTCCCTGCATTGAGCCTGCTTCTTCCTCTGCCTGTGTCTCTGCCTCTCTCTCTCTCTCTCTCTCTCTCTCTCTCATGAATAAATAAAATCTTAAAAAAAAAACATTTGCATCTTCATTGGAAAGGGTAAGGACATGTTGAGAGGTCGTGGGCAAAAGCAGAATTATTTAAGAGTCCATAACATCTTTTCAATATAATCAGGGATTTTTTTTAATGTATTGAATGCTGTCAGTGCAAGGTATGGTATAGATGCTGGAGGATATAAAAAATAAGGACCATAAAGTTTTTGTTTTCAAGATGCTCTCACTCCAATAGGGTAGAGATAGGAGAAGCACACAAATTACTCTAAAAGAATACAGAATTTGATAAATGCCATATAAAAATTACAAAAATCTTTGGGGGAAAGATTCAGACAGCAAGATTATATTTGACAGGATGTGAAATATGACCCCCATACTTTCTTCCACCTTCCTTTGTGAATCTCCTACTGTTTTCACAGGGAAATTTTACCTGGCCACTCCAGATAGAAGGACCAAGTGACTCCCTCTTTTTCACACCTGTAAATCAGTTTGAATATAAGGAAACGTGGAAATTAAGACAGAAAAGATAAACCAAAAGTACATTGTGGCTGGCTTTGAAAAGCTAGGGTGAAGAGCATGTACCTAATTAAGTTCACAAAAGGAATCTGTTGAAGGCTTTTAAGCAAGGCACAGATCGGATCAGAACTGTTCTTTAGGAAAATTAAGGTAGCAGTGGGTATGATAGCTGGAGTGGAGAGAGACAGGAGACAGGCTATTACAGTAGCCAGAGTGAGAAGTAACTGGGGCCTAAACTAGAACGGTGGTTAAGGAAGTGGAAAACAGGATGGCTGTCAAGCTGGAAAATCTGTAGGCCACCAAAGGATTTTTTAACTGGAGGGTTGACTGGGGACTTAGAGAACTCTCAGAAACAAAACAAAACACCTCCCCAGTATTTTAGAGATGTCTTCTCCTAACCTAAATGTCTGTCCCAGCTATAAACACATATAGTTTCTGCATGAACAGAAAGGGGCCCCAGCTACATGGAAGATATTAGGTCCATTTTAATCACCTGTTGATCACTAATGTTGAATCCTTTATCAATTTTTTACCTATCTGTATTTTCTTCTTCCCTTTTTCTAGTAAGCTTCTTGCTTGGAATTCAGAGGAAAAAGGTACTATGAGCAATTTGAAAAACTCAAGCTTTATTCTAAGCAAATGAAGTACTATCTACAGTCTAACACAGAACATAAATTCTTTATCATATCCTTTTAAAAAAGTCTTCCTTAATCCTGGCTATTTCTTGAGTTTTCATATTTTTTTCCCTCCCTTTAACTGGCAAATATCTTACAAGATGAACCTTTATTCATTATGTCCCTTGAATCACCATCTCTCATTCCTTAACTCCTGTAATATGGTGCCCACCTCTACAACAACCACAAAATCGGACCTTCCAAAGAACTCATGTCACCATCCAAAAACTATTAATTTTCTCAGTTTTAATCTTCCTTTACTGCTTTCTAACATTTGGCTGTGTAAATGAACTTCTCAAGATTGAGACTTTCTTTTCCTTGGTCTTCTTGATTATATGCTGTCGGCCCTGTTTCCTTCCACCTCTGGAATCGCTCTTCTGCTATCTTTGTAAGCTGTATCCTTTCCTACTCTATAAAATGTATTTGCAACCTAAGCCATAATCTTGGGCTGTCTGTTATTTATGATATTTATGAACATTCAATACTCCACAGAATTCCTAAATCCACATCTCTAGCCATCACCACCTGTCACAGCTCCAACTTAATATTTCCTTTTGGACATTTCCAAATGATGTCTCAAATTCATCATATCTGGGGGAGAGCTCATCTATTCCCCCCCAAAGCTAACTTTTTTCAACTCCCCCACATTCATCAAACGCACCATCATTTTCTTGGTACTCAGTTTTTAAATCTCCAGTTATTCTTAATTGTTCTCTCTCTTTGTCAGTTACCATACTCTATCAATCCTGCCTTTGCAAACTCAAGTCCACCTCTTCATATCCCTTACTACTGCACTATGTACTCTTATCACCTCTCTCTTGGGCATTTTAGAACTAGTTCTTCCCCTTTCTTTCCTTTCAATACACTGAACACTTTAGTTGAGAATATTAATTTTCCAAAACCATTTTGTTGTAAGTATCATTTTCTGCTCAAATCTCTTCAGTTACTTTCCAATCCAATTTATCCAATCCAGGATAAATTTTAAATATCTTATTCTAGCATTTAATAGCTTCCAGTATCTGTCCTATTCTTGCTTCTATTCTTTTTTTTTTTTTAAGATTTTATTTATTTATTCATGAGAGATGCAGAGAGAGAGAGAGGCAGAGACATAGGCAGAAGGAGAAGCAGGCTTCCCGCAGGGAGCCCAATGCAAGACCAACCCCAAGACCTGAGCCAAGAGCAAACACTCAACCACTGAGTGCCCCACTTGCTTCCTTTCTCACACAAATCCTCTACACAAATTTTCTTCTCCAGGTAAAGTGATCTCCAACTACTCCCCAGATATGACATTCTTAGAGCCAACAATTACACAATCCAAGGGCCACCATTCATAGAGAACATAACGTGAACAGTGTCCCCTGGAGTTGTGCCATGGCTATCTTTATTCCCATATCCGTTTTGGTCTTTTGTTCTTGATATTCTCCTGTAGCGTGCTCTCCTCTTGCCTCTGTCCTCCTCTTTCTCCAAGGCCCAACTCAAGGTCTATCACCTCCAAGAACTCCCCCACCAACTACCCTAGCCATTGATAAAAATTCTCTCCCCTTAATTCCTAGACCACAGGTATATATGTAAGTTGAACATATAATTTATCATCCAAACTGTAATGTTTGAGAATTACAGGGGACATAATTATTTTGGAACAAGAGGCATTAACCAAGACAATCCAGGACAAACTGGAGCATATAATCAGCTACATATATATTACTCATTTGACATCCACTATGTGTTATGTGGCAGTTTTTATTAAATGTATTTAAACTTCGTTTGTTAAATGTACATGACTTATCTTCTTGAGACAGTAAATCCTCTGAGTACAGACCATGCATTCTCCCTCTTTGTTCACCTGATGCCTGGCCAGTGTCCTTCCTATACATAATATATACTAAAAATTATTTGTTCATCATGATGATGTTTTTGTTATTTAGGAATGAAACTTAGGCTAGGAGTAAACTTTCAAACTTTTTTTTTACACACAATTATTCTGGTAGGAAGAAAAAATCCTCTATGTCTCTAGAAAGAGGTATTTTCATAAAAAAATCTACTAAAAAAAAATCTACTCAAGTTTTTGGTGGGGGTTGGGTCATAGCCTTTGGTACATGGTTCTGCCTTGCTGCCTTGTTACTTCTTAATGTCTTTGCTCTCTATCTCAACAGCATACCCTTTCCATTGCTCTGCTATGACATCAAACAGAAGAAAGCTGACAGCCCCAACCAGAGGGTTTATGTAACTTATATCAAAATAAAATCACATTTTAAAAAATGCTGCTGTGACTAACTACCCTGAAACCAAATATTTGGAAGTTTTGATTTGCTTGACTTATTTTGCTTAATTAACATCTGGTCCTAGCTTAGCATTATTCCTGCTAAACTACCAGTAACCAAAGGAGAAGGAAGAAAGCCTAAAAACAGAAAAAGACAGTAGGCAGTCATGATAGCTTAGACTCTGAAAATAAACTAGAACATGAACTGAAAAATGAAAGGCATGTGGGAAAGAAATAATTAGGACAGAATCATCTCTTGGAAGTAAATACTTAACAGAGAGCCATTACCAAAGAGCATCAAGTCAAAATCAAATGGGGGTATGAATGGATGTTGGAAAGCTCCAGGAAGGAATATCATTTTGTTCAACTTACTGATGGGTAGGTCTTCCTAAAATACCTCCTACCAAGCCTGTAACTAGAATTAGGCAGCATTCATCTGTTTTTACATGGAATAACATGAGGAAGTTTGCCTTTGACTACTCCTCTAAAATTTGGTTCTTACAGAGTTTATCTATAAACCTTTGGCCTGACATTTTTGCTTAGGCCAAGTCTCTAAGCAGTTTCTGAGTCCCTCATGACGTCAGCAGTCTTTTTTTTTTTTTTTTTTTTTAAGGTTTATTTAGTAGAGGGAGAGAGAGTGAGCACAAGAATGCACAAGCAGGGGGAGTGGTAGAGGAAGAGAGATTCTCCAGCACACTCCCTGCTGAACACAGAGCCCAACTCAGGGCTTCATCCCATGACACTGAGGTCATGACCTGAGCCAAATATCAAGAGTCAGATGTTAACAGACTGAGTCATTCAGGTGCTCCCATCAGCAGTCTTAATAAACACAATAACCTATCTAAAGATTTTCTAGATATTCTCCAGTTTGATAAAGAACTCCTTGGGGGGGGGGGAAGGGGGACTCCCAAACATTCCCAGAGATGCCCTTTTTCCTTCTACTTGAGATCTTCTTATACCTAGCTGTCTCTGGGATAATTGAATATATGACCTCTAAGAGTTCCCAAACCTTTCATTTAGTTCTTTATATCTTAAATAAAGTCACTATCTGCTTTGAAAATTTAAGCCAAGAATAGGCAACTAATGGTAGATGTGCCACTGAAGTGTATTTTTTATCTCCTTTGTCCAATCATTCTGCTTCCTTTTTTTTTTTTTTTTATCTCTTGTTCCTTTTTCTGCTTGTGATTTTATTTTGTTCTCTCTCCCAGTTCTATCTTTCCTCAGATATATTTAGGGTCCTTGGTGGCAGCCAGGGCCAAATGCTGTTGATTTAAGCACTGATCTTCTTAGATATATAGGTGTATATTAGATAACTTCTTGAGAGTTCTCCTGAGATTCTCTAGGGCTGTGGTTATTTACCATATCTTGATTATGGCCCATTTATGCTTATATTTTGATTAGATTCTCTGGACTCAATTTCATCAACATAGCTAACATTTATGGAATATTCAATACATATATCAGATCCTATGCTAAGTGGTTTATCTCTAATTCTCACAGCAACTCAGTGAGGTAGGTATATTCCCACTTGGCAAAGGAGAGAAAAGGCATAGAGAAGTTAAATGCCTTGCCCAATATGTCACTAATAAGTGATGGAGCTGGGATGTGATTCCATATCTGTAATCTCCATACAACCACTGTGGTAGAAAATGTGATGCTGATATATAGTAGGAAGAAGACTGAGCAATTTTTAAGTTCATTACATGATAACTGCCACCAGGGCTGGGCATAATTATGAAGTCAACCTCCTTGACATAAGGTTTAAAACTTGATCCTTCTCATGGAAAGGGTGGACATTTCTTAGATCTATGCTACCTATCTATGCGCCAGCCTTCCAAACTTGTTTCCCTGTGCCTCTATACTTTTGCACATGTTGTACTCTTTTCTAGGGAATACTCTTCCTAATATTCTCTAATGTCCACCAATTCTTAAAGTCTATTGAAGTATCAACACTTTTGGAAAATCTTTGGGGACACTGTGTCCCTCCTTTCTCCAATCTTTTCTTGGCTGAGATGCTTGGCCTTTCTCTGGGCTCCAGTAGCATCCCTAAGTATAATTATTACATCCTATTGTGATCACTGGTTTTTCTTTTGCTCTAGATTATATGCTACTTGAAGGCAAGCATGGAGCAAGTACTCTAAACATTGTATGAATTGAATCAAATCGAATTCCTGGGGATCCCTGGGTGGCTCAGTGGTTTAGTGCCTGCCTTCAGCCCAGGGCGTGATCCTGGAGTCCCGGGGATCGGGTCCCACGTTGGGCTCCCTGCATTGAGCCTGTTCCTTTCTCTGCCTGTGTCTCTGCCTCTCTCTCTCTCTCTCTGTGTCTCTCATGAATAAATAAATAAAATCTTTAAAAAAATCGAATTCCTGAGCTTTAATATTATCATATTGTTTCTTCATTTACATTTTGGGCACTATTTTAAATTTTGTAATGAAAGACTGTCTGATATAGGCATCTCAAGTATTAATTTAGTTGGAGAGGACTAGGAAACCATATTGGTAGAAGAGTAATCTACCCCATTTTAAACCAAATCAACAAGCCATTATAGATTCAATTAATCTATGAAAGAAGACAAAGTAGTATATAGAACCAATTGAAGTCAGGAAGTTGTTGCTAAACTTCCAGGAATAAGGTGACAAACTGAACTCTAAGTTTACAGATCATTTCCTGGAGAGCAATGAGGTGTTAAATTGAATGATATTAGGGTACTTGTTCTTGCTGAGTCATCCATGCCTTCGGCAGAATCTTCTTTTTGGTGGGCACAGCATGAAGACACAGCTAAGCAACAGATTATTGGTGCATAAAGAAGAAGATACTGGGCTTAAAACAACGTTTTAACCAAAACTCCTTCTCCTAAAAGTTTTTTTGTTTTGTTTTGTTTTGTTCCTCAAATATTAAAATCCTCAAAAGCAATGGCCTGGAGTGAATAGGTCATGGAAATGGGGTATGGAATTGGCCATGGAATTAGGGGTAGGCTGGAGGGTTGAGTGCAACTGTGTGTTCAGCTTTTGTAATCTATCAAAGAGCATTACTGAATGTGTCAGACATAATGCTAAAGGCTGAGAAATAAGCATCATGCTAAAGGAGTTTGTAGTCAAGAGGCGACTGCATTCCATAATAGGGGAAAGAATAAAGTGTCATTACAGGAGTTTCAAAGAGGAAACTAATATTTGGTCTTCATGGAAGCAGTGATGTTGGAACCATGTCTGAGAGACTGAATATGATCTCAATAGGCAGATAAAGGGCCATTCTGGGCAGAGGGAATGGCGCACAAAAAGCTAGAAAGAAGTCTCAGAAGAAGTTGGTGAGGTTAGGGCCATATGTAGTTTGGTGAGGCTACAAATAGGTAATGTGTGATGACAAGGAAAGGTAGCAGAAGGAGAGAGAGGGAAGCAGCAGGACACAAGGTGAGAGAAATAGACTGGGGCCATATTTTAAAAGGTTTTAAATACTGTAGTAAGGAACTTGGCCTTGTTCCTGAAGGCAATAGGGAATCATGGAGCTTTTAAGCAGTGATGTAAGATGATTTATTATAACTGTTGCATTCTTGGCACTGTCTTCTATAGTTGCTTTATAATATGCCTCAGTTTGCTCAAACTTTGGTGCGTACTTTCTCATTAGTTCTCAAAGAAGATTTTGTCAAGAGAAAAAAACTACAGAGAACTGGAAGGACTGGGACCCTGTAATTTGGTAGGAGACCCAAAGTAGGGCTCCCTGCCTCTTTGTGCCTTTGGGAAACTTTCCAAATCAGACAGTTAGGTGTCTGCCTTCAGTTCAGGTTATGATCCTGGGATCCTGGGATGGACCCTGGAGACAGAGACTGAGCAGGGAGCCTGCTTCTCCCTCTCTCTCTCTCTCTCTCTGGCTCCCCCTGCTTATATTCTCTTGCTCTCTCTAATAAATAAAATCTTTAAAAATATAAAAATAAAAACCCAGTTATATTTTGATTAAATCTATCCCAATCCATGTAAGATTGGAAAGATAACATTTCCCCCAAAGAAAATCAGATTTGACACTATGAAAATTGTATGTGAAAATAATGATCTGTATATTTTAGCTGGAGGAAACAAGTTAAAGGGGAAAAATAGCAATTCTCGTTTTTAAGTGTCATGTACTTGGAAGTTGGAGCTTATAATCTGAATACCCATGAGAAACCCTCAATAAAAGAAAGTCCAACTTGGCCACTAAACTAAAAAAATTAAAATAACCAGCCCTGTGCTGAAGTGCTTTGTTGTACCTGCCCCCACTATGCTCACCCATGTTCACGGGATAGCACTAGGACTGCTGCTAATTCATTCTCCTTAGGCAGGTGAAACCAGGTAAAGACAACCACCCCTGTTTCACACCTGCCTCGAGATAATGGAAAGAAAAACACACCTTCACCAAGCAGATAAACTTCTTTTTGGAGATGAGTTTCCTCTCCACCCGTGAAATTAGGCTGACACTAGTACCATAAAGGCTCCTTGCTTCCTTACCCCTTTAAACAAAGGTTGAAAATGATAGGCATGCTGTAGGCATTGCATCCTTCCAGCCTCTTGGCTCAGGCATCATAGAAGACAAAAGACAAAAGGTACTAGAAAGAGGGTGTTAAAAGAAGATTCAAACTACACTCTTAAGGAAAAACTAATCCTGCCCCAGGGATGTAGTTTAGCATATGTAATTGAACTGTTTCAATAACTAGTTTCTTAAACAGATTCTTTTTACCAAGAAATAAAACTCATGCATAAACTGCAACACATGGGCATACTTAACATACGTTATTGACATCATATGTTTACTAAAGATTCCTATGGGTACTGTCCCAGAGAAAATTCTATTAGAAGTTAATCCTTAAATGATTCCTGCAAACTTCAAACAATTACCTATAAGATAAAAGAAAATAGATTTTTCAGTAACTTTTTTTGCTTATTTTACACCACTACTCTGGTCATTCCTTTCCAGTGCTAATCTTCTGCTTTGTAGCCTCTGTTTTCCTTTCCTCCACCTATCAACCTCAGAAACCTTTATATTCCTTTAAGAAATAATCACATTTCAATTTCTGGTACTGCCCACCTCCTCCCATCTCATTTGCTGCCTCTCTGCCCTGGATATATTTAGATTTGAATGGAGAACTTCATTGGGTGGATAACCATTAGCTCTTGAAAGTTTGTACCTAAGAATAGATGACCTTTTTATTCACGTGCTCATTTTAATAACAAGATCATATCACTCTGGAAGTTAAAAAAAAAAACACTGGTAAATATGTAGATTGTCTTTCATGCCAAAGAACCTACTTTTTTTTTTTTTTTTTTTTTTTTTTTTTAAAGATTTTATTTTTTAATTCTTATTTATTTATGATAGTCACACAGAGAGAGAGAGAGAGAGAGAGGCAGAGACATAGGCAGAGGGAGAAGCAGGCTCCATGCACCGGGAGCCTGATGTGGGATTCGATCCCGGGTCCCCAGGATCGCGCCCTAGGCCAAAGGCAGGCGCCAAACCGCTGCGCCACCCAGGGATCCCAAGAACCTACTTTTTGAGACCTTTGACTGCAGTGTAATTTTGTATTCATTTAATTTTAGAAATCACCATTGTTCTCTGTTAGTGATGAGGCAGAAAGCTATACATCTCCCCCTTGTGGTTTCTGTTAGTATTTGCCTTTCAATGTCCAATTTCTTCCAGTTCCAGTCATTCCCAACAAAATACTATTAACATGATCTTCCTAAACCACAACTCTGATATCACTCTCTTGCTCAAACTGCCAGTGGCTCACTATCCCCTGTAGGATAAAAATCCAACTCCTTGGCATGGTCCACCTGAAATTCCTATGCTAAAATTCTCTTTTTGAAATCCTATACATACTTCAAGGCCCAAATTCCTCTTTCCCAATCTGCACCTGGAAGCAGTCTCTCCATTTTGTGCTCTTAAACCACAATCTACCAATAATTATAGGTATTTATGCTCATCTTATCTCTCACACTCTATGATGAGTCTCTGGAGAACAGGGAGCGACAATGTCTTTTTCATCTTCCTGTTGTCCACACAGTTCCTTGAGCAGCGAAGGCCTCAACAAATATCTATAGAATTGAATAAAATAGCTACAGCGGTTAGTAAAATTAAAAGTCAGCATTAGGTTTTAAAAACAGAGGACACATTTCAAAATGGATCAAGAGACAGAATTGTATGGACCAGCCTTGTCCAGCAGAAATACAAGCTACTTGGGTAATTTAACATTTTCTAGTAGCCAGATTCAAAAAAACAGACGAACTTAACTTTAATAATATATTTTTATTTAGCCGATTATTTTAACATGTAATCAATATAAAAATTACTGATGTGGGACGCCTGGGTGGCTCAGCCGTTGAGCGCCTGCCTTTGGCCCAGGGTGTCATCTTAGAGTCTGGGGATCGGATCCCACATTGGGCTTCCTGCAGGGAGCCTGCTTCTTTCTGCCTGTCTCTACCCCTCTCTCTTTGTGTCTCTCATGAGTAAATAAAATCTTTAAAAAAAATTACTTATGAAATACTTGGCATTTTTTTTTTAATCCTGTCTTCTCAATCTAGTGTGTAGAATGTACTGACAATACATCTCGGTTCAAATTCGCCACATGTGGCTACTGGCTACTCTATTAAAAAGAAGTTAAGCCCAGGATAGGAACCAAGTCCTAGTCCTGGGGGACTGCTAGCAGTTTTGTTACCACAGATAAGACCTTACCCATTTATTTCTTGGTTCCCTCATCTGAAAAGGGGAGACATTTTTCTTACCATTGTTACAGGGTTGGAAAGGCACACAATCAGAAGCTGAAATGAGGACACTTTGGAAGGTCGAAAATGTCATACAGTGGAAGGCATGGTAATTATTCCAAGAATAGAGTGAACTTTGAAAATAGTTATTCATCTCTTCTTTAAAGATCCTGGATCCCAAGTCTCATAGGCTCCCTGATTTCTTCCGACTTAACTCCATAGGGCAGGGTTCAGGGAGGATGCTGACGCTCCCGCTAAACACCTCCGCTGGAGTAGCTGGGTGGGATGAAGACAGGTTGTTCAGAAGCACAGATTTTGGATACCCGTATTCAGGTTAATGATGTTACTGTGACAAGCTCCTTCAATACGAAGGAAAAGGAGAAGGCAGGGATCCAACCACGAGCATTTTCAGCCCCGCAGCATCGACCTCGCCCTGTTCTATCGGCGTAGTGTGTGCACGTTTTGTGACAAAGAAACACGTTTCCCACCGCTAATGGGATAAACCACAGTCACTTATTTATTAACATTTTACGCGTTCTTTTTAGGAGCTTTAGGAGATTCTCTGCAGAGCTCTAAGTGCCTCTTCCCCGACGCTTGGGTTGTTGCTTATTCACCTGCTGAGAGCTGATTTATCGCTCTCCCCGGTATGGAAAGGCGTTTAGGTTATTATCATTTCGGCTTTACGTGTGGAGCAAGCCGAAGCAGCGAGAAACGACTCCCCATCGTGCGTGCCGCGGCTCGACTCAGGCCGGCGCGGGTTAGAACTCGGCGAGCCCCGCCTCGGGTTCCCGCCCCAGGGCGCGCGGCCCCGCCCCCTCCCTCCGTAGGTGTCGCGAGCCCCTCGCCGGGTCTCGCGCGGTTCCCTGGGAGACCGGGCTCTGCCCTAGAACAACAGCGGGCGAAGGGGGCGGAGATTCCGAGTAAGTTCGCGAGAGCCAGCCCTCCGGGGTCGAGGACTTCGGGCGCATGCGGCAACCTTGCCTTTGCTCTCGCGAGGTTTCGTCTTCCCGGAAGCGCTGGAGGACCGCGTCCCGGGAACGGCGCCGGGATGTGTGGGGGCTGTGTGGAGAAGGAGTATCCCAACCGGGTGAGCGAGTGGGCGCCGAGGACGTCTCGCTCCCGCGGCCCGTGGCCCGTGGCCAGCCCCTGGGGCTTCTCGTAGCCCCGGCCGGCCTTCCCTGAGAGGCTGGGCGCGGGCCGACCCGGCCGCTCTGCGCGTGGCGGTGACCCGGTAGCTGTCTTTAGGCGCTTGATGGCGGCGGCGTGCTCTGGCCGCGGATTCCGCGGGTCCCCGCCCGCCCCCTCCCCCCGGCGGCTGACCTCAGCCGTCACCCCACTTTCTCTCGAGTTCCAGGGCACAGCAAGGGAAACTCCACCACCATCAACAATATCCAGTCCGACGACGAAGGGACACGCCCCCCCCCCCCCCCCCCCCCAACCCCGGGTCTCCCTCTCAAGCTTGATTCGGTGAAATTCACGTTTCTTACCGAATTTCTAGCGCCGGAAGCCACCTCTGAGGCCATTTGGTATAACCCAGTGTTGCAGGGGGAACTAATGCCCGGAGAGGGGCAATCACTTGCCCAAGTTCACATTCTCTGAACCGGGAGCCAAGGCCAGAACTCAGATGACCGGCCTTTACTTTTTTTTTTTTTTTTTTTGGAAAAATCTCGGTTCTTCTCAATCTCGGGAGGTTGCCGAAGCTTTTTTTTTTTTTTTTTTTTTTTTTTTACTCTCATTCGGGATATACTTATTGAACATTTACGTGTGTAGCTAGATTACTTTGCGAGGCCAGAAAGGGATTCCAAAGAAATAAAAGGCAGCTTTCGTTGCATCCCGAGAGCTTACAGTTTAGGGGAGTAACAGTTCATAAATGCTGTTCGAGGTGTAGAGAAACGGGAGGGAAATAGCGCTGCTTCCTCAAGAGAAAGGTGGACTTCTTTTGGGATTTGAAGGCTGGTTTTGATTAGGGAAGGAAAGGAGGAGCCAGAGGCCTGGGGAATATAACAGGAACAAGGATTCTTGTCGTGGTTGGGAGGCCGGAAATCTGCAGTTTTCCGGTCTCTTGCTATCCTGAGTAATACTAAGTCTTTGGGGGAAGGATATATAACAAGAAGGCTCACGTTACAACCTTCTTGGGAAAAGGTGTAGCATTATCAAATGAAGATATGCAGCAGTTCCCATTCTAGAGAAGGAAGTGCATATGCATATGTTTCTAGAGACTTGCGTAAGAATGCTCATACCAGCATTATTTGTAGTCACAAACGGGAGAAGTGTGATAGGATCATAGAATGGAACACCATGAATGAGTAATGAAAGTGAATTAATTAAAGCGGTGGCTCTCAACAGGGTGAGGTTTTTGGTTTTGTTTGCCTCCGAAAGGATGTTTGACACTATCTGTAGACATTTTTAGTTGTCACAACTGGGGATACTACTGATACCTACTAGGTAGAGGCATTATACTGTACATTTTTGTTGCATATACTTCACTGTGTTCTGATTCATAAAAAGTTTAAAAATAAATTTTTATGAATTCAATAACGAACACTGCACTTTTCAGAGACCACACAAGGGAGGTGTTTATAGGGAAGAGTATTAAAGAGATTAGGTTGGATTCTTAATAATTGAGCTAACCAAAAGACTTAAAAATTGTATTAAGAAGTTAGATTCTGGGCAGCTCCGGTGGCCCAGCAGTTTAGCGCCGCCTTCAGCCCAGTGCATGATCCTGGAGACCCGGATCCAGTCCTACGTCAGGCTCCCTGCATGGAGCCTGCTTCTCCCTCTGCCTGTGTCTCTGCCTCTCTCTCTCTGTGTCTCTCATGAATAAATAAATAAAATCTTAAAAAAAAAAAAAAGTTAGATTCTACACTTTAGGCATTGGGCATCCATCAGAAAAAAATGAATAGAGAAATAATTCTGAAATATTTTAGGGGAATGAATCTTACGACTGTATGTTGAGGTTATGGTGGGGGGAGGGAATGTAAAAGGGAGAGCCCTACAGAGTATTTGGGGAGCCATGGCAACAGTAGTGTAGGCATGAGATAATGAAGACTTCATTTCAAGGAAAGAATTAATAGAACTCAACCCATTTAATGGCGGGAGGAACTATAGATGATCTTAGAGTTTTCAATCTAGGCAATTGGGAAATTGGAAATACCATTACAGAAATTGGAGGCATATGGGAGAGAGAACCAAAATTGGGGTTCACATGGTCAGATTGTTTGTATCACGTATCATCCAAGATTGAGAATGTAACATCCAAGGAGTCAAGTGAAAATACAGGATTGCAGTTTAGGTGTGAGATTCAGATGAGTTAGCCAAATAAAAGTGTCAAAATAGAAAGGATTTGTTTTCTTAGGAAAAGAATGTGGAGAATCAAGGAGAATCAAGGGCTGAGCTTCAAGGAATAATTTAGAAAGTGAAAATAAAGTAGAAGAAGAATAGAGAAAAGGTTTGAGGTGATTGAGAAACCAGAAAAGTACCTTTCTTTTCTTTTCTTTTTTGAAAAATGCCTTTCATAAGCACTTTTTTTCTGACTATTCTGTTCTGGAATAATTAAAGGGCTGTCATGAGGACGAATTAAAATTTTATTTGGAATTTCAGAAGGCAGATTTAGAAATCTTGAGTGGGTGGATGTTATTGGGTTGTAGGCTTTGAGTCAGAACAAAGAACTTTATAACAGATGCGCAAAAGTGGAATGGGCGACTCTTGGAGGAATTGGACTCTCTTCCTGTTCAGGAGAGATTGACCAATTGAAATCACAGAGGACCAACTCTAGGAGTTTTTGAAGTCTTGCGATATTTCTGAGAGCAGTAAGAGCAGAAACTACTTTGAGCTTAGCAAAGGAAAGGACAATAAGATGATGGTAGCAAGTATAGTGTACTCATCCAAAAAATTGGCAGAGAAAAATAATGGATTAGCATCTCAAGAAGTATTTAATTTTTTTTTAATTTTTATTTATTTGTGATAGTCACAGAGAGAGAGAGAGGGAGAGGCAGAGACACAGGCAGAGGGAGAAGCAGGCTCCATGCACCGGGAGCCCGACGTGGGACTCGATCCCGGGTCTCCAGGATCGCGCCCTGGGCGAAAGGCAGGCGCCAAACCGCTGCACCACCCGGGGATCCCTCAAGAAGTATTAAGTGTGGGGCAGCCCAGGTGTGGCAGCCCCGGTAGCTCAGCAGTTTAGCGCCGCCTGCAGCCCAGGGTGTGGTCCTGGAGACCCTGGATCAAGTCCCATGTTGGGCTCCCTACATGGAGCCTGCTTCTCCCTCTGCCTGTGTCTCTGCCTCTCTCTCTGTGTGTCTCTCATGAATAAATAAATAAAATCTTTTTTTAAAAAATATTAAGTGTGGAATGAATAGATAGTAAATATTTATCTTTGGTTTCATAAAATTTTCTGGAGACTTGTGGTAGATATTTTTCACAGATGAGAGATACTAGTCTTAGAAGACACAAATAGTGAAAGAAAAGGTTTGACAAATTGGACTTCATAAAAATCAAAACTCTTCAAAAGACATCATTTTAAAAAGGGCACACCAATAACAGGGAGAAAATATTTGTAATACAAATCTGACAGAAGACTTGTCTCTAAGATATATATAGGGGATCCCTGGGTGGCGCAGCGGTTTGGCGCCTGCCTTTGGCCCAGGGCGCGATCCTGGAGACCTGGTATCGAATCCTACGTCGGGCTCCCGGTGCATGAAGCCTGCTTCTCCCTCTGCCTGTGTCTCTGCCTCTCTCTCTCTGTGTGTGTGTGACTATCATAAATAAATAAAAATTAAAAAAAAATAAGATATATATAGAACTCTTACAACTCAGTAACTCTTAAAACTAGATAAGATAAACAATCTAACTATCAAAAAATGGGCAAAAGATTTGAATAGACTCTCCACTAAAGAAGGTACATTGTAAGGCACAATGAAAAGATGTTTAACGTTATTAGTCATGAGGGAAATGCAAATTAAAAACTATTGTGATATACCCCGTGATCAGGAGGGCTAAAATAAAAGATACAGTACCTCAGGTTGGTGAGGATATGGAGGAACTAGAACTCATGCAGTGCTGATGGGAATAGAAAATGGAAAACTTTGGAAAATTAATGAGCAGTTATAGAGTTTGCATAGATCATATTTTTACCATCTGACTCAGCAATTCCACTTCTAGATATTTACTCAAGAGAAGGGCATATATCTACACAAGACTTACTGAGTCTTTGTAGCTACCTTATTCATAATAACTTCAAGCTGAAAAGGACCCAAGTCTATCAACAGATGAATCCATTCAATGGAATACTATTTGGCAATAAAAAGCAATGAGCTTCTAGTACAACATAGATGATTAACATGGACATTATTTTGAACAAAAGAAATGGGATGCAGAATAGTGTACTGCATGGTTCTATTTATATAAAATTTTATAGCAAGCAAAACTAGTATCTAGAGATAGGAATCAGATCAAAGAATGCTTGAAGTGAGATAGGGATTGGAGGTAGATTGCAAAGCCTGAAGGATCTCCTGGGAAGATAGAAATTTTTATATCTTGATTGGTGTAGTGGTTACATTGATACATATATCTGTTAAAAGTCATTCACCTATACCCTTACAGTATATGGATTTTATTATATAGAAGCTATACTTCAGTGAAGTTTATTTTTTAAAAAATCAAAGTACCTTTTCTTAATAGTTGGAAATTTGAACTTTAACCCCAAGGCCATTTTTCCCCTTTAGCAGTTAAATTGATGTGCCTGTGATTTAGTATCTCCCAACTATATAGTTAGATTGATTTCCTCGCTTCCACCCACTCCCACCCTAACAGTTAATCTCTTCCTTAATACATAGCATCAAGGAGCCACTCCAAAGGGAGAGGTTGACTGTGGTGCTGGGAATCCAGGAAGGCTACACTATGGCATCACTTAAAGCTGGTTTTCTTGCTAGTTCATAAGCACCTAGAAGGAGGAAAGATGTGACTCATCCCCTAATCCTTCACTGTACTTTTGCACAGTATCAAGCACATAGCTGCATTGGAGAAGTGTTGATTTGACTGGTTTTTAGTCACATTAATTATTAAAGAATACTTTATGTATGGGTCAGAAATGAGGTTGAATTAGAGTATTTATAAAATTACTTCCTGAGCAATTAGTAAGCCTTTAGCAAAGACCTCCCTTGAGCTAGGAGCATAAGTTATTTACAGTTTCTTAGTGATGAAGCAAATCCCTTTCTTTTGAACACTGTGGTGTCAGTCTGATGAATTGCAGAGCTTATCTTCTCTGCCTGAATCACACATACCCTTAAGGACAGGCATCTGTAGAGATGAGGGTTTATTCTTTGCTTATTTTGTATTATTTTTTAAGGCATAAAAAAAAATGCAATTTCAACTATCAACTGACCATCACATTGTATAAGATCATTTTTATCATTAGTTCAGTGCTTCTATTTTTTTAAAAAATATTTTATTTATTCATGAGAGAGAGAGGCAAAGACAGGCAGAGGAAGAAGCAGGTTTCATGCAGGGAGCCTGACATGGGACTCGATCCTAGGTCTCTAGGATCACGCCCTGGGCTGAAGGTGGCGCTAAACCGCTGAGCCACCCGGGCTGCCCCAGTGCTTCCATTTTGATTGTATTTTAATTCTAGTTTTATGCTATGCCTCATTTAATATTGTTGGCTATTAGATTCTTCTGATTTTTCCTCTTCACATTTTATATTATTAAAGCTTTATTAAGTTTCTAAATATCCATTTGCATTTAGTCCTCTCAAACACAGTTGCAATCCTCAGAGACTTACTGCTTAACACTGCTTCAGTTTTAGTTGCCATAAATAGCACTTCTAGAGGAAAGCTAGTAATTTAAAAAATCACTTAGTACAGACTTCAAGCAAGTAAATTCTGGCCATGGTTTTTTGGGGGTGGTTTTTTGCCTTTAGAAATTTTTAGTCTATTAATTATTTTCACCACGGATTTTGAAATAGAAGAAAATTAAATTCCTATTTTTAATATCTTAGGGTAACATCTGCCTGGAGAATGGCTCTTTCTTGCTGAACTTTACAGGCTGTGCAGTGTGCAGTAAGCGGGATTTTATGCTGATCACAAACAAATCTTTGAAAGAGGAAGATGGTGAAGAAATAGTTACCTATGATCGTAAGTAGAGTTTTTATTTTCATGCAAATCTGGTGGCAGAGACCTGCTCTAGAAAGCTGATATGTTGTGCCTACTGATACGTTGTATTTTATGAGGCCTGTTTCTATATTGTATTGCAACAGAGTTGCTAGTTCAGTTTTTAAGAGGAAGATAAATATGATGCTAGTAAATATGATGCTAGCTAGCATCATCAGATTCTGCCTAAGTGACTTTTGCAGATGACTGAAGCTTATGATTCAGGTACCATTTTTTGTTTATTTATTATTATTATTTTTTTTTTTAAGATTTTATTTCTTGGGATCCCTGGGTGGCGCAGCGGTTTAGTGCCTGCCTTTGGCCCAGGGCGCGATCCTGGAGACCCAGGATCGAATCCCACGTCGGGCTCCCAGTGCATGGAGCCTGCTTCTCCCTCTGCCTGTGTCTCTGCCTCTCTCTCTCTCTCTCACTGTGTGCCTATCATAAATAAAATAAAAATTAAAAAAAAAAGATTTTATTTCTTTATTCATGAGGGACAGAGAGAGGCAGAGACAGGCTGAGAGAGAAGCAGGCTGGGTTCAGGGAGCCTGATGCAGAACTTGATCCCAGGACTCCAGGATCACACCCTGGCCCGAAGGCAGACACACAACCACTGAGCTACCCAGGCATCCCGTTTGTTTGTTTATTCTAAAGTCTTTATGCCTTCTGAAACAAGACGGAGACTTTTTTTTTAACCCTATGGTCATTCATGTGAGTTTTCTTTTTTTTACTATAGTCTAATACAGTGATGTCCTCCAACAGCTACTAAAATGTTTAGGGCTATTTGCTGCCATACAGAATGACCCTGGGATGTTACGGTTTTTTAGTCTTGTTTCTGCTCTCAGCTTTTTTTTGTCTTCTTTCTCATTATCTTTCTGTGCTACCTTCATATGCTGTTCCTCATCCTCTATGCTGAGGAACCAAATAAATAAGCTCTGTATCATAAAAATGAATCAGATCTGAGGTTGGCACTCTAAGAATTTTTGTGAGTAAATTAAGTGTGTGTACATTTTAGCAAGTAGGTATGGTGATGATAATTTAAACTGTTTATATCCTCTTTTTGCTTGTCACCTGGTTCTTCAGTATGTTCTGAATATATGAGGAATAAATGTGCAAATAATGATATTTTGTAAAAAAGATATGAGAGACACTAAGCCTTTAGTCATTGAAAATGTTCTAAATATTCTAAGTGTTCTAAAGTAGAACAGTCTTTTTCTTTATTTCAGGAATAACCCTTTCAACTCTATTTTAAAGAGGTAGTAGGACACAGTGGTTAAGAGCAAGGGCTCTGGAGCCAGAATGCATGGGTTTGAATTCTGTTTCCCACACTTCTAGCTCAGTAGTCTTGCTAATTGCTTAACTGTGGTGTGCCTTTGTTTCTTTATCCTTAAAAAGGTGATAACAATAGGATCTACCTCTTTGGGTTTTGAGAAGATTAAGTAAGTAAACAGATAAAAAGTACTTAGAACTATATCTGGCACACATTAGGCACTCAATAAATCATATTTTTTTTAAAAATCCTATTTATGATCATATTTTTAAGGAGTCTTATTATTAAATTCATTTTAATGTCTAGCATTGGCTTTTTATGATTGTTTTTTGTAGTACAGTTTCTAGAAGTCCTGAGAATGGGAATTAGTATATGCCTGTTAAATCTCTGAGTTGAGGCCATTCGTTATGTAGTGTTGCTATGTGATGGATTTTGGGTTTCTTATCAAGGTAGATATTAGAATGGGTTTCCTGCTGCTGTGTTAAATATATCAGTTTTTCTTATAAAGCAATACCTTACTGAAAATAGAAATTTTACTGCCTTAAGAGACCTTCCGACACTTAATTATTTAAATCTCTCTCTGTTTTGGCAGATCTGTGTAAGAATTGTCATCACATAATAGCCAGGCATGAGTACACATTCAGTATCATGGATGAATTTCAGGTAAATGTATATATATGGTATATTATTGTGGGGAGGGATAATAAATGTACTTTTGTAAATATAAATATAGTTTTAATAAGTGGAGTACTAGTAAATATTAAAGGAGACCATCCTTCTCTTCTAATTGTGTATGTTAGGAGAGACACTTTAGATGTACATTGATCTGTTCCAAGCTGTCTTCATAAGAGTCACAAATCAAAATGCATGATATCTCAAGCCTGTCATTTTTGTTTTTAAAGAATAGCACATTGTGGGCTCTTATGAGGTTACAATTGTGCTTGTTTTTTTCTCTATCCAGTTATGTAATTGCACAGTTGTTGGTTTTTATGAGTGTTGGCTTGCCCACTGCCCTCATACTTGCTGAGCATGGGAATTCTGATAAGGAGGTTATCCATGTCTTCCCCAGTAGGCACATAGAGTCGAGCAACTTTGTAGTCTCAGCTGTGGTAAGATATTGTAATATAATTCGTTAAGTAAAATGATAGGATGGCTGTACCAAGGTTGGAGGAAAGAAGCTGGACCACCGAGCACATGAAGAATTGTACAGAAGGCTGCTGTATGCCTGAGTTGTTGAAGATTCACAGATCATCTGATGGTCAGGTAGAAAAGCTGGGCAGTGGGGCAGAGCCAGGGGTAACCTGGTAACCATAAGGACACACTAGAGCCTGTATCTGTCTCTTACTACCTCCATTTTCAAGCCTTCAGATTGACTTACTTATTTAGAGTGAACTACGTATTCATCTATAGGATATAAAATTCAGGTTAGAGCTTTTAACAGGCAGGGGAGTTTTTTTTTTTAAGTCCTTCCAATTTGGGTAGCATTTTATTTTATTTTTTTAAATTTTCTTTATTTATTTATTCATGAGAGACACAGAGAGATAGGCAGAGGGAGAAGCAGGCTCCCTGCAGGGAGCCTGATGCAGGACTGGAACCCAGGACCTCAGGATCATGACCTGAGCCAAAGGCAGAAGCTCAACCACTGAGCCATCCAGGTACCCCTGGGTAGCATTTTAATTAGAAAAAAATAATAGGGATCCCTGGGTGGCGCAGCGGTTTGGCGCCTGCCTTTGGCCCAGGGCGTGATCCTGGAGACCCAGGATCGAGTCCCACGTCGGGCTCCCGGTGCATGGAGCCTGCTTCTCCTTCTGCCTGTGTCTCTGCCTCTTTCTCTTCTCTCTGTGGACTATCATAAAAAATAAATAAATAAATAAATAAATAAATAAATAAATAAATAAATAAATAAATAAATAAATATTATAATAATAATAATCTTCATAACAGAATCTTACAGTATAGCCATTCTCATTCATTTGTATTTTAGTGTAGAAGAAAGCACTTATACACCTGTCAGAATCCGGTCTGATATGTTGTGATTAATCTGTACAACATCTTGTCAGCATCCAAAAATTATGTCTCAAAAGATATTTATATGTTATATGTAACTTAGGGCAAAATCAAGATCTCAGTGAATGAGTAGTGGCCAGATAGGGGATGGAGCATATCCTGGGCTTAAAGAAGCAGCTCTGTCCTTTCATGAGTGGAAAGGATGGCTTCTAGTCATTTTTCAGAAGCTCCTGAAGCCCCTTAAACTTTTTAGGGCCCTAAATGGCTGTTAAGATTGCCCTAATTAAGCCATTGCCCATCACTGCCATGAGAGCAAAGCCTAGCTGATTTCCTTTATGACTGAATGCAGCCATTTTCAAAACTGCCCCAGAAATGACTTCAGAGTAGGGAGAAGAAGATAAAGAAAGATGGTTTGTATTGACAACTTGTAGACAGTGAAATTCTCTTCGAAAAACCCCAACTCTTAAACTGGGCTTTCCACTTCATCTTCTCTCTCAACATCTGCTTCCTTCCACCTGTATTCTAGATCTACCATCAGATTCATTTTCTGAAAGTGATGCTTTAGACCACCACTGTGGCCCTTCCATAGCTCATTTTAGCTACAGTGTAATATCTGAGCTCCTCATTTCAGTGTTCTCATGGGGCTGGCCACCTTCCCTCTCTCTTCTTTCCCACTAGTCTCATTGGCTTACCACATATAGCATTGTCCAACCTCAGACTCTTCCCTCTGTCCCAATAGAGAGGAAGATTTGTATTCTTTCCTCCCTAAGGCTACCCTTTCTACATTTCCTCACCAATCTACTCTCTATCCAGAATCTTCTTTTGTCTCCCTGGGTTTTAAAATATTTCTTACAGTAAATATACTTGATTCATCATTGGTTAAAAAATAAGTCAAAAATCTTTCATTTCACTCAGCTACTTCTGTGATTCCTCTTCTAGCATCTTCATCCTTCCTTTTCCTTCTTTACTTGAATAGGTCTTTACCCTATTCTCTTTATTTCCCCGTGCTCCTCTTAACCATCTGCAAACTGATTTTCATTTTCACTCTACTAAAACTATTCTCTCAGAGGTCTCCTATAATGTAGCTGAATGCTGTGACCTTGCCTCCATTCTTAGCTCTTTTATCATCTCTCTTGGGTCTGGTTTTGTCAACCATTGTGGTTTTTGAAGGATTTCTTCCCTTGGGGTCCATAGTGCCAGACTTTTTCTTTCTTTTTAAAATTATTTTGAGTCTTCTTTTGCTTTTTCCCTGGTTTCCCTTCCTATTGTTCCCTAACTGATTTTCCCCTGAGCTTTGGTCTCCAGTCAGAACCTTCTCTTTACTTTCTCAAATAGTGAGTACACGCCCACTCAGGCTCACTTGAAACCCATCAGCTGTCTCACAGATGTCATTCTTGAATGCTAATAACCCTGTTTTGTTTTAAATGTCTTCTGGGGAAAAGGAGGCAGAATAGTGTTTTAACCTTCATCACCCAGCTTCAGTTTGCTGTATTTATACCTCACATCTCCCTATAGGATTATTTTGAATCAAATCCCAACTATATCACCACTTCTGTCAATATTTCAGAACATATCTCTAAAAGACAAGAATTCTGTTTTTAAAATAACCACAGTATCATTGCTAAAGTGAGATTTTTCTGATGGCACAAGTAGGGAGAAAAGTAGAGACAGGAGTAGAGAGTTTAAGCAGAAAATACATTATAAATGATAACAGGTATCCTTTATTTTTTTGTATCACCCTAAAAGTCACTGAAAGGACTATGTGTTTGCCTTAGGAAACAAAAGGGAATCTGTGAGACTGCCTTCTATTCCACTGTGGGCTAGGAAAGGAAAGGACTTGAGGTCAGAATTAATAGTTTTTGAAGAAAATGGCCATGGGATGCACAGAATAAAGCAAAGGATCTGGTCTTCTCAAAAGTGTGATTCCACATACTCCACTCTTCTTCCAAATGTCTGTCGCTGTATTTACCCCAGGTGGAACCTTTGAGGGTCTCCATGAATGACTGGAGGGAATTCTCATTCTCCCAACTTGGCCAGTTTTGATAAAAGGTGCCTTGATCACGGTGGAACAGGGAGATGTGTTCTAGCATTCCAAGTTAGAATTCTAGACACATTTTCCCACAGAAGTACTACTATGTATGGCTAGATTCTATAGTACTTGTACAATGAATTTGAAAGACTCCCTGGAATTTCCTGGCAATCTAACTGCTGCGGTCAACATTACTTTTGTGGGAAACTGCTTTTGAATTCCAAATAATTGACCTACAGTGAAATTTGGATTCCAAACCAGCTATAAATTAAAGATTACAGGTGCAATCAGTCTTATTTAATAATTTAATAATTACTGTCTTTCCAGATTATACCACATGTTAGGTTTTTTTCTTGCTCTCCAGTTACATTATACATTTTGCAAGGTCAGACCTGCCCTTGCCTTCTCTCATGTCTGCCAGTGTACCTAGCACATTGCAGAGCATTGAGATACTTAATAAAAACTTGTCAATGGATAGATTGGGTGAAAACTCAGATGTTCATCAAGCTTCACACATACTCCCATTTGGAATTTATTATTGTTTTCTTCTTCATTTCCAGTGAGAGGTTCCCATCCTACTAGTAATGTCTCACAGGTGAAAGCAGAAGTTTTTTTTTTTTTTTTTTTTTTTTTTAAAGCAGAAGTATTTTAGAGCAGTAAAAGACCTTGTATAGGGGGGATTTTTATTTCAAATTTTTTAAGGTTTATTTTTGGGGTGGGGGGAGGGAAGAAGGAGAGAATCTTCAGGCAGACTCTCTGCTGAGCGTGGAGCCCAGCATGGGGCTCCTCTCATGACCCTGAGGCCATAATCTGAGCCGAAACCAAGAGTTGGACACTTATCAACTGAGTCACTAGGCGCCCCTGTTTCTTTTTTTAATTTATGAGACCTATGTTTGTTCTCTGAGCTCTAGCCTCTACTTATCAATATTGTATGAGTAGAGTAGACCTTGAAATTAAGTGTGGCCTTAAAGAAACAATCTTTCTCTTGTCACAGCTAAGCTCCCCACTGAACTCACTGGTAGGAAGCAGAAATGCAGTTACCTGGTTCTGAGTCTCTGAACCATAGTTGTTTATCTCTGTGACCCTCTCTCAAGTGACTGTCCATACCCATGAAATATAAACCACCTTGACTGACCAATCCCTAGACAGCTAACAATCTCATTTTAAGTGTGGAAATACTAATCGATTTAACATTAAGTTTATTTTCCTGAAGAATATAAAAAAAACTTTTTAAGCCAAAGCTTGAAAGGAAATATGTGTGTATAGTTTATGACCCATATTAAATATTCTAAAAGGGGATAACTATAAAAATAGGACTTTGCCCTAGGAGTTTTCCCTAAAACAAATCTCTTCAGTCACCAGCCTGCACATTTTTCAAAATTGTATTTCCAATATAGTTAACACACAGAGTTATACTAGTTTCAGGTGTACAGGATAGTGACTCAACCCTTTCATACATCACCCGGTGCCCTCCTTAATCCCAGTCCCCTATTTCCACCATCCCATCCCTCTGGGGGATCAGTCTGTTCATCAGTTTGTTCTCTGTAGCTAAGAGTCTGTTTCTTGGTTTGTGTGCATCTTTGTCTTTTCCTTTGCTCATTTGTTTCATTTCTTAAATTACACATAGAAGTGAAGTTACGTGGTATTTGTCTTTCTCTGACTTCACTTAGCCTGATATACTCCAGGTCCATCTATGTCATTGCAAATGGCAAGGTTTCATTCTTTTTTGTCAGCCTGGATATTTGTTAAGCCCAAGAAACATAAACTCCTAAAATAGATCAAATTCCAGACAGCTAGCTATCTAAATATGAGGCATGCCATACGAGTAGATTTAACTTAATTGTATATTTTCTTGGAGTAGATAAAAATAGTTGTTTTAGTTTGGGATCGATCTTTCATTCTTTCTTTTTAAAAATCATTTCTGTTGCTGAGTAGTCTTAAATAATCTAGAAAGGAGCAGCTCTAAGAATAGGAATTTGTCCTTAGAGACCCACACTTAAATTGCTTCACTACTTTAAATAGAAGCACTAGGGGCGCCTGGGTGGCTTAATCTGCGGAGCATCTGGCTCTTGGTTTCAGCTCAGGTCATAATCTCAGGGTCATGGGATTGAACACCCCCAGCTCCCACTCCCCTTCTGTCCTACCGTCCTATCCCTCCTATCAGCATGGAGCCTGCTTAAAATTCTCCTCCCTCTCCTGCCCCTCTGCCACCCAACTCCCCATCCCCACACCCCCTCATCCTCCCACCCTCCGCCCATGGGCACATGCACACACACTCTCTCAAATAATGAATGAATTAATTAAATAGCACTAATCAAGCTCAGTGTGTATTTGGAGATATATATATATATAAATATATATATATATATATATTTTTTTTTTTTTTCTTTTTCTTTTAGGAGAGGGAAGTTGAGAAGGGGCAGAGGGAGAGAGAGAAAGAGTCCTAAGCAGGCTCCATGCGCAGTGCGGTGCCTGACTGCAAGGTTCCCTCTCATGACTCCCAAGATCATGACCTGAGCCGAAATCAAGAGGCGGATGCTTAACTGACCCAGCTCCCCAGGTGCCCCTAGTCCAATATGTGCTTTAATCCAAGAAATAGCCATGCATTTCCAAGATGATATTCTTGTGTACATAGTAAATAAAGTATCAGCATGTGTTCAATTTACATAAACAAGACTCCAGAATACACAGAATAAACCTAAGACATCTCTGATAGGTGTTGAAGAAATTAATGTGCAGAGGGAATATCCATTCCAATTTGTAGGGAATAGCTTTACTAGAATAAGTAATGAAGTGTCTTTCTCCCTGTTCCTCAATCTTATTATGCACTTTATCTTGTTCTAGGAGTACACCATGCTATGTCTGTTATGTGGCAAAGCTGAAGATACTATCAGTATCCTCCCTGATGACCCTCGACAAATGACATTGTTATTCTAAGGATCCTTCTGCAGTTCAGTTCTGTAGTAACTATGTTGTGTTGGTTTACAATACAGCAAGCCTGATGGTTTGTCTTACTTAGTTCATAATGAAAATTATTTGCATATTTTTTCTGCTTAGACTTAACTATTGTTTGTAATTTGTAAAAATTAATTAAGGGGATTATATTCTTCTGCTAAAGTTTCCAGTTCACATCAGAATGAAGCTAGAATGAAGAATCTGTTAGAAATGATGTGGCTAGAAAATAAAACCAGAATGGGAGCATACCTAAATCTCAGGTCTTGGTTCCAATAAAAGGAACCAGGGGCTCCTTGGAGAAATGATAAATTCAAGACTGGGGCAGTAAATATACAAGATGAGCTTGAAACATGTGCCACAAGGAAAGTGCAAAAACAAACACACAAAAACCTATAAAACATAATTATTGGGAGTGTGTCAAAGGGACAAAAGAGCCAACTGAAGGAGCTTCCAGTGACTGAAGTTAGAACAGTTTGAGCAACAAAATAAAGTAGTATTGAATTATAACCCAAATACTAAATATCCATTAAGTCCTTACTGATAGGGGCACCTGGGTGGCTCAGTTGGTTGAGCATCTGCCTTTGGCTCAGGTCGAGATCCCAGGGTCCTGGGATTGAGTCCCACATCGGGCTTCCTGCATGGAGCCTGCTTTTCCCTCTGCTTATGTCTCTGCCTCTCTGTGTCTTTCATGAATAAATAAATAAAATATTAAAAAAAAAAGTCCTTACTGATATAAATAAATGACTGAATACATAAATACATAAGTTGGAAGAATAGACATCTCCCATGCAGAAGAATTTCGAATTTTAAATAATATATGTAGATACTCCCCGCTCCTTAAGGGTGGGTTATTCACATCAGCTTCCTTTCAAAGAATGTTGTAGAGTATGCAGAGGGAGAAAAGTAACTTTATGATAGAAAAACCTAACATACACTAGCTCTACCAAATGATCAGCATTAACATCCTCGATGATAATCCTATCGATAATAGCTTGTACTGTTGATACGATATGATGGAAGGGCACTTTACCTTTGTGGTCTTCCTCTTCCAAACCCATAACCCTATCTAATCATGAGAAAAACATCAGAGAAATCCCAATTGAGGGCCAGCCTACAAAATAACTGACCAGTACTCCTCAAAATTGTCAAGGCCATAAAGAGAAGTCTGGGAAACTCTCAAGCCCAAGATCATAAAGAGGTGTGACAACTAAATACAACGAAGTGTCCTGGGACAGAAAAAGGACATTTGGTTGAAACTAGCAAAATCTGAATAAAGTGTGGACTTTAATTAATATAAATAAACAATAATTTCATCTGCTGCAAAGAGATCTTAGAATATTTCACCTTGTATAGTTGAAAGAATACTGGTTTGAGTGTTGTGAACCCTGGCATGTAGGTCTTTCTACCTTTTGGTAGCAGTATAACCATTAAGCAAAGCGTAACTCTGGTCTTTATTGTCCCATTTCTGTTAGATTGGGCTAATAAAAATTGATATTTTACTACTTCTGATATATTGTTAGAAGATCCAAGTGGAATAATGAATGTAAAATGAATGCTTTGGGAAGCCTATAACGTATAATATGCGATGAGATGGCTTTGGTTCTTTCTGAGACCAAAACTTGAAGTGTCAGACATTAGAGACAACATTGTTACCTCTTCATATCTAAGAAATTTGGAAATTCTGAACTGAAGCTTTACTTGTAACGGAAAAAAATGAGCAAAGTGTTCATTGTTGATACCAGGGAAGTTTTGTTATATAACAACAACAACAATAATAATGCTGAGGTTTATTAAGTACTTACTATGTGCCAAAGCCTTTTTAAACACTTATTCATCCTCACAACTCCATGAAATAGGTACTGTTGTTATCCAGTGTTAGAGCCAAAGAAACTAAAGCACAAAGAAGTTAAGGAACCTAAGGTCACACAATGAGTATAATGACTCCATCTCAACACTACTGTTTGGGGCACATGAAGTCTAAGGGTCTGGTGAGGTTAGGAAGAAGCTGAGAATGTCAGTGACAGCATCTGAGGAATCTAGGCCTGTCAGACCAAGATTTGTTATTCAGAAAAGTTAAGTCATCTCCTTAGAGATCAGTTGTGTTATTCCTGGAAAATGTTTTCCACTTTTCTGCAAATCTATATCTGACCTGCTGAGGAAATCATTTGGTGAAATGGATCCAGAAAGCAGAGAATGCTTCATTACTTTAAATAGCAGCAGTAAGCCCATTATAGCCTCTGAATTGTCCCTTCTTGGAGTTTGCTAATGTTTCCAACTTAGTCATTTGGAGCTCAAGAGTACGATTTTATAAGCCCCGACTGATAGACTCATCTCTTATAGACTGAATAAATTATCTATCTGTTTTGGACTATATATTGTGAAATTTAAAACAAGATCCTCTCCACATATGTCATTATTAAACCAAATTTGTGCTGTGTTGTGTGATACTTTATTTTCTGGAATTCTTGGATGGATCTAATCAAATAAAGACCTCTTGAACCCAGTTCTAAATCCATATTTTTCTGTTCAGATAAAGAGGAGCCAGGCAAAAACATCAGTCTTCTTTACTTCCCTTCCTGAGATACAAGAAAGAAAAGGAATCATCTAGAGATATAATTGGGAAAGTGAACTTGCCCTGGCATCTTCTTCTTTGTCTACTTACTCCATGACGTGTAGATTTGGAGTCTGCATACTTAAGCTCTTGGAGTCAAAGCTCAACATGTGTGTTTTGTTGTTTTAGCTGATGTAGTCTTTCTAAAATAGTCTTGGTTTCTCTCAGTCCTAATTAATTTATATATTGTAGACACAACCAGATACGGTTCATTACTTATAAGTAATTACTAAAAAGTATATGTCCACTGTTATTTATCAAAATATCGAGAATTCTTTCTGTTTCTTTTTTGTGAGCAAGGTTAAGTTACTTCACTGAATTTGAGGCTCTCAGTTTTAGGCTGTGTGTTTCTTGACTGTAGTACAGTTTGTATTGTAAGATACAGTCTGGTTGGATGGAAAGGAAACCAAGAGACCTAAGTCTAAAATTTGCTACCTGCTCATGTTGGGACATTGGGCAAGTAACTTACCTTCACCTCGGTTCTTCAAAGGAAAAATAGAAATAATCATGCCTCCTCCACAGTTTTATTTTTTATTTTTATTTTTTTAAATTTTTTTTAAATTTTTATTTATTTATGGTAGTCACAGAGAGAGAGAGAGAGAGAGGCAGAGACACAGGCAGAGGGAGAAGCAGGCTCCATGCACCGGGAGCCCGATGTGGGATTCGATCCCGGGTCTCCAGGATCGCGCCCTGGGCCAAAGGCAGGCGCCAAACCGCTGCGCCACCCAGGGATCCCTATTTTTTATTTTTTAAAAGATTTTATTGGAGAGTGAGAGAGTGAGCACAAGCAGTGGGGAGGGGCAGAGGGAGAAGCAGACTCCCCCACTGAGTGGGGAGCCCGGCACAGGTGTGTCTGCACAGAGCTTTTAAATCAAATGATATATCAGTGAAAATGTTTTTAAGTTGTGCAATGCTATGTACAGGCAGTTATCAGTGATCTTTATGAAGGAACTCTGAAATAGACGGAAACGTCATTGTACAGGCTTTGGGGCACCTGGCTAGCTCAGTTGGTTAAGTGTCTGACTCTTGATTTCAGATCAGGTCATAACTCAGGGTTGTGGGATCAAGCCCCTGTTGGGCTCCATGTTCAGTGGGGCATCTGCTGGAGATTCTCTCCCTCTTCCTCTGCCTTACCCCTCAAGCACATGTCCACACTTTCAAATAAATAAATCTGGAAAAAAAAAAAAAGTACAGTCTTTATAGTCAGACTGACCTGAGTTTAACTTTTAACTGCTATTTGGAGCCCTTTGTCATTGGCAGGTGTCTTGAATTCTTTAAACAGAAAAATTCTTCCTAGGGTCAGTATGAGAATTAAGTGATCTAATATATATATAAAGTGTGTGAGTGCACTAAATAGTCAATAAATGATAGTTTGGATGACAGTTGTGATGGTGATTATAGAGTTTGGCTCAGTATTTCTTAAACTAAGGAGATATCACTGTGGGAACATAGTCATGGAAATAATAAATTTCAGTGTGTGTACTTTGACTCCCTAAAATCATTTACCCCAAGCTTTGTTTTTTTGTTAGAGCTCTCTGTGAAATGATTGTCCTGTCCCTCCTCTAAATTGAGTGACATCATCTTTGCTCTCTGGGAAAGCTTGTTTATGAGATGCCTTCCTACTTCTGAGTGCCCTTAGGGGAATTTGATGAAAAGATTGAATGTGGGTGATTATATTAAGCTTTGTCATGTCTGTTTATGACCATAAAGTGATACTTCTGAGAACAAAAGGGAGACAAACGAGGTGAGGAATAAAGGAAACAATTTCTCACTTCTCTTCATTGTAACTACAGCACAACCAAAGATTTAGTGAAAACGAAATGTCCTTGTGAAAGAAGTTCCTCCAGTCCTGCTGCCTTCCCTGTTTCCTGCTGAGCCAATCTGGTCAGGTCCCTTCTGAAGCATATAGCATTTTCCATACCCAAGTGAGGAGCTTTTTTCTTAGCATTATGGCTCTTACTGACTCTCTGCAAGATCATTTCCACTGTTAATTCCTAATCCTTTGGGAATCTTTAAATAATTTCTTCAACTTGAGCCTCATGGGAAAGACCCAACACATTGTACTGGCATATCAGGCCCTAAATGGCCTGTGGCATAATGCCAGTATCCAGGATAGCTGCACTGTTATTAGACCTAGCAACAGCCTTTAGCACTATGGAGATGATGAACAAATCATACTAGCATCCAGTATGAATTCTGTATTTCATTTCTCCTGAAAAGTGGTTTGTCTGCAGTTACTGCTCTAAAATCAGTTACTGCGTGGTCCTGCCCTCAAAAAACCCACACCCCAGCTGTTGGCTTTAAGAGGAGGAATCTTGAGAGGCTTGATTTTTCGAGAATCAAATTAAGGGTGGCCTTAATTTAGCAGAAGGCCCTGCAAAAGAGTGCCAGGGGATTCCCACCGTAATGCTCAGGTTACCCGTCTTGAAATAGAGCACCACGGATGGCATAGCTTTAGTTGAAAGTCAGACAGTGAGGATCCTTAACCTTTATTCCACATTGACTTCTCAGATGATGCAGGTGCTTGGGAAATCGTTATGGGAACACCACAGGAGAGGAATCCCACCCCCACCCAGCATTGGGGTTTGTAAGCAGTGTGTCCAGTTTGGAGAACTGTCCCTTCAGGGCTTCAGTGAAGAAAGTAAAATGTTCCATCTAGTGGTCAAGGAAGGAAAGATAAAGTGAACAGTTTCCAGGAAACCATTTGTGAGGCAAAGTGACAGGGCAGTGGCCTTTCAGCAGGTGTCTTTTCTAGAATATGATAGGACCTGGCCTTGGTGGTGTTGGCACCTTTTGAGTATGCCTGTACTTGTTGAGGAATCTGGGGCACCATCCTTACAAAGCCATTTGGCAGAACCGTGTTCTCACAGGGAAGAGCTATCCTGTTGGCAGGTTATGAACAGTCTGTCTAAAGGGAGGCCCTTCCCCGTTCCCACCCTCATGGAAGAAAAAATGAAATCAATCATTCATGCCTACACTGGTTTGTCTTGTGCCTGAATCTGTGAGTTTGGGAAAGACGGATAACATGTGAACTATAAAAAAGAGGGAGTCAGTCTAGCAAAGCATCAGAGACAAGTGTTAATCAGCAAGGGGATCGGGGAAAGAAAAAGGGCCTTCTGCATCCCCAGTACTGCACCCTCCTGACCCTTGCCATTCAATTGAAGTTGACCACATTAATTCCCCAGCAACATTGCAAAGTGCAGGCGATGTTGAGTTGGCCCAGTATCTACAGTGAGAGTGACATCTTCCTGATTGGAGTCCTCTAAGGAACCTCCCACTAGTCTCAGCTGAAAGGCCTGCTGTCTTTTCCTTTCCTTTACCTCTCCTTACCGTCCCCCTCCCTATCCCCTACCCCAGTTCTGGAGCCATTAAATAATAACACAGTTCACACTTCCTGCAACTCCACCTGCCACCACAGACCCTGGCCAGAGCCTGCTCTCCAGCCAGTAGTTAGGATATCCCTCTGATTGGAGCCTCCCTCTATCAAGCTTTTTTGTGTTGCTAGTTCCCTGTGCCACCTGCAGGACTGTACCATCCCTCTACCCTCATCAAGCAAGAAGACACAGAGAGCCTGGCCATTTCCATACCTGCCCTTTATTGGACTCATCTAGCAGGCTGGCTCTGAGCCCTTCACACTTCTCAGACACCGCCCATACTATTTAGGAAGGTGCCATCATTCTGTGAAGGCCCAGAGCCACCCAAGTCTTGGAGTGCCAAATAGAATCACCAACCAGAAGGTTGTGGGAGGGAAGGGAGACAGGTGGACTGGAAAGGCAAGGCTCTTCAATGAAAGGGACTGATCCCAAGGGAAAGCTTTGGTCCAGCAGCATCTCCTGAGGGCACACGGAACCCTAAGGAGAGAGACTCAGGGGCTGGATGCAGTAGATCTGCATGCTGCACAGCTAGATGGCAACTTTGAGGAGGCGCTTGATGTCAGGCTCAATGTTGATGGTGGGGAAGGTGCGGCTGTAGCGGCGGAAGGGCTCCCCCTCCGGCCCAATGAGGAACTTCTCAAAGTTCCAGGCCACATCTGAACGGCGCACGGGGCTCCAAATGATGAACTTGGGATCGGTCATGAGGGATAAGGGGTCATCATAGGGGTAGGGGAGCTTGTCCTTCAGGTAGGCGAAGACAGGATGCTCGTTCTGACCATTCACCTCACACTTTTGGACAAGGGTAAAGGTGGGCTGGAATCCACCCCCAGGGCGGACATACTTGAGGCTGTTCAGGATCTCCTCATTCTGACAGTTCTCCTGGGGGAAGAAAAAGACAAAGAGCATGGAAGAGGGAAGGGGGAAAATGAAGGATCCACAAAAAACCTTTCAGCCTCCAATACTCCTGTCCCAGGATCATTCTTTTCTCTGGAGCTTGGTTCCCCCGCCGCTGTTCTTTCTTTTTCCTTCACTGGTTTTACCCTACTCTTGACTTGGAAATTCCCCATTCACAGCTATGGTTTGATGGTCTGCTTAGGCCATTCCTGAAAATGCTTGCAGTTCCTCACTTGACTGCTCTTACAGCAAATGATGTAGCACTTTCGAACTGGTGCTTCTTTCTTAAACTACCCTGAACAGTTCTTAGGGTATCTGTCTGAAACTTCAAGGAATCTTTTTTTTTTTTAAGATTTTTATTTTATTCATGAGAGACAGACAGAGAGAGAGAGAGGCAGAGACACAGGCAGAGGGAGAAGCAGGCTCCATGCAGGGAGCCCGATGTGGGACTCGATCCCAGGTCTCCAGGATCACGCCCTGGGCCAAAGACGGGCACTAAACCACTGAGCCACCCAGGGATCCCAACTTCAAGGAATCTTGAATTCAGGGCAGTAGAAAGAAAGGAAACAGAGGCTCAGGTGATGCCACCTAGAATTCTCCCTTCCATTGGCCTCCTACACACACACACTCTCTCTCTCTCTCTCAGTCTCTCCCTCTCTCCTTCTCTCTCTCTCTCTCTCTCTCTCTCTCACACACACACACACGCACGCACATATCCTGCCACAACCTTCCCTTCCCCTCTGCCCTGACTTTGCCTCCATTGCTTCTGATTACATGTGAGTGTTGAGTATAGCTCTGCCTCTGTCCTCATCTCCTCAAGCTAAGGGTGAAATCGAGGACTTAGAAGAATGGGATTTATGGCTTCTTGCTTTCATATTGCCTTGTCCTAGATCTGAAGTGTAAGTAGGAGGAAGCTTTGATGAAGGAAGTCCCCATTCAAGAAAGTCCAGGTGCCACAAAGGCAAAGTAAGTTAGAGACAACAGTGGATGTACTCTTTTTTTTTTTTTTTGTGGATGTACTCTTAAGTGGAACTGCTCAGTGACCAACAAGGAAGAATTAACCGGGACAGAGTGTTTAGGTTCTGGAATAGGCCAGGGAAGGAACGTTAGGGAAGTAAGTGCTTGAGGGCTAAAGGTTGTGAATGTGGTTTTATCATACCTCTTATTTCCAGACTGCTATCCCAAGATTTCTGCCCTCACACTCACTCACTGTACTCATCTGTGAAGGTTTTAGCTCAGAGCCTGTTACCTGCCTGTCATTCCCAACCCCCCAGCCATCCCTGTCCTATCCCCACTCGACATTCTCCACCCCTGACAACACCCAAAGGCTCATGGAAACCCTTACTTTCCACCCCTCCCCCTGGATCTAAGAGTCAGATATCTCCCTGTGGGAGAAAGTTCTTGCCTCTGACCTACTAGAACCAATCAGTACAGTCAGTTCCAGGCCATCATGACATCTTGAGCCCAAAGGTCATCTCTATTAGACTGCCTATCTCTTAATGCAAATGGATGGATGGCTACTGGTAGGTTGCGGATTCTCTCCAGCCACTAGCTAGCCTGAAGTGATGGCATAAGGATGGAGGTTTTGCCCTTCTCTCCAGCTCTAGAAACAGACTGAGACAAAGAAGAAACAAAGAAAGAGTGATGGTTTGGGCTCAGGTGTGTCACAGCCAATGACACTTCTGCCTTCCTGCTGTATCTCTGCTAATCAGTTTCTTGCCTTCATGCCACTGTGAATTGAACTAAGGGGCTTATAATTAGAGGGCTCATTTGAGGACATTTTGCCTGCTAGTGCTGTTAAAATAATAAGTGAAAATAGAAGAAGAGTCCCTAAAAGACAACCTGAGGTGTGTGGGCTGAAGATCTAGAACTTGACCCAGTAATCAGAGACAGAGATTTGATCCCTGTATGGGCCACACACATACACACACACCAAAAAAAGAAAGAAAGAAAGAAAGAAAGAAAGAAAGAAAGAAAGAAAGAAAGAAAGAAATAAAGAAAGGAAAGCAAGAATGAAAGAAAGAAAATACTCCCGACACCTACCTCATGAAAAAGAAAAGAAAAAGAAAGAAAAGAAAGAAGAAAGTAAAGAAAGAAAGAAAGAAAGAAAGAAAGAAAGAAAGAAAGAAGAAAGAAATTAGAGGCAGAGAGGTGCATGTGATGCCCAGAGGAGACACGTGTAGGTTGCAAACCCTTAGCTTTCCACCAAAATCACTCTCCACTTGCCAAACAAAGTCCTTCAATCTAAATAATACAGTTGCTTTTGCTTTTGCTTGCATATTACTTATTTTTCAAGTTATTTTTGTACATCTTGTCCTCTGAACCTTACAATTCTCCTATGAGATAAATGGTATTATTATCTCCCATTTACAGATGAGGAAACCAAAACAGAAAAATCAAGGGACTCTTCCTAGGGCACAGAGCCCCTGACTAGCAAAACCACATCTAGCTGGAACTAAGGTCTCCTGGGTCACCTCAATCCTAGTTTGATTGGTGATCTTCTATTTCCTCCACTCATCCATTCAGTGGATATTTAATGAGTGCCTTCTCTACAGCAGAGAGAAAAACAGACCTGGTACCAGCCCTCACGGAGTATAATGGGAAGACACTAAACAACAAAACCCCACTCTCAGTATTTAAGCACAGACAGAGCCGTGTATATTTCCCTACGTATTCACGTGTACCTGAAAACCTAGGTTAACAAAATGTCCCTAAAATTCCAGACACACTGACACACACAGTCATTCTCCCCCTCCCCTTAGCCTACCAAAGCTTCAGCAAACCCAACTCCTTTGGGTACAATACGAGGGACCCCTCACCTGATGTCCAAATTGGTTGCAAGGGAAGCCAAGAACCACCAGGCGCCTGGGAAAGCGGCATTGCAGCTCGTTGAGCTGGGTGAAGTCCCGGGTGGTTGTGCCTCAGAGCGAGGCCACATTCTCAATCAGCACGGCCCTGCCTCGGAACGTATTGAAATCTACCTTCTCCCCATCCAGGCTGATAGCACTGAGGTCGTAGAAGGACTTGGCTATGTAAGCCATGGTGAAGGCGCAGAGTGAGACCTGCAGAGTGGTGTGAGCCCGACTTAAGGGTCTGTTAAAGGGATGGGGAGGAGGGAGGAGCCTGGAAGGATGGGAAGGATTTCACAATGGGGCTTTCAGCATCCCCAGGATGACTTAGCAAAAACAGTCACCCACCTGTAAGTGCTGTTCCAACAAGAAGGTTGTTGCTCCTCCTATTTACAGACTCTGAACAAAGCCACCGACCTGCTCCACCCTGCTGGCAACCTGGGAAGGGCCAATTTGATATCTATGTACAAACATGAATAATTCACTCCTTGCAGGAAACTAGAGCCCCAAAGGTCAAACGGGGAGGAAAAAAGGGAGGGAGGGATGCAGGATTGACACCGACTTGCCCCAGCAAGTTATTTTCGCTTCACACAGACGTTCATTGTCTGCTGAGGGCCAAGCTCTGAACTGTGCAATTTTGAGGTCAAAGTCTGCCAAGATCTGAAAGATAAGGAAGAGAATTGGGGTGCATGTCCCCTTAACTCAGATCACAACTGAAATATACGTATTATCGTGCACGTGTTTTTCTTTGGCTGTTGTTTTGCACAAGCACAGAATCAAAGGGATCCTCAGGAGGACAATGTGCTTTTCTAGGAATAATGGCTCAGTGGCTCAGCTTGAGCCCGGCTGAAGAGGTGAAGTTCGTCTTGGAAAGTCCTTCTGTGAGTGATGTTACCTATGCCGGAGAGCACCTCTGCCCTTGTCTGCTGCATGGCACCGCCTCCTATTCTGTGTCCTAGGTGCCATCAGTTGTGGCCGGGGTAATGGTGAGGAGTCACAGAGCAGGTGAGGACCTCCGAGGGGATGAGCTGCACCTGCCTCCTCTCAGACAAATGCTCAGTCCCAAGGACCTCTCCCAGCAGGCTTGTGCTGCTCCTTTCCCCCACAGAAGGAAGTGTGCAGGGAGTCAAAGCTGCTATGGTTCTAAACCCAGCCGAGCTGCCGAGCTGCCCGTTTCCAGCACCAGCCATGCCACGAACGGCCTGCAGGACATCTGAGGACCTAATGGAAGACCTAGGGCTTCGCTTCATCATTCGCACCCACCAGCTTAATAAATCCATTTTTAAAAACAATGTCTGGATTTCTCCATCGGTAAGACTGGCAATTAGGCTTTACCTGGCCTTGGGATTTTAGAGCATTATTTCAATAACAATGCAAATGTTTACTAGAGAGTGTTTTCACAGGTACATATCCATTGGGAACTGACTTCTAGAAGAAAGAATAAGCAAGGCTTGGGAGCAGCTGGTATTGAGAATCTGATTTGCTGAGAAGATGGAGGAATTACTCACCAGGGGGTGCCCAGCTTTTCTGTCTTTTGTAGCCTGTCCCATGTTCCCACTGGCTGCTCCCTAAAAACAAGCCTCCATTACTTGAGTGGGAATGGATCTTTAAAAGATTCTTAAAAGAGGTGGCAGGAAATACAGAGTGAAGTGTGTCCCCCAGTGAGACTGGGTAGAGTTCCTAGAAACAGCCAATAAGCGTCCCTACCAGGCCACTGCATCAGAAGGACTTGGCCCTTCTGGGGACCAAGGACAGTGGGCTGAACTTAACATGAACTTGCCAGACTCATCTGCATGCCAAGTGCTTCCCCAGAACCCCCGGGCATTGGGATACCTCTTATTGGCTGCCCTTCTGGGGCCTCTGTCCAGGAAGACGTAGAAGTTCCTGAACTGAGGTGGGGGCACACTCTTCCTTAGGGACATACCATCCCTTTTCTCTAAGAGCAACTTAGGACCCTCTGTCATGCAGTACTCACCTTTCCTGGCTAAATATAACTGATGGGCTCTCTTAAAATACTTTTGTCCTTTTGTCTCCAGCTTTCTCTCAAACTGGTCCATTTTCCAGAAGCTTATTACTTTGAAGATGCACATACAGGTGTGTGGTTCCCCCGGCTTTTCACAGGGACAGTTGTTCTGGAAGGTGCATTGGCTTAGTAGGTAAGAAGTCTAGGTAGGGGGTTCTCAACTCTGGCTACAAATGAGAATTGCTTATTGAGATTTTTCTAAATAGAGACGCTAAAGCTTTTCCCTCCAGAGATTTCAGGTCGGCTATCTCTAGCCACGACTCTGCCACTGTTACTTGGGGCCCTTGGGCACGTATAATCACCCTCCTTATCTCCCACAGATATGACTGTTAGGATGGGAAAGAGGAAGTATTGCAAGTTCTCCAACAAGGGCCAGTGAAGATCTTAGGCTACCATTGCCTTGTCTTGTTTGACTCCCTTCTTCATTCTATCCTTTCATTTTCTGCCTCTCCGGTGAACTCTGCGCCCCAAGTATAGTATTTGGCACCCCTAGGCCCCTGAGATTACAGTCTGCCTTGCTGCCCCATCCCAGGGCTAGGACGAACTTCTGAAAGATTGAATCCCTCCTCATGCCTTCAGGGAGACTTGTTCCATCCCAGACAGAGGAGAGCCTTGTTGGCTCTAAAGACTTCTTCAGACATAGCTATTCGGCATCCTCCCAGTGACTCCATCCTATTTCTGCACTTGTAAGCCCCTTGCAGAGCCATGGGGGCTTTGCTGGGGCTCCCCAACAGGTGCCGCTGGGAAGGGTACAATGAGAAAGATGATCAGTTTGCTGCTTTCATTGTCATTCTACTGCTGTTGCTCCAGGTTCTGGAGCCTTTCTCCCAGCACCGCCCCTCCCCTCTCCCTCTCAACTGCTGAGGACCAAGTGAGAACTGCTCCCAGGGACTCGTACAGGCAGCCACACCTGTGGTTTGAAATATTCTTTATTTTGTAAACATCTGTGTTTAAAATAGATGAACCCTGCTCACAATTCATACATTGAACCCGAGACACAGTACACGAAGTTCACCCGTCACAGGGAGATGGTGGGGGCTTGGCAGCAGGTGGGATGCCTGGGGTCGGGCTGAGTCTCAAGAGAGCAGGTGCAGAGGTGGTGAGGAGCAAACAGGCAGGAGCGCCTGCTCAACAGTCTGGGCCTAATGCCAGATCCCAGGCCACCTCCTGGACTGGAGAAGTTTAGGGGTGCGATGCCAACTGTGATACCTGGTGAGCGTAGCTGCCCCTAAAGCTCCAACCCTCCTGCTCCCGTGCCTCTCCCCAGCTGTGGCCCTGATGGATTGGGGCTGCTCAGTTCATAAAATCTCCACCCCGTGTTTTCCCTTCCAAAATACAGCAACACTGACCCACAGGGTGGAGCCAAGGGCCAGCACGTCTGCTTTTTGAAGCCCCTGGCTGCAGGCACTCCAAGGGCTGGCGTCACTGTCTCCCCAACCTCAGTGTGATGCTGTGTCCTGACACCTGAGGAGTCAGTCCTCAAGGAAGCATCCCAGCCATAGTCATGACTTCATCCTAAAAAGTCTGCTAAGTTTCTCATTAATAACAATTTATAACTATTCTTGCCCTCCTTTTCCTTCCACTATGTTAGCCTATCCCTGTTCCTACATCCTGAGCTACCTTCTCCTACTCTGGCAAAGTCAGGAGGAAAGGTTTGGTGATTTCTTCCCCACTTTTTTTTTTTTTTTTTTTTTTTTTGAGGAATAAGGAAGTGGGGCTCTTCATCCTTCACATGTGTGTGCCCTGGACTTTGGGTCTTCGTTGGTGAGTGTTCAGGGCCTGGTTCTTTGCTTTTGCTCCAGCCCTAGCCATGTGATTAGCTAATCTGCAGCTTAAGAATGAGCCTCCAACCCTGGGAAGGTGGGGAGGAACCCTGCCAGGGCCCAGAACTGACTTGTTCCTTCTTTAAAACGCCAACTTCAAGCCACCATTGGGCCATGTGGGGTTAAAGAAACAAACTTCTTCCGGAACAAAGAGCTCTGGAGGAGGGAGTCCACTTCCCTCTTGTAGCCACAGTGCAGGTGGCTCCTGGTCAAGGAGCTAGAGGGGCAAAGGAGCACTTTGTCTGGAAGGCTGAAGAGAACAGCACCAAGCATTTCTATCCAGGGCCTTCTCTCTCTCTCTCCCCGTGAAGTCCCTGCCCTTCCTCCCCAGACTCGGAGGCTCAAGAAAAGCTCAGGAGCTGAAGGCTGGGTTCAGTGGCCATGTCACCTTTCACCTGCCAGGAGGCTGTGGGGAAGTGCCCTCCTTACAGAGAAAGGGAAGTCGCTGCCATATGCCCCTCTGGTTTGCACAATACTGTCTCTGGCCTCCTCTCCTTTGCTTCATCCTGATATACAGGGGCTAGCCCTTCATTACCAAACACTCCCCTTTCTGGGGTGCGTGGTTGGCTTGTCAATATCACTGGCCCCCCCGGGCTTTGCTCGCCCCTGTGGCGCCCTGAGGCTTTGGTACACACCTTTATTTAAATCCGGGAGCCCGGGTGGGAAGAAACTGTGTACACACTGCATGGGAGGTAGAGAACGGAGGTGACTTTTGATCCCTGCCTCCCCTCAACATTTTCTTTTCTTCTCTGAAGCACCTGCTTCTGAGCTCACTTCCCTCAAAGTGCAGGTGGGCAGGCAGCCAAGCAAGGCCAAAGCTGGGAGTGGGTGGGGGGCAGGCAGGGAAGGGTGGGACAGTCCCGGTCTTGAGGACTGCCAGTTCAGTGCTTCCTTCCTACCTTGATGTTCCACTTTCCCAGATCACTGGCGAGGCAGGCCCACAGCACGAGAAGGGATGGTGGGGAGGGAAAGAGAGGAAGAAGCACCCCCGAGGCTTTGGCCCCTTCACAAAGCAGGGTGGGGGGGTTCTCCCAGAAGAAGAGTATGGAACAACCCCATGAGCCTGAGTCCATTCCCTTGGACAGGGTTAGGAAGAAAGGAAACAAAGAAGCAGTATCGGCAGCCACACGGTAGGACACAGAGGGAAAGAGGAGGGAGGGGCTTTGATTCAGGATGCACTGGAGGGGAAGGGGACAAGAAAGAGAAGTGGAAGGAAGAGAGGAAAAGCAGAGAGGGGGGGACAAGATGCACTGAGAAAGAAGGAGCCTTAAAGTGGCCTCACTCCAGACGTGGCCACTGTCTGGGGAGCTCAGGGCAGTGCGACGGTGCCCGTAACATCCTGGGGGCTCATGGCAGGCCCGTGGCAGGGAAATGGGCTGAGGGGAGCCCTTCAGGCTGGAGGACAGGGGGCAGAGGCTGCTCAGAGATGACAGCAGGGCTGCTCTCAGGGCCAGGCAGGGGAGTAGCAGCTACTGGCATTCCACAGGGTCACCCGAGTGAGAGGAGAAGCAGGGCAAAGCCCGACTCCCTGTCTGCCGCAGGCCTCCTGAGGGGACGGGGATCGGCAGGGGCACCACACAGGACCTTCAGCACCAGCAGGTTTTCGAAGAGTTCGCTGGGCCCTCAGGTTTGCCCTCATCCTCCTCCAGCTCGGCCAGTGCCAACTCATTGCTGGCACGTGTCCGGAGACCATCCAGCTCCTTCCTGTGGGCCTGCAGCACCAGCTCTGTCAGCCGCGTGAAAGACTGGGAAACCAAGGGTCACAGGTTAGTGGGGCGCCGCCCCCTCTTCCCCTCCGCAGCCCTGGGACTGTCCCAGCACATCCCCCACCCCCCACTCTACTGGACAGGGCCACTGAGGCAGGGGAGCTCTCACCTCTTTAATGTTGAGGTTGGTGCAGGCACTTGTTTCGTAGAAGTCCATGCCGTACTCCTTAGCCAGCTGCAAGAAAAGAACATTCCTGAAAGGAAGTCAGTAAGGGAAGGGGGGCGCCCATAGCACTTCTGCCATTGCCCTCACCACCCATGCTGTGCTGTGACATTTTCTCACAGCAGGTCTCTCCTCAGACCAGGCGGGAGCCCCTTCCAAGATAACAAGGCTTACCAGATGGGAAAAGGTGCTCCGCAAAGCCCCCTCCCCCGCCCGCACTCCCTGCCCACCTGCACATGGACGTGCCCCTGCCCCCAGCACACACACATCATACATCAGGAGACAAACACCTCACAATCTTGTGCAGGATGTCGAATTCATGAAAAATGGGCTTTGGGGTCAAACAGACTCAGTGTCGCTTTCTACTCAGCAGCTATACGACCTTGGACAAGTTACTGTCTCTAAGGCCAGCACTGCCATCTGTGAAAGGGGGGTGGGGGTGTCTATCAACCAAAGTCAGGTTATGATGGAAAGAGCACGCGTCTCAAAGTCATTGCTTAGCATTGGCCATACACATAGTGCTTGGTAAATACTATTCTGGGAGGGTTTATTCTAAGTAGGATTTGCCTCTACTTTCAGATTTTTCTATGACCCTATATTATTTTTGTATACCGAAAATCCATTTTATTTTAAGTGCTAGGGACTGAAAGAGGGAAAAAAAAAAAGCTCTTGAGGCCCTTGGAGTGGGTGGATGACTCTTGTCTCCATAGTATCCATCCTTCTGTCCTCTGGGAGGGTGGTGTCCCTCGGCACCACCTTCCTACCCTCTCTGCCCCGTGGCTTTTCTGACCGTGGGCCCTTCATTTCTTTATTTTCCTTCCTACCCCTTTCTAGGATAAGGAGTGGGGTGGGACACCTGTAGATAGTAGCTGTGCCTGGATGCTGCTGGTGAAGCCAGCCACTCAAAGCCCTTCCTCACCACGGACACTGGGATGGCCCCTTTAGCAGTGGGTAGTCCTGCTCTGGGACACCTCGAGCTGGGGCAATGGCTGCCCAAGAGGTCTTAATTTCGGGGTGGACCCCAAATCCCTGTCCCAAAGGACAGAAAGCAAACTCCCAAGGATGGCCACATGCCCAGAGCCTTAGGGAACTGTGGGAGGAGCCAGGGTACCCGAGGACGAGGACAGAATCCCAGGTCCCTGCTCTCAGGACTGGCCCTGGTGACAAAAGACCCAGGGATGGATTGGGACAGTCTGCTCCACTTACCTGCTGCCCCTGCTCTCTTCCCACCTGGCGCTTCTGCTCTTCATCAGCCTTATTCCCTATAAGGATCTTCTGGACACCTTCTGGTGCATACTAGGGACAAAGGACAGGCCGAGCTGCCAGTGAGTGCTGCCTTTTCCCCTCACCTCCCACCATTGAGTCCAATGGCCTCCACCCCAGCACCAGACTTAAGAGCCCTAGGGATACAGCAGGCTGACTGGGTGCACGTGTGAGGCCACAAGTACCAGGGCTGACCTGGGGGCCCCATGGAGCTGTCATGGAGACAGCTTAGGGTAAGAGACTCTGGCTACTACTGGTAATTCCTGGGGTTAGAGAACCGGTATCCAAACTGGCAAGGACATTACACTTAAGTCCACCCCTTCGCTCTACCAGTGAGGACTCAGAGAGTTCAAATGGCTTGCCCAAGGCTCCAGAGCCAGGCCCAGAACCCCAGTCTCATGATTCCTCCTGGTCCTGAGATTTCAAGAAGGAAGACGGTCACAGGGTAGGTAGGCTTTGACCTAACTCATTTCCAAGGAAGAAACAGCCATGGTTGCCTGGCGGGGTACAGAGTGTGGATGGCATGGCAGCAGGGGCTTCCTCCTTATGTCTTACTCACCCAGAGGCCTTCATCTGGGCCTGTGAAAGGTAAGGTTTCCTGGGAGTGTTTGCTCACCAACCCTGAGAGCTTCAGCCCTTCCCATCTGGCCCTCACTTCGCCTTCCCCCCTGAGGCACCCTTCCCCCACCCCCAAAGGTGAGGCACCATCTCCTACCTCATCCACATCACTGACCCACTTCATGATGTGCTGGTAAGAGCGCTCGCTGCTAATGTCGTAGACTAAAAATATTCCCTGAATGAGAGAGAGAAGGAGAGAGATAGGGGAGGCAGACGCATACAGAGTCAGGGCACAGTCATGGATGGATCCAGAAGCAGGTGTTGTACCATAAATGCTGGATCCCACTTTCCCTTCTCCCTGCTTAGCATAATAAGGATCCCTCAGCACCCAGAAATGTCTCCTTCTCTTTCATACCCCCAAAGCCATTGTGCCCTAGACCTATCACAGAACTCTCTGAGGTAGGAAGGCACCAAATATCCTGCCTGGGGTCTTTGGCCCAGAGTGAAGGGTGGAGGGTGCGGACGAGGCTGGGGGACTTGCCCTTAGTGTGTGCTCAGAGAATAACTAATGAATGAGTGACCAGGGAACAACCACAAGACAGCCCACGGCTGCCCTCCCCAGCAGACAATCTGAGGGTCCTATTCTGGGAGTCAGTGGCATAAATATCTCACACGTCCAGAGCTGACAGTGTGGATGGCGGTGTCCCACCTCTAAACCCTGAAAATGGTGGCTTACCTGGGCCCGTCGATAGTACTGCTTTGTGATGGTCTGATATCTCTCCTGCCCCGCTGTGTCCCTGCAATAGAAGGCCAGGCCATCAGAAGAGCAGGGACCATAGAACCAGAGGGGAAGGGATGAACAGGAGCTGGGAGACCCTGTACCCTTGCAGGAAAAACTGGGGAGCTACAGGGTGAAAAATGAGGAGCTCTGATCCCCAAGGGGGTCTGAACATACCTGACTCTGCAGGAGAGAGGCCTGATTGATTATCTGCTGCTGACCCGGCTTATGGAGCCTTGCCAGCTCTGTGCCAGGAGCCCCAAGCAAAACTGGGCCTTGGACAACTCTCTTTAGAATCGGGCCATCGTTCAGACAGGTTGGGCTGTTTTACCTTCGGTTGGGTTGGGGCTTCTGAAGGCAACACTTGCAGCATTCTCAAACTGGAGGCAGCTCCAACGGCTGGCAAAGGCTGCACTTGCAGGAACATCAGGCCAGAGAGCCACAGTGGCGCCCTGTGGCTGCTGACGGGAACTGCACCATGCTGTCCTGGGGAAACCACTCCGCAGGATCCCCCATTCTCAATATGGGGTGTAACCCTCCCTCCTATGCACTGCAGCATGGCCCAGGGGCAAAGCCTCATCCTAAGACAAACCCACACTGGTTAGCTTGCCAATTCCTTCTAATTCCTGCCTTTTGGTGACTTACAGTGGCCAATCCCATAAAATTTCTTTTTTTTTTTTTTAAGATTTATTTATTTATTTATGATAGACAGAGAGAGAGAGAGAGAGAGAGAGAGAGAGAGAGAGAGAGAGAGAGGCAGAGACACAGGAGGAGGGAAAAGCAGGCTCCATCCCGGGAGCCCAACGTGGACTCGATCCAGGGACTCCAGGATCGCGCTCTGGGCCAAAGGCAGGAGCCAAACCGCTGAGCCACCCAGGGATCCCACCATAAAATTTCTTAAGAAAAAGAAAGTAAGGTTCATAGGAGCAGGAGATGGGCTTTGAGACATCTGCTTCTCTAGGTAGAAGAGGTGGCCAGTTATCCCAGATGGGGCCTTGAGACTTTCACCACATGGCAGTGGCAGCCAGGGAGCAGCCCCATGTCTCTCCGCCTACATCTCCTCCTCCTCCTCCCCAACTCACCAGATCTGTATCCGCACTTTGATGCCATCTACCTCTATGGTCTTCATCTTAAAATCCACGCCTGGAGAAAGGAAGAGAGTGAGGAAGTTAGGAAGAGTAGTGCTGAGACCAAATGGTAAAGACCCTTCGCACTGAAAGGGATTGCCTATGGCCTAATATTGCCAGAAAGATGGCATGAGGTAAGGGCCTCCTTGAGCCAAAGATTGAGCCTAAGGAAGGGTCTGGGACTTTGGGCTTTGAATGGGGCTTCTCTTCCTCCTTGACCTGAGAGTTGCCAGCAGTAAAGGGTTGGGTGGGGGAGGGGAAGGAGGAGGGCAGAGTGAGAGTACAAGGGAATCCATGCCATCACTGCCCCACTCAACCCCCAAATGTGTCTCCCTCTACTCTTATGAGGTCTTCCTATTTACATTTCTGGAAAGAACTGCGGGTATTTATTTGTCCACCCTGGAACTCTAACCCCTAGGAATAGCAACCTACCTAGTTTGCCTGGTTTTCTTTTCTTTCTTTCTTTCTTTCTCCGCCTTATTATTAACCAGGAGGGGATGTGATGCTGTCAGGGATGTGGGGAAGGACCTGTGTGCCTGTGTACATAGCCCTGAGCAGCTAGCAGAAGCCCACCAAGAAGGCCTGGTGGATCTACTGTTGACTGGCCCCCATTTACTAGAGGAAGCATTATTGTTTACTTCTTTACTTAGAAGTATGGGCTTTGAAGCCAGGCCTGAGCTTGAATCCTGACTCTGGCCCCTTCACTTATAGCTATGACTTTGGGCATCTTGCTTCTCTGCGTCTCCATTTCCTCATCAGTAAAATGGAGACGTCACCAATCATTTCAGAAGGTGGACAAGAAGACCAGACGAGATACAGTGCCCAGCACCTGGGAGACACTCAGTGGATGCAGTTATTACTATAACCGAGTACAGTCCTGGTGCATCATGGGTGCTTGTAAATGACCACCAGTGACCAGAGGAAGGGGCAGGGCACAGCATGCTGCTGGGAGAGAGAGGGGGAGATAGACAGGGTTCTCAGGCTCATCTGCCCAAGGGCTTGAGGAGCTAAGCTGCCGCGAGACCTGAGACCCAAAATCATAAGGCATTTCCAGCCCAAGGCAGAACCATATTTGGGGAAACTTGCAGGAAGAGTCAGCAGCACCAGCAGCACACAGGCTTGAATCTGAGTGACGACAGAGATGAAGGGAGACGTTTTTATCACCATGCCTCTTCCCAGTCCCAACTGTGCCCGGGCACTGTGCCCAGTGATTCAAGAGCTGCATCTAGTAGATTAATTAAGCTTAAGTCTTCATGTAGTCCCTGGAGACAGGTCAGGAATGGGCATCATTAACCAGTTTTTGTGTGGAGAACATAGTCAAGGCAGAGTTCCAGATGGATGGTAGTCACCAGGCTGCACAGCATAGCCCCAAAGACCCCAGAGGTACCAGAGTCCCCAACACCACTGATATTCCCTCTCAGCATTAGTTCTTTACCAATGGGAACGCTTCTCCCCTTCTCTGGCCTGTCCCTCAGCTTCCACAACCACAGACAGATTAAGTTCAGGCTCTTGCCTCTTCCCATCACAACCAATCATCATTTAACTAGAGGGGAGGAAAAGATTGAGAACGGACAACCCAAACTAAATCAAGTTGGTCGGGATCCCTGGGTGGCGCAGCGGGTTAGCGCCTGCCTTTGGCCCAGGTCCTGATCCTGGAGACCCGGGATCGAATCCCACATCGGGCTCTCGGTGCATGGAGCCTGCTTCTCCCTCTGCCTGTGTCTCTGCCTCTCTCTCTCTCTGTGACTATCATAAATAAAAATTAAAAAAATAAATAAATAAATCAAGTTGGTCAGACGTGAATCATTTTTCGCCTGCCCAAACTGATTCATATCTACTGAGCTGTACTCTTGCAAATGGGCAATGTCTGGCAGCCAGTCTTCCAAGTGTGCTGAGAAAACGAGGGTGGAGGGCCCCTGGCCTTGTTGGGGCAGTAGCATGCTCACCCTCTTCTCAAATAGTTATCAAGAATTTGCTTCTCACCATTCCTGGCACAGAAGGGAATCAGGAAATTCTTGTTCTTTAATGGTACAGTGCTGGCTTCCCAGGAGAACCAGCAATTCTGTCCATTTTATAATCAACCTAGGTCATCCTCATATTAGTCCAGCAAGCCTGGTCAAGGACAGTGCCTTGTGCAAAGTGGTCACAAGGTGGCAGGTAGAAAGTTCTCTGTTTATTCCACAAACTTCTATGGGGACTTAAAAAGGACATACGATCCCTGACATTACAGAACTTAATGGAAAGGAGACAAAGGCCCAGAGAGGTAAGATAACTAGCCCAAGGTCAGCACAGCAGGTGGCAGAGGTCGGAACACAGGCCTGTTTGATGTCAGAGCCCATGCTACCCCCAGCACTGCTTTTCAGGAGGGTGAGGGTTATAAACTAACTAGATACAGAGGACTTAACTATGTGGGTTTCTTTCTTTTTTAAAATATTTTATTTATTTGTTCATGACAGACACAGAGAAAGAGGCAGAGACATAGGCAGAGGGAGAAGCAGGCTCTATGCAGGAAGCCTGATGCAGGACTTGATCCCAGGTCTCTGGGATCATGCCCTGAGCCAAAGGCAGACGCTCAACCGCTGAGCCACCCAGGCGTCCCTATGTGGGTTTCTCTGTAGGTCCTTGAGCAAAGCTCAGCCGGGGAGGAGCTCCCAACACTAGGGTACTCAGCCCGAGAATGTAAGCAGGTGTTAGAAGAGGCAGCTACCCTAGGAGTGAGCGCTGGGCTTGGATTCCTTCTGCTTCCCTCACTTCTTAGCTGTGTGGCCAGGGACTGACACTGAGGGATTCTGGGGGCCCACAGCACCCCTACATCTGTTCCTCTTACAACTTAGATCCACCTGACCACCCAGTAAAATCTGTGGAGCTCAGAGAAGTAAAATGTTTCCATTTTGGCTATTCATAAGCACTAAGCAAGAAACACAGTAAGTCTAGGCCTTTTGAGAGATCTTCCTCTCCCACCCACTCTTTAAAAAAAAAAAAAAAAAAGATTTATTTGAAAGTGAGAGAGAGAGCACACACAAGAGGGGGGAGGGGCAGAGGAAGAGGGAGAAGCAGGAATCCTGATGAGGGGCTTGATCCCAGGACCCTGAGATAATGGCCTGAGCTGCAAGTAGATGCTTAACTAAGCCACCCAAGCACCCCCCTTTTTTTAATTAAAAAAAAGATGTACAGCCCAGTGATCTTCTAGTGAACTCATTCTTTCTACTCCCTCCAGTCCATAGCCTGGACCTCCCACTGTGCCCACCTACCACTCCACCCCTGGCCTGCCAGGACTGTGCTCATCTGTGGCCCCTCCATCCCCCTTGTGTGACTGTTAGTTTTCTCTGCTGCTGAGCCCTGCAGAGCAGTCAAAACCTTGGCCCGGCTGGTCACCCATAGAATCTTGCTTTCCCACCTCAGTGGGGCCCTTGTAGCTGCTGAACACACCGTTTACACGGAGGTGTGCCCACCTATCCCCTTCCCTACAGCCAATGACCCCACCCAGCTGGGCCCCCCCTTAATGCCACACACTCCACGGTGTTCCTTTTCCTCTCCAGGGTGAGATGATTGCTGCCTGATGAAGCCGCTCCTAAGGCCCACCTCATTTCCTCAGAATGGGCCTCTGTTCCTTCCACCTTCCTTAGGGAAGAGTCTTCCATCCTTCCCAAGCCTCAGCTCTCAGCTCTTCATCAGCCCCCTCTGGGTGCTCATGCTAATGGTCTGGCCCTTCGTTGCTGATCTCCAAACTCTGTGGGGAGGAGAGATCCTCCCACCTACCTCCATCCCCTGTGTGTTCCCCCTCTAGCTCCTCTAGGGCAGCACTCCTTAAACACTAAAGTGCACACAGACCACTTGGGGATTGTGTGAAGATGCACAGTCTGATCTGATAGCTGTGAGATGAGGCCCGAGATGCTGAGTTACACTTCCAGGCAAGGCCACACTTCCAGACAGCCAGCTTTTTTTTTTTTTTTTTAAAGATTTTATTTATTTTTTTCACGAGAGACACCAAGAGAAAGAGGCAGAGGGAGAAGCAGGCTCACGTAGGGAGACCAATGTGGGACTCGATCCTGGGACTCCGGGATCACGCCCTGGGTCAAAGGCAGATGCTCAACCACTGAGCCACCCAGGCGTCCCAAAACAGCCAGTGGTTCTCAAGGTATGGTCCCTTGGTCTGCAGCATCAGCATCAGCAGGGACTTGTTAGAAATGCAAATTCTTGAGTCCCACCTCAGACCCCTATGGAATCAGAAACTCTGGGGGCAGGGCCCAGGAATTAGTTTAATAAGCTTTCCAGATGATTCTAATATGTACTGCAGTTTGAAGTTTGGACTGAGGCTTTGCACCTGAAGCATCAGGTGAAGCAGTGTCAGGTGAGGTGGCATAGTTGTGCGCCCATTCTCCAGGTGTGCTTTGCAGGTGTTCAGCTTTCGATCACCTGGAGTGATTTATTTTTTTAAAAAAAGGTGCTATCTTGACTGGTCTAGACCCACTGACTCAGAATCTGAGGGCAAGGGCAAGGGACTTCTGATTTTAGCAGGGTGATGGGTGATTTTTAGAGGAAAGTTTGAGCCCTAATACTGTTTGAGCCCACCATCCTAATACAGCTATCCATCAGCATTGGGATCAGAAAGACCTGGGTCTGAATCTGGATTCCAGCGCTTGCTGTGCAACTTTCAACTTCTCTGAGCCTCAGTTTTCTTACCTGCAGAATGAGGCTCCCACTGGCCTCCTACAGGCTGTTGTGGGATATGAATTAGGCCACAGGTGTGAAGCACCTGTACATGGTAGAAGGGCCTTCTCTCATTCCTACCTTCCTTCTGCTGAATAACAGTTTTCCAGAGAGCAGCCAGGCAAACAAGCCCAGAGAACCTTTGACATGGTAATGGTTACCTGGTCTAGTGCCTGGCTAGTTCAGGGACCAGCAGCATCAACATCATTGGGGAGCCAGGTCCACCAGACCTGCTAAATTTGGGGTATACAAGTTTGAGAACCAACTGTCTAGCCCATCTCTAGGCAGCACCACACCCAATATATTATCCTCATAGTTATAACTGTGGCACACCCCTTAGCTAAGGAATCTAGAGCCCTCAGTTCTTGTGCCAGCCCTGTGAAGCAGGTAAGAGTGGTGATTACTACTGGAGGCACAGAGACGCCGGGTCACTTCCTCATGCTCCCACACCCTGGAGCTGAACCAGAACTGGAGAACCAGCCTCCTAACACCCACCAGCAGGGTACTGGTCCCTCAACCAGTGGCTGCAGAATCTTACTGCCTCTCCTGCCACACCCTGGCACACCCCACAGCTGTTCTATCATGAGGCTTCTAGAAGTGAGGCCCTGGGCACTCATGGAGCAAGCCCCCCATAACCTATTTTCAGGGAACCCTTTGCTCCTTGAGACCGTTCAGGATTGCACTAAGCCCAGATGCATCACCTTGCACAGTGCCACGTCACTGTCCCTACAAGAGAGCCGGCTTCTTTTCCCAGGCACGGGGCACACTGTGTTGTGAAGAACCAAGTACACGGCCTCCACACAGCTCTGGCAGACGTTCCTGAAGACACTGGGAGCCCTGGAGGAGAAAGTCAGGAAGATGGGGCCCTCCGCCAAGCCAGAATCTAAAGCACGACGAGCAGCTCATTTTTCTCAGTAACTCAGATGTGCCCGCCACGGTGTCCGCCACACCCAGCATCCTTCTCTGGCCGGAACTGCCGAGCCTGGAGCTTCTGCTCAGGGAGGCAGGGCTGGGTGCAGTGTGTTCTCCGAGGAGAAGCATCAGGGGTGGCTCTCTGACCACAGGAGCCTTGCTCCATCAAAGGGCTTGCTGGTGACCCCCAAAGTGACCTGGCCAACGTGGGCAAGGCAATCTAGCTAAGCCAATTAAATCAGCTCCCTCCAGACGGTGCCGAGAGGATTAGTCATCTGGTAACAAGAGGAACATGAGGCAGATGTGCAGAGGAGCAGTGATGCCTAAAGACAGAACACGCTGGCCAGTGTGGGGGCTGGGGGTGCTGGATGCCGGCACAGACCCCACCTTCCAGCCCATGGGTATCCTCATAGCACATCTGCCCTCCCCAGTGAAGCTTGAAAGGGCCTCGGGATTGCCTGAAGAGTCCCAGCCTGTGTCTGTCCACTGCTGCCTAATCCCCACCCCTACACACACACACCCCACACCCCCCACCAGGGCAGGCAGGCAAGATGTGTCGACTATGGGCCTGGAAGAAACCCCCTCCCAATTCCCTGCTTATTGCTGCCTGCTAGTTTTTGCCTTCTAGCCCCATCCAGATGTACGGTGCCTCAGGGGCAGAGAGTGTATTTTGTATTTGACAATATCTTCTGTCTTTAAAATCTCTGCCTCCAATTCAGCAAAGTGCCAGGCATCAAGTGGTAATTCCATTAGTGGCCCAGAGAGCATGAGGATGGGTGCCTGTGGCTCAAGAGCAGAGATGCGTGTCCTGCCATGTGAATGCCTTGCAGACATTGGCAAGAAAAGCTCCTCAGCTAAGTGCCTCCTGCCTAGGACTGTGGATAGTGTTGCCCTCACTACATCCGTGGCCTCTGGCTCTTCCTGCTGTGTCCCTGTCCGTACAGCCTCTGCTTCTCTAGCAGGAACCCTCAGAGATAGCCAGGCCACAAGTGGAGCCCTGGAGCACAGTGACAGGGCGGCTGTCAGAGAAGAGGAGGAGGGGCAAGGTTTGGCCTCTGGGTACTGGGGGCTGGAATGGGACAGAGGGACAGGGCAGGGGAGATGGCTCACTGTGGGTGGTAAAACAGCAGCGCACTTACTGCCCCTTCAGTCCAGCAGTGAGGGGCTGAGAAGACCGTGGAAAGAAGGGAACAGAGCACACCCTTGCCATGACCATCTGCCTCCCCAGAGAGCCCTGGGAAGCACGGAGTGAGTGTGGCTCAAGGAACAGTGGCTTGGTCAGTAAGAATACAACTGCGTGGTCAGAGTTCGCTTCTGATCCTGCCTTCCCCACGCATCGCCCACATGGTCTTCTCACCCTCTCTTTGCTATTTCTTCACCTGTAAAATGGGAATGACAACCCCGGATGTCAGGGAATTGATGTGAGGGTTCTGAGAGAAGGTAGAAAGCCAGGAACACAGGGCCTGACACACAGAGTTTTATGAACTGTCAGCTGAAGAAGCTACCAGTTCCCCAGGAAATGAGGAGATGGGGGAACTGTAGGGGGGGATGGGGGACAGCAAGAGCTCTGGGAAGTTGGGGGCTCATACTGGGGAGAGGAAAGAGGACAGGGCAGGGAGGTGAGACAAGGGGCCAGCACTAAGCCACGGTGTCTCAGCAAACAGAGAAAATGCCACCCACCATGGAGCCCAGATGCCCCTACCCCAAGTCTGCCTACAACCTAAATTCTGGCAACGTGAGGGTGCACCTATTGGCAGGCCAGCACCTAATGGGTTAATGTCAGGTGCCAGCTTGCCTGCTTGCCAAGTGCCACATGTTTCAAGTGGAAATAAGTTTCTTCTGCGTGCCAAATGTTATCACCATGATCAACCACAGCCCAAAGGACCAGCAGCGTGACTTGAGCCTTTTCATTAGCAATGAGACGCCATAACAGGAACAACTTAATCCACCTGAAACCCAAGGCAGACACCCAATCCCTGGGGCCATGCTGGCTCCAGTTACCAAGCCCTAAACTCAGGAAAGGCCCCCAGCTCCTCCTTGGCAGGAAACCAGCCAGTGCTGGACATGCGGAGCTCACGGGGAGGCGGGGGGGGGGGGGGGGGGGGGGGGTTGTTGTGGCAGGAGGTCACCTCCAAGGAGGTCATCCTGAACAACTGCAAAACAAGTTTCAGGGAAAGGCCGACCCTTCAGGGAGGTGGCTGCCTGACTTTGCCACCCCAAAGAAGGCATCAGAGTAATCCCCACTTCAAAACCCTCTTCTCTCGGCAAGAGAAAAAATCCGTAACACCAAGAGACTGATGATGCCATCTTCCCCCTAACTGAGGGACAAATGAGGGGAAGAAGGGACACAAGAACAATACAGAAGGCAAGCTAAGAGACAAATCCCAAGAGAAGATGCGAGACAAAGGGTCCCAGGACACCAAAGTCCCTCATACCAGGTAGGGACCTGCTACTTGCCTTGCTCCTCTTCCGTCTGGGGACACAGCCTCCTTATATGCTGGACTGCAAGTGGCCACCTGACTTCCTCCTCTTACCCACTTGCAAATGGACTGTCCCTCAAACTGGCCTCGCTCTGGGGAGAAGGTGCGCCGGGTGCTCTCAGCAAATGCATTTGTCAGCATTCACACCAGCTCTCCCTGGGAGGGATGGGAAGCAGAAATAAAAGAGGAGGCGCTGCTCTTTGGCAGAATCCTGATCTTCTAAATCCAAGGCCCTGTTTTAACCTCCGGGACCCTGAGTCAGGGGCTCTGATGCGGATGCTACCCACAAGAAAGACTGCAGATTTCAGAATGATACTCTAACCGCCCCCTTTTTTTCCAATAGTTTTTAATTTTATTATTCATGAAAGACACAGAGAGAAGGGCAAAGACACAGGCAGACAGAAGCAGGCTCCTCAGAGGGAGCCCGATGCGGGCCTTGATCCCTAGACCCCAGGATCACACCCTGAACCAAAGGTAGACGCTCAACCACTGAGCCACCCAGGTGTCCCCCTCCTTTCTTTTTTAAGACACGCATGCACATGCACACACATGCGCACGCACACACACACACAAACACACACATACTCCTTCGATGTGCTCAGAGGTGATATGGGGATCAGGACACCTCTAGAGGCTACCATCTTCACATAAAACCTTAAAGGGTCAATCTTTGGAAACCCAGGGGCCGTTATCACGTAGAAGGATTTCCCAGGCAAACATGGAGTCCCAGGAGGCTGGAAGGCAGGCTTGTCCCCAGTGCCTGGGCCCAGGTGCTTACTACTGCAAGGCACTCCAGCAGCTGGCTGAGCTGATGGGAATCATCGGACACCTGCAGTGACTCTGAGACACAGGCAATAGTGACCTTTAGTATAAGAGCCCAATCCCTCCTCTCTGCATTCACCAAAGAGGACCCTGCTCATGCTTTCTTGCTCCCAGCTAGGTCTGAACTTCCCCTAGGACATGTAGCTGAGCAGAAGAGCTAGAAACTACTGGAAACTGCTCGCCCCTTACAGAATTCTCCACCTCTTCTCAGTCCCAAACACAGGTGTAGCATAGTAAGTTACTCATCAGTCTAGGAGTCCCGAGACACCAATACAGGCTGCAGCGCCCCCTCAGGAAGACCAAAAGTCCTCTTGGAAAATGCATGCGTGCATTCATTCATCCGGGTATGTATTCATTCAAACCAACTGTCACTGAGTGCCTACTCTGTGCCAGGAACTAAGCTAGGTACTAGAAGACACAGCAGTGAGTAATACAGGAAGATCCTTGTCTCCAGAGTGCTTCCATTCTAGGGGGGAGGACAGATAATAAGCAAACAAATAATTTCAGAGTGACATTAAGGGGCAAAAGCAGAATAGTGGAGTAGAGAGTGAAGAGATCCTGTGAAAGCTGCTTTAGATTGGCTGGTCAGCAAAGACCTTTTAAACTGGTGACCTCTGGGCTGCGTGACAAGTGGTACCAGCACAAAGATCTGAGGACCAGGATGTTGGGCAGGAGAAACAGCACATATCCCTCAGGCAAGAACACACTTTATTTATTTATTTATTTATTTATTTTTTTAATTTTTTTATTTATTTATGATAGGCACACAGTGAGAGAGAGAGAGGCAGAGACACAGGCAGAGGGAGAAGCAGGCTCCATGCACCGGGAGCCTGACGTGGGATTTGATCCTGGGTCTCCAGGATCGCGCCCTGGGCCAAAGGCAGGCGCTAAACCGCTGCGCCACCCAGGGATCCCAAGAACACACTTTAATCAAGATTGAAGTTCTCTGGAAGAGAAGAGGAAGAGGGACCCATGTTACTCTTTCCTTTGTTGTAAAGGTGGAGGTAGGAGGTGGGGAAGCAGAGCAAGACTCTTCCCTTCTCTGGGATCTCAGGGGGTTCCCAGCCTCACCTGTGCACATGTGTGCGCACATACACATAAACTTGTTCGGAGGATCTAACCTGAAGAATGTACTGAGGAACTTCTTGAATGCTAGCAAGGCCAGCTCGGGGACTCCCTGCCCCTTACTGTATGATGACATCTCTACACTGAACGGCTCATATGTGTAAAGCACAACTGTTCCTGTGAACATAGTAGGTACACAGGACACTCCAGTTCCCTTCCTGTTGCCCTTCCCACTGCAATGGGCACAGATCTACAGAGGGCCTCTGTGACATGTGCTGTGTGCTCCAGCTAATCCTGTCCTGCTCCCCTCTGGCAGATCCCTGACCTGGGCCTTGCCTCCCAGAGCCTGCTCCTGAATGGTTGTTGCTCACTGCTGACGCAGCCAAGACCTGCCAAGCTACGGACCACTCACCCTTCCACCTTCCTCCTGAGCCTCTTCCTGAGCAGGGCCATGTTGACCCAGGTAGCAGAAAGTTCCTAGAGAAAAAGACTGGGGCTGGGAGCCTCAGGAGCAAACATCTTGTCAGGGGCAGGGCCTCCAGGGCCTTTACACAGAGCCAACAGAGCAAACTCCTAGCAAAGATCTCGTTGAACTGAAGCTGGTACGACCATGGCCCAGCCACTATCAGCCGGCCCCGCCAGGCAGAAGAGTAGAAGCCCCAAATCATGAGGTATTTTTCACAGCACCTCCTCCTCCACCCTTTGGCCCCTGAGGAGCCCTACTTGGTCTTCCAGGAACCACTCCAATGTTGCTTCTGTGAAGCCTTCACCAACCAACCCGGAGGAATTTATCACCTCTGTGATTCCCAAGCATTTTGACATTGTTTTTGCATGCTCTTCTGCTTGTCGGTTTGGATGCCTGACTTTCTAACTGTCTGCACTGTGAGCTCCCAGAGGGCAAAACAGCATCTTATTCATTTCACATTCCCATTGCCTGGCAGAGGCACATATAATAATATATATTATTCAACAAAATTGAATAAAGGAAAGAAAAAAATGAATGTGTGGGTGAGTGTAAGAATAAATGAGTGAATGAATGAAGTCAGTACATCCCAGGAGAAAAGATCAGTGAGAAAAAATTTTGAGAGGGCAGCCTGGGTGGCTCAGAGGTTTAGTGCGACGTTCAGCCCAGGATGTGATCCTGGGACCCGGGATCGAGTCCCACATCGGGCTCCCTGCATGGAGCCTGCTTCTCCCTCTGCCTTTCTCTCTTTCTGTGTCTCTCCTGAATGAGTAAATAAAATCAAAAAAAAAAAAAAAAGAAAGAAAGAAAAGAAAAAGAAAAATTTTGAGAGCTGTCAGGGGATGACCCACATTTTGAAGCCATGGTCAGCCTTCTCTACAGATTATGGGTCCCCAGTCAGAGTTCTCAGTAAATATATTATCAAGATAGTAATACGAGGGCAACACTCAGATCTCGCCCTCAAAGGTTCCCCAGCCAGACTCCACAATCCTAGCACCTGACACTTCCCCAGCGGGTTATGTCAAGTAGGCAGATGGGGCCAGCAACAGAAGTACAAATGTCCCTCCATCCCAGAGCTCTCCGTGGGTGGGGGAGGCACAGCCTGGTTCACTGGAGAGAGGTTCCACTTGGCAGCCTGTGGGAGGGTCTTCTGGGAGGAGCAAGGGCATGCCCCAGGCCAGTCTGGAGAAACTGCAGAGGGGGTGTGGTTCAACTTCGGGCCACCTGCACACAAGGTATGAGCCATCACCTTTCTTGGGGCCTTAGTTTCCCCTGTTATAAAACCAAGCTGATGATTAATCCTCTCCTCAGTGCAAGGAATAAATCGTCCAGGAAGCTGTGGCCCCCCTGACGAAGCACACTGCCCAGGAAGGAGAGCCAAGGAGAGGTCACACGCCTGTGCAGAAAATTGGCAGTTTTACAGGGAAACAGGCACAAATATTAGATTACAGAAGAAGGCACTCTGAGAAGAACTGGCAATCAGGGTAGAAGGGTAATGGCCAAATATCGACTTTCATGCTATAAAGCTCATCACCAGGATGTCTGGGGAGCGAGGGAGGATGGGAGGAGGGAGAAGAGGCAGGGCCCTCAAAGGTGGGGGTGGTCTGCCAAGCTGGGAAGGTGGCACAGGTGTGCAGAACAGCTGAAATGAAAGCCTCGGAGGGTTTTAGAGCTGTTCTCAGAGATCATATCCTTGGGGAATGGGGTGTGTGGAATGGGGGCCTGAGGCCGGGTGACCCCAAGCAGAGCCCCCATCTCCCCACTCCTTCCCAACTCACTCTTCCTTCCCAGAGCTTCTGCTGGGGCAAGGTGGGGGGGTAGCTGGCACAGAATCTGAGATGAAACCCAGAGCCTGCTCCCGTGACCCCTGTAAGGGAGCTGGTGCCTGAGTCCTGTTTGGTCACTGCTGCATCCCCAGCTCCTGGCGGGCACCTTAGCAACTGGGTGCGTGAGTGACAAATAGGATGGCCTCAAAGCGCATCACTGACAGTATATTCATGTCTACAACCTTCTTACGAGCTAGGAATAACAAATAATAAGGATGGTAATATAATCACAGTGGCTACCATTTCATGGAGGGCTCAGCCAAGTGCCTGCATCCGTTAGCCTCTGTAATTGTCACGAGGACCTTTAAGAAAGATTCTGTTACTCTTCGATTTACAGATGTGGAGACTAAGGAAAGGGATGTTAAATAAGCATCTGAAGGTAGCAGAGCCGGGTAAGGCCACAGGGAATCTCACACAGTCAGTGCTCTTTCTGTTCAGTGGGCGTCCCTCCCTCCTCCCGCAGCTCCCCCTGCTGTGGGGAGCACCTGGTGCCCAAGCATTTGCCTCCTTTGTTAGGTCTCTAGGTTCCTGCTCAGATTCAAGCCCCCTGATCCTTCCCTAGGCATCTCCCTCCCCTTCAGTCACCCACAGCCCTAGCCCCAGGCCACCCAAGCCAGTTCAAACAGAATTTCCAGAGAAAGGGGAGCCTGCAGGAGCAAAGCCAGGTGGAGGAAGCCTCCCTGAAGCCCCAGGCAGTGGTTCAACCAGTCAAACCGGAAAAATCACAGGGCAGCCTCCTTGGAACCCAGGTGGCCTTTAAAACAAAAAGATCAGAGACCATGTGACAATGTCTACGAAGGGACTGCAAGGATAGTAGGATAGGACATGGTCTCCCTGCCTTGGCCAGCAGCACAGGTCACGTGAGGCCCTTGGAGAAGTTGCCAGCTTGACTGCTTCAGACCACTCTCCACTTCGGAGAGGAAGATAGGAGCGGGTGTGTAGTTTGGTGTGGGGGCCCCAGGAGGAGTGTATGGCAGAGAGAACAGATCTGGAAGTCCCTTGTGTTGACAACTCTTGACTGGTCTCCCTGCTGCGGGTCTTAACTGCCGCTCCCAACCCGTACCCTAAGTGTCATTGTCACCATATCTATTCCCCAGCTCAGAAAACTATCCCGCTGCGAAGGCCCAAGTCCCACCTCCTTAGCCAGGCCCTGGATGCCCTCTGCCCTCCTTCATCCATTAACTCAACAACATTTCTGAGACTTGAACCTGGCCCAACACTAGGACTATGAAAACATAAAGGGATAAGATTTGGTTTCATCCTCATGCACGTAGAATCTGGGAGACAGAGATATGAACAGAGGAATGTTCTCACTCTTCCCCTAAAAACTCCCTTCTGTTCTGTAGCCAGAGTGCCCAGAATCCCATAAACACCCACTGAATTCCCACCTCGGTCGTCTCTGCTCTGTTATTCCATCTGCTCCTTCCCCTCCAGGAACTGAAAAGCAGCCCACACCAGCCTCCCCACACCAGCCTCCCCTCCTTCTAGAGCCTTCCCTGCTGCTTCTAGTAAGGGCGGGGAGGGGGGGGGCGGCTTCTCGTCTGGCCTCCTCTAGCACTTTGTCCCAGCTCTAGCTCTCACGGGCTCCTGCCCAGTCCCCGGCTGCCCCTGCACCCTCGTATCCTTGCTTAGCTGCTGATGACTCCTGCGAGAGCTTCGCTCACAGTAACAGTGATCATAATTGATCTCCCACATGTGAAGAGTGCTTCACTAAGTGCTTCCCGATCTCCATCTCGTTGCTGCGGCCTTGGCTCTTCTCGCCTGTGTGCCACCTCCCTAACTAGGAAAAGGTGGACTGGGGATCCCTGGGTGGTGCAGCGGTTTAGCGCTTGCCTTTGGCCCAGGGCGCGATCCTGGAGACCCAGGATCGAATCCCACGTCGGGCTCCGGTGCATGGAGCCTGCTTCTCCCTCTGCCTGTGTCTCTGCCTCTCTCTCTCTGTGTGTGACTATCATAAATAAATAAAAATTAAAAAAAAAAAAAAAAGGAAAAGGTGGACTGAATAGGTCTCGAACAGTGCCTGGCACAGGGCTTTGTAGTGGATCCTTAATTAATTAAACAGGTGAGGAACCAGCAGAGGCCATTTAAGGCCCTGGCTGGCTGCCCACCTGCACACGACGACGACCACCACCACCACCACCACCACCACCACCGTCCGGGTGAGCACAGCCTCATGGGAAAGGCTTGCTCGTGGCACAGATCTAGCTCATGGCCAGCCGCCCACCTGCTGACGAAAAGAGGGGCAGTGAGTGACTCAGCCTACCTTCAAGGTCTCCTCACTGCTCCCTGGCAGGCCCTTCTCTGGAATGTCACAGGCTCTCCAAGCATAAACAGTAAATCACAAAAGTGCCAGCCTAGATGCCATCATGACATGATCCAAGAATCTGAACTCTGTTTTGGCAATAACTAGTGAAATGCCTTGTTTTCCCCATTTCACCGAAGTTACTCCAGGAAAAGTGCCTAGAAAAATGTCCAGCGTGGTAAAGAAATGTATCTCAGACAAGGAGCAAATCGAGAGAGGTGAGGACGTGTGTTATTCATCGTGGAATCTCCAGGTCTCGGCACTGAGCCCAGCTACAGGACACGTGCATTTTTTCTGAATGGATAAATTAATGAATATGGTTTGGTAGACCCCATTTTCTGGGCTCCTTGATTTGAGTCCTAGTCGCCCTTTCCAACTCCAAGGGAAACTTTCTGTATCACTGAAAGGAAAGCTTTTCTTGACCGTCCGTCCCTAAGTTGTAGTTATTGCTGAAAAACATGCCCAAGATGAGATAGACTCACATGTGCCTTAGGTTGCTTCAAACCAAACATATGTAAGGAGCCCAGTGGGCAGATTTCAAAAGGCTACTGTGAAGAAAGGCAGCTTTCTTTCTTTTCCATGGAATCCAAACTCCAAAACAGTCCTCTGTGTCCTGGGAAAAGGACCCAACCATCAGAAATGCAGGGAAAGAACCTGCTCGGGCTTCAGGTCAATATACCGAGAGCCCTGAGCGGATGGCATGGGGACTGTGCTATAGAGACACTTCCACTTCCTTTGCTAATTCTCTTCTACCTCTAAAGTGGTCAGCTCCAGGGGGGACCCTGAGTAAGTCCCAGGGACCTGTGAGGGGAAAGTGCACTTTTGCCTCTCCAGCAGGAACAAGGTGTCCAACAAGAAGATGAGGTGGGACAGACATAAGAAGGGCTGGTGATTAGCAAGGGACTTAGGGAAAACAGAAGTCTCAGAAGGGCCACCTTGAGATTTCAGAAACACAGGTTCCCCCCCTTGTCTGTAGGAAAGATGTAGGACACATCTTCTAGGGGAGACTAGCTCCCGTAACAACACTGAGCGGGAGCCCAAGAGCTTCTGAAATGAGGTAGATGAATAAGGTGCTCCAGGGAAAAACCTAGATCACTCCTAGGACTTGAAATGTGGCCAGAACACCAGGGTGCGAACTACTGTAGCTCCTGAGGCAAAGTTTAGAGACCACTCCCTTGCCTCAGGCCCCAGCAGCCCACAGCCCCCTGTGATAGCTCAGCAGTTCCTGGCACCAAACCCATCCATAAAATAGCCACTGAAAGTTTCCTTACGTGCTAACTTGCTGCCCTTTGTCCCCATCCTGCAACCTGTCCCCACATCCCATCTGGTTCCTCAGCCCCTCCCGTGCTCACTCCCAGGCCTCCCTCCAATGTACCGTCTTCCCTGAGCCTTCCCCAGAGGCAGGCAGTCTTCCCTAGGCTTTCAGTACCCCGCCCATCCCTCCGAGATAGATACCTCTCATCCAAGCAGTGGCCCAGCCCACGCTCCAGAACTCCTAGGAGCCTGCCTCACAGCTCTCCTGAGAAGGATGAATCTGTTCCCTCACCCTGGGTCCCATGAAGATAGTGAAGAAAAAGAGAAGGAGATCCCGGGAGCTCAAGGACAATGACAACAGTAACAACTAGCATTTATCCAACTTCACATGTGTCCAATTTTGTGTTAAGCGCTTTGAACAAACATGATCTCATTTAATCCTTACAACACCTGGGGAGGTAAGCACTATCATTCCCATTCTACAGATGAGATATGCAAGCTCAGAAGCTTAACTATTCAAGGTCACACTGCCCCAAAGTGAGGTCTCCAGGTCTACGTGACAACACAGCCGCGGGTCTCTGTCCCTCCTGGCTCCATCCACTCCCTCTTCTCCCTTGGCAAGGACCGGGTGTTTGGGGGGAGGGGGGGAGGGGGAAGGGTGGAAGCCTCAAGTGGGAGCTGAGTGCTGGGGCTCTGCCCACTGGAGAGGGGGCCTGGGCAGTGCTGAGGCTCCTCCAGGGCCACAGTGGGGGAAGCTGTTAGATGGGGTGGACTTCCTCAGCTCGCACCTTCCCGAGGAGGAGGCCCCTTACGGTCCAAGGGCATGAAACCCCCTCAGAGGGGAGGTCACCCAACCCTCCTAGAACAAGGGATGCCATCACAGTCCGGTCTGGGAAGCCACCAGATCTCGTCCGTCTAAGCGCAGGCTGCCAGCATCGCCAGATCAAAGAGAGGTACTGGAGGGTGGGTCCTCAGCCTCCTTCAATACAAATCTTTGGCCAATGTTCTTCTTTCTGGAGCTGGCTAATAAGTGCCCCTTTCACCCGCAAACACGCTCACCGAATCTGTCCTCCTCCAGGTGTCCCACCTTGTGGCTGCCTTCCCTTCACATCTGTGCTCTGGAAACTCAATCCCTGGGCCCCTCCCTTCCTCCCGTCTTCCTCCCGTCTTCCCCCCTCGGGGCTCCACACTGGGTCACCCCTGACCTGAGGGTTCCAGTGACTCGGTGACGCGGCTCCCCACCCCGAACCCCTCCTCCGGAGCGCAGGCTGCTTCCCCTCCCCCCGTCCACCTGGGGGGTGTGGGGAAGTCATTTCAGGGGCCAGGGTCCTCGCTGCCCCAGCTCGGGGTACCCAGGCCTGCACTGGTCGGACGGCGGGTCCCCAGCGCGGCCCGAGAGCCCAGCCCTAATCGCGGACGACAGCAGGGACGCCCCCACCTCCGGGACCCGAGGCTCAGGTCCCCGGGCGGTCCCGGCCTCTGCCGCGCCAGCGCCCCCGGCCGGGGAGGCGGACGGTCCCCGCGGGCGGGGGGAGGGGGCCGGGGCGGGGGCCGGGGGTCGGGGCCGGGGCCGGGGCGGGGGCGGGGGGAGGGGGCGCCCCTCCGGCCGCCGCCCCTTACCGATGGTGGAGATGTGCGAGGAGTGGAACTCGTTGTCGGTGAAGCGGCACAGCAGGCAGGTCTTGCCCACCCCGGAGTCCCCGATCAGCAGCAGCCGGAACAGCACATCGTACTGCTTCGCCATGGCGGGGCCGCGCGGGCCGGGGGCTGCGGGGGCGGCGGGCTCAGCCCCGCTCGGCCGCTGCCATCGCGGCGCGCGCCCGCCCGGGGACGCCGCGGGCTGCGAGGAGGAAGCGGCGCCGGGCCCCGCGCCGGCCTCGCCCGCCCGCCCGCTCGCTCGGGCTCGGCTCGGCTCGGCTCGGCTCGGCTCGGCTCGGCTCGGCTCGGCTCGGCTCGGGGCCGGGGAGCGCGGCGCGGCGCGGCGGGCGCGCGGGTGGGAGGAGAGAGCGCGGCGGCCCCCGCCCGCCCCTTCCCCTGCGCCGCCCCCGCCGCCGCCGCCGCCGCCGCCGCCGCCGCCGCCGCCGCCCGCGTCCCGGGGGAGGGGGCGGGGAGCGCGCCGGAGCGCGGCGACCCCGGGCGGAGGCGGGTGCGCGGCGGGGCTGCAGCCCGGCCTCCCCCCGGCCCCCGGGCGCCGGGCCGCGACCCCGCGGAGACCCTGCGGACGTGCCGCGGCCGGAGCTGCGGGGAGCGCCCCCCGCCGGCCCGCCTCCGCCTCCGCCTCCGCCTCCGCCAGACTCGGCTTTCGGGGCTCCGCGCCTCTCCCCGGATCCCGTCCCGGTCCCCGCCCCGCCAACCCCGCCCCTGCGGGAGCGCGGCCGGGTCCGGGAGTGGGTCCTCACCGGGGCTCGCCCCCCCCATCCCGGCGGGGTCTGCGGCCAACACCCACCTATCCCTGGAGTCGCTGTCTCCGGGAACACTCGAGAGCGTTGCTAGAATTCTCTCCCTGCCACCTGGCTTCCCCGTAACCCCGTGTGACTGTGTCCGCCCTCATCCCAGTTTTAATCTAAACGGGTAAAATTTCTGCTGACCTCCTCTGCTAGGATGAGAAGAGAGATGGCCACAGAAACACTTCCAAATGCACAATCCTTCGGGCAAGCAAAAGCACCTGTTCTGGGTCTAAGCTGCTTGGGATAGGTGCTCAGGGTGCCAATGCATTATGTCAGACCACTGAGTATTGCTGCTGGTGTGCACCAGTGACACCGAAGAACGGATGGGCCTCTTTCAAGACTTAACTGACCACAAATGAATGTGTTAGCACCAGAGAGAGGCAAATGCGTGTTTTCTGGAACCTAGAAGATTCTGTATTCCTAAGAAACTGTATTACGGGTGAACAAGCCCAGCCCAGGAGATCTTTAAAAAGTGATGAAAGGCGTCCTTCTGAGTATTCGATAGAGAATATATTTTTCAGTAGTAGGTTAAGGAAAGCAGTAACTCCCCATCTTCTTGGTTTGAAGAGTTGTATTTCAGGCTGTATGTCTAAATTTATAATAAAGAGGAAAAACTCCTGAAGCTGGTAGCTACTTTGATGACGTGAAGAATTAAGAAAATGGACCCTGTGAATTCCATTAAGATTTTTAAGATTTCCAGGTGTATTTCTCTTTACTGGATTTACACTGGGTTTCAGGTGCATATGAGGGTCTCTGGAGTTGGGCACCCTTGGGTTCCAGCCACAGCTCCTTCACTCACATGCTGTACAGCCTTGACCATGTTATTGTACCCCTCTATGCCTCAGTTTCCTCATCTGTAAAAATAGGGATATCCTCTCAGGATTGTTGGAAAGATGAAACAATGTGTGGAAAGGACTTAGCACAGCACATGACAGTACTCAATAAATGCTGAGGGACAGAGACCACCCTGTAATGTTTCCCATATGCATACATGGCTGGTAAGTGTATCCCACAGAGGCTCAGGGATGTTTTCCAGGAACTCAGGCCATCATGCTGTGATACTCATCCACACTACCACACAAAGTGTGGAGTGCAGGTTCAACTCAGCCTGACCCCCTTTGGGCACTGCAGCTGCCTTCCCATTGATGGGCATCGTCATGATAAATACTCTGCAGGTCTACTTAGTGGGACTATTAGGGGCTCTCTACTTGTTTCCGTCCAGGAAACAGGAAAGATGCGCCCTGAGGCAAGTTCCTAGTCCAAGAAGAAACTTTGAAAGAAATAACTTCCCCAGGCAAGACAGGAAAGGGAGTGAGGTTTCCTGAATGAATCCAGGAAGTAAATACACTCATAAAAAAATTAAAGATAATTCATCATGCTGGGCAGACGTCAAATTCATTAGCTTATGTTGCTTTAAAAAAAGAAAAAAGGAATCATATGGCAGTCCAAGCTGCTAGACACCTAAGTTGTCCATTCACATCCTGGCTCTGCTACTTTCAGAAATACATTTCTGTGTGTGTGTGTGTGTGTGTGTGTGTTTCACACTGTGAAATGGAAGAGCTGAGATTTTTGGAACAGTGTTAGCAAAAGAATCATGTAAACTCGTGAGGACAACAAAGTTTGCTTTAACCAGGGGCTTTATACACACCCAATTTCACCTCCTTATGTCAGCATCCAGTGGGACATTCTGGCATCCTCCCTAGTTGAGGTCAGCTTGCACTAGGACAGGTTTCAGCAGGGCTGGGAGACGTCCGAGAATGGTTGCCGGATTTCCCTCTCACAAGAAGCCCCCAAGAATCAGTTTCTCAGTTATGTTACACTCATTCTTTTACCAGGGAGAGACAAGTGCCTGCCCCTGTTTCCTGCCACCCCCAGCCCGGACACTGAGCATGCTCCCTGTTTAAACAGTCAGCAGGGGCACCACTGTGGGATCTACCATGGCCACAGCGGAATAGCCAGAGTGTTGGCCCATAGGCAGCCCACCGCTGAGACCAACACAGCTGGACTATGGGGCTCCTCACGAGCAAAACCCTTACACATCTTCCAGACTCACACCTGTGTTTCCAACTTTGGGTGACAAAGCTGATGTGCTCACTTTATAGGATTTTCACCTTATCTCAAGGTTAGGAGAAATAGCATAGAACCTCCCTTCCTCATCACTTCAGTAGGTCCTCCATTCATATCCTCTTTTTTAAGATTTTATTTTTATTTTTTAATGTTTTATTTTTTAACGTTTTTTTTTTTTTCTTTTCTTTAATTTATGATAGTCACAGAGAGAGAGAGGCAGAGACATAGGCAGAGGGAGAAGCAGGCTCCATGCACCGGGAGGCCTGATGTGGGATTCGATCCTGGGTCTCCAGGATCGCGCCCTGGGCCAAAGGCAGGCGCCAAACCGCTGCGCCACCCAGGGATCCCTAATGTTTTTTTTTTAAAGATTTTATTTATTTATTCATGAGAGACAGAGAGAGAGAGACAGAGAGAGAGAGACACAGACAGAGGGAGAAGTAGGCTCCATGCAGAGAGCCCGATGTGGGACTCGATCCCGGATCTCCAGGATCAGGCCCTGGGCTGAAGGCAGCGCTAAACCGCTGAGCCACCTGGGCTGCCCTAAGATTTTATTTTTAAGTAATCTCTATACCCAACATGAAACTCAAACTTAACAACCCCGAGATCAAGAATTGCATGCTCTACCTACTGAGCCAGCTAGGTGCCCCATCCTTTTCTCTTTCTATCTCTAATAGATAGAGAAAGGGGGAAAGAGTCTGAAATGACAAGGGAAGAGGGAAGAAGACAAGTTGTCAGGGATGCATATTGGGGTTGGAGACCAAAGAAAACAATTCTGATGGTAATTCAAGCCAACACAGAATGACCCAGAGTACCACTTCAGGTTGTCCTTGGAGTCCAGGCCACTGGCTTCAGGACTGTATTAGCTCGGGCTGCCATCACAAAGTACCACATACTGGGTGGCTTAAACAGCAGTTTATTTTCTCACAGTTCTCGAGGCTGAAGTCCAAGGTCAAGGTGTTAGCAGGGTTGGATTTATCTGAGTCCTCCCTCCTTCCACCTGGCCATCTTCCTGTTCCTGCTCTGAGCCTTTCTGTGCCCTTCTCTTCTCCTCTCACAAAGAAATCAGTCACATTGCCTTAGGGCCCAAACAGATGACCTCATTTTACCTTAATTACCTCTTTAAAGTATCTACCTCTCAAAATAAGTCACATTCTGAGGGGTTACAGTTTAGGACTTCAGCATATGAATTAGGGGGTGGGGGATACAAATTTAACCCATGATAAAGAACCAATCCAGGAGCCTCATCAGTTACTCCCTGTGCAGATAGTTTTTCAGAATGATTTCATTATCTTGGAACAAGAAATGAAAGTTAAGTTGCTCCTGTGGCTTCCTAATAGGTGGTCTAGATTGGATTGTCGATGGGAGGATTTCATGATGGGAAAACCTCAGAAGATTCTTCCCTTTATGAGACTAGAGTTGAGAAGACATAACTAGTAACCACCAACCAATCGATGTATGTCATATCAGTCTTTTACTGTCAAAGTTATGTTTGGGGGTTGGAGTGGGGACAAGATATAACCTGCAGATAGGAATCAATGTAGGAATGAAGTCATTCATTTTATGTATGTTAAGGCAATGTTAGATACTGTAACAGATGAATCCTAAAATCTCAGGCACTCACACATAAAGACATCCCTCTCATGTAAAGTGTGTTGGGCAGCAAGGAGGTGGGAATGGGAGTGGCTCTGTGCTACGAAGTCATTTAGGCACCCAGGGTGGCAGATGCTCTGCTATCTTCAGTAAGGACTCCCACTGTGGGACTCAATTTAAAAGCAAGACATGCTCTTTTATAAGCAAAGCCTCGTAGGAAGGATGGAGGAAAGTGCCCGCCTAGCAAGGATTGGGGAATACCACCCTCCAGTCCCCCACATTTCAAGATTATAGGCTTTCTTTTTCTAACTATACCCCTGAGACCCCCTCTAAGACTGCCTTGTACACTGCAGGGGAGGAGGGGACCCGTGATAGTCTGTAAGGAAGATGAAACTTTGGGAACCTCAACAGGGGAGGGGAGGGTTGACCCTGTAGTCATAAGTCAGCAATATGAAAAGACTATTTGAAAGGAGTAACAATAATATACAATTTGAAAGAGGTCACAATATTTGTCCAGAAAATAATTTCAAATCTCTAAAGGGATTATGGATATCTGTCCAGTGGAAGAAAACACTTAAGATCTCTTTGTTACCTGAGATTTTGAACTTTTAGAACACGGAGCCGGAAGTTCGTTTGAATATGGAGGCCTGCCCGGGGCACTGACATCCTGCTGGGGGAAAGGGGAAGAAAGGAAATAGAGGATCCAGTAGGGTTTAAGGGGTCAGGCCTGGGTGTGGTGGATATCACTCTTGCCCGTGTTCCCCTGTTCAGAACTCAGTCAGCAGGCCCTGCCTAAATGCAGAGGGACTGTTGGACAACCAGTGCCCAGCTGTGACTACCTGCTATGGAAAGGGAGCAGAACTCTGGTGGACAGCCAGCATTTCTGCTGTGTAGGAAGGTTCCTGGCAGCTCCCAACTCTACCTGTGTATCAGCATCACATGTGGTGCTTTAAAAAATGCATGCACTGGGGGCAGCCCCAGTGGCTCAGAGGTTTAGCAGTTTAGCGTCGCCGTCGCCTTCAGCCCAGGGCATGATCCTGGAGACTTGGGATCGAGTCCTGCATTGGGCTCCCTGCATGGAGCCTGCTTCTCCCTCTGCCTGTGTCTGCCTCTCTATGTCTCTCATGAATAAATAAATAAAATCTTTAAAAAAAAAAAAAAAAGATGCATGTACTGGGTCTCTGGACCAAGGGATTTTGACTTTGTGGGCCTGGGCTGGTACCTGGGAGATTCTATATTTTCAAAGTCATGGCCTAGGTTGAGAGTCACGGGTATGCTCTGGAGTGTGTACCCCTGACATTGTCTCTCAACAGCTTTTAAAATCTTTTCTCAGGGGCACCTGGGTGGCTCAGTTGGTTGGGAGTCTGTCTTTGGCTCAGGTCATGATCCCTGGGTCCTGGGATCAAGCTCCAAATCTAGCTCCCTGCTCAGTGGGGAGCTTGCTCCTCCCTCTCCCTCCCCCTGCTCAGGCTCTCTCTCTCTTTCTCTCAAATAATAAAACCTTAAAAAAAAAAATCATTTCTCAGCCTTCTCATTGTGAACAATGCTCCTTAATTGGCTTCAATTTTGTATCCGCTGGTAAAATAGTGTTTGCTGTGATCAAAGGGGACTAAGAGTCAACACTTTTGTACAAGTATTCAGTAATAGAGTATATGTAATGATTAATAATATATAATTTGATTAATTTTATATCAATATATGACAATAAAATAATACAAGTGTAACTGATGATTTATTGATTTCTGAGAAGCCCAGTTATTCACTGTGCCATAAAATCACTATATTCAGAAAACTATTCTTTTTTGAATAATTTGAAGCTTTTTATACTTCCTTTTGTATGCTACAGAAAGTAATAGAAAATAAAATTTCACGATTTCTAAACTCTAATGTAGTCTTTAAAAAATTATTACCGGGATCCCTGGGTGGCGCAGCGGTTTGGCGCCTGCCTTTGGCCCAGGGTGCGATCCCAGTGCATGGAGTCTGCTTCTCCCTCTGCCTGTGTCTCTGCCTCTCTCTCTCTCTCTCTCTGTATGAATATCATAAATAAATAAAAATAAAAAAAATAAAAAATAAAATAAAAAATTATTACCAAAGAATATTTATTCTATTGAAAGTATTACTAAATAGGGGTGCCTGGGTGGTGCAGTCGGTTGAGTGTCTGAGTCTTGGTTTCCACTCAGGTCATGATCTCAGGGTTGTGAGATTGAGTCCTGTGTCTGCTCGAGATTCTCTCTCTCCCTCTCCCTTTGCCCCTCATCCACTTCCCCTCTGAAATAACTATTTTCTAAAAAAGAAAGTATCGCTAAACACAAATATTACATATTAAGGTGCTATCCTCATTAAATAGATTAAAATTAACTACTGCTTTCTTCTTCCTCCACTGCATTTTGTGTATGTATTGTGTCTTGCTTATATGTATTTAAGTATTTTGTTCTATATTTACTTAAATATATTTATTCTGTATTTATATAGTGCCTGTTTTTTTTAGCTAGTGAGCTCCTGACAGGTAAGGCCAGTATTATGTTCACTGTCTTTATCTTCTATAGTAGGTTATAGAAATGAGTACTCAAAATGTTTATTACAGTGACTAGAAATCACTCAAATCATTTAACTTACCCAATGCCTGTTATGTGCCAGAGAATAAGCAATGAATGTACAAAAATCTCTGCCCTGAGAGCTTATCTTCTGGTAATTAAAATGATACATTAAATATAAGGTCTGTCAACCTAGTGTAAGTGCTATGCATGAGAAAAGTAAACACAGTATTAGTGCAAGACGGTGGCATTTCAGCTTTGTATGGGGAGCTCAGGAAAGGCTTGATAGGAAAGGAATTTGAGTTAAGCTAAAGAATTGAGGAAAGACTGCAAGGAGTAGGTGGACAAGCCTTGTCTATACCTGTGGGCAGAGAACATGGCAGAGAAGGGAGAGTGAACATAAGCCTTCCGAGGACAGCATGTGCCTGGACTGTGCAAAGACCAGTGAGACACCAGTGTGAGGGACAGAGTGAGTAAGCGGGAAAGTACTAGGAGTAAACACCATGTCTTTGGGGCTTTCTAGGCCATGGTCAAGGACCTTGATTTTGGGGTGCCTGGGTGGTTCAGTCGGTTAAGCATCTGCCTTCGGCTCAGGTCATCCAAGTAACATGATGGTGGCTTGGACCAGACACTAGCGGTGGAATCGATTCGCGGTGGTCAGATTCTGGATATGTCTTCAACAAGACTTATGGGTAGTGAGACAAAGACATCAAGGACAGACTCCAAGTGGAGGGATGGAGTTAGCACAACAGATGGGGTAGGCTGTGTGTACGGGTCTGGAAGGGAAGGCCAGCAGCTCTGTGGTGGACATACTGTTTGAGACGCCTGTTCAACATGTAAGTGGAAGTGCAAACAGGATATTAGATGCGAAGTAGGAGTTCAGGAGAGAGAGAGACCCAGGCTAGAGATATGAGGGAATTTCCAATCCAACAGTGTGGTATTTAAAATACTTAGACTAACTGAGTTCGCAGGTGATGAGTGGAGACAGAGTCCTGGGGATGCTCCCAAGTTACGGTGTCAGGAAGACAAAGAAGAGGCAAAGGCTAGTGCTAGACACCATAGGAAGGGAACTGCTAATAACAAATATTGCTAGGAAGTCAAGCAGGAGGACAGATGGGGACTGAGAAGTGGCCCTTGGACTTAGCAACATGGGGTTTAACTGGGACTTGACAAGAATTGATGGAGAAGCCAGATGGGAATGGGTTCAGGAGGTACTTGGAGGAGAGGAATTGGAGACACTGGTAGGGAGGAAATGGGTAATGGGAAGGTGGTCAAAGGAGAGTGGAATTAATAGGTTTAAAAATGTCCCCCTCCCCCCAAGAATGAAGAAGTAGCCTGTTTGAGGGTGATGGGCATAATCAAGTACAAGGATAACGTACTTGATGTTTTAAGAGAGGCAAGGGATAACTAACATCCATGGGTAGGGCATGGGGGGAGGAGGTGGAAGTGGTCCCCTCTGTAAGAGCGGGGCTGCTGTCTTCTGTCCCAGGAAACAGGACAGACATGGAGGACAGAACAGGAGGCCACAGATGTTGGTAGAGGTGGAAATTAATTATCTAGCAGGTAACAGATGGGTTCTTTCCATTTTATAATCTTTATAAAATGTGTATTATTATATTCTTTCAGAAGATATTAAAAGAAAACAATTCACGCAGACATATGGGCTTCTGTGAGCAATGCCTTGAGAACAGGTTTAAAGCGGACTCTGCAAGCTTACTCCAGGGTGAGGAGCCACCTCTAGTGGTTCATTTGGGTCATTAATTTTTTTTTCTTGTTTTCTTGCTCCTGAAAGAACAAAATAGTACTTACTATCCACATTTTATATTATTTTTGAGGAGACAATTACAATTCACAGCTTAATTTAGAAAAATACAAGGGGTTTGAGTAAAATAACCCCAAACCATCTGCAGTCCAAGCTACAGTTGCTATTATCATTATTTTCTCCCGTAAGCATATAATTCTTTGCCATACTGCCAGTATTTATATTCATTCTTCTTCTTGAACCAGTGGTTTTTATCAAACCTAGAGGAAGGACAACTGGTGGGCAATTGATGATCCAAGACTGAACAATCCTCTCAATGCTATGTGGAGTACAAACTCCTCATATTTTTCATTCCTTGTTTCACTTGCTCTTTGATGTTGCTGGGTTTCCTCTGCCTGGGATGTCCCTTCACGCTGCATTAATTAACTCATTTTCTCATGTGAGTATTTCCTGATCTTCTAGGAAATTTCCATTATATAATCTCACCATGGCCTATGTGCCTGCCATTTCCCCCAACTGTAATGAAATAGTCAACTTTGTAATGATTGTTTAATGTCTGTTTCTTCTGGTAAATCATGAGCCCTGTAAGGGCTGAGACTGTGTTTTTTGTTTTTTTACCACTGTCTCCTCAGTACTTAGCTCATAAGTGCCCAGCACATAATGGGGACTCAACAAATACCTATTGATAATAGACGGTATTCTGCAGGACACTCTTGCCATACCCCTTTCAGATCCCATTGCAGAAGACACTACATTTCAAAAATGGGTTTCTATTTCTCAAATACAATTTGCAATTGCTTTAGGTGCACCTGTAACAGATATAACAATTTGTTACAAAACTGTTCCAGCAACTCTTTCAGTAGCTCAATTTAAATTTCTAGCCAGCAAAGGAACTCTTTACAAAGAAGGCTGAATCTTCAGATGTGACTCAGACTTTATCAGACTGTCTTTTCTTTTCAAAACAGAACCAAGAGAAAGACAATAAGATGCCAACAGAGAGGGAAGTACAGTGCAGCCATATCCATGACCCTAACCCACACAGGGTCATTTATTCTCAGATTTAGAAACATTTTGCCACCTACAGGACTTAACTTAGCAACAGTACCACTGCAATGAACATGGTGATAGTGTTTACTTGTCTGAGGACTTTAGGCCATCCCAGCCTCATCTTTAGGATCTTTCTGAGAGCTTCTATTTAACACCAGAGACGGATAAAAGGGGAATGGTTGGTTGTGAAATGCCACACCACAGTTCCTTGGGTTCCAGACGTGTGACTTGGAATTGAGGGGCAACAGAGTAAAATACCCTGAGCAGGAAGTTGTCCAAGTCTGGACAGGGCCAAGTCTATCTGGAAGGCCTGTTATTACAGTATCTTCTGCCCCCTCCCCCAATTCTTGGCATTATAATTTTGACGTAGTCCTTTCAGGACCCTGAAAGAGAGTCTCTTCTATTCCTTGTCCAAAGACAGGATTTCCCTAAAATCACAACTTTAACATTTTTATGGAGGCATATATGATGATTAATCCTACTCAATAAGAATTGTTTATTCTGAATACCTTTAGATTAAATCATTATAATTAAAACACATACATAAGTATATTTGTGGCAGTGTTCTCTCAGACTTACTGTTGCTTCCTCTAGGGAGCTCTTCCCCATATTGTTCATGTGGATGGCTCCTTGTCATCCTTTGGGTCTAAGAGAGGCCTCAGAGGGGCTTGGCCTGACCACCCAATCTAATTAGTCCAGTCCTCCTTTCAGTCTCTTGTAGACTGTTATTTTCTTTCATACCATTTATGGCAAGTCTTCATATATTATTGCGTTCATTCATTAATTCTGTCAATTCCACTAGACTATAAGGTTCCTAGGGGCAGGGAGCTTGTTTGTTTTGTTCACTTTTGTATACCTAGGGCCTAGCACACTGTTTGACATATAGTAGGTGCTCCCTAAAAAACTGCCTGATAAACGAGTATTTCCTTTGTCGTTTCACTTATACTTGTTCCTTTTACTGCGCTTTAGACCCTACTACTGTATTGTGGCTCCCTGGGGGACAATAGGAGACAACTACAATGCCTCTTCCCTCCATCCCTGAGTACCGAGAAGGCAATTCCCTCGTTGAGAAGCCGACGGTTTCTCCTGGGCGGCTCCCACGCACCCAAAGGTGCACAGTAATTCTATTAGCGATAGTGTGTCTGAGTCAGGAGATGTGTCAAAAAATGTTTTTTGAGTTTCACAGTTCTTGGGCATCCGAAACTGCGAACGACTGCCATTGCAATTAGGCGACAATTAGCACAATGTCGAAGTGTGCGTGCCTGCGTGTGTTAATTTGCACAACGACCCGAGGAGTCCTACACCATCTCTCGGAAATGAAATCCAGATTGGAGAGACCCATCCGTCCTTCCGTGCGCTCCAGGCAGCTGAGCCTCCTGCAGCAGCTCCTCTTGCCCAATGGGGGGCAGCAGCATCCCAGTAACCCTCTCCCCGAAGCTGTGTGGGTGGGTGGAGAGCGATTCGCGTTCAAAGTCTTTTTGACTCGACCCGCTCTCCGTAGCGCTTTAGCCCGCTTGAGTTTCAATGCGCGTTGTTGTTTGACGAAGGGAGTCCTATACACCGCCCGCTGCTCTCCTGACCATGGCTTCTCCGAGTTCCTTCACCTACTATTGCCCTCCATCTTCCTCCCCTGTCTGGTCAGAGCCGCTGTACAGTCTGAGGCCCGAGCACGCGCGGGAGCGGTTGCAGGACGACTCGGTGGAAACAGTCACGTCCGTAGAACAGGTGAGGCGGCCGGACTGAGCGAGGCGCCCACGCGGGGGCTTCTGGGAGCGGGAGTCCCGTCCGCAGGGCCGTAGGCGTGCGGAACTCACCGATGAACTACGACTCCCACAGTGCACCGCGGCGCCTCCCCTCTGGGAAGCTCTGGGCGCCCAGGCTGGGTCGGGTTGGGGAATGGAGCGTTTGTGGGGCCAGGTTGGGGAGAGGGTCGGCGTCAGGGTTGGGTTTGGAGGCGAGGACAGTACCTGGGTCCTCTCTGCCGAAGGAAGCGGAGAGGATCGTGTGCTGTGCCTGGAGGTCCGCAGCAGCCCGGGCCGGTCGGACCGCCGGTTTCACTCCGCCGGGACAGTGGGAGGTGGTCGGATGGATGGTGCGCTTCCCTAACCCTGCTCGCAGTGCTGGGACGTGGAGGTGAGGAGGAGCGGCCAGACCGCGCTCCTGCCGTTCCGGATCTGCTTGATTGCTGAGCCACAGTGCCAGGTGTAGGGCCTGCCTCGTGAGTGGGCGCTTTGGGATTCAATCGTTCGAGCCCCAGCAAAGGGACGGGCACAATGTTAAACGCTGGAAATACAAAGAAATAAAACAGCTTCTGATCATGAGCGTGGCACAGCCCTGTTGAGGAAAACAGTACTGTTCGGAAAGCGCCATAATAAAAGAATGCATTTTAGACAACTCACCCTTCATTCACTGAGGCCTCGAACCTGTCCCTTCGACAAGTGTTCGAGGAGTCGGTAGTGAACTCTTTTGGTTTTCTTTTCATTCTCCATTTGGAATTGTTCCCAGGTTATTGTGGAAATGTATGCCCACCCGTCACTAGAAGTGGTTGAGATGATCCTTTTTAGTACTAACAAGTAGTATCGGGCTGTAGTATTAACAAATAAAGTTAGATCTCTTAGTAAGATAGTACCCAGGCTTAACCTAGGAGACTTGCTTTGACTTTCACACCCGAACTTGGAAGCCTGTAATTGGGCAAAATTAGTAGTGATAGTTATCATATTTTATATTTATGACTATGAATATAATTATGCATTCATAACAAAAGACTTGAATACACGGTCATACACATAACAGCAGAAAGAATATTGTAACTGGAGATTTATGCCACATGGGTTTTAACCCTTACCTTTTGAATGTAGCTCCCCAGCTTAGTTAACCCACCAGTGTGTCTTTCTACAGAAGCCTTTTGCAAAAGATTGCAAGGAAATCTCCCATCAATGAAAAACCTACAGGATCTTTGCAGTATTCCTAAGTGGCAGACTGTAGAGTTTATTCAGGTCAAGCCTTTTCCTTTTCATGTGACGTGAAACTATTGGGTCACTTTTTATGTAGTTAATTGACCCAGAAGATAGGCATATGGACGGAATTCTAGTGGAGAAAAAGGAATCAGGGCCTCCTGGGTGGCTTAGCTGGTTGGGTGTCTGCCTTAGGCTCAGGTCATGATCCCGGGGTCCTGGGATTGAGCCCCGCATCAGCCTTCCTGCTTGATGGGGAGCCTGCGTTTCCCTCTTCCTCTACTGTTCCCCCATGCTTATGCTTTCTTGCTCTCTCTTTCAAATAAATAAATAAATCTTAAAAAAAAAGAAAAGAAAAGAAAAGGAAATCAGAAGCTCATCTATTAATTTAGCGTACAGGACAGAGATTTCCATGGTTCAAGGGGCAAGTCAGAAAACAGGAATATTATTAGAAGTTTTACTGCTATGCTCTCTTTTTCCTATACTGCTAACCGCCCCCCCCCCCTCCCCTGCCAGTAGAGCACCCCTGCTTAGTTCCTGCCAGGAAATACTAGCACTTATACTCTAAGTGTCTAGGTGTAATAAGTGATGCAAAAATGGATGCAACAAGATTCTGGGCTGTCAAAGGGTCAGCCAAGGACAAGGCTAGGCTCTGATATGGAACATTGTTATTATAGGGTGTCTTTCAAATGTAGGCCCAACTATGTGATAGATAATAAAGCATCCTGTATGTCTTTAACATGTCATTCTTCCAGTTCACATTTTTAAAGTCTGGGATAAACAGTTCTAGAGAGTAGAAAGATGATGTAGTGTCTCATATAGATGGTTACCTCAGTTTCAGCATTACTAATAATCATAGCAGCATCCATTTACGGAGTCCCAGTTCTGTGCTAAATGCTCTCCATACATTGTATCAGTCAATCTTTTTCCATTTCACAGATGAGAAAACTGAAGCTTAGAGAGGTACTAGGTGGGTAGGTTAATGATGAGGTATATCATAAGAAATACCAACCTTGTTAGGAGGCATTGTCTACAGAAGAAACTAGTTATTCTTTTGGTTCTGTCCATTTTTTCATAGGGATTTAATGACAGGGTTCAATTTTGTGCCATTACCAATAAGAACAAATGCTTGTCTCTGTTTCCTGTCTGATTATCAATTTAAATTAAAGTAAAATTATTTTTAATTTAAATTTAATTATTATATTAGTTAAATTATTTAAATTAAATTATTATTTAAACCTATAAATAGTGTAAAGAGCGCTTAGCTATGGATTCTTCTGTTCTGTTCACTCACATTTTTATTCATTCAGCAAATGAGTGTCTTCTATGTGCCAGGCACTGTTAAAGGTACTGGATGTAAGGCAATGAACAAAAGAGGCCAAGCTGCTGCCTTTATGAAACTTTTCTTCTAGGCCAGGGAGGCAGTCAACAAAAAAAGGAAAAAAAACTATCCATACATTTATATATCTATCTAATTTTAATAAGAAGTGCTGTAGAGAAAAAGAAATAGGATAAGAGAAATGAAGTATGCCAGGAATTCATGGGGTAAGAGCAGGAAAGGTTTTTATATAAAGTGGTAAGGGAAACCCTCTGACGATGTGCCTGCCACTTGAGCTGACACCTGAAATAAGTGAGGGATCAGGCTGTGTGTGTCTGGGGGAAAAGCATTCTGGGCAGAGAAAGCAACAAGTATGAAGGACTTGAGGCCTCCCTAGTGCCTGGTGAGTAGAGAGTCAGTGTGAGGAGAGAGGTTAGTAAACAGGAGAATAGGAGATGAGGTCAGATCATGTAGGGCCTTCCAGACCATTGTAAGTATACTTTAAGATATGCTGATTGAGATGGGAAGCCATTTGGTTAGATAGCGTCTTTTTACCTCCCCAGATCCACTGTACCCTTTTCCATCTGCTCTGCAGGTGTTCCCCAAGAGGTGGACCTTCATGGATAGGCTCCCTTGCCTTATGGCTTCTGGGTGTATTTGGCCATGGGGGATATTGATAGGGGAGATGAGAGAAAGAGAGAATGAGATGTTTACTCAGCATGTTTACTCCTTTCCTGACAGACTGGGTGGTCTGGAGGGTCTCTAGACTAGGTCACAACTCTTAGCAGGTGCCTTCCATTGTTGCTCTCTGGCACCCTGCCCACCCCTTCTCTTCACACTTTTCAGGCCTAGGAGGGGATCGAGTACCCTGTGTTGCCTGCCTTAGAGTACTGCACTCTCTTGTGTGGTTTCCCTACACCTGCCCACACTTCTGTAACTAGTTCCTTTATCAACTCCGCTCACATCACCCACTTTGTGCCATCTGTTTCCTGCCACGAGTCAGACTAATGCATGATCTTAGAGTTTTGACCCAATCTGAGTAGCATTTTAACAGACCCATGTTGCTCACTATTGGGATTGTGAGGAGGGGAGGATGGGTGCAGGGGGACCAGTTAGGAGGCTGTTACAATACTCTAGGTGATGGACAATGGCAGCTTAGTTCAGGGCTGTGGTAGTAGAGGTAATGGGCGGTGGTCAGGTTCTGGGTATTTTAAAAGATTTCTACCTTGACAAGCTGTTTTGCTGATGGGTTGGTGCATGGAGAATTTTTTACAGTGCTAGAAAGCAAGATGTTTCAGGCCAGTAGGTTAAAACTGGCACAGTTTCAGAGGTAGCCAGTTTGCCAAAAGCAGTGGTTTACAGAAGCATACTTCACTTGAAATGGCATGAGGTTGTTAGACAGCATTCAGTCAAGTGACAGTCAACTGTGAAGAGTTGACTAGAAGGATTATCAGTCTCAGTTCCTGCCCTCAAAATTCGTTCCTCTTAGAAAAAAAGAATGTGCCTGAAGCAACCACAATAATTTACAAAAGCATGTAAGTAAGTGCTAAATTATGACTGCATTGCACAAGGGTTTGGGAGAGTAGAAGCAATATGTTGTGAGCTGAGGTGGTTAGGACAACTTCATGGAGAATGTTGGGTTCTAAAGGATGGAGTTGGGGGGCAGCCATTCCAGTCAGAGGAGATGTTTGGAAGGAAGACTCCACCTTATTCGGGTGGAGGAGGGGGCAGGTTGGCTGTGGGAGGAAATTAGTTCAGCTGGATGGGTGAAGCTAGTGGGGTTGGGAGTGGATGGTGGGGAGGGATGGAGACAGACTGAAGAGCTGACTCTAAGTGTTAAGCATTGTGCCACTGTAGATCCTGACAGAGGGAACATCAGGGGTCCAGGAATGAATCCTGGATGCCTACTGTGGGCCTGTTTCAAGTTATAATCTCTGAAAGATTATTAAATGCAGGTGAAACAAGTCACTAAATATGATCAAGCTTACTAGTTTTTTGTGCTTCTGATAGAAGGGACCAGAGCTCTGTGTGGCTACATGATCAACAGGCTAGCTATGGTGAATCAGTTTTGCTTTATTGAAATTCAGCGTATATCATGTTGCTCAACTCTTAAGATAATTCCAAATATCAAATTTCCCCCAATGTCCCTATTTAAAAAGTCCCCCCAGTTTTTTCTAACTTGAAAATACATGTATTTTTTTTGGAGGGCACCTTGGTGGCTGTCTGTTAGGTGTCTGCCTTCAGCTCAGGTTGTGATCTCGGGGTCCTGGAATCGAACCACTCATCAGGCTCCCTGCTCAGTGGGGAGTCAGCTTCTCCCTCTCTCTCTGTGCTCACTCACTCTCTCTCAAATAAATAAATAAAATAAAATAAAAAACATGTATTTTTAAGTACATAGGTAAACAAATCAAATGTCTATTTACAAAATTTACATTTTAAATTTAGGTACATGTACCTGTTTAGAATCATGTACTTTGTAAAATCACACTAATTTAGAAATATCATTTTCTTCTTTATAAAAAAATTTTCTCCAAAATTATCACATACATCATTGACCTTAGTATTTTTATCATACTGGAGCCACATTTTGGGTCAACTAATATATTTTTCCAGACCACATTTTCAGTTTTTTTGGGGATAAATCCCTTTTGAATATGGGTAAGAATGTTTTATCCCAAGTTACAGGTGCCCACTTGTGTAACACTAGTATTCTTCTACAATGTGTCCAGTTGGTGTATATCTGTGATCACCACAACTTAACTGCTATTTACTTTTTTTTTTTTTTTTTAAGATTTTATTCATTTAGTCATGAGAGACACAGAGAGAGAGGTGGAGACACAGGCAAAGGGAGAAGCAGGCTCCATGCAGGAGCCTGATGTGGGACTTGATCCTAGGTCTCCAGGATCACACCCTGAGTCAAAGGCAGATGTTCAACCACTAAGCCACCCAGGTATCCCATCAATTTACTTTTTTTTTTTTTCTATTTACTTTTTAAAATGATCTTTAAAAGAGTTTGCAACAGTGGCAACTTAAATGTAGAAGTGTGAGCTCATATCCTCAGGAGTAATTGCTAAATCTCTGCTTAATTTGTCATCTTTCCTTGATACCATCAGCTTACCTCTATAAGTAGCCAAAATAAGACATTGACTCAGGTTGTTTTTGGCTGATTCTGTCAACCCCAATTGGTATTTTGTATTTAAAATAAAGGATTGAAAGAATTCCCTGTAAAAGAGGTACATAGTAAGGATTGCTTATGAAGTGATTTGTTTTTCCTGAGGGTTTTTTTTTTTTTTTTTTTTTTTTTTTTTTTGTGGTGGTGGAAATCCTTGCCTTACATTTGATCTACTAATGATTCTTTTACTGGATTTTCAGCATTAGCATGAGTCTCAGGCAGCAAATCCGCTTTCTGGAAGGGTCCTCCTCTGGGAGAGTTGGAGAGATACAGGAAGAAGGGACATGATAGTTTATAATATGAAAGTTGCTACATCAATAGACTGGCTTTTTTTTTTTTTTCCTTTAAAGATTTATTTATTTATTCTTGGGAGTCACATAGAGAGAGTCAGAGACACAGGCAAAGGGAGAAGCAGGGTCCTCACAGAGAGCCCGATGTGGGACCGGATCCTCGACCCCCGGATCATGCCCTGAGCCAAAGGCAGACGCTTAACCGCTGAGCCACCCAGGTGTCCCTAGACTAGCTTTAGATAGAAGCTGTGGAAGAGAAAGTACCAAATACATTAGTTGGTTTTTATCAGTCATCCATGGATGGAAATTATTCTGTGCTTCTGTCTGGCCTTACTCTGTTTGGCATTATTTTGGGGTTTCTGACAACTAAGTTCTTACAAACTAAGTTATTTAGGAAACAAAACAGGCGTGTAGACATTTATAGCTTCTGGGACCATAGTTCTTAAGTATAAAAGAAGCAGATGTGCTAGAAGGTAAGCACTTAATTCTTTGGGTTTTAAGGATCCATTCTATGATTATAAATTTATTATTTTTCTTTTAGTTAAGACTTTACCTCATTTGCACATCAACAGAAATAGTATTGAGGAAATGGAAACATGGACACCAGCAGGAACCAAAGAACTAGGGGCCCAGGAAAAAGATTGAACCAGCAGACCTCAAAGAAGGGGAACTGTTGACTGATTCCAAACAAATGGAGAATTGCAGCTGCCACATGTAGTTCCCAGCGTGGAATATGAAGACAGAACTGAGGGCTGGGGTTTAGGAGTTACTACAGGTTGGCTAATAGAAGGCCCTGTATGTGCCGCCAGCAATTTCCAATCTGGATTAAATCAGCAGACTCCGTTACTGGGGACTGTGGACTGGGAATGTGGAATTGCAGATTGAATTTAGGACTAAAGACTGGGGCTAGACCGACTAATAACCCCAGACTGGAAAGCTAGTCAGAAGGGGAGCTCCACCCACAGGACCTCACCAGCAGCCCTCAGAAATGGCAAGACAGACCGTGAACTCAAAAGGGTTTGCAAGGTACCACACCTGTTTCTGTTATCTCCAGATGCCACCACAAGTTTGCTTTGGATCCTGATGCTCCACCTAATCTGTTAAAAACCAAAATTCAGGGGATCCCTGGGTGGCTCAGCGGTTTAGTGCCTGCCTTTGGTCCAGGGTGTGATCCTGGAGTCCCAGGATCAAGTCCCACATCGGGCTCCCTGCATGGAGCCTGCTTCTCCCTCTGCCTGTGTCTCTGCCTCCCTCTCTCAGTCTGTGTCTCTCATGAATAAATAAATAAAATATTAAAAAATAAATAAATAAAACCCAAAATTCAACTGAATAAATTTGAAGATCTAATTGGTTTTATTAAACAATTCATTAATTGGGCAGCATTCCATCTGGCAAGTAGAAAGGAGCACCAAAGGGCTACAGAAAGGCAAAAGTTTTCAAAGGCACTCAGAAAAAAAGGTTTATTGTGGGTGAGGTCACTTTTCCCATGGTCACATCCATCGAGAGGGCCCATGTGACAGGGTTACCTTATTGGCACTGACCAGAAAATTCTTGACTGGTTAGGATTACGTTTCTGGGGGAGATTGAAAGTGCAGTTAGGTTAGGTATTAAGCCCCAGCTTGGTGACCTAGCATAAGTTACTTTATTTTGGGCCTGTGGTTTTCTTTTTAACACTGTTATTGATTTTTTTAATCCCTTCTCCTCTTGATGGACAACTGAGCTATTTCTAGATTTTGGATATTAACTGCTGTAAATGTTACATTCCTGTAGAAGTCTTTTTATGAGCATATGTTTTCATTTCTGTTGAGGAAGGACCTAAAAGTGGAATTGTTGGATCATAGGGTGGGTGTATGCTGAGTTTTATAAGAAACTGCTTTCCTTTTCCAGAGTGGTGGTATATTTTATACCCTTACTTGCATTGTATAATAAGAGTTCTGGTTGCTCTACATCCTCACCAACATTTGGTGTTGTTGGTTTTTTCAACTTTAGTCACTCTGCCGGTAGTTGTGGGTGGTATTGTTAAGGAAAAAGTTATTTGTGACACTTGTTTTAAAGGAAGTCTCTATTCAGGACTTTATTACTACAATGACGTTTGCAGTAGGGGAGAAAGATTGGGCTCAACTCTGAATATGACAAAGGGAAGGGAGAATTTATAGCCAAGGAGCAAGGTAGAGGGATTGGTGGATAGAAACTTACTAAGAGGAATGGTCAGAGGAAAGGAGGAATTCTGGCTAAACCAATTAGCAGGCTTCCTTCTAAAGGAGGCCAGGGTGATCAGATATCACTAGGGGATGGTGGAGGATGCTCAGTCAGATACTGAGGATGATCAGATATTAAGGATGGGGAATTCTGACCCAATTTGGTAGGATTCTTGCTAAAACTGGGTAATGCAAACATGGCCACAGAAGTACAAAAGTCAAGGCCTAGTTGGGATATGAATGCATTATCTGTGTGTCTGCATGTATTTTGATTTTTCAGAAATCTTTCTTATGTCTACATACAGTAGTCATGGTGAAATTTGGGTATTAAGTGTTTTGTTTTGATTTGATTCTTAATAATTCCCTCTAACGTTTTATCATAAAAAAATATCAAATATACAGAACAATTGACAGCATCTGTTTACCTCCCACCTAATCTTTGTCCTTCATATAAACTGTTAAAGGATAAATTTTTTTTTAAATTTATGTATTTATTCATGAGAGACACAGAGAGAGAGAGAGGCAGAGACACAGGCAGAGGGAGAAGCAGGCCCCATGCAGGGAGCCCGACATGATCCTGGGTCTCCAGGATCATGCCCTGGGGTGAAGGCGGCGCTAAACCGTTGAGCCACCCAGGCTGCCCCATGTTAAAGGATAAATTTTAAAAGAGGATAAAATCAAGACTCATACAAATATAAAATGAACACATCAAAGATTTTATTTAACTCATGGAACCAATAAGATATGATAACTAGTTCAGAAGAGAACTCAAAGTGGCATACACATCCACAGTCAGGTAAGGAATGCTGAGGTGAATTTACAAATGCACGCAAAACTGGTCACTATACATATGGTGATCATTGATTGCATTTTACCAGGTACCATATTCATATCTATGGGCAGTAATTATTTGCATTACTATAATTTTCTACAGATTAACTTCTACATCTGCAGAGTGTGAAACAGCCTAGTCAAGGACAAAGGAGGAGATAAGGCAATGGATCATCTAGCCAGGACATTATTTTTTTTCTGTGTGTGTGTGTGTGTGTGTGTGTATACATGTGTACACACATGTATATACATATGACAAATATTTTTTCTGAACCTTTAATAATAATAAAGCATGCATCTCTAAAGGGTAACATTCTCCCACATAAAGACAATAATATCACACCTAAGAAAATAAAAAAAGTAATTCTATAACATTATCTAATATCCCATTTAAAATTTTTAAATTTCCCCAATTGTCCCAAGATTGTTTCTCTCTTTCTGTGTGTGTGTGTGTGTGTGTGTGTGTGTACTTTGAACTAGTCCAAGTTACTTTTTTTCCAGGCTATTTAAGAATTTTGAAGAACAGGGTGCCTGGGTGGCTCAGTTAAGTGTCTGCCTTTGGCTTGGGTCATGATCCCAGCGTTCTGGCATTATGCATCATGTTGGCTCCCTGCCTAGCAGGGAATCTGCTTCTCCCTCTTCCTCTGCCCCTCCCCACTGCCCATTTTTTCTCTCTCTCCCTAATAAATAAATAAAATCTTAAAAAAAAAAAGAATTTTGAAGAGCTAATCCCTTGGGACTAAATCTTCTGGTGATTAGTCCTGGTGGCCTTTTGTATAACATGTCATATAGCAATGTTTCTGAAACAGATAAGATACTTTAGGCTGTCATCCTCCTCCCAGAAGGGTCCTATCACTTTCATTAACATGGTCATGAACCATGTGCCCTGTATCCAAGGTAAATGAACCTATGGGCCCTTCACTATTTATGTAAAAGAAAGTTATCTGTTGTTATGGGGCTGTTAATCAGCCTTTGTATTGTACCCCATTGGTGACTGCTTTGCCTATTGAGGTTCTCATGCTGAAAGGAAAGATTGACTAAAATATAATAATCTGTTCCTTTGGGATGGAAAGGAAGCCTGGAAATCCAAGATAAAATGAGAGCTCAGGGAAAGTGGGCATGGTTTAGCATCTCTTTGTAGTATTGAAGCTGATTTTTTAAAAAAATTCTGATTTGAAAGCTATATAGTGTTCAGAGTTTTTATGACTGAGGTAACTTTGTTTTTTTAATACTTAATGTCAGTTTGCCTATATTTAAAGTGAGAATTTTGATAAATTTTTAAAAAGAAATTGTTATAGATCTTACCTATAGATATCAAGCAGTTGTTATGACTACTTCCCTTAATTCTATCCCAAAGGTTAAATTTCTAAATCTGCTAATGTGTTAGAAGTCCCCAAGACCACCCCTAGTTGATTTACTACAGGGATTCAGAGAACTCAGCATATAGTTGTACTCATGGTTATGATTTATTACCGCAAGAGGCTACAAAGCAAAATCAGCAAGTGGAAGGCTCACAGCGTGGTCTGGAGGAAACCAGACACAAGATTCCAAGAGTCTTCTCTCAGGGGAGAAGTGTTCTCCCAGTGGAGAACATGCAAAATGTTGTCTACCAGAGAAGCTCATTAGAGACTTGGTCATCATGGTTTTTACTGGAGGTTAGTTACATATGCACTTTCCGCCTAGCACTTCTCAAAATTCCAGACTCTGAGAAAAAAGTAGCTGTTCAGCATAAACAAGGTTGTTTATAGTTGTGGCACAGTGAGCCACTCATCAGTTCTTGGAATGGTGGGGACCCTCCCCAAATTCTGATTTCTAGACACCAGCCAGGGGTCAGCCATTCAAGCTAGCCTTTCTAAGGATAGCAGTCTCACACCTGCTTTGGTAACTCCTTTGTATACAACTAAGTTTTTTCCATTCCTTCTGCTACACAAATTGGAGCAAAGAATGCTTGCGTCTTCTCAGTAACAAATTTACTCAGATTTTATATAACACTTGGCAGGCTATATGGGGAGAAGGGAAGGCGAAAAAGGAAGTTGCATGTTTTGGAGATTACTTTGATTCCTTTTTTCCCCAGACGAGTTCTTTTTAATTTTTATCTTAATCCATTATTATTTGTCAAAAAATTGCAGGTTTATTGGCAAGTATTAGTTTTAAAGTTGTACTCTAGAAGCCATACTGTGTGCTCTAAGGTGATCTTTTTCTAAAATATACCAGTTCCTTTTTTTTTTTTTTAAATATACCAGTTCCTAAAGACAACATACATAATGAGAGTAATTTTTTTTTTTAAAGATTCATTCATCCATTTTGAAAGAGAGTATGAACCGGGGGAGGGGCAGAGGGAAAAAGTCTCAAGCAGATACCTTGCTGAGTGGGGAGCCCGACATGGGCTAGATCCCATGACCCCAAGATCATGACCTGAGCTGAAACCAAGAGTCAGTTGCTCAACCAACTGAACCACCCAGGCATCCCATAGAATGGAAGTAAATTTTTGTAAATAATATATCTGATAATGGACTTGTATCTAGAATATATATGAAATTATTAAAATTTAGCAATAAAAAGACCATCCAATTTAAAAAAAAGGAACAAAGTATCTGAATAGACATTTCTCTAAAGAAAATATACAAATGGCCAGTAAGCCCATAGAAAATACTTAACATCATTAACCATCAGGGAATTGCAGTCAAAACCACAGTGAAATATTGCTTCACACCCATGAGGTTGGATGTAATTACAACCACAGAGAGTAGCATGTGTTGGTGAGGATGTAAAGAAATTAGAATGCTCATGCATTGCTGGTGAGAATGTAAAATGCTATGATTGCTTTGGGAAATAGTCGGATAGTCCCTCAAAGAGTTAAACATAGGGTTACCATATGATCCAGCAGTTCCACCCCTACATATATACCTATACCTAAGTAGAAAGGAAAACATATCCATCTAAAAACTTATACAAGAATGTTCATAGCACACTTGATGGATGAGCACTGGGTATTATACTATATGTTGGCAAATCGAACTTAAGTAAAAACAAATGAAAAAAAAAAAGAATGTTCATAGCAACTTTATTCATAATAGCCCCAAAATGGGAACAACCCAAATGCCCATCAACTGATGAATAATAGATTAAAAAATGTGATGTGTCCATAAAATGAAATATTACTTGGCAATAAAAAGAAATGAAGTGAGGTGCCTGGGTGGCTCAGTCAGGTAAGCATCTACCTTTGCTCAGGTCATGATCTCAGCGCCCTAGGATCAAGTCCTACATCAGGGGCAGCCTGGGTGGCTCAGCGGTTTGGCGACTGCCTTCGGCCCAGGGTGTGATCCTGGAGACCCAGGATCGAGTCCCACATCAGGCTCCCTGCGTGGAGCCTGCTTCTCCCTCTGCCTGTGTCTGTGCCTCTCTCTCTCTCTCATGAATAAATAAAGAAAATCTTAAAAAAAAGTCCTACATCAGGCTTCCTGATCAGCGAGGTGTCTGCTTCTCCCTCTCCCATTCCCTCTGCTTGTGTTCTATCTCCCCTCTCAAATAAATAAATAAAATCTTAAAAAAAAAAAAAGAAGTGATAGTATATACGCAACATGGAAAAAACTTGAAAACATTATGCCAAGTGAAAGAATATAGTCACAAAGGACTGTCATGTGATTACATTTATATAAAATATCCAGGTTTAGGCAAATCTATAAGGATAGAAAGTCAATGAGTAGTTGACAGGGGCTAAGAGGATGGAGGGTTGGGCATGACTGCTAAGGGGTGCAGGATTTCTTTTGGGGGCAGTAAAAATGTTCTAAATATTGATTGTGGTGATGGATGCGTAACTCTGTACTAAAAGCCATTAAATCATACACTTTAAATGGATGTATTGGGGATGCCTGGGTAGCTCAGTGGTTGAGTGTCTGTCTTCGGCCTAGGGTGTGATCCTGGGGTCACAGGATCAAGTCCCACATCGGGCTCCCTGCATGGAGCCTGTTTCTCTCTCTGCCTATGTCTCTGCCTCTCCCTCTGTGTCTCTCATGGATAAATAAATAGAATCTTAAAAAAAAAAAATGGATGTATTGAATGGTGTGTGCATGATATCTCAATGAAGTTCTTAGAAAAATATACCAGTTCTTTAGATAAAGAGAATTGTTATTTGTCCATTTTTATGAACAGCTGACCCATAACACTTAGGTGTTTTTTAGAATTCATAACTTAGATTTTCAATGAGTCTATTACTAACTGCATTAGAATATTGTTTGTTCATTCTGCAGAAAAGTGATTAGGAAATATGAAGAGAAATGATACTGTGTTGGGAATATTTTAAGCACTTTCTGCTTTATGTCTGTTAGGTATCCTACTTTAGTGGCAAAACTCCATTTTCTTTACCTAGTACTTGGCTGCTTATGTTGTCTGACGGGGAGCTTGAAGGTGGGTGTCCTCATGAAGGAGTTATTTTCTGGACCCTTTTCTCTCTAAGGAAGAGAATGCTCGGTGTCAGAATGCTAAGGAGGTGATGGGCTCATCTATTAGCCTTGGAATATTATTAAGTCATGTGGATTTGAATCGATTTGTATTTGGGGAAAGGCAGTGAATTTTCCTCCCACTTGGTTTTGTTCCATTTAGAATTCGTCAATTCCCTTAACTCTTTAGTATATTATAGGCAAATCTTTATTGCGTGATCTCATTGACGTATGTTTCTTATAGATTTTTCTGTCCCTTTCAGCATGCAGCTAAGAAAGGCGTCACTGAGAAATGCAGTCTGTGTTCCATTTAGGCTGGTGGTTTATGTTAGTCTTGAGAGTCTGGAAAGGAAAAGAATTATGAAGAATTGGGACAACTTCCGTATTCCTCCTGAGTCAGATCCTTACAGTGACTTCAGTCTGTTTTTTGAAGTATTATGAATTCTTAGCCAGATTATCCCTCAAATTCATGTTCAGAGGCAAATACCAAAGTATATCCTGAAACTGAGTGTAATTGAATTTTAGATTGGCTGCCATTTTAGATGATTCACATCATGGCTTCTCTCATCATCACAAATAATTCTTGCACACGTGTCAAGGGCCTAGATGTTCTAGTTCAGTAGGTGATTCAGAAATAGAGAATACATTTTGAAATTCCCAGAGAGGACATCATTAGGTATCTTGAAATCTCAACAAGGATGTGCCTCACTACAAAGAACAGGGATGCCAGTGAAGGAGAAATCCTGTATCCTGTTAACTAACCCACTTCTACATTGCTGTATCCTTTCTTTTTAGAAGCTGAACTGTATGACCACGTTGTGGTAGGTCTTCAGAGAAAACAGGTGATCTGGATTTTTTTGTGATCTGACTCTCTGAGATCCTTCATGTTATGGGACTGTGGAGTCTTGTGTGTGACAAAGGATCAATGACCAGATAGATGTGCTATTTCTTTGGTGTTTCAATAACTGATGTTCTTGTAAATCCCTTAGGGACTTTTAATACCATTCAGTCCGTATTTAAATGCTTCAGTCTGACAATAAGAAGTACGATCCTTAGCAGGAATTAATTTTGTATTTATGAATGGCCAGTTAAGTGAACACCTAAACAATTTCATAGAGCAGGCAAGAATGACTCTCTCAAGCAGAATGCCTTGCCTGCTCCCCAAATAACTCCCCAGTGTACCACACCCTGGAACCGCCATTAGTTTAGATATGTGGATCGTTTACTGGAGAAGTCATTTATAATGTCATCATGGTTCTCTCTGTTTCATTTGTCTTGAGCCTGTCATCCCGCAGAGCCCCTGAATCCGGTCTCACAGTCCCATGAAGTACAAAACCACACCAAGCAACTGTAGCCGATGGGCATTTGTGGTGACAGGAAGAATAAGTTGACAGGGGACTCATCTGTATTTGTTTTCTCTCTCCCATCTCCTACATTCTTACCAGGCAAAAGTAGAAGAAAAGATCCAAGACGTCTTCAGTTCTTACAAGTTCAACCACCTTGTTCCAAGGTAAGCTGTGGTTAGGCGTTGGAGGGAGTCTAGGAGACACCACCTCCTGTGCCAGCCTAGGAGACACCACCTCCCGTGCCAGCCTAGGAGACACCACCTCCCGTGCCAGCCTTTTCTTTGTTCCTCCTTGAGCCTCTTCAGCCTCAGGGGATAAGTCTGGCTGTGAGATGGGTTTCTTGACCTGGTGGCTGCCTGGTAAGCTCACGAACCCAACTCTTTCCTCTATTGGAAAGCTGTTTGGAGGAGGTGCTCTTCTCGAACTGAACCATCGAGTGTTACACGGGGATACTCTTCAAGGCCTGAACTCTGAGGTCTGAGGATGGGGAGAGGACATTTATGTTTCTGTTGCTCAGTTGTAACCTGCTGCTCTGGTGTTCAGATTAGAATTCTCAAGGTTTTCTTGTCATAGTACACTTTGAAACAGTTGTAGAGTCCAGGGGGTGGCAAAGGATGGATTCTTTTGACGTATATTGTGATTTGACTGGGAAGATGGGACGAGTTTGAGCTTCTCCCAGCCCGGCTCTTATTGGTAATTATGGAGCCACTCCCAAAGATGAAGTTTCCAGGGAGAAAATACAGTGCCTTTTGTTTTTCTTGGCACTTAGCAAGTTGAAGTTTTCTAAGCAATTCAGTGTCAGGAATTCCAAAAAGGGGATTATAAGCAGAAACTTATTACTTAGGTTGAACCTTTGTTTTTTCTTGTTGCTAGTTTATATCACGCTAGGATTTCATGAGGTTCTTTCATCCCTGTTAGTATGTCTCTCCCAGTGCCAAGTTGTTTCTCCAGAATCATCCTGTGTCATATTCCATCAGAACGGATTAGGAATCTGAAACTGTGTGTGATCATGGTTTTCTCTCAGTGATATAGCACTTTGCCTTGACCACTTCTGAACAAAGGGCAGTAGGGCTGCTGGCTGACTCACTCTGGCTGGGAAGCAGGGGGCCTGAGCCATGGGCGCCCTGCTTCAGAGACCAAATGGAATAACTCCAGGCTGGTCAGGCTCTGGGTACTTTGACTTACTGGAACATGATGCATGGTTCTAGCCTGAGTTTACTTTGTGTCTCTTTTACCACCATCATATTTTGCCACTATTTCCTTAACAAAGAAATTTTCTTCTGAAAATTCTGATTAGCCAAGGCAGAAAACAATTGGAAAAAGGGAAAGGCAGGCAGGAAGGTCATCTTCATTTTTCTTTCCTGGGGAAGGAAAGAGGAAAATATCAACTAACTAGAGGATTCTTGCCCCAGACTGCTGAACTGAATCTCTGTATTAATTTAAAGCTTAGTCCTCAATAAATGAACTATTGCTCATCAGGAGCCACAGCTGGAGATTAGGAAATGAAGCTATTTGTTTCAACAGCTCGAGGCTGAAACTAACATAGCACTGTATGTCACCACTACTTAAATAACATTTTTACGAGAAATAGGTTTTTTTTTTTTTTTGAGAAATAGGTTTTTAAAAATATTTATTTATTTCCTTCCAAGTTTTTATTTGAACATAGTTCTTATCTTAGAATAATCTCCAAGATATATTAAGTGGGAAAAAATAAAAAGATATGTGTAAATATGTGTAGTCATCTGATATTTATGCTAAAGTTAAAGCAGAGTGTTTTTGCAAATAAGTGAAGCAACAACTGAGGGGGGGCAGGTGGACACCAACCGTGCTCGGTAAAGGTGAGGCTTCTCCAGAGGTGGCAGGACTTGGTAGTGGTGAGGGGTGTGATTGCTTTAGGAGGGGCTTTGTGTCTAGCAGATGCATCCCCAGTGACTCATCTGATTGGGCTCTGAGTCACCGTCTGCTGTCTGAGGCTCTGTGGACACATGTTCCCTATGTTTCCAAAGGGATCTTTGATCATTTGACATTCCTTCTCACCCATCATCAGAATAGACCCTTGGACTTTTCTTTTATTCTTACTGAAATGTGAGGGAGAATGGGAGGTTATATAGTTTGGGAGGGAGAAGTGGAATTTTGGGAGTGGTGGTAGAGGACAATAAAATAATTAAATCCCCTGAATTCATTGGTCTAAGGTCAGGTGTGGGTAGAAAACAAAAATGTTCCACTTGGGTTTGGATCCTTCTGGAAGTGGCATCTATCAGGGCTCTGGGTTTGTTTCAGGAACCTGACATTTCCCATTTTATCATTGTTGCCTATGAAAATGAGTGTTTTGAAGAATGCTAATAAGCATCTCATCGTATCACAGCATGCTAATTAGTATTAGAGATATTACACATTTTAGCAGAATGGCTAAATGAATGGCTATTATAGATCAACATATGAATATAAGGCCCAAGCCAAACATCACCATCATAGAACAGACTCCGATGATAGAAGAATAAACCTGAAAATTTAGGAATATTTTAAATTATTATCACAATTTAAGTATTTAACATTTTAGAAGTCAAATTTTAAAAGTCTGACATAATGGAGCAACAAACCTTCATTTTTAGCTAAAGTGGATATCCAGATGTTAGCAATAAATCTAAATGACATGGTATATTTGATTTTGAGGTTATGATACAGTGTGATAGGACCATTGACCACACACAGGTCTGGGGATGCCAGGAATGATGCTGAGGGAGGCATTTGCCTGTTGAACCTGCCAGTGCAGGGCCAATTATCAGATTTAGCTGAAATTCAAGGCTGAAGCTGAATGTCTGTACCTTCTACAATTATTCCCCATTCCAGAAATGGTTTCCCTCTCTACGACCATGAAACCTGCATCCTATCCTGGAGTGGGATAGTCCCTCCTAAGGAGCTTTTTGGCCATGCTTTTAACAGTTTTGTCAGTAGCTTGCTTTCCCATGAGAGTTAATTTTTCCTTCCCTGTGGTTATTCTCACTGTTCCACACACTTAGGAATTTACCCATTCCATTTATTACATTAGCTTTAGTAAGAAATCCGAGATGCATAAACTAAACATTCTCTCTCTCTCCCTTTCTCTCTCTCTCTTTCTCTCTCACACACACATACATACTCACATATCATTTTCCTCTTGGGAAGCAGGGTGATCAAGGCTGACCCAGGGTTCAGCCTACTGGGTTCTTAGTTTCAAGGGGGAGGTAGTTATTAAACAAAGGCAAAGACATGGTTACCACTGGGATAAATGTCAAGGAAGTGAATGGGATGCTCTGAGAGAATAACAGGGAGGATGTAATTTAGGTTGGGAAATCAGGGAATGTGTCTTAGTCTATTCTGGCTGCTACAACAAATTACCATCCACTTGAGCACTGACACCTTGCATTCCCCGCTCCACTGCCCCACAGAGCCTGTTTGTTCTGCTTTACCTAATGGCATGGCTTTTAGGGCTGAATTGTTCAGGAAGAAAAGGGAAAGAGCTCTAGCTTTTCTATTTTAACTCCTTACACAGAAAAGATTTTTGGACAGAAGTGAATTGAGAATAAGAGAATAGTAAGGGTATTAGTTTGTTAGGGCTACTACAACAAAATATCACAGACTAGGCGGCTTAAGCAAAAGAAATTTACTTTCTCACAGTATTGGAGGCTGGAAGTTCAAGATCAAGATGGCAGCAGGGTCAGTTTCTCCTGAGGACTCTCTCCTTGGCTTGCAAATAGCTGCCTCTTCATTGTGTCCTCACATGGCCTTTCCTGTATGTACTCCTCCCTGGTGTCTCTTCCTTTTCTTATAAGGTCACCAGATCTTATTTAACCTTAAATACCTCTTTAAAGACTGTCTCCAAAAATAAAAAAATATTAAAAAATGAAAAAAAAAAAAAAGACTCTTGTCTCCAAATACAGTCACACTGGGGGTTAGGGATTGAAGGTATGAATTTTGGGGGACACATTCAGTCCATATCAATAAGATTTCAGTACCCTTTCTGGCTGACCAAAAGACTCTGGATATATGTCCCTTCAATTTAAAAGAATCATAAGCCTCAGAGGAGAAGTTAAAGTTCAGTCAGCATAAAAGCCCTTGAAGCTCTACATAAACAAAGAAACCTTTTACAAGATTTTAGAATAACCCATGCACAGCAGCATTAGCGCGTGTGTGTGTGTTTATGATTAAGTGGGCAAAAATGAAAGAATAGTTTCCTTTGTGGAGATGGTCTCTGCAGAGAATTTCTCTTCTCCTGCTTGTGACTATCTTCAGGCAACACTAGTTAGAGGAATTCATCAGTTTCCTGCCGGCAGGGCTGCTAGGGCCTGGCTGTGAGTGAGGCTCAGCTGGGAGGGCGCTGTGGGGGAGCCTACCATATGGACCAACCCGGAGCTGCATCAGAGGTGGCGGGGGCCGCCTCAGGTTAGGTGTTTCTGGGCAGAGGCAGCAGGGATCTTTTAACCCCCCAAGGCAGAAAAGCATTTGCTTCTGAGCTCTTTTACTTTGTACTGACTAAAAAGCCCCTTGCTTGTTCAGAGAGAGGAGTCCTGAGAAGATTAGGAAAAGGTTTCTTCTCTGGGTTTCTTGCTTCTATTTTCCCAGCTAGAGGAAGGGTTTGCTTAGGTGCGTAATTGGGCCCTCAGAATTCTCAGTCCCATAGGAAGGGTCAGCCTGCGGCAGGCGGCTCTCCTCAGTGTGGAGGGCATGAGCACGCCTGAGGGCTGGTGGAGCAGACCCCTGAGCCAGTCTAGTCACCCCTCTCCTTGCCCTCCTGGAGTGAACCTGAGCTCCCCTGGAGGTTTGCCATTCATTTAAATTGAAGGGACATGTATCCAGGGAGAACAGTCTTGTCAGGCCTTCAGAAACTAGCCTTGTGTTTGTTCTTTTATTCTTTCTTCTGTTCATGTGACTAATAGATGTTGAGAGCCTGCTCTGTGTGGGGCACAGATGTCAAGGCTACAGGCATGAGCTCTCCTCAGAGGGACAGGGCAGCAGAGTAGAGAGGCCGACTGACCAGCTCGTTGCAATAAGTGCACCCCTTGTCTTACCTGGTCTCTTTTGCTCGCATTGTACTTAGGATCACAAAATCTTATTTACACCCTTACCTGCCTTTCCTTTTTTTTTTTTCCTCACATTTCCAAATAAGGTGACTTGGTGTTCTCTTTTGTTTTCCCTTCTTTGCTCTATGGCTTAGCATCTCAAAGTATTTGGTGTATTCAAATTCCTTCGATGACTGTTTCTTTGATGGAAAAGAATTGACCTATGAAAACGCACACTGTGAATGGGTCCTGTCCGAGTTAGAAGTCAGGACATCTGCCTCCAGATTCTGTACTTGCCCTCACCTGGCTTGGGTTTCTCAGCCTGCTCTCTTTGATGGTCTCATGGACCCTCCTGGTTCTCCTCATCTGCACTCATGTCCTGGCCACTCTCTGCTTCTCAGCCTGTGCCAGCATGGTTTATGGGCTATTTGTCACCAGTTCCCTGGTCTCATTCGCTTTTCTGCTCTTCCCATCCTCCCAGTCCTTACCATGGCATCCCTAACCCTGCTTCTGCCCAGGGTCCAGTAAGATTTCCAAGAAGAAGTCATGTGACATTGCCTGCTGAGTGGCTTCAGCAGAAGTTATATTACAAGCTTTATCTGGGCCTTCACTACTGCTGTCTCCCCTTACTCATCTCTTGTAGACTCCTGAACACACTCACCCCAGTGACCAGTCTTCTCCCCTAACTCCTGAGAAACTCCAAGCAGTCTCACATGAGTTTTCTTCTTCCCCACCTCCAAGTCCTGTGTTTGTCTAACTTCATACTTCCTGTCATTATTTCAATCTTTGAGAATGGAGCATCCATCCTTATTGCCAGACTCATCCCCCCTACTGAACTCTCTACCCCAACCCTCCTGCCTCTTCTTTGAGGACCATCTTTGGTGGATTTCCTCTGGGATCTTGCATTTTCAGCATCTTTGCTCTCAAACACTTTTTTAACCTCTCCTCTGGCTGAACTACCTGCCTTCCCCTACTCCCATCCCCAGTCCCTCCTCGGGCTGCCAGTCTGTTGTCTTTCTTCCCTCACATACCTCACAGACATTCTTAGATTGTGGGTTTGGTTTCCTGCTATTAGTCTTATCCACACCCCAATCTATTCAGCATGCTGCAGCTCCTGGGATCTAGAAAATGCAGATCTGTCCATGTCTTTCCTATGCCTAAAATACTTCAGTGACTCCCGTAAAAATTTTTTTTACTTCCCCCCCCTTTTTTTTTTGGTAAGAGCTTTGAGATACAATTCGGATATCATACAATTCACCCATTTAAGTGTACAATACAGTGGTTTTTAGTACATGGACAGAGTTATGCAGCCATCACCACAGTTAATTTTAGAGCTTTTTCGTCACTGCACAGGGAAACCCTGTCCCCTTTAGCCATCCCCTCCCATTCCTCCATTCCTGCCCAGCCCCTGGCACCAGCTTCAGCTACTCTGTCTCTGTGGGTTTGTTTGCCTCTTCCAAACATTTCATATAAGTGGAATCATACAATATGTGGTCTTTCTGTGACAGCCTCTTTTACTGAGCATAGACTTTCCAAGGGTCATCTGATGTTGGTAGCACAGTGCTCCTGATGCATTTACAAGTGCTGTATGATCTGATGCCTCTATACCTCTGCAGTCTGATTTCTCACGGCTCTCTACCTTGTGCTTCTGTTCTGGCTGAACTCAACCTACACAAACATGCAGCGTTGCTTCCTGCCCAAAACACCTGCCCCATCCCCTTCTTTCTGGTTGGCTAACTCATGTCCTTTGGGTCTCCTCCATCCCTTGATGCAATGCTGTGCCCTTTGGGTAGTTTGTTCTGGTCCTCCATGCCTTTGCGTGTGCTGCCGGAGCCCACTACACTTCTCTCTCTGCTGAGGCCATACCTGCCATTAACTTGTCTGTGTCCACGTCTGGGCTGTAGCTCTAGGGAGCAGAGTCAGCATCCACTCCACTGGGGGCACTCAGCCTGCATAGAGTAGGCACTCAGAGTACTGACCCTTGGATCTCTTTGAAAGAGAAATTGTGTCTGGCTTTCTCTTCTCCTTTATCATCTGGAATGAGCCCTTATTGCTCCCTGAACTCTCTTGAAGGTCACCAGCCACTTTGTCATTTGTTCTCTTTTTGTCTTGCTATAGCGTTTAAGACTGTAAATACCTCCATGGAGTTCTCTTCTATTGTGCTTGTCACACAACATTGCCTTTGTCATCCTCCTACTTCTACGACTTTCTTTAATTCTCTCCTCTAAGCCCTTAAGGATGGGTCTTCCCCCAGTTCAGCATTCAGACTTTTCTCTCTGCTTTGTCCTCTATTCCCGCAGCTTCATCTGTCACCTGTGTGCTGATAAATGACTTGTGGTCTTTCTGTGTTACTTGGAGCCCTCTCCTGAGTCTGACATGTGTTTTCAACAGTACAGCTGACATCCTCACCAAATACACTTCCCTGCCATACAGCCCACCTGCCCATGGGTCACCACCCTGATTTGAGCCCTACGTACTCTCAGTACTTCTGCCCTGGTGACTCTGAGCACCGCCTTACCCAGTCTTCCCACCTCACCTCTCTCCACACTTAGAGCTTTCGCTTGGTCCAGTTTGTAAATACGTATTGAATATGCTGCTGCCAGATACTTTTTCTAAAGCATAGTTTTGGTCATTTTTTTCTCAGCTCAAAACCTTCAGAATTTCACCTTACACCCATTAGAATGTCTAGAATCAAAAAGACAAGTAATAAAAGTGTTGGTGAGGATGGAGGGGGAAGGAACCCTCATGCACTGTTGGTAGGAATGCATACTGTTGCAGCCATTGTGCAATACAGTATGGAGGTTCTTTAAAAAATTAAAAATAGAAGTTCTGTATGATTCAGTAGTTCCACTGCCGAGTATTTACCCAAAGACAATAAAAACACTAATTCGAAAAGATACATGCACCCCTGTGTTTATTGCCACATTATTTACAATAGCCAATATATGGAAGCAAACTAAGTGTACATCAATAGATGAATGGACAAAGATGTGGTATATATAGACAATGAAATATTACTCAAGCATAAGAAAGAATGAGATCTTGCCATTTGCAACAACATGGGTAGACCTAGAGGACATTATGTGAAGTAAAATAAGTCAGAGAAAGACAAATACCATATGATTTCTCTTGTATAGAATCTAAAAAACAAATGAACAAACAAAAAGCAGAAACAGACCCATAAATACACAGAACAAACTGGTAGTTGCAGAGGGGAAGGGTAGAGGAAAAGGCAAAATGGATGAAGGGAAGTGGGAGATGCAGGCTTCTAGTTTTGGAATGAATAAAGCACAGCATAGGGAATATTATCAATGGTACTGTAATCCTGTTGTATGATGACAGATGGTAGCTACACTTGGAGTAAGCAGAGCTTAATGCATAAATTTGTTGAATTACTAGGTTGAAACTAATGTTAACATTGTGTGTCAACTATACTTCAATGAAAAGATTTAAAAAAACAGGTTATTTGAAAAAAACCAACAACAACAACCTTTAGAGACTACTTTTGCCTACTAAATGGAGTTGAAATTCCTCAGCTGGCATCCCAGATCCCTATAAAAGGGCTTAAGTTGCCTTTTTGACCACTCTTCTTTCATTCCTAATATTCAGGCCAGATACTCCACACCTCTTGCACACTTTATACCTGCACTGTGTATACAGTCACCATTGCCTCCTGCAGCTATTTAAACTTAATTTTAAAAAAGTAAAATTTGAAATTCAGTTGCTCAGTCACACTAACACATTTCAAATGCTCAGTAACCACACATGCCCAGTGGCTGTCTTTTGGGCAGCACAGATCCATTTTGATCATCTCTGAAGGTTCTTTTGGACGGCACTGGTCTGAACCTTTTCGTTTCTGTTCCTTCTGGCTACAATCTCCCCACCTCCTCACCATCTCTACCTGTAAACATTTTCTCCCTCTACTGGAGCCACCCACCTGGTATTCTCCTGCTTCCACACAGCCTTTCCTGATCAGTTCGTTCGTTCTTTCTTTCTTTCTTTCTTTCTTTCTTTCTTTCTTTCTTTCTTTTTCTTTCTTTCTTTTTTTTTTAAAGATTTTATTTATTTATTCATTCATGAGAGACACAGAGAGAGAGAGAGTCAGAGACACAGGCAGAGGCAGAAGCAGGCTCCATGCAGGGAGCCCAACACGAGACTCGATCCCAGGTCTCCAGGATCAGGCCCTGGGCTGAAGGCAGCGCCAAACAGCTGAGCCACCTGAGCTGCCCTGATCATTCCTTTCTTAATGAGATGTCCCCAGCCTTTCCACTTAGAGCCTTGGTAGTATTTTATGTAGTTTCCTCTATGAAACCTACCCATTTGTTTCTCATATTGTTGCTACTCATACTGGGAGACTTTTTGAGGTAAAGGCTACATTCATAATCTTACTCTGGGCAAAATACAGTAGGGGTTCAAGAAACGGTTTTTGAATTGATGACCCAGAATAGAGAGTGGTTCTTTTTTAACTTGTGTGATTAGTGAGCACAAAGACTGTGTTGGCATTCTGTTCTTTCTCCCTTCCTCCCATAACCACATAGGCCTCTGCTGTGAGGTCAGGCAAAAAAGGGCGGCCGCTGTCCTTCTGCCCTGCCTACACGGGGGGCTGTGGGCGCCACACCCCATCTCACAGCCAGAATTACTGACATCAGTGCCAAGGAGACGAGCTGGCTACAGTATACAAGTAGGATCCTCTGGCCAGGGCAGTGGGTCAGCACATAGGAAGTGGAATTTCACGGAGGGAGTGATAGGTGCACAACTGAGGAGCAGGTAGGGTGCAAACTACCCACCTCGGAGAAGTGACCCCAGAAGAAATGACTGAAATGACTGAGGCTAACCAAAGTGGTGAGGCTCACATTGGAATTGGTCCCAGGATGGGGAGCCACAGAATATCTGTTCACAGTTAGACCCTGGAAGAGCTTTCTGTATGGTTTGTTCATTGCCTGGCAATGTGTGTTCCTTGTGACTTTTCACTTAGCCCAAAGTCACCTACCATGAAGGAGAGGAACTCACCCAAAACATTGGCCAGCAGGTTTTCAGACATGTTAGGGACATTCAGGTGCTGACCTCTTCTGTCTGGCTTTGTTGCCCTTGAGCTACCGCAGATGCTGGTTATCTACTTGGTGACCATGGGGAAGATGTCCTGAAGCAGAGAGCATGTGCTTGTACACACACACGTTCTGTAGTGGGGTGGAAGCAGAAGTATAAGACTAGGTTTTCAAGCTCTTTGTCTTTCCAGGCTGATTTTGCAAAGGGAGAAGCACTTCCATTATCTGAAAAGAGGTCTTCGACAGCTGACAGATGCCTATGAGGTAAGTACGCTGCCCAGGAACTCAACCAGATGATCATCCAGACGGCCCTCCTTTTTTCTTTTGGAATGTAAAACATGTATGGGCCTGACCTGCTACGAAGTTACTCTTTGTACCATATGGCTGTGGCAGGAGCCAGGTACGCAGGAGCCCAGTCCTGCAGAGCTGGGACTCCCACTTCTGCAAGGGCAGAACCAGGTCTCTCCTAGTCTTGTTCTCCTGTTGGAAGGACAGAGCACCCTAGAAGGGATGGTGCTTTCTTGCACCATTAGATCATGATGAGGGGTTCACGTGCTTTCTCCCGGACACTCCTGATCAGCTAGATAAAGGCAGTCCATCCCTAATCCTTTGCCCTATAAGCCGATCTAATTTCTATGCTGGCCAAAGGATCAGTATATAAATCCCAGTGAGGACTTCCACAATTTAATACTATGAAAATGCCCACACTTAGAGTACATTTTAAATCACATTCCTTGGAGCCCTGGGGTTCCACAGAAGGGCCTCAGGAGACGACAGTGGTGGTGGAGGAGGGGAAAGGGTGTTGGGAATATAGTAGGCAGAGGATGAATATGAACCAGAGGGCTCCAGTCATCCTGCCTAAGCCCTGCTTTTAATTTGCTTTTTATTTTGATGTCTACATTTGATTATTTACAGTAGGAATTGGCCAACTGAAATGCCTCTAGACCCAAGCAGGTAGCAAAAATAAGAGAAGTGAGCAGTTGAGAGGGAGACTGAAGCACATTAGAGGCCCCATGCTTTTCCTCTGTTCCTGCCAGGTATTGCTATCCAGGAATGCAGAACCAGGTTTGCCAGATTTCTGTCTCTCTCTTTTTTCAAATTAAGCCAGAAATCCAGATTTCTGTGTGAATCTCCCAGTGCCTAAATGTTGCAACTAATTCTACTTAAAAAACAAAGCACTACCAGGAACAAGCAGAACATGTCTATGGGCTAGAATTGGCCTTGGGGTCAAAATTTTCAATCCTTGACACAAGTCCTCAGTTGTTAGGGTATAGTGAGCCTGATACAGTTAATACCATACCAGCTAACAGTTGAATGGAGTACTAAAAGCTTACCATGCCTTATCTCAAATACTCTGTCAGTATTTTTTACAGATGAGGAAGCAGATATAGCTGGATTAAGTCATTTGCTCAGAAGTACATAGCTCTAAGAGGAGCTGGGACTCCAACCCAGGCAGGCAGGATCCACACCAACTGCTTCTAGGTGGCAGCCTAGCCACAGCTGGGGACAGTCAGTGCATTAATGAAGAGGGTAGCTTGGACCAATGGAAAGAGCACTGGAGTGAGAGTCCAGAAACCTGGCTTCTTATATCCGCTCTAACATTTGAGGTCTTTTGTCACTTGGAAAAAGTTAATCTCTCTGGATCTCATTTATATGCTTTTAATCTGGAAAACTAGAGCAATAATACTATCTGCCTGCCTGCCTTGGATGCTCTGTACATGTTTATGGGTTAAATTAGGATCCAAAGCGGCCCATGTGTCACCTTGGGAAGCTTTTCCAGCCCCCTAGGCAGAATGAAGCTATTCATGTGCTCCCTCAGGACTCTGCTACTACCCATTGCAGCACATACCATAATTCAGGTACACATATGTGTGTGTTGTGTGCCATCTTGACCCAGAAAGCCATAAGGTAACTCATGATTAAATGCATTCATCTAGAGCCCTCTTCCTCTACAGATGAACACATACATTCTCTATCCCAAGCATCTCAAGTGTAGGAACTGATGTTTATTCATTACTGTACCCCCTGTATCTAATACAATGCTTGGCACACACAAGGAGGTACTAAATATCTGTTGAATCAATGAATGAGTTAATCCAGGAAATCGCTGTCTGAGAGTCTAGGTCTCCTGGGTTCTACACTGGGAAAATAGCATGGGTTAACTTCCTAGCATGTGGGTGCTCCTCCCCTTGGCCTTCTTTTGGTGCTTGTCAGGGAAGGACCCAGAGGGTTCAAGGTAAACTTTGTCCCATTGTCCTTTCTGCACATATGGTCATTTCAGCTGCTAGCTGGGGCCATAAAGCAGAGCGTCCTTCATTCACTTATTGTTCATAAGGTGCTCTCCTCCCCCTTTCCGGGCTGCCAGGGTGCGACACATGTTGCCTTGTCAGCAGCATCTTGGAATGATTCTGAATAAGGGGTGTGTTTTTTCCCCTGTGCCTTTCTCAGTGTCTGGATGCCAGCCGCCCATGGCTCTGCTACTGGATCCTGCACAGCTTGGAACTACTAGATGAACCCATCCCCCAGATGGTGGCCACAGAGTGAGTCCGGCTCCAGGGAATCTGGACTGTTCTTTGAAATCCTATTTTGAGTCAGGGGTTCTTTTTATTTTGTTTCTGTTTTACTGATTTTGAGTGAAAAACACATCAGGCTACAAAGATACCCTTGCCCTCCCCTTGACCCCAGTGACTTCCTGAAACTCCTCCACTTCAGAAGCCTATTGTGAGCTCGTGGGTAGAACAAGACTTTGAACTCCCAAACGAAGGATTCTGGTTTCTTCTGTGGCCTTTTCTTTTGGCTCTTGCTCTGGTCTTTGAGAAAATTCTTCATCATCAATTCTGAGAGACATGATTTTGCCAGAAAGTACGGTATGAATTTGAATAGCTTCTGTGGGGAAGCATGTGCCAAACCAATGAACAAAAATGCCCCCACCTTCCATAAACACCTCTATAGACCTCCCTCCTCATCAATGCCTTGGGGACAGTTTGGCTCTTGATGGTACTAGATGTGTTAGACTCTTGGTGTGCAAATGCCTTGACTCACCATTTTCTTAAACTTCTGATTTATGAGATCTAAGCAACTAAGGTTCTTCTCAAACTGCTAGTGCAGATGGTGTTCTGGGAATGGCTATGGCACCTCATCCTTAGAAGCTCATCACAATGATATTTTAAAAAAGAAACTAATCATCACTCTAATCTTAGGGGTACCTGGGATGGAAAAGGGCAGCCAGGAATTGGATCCAACGCCCCAGTTCTCACTGAGAGAAAGAGCACACACTCCCTTGGCAGCATCTTGAGTTCATCTGCTCTTCTGGTGCTCTGAGGGACAGGAGTCAGAAAGGGAAAGCCCATGAGCCAGGTTTGTTTTCCCGCAGCATACAACAATAACCATGTAAAGGACCCGTGGAGGCCAGCCTGTGCCCTGCCCTGGTCCCAGTGCCCCTGCCCGGGTCATATTGTCAGGTCAGAAGAACAGAACCACACATTGTCTCATTCATTCTGTCTTAACAATAACGTCTCATTCTTGCCTTCCGGAGCAGGGTGTCTTGTGATGACTGTGGATAGGGAAGATAATAAAGAATTAGGCAGTTAACCCTTGTGATGTGCGTGAAGCTCTCTGAGGGAGAGGAAAAATATGCATTGTCCTCATGATGCTGCTGCTGCAAGCCTAGTTGCTTCTAGCTCTGGAAGTAGAATTGGACACAGTTTCTGCAATAACAGGAATTTAATTGTCAAAGGCCCATGTGTTTTTGAAATACCAGTTGGGGGTTGTGGATTGTTTGGGAAGTTTCTCCCCCACACATACACGATTAGGATGTACACTGGGGAGAATGGGAAAGTCGGAGATGAGAGAAGAAAAAGAGAAATGGAGGATTCAGACAGGGAAGTATAGGTGTGCCCCGGAGGGGGTTGTAGTTCCTGAAGAGGAAGACCTCAGTCACACTTGGGTCAGCATAAATTTTGAGTGTTTTCTAGGTTGTTGCATAGGTAAGGGTTTGCTGAGGGAATGTCAGAGTAGCTCTCGTGGCAACATCAGATAGGAGGAGGACCCCATTAAAGGGCTTTCACAGTGAATACCTGGACACACCCTAAATATCCACAGTAAGAATGTGTTAAAGTGTGTTTGAAGCTTAATTAAAATATGGTGCAGTACATATAGTGAAATACTCTGCAGCCATTTAAAAATTTAAGTTAACAGATATTAACTTCCTTGCAGTGAACATTTTGTAGTATATACAAATAGCAAATCACTGTGTTGTACACCTGAAAGTATACAATGGTATATATCAATTATACTTTAATAAAAATGTACACCTATGAACTATGTATTTGTTGATAAAAATGCACACGAGGCACCTGAGTGGCTCCATTAGTTAAGCATCTGCCTTTGGTTCAGGTCATGATCTGGGGTCTGGGGTCTCCCTCTTCCTGTCCCTCTTCTCTGCTCATGCTCTCTCTTTCTCTCAAATAAATAAATAAATAATGTCTTTTTAAAAATGAATACATTTATCTAGAAAGATGTTCATGATTTAAGTGAGAAAAGGTAGTTAAAAGGATTCAACTTCTAGGGACACCTGGGTGGCTCAGTGGTTGGGTGTCTGCCTTTAGCTCAGGTTGTGATCCTGGGGTCCTGGGATTGAGTTCCGCATCGGGCTCCCTACGAGGAGCCTGCTTCTCCCTCTGCCTGTGTCTCTGCCTCTGTGTCTCTCATGAATAAATAAAATCTTAAAAAAAAAAAAAGATTCAACTTCTATAGATTAAAATATAGCTGGTTACGTGCATAGCGAAAACCAGAAAGATACATACATGCTTCATACTTCTGGATGGCAGGGTTAAAGGTGATTTTTTTTCCCCCCTAAGCCTATTTGCATGTTCTAAAATTTTATTTATTTAATTGTTTTGTAATTAAAAGAATATTTTAAACCTAAAAAGCTAGTTTGTTCTAATTTCAAGAACCACGTGATAGTGAATGAGAATTTCTGCTTCCCAGCTGCCTTAAAATCTTTCCTTGTGGTTCTTCTGATTAAGGAAACTTTTAAAGAATTACTTAGACTTTCCAATAATGAATTTTGTTTTGTGCCTAGCTGACAGTTTATTCTAGGTACAGATAATGTCTGTTATCAATGAGCTTAGTAACTCTGACATATGAGGAAATAAACTATTTTTAGTAAGATACAGAGAAATCTTAATGACTTCTGTAAGAAAAACTTTACAGGGGGCTTTTTAAAGACAATCTGATATAGGATATTGCCTTTTTATTTTGCACAGAGAAAAAATGCTTTGAAAATGTCATCAGGTTTGTGTTCCCTTCTTCATACAGCTATTAAAAGGCAGAGTTTAGCTCTCAAGTATTATTATTATTTTTAGAGATTTATTTATTTATTTATTTATTTATTTATTTATTTATTTATTTATTTATTTATTTATTTATGAGAGACACACACCCAGCACAAGTAGGAAGGTAGAGGGAGAAGGGGAGCAGGGAGCGGGATCCCCGCTGAGCAGGGAGCCCAATGCAAGGCTCCATCCCAGAACCCCAGGATCATGGCTTGAGCCGAAGGCAGATGCTTAACCAGGTGCCCCTCCAGTATTATTGTTTTCCTGTCCTTTTCTTTCCCCACCTACCACCTAGTGCAGGACACACACACACACACACACACACACACACACACACACACGACACACGTTTCTCTTTGTTATTTTGTTCAGTGTTGTGCTTCTATTTGTTTAGGGAACAGTATGGCAAGCTGAGTTCCCTCTAGTGGACAGAATCACTTTTTCAGCTACTGTGACTGCCTACTGCAGCCAGCAAAGCCAGATTTTAACTGCTGGTCTCAGGCCTTTCAAGAACAATATATTTATAGGTAGGACTTTAGTTTGCCACTCTTGAGAGCCTGCATCCACAAATTGTTTACCTGAAATAAATTAATATTTTGGGACCGGACTGAGTTCATTTGTTGATGATTTTAGCATGGAAGGAAGCATCCTTTAATGAGAATCCCATACTTTTGTTATTGAAAATTACTTGAATGTATATAACACACAGAGTGAAGTGAAATCACAGGGAGACCACTGCACTGTTAAAGTTAGGTTTTTCAGATTCTGTAAGATCTAAACATTGTCTTTAATTATTGTAGGACTTTTCTGCTTATACACTTTTTCCAAATACTAAATTTAAATTTTCATCAAAGTGTCAGTGTTTTACTATTTCCCTTTCAAAAGGTTATTAACAGCTGATCTCCTGAATAGCCCTTTAAATATTTTTCGTTTTAATTTTTAAACATACTATGGCTGGTTCCTTACCTTTCTGTGAAGATACCTTAGGTGGTGCTTTGTGTTTTTTGGCGAGGCACTGCTGGTGGCTAGTGGGGTATAGAGGTCAGGGGTGCTGCCGGATATCCTCCATAGGACGACGGTTCCACCAATGAACAGCTGTGCAGCCCAAAATGTCAGTAGTGCCAAGGTGGAGAAGCCCTGCTCTAAAATGACCAACTTCAGACTTGACCATAGTTCCAGAACAGCAGCATCCAGAGGCTGACCGCACTTGATGAAGCCACACGATGTATCAGATTCTCCAGGTTGCCAGGGCCTCCTGGAATGGGGGCAAGGCCTGCCTGTCATTCACCCAAACCCTGCTGTACTCTGCTAGGAAAGTTTGACTCTCCCTCAGACTAAGCCCAAGTTGTTTTCTGGTGTGAAATTCAAAAGACGTAGTCCTAGAGGAAGCCTGATGCCCATGCATCCATCTTGTATCGGCCTCACCTTCCAAGCCATCCTGCTCAAGGATGACTGTTCCGATTTCCAAAGCTGTCATATTTGTAACTTACTCTAGGCCAGCAGTCTGTCCCTGGTAAGCTGTTCTGGTACTGAAGGTTTCCTTAGCTCTCACCTGAATTCTGCTGCTGCTTCAGCTTCGCTGTTCATTTCTCTACTAGAAGGTTTGTGCAATTACCTTTTGTACACTTGGTGTATTTTGCTGCGTAGTTTCCTCACAGTGTTTGCCTGTAATATTAAGCCATTTAATATTTTTAATATTTAGTCATTTTTATGACTCTCACCTAAACCTCCTTTGAGTTGGAAAATGGAGGCTTGAGCCAGATATGGTTATGATCACCATTGTGTTTCATTCATTCATTCATTCATTCATTTACTTAGATTTTATTTATTTATTCGAGAAAGAGAGTGAGTGAAAAAGAGCATGAGTGAGGTACAGGGGTATAGAGAGAGAGAGAGAGAGAGAGTAGATTTCTTGCTGAGCAGGGAGCCTGATGCAGAACTCGATCCCAGGACCCTGAGATCATGACCTGAGCCGAAGGCAGATGCTTTACCAACAGAGCCATGCAGGCGCCCCCAGCACTATGTTTGTGGTGCTCTTAGCAAGTGTTGTCATTTTAATTCATAACTCATGGGCCCTACCGCTGGTCCTTTTTCTCTTAAATTCCTAGCCCTTTCCCTTGGTAAATTTATATGCTTTATTCATCCCCACTCCTACCATGGCTAAGTATATTATTTGTTACTTGTCCCTGTTCCATTTGTTTTATTCTTATGTGCTTCTGATTTGTTTTGTTCTTCTGGACTTTAATTCTCATCTTGGAGGTGTTTCTCTGCTCCTTTGGAATTATTTGTTCACTGTACATGCTTTAGCATACTTCGTCCAAGTTGGTGACAGCGATACCTAGAATCAAGCACTTTAGGTCATTCTTCAACCATCACCTCAAAGTCTGAATAAACCCCTTATGAGGCTGACAGTAAATCCTTGATACTCTTGCTTTGAACTTGATCTTCTCACAGGTCTCACATACTTTTTTTTTTTTAAGACTTTACTTATTTATTCATGAGAGACAGAGAGAAAGGCAGAAACATAGGCAAAGGGAGAAGCAGGCTCCCTCTTGGGAGCCTGATGTGGCACTCGATCCCAGGACCCTGAGATCATGCCCTGAGCCAAAGGCAGACACTCAACCACTGAGCCACCCTGGTGCCCCCTTCTCATAGACTTTTTAATTTGAATCACAGTGTTGATGTTTGATAGAATTTTCCACAATGATGGAAATGTTCTCTATTTTGTGGTAGCCACTGGGGGTGTGTAGCTATTGAACAGTTGCAGCATGGCTTGTGTGACCAAAGAGCTAAATTTTAAATTAATTTAACTTAATTTAATTAATTCAATTTAAAATTTAAATGGCCTCATGTGGCTAGTCACTGCCTATTGGACAGTACAGATCTTTCGCATTGCTACCCAAAATGTGGTTCCCCAGACTAGTGGCATTACTGCCCGCTGGAGTTTGCTGAAAGAGCAGACTCTCAAGCCCACCTAGCTCTTCTGAGTCAGAGCTGCAGTTTAACAAGGTTCTCGGGTGATTTCCATGTGCACTCAAGTTTGAGAGGCACTGATATTTGGCAGTACATTGATTGGAGCCACATGGGAATTAAAAAAAAAAACATGGCCACTTGGGTCCCACCCTCAGTGATTCTGATTTCATTGGTATTAAGTATGGCCTGGGCTTTGAATTTTTTAAAAAACATACCCCAAATGATTCTAATTGCTCAGCTAAGGCCTGTGATTCTTAGATTTTGTGTATAGTCACTTCATTTGGGAATTTGGTAAAAATATGGAGGCCCAGGCTTGTCTCTGTTTACTCACTCTCCAGTGATTGTGGTATACACATGTTGGGTTTGAAAATCCCTGATCTTAAAAAAAAAAAAAAAAGAAAAAGAAAAGAAGGAAGCAAGGAAGGAAGGAAGGAAGAAAAGAGAAAGAAAGAAAGAAAGAAAGAAAGAAAGAAAGAAAGAAAGAAAGAAAGAAAAAAGAAAAGAGAAAAGAAAAAGAGAAAGAGAAAGAGAAGGAGGGAGGGAGGGACAGAGGGAGGGAGGGAGGGAGGAAGGAAGGAAGGAAAGGAAGGAAAGGAAGGAAGGAAGGAAGAAAATCCCTGATCTTGGGGGCAGCATGGGTGGCGGTTTGGCGCCGCCCTCAGTCCAAGTCGTGGTCCTGGAGACGTGGGACTGAGTCCCACCTCGGGCTCCCTGCATGGAGCCTGCTTCTCCCTCTGCCTGTGTCTCTGCCTCCCTCTGTGTGTCTTTCATGAAAAAATAAATAAAATCTTAAAAAAACAATCCCTGATCTTAAAGATAGTTTCCCACTTTGTTGGTAATTGTCACATTAGCTAGAATGAAATGCCTTGCTGACTTGAAAGAAAACAGGTTACTAGCTTTTTCTGTCATAGGACTAAATGAATGATGCATGAATACCTGTTCTTCATAGAGTCTGTTGCTCTTGGTGTTTGCATCATGTTTCCTGCTTGTGATTTTTTTTTTAACTAGGTTGGTGAATTTCTGGTCTCTAAGATAAATTTTTCCTCCCCCCTTCTATAGATAGAAGTCTCAATCACATTTTGGTTTTCATAGTTGCTAAGAACTCTGCTAATGACAGTTGGTAGCTTCACGGTCAATTTGCCAGGTCCTTAAGGTGTGAGTTGGAAAGCCTCTGGAGCAGAATGTTCTGTTATATGGGAACATCTGAGAGTCCAGAAAAGCCCAACCCTGCCCCCTAATGTAGCCCCGTGGCCAGTCAGATGCTGCATGTCAGCTGAGGGAGGTTGGCATGGAGGGATGATTTAAAGGTGTCTGGTACATTCAGATCCCAGATCATTGGACATTAGGCTACAGGATCAGGGTGTTGGATTTGGCAGGATTCTATCTTGGGAGTTGGGAAAGAGAATGAATGGATGACTAGGTGACTCTTTTTCTTTTCGTTTTTTTTTTTTTTTTAATGTACTGTTAAGTTTTATATCAACTAAAACCTTTTGTTTTGTATGCTAGTACAGCCAGCTTTGTCAGGATGTGAATTTATTAGCTATTTGTTTCCAGGAAATAGGATATGAATTGATGAAGGTTTGGAAAATACGTTAGGAACAAACTTATTTTCTCTGTGAAAATTGCTACTACAAAAAAGCCAGAGAACTGTCTTCCTCCTCTGATGATCCAACTTCAGAGGATCAACTTCCTCCTGTTTCCTACAGTAAAATCTGAGGTGCAGATTTAAGGGAGTGTGTATTTTTTTTTTTTTAACCTGTGAAGACTTCAGAGCTCTAGTAGTGAATCAGCAGCATTTTCTCTTGCTGTCCCTGACAGATAATGGAAGGTCTGAAATCAAAAGTCATCAGATATGATACAGAAAAGCAGTAATAAACTTGTGCCCCCATGGGGATGAACTAGACTCTATGTGGTCTCTATGTGGCAGCAGTAGATAAGAAAGAATGAGATCAAAGAGTCCAGGGAAAGAAGGCTGCCCGAGCACTAGGGCAGAGATTTGCAGCTTGTTCTCTTAAATGGAAGCTTGTCCGAATAGGAAGCCTGTGATCCTGACTGAGTTGTGGGGAAAGAGCTCGATTACCAGGACTTTCCTGGGGTACCCCTTCCCGGTGAACTTTAGAGGACCTTGGATAACTAGGGGCTCCCTGGGTTTGACCTCAGGCAAGGATGTTGCCTCTAGGCAACCAGATGCCATGCTTGGAGGCAAACCCTCAATGAACGTTTTCCATCAGTGAGGGAACTGGAGCCTCTATGGATTGGTGTGAAAAAATTCTCCAAAAGCCTGTAGGCTGGGATTCATTTTTGTGATATGAGTCAGCATTGCTTAAGTTGGCCACAATTGAGGTGAGCATGATAGAATTCCATTTCTTTTGTTCTCCTAACCATGGAGGCAGACTCCATTACAGCTTGTTTCTTGCTGGTGGTAAGAATAAAAGTCAGAAGCCCCTGGGAGCAAGAAGACATCTTTTTAAGTGTTCTGGGTAGGCCGAGGTGGTGGCTGTCGACCAGGGTAGTTGGCGTGGACAATATTTGGGCACCACCACAGTTTAGGCAGAATTCAATTTAGGGACCTCAGAGGCAGGGCGAAGGGACTGGTTCCACAGACCCAGGATGGCAAGCCAAGTGAAGAGTATGGGAAAGATTTGACTAAGAAGCATGAGACTTATTATTTCCAGTTCTATGAAAGGCTCTTTGTATCAGCCTGGTGGTCTGCTCCTTGCTTCACAGCTAGGTGAGTCCTTAAATGCAAAACCCAGAAAGAAAGGCATTCAGAATAGCAAGGTAGAGAGGCCCTTTCCAGAGGTTAATTATATTCAATATATGTTCAGTAGGTGGGAGAGGGTTTTTTCCCCCTTTGGGGTAAAGTCATGGACTCTGGTGAGAGTTGTTGTTTTTAAGTGAATACTCTCTGACTTGGGTTTTCCCTTTGGCTGTGTACCTAGTGTGTGTCAGTTCCTGGAGCTGTGTCAAAGTCCAGAAGGTGGCTTTGGAGGGGGCCCTGGCCAGTACCCGCACCTTGCACCCACATATGCAGCAGTCAATGCCTTGTGCATCATTGGCACCGAGGAGGCCTATGGCGTCATCAACAGGTACAGCCAAAGCCAGCAGTGCCAGACACCCGGAGGGCCCTGCCTGCTGACACTGAACTGACCATTGCTGTCTCCTGCCTCTCGCCTATTTGTTTCTCAGAGAGAAGCTTCTTCAGTATTTGTACTCTTTGAAGCAACCTGATGGCTCTTTTCTCATGCACGTTGGAGGTGAGGTGGATGTGAGGTGAGTGGGGTTTTTCTCAGGCTGCTGCATCAGTAGATTCTAGAGCTTATCTGCCATCGGAGATGCCAAACCCAAGAAACAACATAGAGAATCTGCTGACATAGAATGACTTTCAGTGATACAGTCCATAATCATGGTAAACATGATACAGATGTCTTTAGGTGGCACTGTCACTTCTATGTAAATGTCAAAATATAAGACAAGAACAAAATCACATGCTTTTATTTTAAAAATCAAAAATTTATTTGGTTGGTATAAAATGACATAACATATTATAACTATATAGTGGGATAGAGCTTTTTATCTCTCTGGGATAGGCAAGGAGAAGGAAGCCCAGTAGAGACCTCCTAAATATTTTCTGAATGAATTTGATGAAACTGTGAGAATGTCTATCACCTCTATGAGAATTTTTTGGGAGGTGCAAAAACCCATGGGGGCCAGTAGAGTGCAGGGAAATAGAGTTTCAATAAGACCAGTTGGCTCAAAATTACTATTTTACTCTAAAATTATCTGATGTACCTAGTAAGTAGCTCGCTCATCTGGCAGGAGATTACTAAAGCATATGGGGAGTCACTAAGTCATTTCTCAAAGGTGGCCCATCATTGAGATTTTATACTAACTTCTTAGTATTTAATTACAAAAGTATGGTTTTTTGAGCTTTCTTTAGCAAAGCCATCTTACTGCCTTATTTGTAAATGTGTTTAGCTTCTATATAAGTTGATTAATTTTCTGGCCTAACCATTGGTTTGAAAGTAAGGGGGGAGAAGAAAACATAATGTGTCTATTCAAACCAAAAACCTGTTACCCATTGGAAAAATGGTTTCTTATAACACTTCCAGTACCAAATGTATGTGTTTTTTTTTCTCCTGTTAAATAATTTTGATGCCAGCTAACCAGGTTTAGCTCAGATTCCACAGGTTAGGGGCTCAGTCCCACAGGATCACCCCCATTTCAGATGCTAGTCACAAGATGTGTGTCCCCATGTTACTCACACTTCTGTCTGACTCGGCTGCAAATCAGAGGTTCCCATGACCCCTCTTCAGGTTCAGCAACCTGGTAGGATGGCTTACAGGACTCAGGGAAACACTTTACTTTTTGGTTTATTGCAAAGGATATTATAAAGGACACAAATAAACAGCCAGATGAAGAGGTATGTAGGGCGAGGTTGGAAGGGGCCAGAGCACAGGAATTTCTATCCCTAGAAGTTGGAGTATGCCACCCTCCTGGCTGACACATGGATACATTCACCAACCCGGAAGCTCCCCAGATCCATTCACTTAGGGTTTTTCTGGAAGTTGTGTTGTAGAGTCATGATTGATGAAATCACTGGCCATTGGTAATTCAGTCATTCTGCAGCCTCTCCCCTCAGGAGAGTGGGTCTAGAAGTTCCAACCCTCTAATCATGTGGTCCATCCCTTCAGCAAGCAGCCCATCCTCCAGGAGTCAGCTCATTAGCATAATGCAGGTGTGCTTGACCTGGGCTTGTTCTGAATAACTAAAGACTCTCCTATCACCCAGTCACTCAGGAAATTCCAAGGGTGGTTTTTTTTTTTTTTTTTTTTTGGTAGTTCATATTTTATTTGATTATATTGCATGCATTGTGCCTGAATATTCATTTTTTTTAATTTAAATTCAATTTGCCAACATATAGTATAACACCCAGTGCTCATCCCATTCCAAGGATTTTAGGAGCCCTGTACCAGGAATCTGGGAGAAAACCACATATGTATTTTTATTATATCATAATATCCCAATATCTCTTAAAATTTTAACAATCTGCTACATTGTTAAAATGTAAACTGAGGCAAATTTTACAAATGTAAGAGTTTGAGCAAAAATCTGTTCAAATCAGCAGCATCTAACCCAGGAGATAGAAAGGTACTCCCAGGAGCTACACAAAATGAAGAGACTTTTGTAGGCAGAAAGGAGCCGGAGCAAGGAAGTTATACTCAGCAAACCAAGTGGGTCAGTTATTGCAAGGTTACTTTCCTTTAGGGTGCAGCCGGATTCTAGCAGGCACATGACCTAACCAGTGCTGATCAGGTGATTCCTGATTAACTGGTTTAAGATTTCATTTCTAGGGAGCTGAAACTGTGATTAAGTATCAGTTTGGTGAGGTGGGGCTTAGCATAAGTGACTCCATTTGGGGCCTGTTGTCTCATTTTTAACCCTGTAAATGCCAGCAAAACCAATATAACTAATGAAGAAAAGCAGTATTGTGTTGACCTTTCTTAAGGAAAAAGTTAAAAGTGTCCCCCACCCCCCACAGGCACTATATTTTCATTTCTGTTCTAAGATAGTCCAACTGAATATGCACAATCTCAAAAATTAGCTTTTAAAAACTTTTGACATTAGTAGGCAAAAGCCAGATTGTTTTAGCATTGTATCACATACCTTTTTCAGATGTGATTATTCTCTAACTTATTAGTTCCAGCGCGAGTTTTTTTTTCCCCCTGTGGTCTTATTTATATCTGCTAGACAAATGCTAGAAAACTTCTCTAGTAAAATGTATCTGTTCCACCAAAGAGTCCTGCAGCCATGTTACCTGTACCTAAGCTCCTCTGGTAATGTGCTCCATTCTAGCCATGCTTTTTATTTGCATAGGATCAGAGACACTAACACTTACTTGCTTTGCCTGATTTCAAGTATCCCAATTCCATCATTTCTTGCTTGGTATTTCATTGTCCTTTGCCTGAAAGTGTCAGCCAGGACTCCAGAGTGCTTGTTGAGTGGGTTTGACCAGGAGAGAAGCAGCAGTGATGGGGGGCGGGGGGGGGGGCGAGGAATGGGGGGGGTTACATTCGGGCAGCTGGAGGCTAGTATGTCTCATTCTGAGTTAGACAGAGTGGTCTCTCGATCTTTCCTGTCTGTCACAATTCCTAATTGTTTCCGGGATAAGTTTGTTCAAGGGTTTATGGCACCGGCGTGCTGCCAGTGATCAGATTGCAGTGAATTCCTGGCAAGTGCCATTCTTTCTCAGTTCTCAGGAAAGCAGTAATTATTTATTACTGACCTCCTAATCTAGATTGTATAACCTGGAGCGTTCTGTGAGGGTAGGGGGCTAGACAGAGAGCCAGCATTTGCTAAAGTTGAGGTGACAGGGTGTAGAGTATGTCCAAGAAAGCAGTTTCGTGTTGCTGAAGTATAGAGGGCCTCATAGGCAGTAGAAGTGAAGCTGGAAGGACAGTCTGGGACCAGACTTGAGGGGTCCTGAAATCTCCTTAAGAAGTAGGGAGTTTAAGAGCAGTGGGAGGCCACGGACCAGTTTTAAGTAGATAGTGATGTGGTCTGATTTGTATTTTTATTAGAACTTCTCCAGTGGTAGTAATAGATTGGCATGTTATAGTAAAAGTCCTCTGGTTTCAGGGCTGAAGGGAGGAAGACCAGTCAGGAAGTTGATCCTGGTAATAGTGACTTGGATTTGGGGGACAGCAGAGACAATGGAGAGTAGTGAACAGATTTGAGAGATGTGATGAGTAGATGGATAGAGAGAGGAAGAAACTGCATGAAAAAGGTGTGTTTTGTTCCCTCCCCATTTCCGTGTGAGATCTAGGACTTGAGGCTTCTGGCATGATGTCTCAGTTCTCCCATTAGGGAGAGGCAGGCTACATTGTTGGCTGCCTCCCTACCTCAGAGGTTACATTAAGGTTCAAGAGCAAATACTGTGGAACCCCTATGAGAGGCTCAAAACCTGAAAGAAATTAGATCAGACCTCTGAAGTTAGCTTGTGGTTGATGATAATGTTTGGCATGTAGGCCTCTTGCATGCTTCTGATGCCTGCTGGACTAACTCAGCCTCTGCTGTGCCTTGGCCAGTGTGAGCAGGCTGATGAAAAGGCTGGTAGGGGGATCCCTGGGTGGCGCAGCGGTTTGGCGCCTGCCTTTGGCCCAGGGCGCGATCCTGGAGTCCCGGGATCGAATCCCACGTCAGGCTCCCGGTGCATGGAGCCTGCTTCTCCCTCTGCCTGTGTCTCTGCCCCTCTCTCTCTCTCTGTGACTATCATAAATAAATAAAAAAAATCTTAAAAAAAAAAAAAAAAAGGCTGGTAGGATAATAACACTTGCAGCTTCCGCAGAGATTTCTGTGGAATACCTTGTAAGTTTGGCTTAGTATGATGTCCATGTTGAAAGATATGGAAACTGGACTCTTCTCTTTCCTCCCTTTTATATTCCTTAGGAGCCCTTAGAAAAAGGATTTGTAAACAGAATCAGAACAGACAGTTTTTGTCTTCATTGTAAAATGGAGCTGAGATGCTGGATATTTGAAAGGGGCATAGAAGGAAAGAAAACACAGTTTGTAGATATATTACATAAAAGAGGGAGAAGCTGAAATAAAACGTGTCCTGAGAAGAATTACGGCTGGCAGGATGGAATGGCAAGAATTATTCCAAATCAAGTAGGCTAACATTAAAAAAATAAAAAAAAAGATGTTCTCTTTCTTTTTCATTTAAGTGTGTGTGTATGTGTGTGTGTGTGTGTGTATACATGTACTGGTGGGATGCTTGAAATCAAAGCCCTTTCTTCTTCTAAAGGCCTAAGGAAAGTATCTGAGTAGACTTATCTATTCCTGTCCCTCTCATCTGGATTAAGCAGACATGAGGGTCTAGAGCCCTGCGTTGGAGTGACTGTTGCAGAAAAAAAAAATATATAGTTAACCTATAATGTGTCCATGCCATAAACAGAAATCCTGGGTTTGAAATATTACTGACATCTGAGTGAATGAACATATCAGAAATACCCGAATGACACCATGGAAGTTTGGGAATCATTATTGGCCTTTGAAAGAAGAGCTAAATTCACCTTGGATATGAATTGATATGGTTGTTATCTCCTCTGATGTAGATTTGACCATGTGGAGGTAGGGAGACTAGAATGTCATGTTCTTTCACTGAAGCCACGCTGTGAGCAACTCTATCCAAATAGAATGTCAAACCTCTCAGTTGGAGACCCAGGAGGACTGACCATGTGCCAGGAGTGAGGACAGGAGGTGATTACAGCTTACCAGGCAGAGAGCAATCTGCCTGAGAAGTTCAGTGAACCTTATATCAGGTCTTCCTTAAAGTTTAACTCTGTCTCCCTCTGTTTCCACCCCTTCCAGAAGTGCATACTGTGCTGCCTCCGTAGCTTCTCTGACCAACATCATCACTCCAGACCTCTTTGAGGGCACTGCCGAATGGATAGCAAGGTGAGAGGTGCTGGGATATGTCCCAGCCTCTTAGAAAGCAGGTGGTCAAGATTCCGAAAAAATAAAGAAAATGAAAAAGGAATGGAAGAGAATATAAAATTACAAGAGATGGATTGGGGTTGTAGCATTGTGTGTTTCAAAAATATGTTAAAAGTTTTCTTTTTTCCAAACTTTGTGCAGTGTTGTATTATTGTATAGATCGGCAAGGATCAAAACCTTGGGCAAGCAGTACTTGTGGGCATCAAAGTGGATTTAACCACTTTGGAGAGCAATTTGGTAATACCTTAAAGATGCCCTTGCTAATGACCCAATAATCCCACTCCTACAGAAGCTCACCCACATGCATGAAAGAGACAAACATACGCCTTGTTTGTAAGCACAGAAACACGTTAAATGTTCATAAGCACAAGATGGAGAAGCAAGCTAAGGTATAATAAAATAGCAGTTAAAATGGGTGAACCAGAGCTACATGTATCAGTATGGATAAATCTCAAAAACAACACTGAGGTAAAATAAAGGATGTGAAAACATGCAGATTAGCACACTTAAAATTTGAAAACATGTACACTAATTCTGTATTATTTATGGGGGAAAAATCACATGTGGAAATATAAAAACATGCATGGGAAGGATAAACACCAAATTCAGGATGGTAGTTACTTCCTGGGGGAGAGCAGAGGAAATGAAATCAGGAGACGTCTACCCTTCTCCACAGGAGACTTCAACTGTATCTGTAATGGTTCCTTTCTTTGAGATCAAAGAAAGACCTGAAGTGTATATGACTGAATTAAAGCTAGGTGGTACATACATGTACACTCTATAAATTATTTGCTGTACTTCCCTAGATGCTTCAAGTATCTCAGGATTTAAAAAAAAAGTATAGTAGATTTGTATGTCCTATTATGGAATGATATCCAAACTGTATTTTTTTGTTACATTTTTATTCTTACCAAGTAGTACTTATTACTATGAAAATGTAATTTACAGATAAATCAGATGGTAAACTATGATCATATTTACTTTCCTATATAATATTTATTTTCCTGGAGTTAATCATTACCTCTTTTTAAAAATATATAAATCATGAATTTATTCCCAAATTTTCTACCAGAGCTGTAAAATCACTCTCAATACAGTGAAACACTTTAGGTAATGTATCAGTTCTTGTGTGTGTGTGTGTGTGTGTGTGTGTGTGTATTTTGAGTTCTCCTTCCTGGAGCACTCTGCCCTCCTGCTTCAGTATGGACAGATTGCTCTCAGCTTGCTGCCCAGCAGGCATCCAGAAGCTTCCTTTCAGCCTGAAATTCACTTCACTTCTCTCCTTTGTTGAAGGCCCTGCCCTCCTTTTTCTTGGCTTATTTACTCATTCTAATGAAACACATACTCCAGTAGATCCCAAAAGAGAGCACTTAGGAGATACATTTCTAAGAATGTGCATATTACATATTCTAGTCTCACACTTGATTGAGATTTTACTTGGTTAGAGATTTCTAAATTGAAAACTGTATAAACTGTATTCCTTCAGAATTTTTTAGCATACCTCCATTATCTTTTGGCTCTGAGTGTCATTGTGAAAAAGGCTGGTAATAATCATAAAAACCAACATTTACTGAAGACCTGGTATGTAATACTCACTAGTAAGGTAGCTATAGTTCAGAGATTGAGAGTATAGGCTTTTGAGCTAACCTGCCTGGGTTTAGTTCTTTTTTATACTTTCTGTTTTCTCAGTTAAGATTTCCATCATTACAAGTGTATTTTTTTCCATTTCCCTGAGGTAAATATATAGTTATAATATCTGCTTTAAAATTCTTGTATGGTTATTTCCACATCTGGGTATCTTGGAGTTGGCATGTCTGGCATGTCACATTTTCCTGATCCTACATATGTCAAGTAATTATTGGATTGTATTTTAGACATTGTGGAGTCATGGTGTAGAGACTGGATTCTGTTAGATTGCTCTAAAGAATGTTATTGATAGCTTTGGGATGCCTGGGTGGCTCAGTAGTTGAGCGTCTGCCTTTGGCTCAGGTCATGATCCTGCATCGGGCTCCCCACAGGGAGCCTGCCTCTCCCTCTGCTTGTGTCTCTGTCTCTCCCTGTGTGCGTCTCATGAATGAATGAATAAATCAATCAATCAATCAATCAATCTTAAAAAAAAAAAAGAATGTTGATAGCTTTGTCTAGCAGCGATCAACTTGATTAGACCCAAACTGCTGATTGAGGCACCTGCACTGAGCAGTGGTTCAGCTCTTTGATTGGTCAGAAGCTGCTTTTGGTTTGCCCAGTGCATGTGTGATCAGTAGTCAGAGACATCACAGTGAAGTTTAAACACGGAATTTGGGGTTTTCCTTCCCTGACTCTTTTTTCTGGTATTCCTCCTCAGTTTCTGTCTTACCAGAAAAATGATGGGCTTTCTATTAGTTTCAACTGCCCTCCACTGACCCCTATGCCACCACTGGGTGGCATCCATCCTCAGGGCAAAATGGGAAGACAAATATAGGGTGGGGGAGGGAAGAGACCGTCTCCTGCTGTTGTCTGCTCCAACTTTTAAATACTCGCTAAAATCTGCCTGCCTTTTTTTCAGTCTACTGAACCCTTAGGAAGTTGTTTCCATGTGTTTTGTCCAGAGTGTATGGCTAGTATCCCGAGGAGGATTGGTTTGTTAGGCACTTACTAGACATGGAACTCTGACTCCTTGGGTTTGAATCTTAGTTTTGTCATTTAATAGCTTTGGACCAGTTATTTCACTTCTCCATGCCATAGTTTCCTTGCATGTCAAATGGTGGGATACTGAATTTGATATTAAGCTGAAATGCAAGGAATTTAAATGGCCAAAACCTATTATCGTAACCACTGCCTCCCAATGCCATTGTATTCCCAATCCATTGTATGTTTTTATTTCTCTTTTTCTCTGCCCCACCTTATCCCCCTCCCTAGAAGTTTTTGGAATCTTTATTCTTGCTGTTTGGAAACTTCATGCTGATGAACCGTGGTAGGGATATATATATTTTTTTTTCTTTCTTTTTTTTCTTTTCTTTCTCTCTCTCTTTCTTTTTTGTACTCAGCGGTGTCTTCAATCTGGAATTGCGTATACTTTAGTTCCAAGAATCTTTATTATTGCTTTGATAACTTCTCTCCCTCTATTTTCTGTGTTTGCTCTTTTTATCACCTTGTATAAGTAGGAGTGGTCTTCTGATTTTTCAAATTATTTTGCCTTTTTTTTTTTTTTTTTTTTTAACTCTTATAGTCCTTATTTGTACTTCTGGGAGATTCCCCTACCTTTTATTTTCTAATCCTTCTGTTGAGTTTTTATTTCAGCAACCTATTTTAAATTTTCCAGAGCTTATTTTATCCTCATTTATAAAAGAAATACTTTTTTATTTCTTGTTTCAGGCATATTTTATATTTTTATTTCATATAATACTTTATCTAAAAAGTCTGCTTCTCCAGCTTCTTTTTGTGTGTCTGTTCCGGTCTCTCTCTTTTGTATTAGAGACTGCTAAAATGTCTGGTGTTTGTATTTAGGAGCCAAGTGCTAAAAAGCTAATGGAGAGTTTTGTGTGCCAGAGTGGGCTAGGATTCAGCCTTTTACCCCAATGGGGTTTTTCCCTTGGGCTTATCAGCTTCCCTTGAGAGAATCTTCCAGATTCCTGGTTGGTGTATGAAGTTGGTAGCCAGCTTTGTGAAATACTAGGAGGAAAAGGGGTGGTGGGTGGTGGGTGGTGGTGGTGTTTGTGTTCAGATTATAGATTCTCACATAGTCCCCTGCTCAGTGTGGTGCCTCCCTCCTGCTCTCACCCTGGGCCTTCCACCAGAGCACATCATCTTGCTGTCTGTTGCCTCCTGCTGCTCAGTTTCTGGTGAGAAACTGGGGCTGGTGTAGGTTTCTCTAATCTCTTAAGTCCGTTACTTCTTATCTCTTTACTGGCTTTCGAAATTTCGTTATCTCCTATCTGTGTTCATATCTTCTCCTATGTTCTTTACCCTTGTAGATTTATCCCTTTTTAAATTCCTTTCTTTTCATTTTACTGGGCTCTTGTGCTCAATCTGTTAGGTTTAACTGGAAGTCCCTCCCAAATAATTTTACTAAATTTACAATTATTAAAATTGCTCCCATGCATATAAAAGGGAGGAAAGGTGGAATGTAAATTGCGTGCATTCACATTTGTGTGTGTGTGTGTATGTGTGTGTGTAGAGAAAGGCGGATGCATAGAAACTGACAGTGGTCACTGCTGGTGAGAGGGGACTAGGGTGGGCAGAAGATTAACTTCTCATTATTTATTCTCTAACACTATCTGGGTTTCTTTTTAACTCAAAAAATTTCTTGAAAGATGAGTTAAGAAAAGTTAAGACTAAGAAAAATGTGAAGAGGTCCCTGGCATGTTCTTCACTCATCAAGCTTTTCACACTTGAGCTATTCCTATGTTCCACGCTGCTGAATGTGAAGGAAGGAAAACTCCCCACTTGGGTGGCAGCAAGGTCTTGAGACAGAGGCGCTGAAGCGTCTGTGCAGGGAATGGTTGCCAATTTGTGACTTGGCCCTCTGCACTGTGATGTCCCTGGGCCCGGGGACTGACCTGAAAAAGGCCTGTGAGTTACCAAGGTGCCAGGCCTCTAGGGAAAGGTGCCTGGAAGACGGACAGTCTTACTGCTGCTTTTCTCTTCCATCTGGAAGTTCTCCCCACTCTGGGAGCAAGTGCTCATCCACCTGTGCACCTGTACTCTAGACCGTGAGGCAGACACGCCTGCAGAGTACGACTCCGTATACATACTTGGAGATCACTGGAAGTAAAGTCCTACATTGTTGTATGAAAATATACTAAAAAGGAAATTTCTTTATTTCACAGATAAACCATTTGTTATAGGCAAGCAAAAAGAAGAACATCCAAACCACTTATCATCTACCACCAACCACTCTTCTGGTGTATATCTTTCTAGAATTCCAGAAAAATTATATAGTACATTATCACTTTCTAACTTTTTAAAGTAATATATTTGGAACATCTTTAAATATATTTCATAGCATCATTTTAAATGAGTAGTTTTCTGTTGTACAATATGCCATAACATATAACCAGTCCCTGACTCTTGAGCTCCTGAGTTGTTTCTAATATTTCACTGTTATAAGTGAGAATGCAGTAAACGTTCTTGTAATCTGATATTTGAATACATTTTTACTTTTTTTGTAGGATAATTCCTAGAAGTGATCCTATATTGCTGGTCCAAAGATTAGGTGTGTTTTTATGACTAGAGAATATACGATTAATATAGAGTATAACCCCAAATAATCATAATAGTTATTATTCAAATAATAAATTAGTAATTTGAATACATAGGAAGTGATAATTTTAAAGATAAGTTTATTTTTTATAGGAATAAGGGTATTTATGTTCATTATAGAACCTTTTTAAAAATAGAGAAAAGTCGGGATCCCTGGGTGGCACAGCGGTTTGGCGCCTGCCTTTGGCCCAGGGCGCGGTCCTGGATATCCGGGATCGAATCCCACGTCAGGCTCCTGGTGCATGGAGCCTGCTTCTCCCTCTGCCTGTGTCTCTGCCTCTCTCTCTCTCTCTCTCTCTCTCACTGTGTGCCTATCATAAATAAATAAAAAAGTTAAAAAAAAAATAGAGAAAAGTGGGCAGCCCTGGTGGCCCAGCGGTTTGGCACCACCTTCAGCCCAGGGCATGATCCTGGAGACCCAGAATCGAGTTCCACATCAGGCTCCCTGCGTGGATCCTGCTTCTCCCTCTGCCTGTGTTTCTGCCTCTCTCTCTCTCTCTCTCTCATGAATAAATAAATAAAATCTTTTTAAAAAAATAGAGAAAAGTAAAAACTATCAGCAATAGACCTGCCTAAAAGATAACTACAATTAGCAATTATTTTTCAATGCTATTCTAACCTAACCTGTGGTTGTCCTACTGTGCGTATGATTTTGTAACTTTTTCCCTAAAAGTGAAGATTTGAAGTACTATGTTTGTTACATAAGTCTACTATTTATGAGTGCCCCTCTCCTTTTTTTTTTTTTTTTGGAGGGAAAGACATTTCCAAAAGTTAATTAGCTGACATCTTTTCATTCCTAGTTGTGATGGTTCATGTTGTGACCTGAGCAAACTCATTTTCTGCCATCCAGGGTGGTTCTGCACTTGTGCCCACCTCTCCAGCCGGCTGCTCATTGGTTGACACAGACCACTCAATCTTCTCTTCTCAATCTCCTCCTAGGTGTCAGAATTGGGAAGGTGGAATTGGTGGGGTGCCAGGGATGGAAGCCCATGGTGGCTACACTTTCTGTGGTCTGGCTGCACTGGTCATCCTCAAGAAGGAGCGTTACTTGAACTTGAAGAGCTTATTGGTAAGTGTCTGTTGCCCCCTTAGCCTCTCAGGCCCCGGGCCCTTGGTGATGTGACTGCTCAGATTCACAGGGTTTGAGACCATTTGGCTGTGGGAAGGGCCCATGAGTCCCTGTCCTGAGCTCACAAATTAAATGCCCTTTAGTAAAGCTTTTCACAGCACATAAATTGGGGTGCTCAGCACTGTTCTGAGAAAGTGGGAGTAGTAAACCTATTCTCGATCTTGGCTCTTCCTGCCTTTCCATCTTTCCGCTCTGAACTCTCTGTAACATGTTAGGCCAACTCCACAGTCTTCTTTAGTCCCTCACACATTTGGCATGAGCCAGAGTACCTTCTTCCTACTTCCAAGACTACAGCTTCAGTCTCTTTAGAAGCCCTCATGTGTCTTAGAAAGAATCTCCTAAGAGAAAACATCACGACAAGGGCTCTCAGGCCTGTTGAAGCCAAGCTTTTATTACCAACCACAGTATGTGAACATTTAGTGACTATATTTAAGTGAGCTGGGCAGAGTAGGGTGGTTGCATTGAGAAGGTAGCGCAGGCATTTCTCTCTGGACTCTAAGTTCCTGATGAATATTGAAAGTGAATTCAGAAAGCTGTTAGCTCCAGGGAGTCACTCGATTACTGATTTACAACTTAAGTTATCATCAGAGGCCTAGTGTATGAACATACACACACCCAGTGCCACCGTCTTCTGGGAAGAAAACCAGCTGCAATTGAAATTCATCTCCTCTCCCCAAGTGCAGATGTCATCTCTCATCATAGGAACTGTCATGAGACCCATCATGAGCTTCCAAGAAAGTTTCTGTTTTATACTCTGTAGATACACAACCAGCAGTATTTTGTCCTCATCCTTAGGAAGCCTCCTATAGTATACTTTCCTTGAAGGGTCATGTTGAAATGGCCAACTTTGTGCACTAGACTTGGAGTTTGTTAGACCTTACAAAATAAGGTCACCTGGGATCCCTGGGTGGCTCAGTAGTTTAGCACCTGCCTTTGGCCCAGGGCGTGATCCTGAAGTCCCAGGATGGAGTTCCACATTGGGCTCCCTGCATGGAGCCTGCTTCTCCCACTGCCTGTGTCTCTGCCTCTCTCTCTCTGTGTGTCTCTCATGAATAAATAAATAAAATCTTAAAAAAAATAAAAATAAGATCACCAGTAAGGCATGAAATAGTCCCATTTCCCAGGTAGAAATAAGGAATATATTAGCAGAAGCCTCAGTTATGGTGGCAGTATTCTAGACTTGAGCCCTGTCTCTACTACTTCCTAGCTATATGACTTAGGAAATTTGTCTGTTTTAGCTGCAATTTTTTTTCTTCTCTATAAAGTATAGACGATAGCTTTCTGACGGTTAAAGGAGAGGTTAGCACTCTGGACTCCAAAGGTAAAAGGAAAGAACATCTATAAATCAGCCTGGCATATAGTAGGTGCTCAATAAATGCCAGTATCCTTCTTACCCAAAACACTCTCTCCCCTCCATTTGCTTTGGGAGAACTAGGACCATGTCTGAAGGATTTTATGAATTCATGTAGCCGAGGGAAACTGAATAAACCCATGGGCTTAGGCATTGGAGAAAATTATTTAGTCTGACTTAAAAACTATTAGTCTGGGAGGGAGGGGACCCAAACCTTAGTCTGTAAGGTAAATAAATATGAAGAATGGACTCCCCACTGTAGTACCTGTTTTCTCTTTTCTTGAGTGATGCTTCACCTACTTTCATTAAATGGTGTCATCCCTAAAGCACTGGCTCATTGAAGACTCACTGGGGATATATTAGTGCCTGCACCTGCAGTCTAGTGTTTATGTGTTTCTTCTCAGAGTTTGGGACTTTACTCTTATAGGTAAGTGTTGCCTTGAACAGGGATATAATCTAAACTCTACAACTGCTAACTGAAAGGCAGGCTGCCCCCCGACTCCCAATTCCTTAAAGGATCCTTGGTGGTTCTTTTCAGAAACTCAGTGTAGTAAGAACCTGGGGCAGGGGGATGCCCTACCCCGTACCTTTCAGTTCTGAAAGTCCATGGCTGGTGGCTGGAACTGCCCGGGAGGGAAACGGAGATGGTGTTATCTTCTCAGCCAGTTGGTTCTGCTCATTCCTGGAGGCCAAACCCACAGCTATCTTGATCTTGGTAGCAGTGTGTGTTTAGGAGACTCGGAGATAAGCAGGGAAGGGCAGCATTGTGGGTGACTGCTGAGGGACATCAAGAGCCATTTTACAGGGTCAGAGTGAAAGATTTTCTTCTGTTAGCCAGCCAGGTTCCCCTGGAGAAGGGGAGCGGCTAGAGCGTCCGCTGGACAGAGCCATCATTGGTGGCTGGGATAATGGCTTCTGCTTCCAGTCGTGCAAGTGACTTGCTAAGAAACCTTGGATGGATTTCTCCAGGTGTCAGGTCAAAGTCAGGAATAGTTTGAGATCATCTGATGAGATGTAAGACAAAATTCCATTTATCTGCCTTTAATAAACTTCCCTGAGTGGGGACACTGGTGGGCTGGCCTTATATTTCCTAGTTAAGCCCTGTTTATTGGGAGACAGGCCAACTTGGCCCCTTTATTCTGTCAACACCAGAACCTACCTGAAACCCGGGAAGAGGAGGTTAGGTGTCTGTTAGGCACAGAGCAGAGATCAACACTGGTTCCCCGAAAGGGTCCAGCTCAAGTGCTCTGCTCTGCGTCTGTGGAAGCGAGGGGAAGGAAGGAACAGCCAATGCACTGGGACTCCATGTGCCGAGAAGCCAAGAGATGGGAACTTAGCTGCCTTTCCCTTGTCTCTGTCATTCTCAGCAATGGGTGACCAGCCGGCAGATGCGCTTCGAAGGTGGATTTCAGGGCCGCTGCAACAAGCTGGTGGACGGCTGCTACTCCTTCTGGCAGGCGGGGCTCCTGCCCCTGCTGCACCGTGCACTGCATGCTCAAGGTGAGGCAAGGGGGCGGGGGGGCTGGTCTGTTGGCAGGATGGGGCTGCACCATGCACTGCAGTGCTCAAGATGAGGGGGGCCTGTTGGCAGGATGAGGCTCCTGCCCCTGCTGCACCACGCACTGCGTGCTCAAGGTGAACCTGGGGCTGTTGGCAGGGACCGGGCGATTTCCCGTGGCTGCTAACCAAGTCAGGAAGCCAGAGTGCTCTGTGGAGGGGTGGGGATGAGCCCTGTCTGTCCTGGATTTTGAGTGCCTGGTATGGAACCTCCTGCCTCAGGTGGGCATGTGCAGACCAAGATTTAATTCCAGTGGTTCAGTCGAGTTACAGTTGCTGCTCCAAACTGGCTGAGGCCAGGAGGAAGTGGGCACGTGTCCTGGGCCCCATGGTGACTGCCACCTCAGCTGGGTGTGAAGCCACAGTTTCCAGTGCAGAGTTCTGTATCAGTCATTTCGGAACTGAAAACCCACATTGTGCATGTTACGGTCACAATAGTGACCGAAAAGACAGTTGCAGAAGCGGGCAAGAAACAGAACCCATGGGGAGAAGGTCCACCACTCTGACTGATTTTATAGCTGCTGCCATTAGAGATGTTGTATCTTAAATCCAGTAAAGAGTCCTAAATGCCAGTTTGTTCCCCCGTACGCCTGAAGTGGGCAGACCCGTGTTCATTTCTGCGGAGCCTCAAGTGGGAATGCAAAACCAGAGCATTTAGAGAGCAAGCAAAACTTCTGCGAGCCTTCCCTTATGATCTCTCGAGCTCTCCGGTTGCCTGCTGACTCCTGAATCATCTTTGTTGTTTATTTTACGTGAGAGCAGGGTGTCTCTGAGAAAACCAGTGGGAGAGGGCAAGTCACAGCTGTCCCGCTGGGTCCTGATCTCTTCTTGGAGTAAGATCCCTTGGCCCAGAGGGAAGGTTTGCTTTGGACTTAGTAACTGGGTAATTAGTTGCTCAAATGTGGAAGATCAGATTCTTCCCTACTGCCCTGCCAGTACCACCACCCCCTGCTTTTTTTTTTTTTCTTCTTTGGCTGTTCTTTCTGAGCCCCTTTTCCTTACTTTCTTCATTTCACTTGAGTTGTGGCCACTTTGGATAGTGACTTGAAGTCAGCAGAACCTCTGCCCTGTGTTCCCATTCTCCCAGTCTTAGTCTGCCTGGACTCCCTTGCCTGGGGCCGCTGGGCCTTCAGTCTCTGGGCATTAAAATAGATCATTCCCCTGACTCTGGAGCCTGCGTGGCCTCTGGCTTGATCACTGTCATAGAGAAGTCAAGAAATCTCTGAAGGGTCTAATATTTTCAAAGCAAAAAAAAAAAAAAAAAAAAAATTGGGGTCTTAATGATTTCTTTATCTGGAACTGGTGAGGTCAAGCCCCTGATAAAATGATCAGCCTTTCACAAACCTGCCCCGGGTAGGGATGAGATGCAGTCCTTATGCAATTGCCAGGAAAATCCAGGAGAGTTGTAACAGGACCCCTACCTGCCCGTGTCTTCAAGGAGGGGCCCTGGTTGACCTTTTGTTTATTGTACCACAAGTTCTGAAGGACTAATCGCATCAGAACTTTGTGGAAAAGATTGCCTGTGGATCTTGGGTCTTGCAGCTTTCTTCACTGCCTGGGAGAAAGCCTGTATTGGGCTTGAGGCTCACCTGCTTCTCAGCAATAGTGAGAAAGGAAGAAGGGAAGTGTCTTGAGCTGTGGGTATAATACTGACATTAGAAGTCAGAAGGGGACAATGTGTAGAAAGATATTCATAATATATTATGATCAAAGGTTTCAAAGCAGTGTGTGTATATATATATATATATATATATATATATAATTCCATTTTTTTTTTGAGAGAGAGAGAGAGAGAAAGAGTGCAAGAGGGGGTGGGGGAATGGGGAGAGAAAATCTTAAGCAGATTCCACACCCAGTGACGAGCCCAACGTGGTGCTCCATCTCATGGCCCTGAGATCATGTTGTGAGCCAAATCAATAATTGGATGCTTAGTTGACTGAGCCACCCAGGCACCCATGTAATTCCATTTTTATTGAAGAGTTGACTTCAGAAAATTACTAGAAGGTATCTGGGTTGTGAAATGGAGGTGAGACTTGTTTTCTTTTTTATTTGTATTTTCTGGTTTTCTACAATGAATTTAAATTTCTTGCATAAAGAAAAATTATTTTACAAAAGAGGAGAAATTCTATAAACAAAACAAGTAGAAAGGTGGGAAAAGGGATCCCTGGGTGGCGCAGCGGTTTGGCGCCTGCCTTTGGCCCAGGGCGCAGTCCTGGAGACCCAGGATCGAATCCCACGTCAGGCTCCCGGGATGGAGCCTGCTTCTCCCTCTGCCTGTGTCTCTGCTTCTCTCTCTCTCTCTCTCTGTCTATCATAAATAAATAAATAAATCTTTAAAAAAAAAAAAAGGTGGGAAAAATCATTTGTGACAAAGGGCTGATTTCATTAATCTGAGAGACTCATACAAATCACTAAGAAACAGATGAACAACCCCACTGAAACGCAGGCAGATTCAGAACAGGCAGGACAAGAACTCTGGGTGTTGTTACCCCTGCTACCACTGCCCTCCTCTAGGTGCCGAGACTTGCCAGCCGCCCAGTCTCATCAGCCTGGGACTGTTCGGAGCCCTTCATATGTATTTTCTCATTTGATCTTCAGAACAATGTCATGAAATAGGTACTGTTGTGACCCCCATTTTACAGGTGAGGAAACAAAGAACAGCAAGAGTAAATGACTGGCTTTATGATAACCAATCACCACCTACACCGGTATCAGAGCCTTGCATGCAACCGCCACAGAGGGCCTGAATGAAACAAAATCATGGTGAAAGACATGCAAATACAATCGGGGGACACTAGTCATTTTTACTGTCACATTGGCAGAGATGAGAAAACTTGATGCCCAGTGTTGGGAAGAGTATGGGAAAAATAGGCACGTTTGTACTGTCAGTGTGGGTGTAAATAGCTATTTCAGTTTTCAGAGGGTAGTTTGGAGACTTGTTTAAATTACTTAAACCAGGCAAGTGCACTGTCAGGAATTTACCTGCAGAGAGAGTAGCAAAGGTTGTGTATTGAGGTGAAGTGTTAATGGCAAACACCCAGCTGCTTATTAAAAGGCAGTTAAGCATCTGTTTTGGCTCAGGTCATGATCCGGGGGTCCTGGGATCAGGATCCCCCTCATTGGGGCTCCCTGCTCAGCAGGGAGTCTGCTTCTTCCTCTCCCTCAGCCGTCCCCACCATGTTCGCTCACATGCTCTCTTTCTCTCTAGTAAACAAAAGCATTTTTTTTAATGTTAATAGTTAAATAAATTATGATTTCTCTACACCATGGTTGCATACAATGGGCTAATCTGGAAAACTCTCCAGAACCCAACCTAAAGTGTAAAAAGTGTGGTCTGGGGATGCCTGGGTGGCTCAGTGGTTGAGCTTCTGCCTTTAGCCCAGGGCGTGATCCTGGAGACCCGGGATCAAGTCCCACATCGGGCTCCCTGCATGGAGCCTGCTTCTCCCTCTGCCTATGTCTCTGCCTCTCTCTCTCTGTGTCTCTCATGAATAAATAAAATCTTTAAAAAGTGTGGTCTGTGTGCACATGGGCTGACATCCCCACAGCTTTTCCTGGAAGCGAGCAAGACCCCTTTAACAATGGGCAGCTTTGGGAGAAAGATGAGTGATGAAGGGAGGGAGACTTATGTATTGGATTTTTTTTCCTTCTGTACTATATTCTGCTTTTTTCTTCACCATGTGCATTACAACTTTTATCTCAGTAAGTGACCAAATACATTTATTTAAAGGCAATGATCATATTGTGAGCTAGAGAGATAACAAGAGCCCGATACACAGCAGCACACAAACCCCGTCCTACCTCACTCGGCAAGTGGCTGTCAGTAATTCCACGCAGGTCACTGCCATACATGTGTAGAGGACAGTAGTGGAATAGAAGGACAAATGATTAAGATTTTCAAAATATAAAATGCAGACCAAATTAGTGAGTTATTTGGTTTCTGTGGAGCAGTAGGCCTGTGAGCTTGTGTTTGGATTGACAGTTACTGGTTGCCTATATGTTCTCTGAGACATGCTGCAGGCCTGTATTTTTCCGTTTGTGAAATTGAGCTACATGTGCTATACCCATCAGTTGCTGTTTAGGAAAACTTTTGATTTCTTAGAGAAAAGGAATCTTTGAAATGCAAAATGACATGATGATGGGGATTTGTAATTTAAGGGAGGGGTACGAAGGATTTAGAAGGCTGATTCCAGTGCAGTCAGCACTCAGTAATCATGTCTGCATTCAGCTGTGATTATGTATGCTGCTGTGCAAATTCCAAAATCCTGGGAAGCTCCTTGTTGAGTTTGTGAACTTTGAGCTTGTAGACTTCAGCAATACAGCAAGTAACTGACCTACTCTGTAATCTGTCTAATAACAAACACAGCAGTTTCTTCTCAGATTCCGATTTTAGTGATAGGCTGGCACTTACCTTACAATAATAGTCTTTTATTTCTTATAGGATACAGAATAAAAGTGTATTTTGAACAGATGTTTAATGCAATTATCCTAAAGTTTAATATATTTACTCTAAAAAGAATAGCTTTCTTGAGGTATAATTCACATACCATACAATTCACTTATTTAAAACATACAATTCGGCGGTTTTTAGTGTAGTCACAGAGTTGTGCAACCATGACCCTAGTCAATTTTAGAATTTTCATCACTTCCCCAAAGTCCCTATACCTATTGAATGTGCCTCTTTATAGAAGAAATCACAAAGGAAAAATCAACAGGATGATTATAGCATAGAAAAACGTGTGTCTATAGTATTAAATGGAAAATATAAAATTATAATAACTGTAAAGAAAAATATGTAGAAATAAAAAAGACTGGAAAAGGAAAAATTAGCTTTTAATAAGGTATTTACAGAACATTTGCTATGTTTGTAGTAGGCCAGGTATCAAAGTATAAAATTGACCCAGGACTAACACACGTGTATTTTTTAAAAAACAACTCCCATGTAAATGCTTTTGCAGATGCCCTCCTCTGCACTCGAGAACTGTGCGGCCCACAGAATTCTCTGCCCATACTGATGCAGCTTCAGATGAGGAGGCCTACTTGCTTCCTATGTTAGTATTATTACCAGAATTACCAGGTTCTGCTCCTGCTACCATATTATATGATGCAGGAATCCTGGCAGTGACTAGTAATGCTTCTTAGGAAAAGTTTTTGAGTCAAGATAAAAATTGGAGGATGGCCTTAAGAGATGAATTAAGTTGAGGCTGAGAAAAGTAGAAGGAACAGACATCGCCCCTGTGGAGAGTTCTCTTAGTCAATTAGAGTCAGAGATGTGCTAGAGGAAGTGTCTTGAGAAGCCCAGGGTGGCATAGGGTGCCCGAGTGGTTGAGCATCCCACACTTGGTTTCGGCTCAGATTTTGGTTCATGATCTCAGGGTCATGGGATTGAGCCCTGCATTGTGTTCTGTGCTCAGCACAGAGTCTGCCTCCCCCCCCCCACGCTCACTCTCTTTCTCTCTCTCTTTTTCTCCCCCAGCCCCAAATAAATAAATAAAATCTTAAAAAAAAAAAAAAAAAAAAAAAGCCACAGTCCAGAGTAAGGAGTCAGGAGCAGTAGCAGGGTGGGTCTGGAAGGCGGAGCTAGCCATCCGGCTCACACCTGACAGGGATGTAGTTTAGGATGGACATCCATGGTAAGGGCTCCAGCTAAGGTGCCACTCTGCACTGCTGCTCTTTGACTCAAGTCAGAGGTCAGGAGAGACATATCATAGGACTTGATGAAGGTATTAAGTGTCCCAAGAATGTAATTTTCAAAATTAATCCAGAAGAATAGAGGGAAACCTTAACTGTCCCCAATGGGTAATAAAATACAAAGATGTCATTGACACTGTGCTGGATGTTGCCTAGGCCTTGGCCCGCCCTGATCCTTTGCCTTTCTGCAGGCGACCCTGCCCTCAGCATGAGCCACTGGATGTTTCATCAGCAGGCCCTGCAGGAGTACATCCTTATGTGCTGCCAGTGTCCCGCTGGGGGGCTTCTGGATAAACCTGGCAAGTGAGTGGCTTCTCTCGGGGGATCAGGAAGGGGGAGAGGGATGCCAGTCAGGCGTGTTCAGAGCCAAGGGCAATAGTGGATGAGCTTTAAAAGCCGGGAGAGTGTGTGGGCAGTGGGGGGAGTCCCTTTCCATCCAGCTGCTTAGTACTAGTGTAAAGCACCCCAGTGGGGGCATCTCCTAGTGCCATCCTGGCATCCCCTGTGACCGTCTTTTCCCCCAGCTTCCATTCACCCCTCTTTCCAGGTAGGTATACAGACTGCCAGGTGGGTAGCCTTTCTTTCCTCCTTTTTTCTTTTAAACTAATTTAAATAGAACAGGTTACAGGATTTTAAAGCCCTTGAGTGTTGTCAACAGAAATTATAATCACCGCAACCACTGCAGCGTAGATTAAATCTTTAGGCCCCACGGACAAAGAAAAGGGAAATCAGATTAGGCCCCGTGCCCCTCTCTTGCTACTGGGTGTGCACACACCCTGCCACTGTCAACTTCCAGGGCCTGGCCCAGCTCAAGGTCAGTCCGAGCAGTTTATCGGGAAGAATTTGGCCCATTTCTATGCATTTTGGTGGTCTTTTGGAGAACTATAGTAATTTAGCAATATATATATAGTAATATATATAATATATATTTAGCACTCTAATTACTAAATTGTAGTTATTTAGTAGTTCTTCCCTACGGTGGAGAGCCCTTTCCGGAAGACAGCTGAAGGGGCCCTGGGGCTGTGCGGCAGGCCTGAAGGATGGGCCCTGAGGAATGCTGCCGGGCCGTGGGAGGCGGGAGCGCACCCTGGGCCTGGATCTCTGTGGGGTTTGTGGGGAGCGGAGGAGCACCTCTCAGAGCCGCCCTGTCCTTGCAGGTCTCGGGACTTCTACCACACGTGCTACTGCCTGAGTGGCCTGTCCATAGCCCAGCACTTCGGCAGCGGAGCCATGTTGCACGATGTGGTCCTGGGTGTGCCGGAAAATGCTCTGGTAAGGCGGGATGGGGGCCTTGACACCCCTCTCCCGGGTGTCCTGGCACGGGGGCGCTTACCGGGAGAGCAGAGCAGCCACTGCGCCCCGGGGAACTGCCCGCGCACCGCGCCCACCCGTCCAGGATCTGCAGCCTTCCCCAGGAGCTCCCGCGGGGGCGAACGCCTCTGGGCAAACGTGGGGCTCCAGGTGGGGGCGCCGGTCCGCCCTCCTCCCTGCCTCGGGACCCAGCCCTGCGGCTAGGCCGTCCGAGCGGGGCTTCCACGCGCCTCCCGCGCGCATCTCTCCGGAGAAGCTGCCCAGGCTTCGGGCTTCCCGGCGGACGCGGGCGCCCCGCAGTGCGTGCCCCGGCGCCGCTCTGTGCCCGGCCTGCGCGCCGCACGGTTCGGAACGTGTGTCCGACCTGTCTCCTGCTGCCCCCCAGAGCTGTCAGGCCCGGGGGGGGGGGGGGGCAGGCCGGTGGGTGCCGCCCGCAGCCTGGGCCCGGCGGCCGCCGGAGACAGCCCTCCCGGGCCGCGGCGCGAATCCCGCTGAGACTGTCCGCGCCCGGCGGGCGAGCAGGCCGCCACCCAGCAGTGCGCAGGGAAGGAAGAGCCGCGCCGCGGGCGCATGCGGAGGTGCCCAGCCGCGCCCGCAGCCGGAGGGGATTGCAGTGGCCACCGCCCAGCCTTCTCAAGTCCTGACGTTTTCCCCTGCTTGCCCCCCTGCCTCCCTCCCTCCCCGGCATAACCTTGTCCCCGGCCGTGTGGCGCACCTGCCCACGTCTGTGTGCGTCCCGGGCTGTGTCTGTGTCTGTCCCTAAACGGCACAGAGGGCAGGTAGGCGCAGGTAGGCGTTCACGCCTTGTCCGGGAGCATCTCCCGCAGCGCTTACCGCGCCTGCTCCTCTCGCCGGCCCTTAGGCTTTGGAGGTTTGTGTGCGTGCAGGTGTCTGGTTTGTCCGTTTCCACAGCTCTGCGGCATCCCGGTGCACAGATGGACCCCGGTGTATTTTCCTTCTGTTGGTTCACGTTGGGATGCTTTCAGCCCGTGCTGTTGCAGAGTCGCGGTGTACTTTCTTCTGTTAGTTTCCCCGGGAGCAGAGGCTTGCTGGGTTGCAGAGAACACACGCCTGCGTCTTCACTGGACCAGCCGATGTGGCCCCACGTGCGTGTGTCACTTTCTGCTCAGCAGCACTCAGAGGAGTTGCTCCATAGTCCGACTTTTCCCTTCTGCCATTTGATACGTGGAAATGGTACCTCAGTTTTATTTTTGCATTTCCCCCATTCCTAGTAAGGTTAAGCATCTTTTCAAATGTTCATTGACCATTTGTGTTGTCTTCTGTGAATTGTCTTTCTTGCTGATCTGCGATTTTAATCGTTTGCCCTTTTCTTATAGGTTTGTAGGAGTTCTCCGTGTGTTCTTGATACTCATCCTGTGTCTGTGGTGTGGGTGTAGTGAATCTCTTCAAGTTCGTGACTTGTCTTTTCTCTTTTAGTGTTTTTGTTGTTGTTGTTGTCGTTGAATAGGAGATTTTAATTTTTTAGTGAACAGTTTTATTGCCTTTTTAGTTTTAGAGGGTATGGGAGGGGTACTTAAGAAATCTTTCCCTACCCTGAGGTCATACATATATTTTCTTCCAAACAGTGTAAAGTTTTGCTTTTCCCATCTGGATTTCTAATTCTCTTGGAATTGATTTTTGTCTGTGGTGAGGGTTGGATGTAATTTTATCCTTTTTCCCTGTGGATGACCAGTTGACCAGCACCACCACTTATGGAAGTTTATAACTTTCGTACTGATGTGTGTCACATGTGTGTCACGTATCCAAGTTTCTATATATGACGTGATTCTGTTCTGTTCCTTTGGTCTGTTGTCCTGTCTGCACTATCTGAAGCAAATCTTAAATTCAGGTAGGCAAGTCCCATCCAGTTTGTTCTTTTTCTTCAAAATTGCCTCGCTGTTCTTTGCTTTTTGCTTTTTCCTGTGAATTTTAGAATCAGCTTATCAAGTTGCACAAACTATATATAATGGAATTTTTATGGGAATTTGCATTGGATTTAAGATTCATGGGAGAGAACTGACTTCTTTTTCAGTATTAAAGCTTTCCATTTGTGAACACAATTTTTCAGATTATCTTACACGTCCTTCAATGAATGGTCTCTTATCATTTTCTCTATAAGAAACTAGCACATCTTTTGTTAGAGTTAGGTCTAGGAAATTTATAGTTTTCATGTCTGTTGTGATTGGAATATTTTTTCCATTATATTTTATAACTGGTTGTTACTAATGTACAGAAATGATACTTGTATTTTAATTTTTTTTTTGTATTTTAATTTTTGTATCCAGCCACCTTGTTGAACTTGCTTAGTAGTTGTAATGGTTTGTAGAATCTCTTGGATTTTCTCTTTAGAATGTGATATTATTTTTAGATGAGGAGGTTTGCCTTTTTCTTTCTGATTCTTTTAAAAAATATATATTTATTTAGAGAGAGTGCATGTTGGGGGAGAGGCAGAAGGAGAGTGAGAGAGAATCCTCAAGCAGACCTCAACATGGAGCACAGTCTCATGACCTGAGGTGATGACCTGAGCCAAAACCAAGAGTTGAACACTGAACTGACTGAGCCATTCAGGTGCCCCTCTCTTGCTGATTCTTTTTTTTTTTTTTTTTAAGATTTTATTTACTTATTCATGAGAGACAGAGGGAGAGGCAGAGACACAGGCAGAGGGAGAAGCAGGCCCCGTGCAGGGAGACCGACGCAGGACTCGATCCTGGGACTCCAGCATTACACCATGGCCAAAGGCAGGCCTAAACCGCTGAGCCACCCAGGGATTCCCTCTTTCTGATTCTTAAGGGTTGTATTTCTTGTTCCTGCCTTGTTGGCTACGACTCTCATAGAGTGTTGACTAGAGGTAGTTATAGAGGACATTCCTAATTTGCTTTTGGTTGTAATGAAAAGGTGTCTACAATTTGACTATGAGGTAGGATCCTTACTGGGGGGTTTTGGTAAATACCTCCAATCAGGTTAAGATGTTACTTACCCTCCCTTCCTGGTTTGCTAGGTTGTTGTGTTGTTTCATCATAATCTATATTAAATTTTATTGAATGCTTTTTCTGCACCTGATTTTTCTCCTTTAACCTGCTGTATTTTTGTTAATAAATGTTCTGACATTAACCTTACATTCCCAGGATCAGCCCTTGGTCATAGGACAGTGTGAGTATGTGTGTAGTACATTGCTGGATTCGGCTTGCTAGTATATTTTTGGCTAGCATTTTTATTTAGGAGTTTTTATATGATATAAAAAAAACTGATCTAAAATTTCTGTTTTATTGTATTGCTCTTTCCAGTTCATATTTCAGGATAATATCACAGCCTCGTGAAATTAGATGAGTAGTTTCTCTTCCTTCCCTGCCACCCGCCTTTTTTGTTTTTTTAGTCTTTGAGAACATTTGTACAGGTTAGATGATGTGTTTCTTGTAGGTTTGATAGCGCTTGCTCGAGAAGCCGTGTAGGCCTGGTGTCCTAAGGCAGGAAGGGTGGTAGTAGAATAAGCAACTGTATTATTGATCTAATTTATTCATATACATTTTAAAGAACTTCTTGAGTAAATTTTGAAAATTTGTATTGTTCTTTAGAGTTATTCAGTTTATCTGTACTTTTATATGTTTTGGCATAAAGTTGCTCATAGTATTCTCTCTTAAAAGTTTTAAAACCTTGGGGCACCTGGTGGTTCAGTCAGTTGAGTGTCGGACTCTTGCTTTTGGCTCAGGTCACGATCTCAGGGTCATGAGATCAAGGCCCATGATGGGCTCCGTGTTCAACTCCGAGTCTTCTCCCCCACCCCTCCACACTCCCCCACTCTCTATAAAATAAATATGTAAAATGTTTTTTTTTTTTTTACAGAAGTTTTAAAAACTTCTCCAGCAATTCTGTCCCCTTCTTCATTTGCCCAAAATGGAACAGTCCTCAATATTAGCTTCCAGTTGTACTGTGCCTTAGACCTAAAGTTTTTTTGGGGGTTTCTGTGATGTAATTATTCTGTGAATACTGTAGATAGGGTGGAACAACTCAAGCATGGCCTGACACTTTTACTGTGTCATAAGGTTGTGGTCCTTTTTCCCGATTACAGATGTAAACACCTGGTGTGATTGCTTTAATAATTGGAATATATACAAAAGTATAATTAAGAAAATTTAAAACAATTGTATCACTGTTCCTATTTGGGTGGATGTCCAACTTCTACCTGTGAATCACATCTATCAAAAAATTTTCAAAAATTCTAGGATAAAGGATGCCCAGGTGCCTCAGCGGTTGGGCGTTTGCCTTCAGCCAGGGCGTGATCCTGGAGTCCCGGGATCGAGTCCCGCATTGGGTTCCCTGCATGGAGCCTGCTTCTCCCTCTGCCTGTGTCTCTGCCTCTCTCTGTATGTCTCTCATGAATAAATAAATTAAAAATCTTAAAAAAAAAATTTAGGATAACATTGTACATACTGTTTTCTACCTCATATAAGTATTTGCCCTTATCATTAAATATTTGTTTTTATTTTTTTAATTTATTTTATTTATTTATTTTTAAAGATTTTTATTCATTCATGAGAGAGAGGCAGAGAATAGGTAGAGGGAGAAGCAGGCTCCATGCAGGGAGCCTGACGTGGAACTCAATCCCGGGTCTCCAGGATCATGCCCCGGACTGAAGGCGGCACTAAACTGCTGAGCCACCCGGGCTACCCCTGAAAGCATGTTTTTAAACGGGACATAATATTCCTTTGTGTCCTGTGTACCATTAAGTGTTTCTACTAATACCTTGTCGTTGAACATCAGGGCCTTGTGTGACAGATCTCCCAGGTATCTCTGATGAGTCCTTCTTCTGATAAATTCTTACAAGCACCTGCAGTGGCTCCTAGGCTTGCATGTTCCCAAGGACCACCGGGGTGACTAACTAGCATGTGTCCTTCTCGTTACAGCAGCCCACTCACCCTGTGTACAATATTGGACCAGATAAGGTGATCCAGGCCACCATGCACTTTCTGCAGAAGCCAGTCCCGGGCTTTGAGGAGCATGAGGATGAGACACCAGCAGAGACTGCCACCGCCTAGAAGACAAGGGCCCCGTGGCTCCATGCTCGCCCACCTCCCCAGTCAGACCAAGGTGTATACATTTCGATACATGCTGCATTCTGTGCTGCACAAGCCTTGGCCACTATGGAGCTGTGGTCCCTTGTCCTTTCTTGTCAAACAAAACAAAACTGATGGCTCTGGGTTTGGAGAACATATTGGTGTGGTTTTTTAAAAATTCTTTCCACTTCTGAAAAACCAAAACTCTTGTCAGCCTGTGCGGCACCTGAACCCGGCTCTGGCCTGACCAGGGCTGTTGGGGAACAGTGCATGCTGGGCAGAAGCGGCCCCTCGCCACCAGCTCTCCAGCCGGGACAGCCGTATTGAAATGAATGGTGTCTAGGAGTCACTGCTGGATCCCCCCTTGCACGCCACCGTTAAGTCACCAGGAAGGTGCCCTCCCATGTCTGCTCTGTGCCAAGGGGGAGGGGGAACTTTGGTCCCATCAAAATGAATTCTCAGAAAAAAATCATGCTGGGACTTCACTACATGCCCAAGGCTGTCACCTCCCACCTTGGTCACTTGCAGGGGAAAGGAGCTGGGAGAGAAAGGTCTCCCTGGGTTATGAGCTTCTCCCGCTCCGCGCTGGAGGACCGAGCCACACCTCTCCCCAGGGCCCTCTCGGCTGCAAGGGTGGGATTTGCTTCAGCCACAGTGGTGACTTCAACCCAGGAAGCCAATTACGAGTGGAAAATGAACCTCTATCAATTCTGTGCCCGAGGAAGCAGCCCCAGTGCCCAGCCCTCCCCTACCCCATCATGTACCGTGAAAAACCCCTCTCGTGTCCGCAAGGCAGCACCTGCAGCCTGTGGCCATTGTGCGTGTTTCCATCTTTCTTCCGTCAGATGCCCAGCCTCGCCCCCTCCAAGATAGTGTTGTCTTCTCTCATCCCAAGTATTAACGCTACTAAGTCTTTCACCTTAATTTGACTCAGGATTTATTCACATCCTGCCCACTGTAGGCTCACAGAAATAAAATCAAGTGCTAGACAGGCTGGCTGCTGCTAAGGCAGTAGCCATGGAACCCTGGCTGAGGCAGGGCTGAGGGCCACCCGGTTTGCTCAGCCTGTCAGGACCTCTGCTGCTCACGGGGAACCCGTTCTTGGGCAGTGGGGTGTCGAGGTGGGCCGTCTGTCCACTGCTACAGTCACAGCAAACTCCGCGTGGCTGACCTGGCCTTCAGGTAAGCAGCCATAGGCTGCGGGCCGACAGCAGCTCAGAGATGCAGCATGAGGCTCTTCTCAAAAACTCTGCCCGTTGCTGCCTCTAATTCCCTATTGCTTTGGCGGATTGGGCTATGTATTACCTCCTTGAAATAATAAAAGAATAACATTTTCCATGACGTCTCTCATTTGTGATTGGTACCAAGAAAATTCCCTCAGGATGTCGTCCAGTGTTAGGAGTTATTGAAGACTGCTCGTGGCCTGCCAGTGTCCTGCGTGCAAGGTTCCAGCCCCTGGGTGTTAGTGACTACAGGTATCTGGCTCGAGTTCCACCTTCAGACACCTCCTCCCATCGAGGCCACAGTGAACCAACAAGCAGTGGGGAAAGCTACATTTTCCCCAAGCTCCACAGAGCAATTCGGTTTGCTTCTGTCCCAGCACTCTGTACTCCCTGTCTCATGGTCTGCATGTCTCCTCAGTCTGGCTCTAGCCAGGGACTGTGCTCCTGAGTCCTAGGGCAAGCGTTTCGGCAACAGGTGGAGGTGGTCGTCCTGCCCAGGGGTAGGGGGGCTGTCCCAGGAATTGGCCAGAATCCTCTGGTCCCCTGGCTTCCCTTCATGGATGACAAGAGGGTATCCTCACTTTGGAATGTATTTCCTGTCCCTGTTAGCACAGCATTGCCCTGATAGCAGAGCTTGGGCTACAGAGCAGTGTACTGAGATGCCCCCTTGCCGCATAACAAAAGGCCAACCCTCAGCACCAGCTGAGCAGCCTCTAGGTGGTAGGGGATTAGTTGCAGTAATTGGTGTGGTTGAGACAGAAGGGATTGCTTCCAGAAGGGATTGCTTTCGTAGGAGCTGGCTTTATTATATCAAGGAGGGAGGGTTAGAGCTGGCTTCAGGGGAAGGTGAAGTTTGCCTCAGTGGAGAAGAAAGGGTCACTTCCTGGTATTCTTACCTCAGGGCTTTTATACTGGCATAACCATAAGACTCCCTGTCTGCTCCCAATTAAGTCTGGAGGATTTCCTTTCACAGCAAAGTGGGGGCTGGAGATAAATTCTCAGATTATCATGTGGTTCCTCAAGTAGAAGGCACTTGCATAGCATTTAAGGTGGGTTACCCCAGATATTTCCCCATCGGTAAAGAAATACAAAATGACCACAGATCTCTATATCCAGATGGGCTCCCAGCTTACTCCTTGGATCCATTTCAGACCCACCTTGTGTCCCATGTAAGTTGGGCAACCTGCTAGATCCTCCTGTGCACAGAAGGGGGGCTCCTGGATAAGCAGACTCCCCAGGAGAACAATACCAGCCAACAATATCCTGAACTGCCTTGTCTTCATGGCACCATTTTTGAGTTTGAAACCACCAGTCAGATGCTGGCCACCGTGTTGGGGGCCATGCAGTACCAACCTTGATGGAGCCACTGCTCATGAAGACCTCACACAAAACCATATGCCATAATATTAAATAATAGCTCCACAATGGCCTTCCCTTGAGAACTGGGCTTAGATCTTGGTATGTTGCTTCCTGGTGATTGAACTTAGCAGAGATGGAGGTTAGGAACCCCTGGCAAGGTGGTTGCTTATCTGACCTTGGCTATTTCATTAGTGTTAACCATCTATGCTGAACTTAGTTGGGGCAGGAGCTTGATAGGATTAAGAGTGGAGCTTCAAGTGCCCCGAGTGCCCTATATTGTTGCTAGAAGTGGAATCCATTGGCTTCACCTGTCAGATGTACAGAGAACAATGTTGCCATTCCATCATGAAAACTGAGGAGCTTGTCTCATCTTCCCACCAGGTTTGCATTGATCCTACCTCTTTGTGGAATTAGGCTGCTGGGCTACCAGCAGGAACTCTCTAGTAGCTTCAGTGTCTCAATCCGGAGGGAAGGATAATGGTCCGGGACAGGCCATTATTTATGTCGGCGGGCTTTCCTAGGCCCTCTGGGGCCAGGACTACTAAAATACACATGTTGCATAGGCCAAATATTAACCAAAGATGTAGGATGTCTCTCATTCACCGCCTGGGCTAAGTTCAGTTCCATGAAAGTTTGCTTTCCTAATGCTGATAATCAGACCTGAGGTTAATGATACGGAGGTCTATCATGGAGGGCTACTCACTGTTGCTACCGTTTGGGGACACAGGTATTCACTGGGAGGGTGGGGGGTATTTGCTAATATTTTATTAGTCTACCAACTACACCAGGGGGCAACATATTTTCTCTGTAAAGGGCCAACTACTAAATATTTTAAGCTTTGCAAACAACTACTCAACTTCAATCTGCCATTGTAATACAAAACAGCCATAGATGAAGTGTAGCTGTGTTCCAATAAAACTTTATGAAAACAGGTGGTGGGCAAGATTTGGCCCAGTGGGCTGTAGTTTGCCTACCCTTGATCTAAACTAAATCCTACCCGTATTCATTCAGCTTTCTTCCACATCTGTCATGGCTGAGATGCTTTCCATGTATATTAGTCTCAAATTATTAATGTGCTTGGTAAAGCTTGTACCAAATATCCCAGCCACCCACACACACTGTTCAGGGCATTCACTGCCTTTGAACAGGAAGGAGGACTGTATGATTTAAGACATTCTTAAAGCAAAGAGGAAATTGTTGACTCACAAACTGAGATGTCCGGGAATTAACTTGGCTGTACGGCCCCAACAGGGCTCTCTCCCCCTTTCTCCATCTTTCTGTATCAGCTCCAACCTCAGGCTCTCTCCATGTGAGTGTAAAATGGCAGCAGCCATAGTTCCAGACCTTACATCCGCTTGGGGTGAAGTTCAGCAGACGAGCGGCTGGCGCTGTCCCAGTCTTCCTTCCTGGCAAGTGTCACTGTGTTTCACTGGCTTTGATCAAGCAAAGTGCCTTTCCGAGAAGCAATCCAATGGCCAGGAGATTAGAGTGCACTGTTTGACCTAAGTCTTGATCATGTGCTTCTCCCATGAGTGGGAAATGGGGTTCTATCAGAAGCACATAGTCTAAGAATGGGGAAGGAATGAAGCCCCAGATGCAAACTAGGGTTGTAACCAAAGTATGGGACACGGATACTAGTGAGACAAATCACCATTGCTCTCTGTAACAGTGGATTATTACTAGGATAGAAACCCGTAGTGGACATAGTTGGCATCCGTTCCCCTCCCTCACCCAACTGTGGCAGCCAATAGGCTTGTGTGGATTTGATCCCCTTCCTCCCTCCAGGTCTAGGCCCTGACTGGCCTAAGCCAATTATTTTAATCCATCCGTCTTTGCTTCAGGAATTTGTTCACGTTTGGCAATGACCCAAGTGAAGCCAGTCAAATGGCTTGTCCTTGCTTCACTGATGGATGCAGAGCCAAGCATGTGGCCAAAAATGGACCAAAGAGAGAGAAGCCCTGGATATTATATGATAGAGGAAAAGCACCTCTCTCCTGTTGGGGATGGCACAATGTGTGGCCTGGAACTCCAACCATTTTCCAACCTGGAAGGAAGCCACTCTTAGAAGCCAGTACACACAGACTCCCTGACTTACAGCATCCTAATAATCCTTTTGCATTATTAGCAAAAGTTCATCCCATATTGGCCTGTGGGTCATCAAAGTCCTTACCCACTGCCTGAAGGACACTGACTACCTTTGCCACATTTACCCAAAGAATAACCCCTAGGAGAGTTCTACTGCCTCGCCTCATTTGATCCTTGACTCAGCCTCATGAAGTGGGTGAGGCAGGTGTATTATCTGCATTTTACAACTGTAGAAACAGGGCAGAGAGCTTAAGTCAATCACCCAAGTTTCCTAGTTATTGAGTAGTGGAGTCTGAACCTGAAACCAGATCTGCTGCCTCCAAGTCCATGGCTTTCATCCCCGCAGGTGTCTAAAGGAAGGTGAGATGGATGGTCTCAGCAATAGGGGCAGTAGCTAAATGTGCATGGGTCACCTCCAGGACAGGATGACTGGGACCCCAAATGCCCATCCTCATCTTTTACCAGGACAAGGACAGCCACCAGCAGGGGCAGGCTCACCTCACCTTCTTAAGCCATTTCCTGCTCTGCCAAGGCCTCGGCATAGAGCGAGGCTCCCCGTGCCAAATGGGTGCCACCCCAGTGCAGAGTGCGACGCCGCGTGACTCCCAAGCGAGGTCATGGTGAATCATTTTTCTCGGAGCTGATCACAACATTGAAGACAGCCCAGCCTCTGCAGCCTGGCCTGGCCTGCCTAACTGGTTCCTGGACATCCTCTTTCACTTCCCGGCAATAGCCTCCCCTCTGCTTTTCACCAGCTGCTGCAGGAGGATCAGAGAACGAGGCCAGGTGGCTAATGGTCCCCTCCCACTTCTTGGGTACATCCAAGAACAACCAGGCAGGCGGGGACAGAGTGCTCATCGCCAGCCCAGCTAAATGGAAAACTTTTCCTGTCCTCTGCCCCTCCTGCATAAACACGAATCCTGCAAAATAACAACAAGAACACATTTTTAAAAACCATCTTTTTATTTTAGGGTAGTTTTAGATTGACAGAAAAATCGGGAGGATAGTAGACAGAGTTCCCACATACTCCTTAAGCCGGTTTTCCCTACTGTAACATCTCATCTCACATTGGAAGGGAACATTTGTCACAACAACGAACCGATTCTGATTCACTACTACTAACTAAAGTCCATAGTGGGGTTGAAGAGCTTCGTTCTTACCTAATGCCTGTTTGTCCCAGGATCCCACACAGGATACCTCATTACGTTTAGTCAAGTCTTTCCTTAGGCTGCTCTTGGCTGTGGCAGTTTCTCAGACTTTCCTTGTTTTGAATGACCTTGACAGTAATGAGGAGTACTGGTCAGGGATTTTGTAGAATGGCCCTCAGTTGGGATTTGTGTGGAAATTTTCTCCCAGTTATGCTGGGGCTGTGGGTTTTGGAAGGAAGGGCACAGAGGCCAGGCACCCTCTCCTCACGTCCTTTCAAGGGCCTGTGTGGTCCACATAGCTTATCCCTGGGGCTGTTAACCTTGGTCACCTGACTGGACAGTGTGTGTCATGTTACCCTACTCTGAGATTCCTCTTTCTTCCACCTTCCAGACTGTACCCTTCAGTAGGAAGTCCATGTGCACTGCCCACATGAGAGGGTTGGACAGTTATGCCCCACATCCTTGAAGGTGGAGTATCTACATAAGATTATTTGGAATTTTTCTGTGGGAGGTTTCTCTTTCCTCCATTTATTTATTTAACCATTTGTTTATAACAGTATGGACTCACGAGTATTTATTTTATGCTTTGGGTTGTGTTCTGCACTGTGTTGTTTATTTTATTGCTCAGATTGTTCCAGCTTTGGCCATTAACTCTTTCCATCGGTTCCCGTGTCCCTTTGACATCTCCATATTTCCTTACTTATAAAATAACAAAATAATAATGCTTGTCATCCCTCTTCTTCCAAGAAGTATGGCATGTTGATCATGGACACTGGTTGATGGGTACATTAGCATTCAGTACACTACTCTCTCAATTTTTGATAACATTAACTTCTTTCCAAAATAAAAAGTACTGCATGCCAGTGATCTTGGATGTGAGACTACATGCAAGTTGTCATCTGCTGTACCTGTAATGGCTTGTGCTGATGGGACAAAGGTGGTGACAGGAGCTTAGGATTTCAGCTTCCGAGTCAGAGTAGACTGGATGTCACAGCCTTGTCAAGGGGAAGGCTGGGGGATCCTGGAACTGCAGGGGGCCCTGCCCTCCAGGCACGCTGACCAGTACCTGGCAGAAGAGTGGTAAGGGTCCTGCAAGTGGCCCCTCTGGGTGAGGGGGATGACAATCACAATGATGGAGAGAGCAGCCAGGAGAGCTATGCCAAGCTCCCAGGAAGGTGGATGCTTTGCTGGGCTCTTAAGTCCCTGCCCTCCATCTTGGGAGCAGCAGCTGTCATGGCCTGGATAGCAAGGTTGCCAATGAATGTGCTGGAATGGGAAGGGCGATCTTGTCCATGCAGAGTGGAGGCTCTGGCCCGCCTTCCCTTCACCCAAAGCCTCCACTGGGCGATCGTAGGGAGGGAGGAAGGCGGGCACACCAGACCTTGGGAAGCAATGGCCTGGCCTCGTGCCTCACCCCTCCACTCTCCCAACACCAGCTGTCTCTCGTGGACAGCGTAGCTTCAGAACTCATTTGGCATCTGGAGTGCAGACGTGCACATCTCTGCCATGTGCTCGAGTCTGGTCTCTATCTCCTCTGAGCTTCCTAAAGGCAGGGCCCAGGCCTCATTAACTGCCTTGAATCTCCCCAGTGCCTCACACAGTGCTGGGCTAAAGGTCCAAGTGTTCAGAAACCTGTGGGTTGAACTCATGTAGAGACAACCCTGGAAGTGCCCTAAACGTGCACAGAAATGCATGTACAGTGGAAGCTAGAGTCCCTTGGCACGCACAAATGCTTGTGGGGTACCTGGTGATAAGCAGGCACTGTGACAGGGATGCAGCAGCAAGCACTGAGACCAATCCCTGGCCTCGGGGGAACTTCCAGTCAGAAATGCCTGCCAAAGTGTTCACAGCAGCTCTCTGCAGAGTGGGCAGTCCTGCACTCATTTCCTGGGTGGGAAACCTGGTCAAGTTCTCTACCTGAAGTCTGCCCCTTGCCTTGTGGGAGGTGTTTGCTGTGGACGTGACATTCCTTCTCTCAGTTGGCTGGCCTTGCCGTGGCCTTTGGCCCAAAGCCATCAGCTGCTGCCCTTTAGCCCCAGATCTGCTCCTGCCACCTCTGAGTTGTTGATGGCACCAGGAGATACGAAACAAGGAAGCCTGTGCGTAGGAGCCCCACTGCCAGCTGGACTCTTCCAGCTGGTAGTGAGTGAGGGTGTGGGTGGCAGCTCTGCATGCCCATTTGGTTATTTCTTGAACCAGACTTTGCATGGCTCATTGGGCCCTTGCAAGAGCCAGCTTATGGAATATGTACCTTTCTCTACCAGCCTGCTATGGTAGCTGTCAGGTATCTATTTTTTGTTGCAGGAGGATCAAACCCTCACCATGTTCAGCACTGGAGTGGAAGGTTGGTTCTGGCACAGATTTTTAAACACTGGATCCTTGATTTCTTCCCCCGACTTCTCAACTCTGGCCTTTAATTTAGTGAGAAAAATTAATAGACTGTGCTGGACAAATTTTCCCAGAGAAGGCTACAGGTATACAAAGGCCTCACTCCACCATGGACATCAGAGGAAAACAATCCTAAATGGGCCCTGGCAGTCAGAACAGGCCTGCTGGTGCAGCTGGCAACCAGCACAGGGCACAGGAGGGAGCCTGCCCAGCTGGTTGTGAATTGTCCAGGGCCACCTGTTCAGCTCTGTTCTAGACACGCCCATTCTGCTGGGTGTGTGTGCGTGCACAAGGTGCACACACACACATCAGCCAGAGTGAGCTAGAGTATGTGGGCTGCTGGGTTTAGTCATCAGACCACATGGAGACAACAGGCTAGTCTGTCCCCACCTCACCTCTCAAGGCAGCTCAGCTCAAGGGGCCCAGAGAGGAAAGGCTGAAACACAAGGGTTCGAGCGCTATTGGAAGCAGGCCCTGGCTGGTAACACCCAGCTGTCACAGATTGGCTCTTTTGCAGTTCTCTATGCATGGCACAGGACAGGCCACGAGGCAATGCAGAAATCCGAATTAAAACCATGATGGGGGGATCCCTGGGTGGCGCAGCGGTTTGGCGCCTGCCTTTGGCCCAGGGCGCGATCCTGGAGACCCAGGATCGAATCCCGTATCAGGCTCCTGATGCATGGAGCCTGCTTCTCCCTCTGCCTGTGTCTCTGTGCCTCTCTCTCTCTCTGTGACTATCATAAGTAAATAAAAAAAAAACAAAACAAAAAACAAAAAACAAAAAACAAAAACCATGATGGGGAACAGGGCGAAGTAACCAGTATGGTAATGGTTAGTAGTTCCGATCCAGCTAGCAAAGGTCTATTTCATTTCCCAAGTCCAGATTTTAGCAAAAGGTAGTAAGACTTGTGGTCTTGCTTGAGTTCCATCAGAAATCAAGTAAAGCGGATCTCTTACCACCCTTTGGTATTCAACATGTATTTACTTCCTTTAAGGATTAAAATGCACTGAAGGATGGGATTTACTCGCTCTGTATTTCAACAAAACTTAAACAGAAATGGCTGCATAGCCCAGGACCTCTGATGGCAGGCAGATCTAAGAACTGCTAACATCCGAGTACTGATCAAGTGCCAGGCTCAGTTGAAGGACTTTCACACTTAGGCCTTTACGGCTCACAATGGCACTTTGTGCTGTTGCCGTCCTCGTGTTCTGCCTCAGGAAACCAGAGCAGTGTCACCCAGAGCCCATCCAGACAGGCAAGCTCAGAGCTCCAGGCCTCACCAATCAGGCGCTAGATCTGACGCTGTCCCGGCCCCTTGCCCCACCCTGACCCTGATGAAGCAGTGACGACACTCCCCAGCTGGGGATGATGCTTGGCCGAGAGCCTCCAAAACTCAAGTGGGGGCCTGCCTGATGCCATCACCCCAGTCCTGCACACAGTTGAGCCTGCTTATCCCAGCTTGTCCAGGAATGGGGTATTTGGCCAACTTGATTTCTACCTCAGGAATGAACTAGAAAATATTTTTTTATCCCCTTCCCAAGGAAAGCCTGGCGCTGTATTAATTTAATTAGTACATGCCTTAGTAACCCCAAATACTGGAGGACATTCTGGCTTTGCCCATTCATGATCTAACAGTGCTTCAGAGGGTCCTGGTCCTTACCATGGTTTTTCCATTGTACGACCAATGCAGAGGCTAGCAAACTCCTTCTCCCTACCTGGGTCTCCTCCTCAGGCTAGAGAAACGGTTTGAACAAAGAGAGACTCTCATTTCACGTTCCTGGAGGCTGTCCAGAACAGAGCCCCGGCCAACAGAGACGGCCTTGCTCTGGCTGGCCTATAGACCTGCCTGGAAACCCAAGGACGCCAGTGTGGTATAAAACCGGGTGTGGCTCCATGCCATCCACCCTTGCTTGGGGCTCTGAGAGTGGGCGGCGAGGTAAGCCTCAAGGGTTAGAGCTCCACGGGGAAAAGGGAAACACCAAGGCAGTCCTATCAAGTGGATGGCTTACCAAGCCTCTCCCCTTTCTCCCAAGCGCAGCCTTAAAAGGCTGACCTCACACCCACTTTGCTAATTCAGCTCACCTGTGCCTCCCTTTCTCCTACAGCTTTTTTTTTTTTTTTTAAAGATTTTATTTTATTTATTCATGAGAGGCACAGGGAGAGAGGCAGAGACACAGGCAGAGGGAGAAGCAGGCCCCATGCAGGGAGCCTGACATGGTACTCGATCCAGGGTCTCCAGGATCATGTCCTGGGCTGAAGGCGGCGCTAAACCGCTGAGCCACCCAGACTGCCCATCTCCTACAGCTTCTTTTTGTTCTCTGGATTATTTTACTTTTGGGGGTCAAACCTGAGTGCATGAGAACCACATGGGAGCGCCTGTTGAAGAGACGGACTCTGGCTGCCGGGCCTACCATATGCTTTAGGTCAGAGGAGCAGGAGCCCAGAAATCCTTTAAACAATCCCCCTGGGCATGCCTCGGAGACTCGACTTGGAGTAACAACACCATGGACAGAACACCAAGTGTCCAAAGTTCAGAGATGCCACTGAAGAACAGGAGGAGGGAATAGCGGAGCCTCACATGGGCTGACACCCGATCTGAGGTACCTGCAGGTGCCTTTTTGGTTTTAAAGAGTGTGCCTCTTTATTCACTGTGCCTTGTAAGGATAGGGCACATCTCAGGGGTGGAAGCATCGTGGGACAATGAGGTGTCCACCCTCACATACTCAGGGAAGGCTGGCTGAAGAAGCTAGGTTTTTCCATTTTAGCATCAGCCCTGGTCACGTCCTCTGTGCAGATAATGATAGCTGGCACCTGGGTGCTCACTCGGGCCTGAGGTCAAGCACATTATAAGCAGTATTTCATTTAACTCTCACGGCCACCTTATAGGGCTGGTACCATTACTACCCTCGTTTTATGGATGAGGACATTGGGGCTGGGAGAAGTAGCTCCCCTGAGAATAGCAGCCAGAGACAGAGCCAGGATGTTGCACTCAGGCAGTCTGACTTCAGGACCCAAGCATAAAACGCTCTATTATTATAAACAGAATTCTCTTATGTCTGTCTCCGATCATCTATCTACTCAGTCTTGTTTTTCAAACCTTCCCCAGCTAAGATGGGAGCTCTGTGAGCTGAGCTAATTCTTTGCTGAACTTGTAGGAACTCTATATACTGGATCTATGTATCAAGAATTTTAAAAACCACGGGGATCCCTGGGTGGCTCAGTGGTTTAGCGCCTGCCTTTGGCCCAGGGCGTGATCCTGGAGTTCTGGATAAAGTCCCGCATCAGGCTCCCTGCATGGAGCCTGCTTCTCCCTCTGCCTGTGGCTCTGCCTTTCTCTCTCTCTCTCTCTCTCTCTGTCTCTCATGAATAAATAAAATCTTAAAAAAAAGAAATTAAAAAAACCAGACCATTTAAAACACCCTTGCACTTGGGGCAATCACAAAGGAGGAAAGTATCAAGCTTATCATTGCAAAAGACAACAAGGTGGCTTTCTACAGGACCCTCAGTGAAGCCACCTGCTGCAGTGACCAGGCAAATCACCAGGTTCTCTGGCTTCCTGCAGGCCTGTGGTGTCCCGGGGGATACATACATTGGCTTCCTAGACAGACCAGAAAGAACTTAGCTGTGACTTTCATTTGTCCCCTTTAGTGAACACCATCTCCAGCGTGGGTCTCCTACCTTGTTTTCCTTTCCAGGCAGCTGCTCCCCGTGGCACCAGCTTTTGCTCCATCACAGCATGTTGGTCAGGTGGTTCAGATCTTCCCAGGAACCAGTTATCCACAGTGGCCCTTTTCTTCCAACTGGTTTCTTGAAATTTTGAGAAGTGGAAAACTCAAGCCCTTTGTGCAGCCAATGTCCTGGAGCCACAGCTGGCTCTTGCGGACATCATCTGTCCTTGTGCTGGCTCGACTGCCCTTCTCTCCCCCTCCTGTGGCCCAGCTGCACACTCCTTCCACCTCAAACACATGGCTTCACCTGCAGCTTGCTTCTGAGGCCCACCCTTCCCAAGCCAGCTGTGTAGACTTATAATTAAGGCCAGATATACAAAGAGATACAGTGAAGAGCAACAAAAAAGAAGAAAGCATGCTGCCTTTGAGGGCTTATTAAAGATCACCGGACTTCACTCCCATTTTTTTTCTTTCCTTTTGAAAAGATTTTTACTTATTTATTTAGAGAGGGAGAGCACAGTGGTAGAGGAAGAGGGAGAAAAGGACTCCCCACTGAGCAGAGAGCCCAGCACGAGGCTCAATCCCAGGCCTCTGAGATCATGACCCGAGCAGAAGGTAAATGCTAACTGACTGAGCCACCCATGCGTCCCACACATTTTATTTTCTTATTGTCTCTTTCCTGTCTTGGAAAGGAGTGCCTTTAATAAATGGGATGCTGTTCTCCCAGCATCCTTGTTTTCCTGATTGCAATCACCGTTTTGGGGGGGTTTGGTTTGATCAGGTTCCAAACTGCCTGTTGTAGAAACATGGCCTACCTATTAACTCCCATTAGCCAAAAAGAGAGCCTCTGAACTTGACATCTGGTTGACAGGACCCCCAGCACTACCATTCTAAAGAGAGGGGCAAATCAAAGAACTGATTTAACTTCATTCCCTCCCTTGGTCTAGGAATAGCAGTATTTCCTGTCAGCCAGACAGGAAAACCAAAGCTGAGCTGTGTTCTGGCCATAAATTCTCTTCAAGGTTAAACAAGTTCAGGCCAATGTTGGTCCCTAAGGCCGCATGGAGCTAACACGATGCTGCTGAACGAACCTCCTTTACCTCCAGCCCTTGGCAGCTCTACTGCCTCCTATTACTGTGGTGGAACTCTCTAGAAACTCAAAGGACCTAGAGACTACCAGTCACCTCTGAACTGGGCATTCATTACCAAGAGAAACCCAAATCCACAGCTCTGGGCTACCAATTCCCCAAGGGTCATTTATTTAGCAGGAACTGTATCTAGAAATGTTGCCCTGGATAACCACATCCCTGCTGAACTTTAAAAACTTCTATTCAATGAGCAAAGTCACCACCACTGGCTCACCCATCCCCTGGCCTGCCCAGCTGATCTGAGCCCTTAGAACAAGAGGGTTGCTGTGGCTTCCAGGAGCTCCCAATTCTGTAAGCCCAGGTAAGTGACCCTTCTGTTAGGTCTCCCCATAGGCCCTGTGGCTTCCAGAGAGGGTTCCTTCCCTTAACCATCGTGGCCTCTGCTAGGGCAAGAAGACACCACCACCAAGAAGGATAAAATAAGTTTTTATTTATAGTCTTATAGTAAAGGGGAAAGCCTTAACTTGCAAGACAATTCTTGGGCAGTATGTACAACATACTTTTTATTTCCATGGAATGGAATCAAACACGGACTGAGACTACAGAGTACACACTAGAAATCAGCGAATGCCAGGAACAGAGTAGGAAAAAGACAAAGAAATGAGGCCTAAACACACAAAACCCTTCACTGGGATCTGCTGACCGCAGCCAGGACCAGGGCTGGATCACACAATGGGAACGGGTTCCAGGACAGTTGGAACAAGAGTAGGGTGAGGGTGGGGAAGGGTCCGCACTGGGGTGCGGGTTTAGTACCAGGTAAATTGCTCTTGGTATTTACATACAAAATCAGTTGGCTCTATTTCTTAGAAATACACACGGAAAGAAAGGAAGATTTGATCATTACTTTATGAATCTGTCGCTTTGCAATACCGACATCATCAGAAATAGGGACAATTCACTCAGATCCAAATTTCAGTAGCAGGAAATAAATATCAAAACATCATCACTGGCCCTCAAAACAAAACCTCTACCCGACTCGATTCTCCCTCCTCGTCCCACCCCCTAACCACCCCTTGGCGGCTACCACTTCACTGCTGCCGGCTGTCCCCTACACATACCACACGAGTGTCATGCGGCCCTCCCCATGGCTGGCTGAGAGAAGCAGGAGTGAAACAGGCCAAAGACTGTGCTGCAAATCTGTCCCCACTTGTTTTTATATCACAGACTTCTTCAAAGATCTGGTCTTTCAATAGGAGCGATAAATAGCTTTTTAGGAAAAAAAAAAAAATCCTTAAAAAACAAAGGGGATTAGTTCTGATTACTCCAAACCGGTCATCTTCTTAAAGTAGAGCAGTCCACAGATTCACAAAGTCTATCAAACGGAGGTGAGGGTGGCCTGGGAGGAAAGGCCTGGGAGGGGCAGGAGTCCTCCGGGCAAGTGCCCGGCAGGGCTGGAGGAGCTGGTGGCTGGTCAGGACACCATGTGCTCAGAGGTCCGGCCGGCCGTCTATCCTCCACAGAAAAAGCTGCCAAGTTGGGGTGTTTTGGTTTAAAAATTCCTGGTGGGGACAGGGAATCCCTGAAGGGAAACATTAAAAAAAAAAAAAAAAATTGTGGAAATGGGGAAGGAGAACGAGAGCTGTTGTCCAAGAGCTTCTACGTAAAAATAAAATTAAAAAAAAAAAAAAAAGAGAGAGAGAGAGAGGAAAAAAAAGAGTCTCTTAAATGGTTGTGAGGGTTCTGGGGATGAACTGAAAGGAGGACGGGACGATGGAGGAGACGGACAGTTTGTATTGCTGGCCTGCCCCGCGGAGCTTAGCTGGCCTCCATCCGGAGCTTCTTCCTGCTTTGGGGCTCTTCGGGCTCTGACTCCGAGCTGGAGTCCGAGCCTCCATCGAAGGCAGAGATGGTGCTGCCCTTGGCGTTGGTGTAGAGGCTGTTGTCTGAGGAGGGGTAGTTGGTCTGCAGTTGGGCACTCGACCTCGCCTTCTCCAGTGCACGGACTGAAAGGCAACCAAACAAGCAGGTTACAGTCTTCTGGAGACTGGGGGAGTAACTAAGTCTCAGCTCAGGGTCCAGCCTGTTCTTCCGAAGGGCTTGCTGGCCCCCGAGGCTCAGGGTGGCTTAGAAGTCAGTCCCTTCTGGTGGCTGTTCCACCCACACACTTCATTTCCCTCCTTTCCCAGCCAGACCTGGGGGCCCAGTGGACATGGCCAGCCACTCTGCGATGCCACCCAACCCTAAAGAGAAGGCTTGTGATGTCACCGTCCTGCCATGGAAGCCGAGTGTAGAGACAGGAGCATAAGCTCCCTGTGGGAACCAGCAGTGCAATGACAGAGGAGAAGCTGGCCTGGCCATGCCAGGCTCCACAAGGGTGTGAAGGCCACACAGCAGCAGGAAAGGATGACATAAGATGTGTCAGCCAAAGAAAAGTTTTGGCTTAGCTCTCTTGTACAAGATCCACTTGGAAAGACAAGCTGGACACTTGGAAGCAAGTCACCAATACACACAGAATACCTGGGCCTTTTGACACATAGCCCCTACATGCAGGCTGCTCAGCCCAGTAACCAACCCACTGCCACCTCCCACTGCCCGTCCCTTGGGGATCAGCTCATCTTGAGCCTGGAAGGTCAACCCGTTTATTTTATCTTATTTTATTTTATTTTATTTGAGATGTTCTAACCCAGGTGGTTACTTGCATTTCCTTTTACTTGCATCTTCCATGAGGGAGGAAGAGAAGTGAATTCCCCAGGAACAAAGAACTTGATCAGCTCTCGCTTTCCCCTGTGGTTGTAGGAAAAGGCGGGTGTGAGCATTGGAGAACAGCATGGGCCTGGCCCATAGGCTGCCCTGATTGGACTACCATTGACAATGGGGAGGGCTCACTGTCCCTGAACACCTGGAGTTTCTGGTACTTACACAGCACACTCCAATCCAAGGACCTCTCTTTTGAGACACCTGATGCCAGGTGTGACCCCTACTGCAGGCAGACCACCTGAGCCCCAAGAAGGGGAGAGATCAGGTCAGAAAAAAGTCTCCAAATGTCCAACCCCTAGACTCCACTGTTCCCTCACTGGCGGCTCAGGTCCTTCCTCAGGATGGTTCTAACACTCAACTATTCAGGCCCAAGAAGCAGGGCCGCAGCCACTTATGAGCACACACTCCGTAACTGGTTCTGACTCTGCAGGCCCAGGTGCGAAGCCCTGACCTGGCCAGAGCACAGCAGGGCCAGCTGCCCCACCAGCTCAGGTGCTCACCTTGCTGCTCCAGAAGGGCATTCTGCCGCTTGAGGTCATCAATATCTTGCTGGTGTGTGTGGTTTTTCCTTCGCATATACTGGATATACTCTGTGGCTTTGTCTAGGATTTGGGCCCGGGATGCCTGTTGCAACAGGAGAAAAAGCAAAGGGAACAAAGTAAGGACCTCGTCCAAGCAGTGAGGAAACCATGCCTTTCTGCAAGAGCAGGACAGGAGGGTGAGTTGGGCCGGGGCTGACAGAGGAGAGGAACTGCTGTTGAAGCCGTCTCTGTGCCGGTCAAGCTGTGCTTGTGTGTAAGTGCTTTACACAGCTTACCTCACGGCAGCACTGGGAGGCAGCTCCACCAGGAGCCCGAGGCTCAGAGTTTACTGGTGTATTCAGTCACCAGCTAGATACTGGCAGAATCTGGATTCAAGCTCAGGTCCATCCAATTCCTGAACTTGTACTCCTCCATCCCCCTTTGGTTATTTAGGCTGCTTTCCAAGTCTTCAGCCTGGCTATGTCTGAAAACATTAAAATCCTACTTAGCTGAGAGCTTGCACTACTCATTCTCTGCTAGGGAGTGATATGGGCAGCTGGGCCAGAGAGACAAGAACAAGCTGTTAGGGAAGCCAGCTCAGAATCGGAGTAGGTGCAGAGCTTTTCACCAATGTCCCTAGACTTCAGACTAACCCTGACTACGTGCTGCTGTGTCATTATTTCAACCTTCCTGACTGAAGAGACTTGAGTGAAAGCTGTCAGAGCTTGATGTCAACACAGGAAGGGCAGGAGATTGGGCCATTTCAGGAAGCAACCGCACCTTTACCATGGCCATGGGCAGCCTAGGCACTGCCCTTTTAGGGGAAGAGGTTGATAAGCTATTAAAATGGATGTCAGGTTACTGTGCCCCTGGAGGTCAAACATGCCTCAAAGAGTCCCTCCAGGCTGCAAACATGGCCAGAGTTACTCACGGCCAGGCAGCTAACCAGCCAAACTGGTAGAATGGTATAAAGCCAAGAGGACTGATACCCAAGGCAGGGTATTCTAGGTTCTGAGTATGGCATTCATGCCACTGAGGATTCTGAGCAGTAGCAGCAAAACTTCTTACTCAGGGTAGGGCAATACTGGACAGTTCTGTGTCATACTTCTAGCATGTCCCAAACCACCAGAACACAACAGGGGGGAAAGGGCAAGGAAAACATCTACCCTCAGGATAGCAAAGCTAAATCCACTTGTATTAAACCCTGACAACCTCAATTTCTATACCTCAGGCTGGGCAGCATATCAGAGAAGACTGCAAGGCCTGGATTTATTTACTAGTCCTCAAAAGTACTAGAACTTTCAGGCTTTCCTCTTATAGCATGCTTAAGGCAATTTCCTCAAAAGGAAATTGCTCATATTTAACCATTTTTATCTGCTGCAAATTATGTGAAGGTACTGAGCACTGTGGGGGAAACAAAATGTATTAGTTGTGGCTTCTTTGGCCCAGAAGCTTACTTACTATCTAGCTGAGGAGATAAATATATCTATACACAAGCAAATCACAAGGCAGCACCGACAAGTGTAACTTGAGTAGTACAGATTAGAAAGGCCACAGGAAAGATGGCTTCTGGCTGGGGCAATTACCTACTGTGTGCCAGGCATTGGCCTTGGCTCTGTGCGTGTGCAGGCGCGAGCGCACAAACACACAACTGAAGTGACATCTGTGGGAAAGGGTCACTCTGGGCAGAGAGAATAGCACAGCAAGGGTACAAGAGTGGAGATTGAGCCAGGTGTGTTTCCTGAGTAAGTCAGCTTATGTTGGAAGAATTAGAGTACCCAGCAAAGCAGGCTTGCAACTCTGGCTGCATAGATGCTTTTCCCGTTTCTGCCGAAGGGAACTTACTAGAATGTAATTATTAGGGGATAAAATGGAAGAACCTCCCCACCCCACACACACATAATTAGAAAGGACTAATTAAAATACTCTGCTTCTCTGGATACTAGAGATGGAATTTTAAAGAAGTACTGCAGGATAGCTGGCAGAGTAGTGAGGAAGTTTATAAGCACCCAGGAGATAGGTACATTCTGGGCTCTATGACTGCAGACATAATTTTTCTCTCTGTGGCTATTTCTTAGAAATTCTAGAAATTCAGACTGCACCTAGCCCTCCAAATTCTATGCACCTCATCAATGACCTGGTTGCTATGTATAATTATATCCCAGGCTCTTTGAGTTTGCCTATTTTTTCAGCTAATAGTTCCCAGAAAGCAACACTAGCTCTTATTAACTACTCATTTGCAGGAAAAGGAAAAGGAAAAAAAGGAAAAAAACAAGACTGCAAATGTTCAGCGATGACTCTTACTAATGAATGACCACACTAAGTAGCAGCCTGTGTGCTACCAGTCTCTTCCTCACATAGTTATACATGAA